>NC_047091.1:67124745-68445988 GCF_902459505.1 Geotrypetes seraphini | reverse complement strand
TTCTCCAATGCTTTCAACGCTAGATGAATGGCTTGTAATTTCAGACACTTTCTCTGTGGAAGGGTCAATTGGCCCTGTACCAGATGATTGTCACAATGGACCCCCAGACAAACAGACTAGCGTTAGTCATTAGGGTCACCCATGAGGAGATTCAAAGAGGCATGCCCTTTGATAAGAAGTCCCTCTGGAGTCACCAGTGCAAGTCGTTCTTCACTTCCTCTGTCCAGGGAAGCTGGAGCTGAAGAGAAATCTGGCTGTGGGAACCACCTAAATAGAAGGAAATCTTGGATGGGCGCATATGTACTCTAACCCAGGGAACTATTTCCTGGGTGGCCACCACTGAACTCAGCACTTGGAGGTAATGACAGGCTGTGGGATTCGGCATCGCTAGCAGCTCTGAAATGTTCTTCCCGAGTTTCTGTTGGTGTGGCTCAGGAAGAAAGATGCAGCCTTTTGCCATTTCAAAGCAGATCTCCAAATATTCGAAGTATCAGGTTGGGTCTAGATGACTCTTCTTGAAGTTGACTATCCAGCCCAGGTCCTGTAGGAGATCCACCACTTGTCCCACTGCCTGCTCACACTCCAGCTTTAATGGAGCTCTTATCAGCCAATTGTCTAGATATGAGTATACTTGTATCCCCATCCTACGAAAGTGCGCTGCAACTACCACCATCACCTTGGTGAAGGTGTGTGGGGTCAATGCCAATCCGAAAAGGTAGAGCCACAAACTGAAAATACTTTTGTAGGACATGGAATCTGAAATATTTCCTGTGGTCCAGGAAGATGGGAACCTGAAGATATGCCTCCGTCAGATTCATGGAGGCTAGGAATTACCCCGGAATCACTGCTGCAATGACTGACTGAACTATCTCCATTCAGAAGCAAGGAACTTTCAGTGCTGAATTTATGGACTTTGCGAACTGGAAGGATTGGTCTCCAGTTCTCAGTGCTTTCCTCGGGCACTATGAAGCATATGGAGTATCTGCCAGAGTCGTATTCTTTTTCTATTGCTTGAATGTCTAATACTCTTAGTACAGTCACTCGGACAATGGTCTCTTTTTCCGGCCATCCAGCTAGAGAGTCGATGAACAGATCTGACAGGGAAGCAATACAACTTGATCTTGTGACCCTTTTGGATAAGATCTAAGACCCAGCAGTCCAAGGAAATTTGTTCCCATTCCCTCCAGAACACCGACAGCCTTCCACCAATATGTGGGGTACAGCTACTGACCTAGCATCATTGTGACTTCTTGGAGATTATGCTAACATGAGACCCCAAGAGTTGCTGGCATCTGGAGTTGTCAAATCTCTGTCTTGATTCCTGATAAGATCTTTGTGTGGAGGAACAAAATTGCCTCTTCCTGCCCCAATCTGCTTAAAGTGGCCTTGGAGACTGAATTGCCCACGCACTGTCTGATCCTGAGCATCTTGCGGGAATAAACTGCATATGCCAAAACCTTACTCATGACTCTGATGATGTCATACATAGTGGCTGTCACATAATCTACCTCCCCAACACCAGCTGGACAGATGTCCTCCTCCAGAGCAGGACTTAGTCTGATCCTGTTGTGGCAAGTACTTGCCACAAATGAGGCTGCCGCTGCAGCTTTGATCTCCACAGCCAGCGCATCAAATTGTCTCTTAAAGACTATATCCACTTAGTGATCTTGTGCATCCTTTATCATCACTCTTCCTCATTAGGGAGGTATGTTTAGTTACTTGGGCCACAGCAGAATTCACCTTTGGTTGACTAAACAGTTGCTGAAATTCCATAACAACATAAAAATTGCCGCTGCTGAGTCAGACCAGTGGTCCATCATGCCCAGCAATCCGCTCACGCGGTGGCCCCCAGGTCAAAGACCAGTGCTCTAAATGAGTCCAGCCTCACCCGCATATGTTCCAGTTTAGCAGGAACTTGTCCAACTTTGTCTTGAATCCGTGGAGGGTGTTTGCCCCTATAACAGACTCCGGAAGAGCGTTCAGTTTTCTACCACTCTCTGGGTGAAGAACTTCCTTACATTTGTGCGGTATCTATCCCTTTTCAACTTTAGACAGTGCCCTCTCATTCTCCCTCCCTTGGAGAGGGTGAACAATTTGTCTTTATCTGCTAAGTCTATTCCCTTCAGTATTTTGAATGTTTTGATCATATTCCCTGTCAGTCTCCTCTTTTCAAGGGAGAAGAGGCCCAGTTTCTCCAATCTCTCACTGTACAGCAACTCCACCAGTCCTTTAACCATTTTAGTCGCTCTTTTCTGGACCCTTTCGAGTAGTACCGTGTATGGCGACCAGTGCTGGAAGCAGTACTCCAGGTGAGGGTGCACCATGGCCCGGTACAGCGGCATGATAACCTTCTTCGATCTGTTCGTGATCCCCTTCTTTATCATTCCTAGCATTCTGTGCACCATATTCGCTGCCACCACCACACATTGTGCGGACAGCTTCATCGATGTCGATCAGAACTCCCAAGTTTCTTTCCTGGGAGGTCTCTCCAAGTACCGCCCCAGACATCCTGTATCATCCTGTATTCGTGCATGATATTTTTGTTACCACCATGCATCACTTTACACTTATCCACGTTGAACCTCATTTGCCATGTCGATGGCCATTTCTCAAACTTGATTATGTCACATTGCAGATCTTCGCAATCCCCCTGTGTCTTCACTACTCTGAATAGCTTCGTATTTTCCACAAATTTAATCACCTCACTCGTCGTACCAATGTCCATATCGTTTATAAAGATGTTGAAAAGCATGGGTCCAAGCACTGAGCCCTGCTGGTGATGCTCTTCCAGTCTGAGTATTGTCCATTTACCCCCACTCTCTGTTTCCTATGCTCCAGCCAGTTTTTAATCCACGAGTATTTCACCCTCGATTCCATGGCTCGCAATTTTTCGAAGTAGACGTTCATGCAGGACCTTGTCGAATGCCTTCTGAAAATCTAGATATACGATGTCAACTGGGTCACCCTTGTGTATCTGCCTACTAGTGCAGCAAGTTTGTCAAACAAAATCTGCCTTTGCTGAAACTGTGCTGACTGGTCCTCATCAGACCGTGTCCATCAAGGTGATCAATGATGCGGTCCTTTATCAGTGCCTCTACCATCTTTCCCAGTCTGTAGTTTCCCGAATCTCCTCTCGAACCTTTTTAGAAGATCAGCGTAACATTCGCCACCTTCCAGTCTTCCGGAATCCTTCCCGATTTGATCGTCGGATTGGCTATTAGTTGAAGCAGTTAAGCTATAGTCCCTTTCAGTTCCTTGATGACCCTCGGATGGATGCCATCTGGTCCTGGGGATTTATCGCTCTTAAGCCTATCGATCTGCCTGCATACCTTTCCTAGACTGACCGTCAACCCTGTCAGTTTCCCGTATTCATTTCCAGCATATAGCCTGATGGGTTCCGGTAAGCTGTGTCTATCCTCTTCGGTAAATACAGACACAAAAAATGTGTTCAGTTTGTCGGTGATTGCTTTGTCCTCCTTTAGCACTCCCTTTATTCCATGGTCATCCAACGATCCCACCGCTTCCTTTGAAGTTTTTCGCCTCCTTGGCTATTTTTTCCTCATAGTCTCTTTTGGCCCCTTTTACCGCCTTATGGCACTTGTGTTGATGTTGTTTGTGCTTATTCCAGTTTTCATCCATTCTTGACCTTTTCCATTCCTTAAATGAAGTTTTCTTGTCTCTGATCGCTTCCTTCACCTCTACAGTGAGCCACGCCGGAGCAATAAGATATGGTTTGGATATAGATTTTGCCAGCCTTCCGGAGTGTCCCATTGCTCTGCGACCAGCAAAGTGATGTCCAGATTCATGGGAAAAAAGGTGGTCTGAGTATCTGTACTGCTCATGACTGTGCACTTTGAAGTGGATTGTTGCTGGGACTCCAACTTCAACTCCTTGAATGCACCCGTAACACCACGTGGGACAATAACGGACTTGAAAAGCTGCCTCACTGATGGATTTTCCCCCTGGTCGACTGCAATTATTGCCTCTTGACTCCCGATCCCTAACAAGGAACCGGAATCTTCCAGCAAAGCAGCTGAGCTCTCACATAATAATAAAGGCATAAAGTATGACCTCCAATCCTCCCACTTGGTCACTAAGGCTGGGAGCCGGCTTTCTCAGTGGTGGAAAGACCTCAGAGAGAGGGATCACGCCCTGGTCCGATGCCAGCATGCCTCAAGGCAGCGCAGTGCATCCTGGACCCATTAAATAAGCTTTCCACAGAAGATTCACAAACTCTGTGGTAAATTTTTGAATAGGTGGTCCCACAGACCCCTGCAAGACCAGTTAGAAGCTTCTGCCAACGCCCCTCCCCCCCTCATGTGCCCCTGGCACGCGGTACATGGACACTCCTTAGCTGACCATCCAGTGCAAAACTAGCATGATATGGGGTAGAACAGTGTGAGGAGTCTATTCCAGTTGATTTTGAGCCAAATTAAGAAGTTTTGAGGCAGATGGAGGCTTTAGAAAAAAGATAATTTAAAATCCAAAATGGCCAATGTCATCAAATTTGCGCCAAAAATGGTCTGTGGGGATTCCCTGAAGGTAAAAAAATAATTCAGGAAAAGGTGTTTTGGAGAACAGGGACTCTAGCTCTAGCCCCAGAAATCCTTAAAAATAACTTTCTGAACTCCCCCCCCCAACACACACACACACAATTTTCCCCCATAATGGGCTTTGCTCACTGTGTTTTGCTGGTGCCTGCATCAACTTTGCTCCAGCCTGACTGAATAGGAAGGTCTTTCTGCCTCAAATTTTTATTAGAAACAGCGATCTTATTTATTAGAAACTGGCGATCTTCGGGTTGCTAGCTGGACAGACACCGACAAAGGACTCCACCCCCACAGATCCTCATGGCGCAACAGGGGGAGATTAAAACACAGCCAGCTCCCTGAAACCCAAAAGGATTTACACAAGGGCCCCACAGTCTACACTTGAGTCTCTGATAATCAGAAAGCAAGATGGCTCACAGAGAAATGGATCTTGAGACTCAAAGAATCACAAAGCAGGTCAACACCACGGGTACACCTTGGGGTTGCCTTGCAAGCTGTAGCCCACTCTTGCACAGTCTGCATCCTTTCCCAAGCAAAGTATCTCCAGAATTAGGATCCTCTGGGCACCAAAGCCTCCTGAAGAAAAATACCCCCAAATAATAAAAAACAGAGCACATTAGAACACCACTTCCCAGTTTATTTGCAGAAGGAAAAATTGAAGGAGGCACTAGACTCATAGTAACATAGTAAATGACAGATAAAGACCCAAATGGTCCCAGTGTTCTCCCCAGAAATTTTTTCCAGCCGGGTGGCATGAAAAAGTAGCCGGGTGGGGCGGGGCGGGGAAATTTGGTAGTGGAAAAAATTAAATGTATACTATTTTTATTAGTTAATTATTATTATTTTCCAATGCTCGATATGACCTCCTTTTTTAAGGTTTGACACTTGTGCCAGAATATTTTTACTAAATCTAAGAAGTATCCAATTCTAGAAGTGAATAATTAGATATTCACCCTCTTTCAAATGGTATAGAGGTTTAAAAAAGGGAAATGTGTTAATGAAGTCATTAGGTTCAATCTAACCATTTATTTTTGCATGAATTTAACAACTAAAAAAAAAGAGATAAATATAGCTCATCCAGTCATACAAGAAATGGCTGTACAACACCTCTAATAATGTTTTGATCACTAGGTTCCTTCCTGAGGTCTCACTGAGGATATGAAATAGATGCTATCCCCACTTCTAGACCTCTTCCACATAATTTATGGAGAGGTGTTACTGAGCCTTGAAGGGCACCTGTGTGATTGATCTTTATCTGCTTCTTTTTTATTTTGCTATAGTGCAAAGTAAGAGCTAGGGCAAAACAGTATAGGTAAAGATGCAGGTAATAATTAGCAATGTATTAAAAATATTTTATTTTTATTTGCTTATAATGTCATTTGAAAGCTGCTTGATGATAATACAACTTTAATTTAATTCTTTATAATGTGTGTGTCTGTGTGTTGGGGGGAACAACACCTACGTCAACAGTAAAGTTAGAATAGGGTCATTAAATCCAGTGGTGTACCTAGTATATATGACAGCCAGTGCTAATCATTTTTTTTTAACAACCCCCTCCTCTATATAAAAAAAGATATTTTTAGTAATAATCCATGAGTCACACAATAAGGGTGCATCTAGGAAAAGGCAGCATCTTAAACACTGCAGTGAGCACTAGAACACCAACACACGCATTGTAAAACTAAACAAACCAGATCCTACACATTCAATTGATCCTGTAGTCGATGCTAACAGAAAGCCATGTCCTTTTCATACACACAGAACACAGATACACCCTCGCCCAATATGGAATAATCACAAACTAAAAATAGAAATATGTAGAAACCAGACTCTTCATACAATGCAACACCACAGAAACAGTGACACATGTCCCCTAATACTGTGCAAAATATAAAGACAGTAGATGTAAATTTGAAAAAAAACTTCTACATAACAGTCACCACTTTACAAATTAACAAATAGAAATAAAACAAATAATGAGAAATATGAAAATACCATTTTATTGGACTAATCCATTTTTCAATTAGCTTTCAGAGGCCAAATCTTTCTTCAAGACAGTACAGTATACAGCTGTTATGGTATCCTGTCCTGATCTGAGAAAAGGGGTTTAGTCCCCCCAAAAATTGCCTTATTTCCATTTCCTATTGATAAATTTTAATCAATACAATTACAATACTACTTGATTCTACGTAAAGCAAAAAAAATATTTTTTTTCTACCTTTTGTCGTTTCTGCTTTAGTCATCTTTCTATTCAGCATTTGTCCTCGCTCCCTTCCATGCAACATCTGTCCTCTCTCTTTGCCCCTTCCACCCAGTCTCTACCCTCTCTCTACCCCTTCCATCTACTGTCCACCCTATCTCTGCCCCTTGCATCCACTGTCCACCCTTTCTGCCTTTTCCATCCAGTGTCTGCCCTCTCTCTGTTCCATATGGTATCTTCCCTCTTTCTATGTCTCTTCAGTAAACTCTATATCCTGTGCCCTTTCTCTCCTTTGTACATGATTTATTTCAGCTTCAACCCCTCTCCATTTTTTGTCTCCACCCCTCCCCTATGCTCTGGCATCTCTCTCTTCTCCTTTCCTTCCTTCCTTCCTTGCCACTCCATCCCATGGTCTGACATCTCTATCTCCTTCCCTTCTCTCTCCCCCTCTCCAGTATCTGCCTCTCTCTTTCTCTCCATCTTTCTTCTGTGAGGAGATCATGTTGATCTTGAACACTGAATAATTCTTCCATATTCCCCATATCACTGTACTGTAGTCTGGTCCAGAGACTGCTTTGGCACTATTACATGGGTATGCATCAGCTTTCCACACAGAATGCCACAAGTCTCTATTTCTTGTGCTGTGTTTATATCTGCCAGCAGCAGAAACTTGTGAGACAGATCCCTTGGCAATACTACACTTCGGAGCCCTTTGACCATCTGGTTCTGTATGGCTGCAGGCTTTAAAGCTCTGTTTACTGGAGGAGACTGTCCAGCATACATAGTTGCATCACTCTTAAGGATCTGATCAGAGATTACATTAGACAAGGTGGTATTTTTAGGCAAGGAAAAACAGGACATGTTCTCCTCAATCTGCTCAGATGCCCTTTAATGTTCATCTGATCTCGGGCTAAATCTTGCCTCCTGAGCTAATCTTCAAAGGAGAGCGGAGTGAGAGCCAATATCGGCAGTGAGATCCGTTTTGGGCCGCATGTTGTGCAGGGCTGGACTAAGGCAAGTTGTAAGCTTCCTTCCATCGCTGACCTATCTTCCATAAGTCAGCAACGGAGGGAAGCTTAGAACTCGCTGCTCTTGCTTGCTTCGGGCCTTCCTCGTTGCCGGGTCCTGCCTTTACGGAAACAGAAAGTAGGCAGGACCCGGCAGCAAGGAAAGCCCGAAGCAAGCAAGAGCAAGTTGTAAGCTGACCTGTCTCCTATAGCGAACCCATGCTCCGGGGCGTGTGCATGCCGACTTCCTTTCTCTTCCCCCCTCGGGACATGACTTC
Organism: Geotrypetes seraphini; assembly: GCF_902459505.1. NCBI lineage: Eukaryota > Metazoa > Chordata > Amphibia > Gymnophiona > Dermophiidae > Geotrypetes > Geotrypetes seraphini. Next base: position 68,437,953 of record NC_047091.1, on the reverse strand, counting down.
CGGTTTCGGAGGGAAGCGGCATGCACTTTAGAGCCCAGGAGCATGGGTTCAAGTCGATTGCTTGCGTTAAAAACTAAAAAAATTAAAAGTCAGGCTCCTGCGATTCAGGCTGTGCCGAGTCAGCCCGGTAAATCTCCAAGCCGGTGAGAAGGTTTTTTTTTTTAAAATGTTGAGCAGAAGGCGGCAGCAGCAGCAGGATTGCGATCGAGATTACAGCCGGGCGCTCATCTAAATTAGCTGGGCGGAGCACCCGGCTGAAAGGCCCTGGGGAGAACACTGTGGTCCATACAGTCTGCCCAACCATACATGCTTCATACATTATTTAATTTAAATTTACCTTTTTCTTAGATATTTTTGCCCAATCCCAGAGCCCTGCCCGGTAGTGTGCTTAGGTTCCATCTACTGGAGTCTCCATCAAAACTCACTCCAACCCATCTTAACCATCCCAGCCCTCAAAGCCCTCCCCAGCCCGTCCTCGCCTGATTGTCCATATATGGGACACAGGCCATGCAAGCCTGCCCAGTATTGGCCTTAGTTCCTTCAATGTATACCCATTATTTTCTGATTAGAGATCCTCTGTGTTCATCCCAAGCTTGTTTAAACTCTGTCCGTTTTCTTCTCCACCACTTTCCTCGGGAGCGCATTCTACGCATCAACCACCCTCTCCATAAAGAAGAATTTCCTAACATTACTCTTGAATCTACCACTCCTCAACTTCAAATTATGCCTTCTGGTTTTACCATTTTCCTTTCTCTGGAATAGATTTTGTTCTACGTTAATATCTTTCAAGTATCTGAATGTCTGAATCATATCTGCCCGTCCCTTCTTTCCTCTAGGGTATACATATTAAGGGCTTCCAGTCTCTCCTCATACATCTTCTGGCGCAAACCTCCTACCATTTTCGTTGCCTTCCTCTGGATCACTTCAAGTCTTTTTATGTCCTTCACCAAATACGGTCTCCAAAACTGATCACAATATTCCAAGTGGGGCCTCATCAACCACCTATACAGAGGCATCAACACCTTCTTTCTTCTACTGGTCACGCCTCTCTCTATCCAGCCTAGCATACTTCTGGCAACAGCCACCACCTTGTCAAACCTCAAGGTCCCTCTCCCCATCCGTGCATATCAGCCTCTCACCTCCCAGCACATACGGCTCCTTCCGATTTCTAATCCCCAAATGCATTACTCTGCACTTCTTTGCATTGAATTTTAGTTGCCAGATATTAGACCATTCCTCTAATTTTTGCAGATCCTTTTTCATATTTTCCACTCCCTCCTCGCCTCCGTGTCTACTCTGTTACAAATCTTGGTATCATCCACAAAAAGGCACACTTTTCCTTCTAACCTTTCGGCAATGTCACTCACAAACATATTGAACAGGATCGCCCCCAGCACCGATCCCTGAGGGACTCCACTACTCACCTTTCCCTCTCTCTGAGCGAATTCCATTAACCACCACCCTCTGGCGTCTGTCAACCAGTTTCTAATCCAGTCCTAACTTCAGCCCGTCAAGTTTGTTCAAGAACCTTCTATGAGGAACCATGTCAAAGGCTTTGCTGAAATCTAAGTAAATTACTTCTAGCATATGCCCTTGATCCAGTTCTCTGGTTACTCAATCAAAAAATTCAATCACTGGTGAAGGAGCTAAAGGATGTAATTGATAACCTTCTGCAAGCAGTTTGTGAGCATTGGTCAATCACTTAATGTACAGACTCCTGTGTTTATATAACAGAAGGAAAAGTTACAATGATGTATGTAAAAACAAGAATATTGTGCATACAACTGAAGATCCATATGAAAGTATTACACAGTTACAGTTAAAGAAACACTGGATGACTACAACCCTGAGAGATGACGGGCAGCCCTAGAAAGAATCTTGTAAATTGAGTGTGGCCACAATAAAACAAATCAACTGCATCTCTTCTAACACCCACCAGGTTATGCTTTAATATAATAAATTGCCCTGCTGAAATTTTTGTTTGAATGGTAATATATCTATCTAAAATTGGCATAAAGTAAATACCATGACTGCAACTAGACACCAGGTTTCTTACCCATTTGTAGCAACTCTCCTTTTGATGGTTTGCTTTTTAAGAAGCTTCTGATGCTCATCATACGCTGCAAGGAGACTGGAAAAACACAAACAGGAAGCATGGATCAGAACAGACTAAAGAGTTCAGACAATTTACCACACCATTACCAAAGTTTCTTCCCATTACCTGCTCAGGTTCGAACCAAAGTCCTCCAGGAACTCCAGCTTGCGCTGTGAGAAAATCATCTTCACCCCACAAGGAAGCTTGCTCCTCAGTGCTCTCTCAATGCAGCTAAGGGTATTGCTCTCATTCTGTTTCACATCCACACTAAATTCCATCTCCAGCAGGTTCATATACAACCTGCCATTCTCCTGCATGGCAACAAAAGTAGGACTCAAGATTACATTTGGGGCATCTGTAAGTTCAAGTCTCTATTATGGCACTAATAATTGTTAGATTATTTATTATGACAAGCAAGACATTCTAGACAGATGGGTTATTTCCCCATACCCGCATGCTGCAGAAGGAATCCACTATGGATTTTTCACTCTGCCTCTGGCGTGCAGTTTAGTACCCAAGCACCAAGGAGCACCTAATATACGTGAAGTAGAGGCAGCTGTAGCAACAGATTAAACAAATTGTTCTGCTCAAAGGTAACTAAATAGTACCATTAACTGCCAATACAGGCTTCAAAGGAGCTCAAAAACTACTCCCCAAGAAATGGAATATTTATACAAAGTCTTCCAAGCCCCCAAAGGGCTGACAGGCATCCAAGAATCGGAAAAGAATAAACAGACTGAAAACTGTAAGCAGGTGCAGGAAGGACAGGGCAAGGAGTCTAGAAGGACTCGCCTATCTACTGGAAAAGAGCTTACATAATCTCTTTTTCCAGTGCAATAGGCGAGACATTCTAAACTATAGGGACATACAAAAGCATGCCCCCAAATAGCTAGGGTGGGCTTGTGCGCTGGCCCTTAGGACCAAGAACCCGAAAGCCAAGTCCTGTCTTGCAGCTACATCCATTCTGTAGAACTTGTCAAACGTGTGAAGAGAAGACCACATTGCCGCCCTGAAAATCATCTCAGGAGGGACAGATTTAGCTTCGGCCCATGAAGAAGCCACACTCCTGGTAGAATGCGCCTTGATGGAAACAGGGAGCTGTTTCCCAGAAAGAATGTAGGCTGACAAAATGGTCCTACGGATCCATCTGAAAACTGAGGCCTTGGAAGCGGGAGCGCCACATTTAACTGAATCGAGTCAAAACAAACAAATGGTCAGAGAGATGAAACATGTTGGTAACCTCAAAATAACGCAGAAGAACTCTGCGCACATCCAGTTTCTGCAACAGGCGATCCTTTGTCCTGGAACCTGTAGACGGAAAGGCAGGCAAATTCACGTCCGTAATAACATGGAAGGCCAAAACCACCTTCAGCAGGAAAGCAGGAACCGTCCGAAGGGAAACCCCAGCCTCCAAAATACTGAGGAAACGGACTTAGTAAGATCACACCTGTAGTTCCAACACACGTCGTGCCAAAGGAATAGCAACCAGAGAATGGTATTGAGCATCAAGTCCAAGAGGGAAGCATCTTGAAGGGGCTCCAAAGGAGCCTTGGTAAGGCTAGACAGCATCAGGTTAAGGTCTAAAGAAGGGAAAGGCAGTTTAACCAGTGATCTGACACGAAGAGCCACTTCAGAAAATCAGCAACATCAGGATGAGATGTCCACAAGGACCGAAGCTCCTAGGATCTAAAAACAAGAGAGAGAGCCCAGTCACCTGGAACCAAAGATAAGACTCGGAGAAGCCTTTATCCAGACCACTTGGACCCGCAGAAAAGCCACAGTAAGACTTTTATCCAAACCAGCCTGAAGAAAGGCGAGATCAGAGCTGACTACAGATCCACCTGGGTTTGGGTGCACCAATGTTGGAAGGCCTTCCACGCCTTAGCATAAGCCGACACTGAGGATGATTTCTCAAACTTGAGAAGAGTATGAACAACCAGGACAGAATATCCTTATGCTCTAAGGCTGAATACTTAAGAGCCATGCCGGAAGAGCAAAGAGACCCGGATCCTCCATGACAACTGGCCCCTGCGTGAGAAGGTCTGGAAAGGCGCTCAGCCAAAGATTGCAATCCACACGCAAACACATCAGATCTTCATACCAAGGTCTGCGAGCCACCAGAATGATGACCACGATCCTCTGAATGACTCAGCCAACCATCAGCCAAAGGGGGAAGACATACAGGAGAGTCTCCTAAGGCCACGGCTGTATCAGAGCGTCGAGCCCCTCGCTTCTGAGCTGAAGCGATCCACTTTCTTGTATCTTCCCATAGCCATGAGGTCAAAGCAGGGCCACTCCTAGCGCCCCACAATAGTTTGGAATGCCTATGGTGACTGGACCCACTGACCTAGATCCAGAGTCTGTCTGCTAAGGAAGTCTGCTTGAACTTTGTCCACATCCGAAACATGCACTGCTGTCAGCGCCAGGAAATGATGTTACGCCCAAAGAGAAGGTGGGCTTCCTAAGCCAGAGGAATGGCTCTTGGTCCCTCCCTGGTGAATGACATAAGCTACTGTCATCGCAATGTAGGAGAAGACCCTGACCACTTGGTCCTCCAGTCTTCCACAATCTCATCAGAGCTAGATGGATAGCCCTAAGCTCCAAACAATTGATGGGCCATTTTCTCACACCCAGTAGTCATGAACAGGACGATTGCAATGGCTCCTTAGCCCCAAAGGCTGGCATCACCATGATCCAGGAAGTAATGTGGAACGGTATGCCCCTACAGAGTGAGAGCGGGCAAAGCCACCGGTCCGTGCATGCTCAAGCTTCCAGCGTCCATGGCAGACAACTCTGTAGAGCATCTCGGTGTTGCGCCCAGTGAGAGAGAGGAAGATATCCTGAAAAGGACAAATGAGTGCCCTCGCTCATGTAACTACATCCAGCGAGGCAACTATGGATCCTAGAACTTAAAGATAATCCCACACTGAAGGAGCTGACTGCTCCAGAAGAGAAGAAATCTGGGCACACAGCTTCTGTTTGTGAGCTTCTGGCAAATAAACACAGCTCTGAGCCATATCAAAGAGGACTCCAGCAACTGCATAGGCGTCGGATGTCACTTCCTGAAGTCGACATCCAGCCTAGGTCCTCTAGCACCTGGAGCATCTGCTCCACCGAGTTGTCCCTCAGCCAACGAGACTCATCTTTCACAGGTAACCGTGGTGAAAGTCCGAGGCACTGTTGGCAGCCCAAAGTGCATGGCCTAGAACTGGCAATACTGTTCCAGAACATGAAACCGCAGAAATATGTGGTGGGCTGGAAAAAGGTAATGTACAATTACGCCTCTGTAAGATCCAACGAGGTAAGAAACTCCCCTGGAGCGCCTGCTGCAATGATCTAATGCACGGCCTCCATACAGAAGCGGGGATTCTTGAGAGCCACATGCACTTGCTGAAGATCCAGAATAGGCCTCCAATCGTCTGAGCCTTCCTTTGGCACGAGAAAACAGAGTATCTGCCTGAGTCTGAGAGGTCAGATGGCACCGTCTCTATAGGCTGAACATCTAACCAGCTCTGAACGGTTGCCTGAACTCTGAGCGCTTAACGCAGGTGCCCCCAAAGGAGAATCCACGAATCAATCTGACAGGCTTGGCAAATTCCAGCATGTAGCCTAATCGAAAGTTGTGCAAGACCCACTGGCCTGATATGAGGTCCATCCAGGCCGGAAGAAACACTGAGAGCCGGACCCCCTATCCGCAGAGGGGCATCCCTTGGTCTGTCAGCATCGTGGCTTTCTGACAGGGGGTGCAAGACAGGAGGTGGAAGAATGGGAATGCCTGTAGCCCTCATACCGTCATTGTGAGCTCTGTGAAAATCTTTGCGACGTGGCAGAAAATTAGAATGACCAGAACCCCAAGAGGGATTGGGTCCACTATCAGGCATAGGCTTAGGGCAATGGTCCATCCCCAAGATCATCCAGGCCTTTGCCAAGCAACAAGTGCCCCTTAAAAGGCAGCCTAGCCAATATCACCTTTAAAGTGGAATCACCAGTCCACTATCTGACCCAGAGCAATAGGTGGGCCGAAAGTGAGTATGCCGACACTGTTGCCAAAGCTTTCAAGATGTCATAGAAGGCATCCGTTATATAATTCGGTCCAGTCATCAGAAGCTGAGGAGAGGAATCCACCGGGTGTGCCACCGAGAAGTACCCAAAAAGGGCCTGTCAGCTACAGACTGAAGTCTGTGAATTCTCAAGCAGGCAGAGCTTCAAATTCGCAGTAAGCATGAAATTACCCAGAAAGAGGACAAAATTACATCGAATTTAAAATAATAAAATGGGGAGAGCAGAACACACACAACTAAAGTCTAGACAGCACCAGGTCCAAGGAAGGCAAAAGGACTGCAGATGGAAAAAAACTGTAGAGGATGCTAAACTGCACACCAGAGGCAGAATGAAAAATCTATAGTGGATTCCTTCTGTAGCATGTGGGTAAAGGGAAATAACCCAGCTGTCTAGAATGTCTCACCTACTACACTGGAAAAGCCTTTCCATTTTACTCCAACATGACCTGTATTAACAAGATTCAAATTGGCGGTTTTAAGATCGTCTGGAAACATTGGATAATTGCAGGTATCAGAACTTTAAATGATGTAATTACTAATGGTAAGCTGCTGGATTTTACACAATTGCAACATAAATTTGGGCTTCACAAATCGCAATTTTTTCATTGGTTGCAATTGAAGCAGGCCATTCAGGCAGGGTTCCCTGAATGGAAAAATTTGAATAATCAACCTAGCATAGAATTTTTATGTTTTCAGGCGGACTTTCTGGGACATCAGGCCGCACACTAGTATAAAACTATTAGTGAATTGGTTAAAAAAAAAGCCTAAAAATACTCTTAGGGATATTTGGAGCATTGAGATTAAGCATGATATTTCAGCATCTCAATGGCCACAAATTTGGTCTTGGAGAATGAGATGTACAATGTCTGCGTCTATGAAACAAACTTAGTTTTTTTTGTTACATAGAGCTTTTTGGACCCCAGTTAGATTGCAAAAGTTAAATAGTTCTTTGTCTAATAGATGCTGGCATTGTAATCTGGATATAGGGACTTTGGATCATCTTTTGTTCTATTGTCCCCATATCTTAGCCTTTTGGAACTCAATCTGGGATCAAGTAAATTGTTTATTGGAAAATCACGTAGCATTAACTTATGATACTGTACTTTTTGGTATGTCTATGAGAAAAAAGAGTCAGATATCAATGTGTAATAACAAACTTTTATTGATTTTGACCGGAGTAGCCATTCAACATATTACTAATAACTGGAAAGACCATAGTAGGCTTAATTTTAAATTTTGGTGGAATTCAGTTTGCCACATATACAGAATGGAAAGATCAATAGCGGTGCAAAATGGAAATTATAAACTTCATTAAAATTTGGGAACCATTAACGTCCTTTTGTCATGATTGATGCCATTTTCCTAATATTTCTATATTTAATATGTAAGATAAGGGTGGGGTGGGGGGAGGGTTTCTATTACATGTAAAATAAAAATTACTAAAAGGATTTCAGGATGGGAGAGGGAGGGTTATATTTACAACTATAAGTTATAATGATAAGATGTACAAGTGGTTAAATCTATGTTATTGTGTTGCAATTTTTGTACACTTGATGAAAGTTTTAAAATGAATAAAGAATTATAAAAAAAAAAAAAAAAAAACAAGTAAAAAACAAAAAATTCTCAAAACCAGATATCTTATTTTTTCCTTTTAAAATAAAATTCCTTGGCCTGCATAAAATTCCTCAGACTGCTTAAGTACTATCTGGACCATGGGTCCCCAAAGTCCCTCCTTAAGAGCTGAATCCAGTCGGGTTTTCAGGATTTCCCCAATGAGATCTATGTGCATGCACTGCTTTCTTTTTTTTTTTTTTTTCCAATTCTTTATTCATTTTTCATCTTCCATCAAGTACACAATATTACATCAATTGAATCATACACATCACTTGAAATTCTGTTTTCAATGCATATTCAATGGGGAAATCCTGAAAACCCAACTGGATTCGGCCCTCAAGGAGGAACTTTGGGGACCCCTGATCTGGACAGTGCTGGGCAGTCCATGGGCAGAGGCTGGGCATTCTCCACTTATTCAGTTAGTGAGCGCAATATGGCCATCAACTGGATAGCACTTCCAGGTCAGTGCCAAAACTGGATATTTAGCACCAGCTGATATCTGGATACTTGTGCTGAATATCCTGTTTTTCAATTTTTATTGATAGTCACATGCATCAGTATAACAGTAACACCCTCTTACACTCCTCCAGTGGTCACTAATCCCATCCTATCCCCGAAAGAACTGAATTAAACAGTACATATCTGTCTTTATAACAGTAGCACATGGTATGGGAAATCCTAGTAGAGTAGCAAACAGATGTTTGGAGTAGCCTGGTGGACATATTGATCTTTCTTTTAAAACTCTCTCCTTTAGAAACATAGAAACATGACGGCAGGCAGATAAGGGACAATTGGCCCATCTAGTCTGCCTATCCACAGTAACCATTATCTCTTTCTCTCTCCGAGAGATCCCACGTGCCTATCCCAGGCCCTCTTGAATTCAGACACAGTTTCTGTTTCTACCACTTCTTCCAGGAGATTATTCAACGCATCTACCACCCTTTCTGTAAAAAAGTATATCCTCAGATTACTCCGGAGCCTATCACCTCTTAACTTCATCCTATGCCCCCTCATTGCAGAGTTTCCTTTCAAATGAAAGAGACTCGACTCATGCACATTTATATTACGTAGGTATTTAAATGACTATCATATCTCCCCTCTCCCGCCTTTCCTCCAAAGTATACAGATTGAGATCTTTAAGTCTGCCTTATCACGAAGACTACACACCATTTTAGTAGCCTTCCACTGGACCAACTCCATCCTTTTTATATCTTTTTGAAAGTGCGGCCTCCAGAACTGTACACAATATTCTAAATGAGGTCTCATACAGAGGCATCAATACCTCCTTTTTCCTACTGGCCATACCTCTCCCTATGCAACCTAGCATCCTTCTAGCTTTCGTCGTCACCTTTACAACCTATTTAGCCACCTTAAGATCATCACATACAATCGCACCCAAGTCCTGCTCTTCTGTCGTGCACATAAGATTTTCACTTCCAAACGGTACCTTTCCCTCGGGTTTTTGCAGCCCAAATGCATGAACTTGCATTTCAGTTGCCAAATTTCAGACCATTCTTCAAGCTTCGCCAAGTCTTTCTTCATGTTATTCACACCATCCGGCGTGTCTACTCCATTGCAGATTTTGGTATCATCCGCAAAGAGGCAAATCTTACCCGACAACCCTTGAGCAATATCATTTATAAAAATGTTAAGAACAGGACCAAGAACAAAACCTTGAGGCACACCACTGGTAACATCCCTCTGTCGCCTTCAACTCAACCAGTTCCTGGTTTGTTTTTTCTCTGCCTATTTAAATTTCACCCTCCTGCTCTATTCCTTTTTATTTTTCATCTACTTCTCAACTTTCTATCTCCTTCTCGCATTTTCCCATCTCACTCATTTCTCAGCCTCCTGTTGCCTTTTTATCTTTTATCTGTTCCCCATTACCATATTTCTACCCTCTGAATGCACTACACTCCTCTTACTCATTCTCTTTGACAACCCTTCCATAGCCTTTTCCACATGGATCCACCATTCCTAGCATGTTCCCTCCTTTACCCTTGTAATCCCCTCTTCCTGAGTCTGATATTTCTAAGTCCCCCTTCTGCCCCCAATTCCTTCTTCCCCTATTTTGCTTCCTCTGCCCTTCTCCACCCTATGTCCATCTTTCCCTCTTCCTCCTTCTTCTGCCTTCTCCCTCTCTCCCTCTTCTCATTTGCCTCCTCCGCCCTCCCCCAAGTCCATTTCTCCCTCAACACCTTCATCCCTCTGTCTTCCTGAGAACATCTTTCACTCCCTCTTCTGTCCCTGCACTCCTGTGAGTCCATCTCTCCCGCTTCCTCCCCTCCATCCTCCCCATCTCTCCCTGTCCTCATCCACCTCTCTCCGCCCTACTCCAAAGCTCATCTCTCCCTCTCCCGCCCCTCCCTTCCATTATCTCATCCCTGAGTAAGATCTCTTCCTCCTTTCTGCCATCCCCTCTCCTGATTTCTTCTCTCCTTTAGACCCTCTCTCAAGTCTGCCATTTCTCCTTTTCTCCCTTCCATTCATCGAATCTGTAATTTCTTCCTCCCTGCTTTCTAGCAACTCCAAGCCAACATCTCTTCCTTCTGCCTCCAGTCCAGAATCACTCACTCACACTCTCTTCCCCCCACCGCTTTCACACTGGCTTTCACGTCTGGCATCTTGCCCCTTCCTTCCTCAACCTCCTTCCCTTTTTCACTCTCTTCCCCCACTGCTTTCACCCCATCACTCCAGGCCACAGTCTGGAATCTTGCCCCTTCCTTCCTTAACCTCTTTCCCTTCTTCAGCTTTCACTTCCCTCCTCTAAGTCTCTTCCTCTTTAATCGGGAACTTCAGCCGCTGCCTTTCCAGCAATCTGTCCTCCCTTCCCGGCCGGCATCTCTCTTTCCTCCCCCCCCCTCTCACCGCTGCCGCAGAATGAAAGATTAAGTTCTTACCTTGCAAGTCTTCTTTCCTGTAAATCCACACTAGAGAGCTGCACGGGAACGGGGATCCCACGGGTTCCCCCTTCGGGTCACGGGGATCCCATGGGGACGCCCCCTAGGGTCGTGGGGATCCCATGGGGACGCCCCGTAGGGTTGCGGGGATCCCATGGGGACGCATCCGAGTGTCGTGGGGATCCTGCGGGGCTGGATGTATTCAGCCCCGAGGCTCGTCTCCCTACCTGTCCTGCCGCACACAGCCGAACAGAAGTCTTCCTGATGTCAGCAATGACATCGGAGGGAGGGCTTAAGCAAAGCCCTCCCTCCCTCCGACGTCAGCACTGACATCGTGAAGACTTCCGTTCGGCTGTGTGCTGCAGCAGGGCAGTCAGGGAAAAGGCAGTGGTACAAGGCGGGGGGGCAGTCCGCCCCGGGTGCAGCACAGCCAGCCAGGTCCCCCGACCGACTGACAACAGGCCCGGTCTGTCAAACCTCCCTGCCCTGTAGCCGTGAATTTAAATTACTTTCTTACAGCAGCTTCAATACTCCAGCTGCTGTAAGAAGGTAATTTAGATTCGCAGCTACAGGGCAGGGAGGTTTGTTGGACCGGGCCTGTTCTGTTGTCAGTCGGGCGGGTAAGCGCCACAAAGGTAAGGGGCAGGGAGGGAGAAAGGGAGGAAAGGTGGAGTGGAGAGGAAAAGGCGCTTAAGGTAAAACTGAGGGGGGAGAAGGACGCTGAAAGCACTGGGGAAGACAAAGGGGTGGAGAAGAACGCTGAAAGCACATGGGGAAGACAAAGGGGTGGAGAAGGACGCTGAAAGGACATGGGGAAGACAGAGGGGGGAGAAGGACGCTGACAGGACATGGGGTAGATGGGGGGGAGAAGGACGCTGAAAGGAAATGGGGAAGAGTGAGTGTGGAGAAGACGCTGGCAGGGAAGAAGACAGAGATGCCAGACTATGGGGGGAGCGGAGGGAAGAAGATGGGTGCCAGACCAATTTGGAAGGGGGGAGAAAGCACAATCGGGTCCTGCATGAGGAGACAAGGATGACATGGAAGCCGAAGCCCCTTCTCCCTCTGTAGCCAAACCAGGTTAGCATTCCACATATGCCTCAGCATTTTAGGCACGAAGAGGACCACTGCACTCCTGCAGGTCGTTATCCTGCCCTATCATGGGTCATGGAGGGAAGACATAAAAGAGACCTTTCCACTGTCAAAGTTCATCCAGAGTGTTCAGGCCTTCACTGCCGACCTCACAATGTCGACTGAAAAATCAATTCACTTTCTTTTTAGCCACCAATGCCATGAGATCGAACTTGGGGCAACCCCATCGTTCTTCTATGCAGTCGAACACACTTTTGGACAGGGACCACTCGCGAGGGTCCAGAACATAAGTATTGCCTATTCCGGGTCAGACCAGGGGTCCATCGTGCCCAGCAGCCCGCTCCCGCGGAAGACCTCCAGGTCCTTGACCTGTAAGTTCCCACCACCTGAATTGTTTATGCCCTAATCCTGAAGTACCCTGTATAGTACCCCTCTATCTATACCCTGTAATCCCTTTCTCCTTCAAGAAGTCATCCAAGCCCTTTTTGAAACCCATTATTGTACTCTGTCCTATCACCTCTCCCGGAAGCGCATTCCAGGTGTCCACCACCTGGAATACTTCCTAGCATTCGTCTTGAATTTGTCTCCTTTCAGTTTTTCTGAATGCCCTCTTATTTTTGATGTCCCCGCTAGCCTGAAGAATCTGTCCCTCTCCACCTTCTCTATACCTTTCATGATTTTATAGGTCTCTATCATAGAAACATAGAAGATGACGGCAGAAAAGGGCTACAGCCCATCAAGTCTGCCCACTCTGCTTACCCACCCCCTGTCTATGCCCTAATAACCCAATTTCCTTATCTTGACCCTCGTAGGGATCCCACATGGGTATCCCATTTATTCTTAAAGTCTGGCAAGCTGTCTGCCTCGATCACCTGCACTGGAAGCTTGTTCCAATGATCAACCACTCTCTCTGTGAAGAAATACTTTCTGGCGTCGCCATGAAATTTTCCGCTCCTAAGTTTGAGCAGGTGCCCTCTTGTGGCCGAGGGTCCCTTGAGAAAGAAAATATCATCTTCCACTTCGACACGTCCCGTGAGGTACTTAAATGTTTCGATCATGTCTCCCCTCTCCCTACGTTCCTCGAGAGTGTAGAGCTGCAATTTGTTCAGTCTCTCTTCGTACGAGAGACCCTTGAGCCCCGAAATCATCCTGGTGGCCGTCCGTTGAACCGATTCAATTCTGCGCACATCTTTACTGTAATGTGGCCTCCAGAATTGCACACAGTACTCCAGATGAGGTCTCACCATGGCCCTGTACAACGGCATTATGACTTCAGGCTTTCGGCTGACGAAACTTCTATTGATACAACCCAATATCTGCCTTGTCTTAGATGAAGCCTTCTCCTCTGATGAAAGCGAGCCAACATGGCTTCTGCAAGGGAAGATTGTGCCAAACAAACTTACTGCACTTCTTTGAGGGGGTAAACAGCCAGTTGGACAAAGGGGAACCTGTAGACATCATTTACCTTGACTTCCAAAAGGCCTTTGACAAGGTACCCCATGAGCGGCTACTTAGCAAGCTGTGGAACCACGGGGTGGAAGGGGACGTACACAGATGGATCAAACACTGGTTGGCAGGCAGGAGACAGAGGGTTGGAGTGAAGGGTCACTACTCGGGCTGGAGGAAAGTCACGAGCGGAGTTCCGCAGGGGTCTGTACTTGGACCGCTGCTGTTCAATATATTTATAAATGACCTGGAAACGGGGACGAATTGTGAAGTTATAAAATTTGCGGACGACACTAAACTCTGTAGAAGGGTTAGAACTACGGAAGAGTGTGAGGACCTACAAAGGGACCTAAACAAACTGGAGGAGTGGGCGAATAAATGGCAGATGAAATTCAATGTAGGGAAATGCAAAGTCATGCATATAGGGAGAAAAAACCCGATGTTCAGCTACCAAATGGGGGGATTAGTATTAGAGGAAAGTAACCTTGAAAGAGATTTGGGTGTACTGGTACAGCAAACCTCCCAAAACATTCAAAATTTGATTTCTATTTCTTGCCAATAGAGCCTGAATATAAAACTATGTTTGGATATTCCGTGAACCCCTGAAGTTCCAAAGTACACAAATTATGGAACCTGTTCCTTCACTTCCAGAAAGAAGGAGCAAAAGCCTGGGACCACTAACAAAATACATTTCAGAGCTACCACTCTAGTTTTCTGTATCAGCAATTTTTGGACTTCTCCCTTGACTCCCACAGCTTTATCCCAACCCCAAACCAAACTTCAAGGTCTGTATGCTATAGATTGACCTATAAGATCCCTCATAAAGGTAATCACTGAGCCCCCCAAACACCTTTTCCTAATGCATCCTCAAAGCATATATCCCAAATCACCCAGAGTTAGGCCACATTTGGGACACACACTAGAGGGCACACATCCCACTTTGAAAGCCCTAGTAGTAGCCTTGTGAAATATTTAAAACCAGTATTCTCTGTATTTCGTACTATACATTACTTGTGGAATCTGTTTAAAATGGCAAAAAAAAAAAACCAGCTGAGTTTCCTGCATGAATCTCTCCACTCTAATTACCATTTACTTTAAAAAAAGAGTATATTGTTTAGGAGGCCTCTGCCTAGCCAATGCAGCAAAGAGATTGTTAATGGATTTGTCACTAAGAGTCAATAAGGTTTGCATTTTATCAAGAAATTTATGTGAAAGTGATGGGGGAGGGCAAAGGTGAAAGTGTTCCAACAAAACCGCTCCCCCATCTTGGCATCTACGAAAAACTATACCATCGATTCCAGGACAAAAAGTGGTATTTTCCACAACTGGTAAAAACAAAGAATGACCAAAATCTTGATTTCACTTTTTAGTTAAAGCCATCCAAACTAAACAAAGTTGCTGTAACACACAATTCCTAAGCTATACTGGAAGATCTTTCACCTTAATCTGTAACAAGTTAATTCAACTGCCAGGGATGAAAAAGAGAGAGAGAGTACTGTGTTCAATTCTGGTCGCCTCAAAGATATAGTGGAATTAGAAAAGGATCAAAGAAAATGACCAAGATGATAAAGGGGATGGAACTCCTCTTGTATGAAGAAAGACAGCACAGTTACTTACCGTAACAGGTGTTATCCAGGGACAGCAGGCAGATATTCTTAACGTATGGGTGACGTCACTGACGGAGCCCTGGTACGGACATTTTTCACTAGAAAGTTCTAGTTGGCCGCACCGCGCATGCGCGAGTGCCTTCCCGCCCGACGGAGGAGTGCGTGGTCCCCAGTTAAGATAAGCCAGCTAAGAAGCCAACCCGGGGAGGTGGGTGGGTCGTAAGAATATCTGCCTGCTGTCCCTGGATAACACCTGTTACGGTAAGTAACTGTGCTTTATCCCAGGACAAGCAGGCAGCATATTCTTAACGTATGGGTGACCTCCAAGCTAACAGAGAGGGAGGAGGGATGGTTGGCCATTAGGAAAATAAATTGTGTAATACCGTCTGGAGAAGGTATCCAGACAGTAGTGAGTAGTGAATGTGTGAACCGAGGACCAAGTGGCAGCCTTGCAGATTTCCTCGATGGGCGTGGAACGGAGGAAAGCCACAGAAGCAGCCATAGCTCTGACCCTGTGGGCCATGACAGCACCTTCCAGTGAAAGACCGGCCCGAGCATAACAGAACGCAATGCAGGCAGCAAGCCAGTTGGAAAGCGTCCGTTTGGAGACAGGACGGCCTAGACGGTTAGGGTCGAAGGACAAAAGGAGCTGAGGAGATGAGCGGTGAGCCCTGGTACGGTCAAGGTAGTAAGCAAGGGCACGCTTACAGTCCAGCGTGTGCAACGCCTGTTCCCCAGGATGAGAATGGGGCTTAGGGAAAAAGACAGGCAACACAATGGACTGGTTGAGTTGAAAGTCCGAGACCACCTTGGGAAGGAATTTAGGATGGGTACGCAGAACCACCTTGTCATGGTGAAAAACAGTGAAAGGTGGGTCGGCGACCAGTGCATGCAGCTCACTAACCCTCCTGGCAGAGGTGATGGCAATGAGGAAAAGCACCTTCCATGTAAGAAATTTGAGTGAAGTTGTGGCAAGAGGCTCAAACGGAGGTTTCATGAGTGCTGATAAAACCACATTCAGGTCCCAGACGACTGGAGGAGGCTTCAGAGGTGGTTTGACATTGAAGAGGCCTCTCATGAACCGGGAAACCAGGGGATGAGCCGTAAGAGGTTTTCCAAGGATAGGCTCATGGAACGCAGTGATGGCACTGAGGTGGACTCTGATTGAGGTCGACTTGAGGCCAGCGTCGGAGAGAGAGAGCAAATAGTCCAGTACGGTTTCCACCGCCATTGAGGTGGGATCGTGATGATGAAGCAGACACCAAGAGGAGAACCGGGTCCACTTCTGATGGTAACATTGGAGGGTGGCCGGTTTCCTTGAGGCATCCAGAATACGACGGACAGGCTGAGATAGATTCTCTGGAGAGGTCAGCCCGAGAGAAACCAAGCTGTCAGGTGGAGCGAGGACAGATTGGGATGCAGTAGAGACTGATGCTGCTGTGTAAGTAGAGTAGGAAACACAGGAAGAGGAATGGGCTCCCTGGAGCTGAGCTGGAGTAGGAGGGGGAACCAGTGTTGGCGAGGCCACCGAGGGGCGATGAGAATCATGGTGGCTTTGTCCCTGCGGAGTTTGAAT
The DNA here is from genome assembly GCF_902459505.1 of Geotrypetes seraphini. NCBI lineage: Eukaryota > Metazoa > Chordata > Amphibia > Gymnophiona > Dermophiidae > Geotrypetes > Geotrypetes seraphini. The sequence goes on along the minus strand of NC_047091.1, from coordinate 68,421,565 downwards.
AACGTCGGCAACATCAGAGGTAGTGGAGGAAAGGCATAGAAGAACCGATCCGTCCAGTCGAGCAGGAATGCATCCGGGGCCAGACGATGAGGAGAGAAGAGTCTGGAACAGAACTGGGGCAGCTGATGGTTGTGAGGAGCTGCAAAGAGGTCCACCTGAGGGGTGCCCCACTGAGCAAAGATGGAGCGGAGTGTGGGGGGATCCAGAGTCCACTCGTGAGGCTGAAGGATGCGGCTGAGATTGTCGGCCAGGGAGTTCAGTTCGCCCTGGATATAGACAGCCTTGAGGAAGAGACTGCGGGCCGTGGCCCAGGTCCAGATGCGGATGGCCTCCTGACAGAGGAGGGGAGATCCGGTGCCGCCTTGCTTGTTTATGTAGTACATGGCGACTTGGTTGTCTGTGCACAGGAGAAGAACCTGAGGGTAGAGAAGGTGCTGGAAGGCCTTGAGGGCATAGAACATGGCCCTGAGTTCCAGGAAATTGATGTGATGTTGATGCTCCTGAGGGGTCCAGAGTCCCTGAGTGCAAAGATCTCCCAGGTGAGCTTCCCATGCATAGGGGGAGGCATCTGTGGTTATGATCATGGAATGAGGGGGTAGATGAAAGAGTAGACCCCTGGAAAGATTGGATGAGTTCAACCACCATTGAAGAGATTGCTGAAGAGACGATATCACAGATATGGGATGAGAAAGAGGATCGGTGGTCTGTGACCATTGGTTGGCTAGAGTCCATTGAGGTGTCCTGAGGTGGAGTCGCGCCAGAGGAAGCACATGGACCGTCGAGGCCATGTGGCCCAGGAGGACCATCATCTGCCGAGCTGGAATGGAGTGATGAAGGAGCACCTGGCGGCAGAGGTGGAGCAGGGTCCGTTGGCGGTCGGAGGGGAGAAACGCCCTCATGAGCGTGGTGTCGAGAACGGCTCCAATGAACTGAAGTCGCTGTGTGGGAAGCAGATGCGACTTGGGGTAGTTGATCTCGAACCCCAGGAGATGGAGGAAGGAGATGGTGTACTGAGTGGCTTGTAGCACAAGTGGAGACGTAGGTGCTTTTACCAACCAATCGTCCAAGTAGGGGAACACCTGGAGTTTGTGAGACCTGAGAAAGGCCGCCACCACAATAAGGCACTTGGTGAACACCTTGGGCGATGATGCGAGGCCAAAGGGTAGCACCTTGTACTGATAGTGGCGGTGCTGTATCTGAAATTGGAGGTAGCGACGTGAATTCAGATGGATTGGAATGTGAGTGTAGGCCTCTTTGAGGTCCAGGGAACATAGCCAGTCGTGTTGAGAGAGAAGAGGATAAAGCGTGGCCAGGGAGAGCATTCTGAATTTTTCCTTGACCAGACACTTGTTGAGGTCCCGGAGATCGAGGATGGGACGAAGGTCTCCTGTCTTCTTGGGAACCAGGAAGTAGCGGGAGTAAAATCCCTGACCCCTTTGGTCTGTGGGAACCTCTTCGATGGCATTGAGGAGAAGGAGGGATTGGACCTCCCTTAGGAGGAGAAGGGACTGGGAGGAGTGGGACGCAGACTCTATAGGAGGGTTGTCTGGTGGAAGAGTCTGGAAGTTGAGAGAGTAGCCGTGGCGGATGATGTTGAGGACCCACAGGTCTGATGTGATGACCTCCCAACGGTTGAGGAAGAGGTGGAGACGTCCTCCGATTGGCTGAGGAAGAGGTAACGATGGTGGAAGACTGGCTATGCCCTGGAGAAAGGAGTCAAAAGGGCTGAGATGGTTTTGACGGAGGAAGAGGTTTGGCAGGTTGGTGAGATTGAGAGCGAGCCTGAGTGTGTTGCTGTTGACGAGGTCTGCGAGGCTGCTGTTGGGGCGGGTTGAGAGGCCTGGCCGAGGACCTGCGCTGGTAAGAGGACTGTGGTCTATAAGGACGAGCAGGTGGAGTCTTCTTTTTAGGTTTTACCAGAGTGTCCCATCTGGTCTCATATGCTGAGAGCTTCTGGGTGGTCGAATCCAGGGACTCCCCAAAAAGTTCGTCCCCAAGACAGGGTGCGTTAGCTAGACGGTCTTGATGGTTGATGTCAAGATCAGATACCCTCAACCAGGCCAGACGTCGCATGGCAACAGCTATGGCAGACGCTCGGGAGGTCAGCTCAAAGGAATCATAAATAGAGCGCACCATGAATTTCCGCAGTTGAAGGAGGCTGGAAATTTGTTGTTGAAAGAGTGGAACTCTGCGTTCAGGGATGTATTTTTGTAGGGCGGATAGTTGCTGTACAAGATACTTCATATAAAATGAGAAGTTAAATGTGCCCTGTTGGCTAGCATGGCATTTTGATAAAGGCGTTTGCCAAACTTATCCATCGTTTTGCCCTCTCTGCCAGGAGGGGTGGAGGCATAAACACTGGAGCCCTGAGTTTTCTTTAATGTAGACTCAACTAGGAGAGACTCATGGGGCAATTGAGGTTTGTCAAAACCCGGAATTGGGATGACCCTGTATAGGCTGTCAAGCTTACGAGGAGCTCCGGGGACAGTGAGTGGATTTTCCCAATTTTTATAAAAAGTTTCCCGCAGTATGTCATGGACGGGTAACTTGAGGAACTCTTTGGGAGGTTGTTCAAAGTCTAAGGCATCCAGAAAGGCCTGGGACTTTTTGGAGTCGGACTCTAAAGGAATAGAAAGAGCCGCCGACATCTCCCTGAGGAATATGGTGAAAGAGGATTGCTCAGGCTTGGAAGTGGTATCGGGCACTGAGGGTTCCTCGTCTGTGGATGATGCGTCCTCCTCGGTACTGGGTGGGGATTCTTCCCATAAGTCCGGGTCCCTGATATCAGTGTGCGCACGCCGAGATGTCGGGGTGGAAGGCTCGGTGTGGCGGGTCTTAGAAAGAGACTTGCCAGAGCGCATGGAGACGGTACCGGGAGAAGAAGACCGGTGTTGACCCCGGTCCCGGGAAGAGCGGTGCCATTCTGGGTCCCGGGGAGACCGGTGCCCTTCCTGGTCCCGAGGAGGATCGACCTCAGAGTGGGTCTGTACCACAGGACGAGAACGGAGTGGTTCAGCCGAGAGGATTGGCATGGAAGTGTTGAGTGGCACCGAGGGGGTGGACACCGGTGGGATGGTGCGAGGCTCGGGCCGGTCTGGTACCGAAAGAAGTGGTGCCAATAGGGTCGGTAGCAGGTGCTGGAGTTGTTGCTGCAGCTGTTCCTGCAATTTGTCTTGGAGTATGGCCGCGATGCGGTCATCCAGGGGTGGCACCGGTACTGCTTTTTTCTTTTTCGGTTCCATAGGTGCTGCTCCACGCCCCGGCGATGAGGAGGCCGATGACGAGGCACTCACCGAGATCAGGGCGGAGCGTTTGCGGGGTCGGCGTGAGGCCGGGAGGACCGGCGTCGCCACTGTGGCAGGTGGACGCTCAAGGGAGGTGGAAGGCTTCTTAGCCGGCTTACCTGGTGCCAGCGACCCCGAGGAAGGATTGGGCGTCGTCGAAGTGGTCGGTGCCGTCTTTTGCGGGACCGTCGACGTCGCTGCAGGTTCCATAGCAGATCCGGTACCGAAAAGCACAGTTACTTACCGTAACAGTTGTTATCCAGGGACAGCAGGCAGATATTCCCACACATGGGTGACGTCACCGACGGAGCCCCGCAGCGGACAGCCTCGAAAGCAAACTTGCTTGAAGATCTCGAACTTTCGAGCACTGCACCGCGCCTGCACGCGTGCCTTCCCGCCCGAACTAGGGGGCGCATCTCCTGAGAGGATCCTCAGTTCAGATACCTAGCCAAGAAGCCAACCAGGGGAGGTGGGAGGGTTGTGGGAATATCTGCCTGCTGTCCCTGGATAACAACTGTTACGGTAAGTAACTGTGCTTTATCCCAGGACAAGCAGGCAGCATATTCCCACACATGGGTGACCTCCAAGCTAAATAGAAAGGGATGGAGGGAAGTTGGCATATTACGAAAAAAGATTTTGCAAAACAGATTGGCCAAAATGGCCATCCCTCCTGGATAAGGTATCCAGACAATAATGAGAGGTGAAAGTATGAACCGAGGACCAAGTGGCAGCCTTGCAGATTTCCTCAATAGGAGTTGATCGGAGGAAAGCTACAGACGCCGCCATAGCTCTAACTTTGTGGCCCGTCACTCGACCTTGCAAGGAAAGACCAGCCTGAGCATAGCAGAATGAAATGCAAGCAGCCATCCAGTTGGAGATTGTGCGTTTTGATATAGGACGTCCCAACCTGTTCGGATCAAAAGATATGAAAAGTTGAGGAGATGTTCTGTGAAGTTGAGTGCGTTGAAGGTAGAAAGCCAAAGCACGTTTACAGTCCAATGTATGAAGAGCCGCCTCTCCTGGATGAGAATGAGGCTTTGGAAAAAATACAGGCAAAACAATAGACTGATTGATATGAAATTCTGAAACAACTTTAGGTAAGAATTTAGGATGAGTACGTAGAACAACCTTGTCATGGTGAAAAACTGTGAAAGGTGGATCAGCCACTAGCGCTTGTAACTCACTGACACGTCGAGCAGAAGTGAGGGCGATCAGGAAAACAGTTTTCCAAGTGAGATACTTGAGATGAGCTTTGTCAAGTGGTTCAAAAGGAGATTTCATAAGTTGAGCTAAAACAACGTTGAGATCCCAAATCACAGGAGGTGGTTTAATAGGAGGATGGAGATTGAGAAGTCCTTTCATAAAACGAGAAATCATAGGATGTGCAGAAAGGGATTTTCCATCCAAAGGCTGATGAAAAGCAGCTATAGCACTAAGGTGGACTCGGATAGATGTAGTCTGAAGTCCAGATTGTGATAAATGAAGTAAATAGTCCAGAATTGATGTCAAGGAAGCAGATCTGGGAAGTAAATTACGTGTAGAACACCAAGCAGAGAATCTTGTCCACTTTTGACCATAACATTGTCTAGTTGATGGTTTTCTGGAAGCAAGTAAAATATCTTGAACAGACGGAGAAAATTGAGAAAAGTCTGTTATATAGAAAGGTACCAAGCTGTCAAATGTAGAGACTGTAGATTGGGATGAAGCAAAGATCCTTGATTCTGCGTGAGAAGAGAAGGAAATATTGGCAGAAGAAGAGGCTCCCTGGTGCTGAGTTGAAGTAGAAGGGAGAACCAAGGTTGCCTGGGCCACCGAGGAGCTATCAGAATCATGGTGGCCCGGTCTGATTTCAACTTGACTAGAGTCTTGAGAATCAGAGGAAACGGAGGAAAAGCATAAAAGAATTGATTCCTCCAGTCCAGTAGAAACGCATCCGCTTCGAGACGCTGAGGAGTATGGATGCGAGAGCAAAATTGAGGCAGTTTGAAGTTGAGAGGTGACGCAAACAGATCTATCTGTGGAGTCCCCCATCGAGCAAAAATTTGGCGAAGAGTAGGAGAATTGATTGTCCATTCGTGAGGTTGTAGAAGACGACTCAATTTGTCCGCCAAACAATTTTGTTGACCCTGAATATAAACCGCTCTGAGGAAGATGTTGTGAAGAATCGCCCATTGCCACAATTTCAGAGCCTCTTGACAGAGGGAGTGAGATCCCGTCCCTCCCTGTTTGTTGACATAATACATGGCTACTTGGTTGTCGGTACGTACTAGAATCACCATGTCGTGAAGTAGATGCTGAAAAGCTTTGAGAGCATAGAATATCGCTCTGAGTTCCAACAGATTTATAGGACACCGCCGGTCCGCTTGGGTCCAGAGCCCTTGAGTGCAAAGACCGTCCACATGAGCTCCCCATGCATACATTGACGAGTCGGTTGTGAGGACCTTCTGATGAGGAAGAGGATAAAACAGTAAACCTCTTGAAAGATTCAAAGAGAGCATCCACCAGTGGAGAGACTTCTTTAATGAAGGCGTGATGGAAATTAGTCGAGTTGGTGGATCCACTGATTGTTGCCATTGAGATGCCAGTGTCCATTGAGGAATGCGAAGGTGAAGTCTGGCAAAGGGAACCACATGAACTGTAGAAGCCATGTGACCAAGCAGAACCATCATTTTCCTTGCTGGAACAGAGGAAAGTTGGCAGAATTGGTGGAACAGTTGAAGGAGTGCATCCTGACGTGGTTGTGGAAGATATGCTCTCAGATTGATAGTGTCCAGTATAGCTCCTATGAACTGGAGGGACTGAGAAGGAGTCAGCTGAGATTTGGGAAAATTGATGTGAAATCCCAAACTTTGCAGAAAAAGAATAGTCTGTTGGGTCGCTGCAATAACCCCTGAAAAAGAGGGAGCCTTGATGAGCCAGTCGTCTAGGTATGGAAATACTTGAAGACCTTGGTTGCGAAGAGCTGCAGCTACAACCACTAGGCATTTGGTGAAAACTCTGGGAGAAGAAGCCAGTCCGAAGGGGAGAACTCTGTACTGAAGATGAAGATTTCCTACCTGGAATCTGAGATACTTGCGAAAGTCTGGATGAATAGGGATATGAGTATAGGCCTCTTTGAGATCGAGAGAGCACATCCAATCCCCTTGATCCATCAAGGAATATAGAGTTGGCAGAGTGAGCATTCGAAATTTCTCTTTGACTAGATATTTGTTGAGAGCTCTGAGATCCAAAATCGGTCGCAAATCCCCCGTCTTTTTGGGAACTAGAAAATAACGGGAATAAAATCCCAAGTTCCTTTGTGGAAGAGGAACTTCCTCCACTGCTCGCAGGAGAAGAAGAGCTCGAGCTTCTTGAAGAAGAAGGGGAAAATGCGACTGATTTGAAAGACACTCTCTTGGATGGCGATCTGGAGGTGCCTGAAGGAGTCGAAGAGAGTATCCCTCTCGTATGATGGTAAGTACCCAGAGGTCTGAAGTAATGAGCTCCCATTGGTGATAAAAAGTGGACAGGCGACCTCCTATGGGGAGGGGAGAATTTGGAAACAGAGAAATTTGAATGCTCAGGTCGAGATTGTCAAAAAGACTGAGCAGGCTTGGTGGCAGCAGGAGTCTGAGATTTTTGTTGCCTTTGTTGTGGAGGAGGCCGACGAGCAGGAGGTCTAGAAAAAGCAGGAGTTGTTTTCTGCGGATAGCGACGTGGAGTTTGTTTGAAACCTCTAGTTGGTACAGGTTTAGGTTTTGGACGAATGAGGGAAGCAAAAGAGCGCTCATGTTCTGAAAGACGCTTTGTAGCTGCCTCAATAGAGTCATCGAATAATTCATTTCCTTGACAAGGAAGATTAGCCAATCTATCCTGAAGGTTAGGATCCATGTCCACTATCCGTAACCATGCTAATCTACGCATGGCTACTGCAAATGCCGACACTCTAGACGAGAGTTCAAAGGCATCATAGGAAGCTTGTAGCATGAAAAGTCTCAACTGAGAAAGAGTCTTAAGGATATTTTTAAATTCTGATAGGCGATTGGTAGAGATGTCCGGGTAAAATGAAGATAAAATCTTTAAAAAATGGTTGAAGTAGGACGTAAATATGTAATTATAATTAAGAACTCTATTTGCCATCATAGAGTTCTGGTATAAACGACGTCCAAACTTATCCATGGTACGGCCTTCCCTACCAGGAGGAACCGAAGCATAGATTTTGGAGGGATGTGCTTTCTTCAATGATGATTCTACAACTAGAGATTGATGAGAAAGTTGAGACTTTTCATATCCTTTACAGGGGACCGTTCTATAACGAGATTCTAATTTGGATGGGATAGCAGTGATAGAATAAGGAGTTTCCATATTGCGAGTGAAGGTCTGCTGTAGAACAGGAGTCATAGGTAATCTGAGTGACTCTTTTGGAGGATGGGGAAGCTCCATATCCGCTAAGTATTCAGGAGTATATTTTGAGTCTGAATGAAGGTCTATCTTGAGAGCTTGGCCCATGTCAAAGATAAATTTGGCAAAAGAAATTGATTTTGGATCAGATGTTTCCTCAGGAGAACCACTGCGAGATTTATGTTGAACTGAGTAGGATGGAGAAGCCTCTCTAGAATATGGTGAAAGGTCTGATTCCAGACGCAGAGTGACCGAAGAAGCTGCACTGTGAGTTGGAGTAAGAGAATGCTTTCTTTTCAAACTCCTGGAAGGAGAAGTAGCAGGTGTACGTGTTACAGAATGAGTCGAGGTATGTGTAGGACTGTCTCGACGGACTGGCTTCGACGGTGTTCTGGATCGAGAAGGGCTTCGAGTCGAGGCTCGTCGAGATCCATGCTTCGACTTTGACTTCGAAGAACAAGGTAAAGAAGCCTCGGTATCCAAATTCGAAGACTCCCTCCGAAGCTTAGAAGGAACAGGTCTTGAATGCTTCGATCGATGCTTCGGAGGAGGTGAGCCCGGAGAAGACTCTGATGAAGAAATGTTCTTCGGTGTCCGGGATCGGCCTCGGGAGACTGGAAGCTCTGGTTGAGTGACAGGCTGATCAGTCCGAGGCAAGGTCGAGGACGGGACCAATTGAGCTACCAAGGAGGAAATCTGAGTTGTGAGTATAGATTTCAACATGTCCTCTAGCATCGGCACCGAGACAGAAGATTCTGACCTCGTAGGTGCAGCAGTACGCTCCGAAGAGGGCGACCTCGAAGGTGAGTATTCCCTTATCTTGGAGGTACGCTTCGAAGGTGGACGTGCCGAGGACTCTGGTGGCTTCTTGGATACGGCACCTGAAAGGGAACTCGGAGACTTACCCCCCGTAGAAGACTTCGTGGATGGCGTCGTCTTCGAGGCAACCGAGGCAGAATAGGTCGAGGCCTTCGAGACCGAAACTCCAGCCGGAGTCTGGGTCGAGGCCTTCGAGACCACAGGTGTCGAGGTCGTCGGAGTCGAAGCCTTCGAGACCGGAGCAGCCGCTATGGTCGAGGCCGGATCCGAAGATTGCTCCATGCTGAAAAGTTGAAAAAATTGAGCACAACGTCGTCGAAAGGCCCATGGAGTAAGGGTGAAGCAGCGATGACAATCTTCTGGAGAATGAGAAGAACCCAGGCACTGTAAACAACGGCAGTGGGGATCGGTGACAGAAATCACCCGATTACACTGTCGACAACGTTTAAACCCGGTAAGAGGCCGGGACATGGAAAAAATAAAGTCCGTGTCGAACGAAGGAGCCTAGGCCTAGGCCCAAAGCTCGACGGCCGAACAAAAAAAGAAAAACAATATATTTTTTTTATTTTTTTTTTATGAAAAGAAAAAGAAAGGAATAAAAAACAAGCACAGCGACCGACTTTAAGAAAGAAACAGCCGCGGTGATGAGAAGGCAATTGCTGCAGAGAAAGAGAACGTGTCTTCTTGCCTCCGCGGAAATAAACGAACTGAGGATCCTCTCAGGAGATGCGCCCCCTAGTTCGGGCGGGAAGGCACGCGCGCAGGCGCGGTGCAGTGCTCGAAAGTTCGAGATCTTCAAGCAAGTTTGCTTTCGAGGCTGTCCGCTGCGGGGCTCCGTCGGTGACGTCACCCATGTGTGGGAATATGCTGCCTGCTTGTCCTGGGATAAAGGATGTTCTGCTGGATCTGCCGATTTTTTAAGGTGCGTTTCTTAAGAGTGGCACAGTGGGTGCAGGTGTCAGCTCGATGCTCTGGACCCAAACACTGTAGGCACCAATTGTGTGGGTCAGTGAGAGAGATCGGGCGTGCACACCGCTGGCACTTCTTAAAGCCCGGTTGAGGGGGCATGAAGGGAAACACGGCCTCCGCAAAATCAAAGCCGGAGGCTTGTATGATGGCAACAGGCCCCGCCGGGGCTGGCCTGAAAAATAAAGGAAAAAAACAAAGGTTTTTTTTTTTTTTTACAATTTAGAACGGAAAAGAAACCCGAAGGGAAAAAGAGAAAAAACAAGAAAATAACGCGAGCGGGAAGGCAAAAAGGAAGTTTTCAACGGCCGTTGAAACCACATGCGTCTTCTTCGCTCTGCGGAAACGAAGAAACTGGGGACCACGCACTCCTCCGTCGGGCGGGAAGGCACTCGCGCATGCGCGGTGCGGCCAACTAGAACTTTCTAGTGAAAAATGTCCGTACTGGGGCTCCGTCGGTGACGTCACCCATACGTTAAGAATATGCTGCCTGCTTGTCCTGGGATAATAAAAGGTTAGGGCTCTTAAGCTCGGAAAAAAGATGGTTGGGGGAAGACATGATTGATGTCTACAAAATCCTGAGTGATATAGATCGATTATTTTACTCCATCAAAAATTAGAAAGACTAGGGGACATCAAAGTTACAGGGAAATACTTTTAAAACCAATAGAAGGAAATATTTTTTTACTCAGATAATAGTTAAGCTCTGGAACATGTTGCCAAAGGATGTGGTACCAACGGTTAAAATAGCTGGTTTAAAAAAAAAAAAAAAAAAAATTTGGCAAGTTCCTGGAGGAAACGTCCATAGTCTGCTATCGAGAAAGACATGGGGAAAGCTGCTGCTTACCCTGGGATTGGTAGCATGGAATGTTGCTACTATTTGGCTATTTGCCAAGTATTTGTGACCTGGATTGTCTATTCTTACGTTCTTATGACACACAGTGTCAACCACATTAGATACTACAGAAATCATCAACATTTGCAGTAAAATAAAACAACAGAATATAGCACCTGTTGCAATGAAATGACTTCTTTGCCAAAAAGAAATTTAGACATATACTTTTCCTTACTTCTCCCATATCCCACCTCTTCAATGTTCTTACCGGTTCCTTTTCCAGTGCTTCCAGAAGGATCTTCCGAGCCTTGATGAGATTTTTCTGCACCTTCAACACCTGCCGGGCTAGCTTTAGAGTATAGAAAGTGGCCAATGGTGTTCCTTGGCTATTCCGTATTGCTTCCTGCAGAAGGGCTTCAGCAGCCTGAAGCTCACACTGTCGTAGTTCCAGGCCTACCCGGCGAAGGCGCACCATCACTAAACCTGGCACTACCTGCTCAAAGGCTTCCAGCACACGGCGAGATTCCTCAATGTCACCTGCAGGAGAGGAAATATGGGAGGTGTAGGGGATGGGGGCAGGGGAAAAAACAGGGTGACAGGCAGGGTCTGGGTAAACATTTTCAAGGACCTGTCACTGAATTTAGTGCCGTATTTCGACAATCTAACGGCTTTTATTTTTTTGCAAGGCTTTGCTTGAAAAAAACTTACCACACTATGTTATAACTGCTTAGTAGCATTTTCCCATAGTATTTAATTTCCGCTTTATGCCTGTGAAGACTGAAGGGGAATAGGGCACCATCACGGATACAGACAGTAATGAAATTACAAGTTAATCGATTTTTTTTCTCTTTTACATGGAACATCCTGAATTTATTATGAAGTCCAATAAATTTAAAAAATGGAATAAAAGTATTTTAGCCACAGAAAATTAAACCGCTAGTGGAAGCTGTCATTAGGGTTAGAGGACGTTCTGCTGAAAGGTTGCTGACAGCAGTACAAAATCTCTTTCTAATAAATTGATGTAGTGAGGTGGTGATAGGAATAAAAAAAAAAAAAAACCTCATAAATATCAGTTACATGAGGGCAATAGTCACTGACCAACAACTAGAATGTTTCTGTTATGAAAAAGGAAACTGGAAAATTCAGCCCTTGTGTACTAATGTTTAAGGATACAACTGGCAGCCCCAGTGCCCTGTCAGTCCATTTTTGCAAGGAGGTCTTATTACATTACAAATACCCCAGGTAATGTGTGACAAGCAAGATCACACCTAGTAAATTATCTTTCAAGATCAGCAAGACATAGAAGGAATTACATCTGTCTCTAAGGATCAGAAATGAGCTGATCCATGTTGCAGAGGGCACGATCAGATCTTATAGAAGCCAAGTATTAAGTTTTGCCACTGTTCTTATGATCAAGGGAACTTTTGTTCATTTTACCATCTCCCTATGTCTTATCAGGGGACTAGTTTGTGTTATCTGATAGAAGAGAAAAACTTAAAATAAGGACGCTAGCCAAGATAGGAGGGTCATATTTGTGAATCTGAAAAAATAAAAAGCAAGTAAGGAGATTCAGGAATAAGAATCAAGAAGGGACAGCCAAGAAAGGACTCAGGTTTGTGAACAGCCATGTCAGACAGAACACATCCCTGTGCCCTACTGCCAGCTTGCAAGAGCGGAAGGACTTCAGGAGGTCTGGCCCCATGTAAAAGTCTCTCTCTACCTTGCTTTTCCTCAAAGGCTGCCCACAGCAGATGCAGATTCGGGTTTCTGGGCAAGTGGTATCCGCAGGCTCGCTGGTAGACATTCCGGGTCCCAATCATGGTGTGATTCTCCAAGTATCTGGTGTACTATATACAACAATGGAGAAAGAAAAAGGGGAAAATTAGTTCAGTGTGGATGCAACTCAACAGCTCATAAGGATTTTCATTTGATAGTGCCCAGGCTTAGCCAGCCAGCTGCTTGATTTTTGGGTTTAAGTCACAAAAAAATTGCAGGGGTAATAAATTCAACTACTACATTGGTATTGCAGAGTGACTAAAGAAATATCAGTGATTCTTAAAAAAGTCACTGCAGGACAATCAGACAAATGTGAATTCAAAAATAATAATTTGTTTACAAATCTTTTCTTCGAACTCTGCTCAGAGACATGAAGGCTGATTTCTCCGCCTCACCACCCAATCATTGCAGTATTCAAAATGAACTCACTCTGAAGTATGAACTTTTTCAATAAATTGAGTGCTAGCTTAAACAGCTATGCTGATACTATCATTTCAAAGGTTTAGTATTTTTAAGGAGTAAACTTAGCTTTGAAAGTAGTGACTGGTTCCGACGTGCCACATTTCGTTGATGCGTCAGGGAACCGACAAAACAGCTAGATTTAAAGCTGGAGGTGAAGTCACATTAAATTTAAACGCTGGATCACTTAACTACTCAGGAAATACTAGAAAAGAGGAGACTGAGAGGGGACATGATCGAAACATTCAAGATAATGAAGGGAATAGACTTAGTAGATAAAGACAGGTTGTTCACCCTCTCCAAGGTAGAGAGAACGAGAGGGCATTCTCTAAAATCAAAAGGGGATAAATTCCGTACAAACGTAAGGAAGTTCTTCTTCACCCAGAGAGTGGTAGAAAACTGGAACGCCCTTCCAGAGGCTGTTATAGGGGAAAACACCCTCCAAGGATTCAAGACAAAGTTAGACAAGTTTCTGTTGAACAAGAATGTGCGCTGGTAGGGCTAGTCTCAGTTAGGGTGCTGGTCTTAGACCAGAGGGCCGCCGCGTGAGCGGACTGCTGGGCATGATGGACCACTGGTCTGACTCAGCAGTGGCAATTCTTATGTTATGTTCTTACCTATTTTACCTGACTATCTACCACTTCAATAGTTTTCAGGTATTGTATAAGAAAGTAAAATTTATAAAGAAAAAAAAATTAAAAGGCATTCTTCCCTTTAGCTTTTAAAAAGACATAGGAACATGCTTTGAGTTGTCCACACTGCCATCTCACCTTCACCCAGAACTCCTCATAGAGCGCACAAGCTATGACACAGCGTTCAAAGAGCACAATGCAGCGCTCATGGGATCCATTGCCCATCTCAAAGTTCAAGTAATCGTGCCAGTTCTTTAGTTGGATTCGCTCCAGGGGCTTGACATGGAAGTAGGGCCTTTTGATCTGGAATGGAAAACATAGTCGCACAAGGAATTAGAATGGGGGCTTAAGGGGTAATCTTCCCGCCCTATCCTGCCAAACAGCAAGTAAAGTCAGGCAGCCACTGCTAACCAGTTCTGTCACCCCTGGAGTACATGGTTTAATTGCAGCTCTACATTTTGAGGATATGCAAGTGACTTCAACCAATACTGAGGCCTCTTGCCACCCCTCCATTGCAGCTGCTCCTACTCACCCCTTCCTCAAAGCTCCAGCGCTTGCTCACTTCCATCTCATTCTGAGTGTAAATTTGCTCCCTTATAGCAATGATTAACTCACGCATCTTGTCTGCATGCTTCTCCAGCTAAAGCAAATAAAGCAAAAGATATAAAAAAAGGGAGTGGATGGGGGTAGAGGAGGGTTTCATGATACTGAATCCTAAAATCAAATATACATGATCTATATATTTATAATAAATTCTCTAACACCAGCTGAGGCATATCTCAAGTCCTCACCAAACTCTCAATTAGAGAGCTTTCTCCCACTAGGAAACCCCCTTTATCATTCTTCTCCATCCAACTCAAAGACCTTTCCACCTCAGTGAGATCTCTCTTGCCCTTACTTACCCAACTATCATCAGGGATTCTCCTCTACATAAGTCCTATCTTTATTCCTTGCCATCTGGTTCACATCGGTGGACCTCCTTCCTTCCCATTTGACTGTCATTTGAGACCCACCCCTCATGCAAGGCTTTTTACCCAGTTTCTTCCCATCTGGTTTGTTTAGGGTTCTTTCCTCCTTGGTAAACTGTTTTTTTTTTTTTCAAATCTGGATCTCTCTCCCACAATGGTTTTTACTAATACTATATGTGTCCTATCAAAATGCAGGCAATGAGTGTATATGATTAAGGCTGTCACATACCATACTATCTTCTTCTGGAAACTCCACCCCTGGGGGCAATTCCTCTGCAGTCAAAGCATCAATAGCTGCTTTCTCCTCATTGTCCTGGGCTGTTTCAGACAAGATCTTTGATTTCAGCCACAAAAGCTCTTCAATGGACACAATATCCTTGGGAGAATTATTCATGACATGCTCCTTAAACCTATATGAGAGGAGAAATTATAGTTTACACCTCTAAGAAAAAGAAAGAGATCAAGAAATTTTAAAACTTGAGCAGCAAATATGTAAAGATAGTCACATTTGGGCACTTCCATATGAAACATTATAAAGATTATAATTATTTTTTTTCTATATTCTTTATTCAGTTTTATAACTTACAACAAGTGCATCAGAAAAAACAACAATTTAACATGTATATATAACACTTGATATTCTTCAATAATAAAATTAATAAAGTTTATCCCCTTCCCTCCCACCCCTTTCATTACGATCATTTCACATACATAACACGTATATCATATAATAAATTATTTTTATACCATTAATGGAAGACCAAAAACTACCCCCCCCCACTTACATTTGTACTATTAAGGGGAAAATGGCATCTATTTATTACAATAATTTGTTGTTGTTTTTTTAAATTCTTTATTCATTTTACATCTTACAAGTGTATCATAAAATAACATTTTTTTTTAAATTCTTTATTCCTTTTTAATCATTCAACAAGTGTAAAATAAAGATCATACATAAGCTCAAAAACAACACTTGATAAATCCATCAAGATAATAACAATTGTATATATATATAAACCCATAATCCACCCTCCCTCCCAACATTATTCTTCTTATTTCATTTTACCCTCTCTTCAAATGTACAATCCCATCCCTCCTTAAATGATTTATTTTCAAAAGAAAAAAAAAGGCATTTATTCATTACAAAACAATGTTAATGGCTCCCATATTTTAATAAAATTTTTATAATTTCCATTTTGTACCGCTATTGAACGTTCCATTTTATATAAATGACATAGTGAATTCCACCAGAAATTAAAGTTAAGTCTGCTATGATCTTTCCAATTGTTAGTAATATGTTTAAACTTATACAATATCACTTGATTCTCTATCAATTTAACTTAAATCATAATATTTAAACCCTCCCTCCCAACCCTACTAATTCATATGTAGTACATATATCATATATTCTGTCCTATTAATCTAATCATTTAATATCAAATCAGAAATCCCACCTACCCCCATACTCTGCAATTATACCTATTAGGGAAAAATGATAGTCCTATAACTACTCATTACAATATTCTATTAATGGCCTCCAAACCTCCTGAAAGTTATTAAAATTACCTTTCTGCAAGGCTAACATCCTTTCCTTCTTGTATATATGACATAATGAATTCCACCAAAAACTATAATTTAATCTATTCCAATTAAATGTAATCTGCTGAATGGCAACTCCTGTCATAATAAGTAATAGCTTATTATTCTTTGCAGAAATTTGGCTTTTCTTCCTCATTGACATTCCAAATGATATAGTATCATAGGATAGAGCCACAGGATTTTCCAACAAACAATTTATTTGGCCCCAAATTGATTTCCAAAAAGCCAAAATGAATGGACAATAGAACAATAAATGATCTAAAGTCCCCACTTCGAGATGACAATGGCAACATCTATTAGACTTAGAGCTATCTAATTTTTGTAAACGAACAGGGGTCCATAATGCTCGGTGTAACAGAAAAAAACAAGTTTGCCTCATAGATGCCGACATTGTACAACTCATCCTCCAAGACCAAATTCGTGGCCACTGAGATGCAGTAATTTGAATGCTCCAAATGTCTCTAAGACCAGTCTTTGGTTTTTTATTAATAAATCCAGATATCAATTTATACTACTGTGCGGCCTGGTGTCCCAGGAAGTCTACCTGAAAACACAAGAACTCTAGACCAGCGTTTTTCAACCGCTGTTCCGCGGCACACTAGTGTGCCGCGAGATGTTGCCTGGTGTGCCGTACGGTCAGGGCCGCCATCAGGGCAGTACCACCAGTCTAGGGAGAGGGGCGGTCCGCCCCACGTGGACAGGAGAGAGCTGGACGGGGGACCCGCGGAGTTCAATACATCTCCAGCCGCGAGGCTCGTCTTCTGTTCCTGCCTGCCCTGCAGCTAACATATAGCCGATCGCAAGCGTTCCCCGATGTCAGCGCTGACGTCGGAGGGAGGGCTTAAGCAAAGCCTGCCCTCCGACGTCAGCGCTGACGTCGGAGAATACTTCCGTTCGGCTATTTGTGCGCGGCAGGGCAGGCAGGAAGCAGAAGACAAGCCTTGCGGCTTGAGTTTCGTTTTGCTGAGAAAGTTGCAAAGATGGGCTGGGAGGCAAACACGGAACACAAAAGGGGGGAGGGAGTGCGTTTTGGACACAAGGCATGAACTTGGGAGAGAGGAAGGGAGGGAAAGAGATGCTGAGGTGGGGGAGGGAATGCGTTTTTGGACACAGAAGAAATGGACTTGGGAGAGAGGGAGGGAGGGAAAGAGATGCTGAGGTGGGGAGGGAATGTGTTTTTGGACACAGAAGAAATGGACTTGGGAGAGAGGAAGGGAGGGAATGAGTGTTTGGACACAGAAGGCATGGACTTTGGAGAGAGGAAGGGAGGGAAAGAGATGGTTGTGTACACGGGGAATAGAAGAAAGGAGAATTTTTGGTCATAGGGAGGGAGTGAGGTACAGATAGTGGCATACCAGGGTGGGGGGGGCGGTCTGCCCCACCCCGGGTTTACGTCCCAAGGGGGTGCACAGCTGGCCACCCTCCAGTGTTGTCCCTAGGCCGGCAAACTGCGGCTCTTTAGCCACTTGAGTGCCACCGCCGCCAACGGTGTTGTTGGCGGTGGCAGCATTATAAAATACTTTCTTTGTGTTTATTTGATTCCTATTCAAGAGAATTACTTTATATATAGTCAATATAGGCACAGAGTTAAATTTTTTAACATTTTCTAATGGTGGTGTGCCTCGTGATTTTTTTCATGAAACAAGTGTGCCTTTGCCCAAAAAAGGTTGAAAAACACTGCTCTAGACTATATTGATTATTAAGATTTTTCCATTCAGGGAACCCTGCCTGAATGGCCTGCTTCAGTTGCAACCATCTATAACTTTGTGATTTATTAAGACCAAATTTATGTTGCAACTGTGAAAAATCAAGCAGTTTACCATTAGAAATAACATCGTCCAAAGTTCTTATACTTGCCATAACGCAATTCTTCCAGAAGACCTTAAATCTGCCTATTTTAATCTTGGAGTTAAGCCATATAGTTTGATTTCTTGATTTATGTATAGGAACAGGTGTTAAATTATTCACAAATCTCAAAGTTTTCCATATATCAACTAACAGTCTGTTTTCTTTATATATCCTAGGCATTTTGATACTAAGAACATGGTTTAATCGCAGAGGAAAAATGAGTTGCCATTCCAACCACAACCAGTCTGGAATATTATCAACTAGTCTTTAAGCCCGTTACATTAACGAGTTCTAGAATAGATGTGTCTGTCTGTCTGTGTTTCTTTATCTCTCTCTCCTTGGCCGCTGTCTGTATCCTTCTGTCTCCTCCCCTCCCCCCCCCCCCGAGCAAAGCTGTCTGCCCCCAGGACACACCTCCCCCCCAAAGCAGCCCCCTTTCCCTCTCCCTGTCTCTCCATGGCCCTCTTCTGTCTTCCACCCCCCCGAGCAAAGCTGTCTGTCCCCAGCACACCTCTCCCTATCTCTCCATGGCCCCTTCTGTCTCCCCCAGCACACCCCTCCCCCCAAAGCATCCCCCTTTCCCTCTCCCTGTCTCTCCATGGCCCCTTCTGTCTTCCCCCCAGAGCAAAGCTGTCTGTCCCCAGCACACCTCCCCAAAGTAGCCCCATTTCCCTCTCCCTATCTCTCCATGGCCCCTTCTGTTTCCTCCCAGAGCAAAGCTGTCCCCAGCACACCTCCCCCCCAAAGCAGCCCCCTTTCCCTCTCCCTATCCATGGCCCCTTCTGTCTCCCCCAGCACACCCCTCCCCCCAAAGCAGCCCCCTTTCCCTCTCCCCCTGGCTCCCGGTATTGATCCCCTTCTTACCCTCCCCTCCATCCCGGCGTCTTCTGGCCTGCTCCTCTTCAAAGCAGCCTGCGATCGTGGTGGCCGGCTTTAGCGAACCTCGCAGGCTGCTCTCCAACTCGGTAGCACGTTCCCTCTGACGCGATCCCGTCGTCAGAGGGAGCGTGCTACTGAGGTTGGAGAGCGGCCTGCGAGGTTCTTTAAAGCCGGCCACGATTGCAGGCTGCTCTGAAGAGGATCAGCGGCAGCAAGTGAGGTGACACGGCGAGGACACGGGCAGGCAGCGAGTGAGAGGCAGCGGTGAGTGAGGGCGGGCGGTGACGCGCTGAGGACAGGGAGAGAGCACAGTCACGCGCCTTCAGCCCCCGCATGCGCTGTGAGGTTAGAATGTTGCCACAGAAGCACACCGCACGAATTTTAGCATTTTATTATATATGATGGGCTCTGGGAGGACCCAATACATACCTTGGCGCAAAATATAGGCTTGATGATACCTATAAAAATTGGGAAAATTTACCCCCCCTTCCCTAATTGACTTTTGCAAAGACACTAAATCAATTCTAGAAATTTTAACAAGCCAAACAAATTTTGTAAAAATACTATTTAACTTTTTATAAAAGGACCCCTGAAAAAAACTGGTATCATACCCATTTGGTAACAAACCACAGGCAGTATCATCATTTTAATTGTTTGGATTCTCCCCCACCAAGATAAATGTAAAGGATTCCATTGCTCACACATTTCTGTTACCTTCTTTAATAAAGCTTTTTCATTTACTTTCATTGTGTCTTCCAGTGTATTTTTTATCCAAATTCCTAAGTATTTTATTCCATCTTCCTTCCATATAAAGGAAAATGAGTCAAACAAACCTTTTGTACAATGTACACTGAGTGGAAGAACTTCAGATTTATTCCAATTAATCTTATATCCGGAGAACTTTCCAAATTTCTCTACTAATTCAAGCAAGCATGGAATAGTTGTTTCAGGGTTTCTCAAATGAAACAAAATGTCATCTGCATAAGCAGAGACCTTATATTCCCGTTCTGAATAGGGAATACCCTGTATCTCCTTTGTCTGTTGAATAGAACAAGGGTTCTAATACAATATCAAAAAGCAAAAGAGACAAGGGACATCCTTGCCTAACCCCCCTCTGAAAACAAAACCTTTCCGAAAAATTATTATTAATATATAATCTAGCAGTCGGGGAGCTATACAAGGATTGAATCATCTGTATAAAATCTGTCCCTATACCAAACCGCTCCATAGCTTGATACATGAAGGCGCATTCCACCTGATCAAATGCCTTCTCTGCATCCAAGGAAACAGAAAAAGCTGGATCTTTCATATCTTTTGTTAAATATAACATTTGAAAAAGCCAATCTGGTATTATTAGAAGAATGTCTCTGAGCAACAAATCCAGTTTGATGTATACCAATAATATAAGGGAGAGCCTTTGCTAAGCGCAAAACCAAAAGTTTGCCCTCTACATTAATTAAGGAAATAGGCCTGTAATTTGAAACCAAAGTAGGATCTTTATTTGGCTTTGGCAAAACTATAGTTAAAGATTCTGCCATAGTGCCTGTAATACAACCTTTATTTAGTTGAGTCTGATATAAATTTAACAAATATGGTAATAGGGTAATTTGAAATGATTTAAAAAATTTCACCGTAAAACCATCGCCACCTGGAGTGGATCCAACTCTAAGGGACTTCAACGCTGTTTGCAATTCTTTTAATGATGTAGGCTCTTCAAGACCTTCTTTTATATGTTCAGGAATTTTAGGTCCCTCTAACAATTTTAAAAACTCTAAACCAGAGTCTCAGGCAGCTTGGAATGTTCTAATTCATTAGAGAGCTGTAAAATATATAGTTTATTATAGACATAGAAACATGTGGCAAATAAAGGCCAAATGGCCCATCTAGCCTGCCCATCTGCAGTAACCCTTATCTCTTCCTCTCTCTAAGAGATCCCAAGTGCCTATCCCATACCTTCTTGAATTCAGACACAGTCTCTTTCTTCATTGTAGTAAAGTAGAAAACTGCTTGCTGAATTGATTAAAAATAACAACGTCCTGTCAATATCTTCCTCCCAGGATTTTTTAACAGAGGAAAGAAGCGGGAATCGGAGTTCCTTAAGAAGGTTATAGAACTTGGAAGCTGAATGGCCCAAATTACGGAATTGAGTAGAAAGAGTCAACAAAGTCGGGGGTTGGCGATTAGCTTTCAGGTCACCATCAAGTTTACGTAGAGCTGAACGTAATTGTAACCATTGATAGAAGTAAGAGTCAGGAAGGCCAGATTTATATTGAAGCTCGTAAAAAGTGAGCCAGGAACCATCAGGGTGACATAGTTCAGAGATATCCCAAATATGATAAGTAGTCCAGGATGGCCAGAATACTGGCTTTTTCTCTATTAGGAGTTTAGGGTTTCTCCATAAGGGGCATAGTGTGGATTGAGACCAAGGGCAAACTAACAAGCGGTCTAGATCTTGAAGTGTGCGGAGGGAAGTGAGAAGTATAGGGTTACGAGTTTTAATTTGTAAATGTGTGGACCCAAGAAGTCTTAATGTAGGAATAGGATGTAGAAGGGCCATTTCAAGTCGAAGCCAATTGGGGGCCATTGTGTTAGTACATGAATCTGAAGAATGTAACCATTCGGATCCCTGTCTCAACAAGAAGGCTTGATGATAAAGAAATAAATCAGGGAAGTTAACACCTCCAGCCGACTTGGGAGATTTGAGTTTACGTTGCGAGATTCTATGTGGTTTATTGTTCCATAGGAAATCAAGAAGTAGTTTTTCTAAATGTTTGTAGAAGGAGTTAGAAAATAGAAGAGGAAACATAATGAACATATATGTAATTTTTGGAATGACCATCATCTTGAGGGTATCTAATCTCCCCCACCAAGATAAATGTAGAGGAGACCAGTTGGACAGAGCGGATTTCACAGAGGAGACAGTCTTAGACATGATAAGGTCCATTGTTATCTTGAGGTCTTTGTCAAATGGGACACCTAAGTACTTCATCCCTGTGGATATCCAAGTGAACGGATATGAGGGAAGAGTGAAGGGTGTGCAGGCATCATTGAGGGGCATGAGCTCAGTTTTGTCCCAATTGACCTTATACCCAGACATAGAAGAGAACTGAGAAGTAAGATCAATGAGAGAATGCAAAGATTGTTCAGGGTCAGAGAGATATAGGAGAATGTCATCAGCATAAACAGACAGCTTAAATTCCAAATCAGCAATAGAGATTCCTTTAATAGAGGTAGATAATCTGATTTGAGCCAGGAGGGGTTCTAAAGCTAGGTTGAACAATAAGGGGGATAAAGGACAACCTTGGCGTGTGCCCCGTTGGAGGGTAAAAGATTCAGAGAGAGCATCATTAACTATAATCTTAGCAGTAGGATTGGTGTATAATAAAGAAATCATATGAATAAATTCAGCAGGAAATCCAAAGTGGCGAAGGACACAAAATAAGTATTTCCATTCCACTCTGTCAAAGGCCTTCTCAGCATCAAGAGAAGCCACTAAGAGGGGTTGGTCTCTTGACAGAGTGGCATGGAGAATGTGACATAACAATCTGGTATTGTCTGCTCCGTAACGACCCTTTAAAAAAACAACTTGATCTCTATGTATAAGAGAAGACATAACAGAGTCTATTCTATTAACTAAAATTTTTGCAAAAATCTTATAGTCCAAATTCAGCAAAGAGATAGGTCTATAATTTTTAACATATTGGATATCCTTGTTGGGCTTTGGCAGAACAATAATACTGGCTTCATGGAAGCGGGATAAACAATTAGGAGAAGCAATAATAGACCGATAATAGGACAAAAGATGTGGAGTCCGAGAGTCCGAGAAAGTTTTGAAGAATTCCGCAGGAAGACCATCAGGACCTGGTGCTTTTGAAGAGGCCATAGAAGAAATAGCACGTTGGATTTCATCAGTAGAGATAGGATGACGCAGAGGTTCATGTTGGGACGGGGTAATAGATGGCAAATGTGCAGATTTCAGAAATTCGGAAATCACATCTTCTGGACAGGTAGATTCTGAAGTGTACAGAGAGGCGTAGAAGGAATGAAATTCTTTGATTATGTCAGAAGTGGTATTGTGGATTAAACCAGAGGCTGACTTGATGTGAGAAATCCGATGTGTGGATCTTTGCCCTTTAAGATAAGAAGCCAGATGATGTCGGATTGCTTCCAAGGAATATAGTTCTGATTGTTATAGCAACTTTTTTCATGCTTGTAATTGTATTTACCCATCACATGGTTTGTTGTTGTTACTATGCTTTTGTTTTATTGATTGTAAAACTTTTACAATAAAAAAACCGTGACTTAAAAAAAAAAAATAACAACGTCCTTCCAAAATTTTATAATTAAGACATAATCTGGTACATAGGATAAACTCTGATGCATGAATTAATGCAATTTTAAAATGATTTTATGAAAAACTTTATGAATCTTCTGCCAATAGCTCTATGGATGGATTCATGTATTTGGATAGCATGGCCCTTCTTAAAAGTTCAGACACAGCAATCTCTGCTTAGTTCCCCATCTGAGATACAAGAAATAGAGATTAGGTTCTTGCCTAGATAATATTTTTTCCAGTAGATACCATAGGATTATTCATCTGTGCTCACGAGCATACTGCAGAAGATATCAATCACAGCTTTTCAACTCCTCCTCCTTCTCCACGGTCTCTGCTGGACCTCTTCATACCAAAGCTGGCAACAGCCCTACAGAGCAGGAAGGATACAGGAAATTCCCTGATCACAGAAGTCTGATCTTTTCCAGTAGATACCATAGGATTAT
The DNA here is from genome assembly GCF_902459505.1 of Geotrypetes seraphini. Taxonomy (NCBI): domain Eukaryota; kingdom Metazoa; phylum Chordata; class Amphibia; order Gymnophiona; family Dermophiidae; genus Geotrypetes; species Geotrypetes seraphini. Next base: position 68,398,341 of record NC_047091.1, on the reverse strand, counting down.
TCATCTGTGCTCACGAGCATACTGCAGAAGATATCAATCACAACTTTTCAACTCCTCCTCCTTCTCCACGGTCTCTGCTGGACCTCTTCATACCAAAGCTGGCAACAGCCCTACAGAGCAGGAAGGATACAGGAAATTCCCTGATCACAGAAGTCTGATCTGCTCAGATGAAATTTAAACAATCAATGAGGAAACAGAAATATAGTTAACATATTAACAAGCCTCTGAGAGGAACAAGGAATGCAATAAAATACAGGTCAAGTAAGAAATATAAACAACCTGACCATTTATGGAGCTCAACCATTCCTCCCATGTAATCTTAGATACAGTCTCTTCCTAATCCAATAGACTGACTGACAGTGAAATCTTAACTATGGAGCTGCCCATTAAGCTCGAGTCAGAAAGCAGGCACATAATATAAATTGTTGGGGGTGGGAGTTTCAGCATACCATCCCTATTTACTGGAAAAGATATTATAAAGGTAAGAACCTAATCTCTTTTTCCAGTGCAATAGGGATGGTATGCTGAGCCACAGGGACATACCTAAGCAGTCCCCAAACTCTAGGGTGGAATAGATGAGCTTGCTTGTAGTACTGAGGACACAAGAGCACATCCTCCTGTGCTGCTATCCACCCTATAGAATTTAGTGAAGATATGAAGGAAGGACCAGGCTGCTGATTTACAAATCTCCTCAGGTGGAATTGCCCGAGCTTCCACCCAAGAGGAGGCCATTTCTATTGTCAAATACGCATTCAATGAGAAAGGCTGTTTACCACAACCAATGTATGTAGAGGATATTGCTATACAAATCCATCTAGAGATGGTGGCCTTGGAAGCGGGTCTACCTCGTCTGATAAGTTAACATAAAAATATGATCTGAGAGAGGAAACTCATTAGTTACCTCCAGGTAACGCAAGAGAACTCTCTGGACATCCAAGACCTTCAAGGCCTTGCCTTTCTTCTTGGACCCTGTGGGATGAAATGCTGGCAGCCTAACTTCTTGGTTGATATGAAATGCCAAAACAACTTATGTGAAGAAAATAAATATACGAATATAAGCATAGCCTTGTGTCCATCAAGCCCAGTAGCTCGTTCTTATGGTGACCAATCCAGGTCACTAGTAACTGGCCAAAACCCAAAGTGTAGCAATATTCCATTCTACCAATACCGGGCAAGCAGTGGCTTCTCCCATGTCTTTCTCATTAACGGACTATGGACTTTTCCTCCAGGAACCTGTCCAAACCTTTCTTAAAACCAGCTACACTATCTACTCTTACCACATCCTCTGGCAACGCATTCCAGAGCTTAACTATTATCTGAGTAAAAAAAAAAAAAATTCCTCCTATTGGTTTTAAGAGTATTTTCCTGTAAGTTCTTAGAGTGTCCTCTAGTCTTAACAGAGTAAAAAATTGATCCACTTGTACCCGTTCTGCTCCACTCAGGATTTTGTAGACTTCAATCATCTCTCTCCTCAGCCGTCTCTTTTCCAAGCTGAAGAGCCCTAACCATTTTAGTTTTTCCTCATACAAGGGGAGTTCCATCCCCTTTACCATCTTGGTCACTCTTCTTTGAACCTTTTCTAGTGCCACTATATCTTTCTTGAGATAAGGAGACCAGAATTGAACGTAATACTCCAAATGAGGTCACACCATGGAGTGATACAGGGGCATTATGATATTCTTAGTTTTGTTAACCATCCCTTTTTTAATAATTCCCAGCATCCTGTTTGCTTTTTTGGCGCCGCCACACATTGGGCGGAAGGTTTCATCATATTGTCTACAATGACACCCAGATTCTTTTCTTGTGTGCTAACCCCCAAGGTAGACCCTAGCATCCGGTAAATGTGATTCAGGTTATTCTTCCTAATGTGCATCACTTTGCATTTGTTCACATTAACCCCCTCTACTACAAAGCCACGCTAGCGGCTGCCACGTGGAAACAGCCCCGAAGCCCTTTATATCTCTAGGGGCTTCGGGGCTGTTACTGCACAGCAGCCACTAGCGCGCTTTGTAGAAGAAGGGGTAAATTTCATCTGCCACTTGGACGGCCAGTCTTCCAATTTCCTAAGGTCCGCCTGCAATTTTTCACAATCCGAATGCGTTTTAAGGACTTTGAACAGATTAGTGTCATCTGCAAATTTAATCACCTCACTCGTCGTTCCAATTTCCAGATCATTTATAAATAAGTTAAAAAGCACCGATCCTAGTACAGACCCCTGCGGCATTCCACTGTTTACTCTCCTCCATTAAGAAAAATGACCATTTAACTCTACCCTCTGTTTTCTATCCGATAACCAACTTTGCCACCTATCCCATGACTCTTTAATTTTCTCAGGAGCCTCTCGTGAGGAACTTTATCAAAAGCTTTCTGAAAAACTAGACACTATATCAGGGCTACTCAAGTCCGGTCCTCGAGATCTACTTGCAGGCCAGGTTTTCAGGATAGCCACAATGAACATGCATGAGAGAGATTTGCATACCAAGAAGGCAGTGCAGGCAAATCTCTCACGCATATTCATTGTGGATACCCAGAAAACCTGGCCTGACAGTAGATCTCGAAGACCTGACTCGGGCAGCCCTGTACTATATCAACCGGCTCACCTTTATCCACATGTTTATTCACACCTTCAAAGAAGTCAAGCAAATTTGTGAGGCAAGATCTCCCTCGGCTGAACCCATGCTGACTCCATATTATTAAATCATGTTTGTCTACGTGTTCCACAATTTTATTTTTTATAATCATTTCTACCATTTTGCCCAAGTGAGGCTTATCGGTCTATAATTTCCCATATCTCCCCTGGAGCCCTTTTTAAAAATCGGTGTAGCATTGGCCATACTCAAATCTTCAGGTACTACAGATGATTTTAGCGACAGGTTACAGATCACTAACAGCAGGTCAGCAATTTCATGTTTAAGTTCTTTTAGTACCCTGGGATGTATACCATCCGTTCCTGGCAATTTAACACTTTTTAACTTGTCGATTTGGCTTAGTACATCTTCCAGATTTACCAAGATTTCTTTCAGTTCCTCCGCAGTTTTTGAAGTTTGGAGCAGCACAGGACCCAGACAATGAACAAACAAATTATGTGGGTCAGTGACTGAAATGGCCCTGTTGCACTGTGCGCACCATTTAAAGCCACTAGAAGGCTTTGAAATGGAGGGAAAGACCACTGACATGAGATCAAAGGACTCAATAGTCTGGGAAAGTTGCGTAATATCAAAGCTAAAAAATGCTCAACACCTTCAGGATGAGAGAAGGCTTAAAGCAGCGCAAAGGCCCAAAAAACGGTTCTTCATTAAAAAAAAAAACATGTATTAAAGAAAATAACAATAAAATGAAATAAAAGGATAAATAAACTATGAAGAGAAATAAACTGGGAAGGCTGAAAATTGGAAGTTTTTGACGCTTGGAAGAACTCAAAAAACCCCCACAGCTTCTTAGCTCAATGGTCCCACGAACCAACATCAGGCGGGATGGCACCAGCACATGCGCAGTACAGGCAGTCTCGAGACTTAAAATCTTTTTCTTTTTTAAAGTGACAGTATACTTTAGCATTGTCCATACCGGGCTCCATGGATGACATCACCCACATGTTAGAATATACTGCCTGTTTGACCTAGGATAATGATTTATTTGCTTATAATATACTAGTCTTATAGCCCGTTACATTAACGGGTGCTAGAATATATGTGTGTGTGTCTCTCTTTATTTCTTTTTCTCTCTCTCTCTCCTTAGCCGCTTTCTTTCTTTCTGTCTTTCTTTTTCCTTGGCTGTCCATCACCACCCCTTGCCTGCTCCCCCTGTCCATTCTCCCTTCCTTTTACCTCCCCTGTGTCCACTACCACCCCTTCACAGCTCTCCTTATGCAGCAGCAGCCCTTCTCCCTTTGTTTTACCTCCACCCTGTCCAGCAGCACCTTCCTTCTCCCCCTGTCCAACATTAGGCCTCCGTTCCTTTTTCTTCACCCACCCCCTGTCCATCAGCACCTCTTTCCTTCTCCCCCTGTCCAGCAGTAGGCGTCCCTTCCTTTTTCTCCCCCCCTCCTCCTTCTTATCCCTATGATACAGTTACCTTGCTCTGCCCCTGATCAGAGGTTCCCGTCAGCCGCCCAGTTGCACCCATTGGAAAAGTTCCCTCTGCGGCATCCCGCACCCCTCCTTATGCGACTCCCGCTGTCTTTCTTTCTGTCTGTCTCTGTCCCTGGCCCCCTTTGTCTGTTTGTCTTTCTGTATATCTCCCTGCACCTGTGTCTTTCTTCTTGTCTTTCTGTCTCCCTTCCTTCCTCTGTCTGTCTGTCCAAAGCAGCATTCCCTCCCCCTCCATTTCCCTCCCCCCATACCAGTTCCCTGTGCAAATGCCCCTGTGTCTTTCTTCTTGTCTTTCTGTCTCCCTTCCTCCTTCTGTCTGTGTGTCCAAAGCAGCATTCCCTTCCCCTCCATTTCCCTCCCCCCTCACCAGTTCCCTGTGCACCTGCCCCTGTGTCTTTCTTCTTGTCTTTCTGTCTCCCTTCCTCCCTTTGTCTGTGTGTCCAAAGCAGCATTCCCTCCCCCTCCATTTCCCTCCCCCCACACCAGTTCCCTGTGCAGCAGCATTATTGTTTCCTCTACCCCCTTTCCCTTCCCACAGTCGCAACTACAAACGCGGGCCCGAGTCCTTTGCCGGCGGCCCCCCCTTCCCTTCCCGCGGGTCCGAGTACACATGGCGATTCAAGCAGCGTATCCAGCAGTCTTCACACGCTGCTTCGGGTCCTTCTACTGGCCTGATTTACTCTGGCACGTCCGGAGCAAATCAGGGTAGTAGAAGGGCCCGAAGCAGCGTGTGAAGACTGCTGGACACGCTGCTGAAATCGTCAGTCGGGGCCGCGGTAAGGGAAGGGGGGGCGGAGGCGGAAATCTTCTTCTACCTTGCCTCTCCTCCACCGTCGGGAGTCAGCGCCAGGAGCTTTAACGGCTGGTGGTTCCGCGTTGAAACAATCGCGCGGCTCTTTGAAAACTGTGACGCCGCTGGAGCCGGGAGACGATGGAGAGGGCAGGGGGTGAGCCACGCATGCGCACTTCCTAGCTACAGCTCACGGAAAACGGACCCACGCTTAGGAAATGCGCATGCGCGGCTTACCGTTTTATTATATTAGATATTTGATTGCTTTTGGATTATTATATTTTTCGCTTCATAAGATGCATTTTTTTCCCCCAAAAAAGTGGGTGGAAATAAGGGTGTGTAAGCGAATACCTCCCCCCACCAGTACCTTTTTATTTAATCCAGGCAGTCCACTGCTGTATCGGCAGGAGCTTTCTGCGCTTCTGTCCTTCCCTCACTGAACGGCTGCCTCACTAAATGGCTGCTACTTAGACACTTCCTCCCACTTCCTATCCATGTAAGCAAGCCAATCCCACTCACAAAAAGGGACTGGATGACTTCCTGGAAGCGAAGGGGATAACAGGGTACAGATAGAGGTTTACCTTACAGGACATTAAGCGAACAGGGTATGGATGTTTAGGTTAGGTAGGGAACACTTACAGGTCATGGACCTGGGGGGGCCGCTGCGGGAGCGGACTGCCGGGCACGATGGACCCCTGGTCTGACCCGGCAGAGGCAATTCTTATGTTCACCCATGGCTTTGTAAGTAAAATTTAATCTCACACAAGGAATAGAGGAAAGGTGAGTCCTACATGTTTATTACCTCACTGCATTCCAGAATGAGGTTTGGAAGTGGGGCACCGAGCCCCGCCCCGCTCTGCTCCATCGGCCTCCACTAACTGTTTGACGTGCAGGAGCGCTGGCAATGCTCTTGCATGTTTATGACCTCACCACATTCCAGAATGGGGTTTAGAAGTGAGGCGCCAAGCCCCGCCCCGCTCCACCAGCCTCCACTAACTGTTTGGCATGTAGGAGCGCTGGTGATGCTCCTCCGTCCACGGGGATAGCAGAGAATTGGCGGCTATCACCATGGAGACCAACCTTCAGAAGCGGAAGGAGGCTTGCAAGTTCCTGCGTATTAAAGTGATCAGCATGGGCAATGCTAGGTGGGCAAGGTAAGGAAGTGCTACACCCCCCCCTATCAACAGGCCCTGGCGGGGAAAGGAAAGGTGAGTGTGAGGGCAGTGATGCTTTAGCTCAGGTCAGTAAGTTCCTGAAGGCTTTGCTATAAGCTATATATATTACCGCAAATAATGCTGTGAACTGTCTGTAGCATCATTTGGGAGGGAGGCAAAAAGGGACCTACTAAAGATGTGTCATTCAGCAAAAATTATAATACTGTACCTTCAAGTTCCAGTTGAGCTGGTAGAGTTTGGAGTATGAAGAAGTTCCACTGCTTCAGCTGGATGAGTCCTGCAAGAACTGACGGCAGCCATTCAGGGAGTGGCGCAGAACAAGGAAGGCATGCAAAAAACTTGTGCCTGCCTTGTGCACTGCTCTGCCACTGCTGGAAGACATCAGGAGGCAGCTATCCAGCGAGAGAAGGGTAAGAGTGCGGAAAGCTCCTGCCGATACAGTGCTGGACTGCTGGGATTAAAAAAAGGTACCGTACCGTGGGGCGGGGTCCCTGCCTGCCTACCCCTAGGCCTACCCGCCTGCCCTGTCCCTGCCTGCCCCAAGCCTACCACTAGACTACCAGAGGGGAGACAGGGTACAGAGCCTGGCAAGGAGTGTGGGAGAGCCTGGCAGGGAAAATTTAGTTCAGAATGGTTTTTTCTTGTTTTCCTTTTCTAAGTCTTATGGCAGGTGCGTCTTATGGAGCGAAAAATACAGTAATTTTTTTTTTTTTTTTTTTGTATTTCCAAACATGTGATAATCGTTGACCCCTCCCCCCCCACCCAATGCTCAAACTTTCCCTCCCCCCTTCCCTATGGTCCAACATTTCTCCCCTTCTCTCTCCAGCCCCTAGTCTGGCATTGCTCTCTCTCCTCTCCCCCTCCCTCATTCTTCCACAACCCTCTAAATATTACTGTGCTTGACAGTAGCAACAGTATGCAAAGCAGGTTGTTTTGGTTAGCCCTGGGTCTTCCCTCTGCATCCCACTGGCAGGAAATTGCAGCAGAGGGAGGCTGAGAGGATAGTGAAAGCAGAGGGATGATCCAGGGCTGGCTGAAAACAGCTAAATTAGCTGTGCATTACTACTGGCAAGCAAGGTAATGTTTAGAGGGTCTTGGATGAAGGAGGAGAGAAAGAGAGCATTGCTGGTCTAGGGGCTGGAGAGAGAGAGGAGAGGGAGAAAACTTTGGACTAGGTGAAACACTGGCAGCGAGGCTGGAGATTTCAGCACCTTGTATCTCCAGTGCCCTGGGCCAGAGCCTCATCTGGCCCAATGGCTGAGCCGCCTGGTCCTGTTTACTACAAGGGAAGCCAAGAGAAGGCATCAAAATACAAGATTTAGAAAATGCGACTGTTTTGCTCTGCAGAAAAATGAAGATTGCTGCTGGTTTGCATGCTTATATCGGGTGGAAAGGCATCTGCGCATAGACAGTGCAACACTACTAAAAGCTTCAGAAAACGTTAGAACACCATGTCAAGCTCCATCAGATGGCATTACCCATATGTGGTAAGAGCTGTCTTGCTGTATGTACATATACTTTTTTTTTTTTTTTTTTTTGGGGGGGGGTCGGTTTAGTTACGCCCCTCAAAAAAATATATACATATTAATTCATATCTAGCAGCTTTGGGCAAAGCCCCTACCCCAAGCTACCAGTCTAATCCACACTGCATAGGATTACAAGATCTTTTTTTTTTTTTAAATATCTTTATTCGTTTTTACATTATGCAAACAAGTGTACAATAATTCAAGTCATACTATACATTCTTCACTTGAAACTCTACATTCATTTTATACCATAAACTATCTCCCCTCTCTCCCTTTCCATATATTACCCCTCATAATGTCATAAAACCCACCCATCCCTCCTCCCCCCTACATATATTTAATGGGGATAAATATAATTATTTATTTATTATAATACTCAATTAATGGTCTCCACACCTCTTTAAATTTCTTATAATAACCTCTCTTGATTGCCAATGTTTTTTCCATTTCATACACCTGACAAACCGAACTCCACCAGAAACAATAATTCAATCCTCTATAGTCTTTCCAGTTATGTGTTATATGTTGGATGGCAACTCCTGTTAAAATCATTAACAGTTTGTTATTATTTGATGAAATTTGACTTTTGGCCCTCATAGACATTCCAAACAAAACTGTGTCATATGATAGGGCCACAGGATTCTCTAACATACAATTTATTTGACCCCAGATCAATTTCCAAAAATTATTAATAAAAGGACAATAAAATAATAAATGATCTAGAGTTCCAGCCTCAAGATGACAATGCCAACATCTATTAGACTTAGAGCAATCCAATTTTTGTAAGCGAACAGGGGTCCAGAGTGCTCTATGCAACAGGAAAAACCATGTTTGCCTCATAGACGCAGACATTGTACATCTTATCCTCCAAGACCAAATACGTGGCCATTGAGATGCATTAATTTGATGCTTAATCTCAATGCTCCAAATATCTCTAAGTACAGTCCTTGGTTTTTTATTTAAATATCCAGATAATGTTTTATACCACTGTGCGGCCTGGTGACCCATAAAATCTGCCTGGAAGCATAAGAATTCTAGAGTAAAATGAGTATTTAAAGACTTCCATTCAGGGAACCCTGCCTGAATAGCCTGCTTCAATTGCAACCACTTATAACTTTGTTTTTTATTAAGTCCAAATTTATGTTGCAATTGTGAAAACTCCAGCAGCTTACCATCATTAATAACATCATCTAAAGTACGTATTCCTGCTTCAATCCAATCCTTCCAGACAATCATAAAACCGCCTATTTGTATCTTGGAGTTCAGCCATATATTTTGACAAGTAGATTTTTGAATAGTAATAGGAGTTAAGTTGTTTACATACTTTAATGTTGTCCATGTGTCCATTAATATCCTATTGGTTTTCCTTATTCTAGGCATTTTAATGCTAAGCAGATGACGAAGCCTGATAGGAGACATGAGCTGCCACTCCAACCATAACCAATCTGGAAGCTTCTCCATGAGTTCTGGGAGGACCCAATACATACCTTGGCGCAATATATAGGATTGATGAAACCTATAAAAATTTGGAAAATTTACCCCTCCCTCCTCAATTGGTTTTTGTAAAGTCACTAGAGCAATTCTTACAGCTTTACCCAGCCAAATAAATTTACTAAGAATATTATTTAACTTTTTGTAAAAAGACCCCTGAAAAAAAACTGGTATCATTCCCATTTGATAACAAACCACAGGCAATATCATCATTTTGACAGTTTGAACTCTTCCCCACCAAGATAAATGTAAAGGATTCCATTGCTCACATAACTCTGTTACTTTTTGCAATAAACTTTTTTCATTCATTATAATTGTCTCATCAAGCGTGTTTTTTATCCATATACCTAAGTATTTTATTCCTTCTTCTTTCCAAATAAAAGGTAATGAGTCAAATAATCCTTTTGTGCAATGCACATTTAAAGGAAGAACTTCTGATTTAGTCCAATTTATTTTATATCCTGAAAACTTTCCAAATCTTTCAATCAAAACCAATAAATTTGGAATGGTTGTTTCCGGATTCCTCAAATGAAGTAATATATCATCCGCATATGCAGAAACTTTATATTCTTTATCTTTATGCGGTATACCCTGTATCTCCTCCTCTTGTTGAATAGCTAATAATAAGGGTTCAAGCACTATATCAAAAAGTAAAGGAGACAAAGGACATCCCTGTCTAACTCCCCTTTGCAATTTAAAACAATCAGAAAAATTATTATTGATATATAATCTAGCAACAGGAGAGCTATACAGAGTTTTAATCATTTGTATAAATCCCGAACCAATACCAAACCACTCCATGGCCTGATACATAAATGTCCATTCCACACGATCAAAAGCTTTCTCTGCATCTAGAGACACAGAAAAAGCCGGATCTCCAATTTCTTTTGTTAAATATAACATTTGCAATGCCAATCTGGTGTTATTAGAAGAGTGTCTCTGAGCAACAAACCCTGTTTGATGCATACCAACTATGTGAGGAAGAGCTTTTGCCAAACGTGTAGCCAAAAGTTTGGCTAATAATTTACCATCTACATTTATCAATGAAATAGGCCTGTAATTTGAAACCAACATGGGATCTTTATTTGGCTTCGGCAAAACAATAGTTAATGATTCTGCCATAGTGCCTGATATACAACCTTTCTTTAGTTGATTCTGATATAAATTTAATAAATGAGGTAAAAGAGTATTTTGAAATGCTTTATAAAACTCTACCGTAAAACCATCACCACCTGGAGCGGTCCCTACTCTAAGAGATTTCAATGCTGTTTGTAATTCTTGTAAAGATATTGGATTTTCCAAACTTCTTTTTATATGATCAGGAATCTTCGGACCTTCAATATTATTTAAAAACACTATACCATCTTTTTCTTTATTTAAATAAGACTCAGAAGAATACAGGTTTTTATAATAATTTAAAAACTGTTTTAAAATAGGACCAATCTGAAAATGAGTTTCACCTTTTTCATCTTTTATTGCATTCAATTTCATCTTTCTTTTTTTCACTTTAAGATAATTAGCCAATAATCTTCCCGCCTTATTTGAACTACCATAATACAAAGCTTGCTGACACATAATATTTTTTTTAGCCAAATTAGAAGAAATCTCATTATATTTATATTTTGCTTTTAATAAAGTTTGCAACGTAGAATTCTCCCACTTATTAATCAATTTTAATTCTAAATCTTTTATTTCGTGTTCCAGTTCCGTAAATTGCTTATTTAATTGTTTTTTAGAATAAGCTGAAAATGATATAATTTGCCCTCTCATCGTTGCTTTAAAAGCATCCCATATTATTTCTGTAGATATTTCCTCTGTAATATTATTTTGAAAATATTCATCCATTTTTAATTGAAATTCTTCACAAAATTTTGGATATGCAAGCAATGCATTATTAAATCTCCATACAGGCCTACCATTATCCGGGTCATTAAAATTTAAAGAAATCCACACTCCTCCATGATCTGATAAAATTATTGGTTCTATAGAGGCTTGTGTAACATCTTGTATTAGCCCATCAGAAACAAGAATATAATCAATTCTAGAAAAAGATTTATGAACATGTGAATAAAACGAAAAATCTCGATCATTAAAATGAAGAATTCTCCATATATCTTTTAAATTGCAAGAATTTATAAAATTATCCAACCCTAAAGATTTTAAAATTTTACTAGGTTTTTTATCCAATAAAGGGTCCACAACAGCATTAAAATCTCCTGCTACTATCAAATTATTAGCAGCCAGTGGTAAAATTATTGGTTGTAGAGTTTTAAAATATTCAATTTGATTCGAATTAGGTACGTACACATTAAATAGCGCCACAGTATTATTGCCCATATTCATGTTCACATGCACCCATCTTCCTAATTTATCTGCTTTCACCATATTAAATCCTGCTGAACATTTTTTATTTATTAAAATTGCTACCCCAGCTTTTTTCCCCACCGCCGGTGCAAAAAAGCAATCTCTCACCCAATTACCAATTAGCTTTTTGATTCATCTCCATTAAGGTGAGTCTCCTGTATGAAATAGACATCCGCATTTTGTTTTTTTAAATATAGCAATACTTTTTTCCTTTTTATCGGGTGGTTGAGACCATTAACATTTATTGAAAAAATTTTTAAAGTCATTATATCAAATCAAAACAATAATCAATAATATTCTTCACATCAATATTATAACCTCTTTTCCCCTTTTTAAAATTATTATTAGAACCCATCCCCTCCCCTATACCCCTTCCCATATTCTTAATCCCCTCCCCCTCCCATCCCTCCCTTAAATTACTTGCCAACTTTGAAACGCACACCTTGACTAGGCAATAGATAAACTCCCCACAAGCTATATTTATAATTTTAAAACCATTAGCCAGATCATTATCATATTAAAATGAATATCATTTTATCACACAAGACTTTTTTATCAAGGATTACCTCTTTTTTTTTTTTTTTTTCCTTTCCTTTCCCCCATCTCTCATGAACCCTCCCTTCTCTACTCACTCATTTCCATTAAGATATTATTGAAATACATAAATAATCACACCAAATTTTAAAATTACATTCATCCAAACCACATCCATCTTTCATGTCAGATTACATCACATTCCCTCAAGTTAAATATCACTTTTAAATATTATTAAATATATAATGGAAATCTTTTTTCCTAACTTTTCCTATTCAAAAAGTCAATAAATTCCCCAAAACAACAATTTTTATCCCTTTAACATAACCCTCCTAACATTCCATACCCATTTCCACACTAGCATATTTGCTACCCTTTTAATTTCCACTCCATTCACAACATTCTCTTATATCATATGCTTTATATTATAACATCCAAACTTTCCTACATCCTTCGCTTTTACCAAAACTTCTAATTAATTTTTTTTTTTTTTTTTTTTAATCTCCTCGTATATCCACCATTATTTATATTAAGTTCAGACCAATTTTTATCCCAAACAACAATATTATGACTCTTGTTGCATTAATAGATTTGCAATTTTAAAACTATAGTCCATACATAACAACAAATTTCCTTTTCTTGTAATAAGATGCTATATGTCTCATAAAGTCTCATTTCAAATCTCCTCTTGCTTGCAGATCCATATCAAATTCTATCCTCTCACACTACTGTTTATACATTCTCAGTCTCATCTTTTGATCCACCTTAAATCTCCTTTCCAATTGTTTTGCATAAAGATTTACAATGACCACAATTTCAAACTTGTGGTGCCAATCATAGATCCTTCACATTCTACATATACAAACCCTGTTCCTTTTTTTTTTTTTTTTTTTTTTTGACCATTGTAGCTCTGTCATTTTTATTTTAAGGTCAGGTCAACTATATACCAGAACCATCTTCAAAAAATCCTCTGCTGCATTTAGAGAATTTCCATTACAATGTCTTATTCCATATATCACAGCTGACTTCCCCTTTTATGCAAATGAAAATTGTAAGGCTTACAAAGTCACAGTCTAACTCTCATCTTGCTTGCAGATCCATTCTATTTAATGTCCTCTTGCTTGTAGTTTATATCTTCTCAATACTATTTAGAACTTATTTCCTTCAATCTGTTTTGCACAATCCTCTATCGTTTCTCAGTCTGTCTGTCCAAACAGCAAGTCAGTACAATCCATCTTATTAACCTCTGTCCTTTAAAAGGTCTGTAATATTGCATCTCTTATACTCTTGCAGGCTACATTCCATTTGCCTCATGACAAGATAGAATGTGGAATGTATTTGAAATCCAACTGCAGCCATGCCTTCAGAATCCTATTAACTCTTTTTTTTTCTTTTTTCTTCCTTTAACATAGAAATTTCCAAACAAAAATAAACATTTCAACCAAGAACACAAATACTTCCATCCAAGTCTCTATTAAGTAGCCATTGGTGATTCACACTGCTCCAAAAACTCCTTAAGTTTATCTGCAGTATCAAAATTCAAAGTTTTATTTTTATAAGTGACCCGCATAGTTGCCGGGTATATGAGCCCATATCTAGCTCCCAGACTTCTCAGCTGTGGTCTCAGGTCTAATAGCTGCTTTCTCTTTTGTGCCGTTGCTCTGGCAAAGTCAGGCACTATGTAAATCTTTGAATCCTGACACTTTAAGTTTTTATTATCTTTAGCCAATTTAATTATTTCAGCTACCTGTTGATATCTAAGTAGCTTAAAGATCAGTGGACGTGGTCCTTTTTGGCTGTTTGACAATCTCGTTGGGACCCTGTGTGCACGTTCTATTTCCAATGGAAACTTGTTTTGCATCGGGAGCACCTTGGGCAAAAAATTAATCAAAAATCCAATCGGATCCGACTTTTCAATTCCCTCCGGGACCCCAAGCACCCTTAAATTGCTCCTTCGTTCCCTATTGGACAAATCTTCCAGCTCCCTTTTCAGTGCTTCAATTTCCTTACTGTGTTCCATGTGCTTTATACTTTCCTCCTCACACTTTTCCACTCTTTTCTCAATTTGATCCACTTTCAATTCCATTGCTTGCAGTTTATTTGATAAACATACCACCTCTTCTTTCACTTCTTTTATATTTTTAGCGCATTCCAATACTATTTCCTTTACCGCCTGTATTTCCTTCATTATGTCTTTATTTTCTACATCCTCCGGCGGCAACGGAACTGACATCGGTGAAGCCGTATCAAGTTTCGATCGCTTCCCGCTTCCTGAGCTGCTCCCCGCCGCCAAATTTTTGTTTTGCTTTCCCGAAGCCATTATCCACCTCTACCTCACTTTTCAGAGTGAAATTTGAATTTTTTCTGGCTATGATCTCTGTCAAATAGCTTGTCTTCACAGAGCAACTCCACTACCCAGCCATTTAGTTCCGCTCCAAAGCCACGCCCCAGGATTACAAGATCTACCATGTACTGGAGACTGAGAAATACCAACTAGCTAGAAACTGCACAGGATGGTTAGAGGGTTTTCAGAAGTCAATTGTTCTCAGTCTCCATCTGCTGGTAACCCAAGCAGATGGATCGCTCTGGAGGGACGATAAAGAATAGAGAGATATATCTTTGCTCAGATATGGTTACTATACATTGAAAATGATTTCCAATGTGTAGGATGTGTATATTAGAGGAACACAGAAAAACAAAGCAGACAAAGAACATATGGCATATCCATGTCATCTATCATCATTTCCTCTCCCTTAGAGATCTTATGTACTTGTCTCAAGCTTTTTTTCAGAAAGATTTTGCCCTCATCACCTTCACCAGGAGGCTGTTCCACAAATTCATCACCCTTTCCATGAAGAACCATTTTCTCAGGTTACTTATGAATTTGTTCCCTTTCACCTTCATCCTATGCCCCCTATCAATTAAACTCCCCTCCAGTGCACTTATGTCACATAAGTATTTAAACTTCTCTATCATATCCCCTCTCTCCTTTCTTCCGAAGTTATATATTGAGATCATTAAGTCTACCCCATACACTTTAGAGGCAGTGACCACTTTTGGGAATGCTAGCTTTAGGGGAGATGGTATCACTTATGAACACACACACACAAAAAAAGCAGCCTAGCAAAGAAACCAAACTTACATTTCAAACTGGTGACTGTAGAGCTGGGTGGGCACAGAGAGGACTCTGTCGTAGATGGTGGTGACAGCTCTCAAGTCTCCCTGCTCCTTCTCCCAGGCCACGTACATCTGCCACAGCTTATCTGAGCGGAAGTCCATGCCTGCTGCAGCCACGGCGGACTCAAAGACACTGTCAGAGTTGAAACACATGAGAAGCCCTGTAATGTTCATTTTAATTGTACTTACCGTAACAGTTGTTATCCAGGGACAGCAGGCAGCTATTCTCACTAGTGGGTGACGTCATCCGATGGAGCCCCGATGCGGACGTCTCACAAGCATACTTGCTTGTAGAAACTTTTAGAAGTTTCGAGTTGCCCACACCGTGCATGCGCGAGTGCCTTCCCGCCCAGTGCACCGAGCGCGTCTCCTCAGTTCAGATAGCTAGCAGAGAAGCCAACCCAGGGGAGGTGGGTGGGACATGAGAATAGCTGCCTGCTGTCCCTGGATAACAACTGTTACGGTAAGTAACATTGCTTTATCCCAGGACAAGCAGGCAGGTATTCTCACTAGTGGGTGACCTCCAAGCTAACCACAATGGGATGGAGAGAGAGTTGGCAACTTAGGAGAATAAATTCTGTAAAACAGTTTGGCCAAACTGTCCATTCCGTCTGGAAAAAGTATCCAGACAATAATAAGAAGTGAAGCTATGAACCGAGGACCAAGTGGCAGCTTTACAAATTTCCTCAATCGGTGTCGATCTGAGGAAAGCTACAGATGCTGCCATAGCTCTGACCTTATGGGCTGTGACTTTACTGGGAAGGGATAATCCAGCCTGGGCATAGCAGAAAGAGATACAAGCTGCCATCCAGTTGGAGATGGTACGCTTAGAGAATGACACGGGGAAAAAATCTGTCCCTGTAACCGCCCTGTCCCCGGCCCACCATCCTCTGCACCGCCCCGTCACCGCCATTCCCTTCACCGCCCCGTCACCATCACCACCATCCCTTTCACCGCCCCGTCACCGCCATCCCTTTCACCGCCCCGTCACCGCCACTGCCATCCCATTCACCGCCTCGTCACCGTCCCCGCAGCATCCATATAAGCCTTAGTACTGTAATATTTAGCTTATTCCTTTCTTATAAATCAAAGTTCCTGCTGCTGAACTAGATAAAGAGATGTTCAGCTGGCAGGGCTTTGTTTATAAATTTTTATCAACACAACTAATATACTATTTTATCCTAAAGCAAAAAATAAATAAATAAATATAATTTTTTTTCTATCTTTGTTGTCTGGTTTCTGCTTTCCACGTCTTCTCATTCAATTCAATTCCTTCCATCCACTGTGTGGCTTCTCTCTGCGTTTTCCATTTGCTGTTACTGTGCTGTCCCTTCACCCTCCCCCAATTGGTCTAGCACCCATCTTCTTCCCTCCGCTCCCCCATAGTCTGGCATCTGTCTTCTTCCCACTCTGTCTTCCACATTTCCCTTCAGGGTCTGTTCCTCTCTACCCTCTTTCAATGTCTGTTCTATTCCTTTCTACCACTATTCTTCCCTCCCTCCTTTACCATCTGTTCCTTTCTACCACCCTTCAGCTCCTCTCGCGTGGCCTATCTATCTACCTCCCTCTCTCTTATTTTCATGGCATGTTACAATGTAATTTGTGCAAGCTGCTGGAGCCTGCGAGCTCTGTCCCTGTCCCATTCCCACAAACCATCTCGCTTCTGTGTTCCTATTTTCCCCATTTCTAATATCTCTCCTATGTATCTGCCATTGCCCCCTCCCCCCTGTGTCCATATACCATCCCCATGGCATGTTCCCTTTATGTCTCTGTCCCTATGCCCCATGCACATAATTTCCCCTCTTTCTGTTACCTTCCTCTGTCCAGATTTTCCCTATCTTCCTCTTCCATACCAGCGTGTCTTCTTTTCAACCCCATCTAGCTTCTTTCCTTCTTTCTCCCCCCCCCCTACTTCCGGCATCTGGCTCACCTGCCTGTCTTCCCCTTTCTTTCCTGCTGTGGGTTTCTTTCTTTCCCTCTTCATCCCCTTGGCCCATAATTTTTTTTCCTTTCACTCCCTCCTTCCTAGTATGAGCCAGGAACAAACGCGATTGCAGAGTCTAGCAGCCCCCACCTATCCGATCGCAGCGTTTAGCCAGCTCCCTCTCTCCAACTCACCTTACATTCTGAGTTTGCCGGCTTCCTTTTTCCCTGAGCCGCATGTGTTTTAAAAGACGCTCACGCGAGGCTGCGCGAGTCCATCAAGCTTCTCCTCTCCTGCAACTTCCTGTTTCCGGTTGCATCAGAGGAGAAGCTTGATGGACTCGCGCAGCCGCCCGTGCACGGCTTTTTGAACGCGTGCGGCTCAGGAAAATGGAAGCCGGCAAACTCAGAATTTAAGGTGAGATGGTGGGAGGGAGCTGGCTAAACGCTACGGGCGGGCGGTGGCTGCGGGGACCGCGCGATCCTTAATGCCTCACTGCGGAGACAAGACCATTCACCGCTCCACGGGCGGTGAATGGCCTTGTCCCCGTCCCCGCAGCGACTGTTATTTTTCATTCCCCGTTTTGGCGGGTTACCCGTGGTTAAACGCGGCTAGCCGCGGGTAACCGCCACCGTGTCATTCTCTAGGTACACTTAGAGATAGGACGTCCCAGCTTGTTCGGATCAAAGGAGATGAAAAGTTGAGGAGCAGTTCTGTGAGGCTTGGTGCGTTCCAGGTAGAAAGCCAAAGCACGTTTACAGTCCAGAGTATGAAGAGCCGACTCTCCAGGATGAGAATGAGGCTTTGGAAAAAACACTGGAAGAACAATGGATTGATTGAGATGAAACTCTGAGACAACTTTAGGCAGGAATTTCGGATGAGTGCAAAGAACCACCTTGTCATGATGGAACACTGTAAAAAGTGGATCCGCAACCAATGCTTGAAGCTCACTAACTCGACGAGCTGACGTGAGGCCAATGAGAAACACCACTTTCCAAGTGAGAAACTTCAGATGAGCCTTGTTAAGAGGTTCAAATGGAGATTTCATAAGCTGAGAAAGAACAACATTGAGGTCCCAAACCACTGGAGGCGGTTTGAGTGGAGGATTGACATGGAAAGTCCTTTCATGAATCTGGAAACCACAGGATGAGCAGAAAGAGGTTTCCCTTGAAGCGGCTGATGGAAAGCAGTAATTGCACTCAGATGGACCCGTATCGATGTAGACTTGAGGCCGGAATGAGAGGTGCAAAAGATAGTCCAAAACAGAGGACAAGGAGGCATGTTGAGGCTCCTTATGATGGGAAAAACACCAAGTAGAAAATCTAGTCCATTTTTGGGAATAGCATTGCCTAGAAGCAGGCTTCCGTGAAGCTTCCAAAACATCCCGCACAGCTTGAGAAAACTAAAGGGGCGTTACGTTGAGAGGAACCAAGCTGTCAGGTGTAGAGACTGCAGGTTGGGATGAAGCAGAGATCCCTGATGCTGTGTAAGCAGACATGGAAACATTGGTAGAAGGAAGGGCTCCCTGCTGCAGAGTTGAAGCAGCAGGGAGTACCACGGTTGTCTGGGCCACCAAGGAGCAATCAGAATCATGGTGGCATGGTCGGACTTGAGCTTGACTAGAGTCTTTTGAATGAGAGGAAACGCATACAGAAAGAGATTCCTCCAGTCCAGAAGAAAAACATCTGCCTCGAGGCGATGAGGAGTGTAGATCCTGGAGCAGAACTGAGGCAGTTTGAAGTTGTGGGGGGCTGCAAAAAGGTCTATCTGAGGCGTTCCCCACAGAGAGAAGATGTGATGAAGGGGCGTGGAATGGAGAGTCTATTCAAGAGGCTGTAGAAGACGACTCAAGTTGTCTGCCAAGGCATTGTCTGCCCCCTGAATGTAGACAGCTTTGAGGAAGGTGTTGTGACGAATTGCCCAATCCCAAACTTTCAGAGCTTCCTGACAGAGGGAGGCAGATCCCATGCCTCCCTGTTTGTTGACATAATACATCGCGACTTGATTGTCCGTGCGAATGAGAACTACCATGTCGTGAAGCAGATGCTGAAAAGCATTGAGAGCCTTGAAAATCGCCCTGAGTTCCAGGAGATTGATGTGGCACAGGCGGTCCACACTCGTCCAATAGCCCTGAGTACGAAGACCATCCAGATGAGCCCCCCAAGCATAGGTCGAGGAGTTGGTCGTGCGAACCTTCTGATGGTGAGGCGTGTAAAACAGCAAACCTCTGGAGAGATTGGAAGAGAGCATCCACCAGCAAAGAGACTGTTTCAGAGCAGGAGTGACTTGAATGTGTCGAGTCAGAAGGTAGGAGACCTGCAACCATTGAGACGCCAGGGTCCACTGAGGAATCCGCAGGTGAAGTCTGGCAAAAGGAGTCACGTGTACTGTGGAGGCCATGTGACCCAGAAGAATCATCATGTGTCTCGCCGAGATGGACGGGCGAGAGGACACTGAATGACAAAGACGAAGAAGAGTATCCAGGCGTTGTGGAGGCAGGAACGCTCTGAGTTGAATGGTATCCAGAACTCCTCCTATGAAGGGAAGAGTCTGGGAAGGTTGCAGATGGGATTTTGGAAAGTTGATCTCGAACCCCAGACTCTGCAGGAACCGTATCTTCCTCCGGGTCGCCTGGATGACTCCCTGAGACGTGGAATCCTTGATGAGCCAGTCGTTGAGGTAGGGAAACACCTGAAGACCATGGTTCCTGAGTGCTGCGGCCACTACAACCAAGCACTTGGTGAAGACTCTGGGTGACAAGGCCAGGCAGAAAGGTAGCACTCGGTATTGAAGATGAAGATGTCCCATCCGAAATCTGAGGTTTTGTCGAGAGGCTGGATGGATGGGAATATGAGTGTAGGCCTCCTTGAGATCCAGAGAGCATAACCAGTCGTTCTGCTCGAGGAGGGGGTAGAGAGAAGCCAGGGTCAATATGTGAAACTTTTCCTTGATCAGAAATTTGTTGAGCACCCTGAGATCCAAAATAGGACGAAAATCGCCCGTCTTCTTTGGACCAAGGAAGTACCGGGAGTAAAAACTCTTGTTCCGTTGGTCCAAAGGGACCGGCTCGACAGCCCAGAGCCAGAGCAAAGCCTGAGCTTCCTGAAGAAGAAGGGCGGTCTGGGTCAAGTTGGAAGGATACTCTCTTGGAGGATGTTCCGGAGGAACTCGATGGAATTGAAGAGAGTATCCCTCCCTTACAATGGAAAGGACCCAGAGGTCGGTGGTAATAGCCGTCCATCGATGGTAAAAATGATGGAGGCGGCCTCCAATGGGGGGAAAAACAGGGAAGTGAAGAACGACGGAAGTTATGCTCTCCATGAGACAGTCAAAAAGGCTGCGGAGCCTTGGGGACCGCAGATGTCGAAGGCTTTTGCTGCTGCTTCTGTGAATGCTGCCTTTTAACAGGCTGATGGATAGGAGGAGCCTGCTTCGATGGGTAACGCCGCTGGTAGATCAAAGGCAGGCATGATGGACGATTAGGAGCAGGTTTGGGCTTCGGGCGGAGAATTGACTGGAAAGATTTCTCGTGGTCCGACAGCTTTTTGGTTGCCGCTTCGGGAATCGGTTCCAACGGAGGCACTCGCAAAGACTCTGCTCCTTGCATCGAGTGAATTGGTTCCAATGGAGGCATGGGTAACGACTCTGCTCCTTGCGATGCATGCATCGATGCCAGACCAGACACTCGCAGAGACTCGGCTCCCTGCAAAGAGTGTGTGCATGGCTGAGGCACTGGAGGTGGCTTGACCTTGCGAGAGGCCTCTGCGTGCCCAGGCTGGATTTGGGAGAGAAGCTTCGGCCCCATAGTGGTAAAGAGCTTGATAAATTGCTTCTCCAGCAAAGTCTGGAACGAAGCCGGCAAGGAGGGATCTGCATCCGCAATGGGACCTCCTGCACGGGCCTCGCGCTCCCTGGAGCCCAGGTGCTTGGACTTAGAAGCCTTGGGCACCTTTAGCACCAAGGTAGGAATGGGCTGCTGTGCTACATGACCTGAGGAGACAGAGGAAGGCACCGCAGCAGGCGCCAGAGCCGGCACAAACGAAGCAGGCTTGAGCAGACTTGAGGCTGCAGAGGCCTCGAGCCTGCTCAAGCCTGCTTCGTTTGTGCCGATGCAAGGCGGAAGAGTCGAGGAGGAAGTCGAAGGAGTAACTCTCTTCAATGAGGACAGCTCCGTCGAAGCCTCCATGCTGAACATCGACTCCCACAATAAGCAGCGATGCTTGAACGCACGTGCTGTAAGCGAAGAGCAAGGCCGGCACGATTTCGGAAGGTGTTGAGGCCCGAGACACTGAAGGAAGCGTCGATGAGGGTCCGTCAGCGAAATCGCGCGCTGGCACTTGACACACTTTTTAAAACCGGTGATAGGCCGGGACATAGGCCGAAAAAGCTCCGCCGCAAGATCGAAGCCGTGGGGCCACAGCCACTTGGCCTGCCCGGTCGAACGGATGGAAGAAATTTTTTTTTTGGAAAAACAAGAAAACACAACGAAAACTGACGATAATGAGTACAAAGCCCAAAACCGCGGACTTAGAAGGCACAAGTGAAGTTACTTCGTGCAGAGAGTCGAAGACGGACTTCTCGGCTCTGCAGAAAAGTAAGAACTGAGGAGACGCGCCCGGTGCACTGGGCGGGAAGGCACTCATGCATGCGTGGTGCGGGCGACTCGAAACTTCTAAAAGTTTCTACAAGCAAGTATACTTGTGAGACGTCTGCATCGGGGCTCCATCTAATGACGTCACCCACTAGTGAGAATACCTGCCTGCTTGTCCTGGGATAACCCACAAGTGATAGATGGTGGTAAATGTTGAGGATCATACATGAAAAGACTCTCATATTCTGCTATTTATTTACTGGACCATAAAAACCTAATGGATAGGAACCAGAGCCAGAGTTAGAAATGCCAACACTGGTCTATTAACCTTTGCAATGTTCCCAGGTCAAGAGCCCAAGTTAGAAATAGAACTGTCACCTGTACTCTACACCAATTCCAGCTTGAGAAGCAGAAATGAGTCATGAAAAGAACAAAGGTCTCCTAACCTCTCTAACACTAACAGCCTGAGAGGAGGCAAGAGCATGAGCCAGGAATGGAGCACAAAGCATTGCAGATACTGCAAGGCCACTGGGCTATCTGAAAGAACAGGTCCTATATTTGACAAAATTATCTATTCACAACCTGCTAGTCCTCATGGCAAACACTATCAGAGTAGGGTCAGTTCCTATACTGCCAAGTGTACCTACAACCAACATACCTGCGAATCTTCTGGATGGACTCAGCAGCACTCATATCCAGGGTATCTTGCAGGAAGGTAACGTAGTGTATCCAAAGATCAAGGCTCAGAGGTGTGGCCTGCAGCCCTCGTTCAAATACCTACAAACAAAAACAAACTAACTTAGTTTAATCCTAATTTAGCATTTCAGTTGCAGTGTTCTCCCTAGCGCCTTTCAGCCGGGCGCCCCGCCCGGCTAGATTAGGTGAGCGCCCGGCTGTCATCTTGGCTGCAAATTCGCCTCCGCCTGACTTTTTTTTTTTTTTTTTTTAAGCGCCAGAAAAAGGGTTTTCAGCTTTACTTTTTTAAACAATTTTCCTACTGCTGGTCGATTTTTACAGTCGCAGTTGAAGACAGGGGCTGCAGGCTCATTATGACCCAGTGCACAAACAGGAAGAACCCCGACGTCGTGTTTATTTTGTTCTGCAGCTTATCGCACAAGACGCTCCTGCACAAAGCGAAACCAATCGGAAAGAGGAGAGGCGGAAGCTCGCAGCTGCGTGCATCAGTAACTGCTGCTGGCTAAGGGAGGGAGAAGGTACCTAAGAGAAATGAAGTAGGTCCGAGAAATAGATTCGCTACAGGCTAAGGTGGGAGATAGGGCAGGGAGGAAAGCTTACAACTTGGTGTTCTTGCTTGCTTCGGGTCTTCCTCGCTGCCGGGTCCTGCCTACTTTCTGTTTCCATGAAGGCAGGACCCAGCAGCGAGGAAGGCCCGAAGCAAGGAAGAGCTCCAAGTTGTAAGCTTACCTCCGTCGCTGACCTTTCTCCTGCCTTAGCCTGTAGCGAATCTGCCGACCGAGGCGGGGGGGGGGGGGAAGAAATGATGGGGGGAGAGAAATGCTGTTACTGCTGCACCCAATTAGGGGGGAGAGAAATGCTGCTGCTGCACCCAATGGGGGGGGGAGGAAGACCAGGGAAAGGAGAGGAGAGGAAAGGGATGCCAAGACCATAGGAGGGAGGGAAAAGAAAGGAGATACCAGACTATAGGGGGGGGAAGGAGACAGATGCCAGACCAGGGGAAAGGAAGGAAGGAGGGAGAGAAAAGAAGGAGTGGAGATGCAAGATAATGGAGGGGGTAGGGGAGAGGAGTGAGATGCCAGGGCATGGGGGAGGGTAGGGAAGGGAAACTAAGGAGACAAATGCCAGACCAGAGGGAAAGGAAAGAAAGGTGCCAGAGCAAGCAAGCAGAGGGAGACATAGGAGAGGAGAGAGATTCCAGGGCATGAGGGGAGGGATGGGAAGAGAAATGCTGCTGCAATATCCAATTGGGGAGGCTGCTGCTGCACACAATTGAGGAGAGAGAGGGAGAAGGAAGACCAGGGAAGGGAGAGGAGAGGAAAGAGATGCCAAGACCATAGGAGGGAGGGAAAGGAAAGGAGCTACCAGACCATGGAGGAGGGAGAGATGTCAGGGCATATGGGGGGAGGGGGAGGAGACAGATGCCAGACCAGGTGAAAGGAAGGAAGGAGAGAAAGGAAGGAGAAGAGATGCCTGATAATGGAGTGGAAGGGGGAGATGGAAGGAGAGGAGAGAGATGCCAGGGAATGGGAGGAGAGAAGGGGATAGAGGTGCATGAGCATAGGGGAAGTGGTGGAGACAAAAAAAATGGAGAGGGGGTGAAGCTGAAATGGAGAGAAAGGGCACAGGAGTACAAAGGTACAAAGTACAAAGGTCACAGAGTACAAAGGAGAGAAAGGGCAAAGGATATACAGTTTATTGGGACATAGAAAGAGGGAAGATGCCATATGGAACAGAGAGAGGGCGGACACTGGATGGAAAGGGCAGAGAGGGTGGACAGTGGATGCAAGGGGGAGAGAAAGAGAGGGCAGAGGTTGGGTGGAAGGGGCAAAGAGAGTGGACAGATGTTGCATGGAAGGGAGCGAGGACAAACGCTGAATAGAAAGAAGAGAGTGAAGAGAAGATGATTAAAGCAGAAACGACAAAAGGTGGAAAAAAAATTTGTTGTTGCTTTATGTAGAATCAAGTAGTATTGTAACTGTATTGATTAAAGTTTATCAATAGAAAATGGAAATAAGGCAGTTTTTTGGGGACTAAACCCCTTTCCTCAGGTCAGGACAGGATACCATAACAGCAGTATACTGTACTGTCTTGAAGAAAGATTTGGCCTCTGAAAGCTAATTACTACTAATTGAAAAATGGATTAGTCCAGGTATTTTCTTATTTCTCTCTTCCCTGTTTTATTTATATTTGTTAATTTGTAAAGTGGTGATTGTTATGTAGCAGTTTTTTCAAATTTACATCTACTGTCTTTATATTTTGCACAGTATTAGGGTACATGTCACTGTTTCTGTGGTGTTGCATTGTATGCAGAGTCTGGTTTATTGGCGTTTCAGTTTAACTTTTGTCTACATATTTCTATTTTTAGTTTGTGATTATTCCATATTAGGCGAGGGTGTATCTCTGTTCTGTGTGTATGAAAAGGACATGGCTTTCTGTTAGCAATGACTGTACAGGATCAATTGACTGTGCAGGATCTGGCTTGTTTAGTTTTACAATGCATGTGTTGGTGTTCTAGTGCTCACTGCAGTGTTTAAGATGCTGCCTTTTCCTAGGTGCACCCTTGTTGTGTAACTCATGGATTATTACTAAAAATAACTTTTTTTTATATAGAGGAGGGGGTTATTAAAAAATGATTAGCACTGGCTGTCATATATACTAGATACGCCACTGGATATGACCCTATGCTAACTTTACTGTTGATGTAGTGTCGTCCCCCCCACATACACACTATAATGAATTAAATTAAAGCTGTATTAACATCAAACAGCTTTCAAATGACATTATAAGCAAATAAAAATAAAATATTTTTAATACATTGCTAATTATTACCTGCATTTTTACCTAAACTGTTTTGTCTAGCTCTCACTTTGATTTTTATCTGCTACTTTTTTATTTTGCTGTAGTGTGATCACACAGGTCTCCTTCAAATTATGTGGAAGAGGTTTGGAAGTGGGGATCGCATCTATTTCATATCCTCAGTGAGACCTCAGGAAGGAATATAGTGATCAAAATATTATTAGAGGTGCTGTAGAGATGTTTCTTGTATGACTGGATGAGCTATATTTATCTTTTTTTTTTAGTTGTTTAAATTCATGCAGAAATAAATGGCTAGATTGAACCTAATGATTTCATTAACGCATTTCCCTTTTTTAAACCTCTATACCAGTGGTCTCAAACACGCTGCCGCGGGGCACATGCGGCCCCTCAGGGACTATTTTGCAGCCCGCAATCTGTCCTTGCCTAAAGCAGGGGTCCCCAATCTGCTTCCCTTCCCCACTGCCCTCAACCAAGCCACCGCAATCAGGGAACAGTTCAGCGCCCGAGGTCTTAGCTCTCCCTACATATCTTCCCCAGCTCGGAGCCGACCAATTCTCGCCACCCGACGTTCAATTCTAATGTTGGGGAGGAAGTTCTGGGCCAGCCAATTACTGCCTGGCTGGCCCGGAAGTTCCTCCCCGATGTTAGAATTGACGTCGGGTGGCGTGAATTGGTTGGGCCGCGCTGGGGAAGATATGCAGGGAGAGTTAAGACCTCGGCACTGGCCTGTTCCCCGATTGTGGTGGCGGCAGCTTGTTCCCCGATTGCGGCAGTGGCAGCCTGTTACCTGATTGCGACGGTGGCGGCCTGTTCCCCAATGGTGGTGGCTTGGGGGAGGGGAGGGAGAAGTAAAGAAAGAAAGGGGGGGACAGAGAGACAGAAAGAAAGAAGGGAAACGGGACACAGACCGAAAGGGGCATGGAGAGAGAAAGGGCGGGCATGGAGAAAGAAAAAAAGAAAGAAAGGGGGCACGGAGAGAGAGAAAAAGACAGACATATAGAAAGAATGGGGGCATGGATAGAGAGAGAAAGAAAGAAGGGGGCAGGGTGAAAGAAATAAAAAGTTGGGGGAGGGAAGGAGACAGATGCCAGACCAGGGGAAAGGAAGGAAGGAGGGATGGAGAGAAAGGAAAGAAAGAGATGCAGACCATGGAAATAGGGACAGAAGAAGAGAGAAATAGAAGGGAAGGTAAGACATGGAAACAGATTTTGAAAAGAAAGCAGAAAAATTGAATATTAAGTTAATGCCGAAGATGGATGCAAGGCAGAAAGTGAAGACGGAGAGAAAAACAATCAAAGGACAAGAAGACCCTGGAAACATAGTTAAATGCACAGAAAAATAAAGTCGATGCACAAAAGGGAGAAAGAAAGTCCAACGTAGTCTGCAGTAAACAACAGCAACCAGAAAACAACGAACAGACTGCAGATAATGTACAAGATGCAGGCGTTGTTTATTAGTAAATGCAGTAAAGCACAGTTACTTACCGTAACAGGTGTTATCCAGGGACAGCAGGCATATATTCTCACATGTGGGTGACGTCATCTACGGAGCCCCGATGCGGAAGCATTTTCAAGCAAACTTGATTGAAGATTTAAGTTTGCTCTGCTGCTCCACGCATGCGTGCCTTCCTGCTCCACTAGGGGGTGCATCCCCTCGTGGTCTCCAGTTCACTTAACTAGCCAAGAAGCCAACCTCGGGGAGGTGGGCGGGTTGTGAGAATATATGCCTGCTGTCCCTGGATAACACCTGTTACGGTAAGTAACTGTGCTTTATCCCAGGACAAGCAGGCATGATATTCTCACATGTGGGTGACCTCCAAGCTTACTGAAGAGGGATGGAGGGAAGTTGGCAATTTAAGCAAATAGATTTCGCAATACCGATTGGCCGAACCGGCCATCGCTTCTGGACAGGGAGTCCAGACAGTAGTGGGAGGTGAAGGTATGAACCGAAGACCACGTGGCAGCCTTGCAGATTTCCTCAATAGGTGTGGACCTGAGGAAGGCTACGGAGGCTGCCATCGCTCGGACTTTGTGTCCCGTTACTCGACCATGCAGCGCGAGACCAGTCTGAGCGTAGCAAAAGGAGATGCAATCGGCCAACCAGTTGGACAAGGTGCGTTTGGAAACTGGGTGGCCTAACCGGTTTGGGTCGAAGGACAGAAACAGCTGTGGGACTTTCCGGTGTGGCTGAGTGCGTTGGAGGTAAAAGGCCAACGCTCTTTTGCAGTCAAGAGTGTGGAGCGCCACTTCTCCGGGGTGAGAGTGGGGCTTGGGAAAAAACACGGGTAAGACGATGGACTGATTTAGATGGAAATCAGACACTACTTTAGGTAGGAACTTTGGATGGGTGCGGAGTACCACCTTGTCGTGATGGAATACCGTGAAGGGTGGGTCCGCTACCAGCGCTTGCAGCTCACTAACCCGCCGTGCGGACGTGAGCGCGAGTAAGAAAATTACCTTCCAAGTGAGGAATTTTGGATGGCATTTGTCTAGTGGCTCAAATGGAGGTTTCATTAATTGAGCCAGAACCACGTTAAGGTCCCAAACCACCGGGGGAGGTTTGAGAGGGGGGTGGACGTTTAGCAGACCCTTCATGAAGCGAGTGACTAAGGGATGGAGCGAGAGGGCTTTCCCTTCCAGGGGCTGATGAAAGGCCGCAATTGCACTGAGGTGTACTCGAATGGAGTTGGTCTTTAGGCCGGAATGAGATAGTTGAAGTAGATAGTCAAGGACCAGGGGGACGGGGACCGACACCGGGTCCTGGCTGTGGGAGGAGCACCAGGTTGAGAATCTGGTCCTCTTTTGTGAGTAGCAGGTTCTCGTCGAGGTTTTTCTAGAGGCCTCCAATATCTCCTTGACTGATTGAGACACGGGGAGAGCAGTCAGGGGGAGAGAAACCAAGCATTCAGATGAAGAGACTGAAGATTGGGATGTAACAGTGAACCCTGACCCTGTGACAGTAGAGAGGGAAAAAGAGGCAGAGGCAGTGGATCTCTGACACTGAGTTGAAGTAGCAGGGAAAACCACGGCTGGCGTGGCCAGCGAGGGGCAATCAGGATCAGGGTGGCTTGTACTGTTTTCAGGTGGACAAGCGTCCGCAGTATCAGAGGAAACGGCGGGAACGCGTACAAGAACCTTCCCTCCCAGTTGAGGAGGAAGGCGTCGGCCTCGAGCCGGTCCGGGGAGTATATCCGGGAGCAGAAGAGAGGCAGCTTGTGATTGTGAGGGGACGCGAACAGGTCTATTTGAGGCGTCCCCCACCGTTCGAACACTCCTCGTAGGATCTGAGAGTGTAGTGACCACTCGTGTGGCTGGAGGAGGCGGCTGAGTCTGTCCGCCAGGCAGTTTTGTTCTCCTTGTATGTACACCGCCCGAAGGAAGGTGTTGTTGGAGATTGCCCATTTCCAGAGGCGCAGGGCTTCCCGACAAAGGGGCCAAGACCCTGTGCCCCCTTGTTTGTTTACGTAGTACATCGCTACCTGGTTGTCGGTTCGGATGAGAACTACTCGGTCGCGGAGCAGATGTTGGAAGGCTACAGCTGCGAGGTAGATGGCCCGAAGTTCTAGCACGTTGATGTGGCAGCGACGGTCTTGTGCTGACCACATTCCTTGGGTGCGTAGGCCGTCCAGATGGGCTCCCCAAGCGTACTCCGACGAGTCCGTGGTGAGTACCTTGCTGTGGGGTGGGGTGAGGAAGAGCAAACCTTTGGAAAGATTTGAAGAGTCGGCCCACCAGCGGAGCGATCGTTGCAATGAAGGAGTCACTGTCACGGAGCGGTCGATCGGGTCCCGGTCTTGACGCCATTGAGACGCCAGGGTCCATTGAGGGATTCTCATATGGAGGCGGGCGAAGGGTGTGACATGGACGGTGGAGGCCATGTGGCCCAGGAGGGTCATCATCTGTCGAGCTGATACTAAGGTCAGCAGAGAGATCCTTCGGCTCAGACTTACTAACGCCTCTAGGCGCGGAGGGGGGAGGAAGGAACGGAGGCGAACCGTGTCCAGCGTGGCCCCGATGAACTGTAGGGACTGCGAGGGGCGTAGTTGAGATTTTGGGAAGTTTATTTCGAACCCCAGACTTTGTAGGTAGGTAATAGTCTGTTGGGTCGCTGAGATAACCCCTTCCTTGGACGGGGCTTTGATTAGCCAGTCGTCCAGGTAGGGGAATACCTGGAGGCCCTGGGAACGTAAGGTTGCTGCTACCACCACGAGGCACTTGGTGAAGACCCGAGGTGATGATGCTAGTCCGAAGGGGAGGACTCGGTATTGTAGGTGCCAGTCCCCTACTTGCAAACGCAAAAACTTGCGGTGGGCGGGGTGCACTGGGACATGTGTGTACGCCTCCTTGAGATCGAGGGAGCAGAGCCAGTCGCCCTCGTCGATCAGGGGGTAGAGTGTTGGTAGTGAGAGCATCCGAAACTTTTCCCGTACCAGGAATTTGTTGAGGCGTCTCAAGTCTAGTATTGGGCGTAGGTCTCCCGTTTTTTTCGGTACCAGGAAGTAACGGGAGTAGAAGCCCTTCCCCCGTTGGTTGGGGGGGACCTTCTCCACTGCTCTCAGGCGAAGCAGGTCTCGAGCTTCGGAGAGGAGTAGGGGTAGCTGAGTCCGGTTGGGAGGGCAATTCCTTGGGGGATTGTCCGGGGGAATGGCCCGAAAGTTGAGAGAGTACCCTGATGAGATCACGCCAAGGACCCATGCGTCCGACGTGAGTTGTTCCCAGCGAGGGTAAAAGGCTTTGAGTCGACCCCCGATGGGAAGGCGGCCTGGGACTATGGCGGAGGGGGCCCGTCCCCTTCCGCGTGTCCCGTCAAAAGGACGGGGATGGTTTGGTGGTCACGGGCGGTTGAGACTTGGGCATGGCCCTGTGGTGGGCTTGCGGACGTCTGGGTGGGGGCCGCGAGAAAGCAGAGGTGGACTTTTGTGGGTAGCGGCGCGGAGGGGCCCTGTATGGCCTGGACGCTGGTGGTTTGGGCTTTTGCCGGACAAGGGAGGCAAACGAGCGTTCATGTTCGGAGAGGCGTTTTGTCGCCGCCTTGATAGTGTCATCGAACAATTCCTTTCCCACGCAGGGGAGGTTAGCCAACCGGTCCTGTAAGTTGGGGTCCATGTCGACCAGGCGCAGCCAAGCTAGTCGGCGCATGGCGATAGCGAAGGCTGCTTCTCTGGAGGAGAGTTCGAAGCCATCGTAGGCCGCGTGGAATAGATGAAGGCGCAGGTTGGAGAGGGACTCTAAAAGCAGGCCGAACATTCCCTGCCGGGAGGCCGGTAGGTCAGTCTCAAAGGCTCTCAATAGTCCAATGAGGTGTTTGAGGTATGATGTGAAGGTGAAAGTGTAGCTTTGCACCCTAGAGGCCATCATTGCGTTTTGGTATAGTCTCCTGCCGAACTTGTCCAGGGTTCGGCCTTCTCGGCCTGGGGGGACCGCTGCTGAGACCCGGGACGGGTGAGCCTTTTTCAAGGAGGATTCCACTAGCAGCGATTGGTGGGAGAGCTGTGGTTGCTCGAATCCCGGGTAAGGTACTGTGCGGTACTTGGCCTCCATTTTGGAGGGTACGGCCGTGACCATGTAGGGGGTCTCCAGGTTCCTGAAGAAGGCCTGTTGGAGTACCGGGTTAGGTGGTAAGCGAAGGGACTCTCTGGGCAGTGATGGCATATCCAGCTCCGCCAGGTACTCCTTAGAGTATCTGGAGTCGGACTGGAGGTCTAAGTCCAATGCGTGGCCCATGTCTTGGACGAAGCGAGTGAAGGATGGGCGAGATGTCCCCGGGGCCCCGTGCAGGGTCAGGGAACGAGACCTTCGTCGGGTGGATAAGGATAAGGAGGCTTCCCTCGAGTATCGAGGTTCATGCTCTGATCCATGCTCCGAGACTGGGGAAGCACTGTGAGAGTGTTCCGGGGTTGTCGATCTTCGGCGTCTCGAGGAGCCCCTCGGAGACGATGCCGGGGTTAGGGGTACCGATCGATGTCGGATTGGTGACCTCGATCCGGACTCCCTCGGAGAATACGTCCGAGGGGGAGTTCGGAGGATGCGCGGGTTGGAGAGTGATAACTCAGCCACCCTTAGTGGTCCCGTACGAGGTGTGGGAGAACGGCCTCGTAGAGTTGGTGAACCTCGGGCCTTCTTGGAGGTACGGCGGTTCGAGGTTTCTGTCGTTCTAGCCCGACGTTTTGCCCCTCGGCGGTCTGCGGAGGGGGAACGTCTCGGGCGTCTCGGCGAGGAGTCCGAGGAGGATGGGATGCGGCGAGGATTGCGCACCTTTCCTCGAGGTTGTTCGGTGTGAGGCTCAGGCTGGTCTTGCACATTCGAGGTCGAGGCCGATTGAAACTGGGCCATTGCAGTGGACAGCTCCGACGTGATCATCGCTCGGAGTAGGTCCTGGAAGACAGGCACGGACAGCATCGAAGGCATGTCCACTGCCTCGGTGCGCTCCACCGGGGGCGACCTCGTATCAGAGTATTCCCGTGTGGTGGAGGCACGGCCCGAAGGCTTGGAGGGCTTAGACGGGGCTGTAAGCATGGGGCTTCCGCCATGCGTCGCCGTTGTCCCCGAGGCTGGCTTCTTTGCTGTTACAGAACCTGAAGAGGGAAGAGGGGACTTACCCGGCGCCGAGGCTTTCTGTTGTCCCGAGGACTTCGGGGTCGAGTCTCGAGGCGATGCCGAGGTATCCGGGGCCGAGGTCAAGGCCGGGGCCGAGGTCGGGGCCGACCTCCAGGCCGAGGCGGAGGGTTGGTCTGGGGTGAAGAGATCCGCCATGCGGGCTTTTCTTCGGCGGAGGGCCCGGTTTTGGAAAATAGCGCACTGGGGGCAGGAGTCGGTTGGATGAGCCGCCCCCAGACAGAGGATGCACCGGCGATGCGGATCTGTGAGAGAAAGAAGCCGCTCGCACCGGGTGCACTTTTTAAAGCCGGTCAAAGGCCGGGACATTAAATCGAAAGTAGCCGCGGCTCGATTACCAACGCGGCCACGGGGACCCGGAAGCCTCCGGGTCGTTGAAAACGAAGCAGGAATCAAGTAAAAAGGTAAAGAATTCGCGCACAGCGACTTAATCGTGAAAAAACAAGAAAAAATTGCGGTGCTAGAAGGCAGTTGGGGCAGAGCCTGAAAAACACGGCTTCTAGGCGCGCGGAAAATTTTGAACTGGAGACCACGAGGGGATGCACCCCCTAGTGGAGCAGGAAGGCACGCATGCGTGGAGCAGCAGAGCAAACTTAAATCTTCAATCAAGTTTGCTTGAAAATGCTTCCGCATCGGGGCTCCGTAGATGACGTCACCCACATGTGAGAATATCATGCCTGCTTGTCCTGGGATAACATATACAACCTTATAGCCAACCAAGGGACCCGACACGGTCCATGTTTCGGACAACATGCCTTCTTCAGGGGTCCATGGTGGTTAAGGTATAAAGCAAACTGCATAAAAGATAACAAACACATGCCAATCACGATCAAATGGCATTGTGTAAGACTTGCTTGACCCCATTTGACCGTGTCGGGTCCCTTGGTTGGCTATAAGGTTGTATATGTTACTGCATTTACTAATAAACAATGCCTGTATCTTGTACAGTGGTGCCTCACACAACGAACTTAATTCGTTCCAGGAGCAAGTTTGTTATGCGAAAAGTTCGTTATGTGAAACGCGTTTTCCCATAACAATACATGTTAAAAAAAATAATTCGTTCTGTAGCATAAAATATGCTAAGATGACATAAAAAAAGATAAATTTATCTTGTTAGAGCTGTTAGCATGATATAGAGGGGATATATGTGAAGGGGAGGGGAGACAGGGGTTTTGTTGATCCTTGCTGTGTATTATAATCACCCCCCACATACTCCCCAGTACCTTTTTTAATTCCTCCCATCTTTCCCAGCCAGTGGCGTACAGGCCAGAAGCGCAGAGATCAGGAGCAATTCCTCTGCACGCCTGTGTGGGCCCATGCCGATCTCCGATTGGCTGCAGTTAGTTCTTGTGAGTCCCGCGAGAGCTGGCTGCAGTTAGTTCTTGTGAGTCCCGCAAGAGCTGACTGCAGCCATTCAGAGATCAGCGCAGGCCCAGGCAGTAGCACAGAAGGCTTGCTCTTGATCTCTGTCTGCGCTTCTGGCTGGGAAATTTGCTAGACCACCAGTTCGAGTGAGCGGGTGAGATTAAAGTTGCAGCAGTGGTGGCTTTTTTAAAAAAATATGTGGCGGCGGGGGAGGTTTAAAAATATGCGGTGGCGGCAGAGGCTTAAAAATATGCAGCAGCGGCGGCAGGGGGGTTTAAAATATGTAGCACCACTGCACAGGGAGCCAGGCGGAGAGAGGGCAGTTAAGCGATGCAGCTCGGGCGACTTCGTTGTGTGAAACGAAGTTCGTTGTGGGAAGCAAGACCTGAAGTTCGTTGTGCGCAGCGTTCGCTGTGCGAGGCGTCCGTTATGCGAGGCACCACTGTACATTATCTGCAGTCTGTTCGTTGTTTTCAGAAAAATAAAGTCACCAGACAATAAAGGTAGGGAAAATGATTTTTATTTTCAATATAGTGATTAAAATGTGTCAGTTTTGAGAAAGGAAAAATATTAAACTTTAAATATGAGGGCTGCAGAAAAAATAGGGTACTTGGAGGGCCGCAGAAAAAATAATTAATGACAATTTTGCATAAGGTAAAACTCTTTATAGTTTATAAATCTTTCCTTTAACTGTTAAAGGAAAGATTTATAAACTATAAAGAGTTTTACCTCATGCAAAGTTGTAATTTCTTTAATAAGACATTAACTATTTTTTCTGTGGCCCTCCAAGTACCTACAAATCCAAAATGTGGCCTCGCAAAGGGTTTGAGTTTGAGACCACTGCTCTATACCATTTGAAAGAGGGCGAATATCTAATTATTCACTTCTAGAATTGGATACTTCTTAAATTTAGTAAAAATATTCTGGCACAAGTGTCAAACCTTAAAAAAGGAAGCAATAGTGAACATTGGAAAATAATTAATAAAAATAGTACACATTTAGGGCTCCTTTTACAAAGGTGCGCTAGTGTTTTTAGCGCACACACCAGATTAACGTATGCTATCTGAAAAACTACCGCCTGCTTAAGAGGCGGTAGCGGCTACATGCGCGGCAATTTAGCGCACGCTATTCCGCGCATTAAGGTGCTAACGCATCTTTGTAAAAGGAGCCCTTAATTTTCCCCACCATCAAATTTCCCTGTCTCGCCCACTCCACCCAGCTACTTTTTCATGTCACCCAGCTGGAAAAAATTTCTGGGGAGAACACTGAGTTGCTCTTTAGGATTTCACTTTAGTCAGAATTATCCCTTTTTAAGATTTCATCTGAGGCTACATAAGAATGCTCCCCGACAATTTTATATCCCCTCCCAACTCAGTCAATGAAGCAATACTCCTTGGCCTGGAGTCATGCACTGGAGTTCTCTCCAGAAGACTGCAATTATAAAGCCATACATCTTGAGTACAATGTGTAGCTACTTCCCACAAGCCTGTAAACACAGCCTGTCCAGCATCCCAAAGAAATTTGAGAACTGACCAAGGAATGGAACCAAGGTCCTCTACACCAGTGGTTCCCAACCCTGTCCTGGAGGAACACCAGGCCAATTGGGTTTTCAGGCTAGCCCTAATGAATATGCATGAAGCAAATTTGCATGCCTATCACTTCCATCATATGCAAATCTCTCTCATGCATATTCATTAGGGCTAGCCTGAAAACCCGATTGGCCTGGTATTCCTCCAGGACAGGGTTGGGAATCACTGCTCTACACAGCAATGCATTATATTGCCACTAAGCTATCAGACTTGCTCTGCAACGTTCAATAAATTAACTTCTCTGTCCAAGGATAGCAGGACACATTTCCACATATGAGTGACATCATACAACAGAGCCTGACACAGATGTGGACATGAGGGCACTTTCCCACCTGCGAGCACTGCACAAGACCAAGGCATTCTAATATCATAACTAAGAGAACGCATCTGCTATGGGAGGAGGGAAGGTATGAGGAAATATGTCCTGCTGTCCTTGGACAGCAACTCCTACAGATGAGCAACTTCACTTTCTCTCAGGACAATATAATTCCACACATGGAAATCCCTAGTTACCAGGCTTAACAAAACACAAAGGTGGAAATAGGAACAAGGCCTGCAACAGGCTAAGGCCAATAGTAACATCATGAATACGATACTCCTCAATGCCCCTGTATAAGACTCTGGTGAGACCTCATTTAGAATACAGTGGTGCCTCGCATAACGGACGCCTCGCACAGCGAACGCTGCGCATAACGAACTTTTTGTCTTGCTCCCTATAACGAACTTCGTTTCACACAACGAAGTCGCCCGAGGGGCCCGGGGGGGGCGGAACTACTCTCGCCGCTTCCTAATGTGAGCCGGGAACAGCAGCACCCTCCTGTCTGAATGCAGTGTTCCATCATCTCCCTCCACCTTACCTTAGATACCGAGTTTTCCAGCTTTCTTTTTCGGCCAGCCACACACTTTCAAAGAGCAGCACATGCGCGCATGCTCTGTTGTTCAATCTTCTCCTCTGACGCAACCGGAAACCGGAAGTTGCAGGAGAGGAGAACATTGATCAACTCCAGCAGCTGCGCGTGCACAGCTTTTTGAAATCGTGCGGCTGGGTGAAAAAGAAAGCTGGCAAACTCTGCATATAAGGTGAGGTGGAGGGAGGGAAATGTAGGGCTGCAGAACGAATTATTTTGTTTTACATGTATTCTTATGGAACAACAGGGCTGCAGAACGAATTATTTTGTTTTACATGTATTCTTATGGGAAAACGCGTTTCACACAACGAACTTTTCGCATAACAAACTTGCTCCTGGAACGAATTAAGTTCGTTGTGTGAGGCACCACTGTATTGTACAATTCTGGAGACTGCACCTTCAAAAAGATATAAAAAGGCTGGAGTCAGTCCAGAGAAAGGCTACTAAAATGGTGCGTGGTCTTCATCATAAGGTGTATGGGGACAGACTTAAAGATCTCAATCTGTATACTTTGGAGGATAGGCGGGAAAGGAGAGATATGACAGATACGTTTAAATACCTACATGACATAAATGCATACGAGTCAAGTCTCTTTCATTTGAAAGGAAGCTCTGGAATGAAAGGGCATAGGATGAAGTTAAGAGGTGATAGGCTCTAATACTAACAGGAGTCGCCATGCAACAAATTACTCAAAATTGGAAAGATTATACCAAATTGAATTATACATTCTGGTGGAATTCTGTTTGTCATATTTATAAAATGGAAAAAATATTAGCGTTACAACAGGGAAATCTTCTTAACTTCAAGAAAATATGGCAACCATTGACAAACTATTCTAATGATTAGTTTCTTAGCACAATGATAAAAATTATATATGAATGGGGTGGGATTTGATTAATTAATGGAAATATATTATATAAAAAGGGAGTGGGAATTATATTTTATATGTTACTGTATAATCTTTATCATATTATATTTTAAATACTATGAATTAATAATGATAATATTATGGATATGTAATAATTAATATATATTGTATGATTTAAATATTGTAAGAATGGAAAATTTATAAATAAAAAATTTAAATAAAAAAAAAAAAAAAAAGAGGTGATAGGCTCAGGAGTAATCTAAGGAAAAACCTTTTTACAGAAAGGGTGGTAGATGCACACAGGGGAGATTTGCCAAGCGATCCTGCAAATTTGGGTCCATATCCACCAGACGCAGCCAAGCCAAGCAACGCATCGCCACCGCAAAGGCCGTGACCCGGGACGACAGCTCGAAGGTGTCGTACGTGGCCTGTAGCATGTAGAGACGGATCTGGACAGCGTCTCCAAAAAGCGACTGAACGCCTGCTGACGATGGGAGGGGACGTCAGGAAGGAAAGACTGCAGAACCTTCAGGCAGTGTTTGAGGTAAGAAATAAACATAAAATTGTAGTTAAGGACGCGGTTCGCCATCATCGAGTTTTGATAAAGGCGGCGACCAAACTTGTCCATCGTCCGGCCCTCTCTGCCCGGGGGGATGGCAGCATAGAACCTGGAGGAGTTGGACTTCTTGAGTGAGGACTCGACCACCAGGGACTGGTAAGAGAGCTGTGACTTTTTGAAACCCTTACATGGTACCGTACGGTATCGAGACTCCATCTTGGAAGGGTTGGCCGGGATGGCATAAGGTGCTTCCAGATTACGGAGGAAGGTCTGTTTGAGAACCTGATTCAGAGGAAGCCGCAAGGACTCCTTAGGGGGATGAGGCAGCTCCAACTCATCCAGGTATTCCTTGGTGTACCAGGATTCAGACTGGAGATCCAGCTGAAGAGCCCTACCCATGTCCGAGACAAATTTAGCAAAAGAGGAGGTCCGAGACGAAGAAGAGATCTCGTGAGGCGAGGAGGATCCAGAATGTCAAGCCGCCAAAAAGGACAGGGACACTTCCCTGGAATAAAGAGCAGGCATGTCCGAGTCCCAGGAGAAGGACAGAGAAGACGTTCGGCTCCGAGGGCCCGGAGAGGCAGAGAAGCCCCCAAGGCATCCCCCACTGGGGGAAGAGCCAGGGATATGAGGAACCGGAGGGGAAACCAACTTCCCCGAGGGCCTCGAATGAGGGGTCCTCAACCCTGAACCACCCCAACCCGGGGATACTGATGGGGAGGACCGCCGACAGAAGCGAGAAGTGTGTCGAAACCGCACCGGCTCCCTGAAGTGCCTCAAGGAACGTGGGGCAGATCTGCCCCGAGGAGGTGAATCCCTTGACTTCTTCGAGGGCGTAAGCATCGAAGGAGCGGACTTCGAGGTATGCTTCGATCGAGGCACACGGGGCGGGGACCCAGGCCTCGAAGTAGCAGGGGACGACCCATTAGAGGAAAGCCATCAAGACCGCCCGCGAGGGGCGTCAAGCGAGCACTCAGGCTGGCCAGCCAGGGTCGAGGTCGAAGCCGGGGCAAGTTGACTTAGGACCGAGGAGATCTGCGTCCGCAGGATGGCCATCAGCATGTTCTTGAACATCGGCACCGAGACCATCAGATCAGGTCGAGGAGGTGCAGCAGTGCGCTCCGAGGACGACCTCGATGAAGAGTATTCCCATTGCGTGGAGGCACGCTTTGGAGGTATGGATGGGGCATGGGCAGTCGCACCCCCCTGAGACCCCGTAGGCTTCTTCACCAAGGAACCTGAGGGAGGAAGAGGAGACTTACCCGGAGCCACAGGTTTCGTCGAGGCAGAAGAGGACTTGACAGACGAGGATGACTTCAACAAAGTCGAGGCCAAGGCCCCCACTGGCCGAGGTCGGTCCTGCCGCCAGATCCATGCCAAACAGTTTGAGGATCCTGGCCTTTCTCCTCCGAAGCGCCCGCAATTGAAGAGTAGCACAACGCGGGCAGGAGTCCAAATAATGGTCGGCCCCGAGGCACTCAATGCACCAACGGTGGGGGGTCAGTGATGGAGATCACCCAACCACACTGAGTGCACTTTTTGAAACCAGAGATCGGCCGGGACATAGACCCAAGCGACGCCGCAGCCACGCAAGGTTCACCGGCCAAGTCGGACCCAGAGCTCTGGGTCAACGACAGAAGTAGGAAGAAAAATTGGGTTGTTTTTTGAAACGTGCCACGACTCACCCAAAAATAAAAACCCAAAGTAAGCCGCAGTGCAAGAGGCACTCCGATCTCGCAGAGCAGAGGAACTGGGCTTCTGGCTCTGCGGAAAACGAAGAACTGAGGCCACGTGGAAGAGACGCGCCCCCTAGCTCGAGTGGGAAGGCATTTGCGCATGCGCGGTACTCTCACAAGCTTGAAGATCTTCAAGCAAGTTTGCTTGCGAGAGTGTCCGATCAGGGCTCCATAGATGACATCACCCACATGTGGAGAATATGGTGCCTGCTTGTCCTGGAATAATGGCAGTTACCTCTACAAGCTGGCAGATGTTCAGAAAGTCTTCTAGACTTCTGAGCTCTGGGAAGCAGATCTGAACTGGCAGCATCATGAAATGACGTCACCTATGTGCTTATCCCGCTGTCCATGGAGAACCCCTATTACAGGTAAGCAACTATACTTAACAACCCATGTCTCACCAAATAAAGCACTAATAGGTACATTCTGAGCATACATTTGCCCTCTTATACCACTCTATCTGAAAAGGTGCTAGTACATGCAGTGTCTCTCACCACCTCCAAAAGAAGAGCAAAAGGATGATGCAG
This sequence comes from Geotrypetes seraphini, assembly GCF_902459505.1. Taxonomy (NCBI): domain Eukaryota; kingdom Metazoa; phylum Chordata; class Amphibia; order Gymnophiona; family Dermophiidae; genus Geotrypetes; species Geotrypetes seraphini. The sequence continues at coordinate 68,358,999 of NC_047091.1, read as the reverse complement.
AAAGAAAAGAGAAGAGAGCCAGTAGGATTATAACAGTTCTGAAAGCTTTAGCAGCATTTAAAAGCTGCCGTGCTCTACTTGCACTGAACTACTTCAATAGCTCTAACCAGAAAAGCCATTGCCACTGCAAAATTTGGAACCCTGCTATAAACTGATAAGGGGTGCTTCTAAGGTAAACAGGTTATCACAGGTAGCAAATAACAAAAGCTGCATCCATGGGGTATCCCTTACCTCTGCACTTTCCTGGAGAAAGTCAAATCTGCGTTCCAGGTCAGCATATTTTTTCCAATAGCCATAACAGTACGGGTAGCGGGAAAGAAATGCATCAAAGGCCCTCCGGACAGCAAAGATGTGATTCTGTGAATGAAGGGGAGCACACAGTGTTGTTAATGATCTACAGCACTTGTACCAGACTTCCTGGTTGAAGCTAAACCATATCCATTATTCATGCATCAAATCTACCTCTAAAGTGCATTTTGCAACATGCTGCACAGTTAAAAGCCTGATCCAAGATCTGAAGCTAAATACCTCCAGATTTGCATAGGTTAAAGGCCTATGCCTGTAAGAACTGTAGTAGTTGACCACCTCTGTGCTTTCAAGAGTCAAGCAAGTTCAGAGATTCGGAAGAGGGTAGAAGCACAAACAATCGCATCCTTCCAATATATAAAAGTACTTGCTGGCCCCCTGCTGACCCACATTTGGAATATGGAGTTTCATTTTCAACATTCATTCTCAAAAGAGATACCCAACATTAGAGAAAAAAAACCAAATAGAGAAAATGGACTTAATTAAGGGAAGGTAGGGGTATGTGATATTCATCTTAAAGGGGAAAAAAATTTAACTAATACAATGTTCTCCCCAGAATTATTTTCCAGCCGGGTGGCATGAAAAAGTAGCCGGGTGGGGTGGGATGGGGAAAATTAACCCCCTCTTTTACTAAGGTGCGCTAGCATTTTTAGCGCACGCAAACCCCCGCGCTAAGCGGGAAAACTAAAGCCAGCTCAATGCTGGCGTTAGCATCTAGTGCACGTGGTAAGCGCACGCTAAAACCACTATCGCAACTTAGTAAAAGGAGCCCTAAATGTGTACTATTTTTTATTAGTTTATTATTATTTTCCAATGCTCAATATGATTTCCTTTTTTAAGGTTTGACACTTGTGCCAGAATATTTTTACTAAATTTAAGGAGTATCCAATTCTAAAAGGGAATAATTAGATATTTGCCCTCTTTCAAATGGTATAGAGGTTTAAAAAAGGGAAAGACGTTAATGAAGTCATTAGGTTCAATCTAGCCATTTATTTCTGCATGAATTTAAACAACTAACAAAAAAAAGATAAATATAGTTCATCCAGTCATATAAGAAATGGCTCTACAGCAGGGGTGCCCACACTTTTTTGGCTTGCGAGCTACTTTTAAAATGACCAAGTCAAAATAATCTACCAACAATAAAATTTAAAAAAAACACAAAGCACACTGTACGCAGAGAAAATGTCAGTAAGGAAGGAGGGAGGGGGCACAAACTTGGGATACAGAAGGAAGGGAGGGAAGGGGCATGAACTTGGGACATAGTATGGAAGGATAGAAGGAAAGAGATGCTGAGATGGAGGAGGGAATAGAAAGGGAAAATTGTTGAGCATGGGTGTGAGGGAAAGAAATGGTGTACATGGGGAAAGGAAGAAAGAGGAGAATGTTGGGCATAGGAAGAGAATTGTTGGACATGTTGGTGGGAGAGGAGTAAGGTAGAGAAAGATGAGAGGGAGAAATGTTGGATGTGGTGTTGGAGAGGGAACAGTGGGACAGATGCAAGAGGGAAGAATGTTGGACCTGGTGGTGGAGGGAATGCAGGAAGAGATGTCGCATGGTTCTGGAGAGGGGTAATAGAAGGAGAAATGTTGGGCATGGGGCTGGTGGACAGGGGTAAAAGATGCTGCACACAGTCCGGGGGGGGATGAGAGAGGGAGAAATGTTGGATGTGGCAGTGGAAGGAGTTGGAGCGATATATCCTGGTTCCCTCTATCTTTCTTTCCTCACTCCCTTTATAGCAAGGGAAGGAATGAGAGAGAGATGGTGGACATAGCACATGGGGGTAGAGGAGAGAGGAAGAAATGCTGTGCAAGGTGGGGAGGGGTAAAAGAGTGTGCTTTATGTAGTTTAATTTTGTGGTTACCATTATGTATTATTAATAAGATTATATTGTGTGTATGTGAAAAATGAATGGAAGAAATGGCATTTACAATTAGTACTATTATTAGTATGGTGGCTGGGTCTGGGGTGGAGCCTGGGCAGTGCTTTTGGGCCCCCCAAACAAAAAAGCATTCCACTGACTGGACCTAGTGTGGGAGGAGAGATGGTAGACCTGCTGGGAGGAAGGGGGACGAATGACCGCATCCCAGAAATTTTGGCATAATTTTGCATTTTCAATTTTAAAAATCCTTATCTCCAAGATGCAAACCGAGCTATTTTCTACACATAGCTATTTAAGTTTTTGCATACAGGCCCCTTATATTAGCTTTTTCACTCCTTTATAGTCATATGACACAAGTTCACCATTTTTTAAGTTTTCTCTCCCTCTTTTTTTTTTTGTGCACTCAGCATCTTGAACATCCCTGTTTACTGAGTAGACATACAAATTTTGGTTAGAAATGATTCACAATTATTATGCTAACAAGAGCTAAACAAACTTTAAATAACTTTACAGTAACTTCAAATCCTGGGGGAGGAAAAAAATACCACAGTACTACTGTACCTGCACATTTTTTCCAGTAACAAATTACTAAATATAAAATAATATCAAAACATATCCACAAATTAATTTTGGCCCTTTGAAACCTAGTAATCAGTCATATCAATCATGGAGTAAGATGTCACTCACACCCCTATAAGTGCAAGGCCAGACCAGTCCACCTGACTTCTACTACCGGCAACCCCCCTCGCACAATGACGTCACCTACTCGAGCTCCCGGAGATTCCTTGTTCGCTACGACGTAGTTGTGGCCTGGCAGTCAACTCTGACAGGAGGGTGTCAAAAGTGGGCACATGCTTGCCATTGATCACCAATTTCCTGCCAATGAAGAAAGGGTCCCCGTTATGGTAGAAGACCTGCGTTGGGTAGCCATTGTATATCCTGTGATAACCTGTACATGATGATGATTTGGAGAACGGGAGAGGGGGAATCGGTGATGAACTGGCATCAAACTGGTGGTGACCACGCTTTAAGCAGCAAGGTTGCGAGGGACAGTGTGGTAGAGAGTGCGAGGTCTGATTTGTTCAGTGTCCTGTCCTGCACCATAGGCATCCTACACTGCGGTGAAGTTTCCAAGCGAGAGAAGGGGAGGCTTCCCTTGCGCCGTGACTTTTTTTGCATCATTAGGCATAGGTCAGCGACGGATGAAAACTTACAACTTGCTTCGGGCCTTCCTGGTTGCCGGGTCCTGCCTTTGCGGAAACAGAAAGTAGGCAGGACCCGGCAGCGAGAAAGGCCCAAAGCAAGATGTAAGTTTCCATCCGTCGTTAACCAGTTTCCTGCCTGTCTCCTGCCTTAGCCCGTAGAGAACTCATGCTTCGGGGCTCTAAGGTGTGCGTGCTGGTTTCCCGTCTCTTCTTCCCCCCCCGCCCCGGGATGTAACTTCCGGTTTCGGAGAGAAGAGGAGGGAATCCGGCATGCATACCTTAGAGCCCCGAAGCATGAGTTCGCATCTCCAAGCCGGTGAGAGATGGTATTTGGGGGGAATTTTTTTATATTGAGCGGCTGCAACAGTAGGATTCCTGATAGATGACAGCTGGGCGGTAATCTAAATTAGCTGGGCGGACCGCCCAGTTAAAAGCCCTGGGGAGAACACTGTAATATTGAAACTCCCAGACAATCATTTTATTCTAAAAACACAAAAACAAGCAGGTATTCTCTAAGAGTACTGAATAATGTCTCCCCATCTTCAAAGAAGATTCTACTCGGAGATTCTGAAGCATTTCATAAAGAGGCAGAAAAGTTGAAAATGTCTCTACTGACACACAGATTAGTGTGAATCATCAAAGCACAGACACATACAGTACATAAGTAAACCAGAGCTTGTTTTTCTCAGTTCAGAATAGGTGCTGTGAGAGGAATTCTATAGAAAACTTAAGTGGCAAGTAATTTACTTACTGAGAAATTGCTTTTAAACTTAGAATTAAAAAGATAATCTCAGTTTCTTTTTGTATTAGATTAACTGTGCTTAACCAGCAAAGACAGTTTAGGGAATAGTTTTAGCTTTAATATCTTTGCTATAGTTTCATAGAAAAGCATCTAAAAGGTACTACTTTAAGAGTTTACCAGCACAACTAAAGGTCAAAGGAAACCTTTGTTTAGCATTTAATTCCCTCCCACTCTCCCCAGGCCTGATCTCTGATCTACAGGCCTTTAAACCAATTAGGAAGCTAGATGGTTTAATTAGAGTATACTGTACCTATAAGCCAATAATTAGCTCTTAGGTCTATGGAGGGGAAACAATACAAACGTATGTATAAAATTTTTATTTGTAGTCTCTAATAATCACCCAGACTATTATCAGAAACACTGGGGTGGTTTTTTTGTGGGGTTAGTTTTTTTTTTTTTGGGGGGTGTAGGGTGGGTTATTATCAGAAGTGTCATTTCTCTCCTCCAGTTCTCCTTCTCATGATGACTATTTCTCTCTTCCACCTTACCACTCATGATAAAACAGTTACTTACCTGTAACAGATGTTATCTAGGGACAGCAGGCAGCATATTCTCACTTGTGGGAATCCCTAGTTGATATGTAAGGGATGGAGGGAAGCTGGCATCTAATTAGAAAATAAACTTTGTAGAACTGCATGACCGAACCAACTATCCTATTTGGAATGAGTCTCCAGACTGTAACGGGATGTGGAAGTATGAATTGAGGACCAGGTGGCTGCTTTACAAATGTCCTCTATGGGAGCTACTGAAGTTGCCATTGCTCTTATTTTATGTTTTATGACATGACCTTCCAGTGGCAGCTCAGCCAGAGAATAGCAAAATGAGATGCAGACTGCTAACCATACAATCTAATGTGTGGAGTGCAGCTTCCCCAGGATGTGTGTAGTCTTGGGAAGAAGCCAGGTAGAACAATAGAGTGGATAAGATGAAATTCCAAAAACTACCTTTCAAATGAATTTCGGATCAATGCGAAGAACAACTCTATCATGAGCAGATATTAGTGCTTGTGGTTCACTAACTCGGTGTGCAAAAGTGATACAAATTAAGACTACTTTCCAAATGAGGTATTTAAATAGCTTAGTCACAAGAGGCTCAAATGGAGGTTTCATCAAAATGGTGAGAACATTTAGGTCCCAAGCAAATGGATTTGAATTGATTAGCCTTTTTATGAATCTAGAAACCAACAGGTATGTAGCCAGAGGTTTGTTGTTCAAAGTTACATGAAAAACATTGATAGCACTGAGATGAACACACACTGAAGTGGATTTTAGACCAGTGTTGGACAGATGGAGAAGGTAATCCAGTACCAACAACAAAGGTCTGGAGTAAAGAAAGACACGGTGGTTGTTACCCGCGGCTAGCCGCAAGTAGCTGCGGGTAACACGCCAAAACGAGGAAAGAAAAATAGTAGTCGCTGCGGGGACGGGGACAAGGCCATTCACCGCCCCGTGGAGCGGTGAATGGTCTTGTCTCTACAGTGAGGCATCAAGGAACATAGGTCCAGCAGCCCCCACCCGCCCAATCGTAGCGTTTAGCCAGCTCCCTCCCTCCACCTCACCTTATATGCTGTTTGCCGGCTTTCTTTTTCCCGAGCCGCACGCGTTCAAAAAGACGAGGCAGGGAGGAAGTGACGTCACCGACACGAATGGTCGGCTAGTGTTGGTGCTCCGCAAGCCCCGGCGATAATTTGGCATTTTCCCGGCATTTTCGCGGCGTGTTTTACACCCGAAGGGGGAATTTTGGAGTCGGTGAGCAACGAGTGTTACATTGCTGAGCTGGATGGCGGGACAGCCGAAAAAAACTCTGCAGGATTACTCTTTTCTCCCGCATGACGGGGGCAGGCTTAAAATGGCGGCTGCGGAGACGGGAAGTGCAGCGGGGCCTATGGAGGTAATCTCTGTTGCGGCTGGAGAGGAGGGGAGGCCCTCGGCAGTAGAGACTTTGGCAGAATTAAAGCTAATGCTTCAGGACATTCACACTGATATTAAATCTGTTCGTACTGAATTATCGACCCTGGCAACAGACCTGAGAGGTGAGATTGCAGAGCTGGGACACAGGGTGGCTGAGACGGAGGAGGGATTAGAACAACATCAAGAGCATTTGCTGGACGTGGATATTAAAATGAAGGATTTACAGGCTCACCAATCCTTTGTGCTTGATAAGCTGGAGGACTTGGAGAATCGTGGACGGCGCTCTAACTTGCGGATTCGAGGTGTGCCTGAGCTGGCGGAGTATGTTAATAGTGAGAGAGTGGTGCAGCAGGTGGCTAGCATGCTATTGTCAACGGATACGGTGGTCATGGCTCCTGATGATATTCATTTGGAACGTGCACATAGAGCATTGATGGCACCAAGGGGGAACAAACCCCGTGATATAATAGCTTGCTTTGTGGACTTTAAAACTAAAGAGGCGGTTATGCGTGCTGCTCGGGCACAGCCTAATTTGAAGTTGGACTCTTTCGACATTGAGATATATCAAGATTTGGCTGCTGTGACATTGAGACGTCGAGCGGAGTTGCGTCCAGTACTTCGCTATCTGAAGGAGCGATCTATTAAATATCGTTGGCAATATCCTTTTGCGTTATTGTTCTATTTAGAAGGAAGATTACGCACAGTGCGCTCATTGGAGGATGCAGCTCAAATTTTCCCTTCGGTTCAATTCACTGGGGAGATACCATCATCCAGTAGTCGGCTGGGACAGGCTCCTGTGTTGGGTGAACGTCCCCAGCGACCCCGTTGGCAAAGGGTTGCCCGGACGGGGGGTCGTCTTACTAGGAATTCGCCGGGGGCAGCGGCCGGTTCGGTTGCTGGACCCTGATATTATAACTTTGTGATGTGTGTGGGATTTGGTTTCTTTCAGGGGCTCTGTTTATCTAAAATACGAGGGGTGCCTGGGGAGAGTATTTATGTTCGGTTTGGTTGGTTGGGCTGTTGGGAAAGGGTGTGGTTGGAGGGTTATATGGGGGCTTTTTTAGGAGTGTTGGGTTGGCGGGGATGGGGAGTGATTTTATTTGGGGAACCTCCTTTTGGGATTTGATTGGTGACTGTGTTGTTGCTGGATTGTTATGCTTTTGAGGAAAGGGGTGTTTTAGGAGGGATTTGGATGTGATTGCCCGGGAATGTTGGGAATTTTGGGTTTTATATGAGTGGGGTTTGCGGGAGTTCTTTCTTCTTCCTTGGACCTAGGTCTTTCAGTTGGGGATAGGCCTGGGTATGGAGTTGGGGGGGGTGGAGGGATGGGAGGAGAAGGGGATGGGTTTGGGGTGGGAAGGGATTGCTGGTAGTTGTTTTGTTTTTTGGTGGCAACTGTGGAGTGGGGAGACCTTTGGGGCTAGTGGAGGTGGAGTTCTTTGGCATTATATGCAGCTATGGAGGTTAATACGATTTGATGTCTGATTTAGAGTTTAGACTTCTCACGTTGAATGTGCGAGGCCTAAATACAGCGTATAAGCGGCGGCACTTATTTAGGGAGGCACGAAGACTGAGACCTCAGGTTCTTTTTTTGCAAGAGACGCATCTCCGTTCACGTCATGAACATTTATTGCATAATCCTCTTTTTTCAGGGATTTATTTAGCTTCTAATAAGGCTGATAAGAAAAGTAAGGGGGTGGGGATCTTGATTGCGAGTACGGTTCACACAGTGTGCAGGCGGGTCATTCGGGATGGGGAAGGTCGTTATCTAATATTGGTAGCTCAAATGGATGGAGACTGGTATACATTGGTCAATGTCTACGCTCCCAATGAACATCAAAGTCGTTTTTTTAGTAGGCTAGAGGCTCGAATTCAGACTTGTGTGGAAGGAACGTTAGTGATGGGGGGGGACTTTAATCTCACTTTGGATCCTTTGGTTGATAATTCTGCCTCAGGTGTGCGTTATGGAAAGATGGAGAGGAAGAGTTTACGATCTCTTTTGTGTCACTGGGATTTATGTGATTTCTGGCGGAAAGCGAATCCCACGGTGAGGGATTATACTTATTTTTCTTCAGTACATAATACGGCCTCTAGGATAGATTTGTGGCTGGGTGAAGAGGGCTTAGTGTCGCGTTTGAGGCAATGTTCTATAGAATCAAGTACAATATCGGATCACTCGCCAGTGCTTTTAATTTTGGAGCGGAGTGGAGAACGGCGCTCACGTCCGCCTTGGCGTTTTCCTGCTGGGCTTTTGCTAAATCCTGTGAATGTTGAATGGCTGGGCAAGGCTATGATGGAATATTTAGAGTTTAATGATCTGGATGGGATTTCACCGGGGTTGCTGTGGGAAGCTTTTAAAGCAGTAATTAGGGGTCAGGTGATAGGTTTGACTGTTCGAGAGCGTAGAGTGAAGGAGGGTGTGGAAGGCTTGCTCCGAGAGGAGATTCAGGTATTGGAGAGGAGGGAGAAACGCGTGGAATTAACGTCTCAGGACCGAGAGAGGTTGCAGGCATTGCGAATTCAACTTAGGGCGTTGGAATTAGAGGAGATACGGAGTGCTTTGCAAGCGGTCCAACAAACCTTTTTTGAATTTGGCAATAAATCAAGCCGCATTTTGGCCCATAAACTAAAAAAAAGGGTTTATCGTAATTTTATACCCGCTATAAGAACTGGTGAAGGTCGTAGGGTTACAGGCTCTATGGATATTGGTCATGAGTTTAGGGATTATTATGCCTCTCTCTATGGCCAGGCTGCTGATGTGTCGGTAGGGGAGATTGAGGGATTTCTGGATAAGGTGCAGCTGCCCTCTCTGAGTGGTGGAGAGGCCTGTCAGCTTTCCTTACCTATCACCCTTGATGAAGTTCGGGAGGCGATTGAGGCGTTGCCGGTGGGCTCTTCACCGGGATTGGATGGTTTTACAAATGTTTTTTATAAGAGGTTTCAGGGAATTGTTGCCCCAGTTCTGGTTCGGGTCTTTAATGCTTTTGAAGAGGAATCTATTCTACCGGCTTCTTGGCGTTTGGCGGCCGTGACATTGTTATTAAAACCAAATAAGGATAGTGAGGATTGTGGTTCTTATCGGCCTATATCATTATTGAATTCTGATTATAAAATCTTTACAAAAATTTTGGCGCAGCGATTACAGCGTGTGATACCGACTTTGATAAAGGTAGAACAGGCAGGTTTTATTTGTAACCGCCAAGCGTTTGATAATATTAAAACTTCCCTCCACTTGATTTGGTATGCAACTCGTTCTAATGTTCCAGCGATATTGCTTTCTTTGGACGCTGAGAAAGCTTTTGATCGGGTGGCTTGGGGTTTTCTGTTTGGTGTTCTGTGTAAGTTTGGGTTTGATGAAAAGTTTCTCTTTTGGCTTCGATTGTTATATAGGGCTCCATTGGCTAGCTTTAAGATCAACGGGTTCTTTACGGACCCTATAGAATTGGGTCGTGGAACAAGGCAGGGTTGCCCATTATCACCCTTGTTGTTTGCTTTGGCAATGGAACCTTTTGCATGTTTGATAAGGCAGCATGGACATATTCAGGGGTTGGTAGTGGATAACCAGTCCTATAAGATTTTGCTGTTTGCGGATGATGTTCTTTTGTTTTTGCGGAATCCTATGGATTCCTTACCGTACTTGATTCAGGCTTTGGATGATTATGGGCGGGTTTCTGGCTTTCGGGTAAATATGGATAAGTCTGAAATTCTTAATATTAATCTCTCATCTGTTCAGGTTCAGTTGCTTCAGGATCAATATGCTTTTCGCTGGGCAAAGAAATCCCTTAAATATTTGGGAGTGCAATTGACAGCTAGCCCGGATTCGTTATTTGCGGTTAATTTCCCTCCATTGCAGCAACGACTCTTTCAAGATTTGGATAAATGGGAAGGTATGACTATTGGGTGGATGGGTCGTATAGCAGCTGTTAAGATGATGTTACTTCCGAAGCTTTTATTTTTATTTATGGCTTTACCAATTGAGATACCGATGGGGTATTTTCGCTTATTGAATCGTAAAGTGTTTGCTTACATTTGGAAACGTAAACCTCCACGGGTACGGAGAGCCCTTTTATATCAACGTAAACAGCAGGGAGGGATGGGAGTCCCTAATTTCCGCCTTTACTATCAAGCGGCTTTATTACAAGCAGTGGCTGCATGGATTGGCTATGAGGACCGTCTTTGGATGTATTTGGAACAGGCTTGTTTGCCTGATATATCGCTGTGGAGGCTTCCGTGGGCTCCAATTTCCATCTTAAGGGCACATTTGAAATTAGACAATCCTTTTTTGAGAGTAATTTTAAATACTTGGTATCAGTTAAGACGGAAGATGTTTCCGGAGCGTAGACATTTTTCCTTGTCTCCCATAAGTCTACTGGAGGGTTTTGTTCCAGGGGGTGTGGACCCTATTCGGCATAGGTGGGTTCGAGCTGGATTGCGTACTGTGGGTCAAATTTGGCAGGATGGAGCTTTGCTTCCTTTTGCACAACTTCAGGATGAGTATGGGCTGAGTCACACTGATGTGTTACCGTACGCGCAATTAAGCACCTTTCTATATAAACAGGCTTATTGGGACTTGCTCTTGGGGGACACAAAATTGGAAGTGGCTCTGCAGAAAGGGATTGGGAGGGGAGGGATTTCTTATTTATATCGGGCTCTTTTATTGAGGGAGGATCCGGAGGATAGTTATCGTCCTCTTTGGGAGAGGGAAATTGGAAGAGTTTTGGATGATAAGGAGTGGGGTTTATGCTATCGAAGTCTTTTCTCTTTGCCTCTCACTTCTCTACTTTTGGAAAATGGGTATAAATTATATTATCGTTGGTATCTGACACCTGTAAAATTAGTCTCTTTTGGGGTCACTCTTTCTGATCTCTGTTGGAGGGGTTGTGGTCAGGTAGGTTCTTTTAGGCATATTTGGTGGTCCTGCCCTATGGTGCGGGACTATTGGAATATGGTGGGGCAGATATTGGTTCAAATTGTAGGAAAGCATATTCCGTTGTTGATGGAGTGTTGCTTACTCAATTTGCCTTTTCCGGGGTTTTCTTCCAGGGAACATCGTTTGGCTGTTTTTGTGCTCACTTTAGCGAGGGTGGCTTTAGCGGGTTGTTGGCGTTCCGCTAAGGTTCCTGAGCGAGAATACTTGCTTAATCGTTTAGATACGATCCAGTTGATGTGTAAATTGACTGCCATGCGGCGGATGCGCATGGAGCCTTATAGGACTGTATGGTCTGGTTATGTTGCTTGGAAGTCTTCCTCACTCCACATGAGCCTGGTAGTTGATTAGGAGGGAAGGGGGTATGGGTGGGGTGGGGGGTGGGGGGGATATATTGAGGTTTGGATTGTTTTACCATATGATGAATAATATGTTTGCTGTATTTAGCTAAAGGATTTTTTGTTTAGATGAGGAGCTATGACATTTGGCTTTGTGTATTTTCTGATGATATGTTGGTGTTTTCTTTTGTATTTTATGTTTTCAAAACTAATAAAAATATATTTAAAAAAAAAAAAAAAAAAAAACAAAAAGACGAGGCTGCGCGAGTTGATCAATCTTCTCCTCTGACACTGTTATGCCTATGACCAGGAGGTAATTGAAACTCAACATACTACTAATATGTCTCCTCAAGTCTGCTTATCTGACCTGAATGTTGTCCAAACAACATCAAAAGGAAAACCAGATGGGAAGCTGATTTCTTCAACACCTCCCTGCTTATCTGACATCCTGACTTCCTTTACCTGCTGTCGCTCAAATAACATTAGTAAAGACTGATGGGAAACCGGGCTCTGCAACACCTCCTGGATAACATCAAAAGGACAGTAAAGCAACACCTCCTTGATAACATCAAAAGGACAGATGGGAAACCGATCTCTGCAACACCTCCTTGACCGAGGTGTTGTCAAAACAAAGAACAAAAGAGCAGGACCAGCTGTTTTACTAATCGTAATAGCAGGACCAGCTGTTTATGCTTTTGAACTCCGCAGTTTTCATCCTATATAAGACCGGAATTCTGACCCTAACATTAGAATCCAAGACGTCTCCAGGGACAGAATCCAAGATGTCTAAAGGGATAGTCTCCCGTGTCTACTCGCCTATCAATTGCAGGGATTCCCAATTGTGAAGGAAGAGTGTTTGCCTGAGATTACGGTGATGTTATTCTCTTTTTATATTCATCTATATATATATATATATAAGTATAATAAAGTGTTATTGTTTAAGCTTTATATTGTCTGTGTGCTTTTCTGAGTGTCACTGATCATCCCATTTGACAGAAAAAAGTGGCGGAACAGACGCAATCGGAAACAGGAAGTTGCAGGAGAGGAGAAGATTGATCAACTTGCGCAGCCGCGCATGCGCATCTTTTTGAACGTGTGCGTCTCGGGAAAAAGAAAGCCAGCAAACAGCATATAAGGTGAGGTGGAGGGAGGGAGCTGGCTAAACGCTGCGATCGGGCGGGTGTGGGCTGCTGGACCGCGCAATCGCGTGTGTTCCCGGCTCACACTAGGAAAGAGGGAGTGAAAGGGAAAAAGATTCTGGACCAAAGGGATGAAGAGGGAAAGAAAGAAACCCACAGCAGGAAAGAAAGGGGAGGACAGGCAGGTGAGCCAGATGCTGGAAGCAGGGGAGGGGGAAGAAAGAGGGAGAGAAGCTAGATGGGGTTGAAAAGAAGAGACACACTGATATGGAAGAAGAAGATAGGGGAAATCTGAACACAGGAAGGTAACAGAAAGAGGGGAAATTATATGCATGGGGCATAGGGACAGAGACATAAAGGGGACATGCCATGGGGATGGTATATGGACACAGGGGGGGTGGGCAATGCCAGATATATAGGGGAGATATTAGAAATGGGGAAAATAGGAACACAGAAGCGAGATTGTTTGTGGGGATGGGACAGGGACAGAGCTCGCAGGCTCCAGCAGCTTGCACAAATTACATTGTAACATGCCACAAAAATAAGAGGGAGGGAGGTAGATAGATAAGCCACGCGAGAGGAGCTGAAGGGTGGTAGAAAGGAACAGATGGTGAAGGAAGGAGGGAAGAATAGTGGTAGAAAGGAAAAGAACAGACATTGAAAGAGGGTAGAGGAATAGACCCTGAAGGGAAATGTGGAAGACAGAGTGGGGAGAAGACGCTGGAAGGGAAGAAGACAGATGCCAGACTATGGGGGAGCGGAGGGAAGATAGGTGCTAGACCAATTGGGAGGGGAGTGAAGGGAGAGGCAGAGTAACAGCAAATGGAAGACGCAGAGAGAAGACACACAGTGGATGGAAGGAATTGAATGAGAAGATGTGGAAAGCAGAAACCAGACAACAAAGGTAGAAAAAAAAATTATATTTATTTATTTATTTTTTATTTTATGATAAAGTAGTATATTAGTTGTGTTGATAAAAATTTATAAACAAAGCCCTGCCAGCTGAACATCTTTTTCTAGTTTAGCAGCCAGAATTTTGATTTATAAGAAAGGAATAAGCTAAATATTGCAGTACTAAGGCTTATATGGATGCTGCGGGGACGGTGACGAGGCGGTGAATGGGATGGCAGTGACGGTGACGGGAATGGCGGTGACGGGAAGGGGACGGTGGGCCGGGGACGGGGCGGTGACAGATTTTTTCCCCATGTCATTCTCTAGTCTGGAGATAATTCCTATAGGCAACACCAAAGTGTAAATTGTTTCCACTTGAAGCGGTACCATCTCTGTGTGGAGGTTTTCCTGGAGGCGTGTATGATGGCTGACATTGGTGCAAAGAGATGGAAGTCATCACATTGGAAGCCTTTTAATGAGGGGAAAGATAGTTTGAGTTTGAGGGCAGATCTGGTAGTGTCAGGTCTCGAAGAATTCCAGGATAGTGGAATTAGGTAAGGAAGAATGATGTCATGTAGGATCTTGAATATTAGGCAGGTACATTTAAAGTGAATCCTAGAAATCACTGGAAGCCAGTGAAGTTTTGACAGAAGCGGGGAAATATGGTCAAATTTGCTTTTTGCAAAGATCAACCTAGCTGCAGTGTTCTGGATCTGCTGAAGTCTTTGAAGATTTTTATTGGTTAGACTTAGTCCAGTCTGGAAAGATTGATTGATTGTACAAGGACAGCAAAATGTTGTTGGCGGAAGCAGGATCTCACTTTCCTCAACATGTGAAGACTAAAAAAACATTTTTTTTACCAGAGAGTTGGGATAACCTCAATGAATATGCATGAGAGAGATTTGCATATAATGGAGGTGACAGGCATTCAAATCTGCTCCATGCATATTCATTAGGGCTATCCTGAAAACCTGAGACTGATCTATTCGCTGAAGAAATACAACCATACCTCGACTCACACTGGCACCCAATACAAGCAAGAATACTATTCAAATTTTACTATCTACTATTTAAAGTCATGAATGGAGACAGCCCAGCTTATATAAACAACCGCCTTATCAGAACCACCACAACCAGGCAAAGGAGAACCCAGACACCATTCATACACCCCCCCAATCAGAGGCGTGAAACACAAAAAAATTTGGCCACGCAGGCAGCAAAACTAGACTGCCAACTATCCAATCTACTGACCACAACTCCAGACTACAAAACTTTCAGAAAAGAAATAAAAACCCTGCTATTCAAGAAATGCATCAAAACAAACTAGCACCACAGGAAGCTCTTCAGTCCCCAAAGTAACCTATTCAACTCTGTAACTCTTCTGGAAATGTCCAGATAACCTCTTATGTAATCCGCCTTGAACCGCAAGATAATGGCGGAATAAAAGTCACTAATGTAATGTAATAAGACTTGGTTGTTACGAATGTTTTTCAAAAATAAACAAAAAGAATTTTGGGGATTTAAAGTTAATATGTTTCCAGATTTAGCACGTGATATACAAAGACGTAAGAAAGAATTCTTGTTAATGAAACCTGCTGTTTTAGCTTTGGGGGCTACCTTTTTTTTTTCTTCATCACCCATGTAAATGTATAATACATTATAAATCACATAAATTTGTTTTCTTTGACCCTCCCCAATTGACGTTTTTGTCGATGTCCCGACTGGAGAGTGCTCAGTGAAAGATGGCCCTTATCTCTGTCAACCTACCATAGTTCAATAAAGATAGTTTTCTTTATTCTTGTTATTATTTACATTTTGGATCCTATTTGAAGACTTGAGCTGAATTTAAGCTAATATAATTTTTTTTCTTCTAATTATATAGTTGTATTGTATTATTTTGTATGTCTTGAATTTGCTTTCTGTACAAGTGTATTGAATATGTATATTGAAAATTTATAAATTTTCAATATACATATTGGTATCTGGGAGGGAGGGATGGGTTTCTTATATAATTATTTATTTGGAGTAATAAGAATGTCAAGTGATGAATTAAGGTATTTCTGAATGAATGTTATACACTTGTTGTAATTTTTGAAAATGAATAAAGATATATAAAAAAAAAAAAAGAAAATTTATAAATAATTTTTTTTTTTTTTTTAAAGAGGGTATAAGGTAGAGAATGACATGGGGACAAATTTTTCCCCATCCCCACAGGAACTTATTTTTCCGTCCCAGCCCCATTCCTGCAAGCTCTGTCCTCATCTGCACAAGCCTCAAACACTTTAAAATCATAAGTGTTTATTTAACATGCCTTTGTACACATGAACCATTCATAATCAATGCACATCATGAATCTAAACGATAAGAAAATAAATAAATGTAAGACAAAGTTAAAAAAAGGGGGAGAGAAAAGAAAAAATAGGGGGATTTAAGGAATGGAGCTTTGTAAATAACGTTTCAAAGAATTCCATCTTCTCTGAAACTGATGATAATAATTTGATTTTTTTTGCTTGCTTCAAATCTATATGTTTGGCATACTAAATTCCACCATTGAAAGTAAGAGGCTTTGGATAGGTTCTTCCAGGAACTAAGGAGAATCTTTAGAGCTAAAGCAAGTAAAACATCAAATAGAAAAGCATCAGTTGCAGACAAGTTATAGGAAGATGCAGATGATTTTAACAGTAACATTTGGTAAGATAACACTACAAGAGACTACCGACGGGGAGATGGACCAGGATCAACGCATATCTCCATCTCCAGGGACGATGGATCGACACCCCCAAAAGAAGCGTAGAGTAATAACCATTGGGGACTCCATGTTGAGAGGCACTGAGGGACCAATATGCAGACCGGATATGCAGTCGAGGGAGGTCTGCTGTCTACCCGGAGCCAGAATAAAAGATGTGACCACCTGTCTCGATAGACTTCTCAGGCCCCAGGACCACTTCCCCATGCTGCTCATCCACGTCGGAACGAATGACACTGCCAAGAACACCCTGGAGGACATAGCTAGAGACTTCAGAGCTCTGGGAAAGAGGCTGAAGCAGACAGGAGCACAGGTAGTATTCTCTTCCATTCTTCCTGTTAGGGGCAGAGGAAGGGACAGGGATGAACGCATCCTGAAGACGAATGAGTGGGTACAACGATGGTGCCAGGAGATGAACTTCGGATTCCTGAATCACGGAGAGACACTGCAGGGACTACAGGGACCAGACGGACTCCACCTGACCAACAGAGGTAAGAATGTCTTCGGACACAGACTAGCCCGCCTACTTCGAAGGGCTTTAAACTAGGTAAGTCGGGGGTGGGTACCCACTTTTACACCGGAGCAGTAAGTAACTATCCTGATGTGGAGAACCAACACTACGCTTCTAAGTCTGAGGTAAGTACCCTTATTGCAAAAGAATCGCTAGGAGACACCTTGACTCAAATGGGGGGCTCACTACAGGAGGTTAGTAAACAGAAAGAGTGGAGAGCTATGTATGTTAACGCACACAGCCTAGGGAATAAATTTCTACAACTAAAAACAGAAATAGTTAATGCAGATCTAGACATAGTAGCAATATCCGAAACATGGTTCACAGACTCTCATGGGTGGGATATAACTATACCAGGGTACAACCTGATTCGACAAGACAGAGAGGGTAAGTTAGGAGGTGGGGTAGCACTATACATCAAAGAAAACATTAAGACAACCAGGATCACGGATGTCAAGTATACTGGGGAATCTATCTGGGTAAACCTGGCCAGAGGCAGAGAAAAATGCCTGTACCTTGGTGTGATATACAGACCTCCAAGACAATCGGAGGACAAGGACGCAGAACTAATTGAAGACATTGAGAATATCACCTTACGGGGGGAGGCTGTACTATTAGGAGACTTCAACATGCCTGATGTAGACTGGAACACACTATCAGCGACAACTTGTGATAGCAGGAGGATATTAACGTCCATGAAGGGAGTACAGCTCAAACAAATGGTACTAGAGCCCACTAGGGCCCAGGCCATCCTGGACCTGGTACTTACGAACGGGGAAAGCGTCTCAGAGGTCTCGGTGGGAGAGACGCTAGCCACCAGTGACCATAACACGGTATGGTTTAACCTTAAGAAAGGCTTCCCTAGATCACAATCAAAAACAAGGGTACTCAATTTCCGGGGCACTGACTTCGCACGCATGGGAGATTTAGTCTATCAGACGCTGCAGGTTCAAGAAGTAACTACTAATGTGGAGGCTATGTGGTCAACCTTGAAATCGATCCTTCATGAGGCAACTATCCGCTACATAAAATCGGTAACCAAACAACAAAGAAAAAAGAAACCCCAATGGTTCACAGATGAGGTATCGTGCCTCGTCAAGGAGAAGAAAAGAGCATTTCTCTCATACAAACGCACGGGGGAAAAAGAAGCAAACATTGAATACAGGAAAAAGTCTGCAGCGGTCAAAACAGCAGTCAGGGAGGCCAAAATTCGTATGGAAGAAACTCTAGCAAAGAACATCAAGAAAGGGGACAAATCCTTCTTCAGATACATTAGCGACAGGAAAAAGAACGCAAACGGGATAGTACGCCTTAGAACACCAGACGGGAATTATGTAGAAACAGACTCCGATAAAGCCAAACTACTGAATGATTACTTCTGTTCAGTCTTTACCTGCGAAGCACCAGGGCACGGGCCTCGGCTAGCAGCAAAGCAAAGCAAAGCATGGAAGACCCATTTCAGAAGTTTGAGTTCACACCAGCTGATGTTTACAAAGAACTGTCAAGACTCAAGGTGAACAAAGCCATGGGACCGGACAATCTGCACCCAAGAGTGCTCAGAGAGCTATGCGATGTTTTGGCGGAACCATTAGCAATACTCTTCAATCTCTCCCTAAGTACGGGGAGAGTCCCCCTGGACTGGAAAACTGCCAACGTGGTTCCTCTGCACAAAAAGGGTTGCAGAGTGGAGGCTGCAAATTACAGACCAGTAAGTCTCACATCAATAGTGTGTAAACTCATGGAAACTCTACTTAAAGGGAAATTAGACACGATATTGGATGAGGGGAATCTGAGGGATCCCTGTCAACATGGATTCACTAGGGGCAGGTCATGCCAGTCCAATCTCATCAGCTTCTTTGATTGGGTGACAGGAAAGCTGGACTCGGGAGAGTCTCTGGACATAGTATACTTGGATTTCAGTAAAGCTTTTGACAGTGTCCCACACCGTAGACTATTAAACAAGATGAAATCGATAGGGTTAGGTGAGAAACTAACGGCGTGGGTCAACGATTGGCTGAGTGGAAGACTTCAGAAAGTGGTGGTCAATGGCACCCTCTCTGAGACATCGGAGGTGACTAGCGGTGTGCCGCAGGGCTCAGTCCTGGGACCATCCCTTTTTAACATATTCATAAGGGACTTGACCCGAGGGCTTCAGGGTAAAGTAGCGCTGTTCGCCGACGACACCAAATTGTGTAATATAGTGGGTGGAAGCAATCCCACGGATGGTATGACGCAGGATCTGATCAAGTTGGAAAAATGGTCCACGACATGGCAGCTGGGCTTCAACGCTAAGAAGTGTAAGGTCATGCATCTCGGCAGCAGAAATCCATGCAGAACATACACCTTAAATGGAGAAACACTAGCTAGGACTTCAGAGGAACGGGACTTGGGAGTGATCATCAGTGCAGACATGAAGGCTGCCAAACAAGTGGAGAAGGCCTCATCCAAGGCGAGGCAAATGATGGGATGTATCAATAGAAGCTTCGTCAGCCGCAAACCTGAAGTCATAATGCCACTGTATAGAACCATGGTGAGACCTCATCTAGAGTACTGTGTGCAATTCTGGAGGCCACATTACCGTAAAGATGTGCTTCGAGCTGAGTCGGTCCAGCGAATGGCCACTAGGAAGGTCTCTGGACTCAAGGGTCTCTCATACGAGGAAAGACTGGGCAAATTGCAGCTGTACTCTCTAGAGCAGTGTTTTTCAACCTTTTTTGGGCAAAGGCACACTTGTTTCATGAAAAAAATCACGAGGCACACCACCATTAGAAAATGTTAAAAAATTTAACTCTGTGCCTATATTGACTATATATAAAGTAATTCTCTTGAATAGGAATCAAATAAACACAAAGAAAGTATTTTATAATGCTGCCACCGCCAACAACACCGTTGGCGGCGGTGGCACTCAAGTGGCTAAAGAGCCGCAGTTTGCCAGCCTAGGGACAACACTGGAGGGTGGCCAGCTGTGCACCCCCTTGGGACGTAAACCCGGGGTGGGGCAGACCGCCCCCCCCCCACCCTGGTATGCCACTATCTGTACCTCACTCCCTCCCTAAGACCAAAAATTCTCCTTTCTTCTATTCCCCGTGTACACAACCATCTCTTTCCCTCCCTTCCTCTCTCCCAAGTCCATGCCTTCTGTGTCCAAAACCCCATTCCCTCCCCCACCTCAGCATCTCTTTCCCTCCCTTCCTCTCTCCCAAGTTCATGCCTTGTGTCCAAAACGCACTCCCTCCCCCCTTTTGTGTTCCGTGTTTGCCTACCAGCCCATCTTTGCAACTTTCTCAGCAAAACGAAGCTCAAGCCGCGAGGCTTGTCTTCTGCTTCCTGTCTGCCCTGCCGCACACAAATAGCCGAACGGAAGTATTCTCCGACGTCAGCGCTGACGTCGGAGGGCAGGCTTTGCTTAAGCCCTCCCTCCGACGTCAGCGCTGACATCGGGGAATGCTTGCGATCGGCTATATGTTAGCTGCAGGGCAGGCAGGAACAGAAGACGAGCCTTGCGGCTCGAGATGTATTGAACTCCGCGGGTCCCCCGTCCAGCTCTCTCCTGTCCACGTGGGGCGGACCGCCCCTCTCCCTAGACTGGTGGTACTGCCCTGATGGCGGCCCTGACCGTACGGCACACCAGGCAACATCTCGCGGCACACTAGTGTGCTGCGGAACAGCGGTTGAAAAACACTGCTCTAGAGGAGCGCAGGGAAAGGGGTGACATGATTGAGACTTTTAAGTACGTCACAGGTCGTGTCGAGGTAGAAAACGATATATTCCTTCCCAAGGGACCCTCGGTCACAAGGGGGCACCCGCTCAAACTCAGGGGAGGGAAATTTAGAGGTGACATCAGGAAGTATTTCTTCACAGAAAGAGTGGTAGATCACTGGAACAAACTTCCGACGCAGGTAATCAAGGCCACAAGCGTGCTCGACTTTAAGAATAAATGGGACATCCACGTGGGATCCCTACGTGGGTCGAGCAGCACTCAGACTTAATGGGGTGGGTCGGTAGAGTGGGCAGACTTGATGGGCTGTAGCCCTTTTCTGCCGTCACCTTTCTATGATTCTATGTTTCTACATCTATATGAAATAAGGAACATAAAGTACTCCATACAGATTTCCAAAAAGCACAGTTACTTACCGTAACAGGTGTTATCCAGGGACAGCAGGCAGATATTCTTAACGCATGGGTGACGTCACCGACGGAGCCCCGGTACGGACATTTTAACTAGAAAGTTCTAATTGGCCGCACCGCGCATGCGCGAGTGCCTTCCCGCCCGACGGAGGAGTGCGTGGTCCCCAGTTAAGATAAGCCAGCTAAGAAGCCAACCCGGGGAGGAGAGTGGGACGTAAGAATATCTGCCTGCTGTCCCTGGATAACACATGTTACGGTAAGTAACTGTGCTTTATCCCAGAACAAGCAGGCAGCATATTCTTAACGCATGGGTGACCTCCAAGCTAACAGAGAGGGAGGAGGGATGGTTGGCCATTAGGAAAATAAATTGTGTAACACAGATTGGCCGAAGTGTCCATCCCGTCTGGAGAAGGTATCCAGACAGTAGTGAGTAGTGAACGTGTGAACTGAGGACCAAGTGGCAGCCTTGCAGATTTCCTCGATGGGCGTGGAACGGAGGAAAGCCACAGAAGCAGCCATAGCTCTGACCCTGTGAGCCGTGACAGCACCTTCCAGTGGGAGACCGGCCCGAGCATAACAGAACGCAATGGAGGCAGCAAGCCAGTTGGAAAGTGTCCGTTTAGAGACAGGCAACCTAGGTGGTTAGGATCGAAGGACAAAAAGAGCTGAGGGAACGAGCGGTGGGCCCTGGTACGGTCAAGGTAGTATGCAAGGGCACGCGACAGTCCAGCGTGTGTAACGCCTGTTCCCCAGGATGAGAATGGGGCTTAGGGAAAAAGACAGGTAACACAATGAACTGGTTGAGGTGAAATTCCGAGACTACCTTGGGAAGGAATTTAGGATGGGTACGCAGAACCACCTTGTCATGGTGAAAAACAGTGAAAGGTGGGTCGGCAACCAGTGCATGCAGCTCACTAACCCTCCTGGCAGAGGTGATGGCAATGAGGAAAAACACCTTCCAGGTAAGAAATTTGAGCGAAGTTGTGGCAAGAGGCTCAAAAGAAGGTTTCATGAGGGCAGATAAAACCACATTCAGGTCCCAGACGACTGGAGGAGGCTTCAGAGGTGGTTTGACATTGAAGAGGCCCCTCATGAACCGGGAAACCAGGGGATGAGCCGTGAGAGGTTTTCCGAGGATAGGCTCATGAAACGCAGTGATGGCACTGAGGTGGACTCTGATTGAGGTAGACTTGAGGCCAGCGTCGGATAGAGAGAGCAAATAGTCCAGTACAGTTTCGACCGCCAATGAGCTGGGATCGTGGTGATGTAGTAGACACCAAGAGGAGAAGCGGATCCACTTCTGATGGTAACATTGGAGGGTGGCCGGTTTCCTGGAGGCATCCAAAATACGACGGACAGGCTGAAACAGATTCTCTGGAGAGGTCAGCCCGAGAGAAACCAAGCTGTCAGGTGGAGCGAGGACAGATTGGGATGAAGTAGAGACTGATGCTGCTGTGTAAGTAGAGTAGGAAACACAGGAAGAGAAATGGGTTCTCTGGAGCTTAGCTGGAGCAGGAGGGAGAACCAGTGTTGGCGGGGCCACCGAGGGGCAATGAGAATCATGGTGGCTCTGTCCCTGCGGAGTTTGAATAACGTCCGCAACATCAGAGGTAGTGGAGGAAAGGCATAGAGGAACCGATCCGTCCAGTTGAGCAGGAATGCATCCGGGGCCAGACGATGAGAAGAGAAGAGTCTGGAACAGAAAAGGGGCAGCTGATGGTTGTGAGGAGCTGCAAATAGGTCCACTTGAGGAGTGCCCCACCGAGCAAAGATGGAGCGGAGTGTGGGAGGATCCAGAGTCCACTCGTGAGGTTGAAGGATGCGGCTGAGATTGTCGGCCAGAGAGTTCTGTTCGCCCTGGATGTAGACAGCCTTGAGGAAGAGACTGTGGGCCGTGGCCCAGGTCCAGATGCGGATGGCCTCCTGACAGAGGAGGGGAGATCCGGTGCCGCCTTGCTTGTTTATGTAGTACATGGCGACTTGGTTGTCTGTGCACAGGAGAAGAACCGGAGGGTAGAGAAGGTGCTGGAAGGCCTTGAGGGCATAGAACATGGCCCTGAGTTCCAGGAAATTGATGTGATGTTGACGCTCTTGAGGGGTCCAGAGTCCCTGGGTGCGAAGATCTCCCAGGTGAGCTCCCCACGCATAGGGGGAGGCATCTGTGGTTATGATCATGGAGTGAGGGGGTAGATGAAAGAGTAGACCCCTGGAAAGATTGGAGGAGTTCAACCACCATTGAAGAGATTGCTGAAGAGACGATGTCACAGAGATGGGATGAGAAAGAGGATCCGTGGTCTGCGACCATTGGTTGGCTAGAGTCCATTGAGGTGTCCTGAGGTGGAGTCGTGCCAGAGGAAGCACATGGACCGTCGAGGCCATGTGGCCCAGGAGGACCATCATCTGCCGAGCTGGGACGGAGTGATGAAGGAGCACCTGACGACAGAGGTGGAGCAGGGTCCGTTGTCGGTCAGAGGGGAGAAACGCCCTCATCAGAGTGGTGTCGAGAACCGCCCCAATGAACTGAAGTCACTGTGTGGGAAGCAGGTGCGACTTGGGGTAGTTGATCTCAAACCCCAGGAGATGGAGGAAAGAGATGGTGTGTTGAGTGGCTTGTAGCACAAGCGGAGACGTAGGTGCTTTCACCAACCAATCGTCCAAGTAGGGGAACACCTGGAGGTTGTGAGACCTGAGGAAGGCCGCCACCACAATAAGGCAATTGGTGAACACCCTGGGCGATGATGTGAGGCCAAAGGGTAGCACTTTGTACTGGTAGTGATGGTGCTGTATCTGAAACCGGAGGTAGCGACGTGAAGTCGGATTGATTGGAATGTGAGTGTAGGCTTCTTTGAGGTCTAGGGAACACAGCCAGTCGTGTTGAGAGAGAAGAGGGTAAAGCGTGGCAAGGGAGAGCATTCTGAATTTTTCCTTGACCAGACACTTGTTGAGGTCCTGGAGATCGAGGATGGGACGGAGGTCTCCTGTCTTCTTGGGAACCAGGAAGTAGCAGGAGTAGAATCCCTGACCCCTTTGGTCTGAGGGTACCTCTTCGATGGCATTGAGAAGAAGGAGGGATTGAACCTCCCTCAGGAGGAGGAGGGATTGGGAGGAGTGAGAGGCAGACTCTATGGGAGGATTGTCTGGTGGAAGAGTCTGGAAGTTGAGAGAGTAGCCGTGGCGAATGATGTTGAGGACCCATTGGTCGGATGTGATGACCTCCCAACGGCTGAGGAAGAGTTGGAGGCATCCTCCGATAGGCTGAGGAAGAGGCAATGATGGTGGGAGACTGGCTATGCCCTGGAGAAAGGAGTCAAAAGGGTTGAGATGGTTTTGACGGAGGGAGAGGTTTGGCAGGCTGATGAGACTGGGAACGAGCCTGAGGTTGATGCTGGTGACGAGGATGGCGAAGTTGTTGCTGAGGCGGGTTGAGAGGTCTGGCCGAGAACCTGCGTTGGTAGGAGGACTGCTGTCTGTAGGGGCGAGCAGGCGGAGTCTTCTTTTTGGGTTTGACCAGAGTGTCCCACCTAGTCTCGTGTGCTGAGAGTTTCTGGGTGGTTGAGTCTAGGGATTCCCCGAAGAGTTCGTCACCAAGACAAGGTGCGTTAGCCAGGCAGTCTTGGTGGTTAATGTTGAGGTCAGAAATTCTCAGCCAGGCCAGACGCCGCATGGCAACAGCCATGGCAGTTGCTCTAGAGGTCAGCTCAAATGAGTCATAAATGGAGCGTACCATGAATTTCCGAAGTTGGAGCAGACTGGAAATTTGCTGTTGGAAAAGAGGGACCTTATGTTCAGGAATATATTTTTGCAAGGAGGAGAGATGTTGCACCAGATGCTTCATATAGAAGGAGAAGTGAAAGGTGTAATTATTTGCCCTGTTGGCCAGCATTGCATTCTGGAACAGGCGCTTGCCAAATTTATCCATCGTTTTGCCCTCTCTGCCAGGAGGGGTGGAGGCATAGACACTGGAGCCCTGAGTTTTCTTTAAGGTGGACTCCACCAGGAGAGATTCATGGGGCAATTGAGGCTTGTCAAACCCTGGGATTGGAATGACCCGGTATAAGCTACCCAGTTTGCGAGGGGCCCCGGGGACAGTGAGAGGGTTCTCCCAATTTTTGTAAAAAGTTTCCCGTAGGATGTCATGGACGGGTAACTTAAGAAATTCCTTGGGAGGTTGCTCAAAGTCTAGGGCATCGAGAAAAGCCTGGGACTTTTTAGAGTCGGACTCTAAAGGAATGGAAAGAGCAGCCGACATCTCCCTGAGGAACTTGGTAAAAGAGGACTGTTCAGGCTTTGAACCGGTGTCAATCGTGGAGGGTTCCTCGTCCGTCGAGGAAGCATCTTCCTCGGTACCATGCGGGGATTCTTCCCATAAGTCAGGGTCCCTGATGTCGGGGTGTGCACAGCGGGTCATCGGTGTGGAGTGTTCGGCACGGCGGGTCTTGGAGAGAGACTTGCCGGAGCGGAACGAGGTGGTACCGGGAGAGGAAGACCGGTGCCGTTCTTGGTACCGGGCAGGGTCGGCATCGGAATGGGCCTGTACCGCAGGTTGGGAACGGTGCGGTTCAGCCGAGAGCACCGGCATGGAGGTGTTAAGCGGTCGAAGGGGTCGACACCGATGGGATCGTGCGAGGCTCGGACCGGTCTTGCACCGGAAGGTGTGAGGCCAGCAGTGCCGGCAACAGTTGTTGGAGTTGTTGCTGCAGCTGCTCCTGTAACTGGGTCTGGAGTATGGCCGCGATGCGGTCGTCCAGGGGAGGCACCGGTACCGCTTTTTTCTTTTTCGGTACCATAGGTGCCGCTCTACGCTCCGGCGATGAGGAGGCCGATGACGAGGCACTCACCGATATCAGAGCGGAGCGTTTGCGGGGTCGGTGCGGTGCCGGGAGGACCGGCGTCGCAACTGTGGCAGGAGGGCGCTCAAGGGAAGTGGAAGGCTTCTTAGCCGGCTTACCTGGGGCCAGCGACCCCGAAGAAGGATCTGGCGGTGTCGAAGTAGTCGGTGCCGACTTTTGAGATGCTGTCGACGTCGTGGCAGGTTCCATGGCAGATCCGGTGCCGAAGAGAAGATTTTGCTGGATCTGCCTATTTTTTAATGTGCGCTTTTTAAGAGTCGCACATCGGGTGCAGGTGTCAGCCCGATGTTCCGGACCCAAGCACTGCAGGCACCAATTGTGTGGGTCGGTGAGAGAGATCGGGCGTGCACACCGCTGGCACTTCTTAAAGCCCGGTTGAGGGGGCATGAAGGGAAACACGGCCTCCGCAAAATCGAAGCCGGAGGCCTGTATGGTGGCAGTAGGCCCCGCCGGGGCCGGGCCGAAAAAATAAGAAACTGGACGAGTATTTTTTTTTGTTTTTTTTAAAAATAAAAGCAAAGGAATCCGAAAGGAAAAAAAGAATCAAAGAACAAGAAAAAAATACGCGAGCGGGATGGCAAAAAATAGTTTTTCAATGGCCGTTGAAAACACATGCGTCTTCTTCGCTCCGCGGAAACGAAGAAACTGGGGACCACGCACTCCTCCGTCGGGCGGGAAGGCACTCGCGCATGCGCGGTGCGGCCAACTAGAACTTTCTAGTTAAAATGTCCGTACTGGGGCTCCGTCGGTGACGTCACCCCTGCTTGTCCTGGGATAATGTTTGTATCGCAGGGCAATAAAATAAAAAGGTGTTTCAGAGATCATCATTGCTACAAGTCCAACAAGAACTGGGGAAGGAGGGATTGATTCTATGAGATTTACTAGGAGTCCATTGTGCTCTGTGTAGGAGAAAATATAGACTTTGTGTAAGAGAACCCGATCTAGTGGTATGAAAGGTAGATTTCAGGATATAATCCCAAGTAGAATCAGATATAGATTCACCAATATCATCTTCCCAGGATGGAAGTGGAGTTAAAGTGAACTTGTTTAAATAGCTTGTACAATTTTGAAGCAGAGTGGCCTAAGGCAAGATATTGATTTCTGAATGGTCGTTCGAAGCTGCAACCATTGGTAGAATTGAGAATCTAGAAGGGAATATTTGACTTTTAACTCACTGAAGGTAAGCCAGGACCCATCAGGATGACAGAAAAGAGGCAATATCCCATATCTGCCTTTGGTACCATGAGGGCCATGATACACATTTCTTTTCAATTAAGAACAGACAATTACGCCATAGAGGGCAATAGGCAGGCTGAAGCCAAGGATGTTCTAGATGTTTGTCTAATTCCAACAGAGTTTTATGAGTAGTGTATATTAAAGGATTATAAGGAAAATATTGTTAAGTGAGAGGATCCTAATAATCTGATGAGAGGGATGGGTTGCATAAAAGAAGTTTCCAAGCATAACCAGTTGGGGGATATCCGATGAATCAGTAGTATGAAGCTATTCCACTCCCTGTCTTAGTATGAATGCTTTATGATATAAGCCTAAATCTGGAAAATTGACCCCTCCTGAAAGCTTTGGAGCTTTCAGTTTTTGAAGAGAGATTCGGTGAGGCTTGTTGTTCTAAAGAAAGTTAAACATTAGTTTTTCTAATTGTTTATAAAAAGAAGTATGGAGTAACAATGGGAACATGCTTAACATATATGTGATTTTTAGGGTGTCGAGTCTACCCCACCAAGAAAGGTGTTGAGGGGACCAAGAAGATAAAATGTTTTTGACCTTAGAGATGGACTTAGCAATAAGCAAATCAGAGGTGGATTTAATGTCTCTATCAAAAGGTATGCCCAAATATTTTATACCCGATTTAACCCATGTAAAAGAATAGAAAGGAAAGGTGAAAAGTATACAGGCATCATTTAGTGACATGAGTTCTGTCTTGTCCCAGTTTACCTTGTAAGCTGACATATCAGAGAATAAAGAGATCAGTTGGACTAGGGACGTAAGGGAGGTCTTAGAGTCTGACAAGTATAATAAGATGTTGTCGGCATATACCGATAATTTAAATTCTATGTTAGCTATTGAGATGCCTTTGATGGAGGTGGATTGTCATATGGAAGATAGTAATGGCTCTAAGGCCAGATTAAATCATAGAGAGGACATGGGACACCCTTGCCTGGTTCCTCTGTGAAGAGTAAAAGAATCGGAAATTTCATCATTAACTTTTAATTTAGCAACAGGTTGATTGTACAGTAAGGAGATCATAGTAGTAAATTCTTTAGAGAAACCAAAATGATCAAGAACACAGAATAAGTACCTCCATTCTACCCTGTCAAATGCTTTTTCAGCATCAAGAGAAGCTACCATTAAGGGATGTTGATTAGACAGGGCAGAGTGGAGTACATGACAGAACAGCCTGGTGTTCCTTTTAGAAATCCGACCTGGTCCCTATGAATCAAAAATGACAATCTTTTCCAATCTAAGTACAAGAATCTTAGCAAAGATCTTATAGTCTAGGTCAGTGATGGCTAACCTTTTTGAGCCCGAGTGCCCAAACTGCCACACAAAACCAAAGAATTTCCTCAAAGTGCCAGCACGTCAATTAAACCTTAATAACAAGATTTTAGTATCTAAAAACTCTTTATAAAGTTGCCTGAACTATGTAACATCATTTTTAAAGGTTGGAATCTTTGTATTGTCAGAGAATCAATTTGATTCACAATCCTTTGGTTTTCATTTCAATTTATTGGCAATTTATAATGTTTTAATGATTTCATTCAATTTAATGAATTTAGGAAGAATTTGATTCAGTTACACAATATATTTTAAATGTATTATTCACATAACATGTCCAATGTATCCTGAGTAAAAAAAAAGATAAACTTCTTAAAACTGTTAACTGTGTCAAGACTCGGTGTGCATTCCCAAAGAGTCTATACATGTTTTTTTGTAAAATTTACAATCAAATTAGAAAATAGTTAAATCATTACATTTCTAATAATATGATGTAAAGAAAACAAAAGAGCTTTCAATTAAACCAACCGTTTTTATTGGAAATTCCAGATTGGAATACAACAGGGCCATGTAAAGTCCCTTTTTTAAATAACATCTTTAAATAATATTTAAATAACTTAGAAAGTGTCTTAACTGCAAACTGAAAACACTGCTTCATGTAAACATATGCATTGGGCATTCTCTGAAAAAAATTAATGTGATTTTTGTTGTTGCATGCATGCTGATAATTTGTCAATCCTTGGCTCATAGTGCGTTAATTTCAGAGCAACACATGCAGCACTCATGTCATCCGTTAATCTGTTTCTAGCATCAGATTTTATATGATTCAAAGCCGAAAACAGCTGCTCACAAGCATAGGATGACCCAAACAAAGTAAGAAGAGCAATCCCAAGTGCTTTCATGGACTTAAAATTGTCTGGCAGAGAATTCCACGCTTTTAGGATTTCATTTTCAGAACTGCTAGCAGTGATTTCATTTGTCACCCTTTCACACTCAATACGTTCAAGAGCCGCACGCAAGTCATTGAATTTACTTTTCCAGATAGAGCTTTCTTGAAATTCCAGTAGCTCCATTTCCAAATTTTGAATATCCAACCACTGTAAGCAGGAAAGATCAAGATCTTCAAATGTGGACTTTTCTGGGGAAGTTATAAATGAAAGGGTTGTCTCCATCTTACGGAACTGAGAAAATCTTTTACTAAAATTCTCCTTTGCTTCGGCTACAATGGTGGAATATGCTTTGTGGATTTCCTGGTGTTTTTTATGACTGTCCACAAATGTTGTAGAATTATCCAAATGTATTTTTAGGTTGGGAAAATATTTTAGCTGTCCACTCTCAAGGTCTTTTTCAAAAACATGCAATTTTCTCTCAAAAGCTTTGATGTCACTAAACATGCTTTCTGCTGTTTTTCCCATGCCTTGTAATTTTTTGTTTAGTACATTAAAGTGGTTAGTAAAATCTGTAAAGAACATGAGGTTGGTAAACCAGGCCATGTTGGTGAGTTGAGGATAGTCTTCCCCCTTTTCGTTCATAAATAGCCTAACTTCTTCCAAGCAGGCCACAAATCTCTCTAACACTCGTCCTCTGCTCAGCCACCGGACATTATTGTACATCAGTAAAGTGTTATATTGTGCCTGAACCTCATCAAGAAGGGCTTGAAATTTTCAAAAATTAAGAGCATGCGCCATGATGAAGTTCACCATTTTTGTTACATCTTTGAGGACATCGTCAAGTTTTTTGCTGCTTTCTTTGGCGCAGAGAGCCTCTTGATGTATTATGCAGTGAAATTGAATCAGTGGATGTTTTGCTTCCTTAGCAAAGAAATGAATGAATCCTGATGTTGTCCCCACCATGCTAGGTGCTCCATCGCTAGTAACTGAAACTACTTTTTCTGGACTTATGTCTAGTGATGAAAAAGCCTCCATCACAGCATTGTGGATATCTATCCCTTGTGTTCTTCCAGGCAAAGACAGCAGTTTTACCAGCTCTTCTCTCATGATGTCACCAGTAGCATAACGCAAAATGAGCGCTAGTCTTGCATGGTTAGTAATATCTGTACTTTCATCCAAGCACATGGAGTAGAAGGGTGCTTTTTGTAAGTCGCAAGTAAGCTGTTGACTAACATCAGCAGCCATTCGCAGAACCCTATCTTTTGCAGTATTTCTGCTTAGCGGCATCTCAGAGATGCACTGCACAATTTTATCCTTGTTTTGGAAATCATGGAAGAGTGAATTACTCCCAGCCAAAATTGCCTTTTTGATAAAATCTCCATCAGAGAGGGGCTTACCATGTTTTGCCATGCACAGTGAAATTTGAAAGCTGGCAACTGTAAGATGATTAGTTTTTGAAAGATAGTTGCTAAAACTAAGAGACTGGGAATGATATTTCTTTAATTTTCCTACAAGGAACTCTTTTCTTTGAGCTAAACCAAGTTCAGCAACACTGTTATGGTTGGTCTCAAAGTGACGTTTGACACTTGATGTGCGAGACACAACACTTTCATTACACATAATACACAATGCTTTCCCACTGCGTTCAATCACTCCATATGTACTCTGTCCAGGCCTCTTGGAATGGTCTTCCACTATCTGTTTTTGCTTTTTTTGCTGTACTCATTTTCTTTGTTCAAGACTTCAAGTCTACAAAAAGACAAAATTTGTATAATAAAAAAAATCTAATGAAGTGCTGTATACAAATCCGTCCCCATAAAAAAATATGTGATTGGGGAATTTTACTAATTGTAGATATCCGTTTTGGTCAAAAAATATACTGTCCGGGTGAAAAACGGACTTGTGCAACCTGAGTGTATGGGAAAAGGACTTTTATTTTTCATTACTGGAGCCTTTGTTATTTTATTATGATGTTTACAAAAGCACTGTGAAGGGCCACATATACACTTTACTGTTTTTTGCTATATTGAGTTTTCCATAAGGTACAGCGCAGAGGATTAGTGTGTTGGTTGTTCACAGAGAGCCCAGCCCTCCTCTCAGCTTACTGAACTTCTCTATGCAATCATCATAAGCAGCTTTTTTATTTCCTCAAATTTAGCATATCCCCCATGGAAGATACAGAGGTTTTTTACAGAGGAGCACATTATTAGACACATTAACTTCCCCCCATATCCTCACCTCTCTAGCATGGGAGCACTAGGAACTGTTCCTGATTACAGATGTCACATGTGGAGTCACACTACAGCCTCACTGAGTTCCTGTGACACTCAGTGTGAAGCTTCTCTTCCTCCCCCCACTACCCCCTCACACACTGCCTGGCTCATAGGATACTAAGGGGAAGACAGGCAGGCTAAACATCCACTCACAGGACTGCAGCCAGCACAGGAGGATGGGCCGCGGCCCACCGGGACAATGCCCGGTCCTCCCAATGGCCAATTAGGCCCTGTTGCCAGGTGAGCTGCAAAGCAGACACCGGCACACTCGCCTCCCGCCGCGCCGCATATCTTAATTGCGGACTAGAGAGTTGCGCGGGGACAGAAATCCCACCCGTCCCCGCCAAAGTCTCACCCGTCCCCGTGAGGAATCCCACCCATCCCCGTGAGGAATCCCTCCGTCCCCACCCGTCCCCGCGAGGAATGTCCTCCGTCCCCGCCCATCCCTATAAACTTCAGAAATAGTTATTTCATTTAATTATGCTACTGAATTAAAGGCTCTGGTAGAAACCCATTTACAAATAAGCAAAAAGACTTTATTAATTTGGAAATATTAATTGGGAAGAATACACACTTTGTAAACGGGTTTCTACCAGAGCCTCTTTTGTTTATAAATTTTTATCAACACAACTAATATACTACTTTATCCTGAAGCAAAAAAAAAAGAAAAAAAGAAATAGAATTCTTTTCCTACCTTTGTTGCCTGGTTTCTGCTTTCCTCATGTTCTCATTCAGTTCCTTCCATCCACTGTCTCTCTTCCTTCTGCGTCTTCCATTTGCTCTGTTACTGTGCCTCTCTCTTTCTCCCCCCTTCCAAATTGGTCTGGCACCCATCTTCTTCCCTCCGCTCCCCCCATAGTCTGGCATCTCTGTCTTTTTCCCTGCCAGCATCTTCTCCCCACTCTCTCTTCCCCATTTCCTTTCAGCGTTCTTCTCCCCCCCCATCTTCCCCATGTCCTGTCAGCGTCCTTCTCCCCCCTCTGTCTTCCCCATGGCCTTTCAGCATCCTTCTCCACCCCCCCCCGTCTTCCCCATGGCCTTTCAGCGTCCTTCTCCACCCCACCCCCCATCTTCCCCATGTCCTTTCAGCGTCCTTCTCCACCCCTTTGTCTTCCCCATGTGCTTTCAGCGTCCTTCTCCCCCCCCCGACTTCCCCATGTCCTGTCAGCGTCCTTCTCCCCCTTCTGTCTTCCACAAATGCTTTCAGTGTCCTTCCCCCCCACCCCGTCTTCCCCATGGCCTTTCAGCGTCCTTCTTCATCCCTTTGTCTTCCCCAGTGCTTTCAGCGTCCTTCTCCCCCCTCCTTCTCTCCCGCCCCGGGTGCAGCACAGCTGGCCAGGTCCCCTTACTTTTGTGGCGCTTCCGCAACCGACAACAGCCCCGGTCTGACAAACCTCCCTGTCCTTAACCGCGAATCTAAATTTCCTTCTTACAGCTGCTGTAAGAAGGTAATTTAGATTTGCGGTTAAGGGCAGGGAGGTTTGTCGGACCAGGGCTGTTGTCGGTCGGTCGGGTTAGCTCCACAAAAGTAAGGGGACCTGGCCGGCTGTGCTGCACACGGAACGGGGCGGACCGCCCCCCTCCCTTGGTAGCCACTCGAGCCGCGAGGCTACTCCTCCTTACCTACCCTGCCTGCAGCACAGAGCCGAACGGAAGTCTTCCCAACGTCAGCGCAGACGTCGGAGGGAGGGAGGGCTTTGTTTACCGACGTCAGCGCTGACAGCGGGAAGACTTCCGTTCGGCTCTGTGCTGCAAGCAGAGCAGGTAGGGAGAAAAGCCGCGCGACTTAGTACATCCAGCCCCGCAGGAACCCCGTGACCCTCGGAGGCATCCCCATGGGATCCCCGCGACCCGTGCAGCTCTCTATTGTGGACCTTCCCGCGTGCCAGCTGCAAGGCCTTCGCGTGCCACAGGTTCGCCATCGCTGGTCTAGGTTCAATAAGAATACTGGACAATAGTTTTTTACTAGATTAGCATCTCTGCTTCGCTTCGGAAGCATGATGATATTCACTTCATGAAAACAATGGAGATTATCTGGAGAAGAGATGAGTGATCGGTAATAAGCAAGGAGATGTGGGGTCAGAAATGAGGAAAATGACTTGTAGAACTCAGATGGTAGGCATCAGATCCCGGTGCTTTCGCTAAAGCCATGGAGGAAATAGCTTTGGTGATATAATCAGTAGAAATAGGTTGTTGTAGAGATTGATGCTGAGATTCAGTTACTGATGGTAAATCAATGGGTTGTAAAAAGTCCGCAATATGTTGTTCCGAGCAGAACGTTTCTGATTCATAGAAAGCACGAAAGTCCTCCAATATGTCTCGAGTGGCTGTATGAAGTGTTCCAGATGGAGATTTTATATGTATCATTCTATGCTTCATCCTGCGACATTTAAGGTAGGAAGCCAACAGATGACCAGCTTTGTTAGAGTTAGCGTAATACATGGTGGATTGCTTAAATAAAGAGGATGAGGCAGTTGCTAAATATCTCATAGTACTGGAATTTGAGACACTGCAAGGTTTTGTAGAGTTGGGTCGAATTTATCATATAACTGAGTTTCATGAGAATAGATGTCCGGTTCTAAATGTTGTAGGTCAGCCTTTTTTTTGTTTCAGGCAAAATGCTGAATAACTGATGGTTTCACCCCTTAATCAGGATTTGCAGGCTTCCCATAGAATGGAGTAGTCAGTAACCGAGTTTTGGTTAGTAGAAAATAAGATCTCAGTTTCATGAGAGATATGAGAAAGGAACTCATCATGTAAAAGGAAGTTGTTCATTCTCCAAAATTTTGTTGTAGACTTAGAGGTCCAGAGAAGGGAGCATGAAACGGCAGCAAGATCTGAGATTGTAATATCATGTATCTTGGCTGCAGAGGTTATGTTCAGTATGTCCTTGGATCCTAAAATATAGTCGATTCTGGAGTAGGTTTTATGTGGTGCGGTATAGAATGTGAAATATTTTGTTGTGGGATGGAAAATCCTTCAAATGTCTGACCAGCCATAAGTGTCCATTAAACTGGAGAGTGAAGATCTAGAACGGAGTTTGGAAGGACAACACGAAGATGATCTATCAATTAAGGGGTCAATTGGAAAATTGAAATCTCCTACAATGAGGGTGTGTTCAGATAAAGAGGATTTACTCACAGTGTGGAAGGGGCGAAAGAAATCAGGATCGTCTGAATTGGGAGCATATATATTAAGCAGATTGAGTGGTAAGCCATCAATAGTGCCCTCAATATAAGACCATCTTCCAGTATCATATTTGTGGAGAGAGAGTTGAAAATTAAGGGTTTTATTTAGAAGAATTATGGTTCCATTTTTTTTTTTTTTTTACCATCGACCGGGGCTGCAAAGCAATGCTGGACCCAGCCACCAGACAGTTTCTGTGCTTCTGCCATATTAAGATGCGATTCCTGTATCAGACAGATATCAGCATTGAGGTGCTTGAATACTGAAGGATCTTCTTCTGTTTAGCAGGGTTGGAAATGCCTTTAACATTCAGAGAAACAAAATTAATCTTAGTCATTAGGAATCACAAAGTGATAGGAGACTGAAGGATGTATATCGATTACTGATGAGAACACAGGAGAAAGTACACTTCTCCGTCCATATTCGCTGTGATAGGGGATTAACAGAACCGCAAATACAGAAAAATTGCGAATAACTTTCTCATATGTTATTTCGCTGTTTTCTATTAAAAACCATCGTGAATATAGTGAAACTGCGAATAACATGGTGGGAGACCTGACCTGTTCCTGAAGGAGAGGGAAAACATGATTAAGAAAGTGCTGGGAATCAGCAATTTTTTCTGTAAACGATGATGTAATTTGGGGGGAGGAGCCAGCAAGCTAAAACCCACAAATACAGAGGGCTTATATTGCCCTGATAGATAGTTCGTAACAACTTTCCAGTATAGAGAAAAAAGTAATATATGAAAAGCTCAATAAAAAAAAGAGAAAGTTGCAGAAAAAAACCCCAAAATAAGATCCATGACTGCACAAAACACATTCAATGGGAAAAAAAGAGAACCAGCAATGGGGTTGCATGCCGACAAAATGTGCCCAGCATACAGCTCCTCAGCCTTCAGGAACGATCTAAAATAAGAGGGTTGATCAACCCACGAATGGAGTAATGGATATTTGATTGAAGTAGGGAGATCAGGTCATGTCACTCATGTTGTCATCCAGAAATTTCTGTAAATCCTTAGGATCCTCAAAGTTCTTAGTAGTATTGCGATAAGTTAGTCTCATTTTGGCTGGGTAAAAAAGGCCATATTGTGCGCCAATGCCTTTGAGGAGAGGATGCATTGAAAGGAAAATTTTCTGTTTTTGTACGGATGATATTGACAAATCTGGAACAAATACGATTTTTTTTTACTCTCCACAAGCAGGGAAGACTTTGTTTTTGCAGCTTGTAAAATTTGTATCGTTTGTTGGTAATGGAGGATCTTCATGACTACTGGTCTCACAAACTTGAACTGGGAGGGAAAGTCAGAGGGCAATCGGTGTGCACGTTCAATCTCTAATGGAGGATTAAATTGTATAGCCAAAATTTTGGGAATAAACTCATGAAAGTAAGAGATGATATCCTTATCCTCTATGCCAGTGTTTTTCAACCTTTTTACACCCGTGGACCGGCAGAAATAAAAGAATTATTTTTTGGACCGGCACACTACTAGGACTAAAGTTTAAAAACCCCGTTTCCGCCCCATCTCTGAGAGCTCGGTCACCTCAGTAACTATAGAAAAATAGACAAATATAGTGCAAACTATAGACAGCAGATATAAATTCTCAAAACTGACACGTTTTGATCACTAAATTGAAAATAAAATCATTTTTCCTACCTTTGCTGTCTGGTGATTTCATGAGTCTCTGGTTGCGTGTCCTTCTGTCTGTGTATCCTTTCATTTCTTTCTTTCTGCACTCAGGCCCAACAATTGTCCCTTTCTATTCCCTCCCTCTTTCCTTCCCATGTCTTTAGTGCCCCCAGTGCCTCCTTCCCAAGTCCTTAATGCCCTTTCCTATGTCTTTAGTGCCCCCAGTGCTTCCTTCCCATGCCTTTAGTGCCCCTAGTGCCTCCTTCCCATGTCCTTAGTGCCCCCAGTGCCTCCTTCCCATGTCCTTAGTGCCCCTTCCTATGTCTTTAGTGCCCCCAGTGCCTCCTTCCCATGTCTTTAGTGTCCCCAGTGCCTCCTTCCCATGTCCTTAGTTCCCCTTCCTGTCTTTAGTGCCCCCAGTGCCTCCTATGTCTCTCTCACTGCATTCCACACTTTGTCCCACCCCCACCCCCGAAGACAGCCTGTCTGCCTGTCTACCTCTCTCCCTCCCTTCCTGGCCAAAGCCAGTCTGCTTGCCTGACTACCTCCTTCCCTCCTTGCCAGCAAAAAAAAAATTTTAAAAAAAGCATCCCTCCTTCCTTTCCCCTGCTCTTACCGCCCTGCTGCTGCTGCTAAACCCGACAGGAAATCTTCTTTCCGACGTCAATTCTGACGTCGGAGAGGACGTTCTGGGCCAACCAGGCAGCGATTGGCTGGCCCAGAACGTCCTCTCCGACGTCAGAATTGACGTCGGAAAGAAGATTTCCTGTCGAGTTTAGCAGCAGCAGCAATCTTGCCGGCCCTCCGGGGACCAGCAGAAATTTCTTGCGGATCAGCGGTTGAAGAACAGTGCTCTATTACCTCAGGGAGACCGAATAGACGAACATTATTCCGTCACATTATGTTAGACATATCTTCAATGTCACATTGTATGAGATCCATTTTGTGAAGGCCACGTTGTGCCTCTTGAATTTGGTTACCGTGAACAGAGAGGCGTTCTTCGGTCAAATCTAAGCGGGCACTGCATTGTTTTAACTGAAGCGTGATGTTAATTTCAGATCTGATATCTTCAGTCGCAGCTAGATTATCTTGCATGAGATCGCGTAGGATTTGTAGATCGTTAGTGATCGAGGCTCCCTGATCTTTAATAGCGGATGTGCAGGCAACAGGGGCTCGTGCTTGGAGCGCTTCAATGCATTGTGCGCTATTGTGGCACTGGTGGATGGCGAACCATCCGTTTTGGTAGATTTAGAAGACATAATTGAACAAACTGAGGCATTTACTGACCTCTAGTCCAATTAGAAAATGTTGAAATTGGTACTTTTTAAGAAGGCTAGAGTGGAGGAGTTAGCTAGGCTGCCATCTTGTGAGCGGTCACGTGACATCAGTTTGCCAAGTATCATTGTTTATTCTCAATCACATTATTATGTTACTAGTCTTATAGCCCGTTACATTAACGGGTGCTAGAATATATGTGTGTGTGTGTGTGTGTGTGTGTGTCTTGTCTTTATTTCTTTTTTTCTCTCTCTCTCTTCTTAGCCGCTTTCTGTATTTCTGTCTTTTTTTTTTCTTGGCTGTCCACCACCACCCCTTGCCTGCTCCCCCGGTCCATTCTCCCTTCCTTTTATCTCCCCTGTGTCCACCACTACCCCTTCACTGCTCCCCTTATCCAGCAGCAGCCCTTCTCCCTTTGTTTTACCTCCCCCCTGTCCATCATCACTTTCCTGCTCCCCCTGTCCAGCAGTAGGCCTCCCTTCCTTTTTCCGCCCCCCCAGTCCATCAGCACCTCTTCCCTTGTCCATCAACCCCTCTTTCCTGCTCCCCCTGTCCAGAAGTACGCCTCCCTTCCTTTTACTGCCCCCCCTGTCCATCAGCACCTCTTCCCTTGTCCATCCCTGCTCCCCCTGTCCAGCAGTACGTCTCCCTTCCTTTTTCTGCACCCCCCTGACCATCAGCACCTCTTCCCCTGTCTATCTCTGCTCCCCCTGTCCAGCAGTATGCCTCCCTTCCTTTTTCTGCCCCCCCTGTCCATCAGCACCTCTTCCCATGTCCATCCCTGTCCCCCTATAATCAGACCCGCCATTAATCTACAGGGTCTTGGCCAGGAGAGGGAAGAAATGCATGCACGTGTACCTGTTGCCAGCTCCGCAGCTTTACCATCCTGCAACCCAGACACAAACACTTCCACCAAGCCCCACAATCCATTCTCTACCGCAGCCATGAAGGAGAGGGGTGGGGACAGGGGGGAGGAGCCATGGCTTGGAGGCGTATCGGAAAGCGCAGCAGCAAAGGCACAGTCCACAGCCGGCGAGGTCGTATGTCGGGGTGAAGCGCACTCTGCGATTGCACCTCTCACGGAAGTTTTTTGCTGAAGGACAAAGTTTATTTTTTAGTTCAAAGCCTTCCGATGCAGGCGGGGATCGAGAGAGGAGCCGCCACGGCGGCTTTGAACTAAAAAATAAACTTTTTCCGTATCGAGGCATTACCAGGCGTCTTCCACAAATTGCCAGATTATGAGGGAGAGCGGCGCGAGATGGAGAGTAGGGGAGGTCTGATGCCTTGCGCACTTTCGCCGCTCCCGCCGGCTTCTTAGCCTTTTTCGGCATCTGCCTTCTGCCGACAGCCCTCCTCCC
Source organism: Geotrypetes seraphini (assembly GCF_902459505.1). Classification (NCBI taxonomy): domain Eukaryota; kingdom Metazoa; phylum Chordata; class Amphibia; order Gymnophiona; family Dermophiidae; genus Geotrypetes; species Geotrypetes seraphini. Next base: position 68,320,244 of record NC_047091.1, on the reverse strand, counting down.
GGCAGCCGCCACTCAGTGCGTCATGTAGTAAGCGCACATGCGCACTCTTGCCGGCCACATCCCGACAGATCAGATCTCAGGGAACACGTGGCGAGAGTGCGCATGCGCGCTTAGCGTTTTATTATTATAGATATTACATTCTATTACTGTACAAATGTCTGCTTTATATTTTTCTTTTATACAAAATTCTTAAATAAACATTGTCTTTAAAAAAATCATAAGTGTTTGAGGTCTGTGCAGTTAAGGCTTAAATTACAGGAATGGGACAGTGACAAAACTTGCGGGAACGGGACGGGGAAATTTAGTTCCTGCGGGGACGGGGACAAATTTGTCCCCATTTCATTCTCTAATATAAGGAACCCAGAGAAAACTTTCTGAACTTTTCTTTGACTAAGTATTTATTGTTGAGTGCTCAGAGGTCGAGGACAGGACGCAGACATCCCATCATCTTCAATATGAGGAAGTACCTGGAGCAGAACCCCTGGCCCTTCTGCTGAGGGGGTACTTGTTCTATGGCACCGAGCTGCAGAAGATCTGAGAATTCTTGAAGGGAAGTCTGCTGGGATTTAAAAGAGGACCCTCGGTGATCTGTTTGGAGTGAGTTCTTGGAGGTGAAGAGCATAAACTTCTTTCACCACCTGCAGAACCCATGTATCTGTGCTGACCAGAATCCAACGTTGATGGTAATGGGCGAGACAACCTCCAATGAGAAGAGGTAGGGATAGCGTAGCCCAAACGGTGGTGAGACTCTCTAGCAACACATCAAAAAGACCGAGTAGACTTCTGAGAGACAATTCTGGACTCCTTATCTCAAGAAAGATATAGCGGCACTAGAAAAGATTCAACGATGATAAAGGGGATGGAACTCCTCTCGTATGAAGAAAGACTAAAATGGTTAGGGCTCTTCAGCTTGGAAAAGAGACAGAGGAGGGGGGAGATATGATTGAAGTCTACAAAATCCTGAGTGGAGTAGAACGAGTACAAGTGGATCAATTTTTCACTCCGCCAAAAAGACTAGGGGACACTCGAAGTTACAGGGAAATACTTCTAAAACAAATAGGAGGAAATATTTTTTTCACTCAGAGAATAGTTGAGCAGGAGCTTCAGATTTTTGAGAATGATGGTTTCTAGTACTCTTTTGGACAGGAGCCCTAGAGGATGTTGGTGGTAGAGTGTTCATAAGGCACAGACGAGTGTCTAGGAGTGTAGCAGCGTCTCACAGACTGAGATTTGGATGACTTGGAGGATGAGAGAGTAGTCATACTTTGCTCATGCTTAGTGATCTTCTGAGTGGACTCTTCAATTTTGTCACCAAAAAGCTTATCACCCAAACAAGGGATATTGACCAGGCAGTCTTGTCAGAAGACCATGAGTAGTTTGCTGACAATCAGGAAGGTGAACATCAGAAATAAACTGTTCAAAAGTAGCAAGATGCTGAACAAGCTGTTTGAATAAAAAGTCATTCTCTTCTTGGTTAGGCTGAGAACTTTTCAGCGCTCCCTCGTAAATGCTAACACCAACATATTAAACTTCACCCTTAAGACATAGCCAGTGGTACTGAACAATGAAGATACCACTGGATTTAGAATGATGAAAGAGCCTGATACTACTCGAAAGGATCCAGAGAAGAGCAACTAAAATGGTTAAGGGGCTGAGGAGTTGCCGTATAGCGAGAGATTAGAGAAACTGGGCCTCTTCGCCCTTGAAATGAGGAGACAGAGGGGACATGATCGAAACATTCAAGATACTGAAGGGAATAGACTTAGTAGATAAAGACAGGCTGTTCACCCTCTCCAAGGTAGGAAGAACGAGAGGGCACTCTATAAAGTTAAAAGGGGATAGATTCCATACAAACATAAGGAAGTTCTTCTTCACCCAGAGAGTGGTGGAAAACTGAAACTCTCTTCCGGAGGCTGTTATAGGGAAAAACACCCTCCAGGAATTCAAAACAAAGTTAGACAAGTTCCTGCTGAACCAGAACGTAAGCAGGTAGGGCTGGTCTCAATTAGGGCACTGGTCTTTGACCTAGGGGCCACCGCGGACTGCTAGGCACGATGGACCACTGGTCTGACCCAGCAGCGGCAATTCTTATGTTCTTATAACTGAGAATACGACTTGTAAGCATGGAATTATGAAAAAGGCGACACCCAAATTTGTCCAGAGTGCAACCCTCTCTGCCAAGAGTACTGGCATAGATCCTGGAGCTAGATGATTTTTTCAAAGCAGACTCCACCAGAAGAGATTGATGTAGTTGAGTTTTGCAGTCTATAAAGAGTCCTGTTTACGTAGTGCTGCAGGCTCAAGGAGAAGAGATTCTCAATTCTTAAACATGGCATCTTTCATGAGATGATGGAATGGAAGTTTAATAAGATCTCCAGGAAGTTGGTCGAAATCAATAGCATTAAGAAGCTCAGCCCATGGTTCACTCCCAGCCTCTGTCTTAACTGGAAGAGCCTGATTTAGTTGTCGAATATATTTAATAAAAGAAAGACTCTCAGGAGGTGACCTACATTGAGGTGGAGGCGATCCGAGTCCAGACCATAAAATTCTGGTGCTGAGTAATCGGGATCTTTATCAGTGCGGGGAGAAACATCGGAGTCAAAGTCTCTTGTCCCTCCGTCAACTACTGCTGACTTTTCTTCCTTCTCTGAGATCACAGAGGAAGAAACTGCACAACTTCTGTCTTCAGCCAAGCCTACTACATGCCCCTCAGACCCTATTCCCACCCCTCTACTCGACCCCATCTCACATACTGTTATCCCTCCCATATGCCATATCCTCAATCTGTTTCCACAGCAACTGTTCCTGCTGCCTTCAAATATGCGGCGGTTAAGCCGCTTCTCAAAAAACCCTCGCTGGACCCCTGGGGACAACTCCTGAGGTAAAAGGGAAGGGTCTGAAAACACTATGTAAATGAGGCTTCCTATAAGCTGTCTGGTGACCATAGATGCATAACCCACCTGTCCAGGAATAGAGCGGGATTATACAAGAATGGGGTATTATTTAATTGAATTTGTAGTGGTAAAGTAATGTGACAGTGGGGAGTAAAAATTATAGATGTTGATTTATCTAAGTAGTCTACAATGGGTTAACCAGTTCGAAATATATACAAGATTCTCCACATACCTCCTGTTCTACATATTGCAAAAGTTCAGTCCAAACAGTGAAGTCACAGGAATTTTCCACGGCAGCTTTCCAATACTTCTCAAACTCTAATGGGAAAGGGGGGAATGCCTCCTCCTGCAGGCTAGTAACAGCTTCTCCATGGCATAAAGCTGCTGCTGGTCCTGCCATGCCATCAACAGTTGTATTTGCACCAGCTATTTGCACATCCAGGCCAACGTTAACTGCAATTGCTGCTACACTATTGCTACCTGGCAGCCCTTCTATGCCACTTCCTGGCGGTCCTGCTATGTGGTCACTAGTAGCCTGTTTCTCCTCATGCTCAACTGACAGGCCTTCTGTGTTTTCACCAATGGAAAGCTCTTTTGTACTGTGACTAGTGGTTTCCTTCTCCAGGCTGCACCCAGTGACTAGTTCTACCACTCTGTTACTAGTGGCCTGCTCTACTACACTGGCAGATATTGGCATCTCTACATTCCCAGTAGGAGCCAGCTCCGCTATACTAATGTCAGCTGGTTTCTCCACATTAACAGTAGCTATGGGACTGTCTCTGCTCTTATTAGCTAAGGGCTCCTCCTCACTAGCTGCAGCTATGAGAGGGGCCCTGCTCTTGTCAGCTGGGAATTCCTCCACACTGGCAGCAGTTATGGGAGCAGCCCCAGTCTTATCAGCAGTTAGCTCCTCCACACTTGTGGTGGTTATAGGAGTGGCTCTGCTATTATTAGCTAGAGATTTTTCCACATTAACTGTAGCTATGGGAGCTGCACCACTCTTAATAGTAAGGGGTTTCTCCATACTAGTGATGGCTATGGGAGTAACTGCGCTCTTACTAGTGATGGGTTTCTCCACACTACCAGCAATTATCAGTTCTACTTCACTCTTATCAGTGACTGGTTTCTCCATCCCAGTGGAGGCTACTGGGGTGGCCCCACTTTTATCAGCAACTGACTCATCCACACTAGTGTCTGCTATTTGTTCTGCTCCACTCTTACTAGCAGCTGATTTCTCCACAATGTCATTAATTCCCATTCCCACAGATCCCATAGCATAATGAGTTACCAACTCCCCCACATTGTTGCTTATCATTCTAACTACATTATCACTGCTAGTGGGTGACTTGTTAGTTATTATCAGCTCCATATTACTGCTGGCCATCAGCTCTGTTCCTTTTTCAACAGCACTTGCAGCTACTACTTCCATGCTTTCACTAGCCAGGGGCTCTTCTGTGGCATCACTAGAAGCTACCACTTCCATGCTTTCGCTGGCCAGGGGCACTTCTGTGGCATCACTAGAAGCTACCACTTCCATGCTTTCACTGGCCAGTGGTTTTTCTGTGGCATCATTAAACGCTATTTCCATACTTTCACTCATCAGAGGTTTTGCTGTATCACCACTAGTTCTTGTCAGTTCTATGCTACAACTAGCTGTTACAACTATACTGCTGCTAGCTGCGGGCTGTGCCATACTGTTGCTAGTCACTAGCTCCTTTACACTTCTACTAACAGCAGTCTCTGCCATTTTATCACCGGCCACTGCCTCCTCTGTTTTGGTACTAGTCATAGGCTCTACTATAAAGTTACTAACCAATGATTTCTCTATACTGCTGCTAGTGGCAGGCTTTGTTGTGCTGTCACCAGGAGCCAGCTCATCTGTTCGAACACTTATCACAGGTTCTGTCATAATGCTGTCAACCTCCGGCTTCTCTGCTAGGACAGAAGCAGCGAGCTCTGTCATGCTGTTGCCGGCCGCCAACTCGTCTGCTGGGACACTAGTGGTGGGCTCTGTCATGCTGTTGCCAGCCGCCAGCTCCTCTCTTGCAACACTAGTAGCGAGCTCCGTCATGTTGTTGCCGGCCGCTGGCTCCTCTGCTGGGACACTAGTGGTGGGCTCCGTCATGCTGTTGCCAGCCGCCGGCTCCTCTGCTGGGACACTAGTGGCGGGCTCCGTCATGCTGTTGCCAGCCGCCGGATCCTCAGCTGGGACACTAGTGGCAGGCTCCGTCGGGACACTAGTGGCGGGCTCCGTAGCGACACTAGTGGCGGGCTCTGTCATGCTGTTCCCGGCCGCCGGTTCCTCTGCAGGGACACTAGTGGCGGGCTCCATCATGCTGTTGCCAGCCGCCGGATCCTCAGCTGGGACACTAGTGGCGGACTCCGTCGGAACACTAGTGGCGGACTCCATCGGGACACTAGTGGCGGGCTCTGTCATGCTGTTGCTGGCCGCCGGTTCCTCTGCTGGGACACTAGTGGTAGTCTCCGTCATGCTGTCGCCGACCGCCGGCTCCTCTGCTGGGACACTAGTGGCGGGCTCCGTCATGCTGTCGCCGACCGCCGGCTCCTCTGCTGGGACACTAATGGCGGGCTCCATCATGCTGTCACCGGCCGCCGGCTCCTCTGTTGGGACACTAGTGGCAGCCTCAGTCATGCTGTCGCCAGCCGCCAGCTCCTCTGTTTGGACACTAGTGGTGGGCTTTGTCATGCTGTTGCCGGCCGCCAGCTCCTGTGCTGGGACACTAGTGGCGGGCTCCGTCATGCTGTCGCTAGCCGCCAGCTCCTCTACTGGGATACTAGTGGTAGACTCTGTAATGCTGTCCTCGGCCATCCCGGCCGCCGGCTCCTCTGGTGGCACACTAGTGGCGGACTCTGTCATGCTGTCACTGGTCGCCGGCTCCTCTACTGGGACACTAGTGGCGGGCTCTGTCATGCTGTCACTGGTTGCCGGCTCCTCTGCTGGGACATTAGAGGCGGGCTTTGTCATGCTGTCGACGGCCGCCGGATCCTCTGCTGGGACCCTAGTGGCGGGCTCTGTCATGCTGTCCTCGGCCATCGGTTCTTCTGCTGGGACCCTATTGGCAGGCTCTGCCATGCTGTCGCTGGCCGCCGGCTCCTCTGCTGGGACACTAGTGGCGGGCTCTGTCATGCTGTCCTCAGCCATCGGCTCCTCGGCCATCGGCTCCTCTGCTGGGACACTAGTGGTGGGCACTGTCATGCTATCCTCGGCCATCGGCTCCTCTGCTGGGACACTAGTGGCAGGTTCTGTCATGCTGTCCTCGGCCATCGGCTCCTCTGCTAGAATACTAGTGGCTGGCTCTGTCATGCTGTCCTCGGCCATCGGCTCCTCTGCTGGGACACTAGTGGTGAGCTCTGTCATGCTGTCCTCGGCCATTGGCTCCTCTGCTGGAATACTAGTGGTGGGCTCTGTCATGCTGTCTTCGGCCATCGGCTCCTCTGCTAAGACACAAGGGGCGGGCTCTGTCATGCTGACCTCGGCTGCCGGTTCCTCTGCTGGGACACTAGTAGCAGGCTCTGTCATGCCGAACTCAGCCACCGATTCCTCTGCTGGGACACTAGTGACGGGCTCTGTCATGCTGACCTCGGCCGCCGGCTCATGTGCTGGGACACTAGTGACGGGCTCTGTCATGCTGACCTCGGCCGCCGGCTCATGTGCTGGGACACTAGTGACGGGCTCTGTCATGCTGACCTCGGCCGCCGGCTCATGTGCTGGGACACTAGTGACGGGCTCTGTCATGCTGACCTCGGCCGCCAGCTCATGTGCTGGGACACTAGTGACGGGCTCTGTCATGCTGACCTCGGCCGCCGGCTCATGTGCTGGGACACTAGTGACGGGCTCTGTCATGCTGACCTCGGCCACCGGCTCCTGTGCTGGGACACTAGTGGCAGGCTCTATCATGCTGACCTCAGCCGCCGGCTCCTGTGCTGGGATACTAGCAGTGAGTTCTATCATGCTGACCTCAGCTGCAGACTCCTGTGCTGGGACACTAGTGACGGCCTCTGTCATGCTGACCTCGGCTGCCAGCTCTTGTGCTGGGACACTAGTGGCAGGTTCTGTCATGCTGACCTCGGCCACCGGCTCCTGTGCTGGGATACTAGCGGTGAGTTCTGTCATGCTGACCTCAGCTGCTGACTCCTGTGCTGGGACATTAGTGGCAGGCTCTGTCATGCTGACCTCAGCTGCTGACTCCTGTGCTGGGACACTAGTGGCAGGCTCTGTCATGCTGACCTCGGCCGCCGGCCCCTGTGCTGGGATACTAGTGGTGGGCTCTGTCATGCTGACCTCAGCCGCCAGCTCTTGTGCTGGGACACTAGTGGTGGGCTCTGTCATGCTGTTCTCAGCTGGGACACTAGTGGCAGGCTGTGTCATTTTGTCATTGGCTGCCGGCTCCTCTACTGGGACACTAGTTACAGTCTCTGTCATGGTGTTGCCAGCTGCTGGCTCTTCTATTTGGACACTAATGGCAGGCTTTGCTGGGATATTACTAGGCATGAGCTCCTCTGTTTGGAAATTTGTCACAGGCTCTACCATACCATCACTAGCTGCTGACTCCTCTATTGGGTCACTAGTCACAGGACCTGCCATCCTATCACTGGCTTTCAGCTCCTGGATTCTGCCACTAGTCATGGACTCTTCCATGTTGTCACTAACCACTGGCTCCTCTAGGCAGATGCTACTTGTGACCATGCTGTTGCTAGCCTCCAACTCCTTTCTACTGACACTCCTTATTGGCTCAATTGGTTGACTGGTAGCTGTGAGTCCACCTATGCTTTTACTAGTCACTGACTCTGACCCTTGGCCACCATCTTCTTTTCTACTGGTACATATGGGTTCTGCCATGTTTTCATTAACCGATTGCTCTTCCATGACATCACTAGCAGTTACTTCCATATTGCTTGTGGCCATAGGTTCTTCTCTATCACTAGCTACTGGTCCTGCTACATTCCCAGTAGCTCTCAATCCTTCTACACTACTGTTGGCTGCCAGACTCTCTGCATTCTTGCTAGTCACTGGTCCCTCTATGCTGCAATTGACTGCTGGCCTCTTCATACTATTGCTAACCACTGATGTCTCTATGATGTCACTTGAGCACTGAGAAGGTTCAGTGGTGAGAGAGGACATATTGAGTTCTGATGTCTCTGTAGCACTAGTAGAATTTGTCCCACTGCAAGAAGCTTGTCTCATCTCTGTTTTTTCTTTCTTGCTGACACCACCACCTTCACCCTTGGGGATCAAATCTTTATTCTGACCTGGAAGACAAAAGTCAGAAAATACCATTTATAACATAACATATTTATTTAAATACCGCATTAGCCTTATAGCCCACTTATTAACTAAAAGGGTAACAAAATTACAAAATGAAAGTACAATAATCAACATTCTATTCTGACTCTCCGTTCTTTACTCTGTTTTTCTCTTTAGACATATGCATGCACAAAGAGATGTGTTTTTAGATTTCTCTTATGGATGGAAAAAAATGCAAATTACCAGGTAAGTTACTCCATAGCAAATGCTTAATAATGAACAATACTTAACACTGAAATAATTTATTATATAGCATGATATTCACCCCGAAGACCCTCAGAACGTCACGCTAACTCATATGAATAGTGTGGCAGCACTCCTCATTGGAACCCTTATTTGTCACAGTGAGAATCTTTAATGGCATAAGCTAACTGCTTGAACATCTTGCATGTCCAGTATCCCTAACCCTGAAGAAGAATAAAACACATCAGAGGGGGCTGGTGCAGTAATGTTCACAAGCTAAGTTGTACTTTATACTAAATTATTGATTAAGTTATAAGCACTGACACTTTACAACTAATTTAAAAGCATAGAACAAAAGTTTTAGATTGAAAAATAGTACACACCGACAAATAAGGGTTCCTATGAGGAGTGCTATCACACTATTCATATGAGTTAACGTGGCGTTCTGAATATCATGTGTGAATATCATGTATATAATAAATTATTTCAGTGTTAAAGAAGTATTGATTTTTGAGACTACTACTAATTTGTGTCTAATATTGTTTGATAGTCAATAATAAACAAAACATTATTGAGGGAGGTCTGAATAAATAAGCTCTGCTAGTGAAGGCAAAATCCTGTGACTCCACAGATCCTAGGGAACAGAATGGATTGTAAAGCTGTAGAGCTTTCTTAAATACACAGGAGTAGTGCAAGACAAACAGTCTTAAAAACAGGCGTCTGAACAATTTGAATTTTGCTCTAAATTGCACTGGAAGGCAATGTAAATCTTTCATTGACACGACTGTAATCTATAAATATGTAGGATAAATGTCGATATAGGGTAAATATAATAATCCAAAATGCACATATAAGGTGAAGATAGTGAGCAAATACTTAACTCTCATAGGATATGCAAACGGATGGACAACCAAGTCGCCATGTACTATGTCAACAAACAGGGAAGTACGGGATCTCACTTCCTTTGTCAAGAAGCTCTGAATTTGTGGGATTGGGCAATCCATCAAAACATCTTTCTCAGAGCTGTCTACATTCAAGGTCAGCACAGCTGTCTGGCAGACAAATTGAGTCGTCTTCTGCAACCTCGCAAATAGACACTCAATTCCTCGCCTCTACGTTAGGTGTTTGTTCAATGGGGGACCCCTCAGATAGACCTCTTTGCGTCTCCCCTCAACAACAAGCTGCCTCAGTTCTGCTCCCGGATTTACTATCCCCAGCATCTCGAGGCAGATGCTTTCCTCCTGGACTGGACGGGTCAGTTTCTCTATGCCTTCCCTCCATTCCCTCTGATTCTCAAGACTCTTGTCAAACTCAAGAAGGAACATGCCACCATGATTCTGATAGCTCCTCAGTGGCCCAGACAACCGTGGTACTCCCTTCTACTTCAACTCAGCACCAGGGAGCCTCTACTTCTACCAGTTTTTCCCTCTCTGCTTACTCAAGAGTCAGGGATCCTTACTTCATCCCAATCTGCAGTCTCTACCTTTCAACCTATCTGACTCTCTACAGTTTCTCAATCCATCTCAGTGCAATTGCTGCTTTTCATCAGCCTCTTGATGGGAAACCTCTGTCTGCACACCCTGTGGTTTCCCACTTCATGAAAGGACTTTTTAATGTTAATCCACCACTCAAACCACCTCCAGTGGTCTGGGATCTCATTGTCATCCTGGCTCAATTGATGAAGCCTCCATTTGAACCAATTGACAAGTATCTCACTTGGAAAATGGTGTCCTGATTGCACTCACGTCTGCTCGAAGAGTCAGTGAGTTATAAGGCTTGGTTGCGGATCCACCTTTCACAATTTTCCACCATGACAAAGTGGTCCTCCGTACTCATCCAAAATTCTTGCCTAAAGTTGTTTCAGAATTTCACATCAATCAATCTAATGTTATTCCAGTATTTTTTCCGAAGCCTCATTCTCACCCTGGAGAAGTGGCGCTCCATACTTTGGACTGTAAGTGTGCCTTGGCTTTCTACTTGCAACACATTCAACCTCACAGAACAGCCCCACAATTTTTCTTCTCCTTCGATCCAAAAAAGTTGGGGCATCCTGTCTCGAAGCGAACCATATCCAACTGGATGGCTGTTTGCATCTCTTTCTGCTATGCTTAGGCTGGTCTCCCTCTGCAGGGTCGAGTCACGGGCCACAGAGTTAGAGCAATGGCGGCATCTATAGCTTTCCTCAGATCAATTCCTATTGAGGAAATCTTCAAGGCTGCCACTTGGTCCTCGGTTCATACTTTCACTTCTCATTACTGTCTGGATACTTTCTCCAGAAGGGATGGCCATTTTGGCCAGTCTGTTTTACAAAATCTCTTTTCTTAAATTGCCAACTCTCCCTCCATCCCATTATACTTAGCTTGGAGGTCACCCACCTGTTGAGAATATGCTGCCTGCTTGTCCTGGGATAAAGCACAGTTGCTTACCGTAACAGTTGTTATCCAGGGACAGCAGGCAGATATTCTCAAAACCCACCCTCCTCCCCTGGTTGGCTTCTTAGATAGCTATCTGAACTGAGGTACCTCACAGGAGACGCGTGCCCTGACTCAGGCGGGAAGGTATTCGCGCATGCGCAGTGCAGCACTCGTAAGTTCTTACAAAGATCTTCAAGCAAGTCTGCTTGCGAGGCTGTCCGCTGCAGGGCTCCGTTGGTGACGTCACCCACCTGTTGAGAATATGCTGCCTGCTTGTCCTGGGATAACCCTATTTATCTGAAAAGGAGGGTTCTTCAGAAGATTACATTACATTAGGGACTTCTATTCCACCTATACCTTGCAGTTCAAGGCGGATTACAAAAGAGCTAACTGGACATTTCCAGTGAAGTTACAACAGTTTTGGTTTTTTGGGGGGTTTTTTGGTTACAAGGGCGGATAGGTAGCTGGATTAATTCCGGAAGAACTTGCAAATTGGATATTAAATTGACTGTACGTTACTGTGTGATATAACAAATAGATTACAGTTAGAGTACGTTACATTTCAGGGATCTGAATACTTGGTTGGTGTTTTAGGGAGGAAGAGATTATTTAAGTGGAGGTTTTGAGGGAGAATTTATCTAGGAGGAGGGGGAAGGGTTGGGTTAAGATATCTGGATAAATTTTTTGAAAAGTAGAGTTTTGATTTCTTTTTGAAAAATTTTGAAGTCGCTCATTGCCGTCAACAGGTTAGAGATGGAGTGGTTAAGTTTTGCTGCTTGCGTCGCCAGAAGGTTATCAAACATCTTTTTGCGCTGAGTGCCCTTGAGTGGAGGGAAGGCAAAAGGGTTCACCACTCTTCTCAAGAGGCTCCTGTTCTGTCTGAGAAATTATCTATTTCCAGATTCCTCAGGGAAATGTCTGAAGCCTTAGCTATTCCCTTGAAGACAGATTCTAAAAAACCTAAAGAATTTTTAGATGCCTTGGATTATGATCAACCACTCAAGGACCTTCTGAAACTTCTCCTTCACGATATTCTACGGGAAACTTTTTATAAGAACCTAGAGACACCTCTTACCATCCCTGTAGCTCCACGTAAGCTATTTTCTCTCTATAGGGTAGTCCCTATTCCTGGTTTTGACAAGCCTCAGCTATCCCATGAATCTCTCCTGGTGGAATCAACATTAAAGAAGTCTTCAGGGGCTAGTGTGTATGCCTCTGTACCCCCTGGTAGAGAGGGCAAAGCTATGGACCGGTTTGGCAAGCAGCTATACCAGAATGCTATGTTGGCCAACCGGTCCAGCAACTACACTTTTCATTCTTTATGAAACATTTGGTCAAGCAGGTTGCTACGTTCCAAAAATATCTGCCTGACCGTAAGCTGCCTGCTTTTCAGCACTTCATCTCTGACCTACTCCAACTAAGAAAATACATAGTTCATTCCATCTATGACACCTTTGAACTTTCCTCAAGTACTAAGGCAGTGTCAGTGGCCATGTGATGTCTGGTTTGACTTCGAGTTTCTGAGCTGGACGTCAATCATCAGGACAGGTTGGCCAATGCACCTTGTCTGGGGGATGAGCTTTTTGGTGCCTCCATGGACACAGCTACCCAAAAGTTGTCTGCTCAAGAAACCAGGTGGAACACTCTGGTAAAGCCCAAATAGAAGCCTCCACCTTCTCGCCCTTTCAGGCAACCATCCTCATATCAGAGACGTTTTGCTGCAAAATCTATGACCCCGGCTCCATCTCAGCCTAGGCGACAGAGACAACAGCAACCACGTCAGCAACAGCAGAAACAACAGGTTGCCCCTCAAAAATCTACACAGCCTTTTTGACGTGTTTCTTCAGAGCATAGCCAACATCAACATTCTACTGCCTATGCCTCAACCCATCAGAGGCCGTCTTCAGTTATTCATAGCTCGTTGGGAGCTCATAACATCAGATCTCTGGGTCCTCAACATAATTCATCAGGGTTACACTCTCAACTTTCACACCCTGCCACCAGACCAGCCTCCAAAAGAGTCTGTTTTGGACCCTACACAGTCCTCCCTTCTTCTGCAGGAAGTTTAATCTCTTCTCCTGCTGAATGCCATAGAGGAATTTCCCCTCAATCAGCAGAAGCAGGGATTTTACTCCCGTTACTTCTTAGTCCCCAAGAAGACCGTCACTACTCCTTCACAAGGGAGGACTGTGAGCTTGGCGACTTAAGCCACTGCAGAGTCCACCTTTGGCTGATCAAACAGTTGTTGAAACTTTGGGATAAAATTTTCACCACCTTTAAAGAACCTTAAGGGGTCTCCCACTGTTTTGTGACCAGAGTAGTGATGTCCGGGTGTGCTAGACTTCCGGGTGTTCCTGGACTTCAAAACTTTTCAAAATGAGGTCTGAGTATTGGAGCGGCTAATTCTATACTCTAAGAAGTGGAAGGCTGCATCTCAAGTTTCAATTCCTTAACCGCATCCTCAATAAAATGATGGATCGAGACAGACTTAGACAGCGAATAAAAGGGTCAGTACCCTAATCAGAGGCCATAGAGGCATCTTGCTTGATGGACCCAAAGACTGAATCAGAATCATCCAGGACAGAGCTAAAAGAGTTAAAAAGAGACATGGAATCTGTCCGCCAACTCAGCCATTCTGGGACTGAATGGTCGCTGGCACTGGGAACTGATCACTGAACTCAGGGAGAGAAGACTCTCCCTGAAAACACTGCGATGCGCCCTCTGACTTCGGAGCACAGCTGGGTTCATTTAAAAAGCTCTCCACATGAGCTGGACAAATTCCGAGAAGTCTTGCTCAGGAGTAGTGCTGCCTGATTCAGGGAAAAAAATTTAGATTCAATTCAGCCTTTTGAATCGATTTTTCAATTTGATTTTTGTGCCTAATTGGGCGTTTTTTTCAAACATCTTGGCTGTTTTATTTTGTAGCTTTTCCACCCATCACACCCTCCCTTTTCCCTCTCCAACCTCATGCTGGTGCTGTGGTATAAACAAAAAATACTTTTCCTCTCTCTGTTATGTCCTAGCACACACTCGCTGTCTAACACCAGCTCTATCAGGATACACATTTCAAATCTGACATATTGTAATCATAAAATAGAAAATAAAATTATTTTTTTCTACCTTCCACTGCCATATCCAACATTTGTTTCTTTCCCACTGTCTACCATCTCTCTCTCTCCCCCCCCACCACCTTGTGCCCTGGGTCAAACCTCTCTATTCCCCTCCATGCAGCATCTTTTCCTTCCTCCCCTCCATTATAATGTGCAACTTTCTTTCTCTCCTCCCTAGCACCATTTCTTCCTGTCTTCAACCCTATGTCCAACATTTCTCCCTCTCTTTTCCATGCATGTCTCCCTCCCATCCACCATATGCAAGATTTCTCCCTCACTCCTTTCTACCCCTTCTCCTCCACCCCAACAATTCTTCCTCTCTCCCGCCATTTGCAGCATCTTTCCTCCCTTCCCATTCCCCTGAACAGATGCTTTCCTCCCCTCCTACCCATTCCCCCATGTAACAACTTTCCATCCATCCCTCACTCCCATCTTCCTGTGCAGCACCCCACTGACTCTCTCACTGCAAGACCCGACATACCTGAAGCCTTCTAAAGCTGTAGCTGCTGCGGTAGTGAACGGTCAGCAGCAGCATCACTATGAATGGGCTACTCACGGCCTGCCCCGCTAGGACTTCCCTCTGGCGCATCATCAGTAGCACAGCAGAGGGAAGGCCCGTAGAGCAGACCACATGCAGCTTGTTCAGAACTATGCTGCTACTGACCATCCACTGCTATTTCAGGCCTCAAAGGTATGTCGGGGGGGGGGGGGGAAGAGAGAGCTGGCTTGAAGATAACGCTGCATCGATCGCACCGTGGACCGGAGGTTGAAGAACACTGTTTTGGGCCTGATGCACGTGCTAGCCCTGTGGACCGGCAGGAAATTTCTGTGGACCGGCACTGCTCCATGGACCAGTGGTTGAAGAACACTGCATTAGAGGACAGGCAAATTCCAACTTGTAGCCGGATCGAATGGTGTCCAGAACCCAAACGCCAAGAGCCTGTCCCCAATATTCAAAGGAGCTTCCCTCGGCCTAGCATCATTGCAACTTCTTGGAAAATGGAGCAGCTCAGGAAGCAGAGGCCTGATTATGCATGGATCCAGAGAACCTCTGCCTGTAGCCCTGGGAAAATCTTTGCAACATGGAACTGGAATACAGATGAGAATACCTGGAGCCACAAAAATTAGAGCACCTGAGCCTCTGGAGGTCCTGGTTCTATCAGGCAGGGCCTTGGGGTGACGGACCACCACGCAGTTCATGAGATCATCCAGGCATTTACCAAGGGAGTCCAGCAAGAGTAGCTTTAGAAGTGGAATCACTGGACCATTGTCTGATCCAAAGAATTCTGGAGCAGAAATCCAATAAGCTGACGCTTTACCAGGATACAAATAATGATGTACAGTGAGTCAGCCACACCAGATAAAAGAAGTTAAGGAGAAGGTTCATCATCCCCACTCTCCAAATTGTGCAGTCTGGACAGACAAGCGTGTGTAACAAGGGACTCCACCAAGGCAGCTTTGACTCCCAATCCTCTGCCTCAAAAGTCTCCTGAGAACTACATGTACTCAGCGGTCCTGCATGTTCTTGAGCACCATGCTGCCTTTGCTCAGAAGGGAGGCACGTTTAGGGACCTGGGCAACCAAGGAATCCACTTTAGGCCGACTACAAAGCTAACACTCCTGCACCATACGCTACAGACAAAACATGGCTCTTGCTACTTTGAGAGCCCCTCCAAAGATTCCCACAGCTCCAAAATCCAGATGTTAATATCAGGATCCCAAGGAAACACTGAGGACTGAGCTCTCACTTCACAATGGAGGGAGTGGGCATCCCTCTCGCCATGGACATTCGCAGGGGGGTCAGGGTGGCAGCGAGAGGGTATGGCCATTCCTACCACCAGCCAACTTTGCAGTGGGAGGAGGGGTGTTCCCTGCTGCAGCCACTCAGCTGATCATGGTAGAATTTCCTTGCCACAATCAGCTCAGCAACCGCGTCTATTTGAAATATAGGCCAACATTTTGATGGCCTACATTTCAGGAATCTATCATGGCCCTAGGAAGACACCTAGGGCTGCTTAAGCTTGTCCAAGGCCACTTCTGGGTGAAACAATGGCCACACCCAGCCTTGGGTGAGCTTAAGTGTCCCAAAATATCTCCCTGCACCCAAACAGACACCTACAGTGTAGGTGGCCTGCCTCTGGATTTTTTTTTTTTTTAAAGTGTGTGATTGGCTGGTTAGACCACTGTAGGATGCCTACCACTGCCTACAATAGGGACGCTGTTTATACAATTTGCCCCTGAATGTGTAAACCACACAGAAAAAGTGGTAATCAAGTCCCATCCCCATCCTCTTATTTTTAAATTGTTAAAAACGGTTTCCATAGTGTCGTTCTGGATCAGCGGGTGAGGGCTGGGGGCTTCCGGTGACCTGTGGATGAGCTGTATGGTCCACTGGAAGCCAGTCAATTCTCAGTGTCAGCAGATGGTAGACATGGTAAGACTGTACAGCCTCCTGAGGTATTGTTTGGAGTTGTAAGGGGGGTGTAAGTTTTTTCCTTCTCCTTTTCCTGGTAAAGAACTCTCTCTATGACTTTTATTTCCTAGCTGCTGGACTGCAGCTGAAGCCCACATGGGTCTGTTGCTCCAGGGGTGTTAAACCCAGGTGGCCAGGTTCCTCCCTCCATTTTTCCCTTTGGGGAAGTCCTCAGTATTAAATGGCAAGAAGAGAATAAATGACATTAAAACGGAACGTCTTGGCTAGTTAGCTCTGCTAGGCTGCAGACATCTAGCCTGGACAGCCAGAAGGGTCTGCCTAGTTAAAAACAAAACAACTCCAATAGTTAGGAAGTAAGATTGTACCAAGGCAGGCTTCTATGATCTATGCCCCAAAATTAGCAGGTAAAGGCAGATTAAGTATACCAGTGTTCAATCATGAAGTGGAGCCTGTGTAACAGATTCAACTCTGGCCACCTTGCTGGTGAACAAGTTTGTGTTTGAAGTGCTTGAAATGTTCAATATTTACCTTATTTTGAAATTTAAAAAAAGTTTGGAGGCCATTTTATGGTCTGTCTTTTTCAGACTTAATATCATTAAGGTTAAAAACGCTGGGGCTGTTCTCTCTGGAGAAGAGGAGACTTAGAGGGGACATGATAGAAACCTTCAAAATCCTAAAGGGCATAGAGAAAGTGAATAAGAACAGATTCTTCAAACTGTGGGGAGCCACAAGCACTAGGGGTCACTCGGAGAAATTGAAAGGGGACAGGTTTAGAACAAATGCTAGGAAGTTCTTTTTTACCCAGAGGGTGGTGGACACATGGAACAAGCTTCCGGAGGAGGTGATAAGCCAGAACTCTGTACAGGGGTTCAAGGAAGGTTTGGATAGGTTCCTGGAGGATAAGGGGATAGAGGGGTACAGATAGAACTTGAGGTAGGTTATAGAAGTGGTCAGTAACCACTTCACAGGTCGCGGACCTGATGGGCCGCCGCGGGAGCGGACCGCTGGGCGGGATGGACCTCTGGTCTGACCCAGTGGAGGCAACTTCTTATCTTCTTCTTATCTAAAACAAAAATATGCTTGGTCCCAAGGATTTCAGATAAAAGGATCTCGTACCTGCATTTCAATCAAGAGTCAAGGTGTGTTAGATTCAATACTGGAGTTACTCAATTGCATTTGTCATGTAGAGGATACCTCTCTCTGCCTTTAACATATCACTGGATGTTACTGATGCTATTTTCCCCATGTTTGACGATACTGAGGTGACCAGCATGGAGATCTGGTGCTGTGTTTATCTGGCATAGAAACCAACTTCTCTGCATCACCATTTAAAGAGATCACACGAAGATGCATGTTTATTAACAGACTTTGTATACCCCCTGAAGGAACCACTATATAGGCAAAACACAGCTGCGTTGGGCTTTTAGGTGTTTTGCCTTTTTTTTTTTAACTGAATGCTGTGATGAATAAACATCTTTATAGACTTTCTTCATGTGATCTGCAAGGTCCAGTATAGTGCAGCTCATGTAACTTTTCTTCCTTCTCTAAAATCAGGGAGGAAGAAACTGCACAACTTCTATCCTCAGCCAAGCGTACTACATGCCCCTCAGAACCTATTCACACCCCACTATTTGACCCCATCTCACATACTGTTTATCCTTCCCATATGCCATATCCTCAACTTATCCGTTTCTACTGTAACTGTCAAACATGTCAAACATGCAGTGGTTAAGCCGCTTCTCAAAAAACCCTCACTGGACCCCACCTGCCTGTCCAATTATTGTCTCCCTTCTTCCTGGACTTCCTTTCAACTGGACAGATTCTTGATCCTGTACAATCTGGTTTTCGTCCCCTACTCTCCACAGAAACTGCCCTTACCAATGTCTGCAGTGACCTGTTCCAGGACATAGCTAAGGGCTTTTACTCAATTCTCATCCTTCTTGACCTGTCTGCTGCATTTGAAACTGTTAATTACTGCTTACTCCTCGATATGTTGTCCTCGCTTAGATTCCACAAATCTGTCCTCTCCTGGTTTGCCTCCTACCTCCCCAATCATACCTTTAGTGTATACATTGGCGGATCAACCTCTGCTGCTATCTCGCTAGCAGTTGGCATACCCCAGGGTTCCGTCTTAGAACCTCTTCTCTCAGTGGGTGCCCTGATCTCCTCTCATGGCTTCCAGTTTCACCTGTATGCTGACGATTCCCAGACCCAGATCTACCTCTCTACACCTGAAATGTCACCTAAAGTCCAAGAAAAAGTCTCAGCCTGTTTCTCTGACACTGCTGTCTGGACATCATCATCTGGACATCATCATCTGAAACTAAATATGTCCAAGACTGAGCTGCTCCTCTTTCCTTCTAAACAATTCACTCATCTCCCTCTGTTCTCATTCTATGTAAATAATATTATTATTGTTCCAGTCTCTGCTCGCAACCTTGAAGTCATCTTTTACTCTGACCTCTCATTTTCTATGCACATCTAACAGACTGCTAAAGCCTGTCACTTCTATCTCTACAGCATCACAAAAATTTGCACCTTCTTTTCTGGAGCACACCACCCAGACCCTTATCCACACTCTTGTAACCTCATGCTTAAAGACTACTGCAATTTATTTCTAACTGACTCTCCCCCCTGCAAGAGGTGCAACTCAGCTGCATGACTTATCTTCTGCCAACCTCCCTACATTCATTTTACCCCTCTCCTTAAATCACTTCACTGACCCCCCACCTCCTCTGCATACAGTTCAAACTACTATTACTAACCTACAAGTGTTTTCATGCTGCAGCTCCTCAGTATCTCTCTTCTCTCCTTATACGCTTCTCTGGCTTTTATCTGTACTCTTCTCCTCCACTGTCAAGTACAGAATTCGTTCTTTTCATCTAGCTGCCTCATATGCCTGGAATAAACTACCTGAGTTCATCCATCACACCCCTTCCTTTGTTTATAAGTAGAATGAAAGCCCCCCTTTTTGATATAGCCTTCAATTCATAACCCTACTCCTCACCACTGCTTACCACTCTAGCCAGATTAACCACTCCCCCAAACTGTATCCCCTACCCTGGCATCCTGTTTGTTTGTCTCATCTGCTTAGATTGTAAGCTCTTTTGATCAGGGACTCTCTCGTTTGTGACTCTGTACAGTGCTGCGTACACCCGGTAGCGCTCTAGAAATAATATAGTAGTAGTAATAGAACCTTCTTGCTTATTGGGACCCACATTTAAACAGTGCTGGAGTAGATTTATTGGCTCCATGTTTAATGGATGCTCTCAATTTGGCTGCACTGTGCCTGCTTCTATCTGTCTGCAGCAATGGAGTACTTCTATTTGAGGAACCAGAACGTATAATAGATTTAGTGGTTTTTTCTAAGCCCCTTGTGTCCAGACACAAAATCCTTGTTATCCTTTGGAGGTGGTAAGCTTTCAATCTTGGTGGGAAAGAGAGAGGAAGTTTTGAAAAGTATGCATCCAGCTCCTGTGAGTTCACAAAGACATGCATGCAAACTTACTAGAAAAAACCTTGTGACAGGCCCCTAATCATCTACTATACAGGTTGTGGGCATCTTTTATTGGGACACTTTCTTTTTTCATCCTGTTCATCTCGCTTACATCATAGAAAAGGGTGGGATGGATTTTTTCCAGAGGTCAGAAAAAAAAGGAAAACAACAAAATGGAAAAAAAAAAAAAAAGTCTGCAAACTGCTAGAAATTAAAGCAGGAAAGTGCCAATTATTTCTATGACAGAAAATATAGACTGAGCAAAGAGTGGAACAGAAGACTGTGCAAGAAAACTTATGACCTCATAACCAGATTGAGCTTTAACAACAGCTTCATAGGAAAGTAAAAGCAATGCTAGGCAGACTTCTATGGTCTTGGTCCTATCAATGGCAAAAAACAAACAAACCCAAAACAGACAAAGATAAGGATCAAGGCTAGAGTCATTTTGTGAGTTGTTTAAAGACACTCATACTGTTTTCAGTCTGCATTTGTTATCCGAGACCATTATATTCAACTTTACGACCAACACATGTGGACTATCATATTTGCATTTATTCTTTTGTGAAGAGTGATAAATATATCATCTTTTAGAACATCATCCACAGTTTTTTGTTCTTATCGTTTGGATTTTTTCACTTTGGAACATTGGGTCTTCCTTTTTGCTGCTCTGGTTATCAAGTCAGACATCTCTCCTCGTAGTAAAAAGTTTGTAACAACTTCACAGAAATATTAAGCAAAATCACAAATGGCAAGATGAGATCACACTCACCACATCTCATTATCCTACACTATTTTTTTTTTATTTTTTTTTTAAGATAGCAGTTTTGGAACTGTATGAACCACTAGGTATCCGACTTTTACCTATTTACGATAAGAACCCTTTAACTTTAAAGCAACTTCAGGAAGAGTTGTTGGTTTGTTTGTTTTTTTTAAACCAGTCATGGATTACAAAGGATCATCCGTTAACTTCAAAGATAACAACTCTGTAATCTGAAGAGCGAGAGAAAGGAAGCTCGACATCTCGTATCCCAGACCAAAATTATTAAGTACTAAACAACTCCAGGCCGTGATCGCGCCCACCGGGCTTTCCAAAATTCGTAAGAAAACTCGGTCTATGGTAGAAAAACGTTTTGGTTTCACCGCACGGCCCTTTTTTTTTTAATCTCCTTCATACCAAAGCGCCACCACGGCCGCTTCCAGTGACGTCACCAACCTCCCTCACCTCGCGCGAGACTTACTCACCTGCCGCCGTTTCCCCACTGAGCGTCGCCACCGCCGTCTCTGTTTGTGGCTGCTCCACCAGCACTTCCTTTTTCGAACGTCTAGTCCTCCCCGATGGCTCTACACTTGTTGCGGCTACTTCGACTCCGGCCGCTGCAGCTGCGGCTGCGGCAGCCGCGGCCGCTGCTCTAGTCCTTGTCATAGCCATGTTCCGAGGCCTGTTCTTCCTCCCCGATACCAACGCTTCTACAGCGACTATGGCTGCCAACGCGTGATGCTGCACGTACTAAGGAGGAGCTTCTGAATAGACCAACCGCTTGGAGGAGAGGTTGCCGTGGACACCAAGCCCCACCTCCTCCAGCAGGGAGAAGAACTGTGGATGCTCTCTCTGTAGGATTGTAAAATTTTCTAATATACATACTGTATATGTATATATATATATTTATATTTTTTTTTTTCGGGAAGTAGTTTGGATGTCATGTTAGTCTACTGTTAAAGGTCATACTTTTTAAATGGTATTAATGGTATTGCCTTCAAACAATAATCAAAAATGTATTTTAGGTTAATAAAACAAAGTATCCTCTTATTATTATGGCATTGGCTTTTTTTTTTTTTTAACTTTTAAAATGTTTATAATATACACTATAATGGTAACAAATACCAGTGAGGAGAAAGTGAAGAATGCTTCAGTTGTATGCTTAGAGAAACGAAACTCTGAAGAGGG
Organism: Geotrypetes seraphini; assembly: GCF_902459505.1. Lineage (NCBI taxonomy): Eukaryota > Metazoa > Chordata > Amphibia > Gymnophiona > Dermophiidae > Geotrypetes > Geotrypetes seraphini. Next base: position 68,298,442 of record NC_047091.1, on the reverse strand, counting down.
GGTGAAAACCTCCTCTTGGGAAAAAGAGTTTACCATCCAGTCACTGCATAAACTTTATAAAAATTCACTCTTTGATCACTAGTAAAGCATGTATGTTACTTGCAAAGAAATTTTGTCTTGCAGAGATGGCAAAGTTTTTTCAAAATTCAAATGCCAAAATGATTGCTGGATTGCTAATGCACTTATCTCGTGAAAAACAGTCTTAGGGGTCTCAACGCGGCCCCGTTTCGTGTTCTGCTTCAGGAGACCCAGAAACATGCTTCGAAACACACTTTGCAAATGTAATTACTTTCCAAGAGAATATCTGAAATACAAAAAATTAAAAAAATGCCTTAACAAAACCACACACACCGCAGAGCAAGATTCAAAACAAGCTGCGATGTGGGGAATTATATCATCTTATTGGCAATAATGAGGGGAGAAACGCCAGGAAATTACATACCAGTTGCAGATTTCAGAAATTCCAAACAACGGAGAACGCTGTCCGCCTCGCCCGATTTAAACTACGGGAGAGGGGGGGGGAGGGACTCCGTTGTAAAACAACCGAGCAAACCTAAAAAATACAAACAGAGGTGTGAGACTTGAATTAAAGAAAAGCAACCCATTCTATCTCATTGTTCAGTCCATAGGGTTGTAACGTGTTCAATTCAAAGATCCATTTTTGTTCTTTGCGCCACAAAAGTTTTGCTATATCACCCCCTCTAGTAGTGACTACAGTATCCAATATAGAAAATTTCAGTTCTGCTACATTGTGCTGATGTTGAAGCCAATGTTGGACGAGGGGAGCTTCCTGTATGCCAGATTTGATTCTGCTTATGTGTTCCCCAATCCGGGTCTTGACACTGCGGATCGTACAGCCCACATACTGTAGGGCACATGGGCACTGTATTATGTAAACCACTTGTTTTGAGTTACAATCTGAATCCATAAGAGTATATTTCTTCTTAGTGGTGAGACGCAATTCTTGTAGTGTAACACTGTACTGACATATTTTACAGTGACCACACTGTGATAACAACTTCCTTAGCTGGATTCAAAAACTGGGAGTGAACCAATTTTTGTTTCAGATTTGAATTTTTTTAAAAAGCGAAGCGAGGGAGTTCTTGAAACTCTGGGTGGTATTGCATAATGTGCCAATGTTGTTTGATGGTTCGTTTAATTTGAAACGCCAATTGTGAGTATGGTAGAACACATACTAAAGATTGTTCTTCTGATTTTAAATGAGATTCTAACAGCAGTGATCGGTTGGCGTACAGCCCCCTCTTATAAGCTTTATGGATAACTGCAGCAGGATATCCTTTCTCCTGGAACCTCTCTTTCATAGCATCTGATTTGGAAATATAATCCTGCACAGAGGTGCAAAGCCGCCGGAGCCTTAAAAATTGCCCCGCTGGGATGTTATCCCTCAAATGCCTTGGATGAAAACTATCATATTGAAGGAGGTTATTCCAGTCCGTGGGTTTGCGATATATACTGGTCTGAAAGGTGCCATTTACCAAAAAAATGTTGATATCCAAAAAAGGCACTTGGTGACAATCTTTGATCATAGTGAATTTCAAATTGGCATCGCAACTATTGAGCCATGTTAGAAAAAGGTCTAATTCTTCTGACGTCCCTGTCCACACTCCCAGAATGTCATCAATATATCGTTTCCAAAACACTAGATGTTGCCAATGCGCTGAAGGGTATAAAAAAGTATTTTCAAACTTAGAAACATAAAGACAAGCTATGGACGGGGCCATTTTGGCTCCCATGGCTGTACCCTTGACCTGCTTGTAAAAAATATCTCCAAACTGAAAGTAATTCATACCTAACGCGATGAAGGCTAGATGTGTTAAAAAGTCAATCCTAGTGTCAGAGATATCCAGTGCCTGTAGTTCAACTCTGATAATATCTATGGCTTCCCGTTGAGGGATATTTGTGTATAGCGCTGCAATATCCAAAGTGAAAAGTATAGCACTATTTGGAATATTGGTAAACGTGGCCAAAAATTTGATCATGCTGGCTGAGTCCAAGACATATGAAGGCGCTAAAGGAACACGATCTTTGAGGTAGGAGTCTAAAAAGGACGACAGAGGTTCTAATACTGACCCTATGCCTGAAACTATCGGTCTCCCCGGAGGGTTAATGAGAGATTTGTGAATCTTGGGAACAAAGTAAATAACTGGAATTTTGGGATGCTTTCAAAATAGAAACCTGTACTCCTTGTCAGTAATAACCCCCATTTCTAATCCTTGAACCAAGCAATGAGAGATGACATCCTGGATGTCTTCAGTAGGATCATGATGTAAAACCTCATAGTATTCAATATCTGTCAATTGACGAAGGGCCTCTGCTACATACTGGTCAGAATCTAAGATAACAACTCCTCCTCCCTTATCCGCTGGTCGGATAATCATTTTGGCATTTGAATTTTGAAAAAACTTTGCCATCTCTGCAAGACAAAATTTCTTTGCAAGTAACATACATGCTTTACCAGTGATCAAAGAGTGAATTTTTATAAAGTTTATGCAGTGACTGGATGGTAAACTCTTTTTCCCAAGAGGAGGTTTTCACCTCCTCTTCAGAGTTTCGTTTCTCTGAGCATACAACTGAAGCATTCTTCACTTTCTCCTCACTGGTATTTGTTACCATTGTAGTCAGTCTCCCACCATGCATCATAGCCATTTTACTGACTAGTGTGTACATAATAAGTCCCTGTGTCTGGTCTTAACGTATAATATACACTAGGCATAGTTGTAGACTGCATAATACAGATTTTCTTTCTTCAAGAATAAAATATCTTATTCCATTAATAAATACATTACTACTACTACATTTCTATAACGCTAATATGGAAGTACTTTTGCAGTATGGTTACTGTGAGAAATGAAAATGGTGTTAATTATTGCAGAATAACACAGCGGAGGTGAACACTTAATTGTATAACACTTGCATATAATCAGGTATGGTTAAATAATTAAAGAGAAACTATAAAGATATTACTTATACAGTGCTCCTCCGCGAATTCACGGTCCTGGTCATTCACGGTATTTTCCGACTGCGAAGGGGAGGCTGGAGAGGCAGGAGAGGGCAGCCGGAGTCCTGGCGAGTGAAGGAAATCACTCGCTGTATGCTCCAACCGCCTCTTCCTTACTAAAGTCGGGCCTCACCAATCAGGAGTTAAGTGTCAAACATAGAACACAGTGTAGTTTCAGAATCGGTCCATATCAAAAAGACATCATTGATGTATCTCAGCCACACTCGCACATGAGTAAACCAAGATGAATTATACAAAAATTGGTCCTCAAACTTAGCGACATATAAGTTTGCTACACTAGGAGCCATGGCAGTGCCCATAGCCACTCCATGTTTCTGCATGAAAAGATCCCCTCAAATGCAAAGTAGTTCTTCTGTAATACCAAATTAGACAATTCCATAAGAAAATGCTTAGGGACCCTGTGGTTGGCGCATGCTGTTTGCAATGTACAGTCAATGATGTACAAAGCACCTTGCTGGGGAATGTTACTATAAAGGGCCTCTAGGTCCATGGTAACCAGTAAATCACTAGTTTGAATATCCAAAGTTTGCAAGATCCTAAAGAAATGAGTGGTATCCTGTAAATACGACCTCACCTTAGAGACTTGAGGTTTAAGGAAATAAATTGATGAATTGAGACAGAGGTTCCAAGATAGTACTCAGGGAACTATGGGCCGTCCAGGGGGGTTAGCCATAGACTTATTAACCTTCAGGACCATATAGAAAGGATTACGGGCAAGTATTTGAGTTAAAAACCTGGTCTCAGCTTTAGTGATGTAATTAGCCCTTAGCGCAGTATCAGCTACTTGAGCAATCTGATCTTGAAGGGTATTTTGAGGATTATTTCCCAATCTCTCATAGTGCTCAATGTTATGAATGTGAGCAAACACCTGGGCATGGTATTGCTCTGTAGTTTGGACCACTACAGCCCCTCCTTTATTGGCAGTTTTTATGACTAACCTGGGATCTTTGAAAAGAGTGTAAAGTAGTAAATTGCTCCAGTGTTAAATTCCAATGTTTCTTGTAGTTTGTCCTACCCAGGGCATCAATGTCCTTTAGAACCAGTTCTCTGAAAATTCTTATTTTAGTATCCATGGGTCCTGGAGGAACTTGGTTCAAAAGGGCCCTAAGTATAGTTTCATCAAGGGATGCAGTATGTTGGGAAAAATAAAGCTTAACCTGAAGGTTTCTAACTAACCTAGCCACATCTCAATAGGTAGTGAATCTATTAAAGACCACAGTGGGGGACAAAGGACAAACCCTTCTTTAAAACCTCCTGTTGGGGTTGGGAGATGGGAATCCCCGACATATTAATGACTAAAGAGTCCCTGATTCCACGCTCGGGTATTGGGGCAGTAAGGGCCTTGTTGGTTGTTCTGGTTGGGCCACTGCTGCCCCATCACCTTTGACCTCATATATACTTTAACAGTTTTGAAGTACCGTAACATATTTTTCAGCACATTTTAATGTTTAAATCATGCTTGGTTGTATATTTATATTTGTTTTTATGTTCTTATTCACATGGTATGTATTCTATGCTTATTTCATATGGCATGTGTTTTATGATTACTCATGCTAACATAGTAACATAGTAGATGACGGCAGTTAAAGACCCGAATGGTCCATCCAGTCTGCCCAACCTGATTCAATTCAAATTTTTTTAATTTTTTCTTCTTAGCTATTTCTGGGCAAGAATCCAAAGCTTTACCCTGTACTATGCTTGGGTTCCAACTGCCGAAGTCTCTGTTAAGACTTATTCCAGCCCATCTACACCCTCCCAGCCATTGAAGCCCTCCCCAGCCCATCCTCCACCAAACGGCCATATACAGACACAGACTGTGCAAGTCTCCCCAGTACTGGCCTTAGTTCAATATTTAATATTATTTTCTGATTCTAAATCCTCTTCTAATGCTCTTTATGATTGTTACATTTTATTGACCAGATGTTTATTCTTATTTATGGTTTATGACTTAATATCTTTTGGATTTTAATGTTTTTGAGTACATATATTTACATTTATGCTTTTTTATTTTAGTTTGTTTAGTCCCCTGAAAAAGGCATTCCAGATAGCCAAAACCGGGATCCTGGTTGGGACGTTCATTCTGTGATATCATCAAGTAAAGGTCTAGGACCTTTTGCATTAATAAATGTACCCCTTGATTGTTTTATGACATCTCGCTTGCCTTTCTTTGTTTTGTCTGAAAGTATAACAAACATTTTAAACACTTTACTTGAACAATTGAAACATCTAAATAACTGTTAGGGGATGGGCAAACTTGAGCTTGTACCCTCCCCAAATGATTTCCAGCACCCTGGCGGGGCCTCCGCATGTGCGGATCACTGGACTTGATGGACCTAGGGTCTGTTCCGGAGACGGCACTTCTTATGTTCTTATGTTCACCCAGCGATCTGATGAGTCCTAGGTCCAGTGAATCTCTGTCTTGATCTCTGATAGAAGGAGCCTCATCTCATAGATCCTGAGTATTGTCAAAAGTGCCTGGAATTACAAAAATTAGATGCCCAGAACCTTTTAGAAGTTCACAGTCTACTATCCAGCTGAGATTTTGGCCAGTGATGTGCCTTTCTGGCCATCAGATTGTCCAGAACCTTTCTGAACAACATTTGTCCCTTGAAAGGGAGTCTTCCCATAGCTTGATCCAAAGCATTTTACGTAGGGCTACCAGATTTTCCGTTTGGAAAATTCAGACCCCCCCCCCCAGTCCTGCCCTAACTCCCCCCCTCCCCCACAGCCTGCTCTTGTCAGGCAGGAGGGCATGCACGGATGCTCTCCTGCCCGACAGTGATTTGTTCCAACCTTTTCAAAACCCAGACAAAGTGCCGGGATTTGAAAAGCTGTCCAGCCCCCCAGACATGTCCTCAAAAGGAGGACATGTTCAGGGAAATCCAGACATCTGGCAACCCTAATTTTACAGGCTGAAATGGAATGGGAGGTAGTGGAGATGAAAATTATAATAAAATTCCAAAATGTTTAGGATAAACACAAAAGGAATCCTGTATGGAAATTATGGAACTAGTGGTGATTAGAAGGCATAGTGGTGACTAGATGGCAACACCAGTAATTGAAAAGCAAATCCAATGCTGGGCAGACTTCTACAGTCTGTACCTCGATCGTGGCTGAAGAGGGGTTTCAATTACACTTTAGTAGTTAGAAAACAAGGCTAGAGCCAGGAATACTTCTATGATCTGTGCTCTGAAAATGGAAAGGATAAATTAAGATCAAGTACCCATATGTAGTATCACATTATACTGTAACCTTATGCTATGAGTTTATCTTGTTGGGCAGGCTGGATGGACTGTACATATCTTTATCTGCTGTCATCTCCCTTCTTCCCCCTTACTTTCAGGCAGCTAAACTGAATCCTTGGCTTGCCCAAATTATACTTGATGCCCCCTCCTATCTTGACTTCAGAAAGCAGCTCAAAACGCACCTCTTAATGACTGCATTAAGACTGAACTCTTAATGCATTCTAATACTAGTACTGCCGGGAGCTTTGGGAAAATCTTGGAGACGTGGCAGTTGAATACAGGCAGAATCGCATGGAGCCATGAACAATTAGAATGAACAGAACCTCTAAAGAATCTGGGTCTGCTATCAGGCAGGGACAAAGGGCAATAGCCACCACAGAATTAATGAGGTCACCCGGTCCCTTGCCAAACCAAAACTGTTCCTTAAAGGAAAGTTTAGCCAAAGGAGCCTTGTAAGTGGAATGAGCAACTCATTGTCAGATCCATAACATCTAGCATGCAAAATTGGAGTTACACTGGCACCTTAGGCAGTACTCGCATAAGAAGCGAAAAGAAGGCAAGGATGGGAATCTACAGCCTCAGTCTCCAGAGCAGCTCAGACGAGAGACAGGTGCGAGTGATAAGGGATGTAGCCAAAGCAGCCTTAATGCCTAAAGCAGCTGCAGCAAAAACCTTCAAAGGACAACATCCAACCCAGCAGTCTTGCATATCTGTTAGCACTACGCCACCTGCCCTGGGAAAAGAGGTGCTGGAAGTCACCTGCGCAACTCAAAATTCCACCCTAATTTAATCATGTATTTTTAATGAGAATAACTAATGGACAGATGGGATGGACTGTTCAGATCTTTATCTGCCATCATTTAACTATGCTACTATGTTATGCTATACTACTCCACCTGTCCTGGGAAAAAAGATACTGGAAGTCACCTGTGCAACTCAAAATGCCACCCTAGGCTGACCCAGAGCTGCTGGCACTCCTGTGCCAGTGGATAAAAGTGAGATATTATTCATGCTATCATAAGAGCTCCTTCCAGAAAGACATACCGCTCTGAGATTAAGAAGGTCATAGCAGGGCGTCAGGGAAAGGTGGAAGACTGGGAGTGCATTTAACAAAGCCAGGAAAAAAAAGTGGACAGAGCCAGCTAAGAGAGCAAATTCAACTCCTGCAGAGACACAGATATAAGATCTGACAAAGCCACTCCCAAGGACTCCAAGGAGCCAGAACACAGTCCCTGAACTCCTGTACCCTGAAATAGGGAATTACAGAGGGACAAATTTGTCTCCGTCCCCGCAGGAATCCAATTCCTCTGTACCCGCAAGTTTCGTCACTTTTGCTGTCCCATTCCTGTAAGCTCTGCCTTAACCACACAAGCCTCAAACACTTATGATTTTAAAGTGTTTGAGGCTCATGCAGATGAGGACAGAGCTTGCAGGAATGGGGCATGGACCGGAAAAGAACTTGCCGGGATGGGATAGGAAAATGAGTTCCCGCAGAAACGGGGAAAAATTTGACCCCGTTTCATTCACTACCCTGAAGCACTGTGCTGGAGCATAAAGGGCCAACATGCTGGTCATCATCCAAAGGATCACCCAGAACAGGACCGGGTAGCGCTGAAAGTGGTAGATTGAGAGGAAAACATGCCCATAGAAGCAACACCGCTTAGAGACAGAGCAGAGGCGGAGTGGGATTGTGCAGGGAAGAACGCCTGCTGCAAGATGCATTCCGCAAATATGTCAAAGTCCATGAAGGCCTGAGATGACTGAAAAATGTGATTCTGAGGCTGCGGAGGATCTGCAGCCTTGCGCACAGAACCATCAGCCGTGCTGAACCCCAGAAAAAAAAAAAGCTGCCCCGCCAGGATAGCTGAGCGTTTAGTCATCTGCTGAATCAGGGGAGAGGCTAAGCCTTGTGCTGCCACGACTCCCGGCTGCGCCACATTACACTTGACACAAAACACTCCAAAAGCATCCAATTTGTGCAATCCTGGTATTAGGAGACCCCCCAAGGACTTCACCCCAACAGGTTTGGAGGCAAAATTTACAGTTTTAGAGAAGCAGGGAGCTTTTGAAAAAAAGATCACTAAAATCCAAGGTGGCTACCACCAAGAAATTTGTGTCAAAATTGCAATATTTTTTATACATAGCAAACATTAAAAATGGCAATTTTAGGATTTTTCAGGTGAGGGAACACAGGGGACATGCAGAAACCTTCATAACTGCAAAATTCAGACCTCCCCCCCCTCAATTCACTTCACACAGGCTACAACAGCCTTTACTCAATGTGACCTTTGCTGAAATTACATTACATTAGTGATTTCTATTCCGCCATTACCTTGCGGTTCAATGCTGAAAATGTGCTGCAGCCTGCCACAGCTCTCTTACAGTAGCTGGAATCAGAGAACCACTGCCTAATGCTTGGAATGCCTTCACGATACTGATATTCGGGCTGCCAGTCAGTCTCCATGCCTGAATGCACCTCCAGCCCCGTGGACTGATGGACACTCTCAGGAACAGGCGGAGGCACAGAATGCAACCGGCACCCTGTGAGACACCACTGAGTCTCTTAGGTATGCCCAATAGCCTGTGCCGAACTTCGGCCAGCAGTATGAGAAACTGGGACAGCCCAAACTCCTCAGAAGCAGATTCAGGCTGGCTGACAGGAACCCACTGGGATTGGCTTGTCAGCTGCAGACCGAAGTCTGTGTTTTCTCCATGCAGGTACAGCTAAATAAGGACTCAGTGCACAAAAAAATCCCCCCCAAAGGGATGAAAAACACCAAATAAAGGAGGGAGCAGAACAAACGCACTCCTGCTGGCATGTGTGCAGAAGGGATAAACTGTAGGTGGAGCTTGAGAGCACACTGAAATAGAGCAAAGTCACAGATAAAAAAATCCAGATTGGCTTCCTTCTGCATATGGCACACAGCCATTGGGATACTTCCCACTTGTCTAGAATGTCTCCCCTATTGTACTGGAAATACTTTTTCCATTCCCTCTTTCCACAGTGCCCCTTCCTTACCCTGGAGGTCCTGCAATTGTGCGATGTTAATGTGATATTTAACATTAAACACAACTCTCCTCTACTTTTTCTTCCTACCTTGTCTTTCCTGAAGATTATAGCCCAGTATAACAATATCACACAGTCATGGTTCTCTGTGAACCCCATCTCTGTGATTGCCACTAAACCCCAAATCAGCCTCTACATCCAGAACCTAATTTTCCATACCACGGGAATTAGTATATACTGCTTTCCGGACACTGCCTCTTTTCCTATGTGTGTAGAGATATTTAATGATTCACTTACTTGGGGGCTTTGTTCACCCAGCCCCAATGATTCTAGTTTAAAGCAAACATAGTAACATCGTAGATGACGGCAGATAAAGATCCGAATGCTCCATCCAGTCTGCCCAACCTGATTCAATTTAAATTTTTTAATTAAGATGGAATTCATTATCTTAGGAAGGAACTTAGTATATGTGCACACTACCATTCTGTTGTAAAACTTTGTGTAAAGTAGATCAGCAGTTCACCAGCCCTGCAGGCTTAAGTGACCACCTCCTAAAACAGGTCAAATAGTTCATGGGACAGGTATCCAGACTAAAGGCTCAAATGGAGCTTTTTCAACTGGTTAAGAAAAACTGAGATCTCATGACACTGTGGAGGGCTTGAGAGGATGTTTTAGTAAAAGCAAGCTCCTCATGAAGCAAACACTAAAGGCTAAGCAGAAATGGGCTTACTCTCTACATCAGGGGTGTCCAACCTGTAGCCTGAGGGCCGCATGCGGCCCAGTGAAGTATTTTGTGCAGCCCCAGTCAAGGACGATGCAGTGTTTTCCTCTGCTGCCCCCGGTGTTTACCGTCTTGCCGGCTCCTTCCTCTGACTTGCTGCAGTGTTTGCGTGGCCCCAGAAACATTTTTTTCAGCCAATGCGGCCCAGCGAAGCCAAAAGGTTGGACATCCCTGCTCTACATAGTGATAAGCTCCAATCGCACAAGAAGGGAATGCTTATAGAGTTGGTCTTGAAACTTGACTAATAGATGTAGCATTTATTCAGTCAGTTTTTAAGTAGAACAGGAAAAGTAATCTAGGGCTTTGGCCTGACACCATATAGCAAACCTCTTCCACTTGAAACCATATAACCTCTCATTGAAGTCTTTTTTTTTTAAGTAAGCAGAACCTGATACCTCTGGTAAGTTTGAGGAATCCACCTCCAACATATAAGCCATGGAGGGTTAGGGACTGGAGGTCAAGATGCAAGAGGATCAGAGGCTAGTTCCCCAGTCTGAAAGACTTTGTAGTTGAGGCGAATGGGGAAAAGAACTACCAAGAGGATGTTGTACTCTCAAAAGATCTCCAGGACAAACCTCATGTTTAAGGAGCGCTCGTGCAGTTACATGACCTCATTCAGTTTGTCCACTGGACAGCTGCCTCTGCTAGGAAATGGCTCTGAGCACTATCCTGTAAAAGATGGCCCACAGGTGAACTTTTGTCTTTTAAGGGTCCTTAAGGCATGTTAAATACCACTCAGCCCATTGTATTCCTATAGGTTGCATAATACTTAAGGCACATCAATTCATTAGTACACCTTAGTAAAAGTACCCCTTAGTGTTGTACTATTTAAAAAAAAATTTAGCTATGTATATTTTAACTTGTTATTCACTGAGTATTTATGGAGCAGAAATATTATAAATGCATAAAATCTCCACATCCTGACTGCTTCCTGAGACAGGGAGGTAAAGGCCTCCTTACTTGCTGAAATAGTACATTATCTTGATCCAAACACAATCAAGTCACAATTTGCTTCATCAGCCAATCTCTGATAGCCTTGAGTTTTCCAGATAGCTCCAAGTCTAGAAGATTGACGTGGTCTCTCTCCTGAGTAGACCAACTGACATTGAACGTGGAACCATCTACATGAGTTCCCCACCCATGTTGGATGCATCTGTTGTAACTGTCCTGTGGGCTTGAGAAATTTGGGAGTCCATCTTCATATTGCTGTAATTAGCCACCAGGACAGAGATATCCTGAAGGCTCACCCAAGGTCCAAGTCAACCGGGAAGCCAGTTGAGCTGACCACAAATTGAGGTGGCAAGAAAAAACTCGGAATTGTGAAACTCAATAATATTACAACAAACACTTTCACTGAAATGAAAAGATGTCACAAAAAAGAAAGCAGCACTGCTATAGTTCCAAAGGGGAGTTACAGCTGACTGGAGGAAAAAGCCTCAGATAGGAGCCCTTACACCACCACAATGGTGGTCCAAGGTGGTCGGGCGTAACACCTCACTGGCAAAAAACCTCCAGACCGACTCCCCGTAATAAAGAACTTAAAGCAGGGCGGCGGTGCAAAAGATAGAGGATAACAATCCACTTATCTAAATTAGTAGATCGGTACACCGACGATGGCCAGCGTTTCACTCATCTGCTGCCTCAGGGTGTAAAGAAATCCGATCAAAACTGAAACCAGAATCAGAACAAAAATTCAATCAGTAAACTGGTAAAGTTGCACAGCTTCCAGAGAAACTAAAAAAGAAGCCTTAATGACATACCTTAAGATAGGACGCAAACTGCATCTCAGGATCAAAAGATGGCCGCACCATGACTGTGCTGGGATTTATATAACACTGCCGGGTAGTGAACCCGGAAGTGAAAATAGGTGAAAATTACTGTTGGAAAACCGGCACTTACAGAACAGATTATAATGTAATGAAAAAATTATATTTTTATATATATGAGAAGAAAATGCTTTATTTCTGCAAATCCAAAGATTGAACCTTCTTGTTTAAATGTTTTATATCAGTGAATCCAGAAATTAAAAATTAAAAATTAATAGAACGCACTCCATTCCAGTTTCGAATTTAGTCCATCTGGGAATTTTGGATAAGAGTGAAGTACTATTGTGTTATGGTAGAATCTTGTGTAGGAAGGAGCTGACACAAGAGCCTGAAGTTCACTCACACAGCGTGCAGCTGTAAGGGCAATGAGGAAAACAACTTTCCAAGTGAGACGTTTGAAAGAGCAAGATGTAAGCAGCTCAAAGGAAGTCCTCATAAGAGCAGATAGTACCACATGAAAGATCCCAAGTAACAAGTTGAGCTCAATAAGTGGTTTCATGTGGAATAGTCCCTTCATGAAACAGACTAGCAAGGGATGAATAGAGAGGTTTCTTGCCAACTGATAGCACCAAAATGTAGTTGAACACAATTGATTTTTAGTTCAGAGTTGGAGAAGGTAGTCAAGTATGGATGGAAGTGGACATGTGACTGATTGCAGAGAATGCGATGCACACCAGGAAGAAAATATGGTCCATTTGAAGTTGTAACAGCACTGAGTAGAAAGTTTTACAAATGCATTTAGTTGCTAAGAGAAGGAAACCATGCTATCAGTGCTAACAAGCAGGGGTTTGGGCGAGGGAGGAATCCCTCATTCTGCATCAGTAGTATTGGACACAGATGCAATTTGTACAGTTTCTTGGACAAGCTCTAGGAGCCCAGAAATCAAAACTGATATGGCCAAAGAGGTCCTATGAGGACCATGGTGCCTCAATCTTGGCAAAATTTGAGGAAAGGTTTTTCTTCCCCTGATAATAAGTGTTGAGAGAAACATGTAGAACGCACCCCAGGAGGTACACGGGCTGGCCGCTGCCTGCTCTCCTCACTGAATCCACCACTAATGTCGATTTCTCTGTCTTCCCACCCCACCCCCGAAGCTGCCATGTTCCATTCCCCTCCTCTCTCTCTCCCCCACCCATCCTGCCATGCTCCATTCCTCTGCCGCCGCCGATTCAGCAACAGAGATGGCCCAGGTGCATTCAGCGACTGCACAAGCGGCTGGCCCACAAGCCTTCCCTCAATGTCAATTTTGATGTTGGAGAGAAGGTTCCGGGCCAGCCAGGCAGATTGGCTGGCACGGATCTTCCTCTCCGACGTCAGAATTGACATCTGGGGGAAAGGGCTTGTGGACCGGCCACTTGTGCAGTTGCTGCATGTGCCTGGCCCATCTCTGTTGCGGCGGCAGGGGCATCGAGCATGGCAGGGTTGGCGGGGGAGGGAGTAGGGCAATGGAGCAGCTTTGGGGGTGTGGCAGGGAAGCATCTGTGGCAGCGGTGGTGGTGGCTTCAGTGAGGGGAGCAGACAGGGAGAGATCCCGGGCGGCGAAAATGGAGACATAAAATATTTAATGAGAGACCATTTTTACTTGGGACACAGAATGGAGAGAGGAATGGGGCACTAACTTGGGACATAGGGGGCGAGGGAATAGAAAGGAAGAATTGTTGGGCATCAGGGTGAGTGAGAGATGTGCACATGGGGAAAGGAAGAAAGAGGAAAATTGGGCAGAGAGAGAAGTGAGGTAGAGATGCATACAGAAAAGGATGAGAGAGGAAGAAAAGTTGGACTCATGGAGGGACAGAGAGAGATGTTGGTTGGGGAATGGAATGAGGTCTGGAGGAGAGAGAAAAAGAAAGGGAGAGATGGTGCACAGTCAGAAGGAAGTGCAACCAGAGATTCATGAAATCACCAGACAAAGGTAGGGAAAAGATTTTATTTTCAATTTAGTGATCAAAATGTGTCAGTTTTGGGAATTTATATCTGCTGTGTATATTTTGTACTATATTTGTCTACTGAGTTGACATTGCATATTTTAAAGTCATCCTTGACCTCTTTGAAAAAACCCAAATATAAATGATAACATTTTCTCTGCGAACAGTATGCTTTGTTTTTTTTTTAATTTTGTGGTTACCATTATGTATTAATAAGACTATATTGTGTGTATATGAAAAGTGGATGGAAGAAATTGCATTACAATTAGTATTATTATTATGGGTGTGGAGTCAGGGGTGGAGCTTGGGCAGGGGTACTCGGTTGGTACTTGGCTTGAAAAGGTTGAGAAACACTAGTGCAGAGGAATTCATCCCCAATGAATGAGGAAGACATCCAATACAAAATGATTTGGGGGGGTGTATACTATAGAGTCTGGAGCAGAAATGTGAGTTTATTGTTGGGGTGGGGGGAACAAAAAGATTTTATTTATTTATTTCGATTTATATACCATCCTCCCAGCGAGCTCAGGATGGGTTACAGGAGAATATACAGTTTCAAAAAACAGTAGGAAACCTATCCACAACCCATGGGAACTTATAGTTTCAATAAACAGAGGGGAACCTATTTACAACACATAGGACCAGTGCAAAACATACATACCTAAACTCCACCCCCCCCCAAAAAAAAAAAAGCCCAAAACAAAACCAGAGGGATCCTATCTACAACACACAGGAGCAGAGCAAAAAAGGCAAGACAATCAGGTAGCATATAATGAATGATCATGTGGAATACATGCACAATGAGTCAGATCGCATATGCCTTTAGTCCACATATATAGCGTCAGGTCTGTGGTTGGGTTATTAGAAAAATTTTTACTGTCTTCCTGAAGTCCATCGGGCTATACCCAGTTGTTGAGATGTGGGAGACCTCGATGTTGAGGCACTCCTATGAGGAGACATCTGGATGGAAAGAGAGCAATCCTCAATGTATCAATGCTTGAAAATGTAGTTGCATACCTAGAAGAATATTTATGCTTCTTAGCTTTCTTACATGTTGTGTTCCCCCCCCCCACCCCGATGTATAGATGAAAATTATGTAGAGTCTTATCTTTGGTAAGGAGCCTGACACCTAATATTCTGGCTGCCATGTCAATGCAATCAGGGCCAATGCCGATGACTGAGTCATAGAAGAGTGAGTGTTGGTTTCTATGCTCGATATTGATGTGGTACAAAAAAGTTTCTGGAACTGAAATTTTTGGTTTTAAGTGACCTCTTTTGCATATAAAGGCAGAAGATACAGCTAATGTCCTAATGTTCAAAAATTTGAAATGTTTGACACACTGAAGACATAGATTCTCAGCTCAGTGGAAAACATAGAATTGAAGGCACAGGCACACATGGGAACTGCCTAAAGATTTAAGGAGTACTTGGTAGTGTATAGACCAAGTTCTATGGAAGTCATCCACATTACAGAATGACACTGGAACAAATGTTTCCCCATCCCCACGGGAGCTCATTTTTCCATCCTGGCGCGTTCTTTTCCTGTCCCTGCCCCATTCCTGCAAGTTTTGTCCTTTGATGCTTGTGCAGATAACACTTTAAAATCCTAAGTGGCTGAGGTTTGTGCGGTTAAGGCAGAACTTACAGGACGGGGACGGGACGGGGAAATTGAGTTCCTGCAGGGACAGGGAAAAATTTGTCCCCATGTCATTCTCTAATCCACATGTGAGAATATTATGCCTGCTTGTTCTTAAGAACATAAGAATTGCTGTTGCTGGGTCAGACCAGTAGTCCATTGTGGAGAATATAGCATTCTGATAAATTTCTTTCCAAAAGATTCCAAGGTCCAAGCCTCTCTTCCTGAGAGCATCAAGGAGCAAATCTTGGAGTGGTGAGGAAGCTGGAGCTTCTTGAGTCTTCTGGACCATATAGTCAACTTTCTTATTAACATGCTGTACAGAGAAAAGGGGGTCTCCCATAGCTTCACCTGCACTAATTTAAGAGATTATATGCTTAGGCACTGTCAAAGCTTTCTAGGGGGGAGGTATATTATAGGTCCAGTGTCTCAGCCCTGGGTTCACCCTCAGTTTCTAAATCAAATGGGATGAACTTAGCACAAAATTAAAAAAGAGCTATTCTGGAGGAGACCTTTTCCTCTCATGTGGAAGGGAAAGTTTGGAAGGAAGATCAAGGATCCCCTCCTCTGAGAAGCCCTCTCGTACCTCCTCAGACTCCCAGGAGTGGTCAGTCAGACTCCCCTGGAGACATATGAATTTATGCCTATCTCACACAACCGACACCCTCGTCGGGCCTGGAAAGGAGTGCAGCATTGCGGTACCAGGGATCCCCCTCCCAAGGGGCTGGAGATTGATACCAGCTCAGTGCAGAGCAGCCCTTGAGGCCCCTCAAGGTCTTAATGGCAATGTCCCTCCTACAAGCAGTGCTTGGGCCTCCAAGATAGGTTTGAGTTCCTGAGGAGCTGGGTACTAATGACCTTACTACTACTATTTATCATTTCTATAATGTTCTATTTGCTTGTAAGCATATCCTCCTGAGCCACTCTGCAAGGGCTGCTATTGATTAGGGCTGGGGCTGAGCTGGTAAGTCACATTCTTTGAATTCATCGGGGTATTGGTGGCTTAGTGTCTCTCAATACAGTTGTTGTGCCCTGTCCAGTTCCCAGGAGGGCAAGTGGCCCTCACATTGGAGGCACTTTGAGGGCTCTGGTGATCTTTATGCCTCACTGCTCTTAAAGCACAATTACTTACCGTAACAGGTGTTATCCAGGGACAGCAAGCAGCTATTCTCACATATGGGTGACGTCATCAACGGAGCCCGGATGTGGACGTCTCACAAGCAGACTTGCTTGAAGAAACTCGAAGTTTCGAGTCGCCCGCACCGCGCATGCGCAAGTGCCTTCCCGCCCAGCACAGGGCGCGTCTCCTCAGTTCAGATAGCTAGCAGAGAAGCCAACCAGGGAAGGTGGGTGGGTTGTGAGAATAGCTGCCTGCTGTCCCTGGATAACACGTGCTATGGTAAATAACTGTGCTTTATCCCAGGACAAGCAGGCAGGTACTCACATATGGGTGACCTCCAAGCTAACCAGAATGGGATGTTGGGAGTGTTAGCAATTTAGGAGAATAAATTTTGTAATATAGTTTGGCCAAACTGTCCATCCCATCTGGAGAAAGTATCCAGACAATAGTGAGAAGTGAAGATATGAACCGAGGACCAAGTAGCAGCTCTACAAATTTTCTCAATAGGTGTACATCTGAGGAAAGCTACTGAAGCTGCCATTGCTCTGACTTTATGGGCTGTGACTTTACTGTGAAGGGGTAATCCAGCCTGAGCATAGCAGAAAGAGATACAAGCCGCCATCCAGTTGGAGATGGTATGCTTAGAAATAGGATGGCCCAACTTATTTGGATCGAAGGAAAAAAAAAGTTGAGGAGCAGTTCTGTGTGGTTTGGTGCGTTCCAAGTAGAAGCCAAAGCACGTTTACAGTCCAGAGTATGAAGAGCTGATTCTCCAGGGTGAGAATGAGGCTTTGGAAAAAATACTGGAAGTACGATGGATTGGTTGAGATGAAATTCTGAGACCACTTTAGGTAGGAATTTCGGATGAGTACGAAGAACAACTTTGTCATGATGGAACACCGTGAATGGTGGGTCAGTAACCAAAGTTTGCAGTTCACTGACTCGTCGAGCAGAAGTGAGGGGAATGAGAAAAACCACTTTCCAAGTGAGATACTTCAGATGAGCCTTATCAATTGGTTCAAATGGAGGCTTCATGAGATGAGTAAGGACAACATTGAGATCCCAAACCACAGGAGGCGGTTTGAGAGGAGGTTTGACATTGAAAAGTTCTTTCATGAATCTGGAAATCAGAGCATGAGCAGAGAGGAGTTTCCCTTCAATAGGCTGATGGAAAGCCGCAATAGCATTGAGATGGATTCGTATAGATGTAGACTTGAGGCCAGAATTGGATAAGTGCAAAAGATAGTCCAAAACAGAAGATAAGGAGGAATGTTGAGGCTCCTTATGATGAGAAAAACACCATGTAGAAAATCTAGTCCATTTTTGGTAATAGCATTGTCTAGTTGTAAGCTTTCTAGAAGCTTCTAAAATGTGTCTTACAGATTGAGAAAACTGAAGAGGGTTATGTTGAGAGGTACCAGGCTGTCAGATGTAGAGACTGCAGGTTGGGATGAAGCTGAGATCCTTGATTCTGTGTAAGCAGAGAAGGAAAAACTGGTAGAAGGTATGGCTCCCTGCTGCTGAGTTGAAGTAGAAGGGAGAACCAGGGTTGTCTCGGCCACTGAGGAGCGATTAGAATCATGGTGGCATGATCGTTCTTCAACTTGACCAGAGTCTTGAGAATGAGAGGGAATGGAGGAAATGCTTAGAGGAAAAGATTCGTCCATTCCAGAAGAAAAGCATCTGCCTCGAAGCAGTGAGGAGTGTATATCCTGGAGCAGAACTGAGGCAGTTTGTAGTTGTGGGGAGCTGCAAAGAGGTCTATCTGTGGTGTTTCCCACTGTGAAAAAATGTGGCGAAGAGGTGAAGAATGGAGAGTCCATCCGTGAGGTTGCAGTAGACGACTCAAGTTGTCCGCCAAGCAATTCTTTGCCCCTTGAATGTAGACAGCTTTGAGGAAGGTGTTGTGGCAGATTGCCCAGTCCCAAACCTCCAGAGCTTCTTGACAAAGGGAGGCAGACCCTGTCCCTCTTTGTTTGTTGACATAATACATGGCGACTTGGTTGTCCGTCCGAACGAGGGCTACTGTGTCGTGAAGCAGATGTTGAAAAGCATGGAGAGCTTTGAGAATCGCTCTGAGTTCCAACTGATTGATATGACACTGACGATCCGTACTGGTCCAGAGGCCTTGAGTACAGAGACCATCGAGATGAGCGCCCCAAGCGTAGGTCGAAGAGTCTGTCGTGAGGACCTTCTGATGAGGGGGTGTTTGAAAAAGCAAGCCTCTGGAAAGATTGGAAGAGGGCATCCACCAACGGAGAGACTTTTTCAAGGAAGGAGTGACTGAAATGTGTCGAGAAGGAGGGTCGCAAACTTGCGTCTATTGAGATGCCAGGGTTCACTGAGGAATTCTGAGATGAAGTCTGGCAAAAGGAGTCACGTGTACTGTGGAAGCCATGTGACCCAGAAGTACCATCATGTGTGTCGCTGAGATGGAAGAGCGAGAAGACACTGTGTGACAGAGTTGAAGAAGAGCTTCCAAACGTTGTTGTGGAAGGAATGCTCTGAGTTGGACAGTGTCCAGAACAGCTCCAATGAATTGTAGATTTTGAGAGGGCTGAAGTTGAGATTTGGGAAAGTTGATTTCGAATCCTAAGCTTTGTAGGAACCAGGTAGTCCGTTGGGTTGCTACAATAATTCCTTGAGATGTGGAATCTTTGATGAGCCAATCGTCGAGGTAGGGAAATACCTGAAGACCATGATTCCTTAGAACTGATGCTACCACTACCAGGCACTTGGTGAACACTCTGGGAGACGAGGCCAGGCCGAAGGGTAGTACTCTGTATTGATAGTGCAGATTCCCCACCCGAAATCTGAGGTATTGACGGGAGGCCGGATGAATGGGGCTATGAGTGTAGGCCTCCTTGAGATCCAGAGAGCATAACCAGTCGTTCTGCTCGAGAAAGGGATAAAGGGATGCCAGGGACAACATTCAAAACTTTTCTTTGACTAGGAATTTGTTGAGAGCCCTGAGATCCAGAATGGGTCGCAGATCACCCGTCTTCAAGTTTATTATAAAATTTGATTAATCACCTATTCCAAATTCTAAACGATGTACAAATTGATAAAAATTACAAAGTTAGGGGAAACAAATACAACTAACACAGGGACTAAATCTACTAAACATAATAAAAACCAACTTATACAAACATAATAAACCACAAGGAAAGGCAAAGAAAGAAATACAATTTGATTGATAAGAGAAAAACAATTAAGGTTAAAAACAATAAGAAAGGGAAGGAAAAGAACTCTCAAAAACTATAAAGATAAAAAAGAGAGCCATAAGCAATTCATTTAATCATTGAATGCATCTGTAAAAAAAAAAAGCTCTTAAGTTTGCTCTTAAATTTTTCCAAATTCTTTTCCTCTCTTAAATAAATTGGAAGCGAATTCCATGTTTGAGGAGCTGTGATGGAAAAGATAGATTGCCGCCTTGTGTTAATAATTTTGAGAGAGGGAATGACCAATAAATGTTGGTCATTCGACCTCAATAATCTGGATGAAGTATAAGGTATCAAGGCTTTATAAATGAAAGCTGGGGTTTTAAATGTAAGAGATTTAAAGGTGAGCAAGCTTAATTTATACAATATACGATGTGCGACTGGAAGCCAATGTGCTTCTTCGGAACAAGGAAGCAACGGGAGTAAAAAACCCTGTTCTGCTGTTCCAAGGGAACTGGTTCGATGGCATGGAGACGAAGCAGAGCTTGAGCTTTCTGAAGAAGAAGGGCGGTCTGGGATGGATTGGAAGGATACTCTCTTGGAGGAAGCTCTGGTGGAACCTGAGTGAAATGAAGAGAGTATCCTTCCCTGAAGATGGTAAGCACCCACAGGTCGGATGTAATTAACGTCCATCGGTTGTAAAAATGATGGAGACGACCTCCTATAGGGGGAGACAGAGACAGAACAGTGGAGGTTATGCTCTGTTGTAAACAGTCAAAAAAGCTGAGAAGCCTTAGGTGCAGCAGAAGGTTGGGGTTTCTGCTGCTTTTGAGATTGCTGTTTTTTCAGAGGAGGGTGAGTATAAGGAGCCGGCTTTGGAGCAAAACGCCTTTGGTAGATAACAGTAGGGCATGCAGGCTTGGCTTGAGTTGGCTTTGGTTTAGGTCTGACTTTTGAAGCAAAAGATTTTTCATGGTCAGATAATTTCTTGGTGGCTGCCTCGATGGATTCATCAAAGAGGTTGTTGCCTTGACAAGGAAGGTTAGCTAAGCGGTCTTGAAGGTTAGAGTCCATGTCAATGGTATGAAGCCAGGCAAGATGACGCATAGCTACAGAGCAAGCAGCAGCTCGGGCAGATAACTCGAAGGCATCATAAATGATTGGAGGAGATGGAGACGTAATTGAGAGAAAGAAGCAATGACTTGTTGAAACTCAAAATGCATTTGGTTATCTAAATAAGTCAAAAACTTTGGTAGAAGAGAAAGAAGAAACTCAAAATAAGTGATGAAATAAAAATTATAATTGAGAACTTTAGAGGACATCATAGCATTCTAGTAGATGCGACGTCCAAATTTGTCCATAGTTTTCCCCTCCCTTCTAGGAGGAACTGTGGCATAGACCTTGGAAGGATGGGATCTCTTCAAGGAGGATTCAACAAGCAGGGATTGATGAGATAATTGTGAATTGTCAAACCCTTTGCAATGCACAGTTTTATACCTAGAGTCCAACTTTCCTGGAACTGCTGGAATGGAAAAAGGTGTTTCCATGCATCGAGCAAAAGTCTGATTTAAAAGCTTATAAAGTGGAAACTTAAGACACTCTACCGGAGGTTGAGGAAGATGCATGACTTCTAGATACTCTTTAGAATATTTGGAGCCAGTATCTAATTGAACATCCAAATCTACAGCCATCTGTCGCAGGAAAGATGAGAAAGAGAACTGATCTGCCAATGCTTTGCCTCGAGGACGTCGAGGCATCCTGTGTCGAAGAAGAAGATTCGGCATGGAAAGAGGCATCAAAGGAACCTGGTGACTTGGACGAGGCAATCGAGACCGGAATATCCTCAAGGTCCGGCATCGGAGACCTCGAATGAGGAGTCGGTGGTCTGGTCGAGGTTGGAGTAGATCGAGGCTTCGAGGAAGATGGTCTATTCTGAGAAGAAGAACGATGCCTGGAAGGATGCCTCGAATGGTGATGAGAACTGTGTCTGGAACCAGATCTTGAAGATCAAGCAGATTTCGCCTCGGAGACGTAAGCAGCTGATGCTGATGTATGAATAGAGCTAGAGGCTGTAGATCGAAGCTCCAGATGCTTGGTGGAGGAACCTTGATGCACTCTCAAAGACTCTGCTCCTTGGCTAGTGTGAGGATTCTGGTCGATGCACTCGCAAAGAATCTACTCCTTGCTTTTCGTGCTTGGATGGCATTCGCAGAGACTCTGCTCCCTGCAAAGAGTGTGGAAACTCAGACTGGGGCATAGGAAGCGGCTTGACCTCACGGGAGTCTGCTGAATGCCCAGGCTGGATAAGAGGAAGCAGTTCAGGTCCTATGTTAGTAAGGAACTGAAAAAACTGCTTCTCTAACATGGTCCGGAAAGAAGCCGGCAAGGATTGATCCGCATCTGAAACCAGACCACCTGCTTTGGTTGGAGGTTCCTTCAAGGTAGTGTGAGAGTGTTTCGACTTAGAAGTCTTGGACACTTTAATCACCACTGGCGGAACCGACTGCTGAGCTATCTGACCTGAGGAAACAGGGGAAGATAGAGCAGATGACATCTAAGCAAGAGCCGCTGCAAACGATGAAGGTCTGATGAGGCTCGAGGTGGAAGCAGTAGGCGTTGAAGGAGCCTCGATGGAAGTCGAAGCCGAAGATGCTTTTGAAATTGGAGACACCATCTCCAAAAGCTTGTCCACCAGAATGCAACGACGTTTGAAAGCATGAGGCCGAAATGTTTGGCAAGGCAGGCACGACCTAGGATGATGTTTCGGCCCAAGGCACTTGAGGTAGCGTGCATGAGAGAGATCGCACGCTGACACTTGCTACACCTCTTAAAGCCTGTAGCAGGCCGGGACATAGACGGAAAAATAGCCACCGCAAAGTCAAAGCTCTCGGGACGGGCCAAGTGGCCCGTCCCAGAAAACGAACAGAAGACGAAAATTTTTTATTTATTTATTTTTTGTTAAACTAAAAGAAAATAAAATAAAACAGCGATTCGTGAAGAAAAAAAAACCACAAACCGCAGTTGTAGAGAAGGCAAAAAGTGAACAAAGTTAAACGCAGAGAGTCAAAGACGGACTTCTCGGCTCCGTGGAAAACTGAGAACTGAGGAGACGCTGGGCGGGAAGGCACTCGCGCATGCGCGATGCGGGCGACTCGAAACTTCGAGTTTCTTCAAGCAAGTCTGCTTGTGAGGCGTCTGCATCCAGGCTCCGTTGATAATGTCACTCATATGTGAGAATACTTGCCTGCTTGTCCTGGGATAATATCATGCTTCAAGAGGGATCAATGCCAATGCTTCCTGGCCTTTCCACCCGATACTTGATGTTTGGAGTCCTTCAGCCTCAACAAGGATAACAAATCCTTCCTCACTCTCAAGAGAGGGATCAGAGGATGCCCAATCGTGGCAGCTACTACTGATGCCGAATGTTGAGGAATGCATAGGCCCTCTTGAGGTTGATGCATCTCCAGTATTCAATGCAGCTCTCAAAGCCTTCCAATGGAGTGACTTCTTGGCACCAAAAATTAATTTGCACTATTTCTTTTAGCCTTTAATACCTCTTTTTGACATCTGTTAAGAGTTTACAAGAGGAGAGATTATCATCAGGTCCCATGCACTAATTACGGGTGCTCATAAAGGACAAGGTCCTGCTGTACCAAGTGCACTTCGTATAACCATCAATAAAATTAGTGGTGAAAAAAAGTTGCTGACCAGGCCACAAAAAACAATCAACTTTGTCAGGGTTTTCATCACTTCTACTTAAAAGGCAAGATAGTAAAAACACTGGCCTCAAGCAAAACATTTACACTCATTTAAAAGAAAAACACTAGAAAACTGATGAAAATCATGCTGAGACATGAACTGTGGAACTGCCAAAAAAAAAAAAGTGTCCAAACTGCTCCATGGATAAAACAGGACTGAGCTAGTCCTCACAATGATAGCAGGGGGACAAACACATACACATGCACTGTGAGATGCTCCCAAATGCTTCTAGAAAGACCACAGGGATGTGCTTACCATGGTGGGCTCTATTGAATGATGCCGCATCAGCAAGAATATGCTAAATCTTGTTTGTCTTTGGAGAGAGCCTTTTCATTGGCTAGCCTTTCACTCCCACCATTGTACTCCTTCTGCATTATGTCCTATTTTTCCTTTATCTTGGAATATTTATAGATTCTCTTTTGCAAGAGGCATCCAACAATTTAAACTCTCCCTTCCTTATAGAAAAGGGATTAAATGAGTCAAGATTTTTAGTCAATCTTTGGTTTTTAAATTCTCTCAACTTTGGAATGATCTTCCTTTTATTTTAAGGAGTTCTGGTTTGCTTCAATTTTTCGTAAATCTTTAAAAACCATTTTATTTGCTAAACACTTTGAAAATTAACTTTCTTGAAATTTCACCATTATTCCTTATGGTTTTTATCTGTTAACTGCTGTAAACCGAGTCGAGCTTTCTTAGAATGATGACTAGGTATATAAAGTTAAGCCTTAGATTAGATTAGATGTCAGAGGTGTTGCTGGCAAAGATGCTAATTTAAAATGCAAGAACCAGCAATTCCTGCATTCTCTCCACAGAAGATGATCAGAGCAGTGGGAGTGAAGAACACATTCCTGTTGCTGTGTTAAGGATTATGAGGCAGATGATCTGGCTTGAGGGGACTGGGACTGCAAGATTGTCCCCAAGATGAGGGCATAAAAGCAAAATCTCCCGTTTTGGAACTCAGAGCAAAATGCCGTCACCTACCCCTTGTGACAGCCCAACTGACTGCCATCTTATAGTACACACTTTTTTATGCAAGTTTTATTTTGCCATATGTACAATTTTGTTCAGCTATTAAAATTTTTATACAGTATGTACATCTTAAATAATTATCAAAGCCTCTCAGCCCTTAAATCTAATGCACAAAGAAGCAAAGAAACACCCCCCCTAATTTGTGGGTCAATTAAAGAAGCTGTCCAACTGAACACAATCTACTTTTTTTTTTCTTTAAAAAAAAAAACCAGTTTGTTGAAAGAAATCAGTATTTGTCCAAACTTATGGTTTAGGGGAGGCATAAAGCTGAGTTCTACCTGTCAAGGACACATCTTACAAAAAAGATGTTTTATTACAATATTTCTCAGTAATATGATTAGTTTAGGGGCATCTTATCTAGGTTGCAAGTTCTTGACTAGAGAGAGGCCTTAGATTGGAAAATTCAGAGCCATCCTACAAGATCAGTTTATTCCAAAACAAAAGCTAATTTCAGCTTCCGGTGTAATATTCTAAAGTCTGCTGTCAAGCAGAGGTGAAGGACCTTATCATAGCTGTGCTAGTCTAAGACATGCCATTTTGTATTTTCATAAATAGTGTACTTTTGTTTTCCTTTGTAAACTTGTTAGGGTGAAACCTTTTTTCAGGTGGAATGTTTT
Organism: Geotrypetes seraphini; assembly: GCF_902459505.1. Classification (NCBI taxonomy): domain Eukaryota; kingdom Metazoa; phylum Chordata; class Amphibia; order Gymnophiona; family Dermophiidae; genus Geotrypetes; species Geotrypetes seraphini. The sequence goes on along the minus strand of NC_047091.1, from coordinate 68,273,296 downwards.
ATTTGCATGAGAAAGATAACATAATATCTAAACTCATACTTCACTTTATCTCCAAGAACTACCATACACCTTTCATGCTGAAACACTAATGGACCTATGTTAATGTTCTCTCCCTCTGAAGGCAGAGAATAGGATCAGATCCTAGAAAGCAAATGCCATGTTTAATAACAAAAGAGGGGAGGAACCACTGCTAGCCTGCAGTTTCACTCTTGATACAGAGCCCCCCCCCCCCCCACACACACACACGCAAAATAAACAGAACTAAGGCAAATTTAGGGACTGATATAGAGAAAAACTCAGAATCTTGCTATATTGCTCTTAAATCATTCAACTCCTACTCACAGAAAGATCAACCTTGTCATTTCGTTACCTATCCTATAGAGGATTCAATGGCACTGCTCTCTTGGGATCAGATATTCAAAACAAAAAGCTGTCAGAGGCTCAGCAAGTTGAAACATTAGAATTCTTTGGCAAATTTAGTTTTCTATAGTTGAATAAAATGACAATGTATGGAGGGATGAGTACCAAAAGCTTCTATTGACACATGGCAATGTGCTAACACTGCTTTCTAGTCCTTAGCATTTAGAAAGACCAACTTTCTTGCTTGGGTAGGGTGGGAGGAAAGGCATCAAAAGGGATCATTTTCCACTTTGTTCCCTCTAAAGATTTTTATATATAATCTTTCCACCACTATTGAAATGAACAGAGGCACCCAAAGCAACCAAGGCTACAGTTTGGGTAATTTACTCTGTTAATTATCACCTTGTCCTGTGTTCACAGTCTTAATACTGGACACAGATGAAGCAATCTAATCAGGGTTCAATTTATGCTTAAAGGAGCCTCTGCAAGACTGACTGTGATTCTAACACAACAGAGCAACACTGCACCATGTGCTCCTGTGAAAGGAAAACATTTCTAAATATAAATTAGAATCTGCAAGAAAACAAAGAAATATAGAAGAAGAAATGCAGCAGTGACAGACAAAATTTTTTCCAAAAAACCCTCAAACACACCCCCAGAAACCACTTTGGTTTAATTTAAACAAGAGAAATCAGATATATTGGAATCCCTGCCTCAGGAACATGAAACTTTTTCTCTTATTGAATTTTTGTTTGTTAAAGATCTCTTCAGCCATTCCATATTCTAGTTGGGAAACTCCCTCCCCGCTTAAGCCACTACCTGTCAATAGGACAAGAATATTAGCACTGTTGGTTGTTTTAGACCAACTTTGTCAGTTTTCAAAATATAGCTTTTTAGCTTGTTTAGAAGTGACCAACAATTTCCTGGAGGCTGCCTCAGATGGTACTGCACATATCCCCACTTGTCAGGAAATTCCTATATGAAAAAGTACCAAGGCAGTTATATTTTGGTGGTTTAAGAGCTATACACTTATCATCCAAGCAAATTATGTTTTGACTGGGAGGGTGTGGGGAAAGATCCTACTTTTGTTTCAAAAAATACTTAAATCAAGGTCTAAGAAACCTGGTATGCTGCAGCTGCCAGGTACTTAAAGATCTGAGGGCAGGTGTGGAAGATATTTTTCTAGAACTTAATCCAATTTTGGTATTGCGTTCCACTTTTAAACAAGTCAAAGCAAGAAAGTCAAGCTGCCGCTGCTACTACCCAAGTTCAGAAAGGTAGTAATAGGAAAAGGTCAATGGCTCTCGGCAGTAGGTGTTTCCAGTTTTTGAAGTCTGCGCCTGCGCAGCTCTACAGCATCAGGTTCTTCGTGAAAAGCATCCTCCTCATCTGCTGCTGGAATAGGTACATCTTCTGCACCAACTGTTTCAGTCTCTGCTAAAACAGAGAGGAAAAAAAGAGATTAGATTCTTACATTGATAATATCTTTTCCAGTAGATAGGTATGGTATGCTGAACTTTAGGGTACTCTATCCATTCTTGCAAGCATACTGCAGAAAGAAGTCAATAGCAGCTTTTGAAACCTCCTCCTTCTTTCAGGAGACTGCTGCCCTTTTCAATATGTCTCAAAACATAGAAGAGCTCTAGAGTAAAAGACAGGAGAAGTACTAATGAAACTTTATTTATTGTAATCAAAAACAAATCACAGTCCAAATAATATATATAAATAATTATGTAGTGCTCAGACCCACAACCTATTAAAGTTCATGTGAAGTGTTATTTTTGCGGAAGGCTGGATTGATGGCTAAGAAAATTATTCTGGGAGAGTGAGTTTCGGATCACGTGCCTTCTTACTGGGCTTGGCGTAACCGTTTGCATGCTTTAATGTTGCTTGAGAGGGGTTGGGTGCATCATTCCTTATGCCAATCGAAATTTTTTTTTTTGCAGGTGTGGGGTCCCTATATTTCTTCCTTGTCTCCTAGAATCCACAGTTTGATTCTTAATACTTTGCCTGTTTGATCTGTACTGGGCGGTGAGGGGTTTGTGGCTCTCCTCAGCTTTTCTTTCTCTTTCTTTCTTCTTTGAGAGGTCCTTTGGGGCTCATCAGAGTCCAGGGCCCTGAAAGTTCCACTTCTGTTTCAGATCTCCTTCTTTGGATGGGTGGGGAGGCTTGGTTTTGGGGGGTTTTCCTGTTGTTCTGTCAGGTGGTAACTCTTTTGTTCTACTGACAGCATTTTCTATTGTATTTTCTTTTGGGTTGGGTTTCTTTAGCAGCTTCTTCCACTTTTGTATATTATGGGCACTGGTGTGCAGTGGGGAGGGTGGGGCAGTGGGTTGAGAGGTGGGGAGACTATTGGGATTGGGGGATTCTTGCTGTCTAGTTTTGTTCAACGCTAAGGTTATCTGCTGTATTCATTGGTTTTTTTTTTTCTATCTCTGGTGTGTTCAATAATAAAAATTGTTGTACGTTAAAGTTCATGTGAAGAGAACCAAACATAAGCTGCCCAGTCAGACCATCATAGCACATACATTGTCTAACCGCCACTATAGATACCACATAAATAAAAGCAGACACATAAAACAACTTATCTGTATGCTTGTGCAAAAACTTAAACCTCCTGAAGTCTTTCCCCCGACTCGAGTATTGCGATGGGATGCTTTCTCAGGAAGGAAAACTTCTTGCAGCTTCAACTTCATGGAGAGAGACCAAATCTACAGCATACAGCTGATAAGCCAATGGCTGTGTGTCGTAGATTTGGTCTCTCTCCATTAAGTTGAAGCCGCAAGAGGTTTCCCCTCCTGAGGAAGCATCCCATCGCAATACTCAAGTCGGGGAAAAGACTTCAGGAGGTTTAAGTTTTTGCACAAGCATGCAGATAAGTTGTTTTATGTGTCTGCTTTTATTTATGTGGTATCTATAGTGGCGGTTAGACAATGTATGTGCTATGATGGTCTGACTGGGCAGCTTATGCTTGGTTCACTTCACATGAACTTTAACGTACAAAAATTTTTATTACTGAACACACCAGAGATAGAAAAAAAAACAAACCCAATGAATACAGCAGATAACCTTAGCGTTGAACAAAACTAGACAGCAAGAATCCCCCAATCCCAGTAGTCGGGGGAAGTTGGGGAAAAGACTTGTGTTTCACAGCTTCAGGACTTTTAAGTTTTAGCACTGGTACATGTGGTCTGCCCATTCTTCGTGACCTGCACTAATTCAGCCACAAGAATGCAGATAAGTTGTTTTATGTGTCTGCTTTTATTTATGTGGTATCTATAGTAGAGGATAGACAATGTATGTGCTATGATGGTCTGACTGGGCAGCTTATGTTTGGATCACTTCACATGAACTTTAATAGGTTGTGGGTCTGAACACTACATAAAGCACAGTTACTTACCGTAACAGGTGTTATCCAGGGACAGCAGGCAGCTATTCTCACATATGGGTGATGTCATCGAAGGAGCCCAGATGCTTCACAAGCAGATGCTTCACAAGCAGACTTGCTTGAAGAAACTCGAAGTTTCGAGTTGCCCGCACCGCGCATGCGCTAGTGCCTTCCGCCCAGCACAGGGCGCATCTCCTCAGTTCAGATAGCTAGCAGAGAAGCCAACCAGGGGAGGTGGGTGGGTTGTGAGAATAGCTGCCTGCTGTCCATGGATAACACCTGATATGGTAAGTAACAAGCAGGCAGGTATTCTCACATATGGGTGACCTCCAAGCTAACCAGAATGGGATGGTGGGAGTGTTGGCAATTTAGGAGAATAAATTTTGCAATACTGTTTGACCAAACTGTCCATCCCGTCTGAAGAAAGTATCCAGACAATAGTGAGAAGTGAATGTATGAGGACCAAGTAGCAGCTCTACAAATTTCCTCAATAGGTGTAGATCTGAGGAAAGCTACTGAAGCTGCCATTGCTCTGACTTTAAGAGCTGTGACTTTACTGTGAAGGGGTAATCCAGCCTGGGCATAGCAGAATGAGATATAAGCCGCCATCCAGTTGGAGATGGTACGCTTAGAAATAGGATGTCTATTTCTTAGATCAATGAGAAGAAAAAAGCATTCATCTCTTACAAACAATCAGGGAAGCAGGACTCTAGAGCAGACTACCTGGCCAAATCAAAAGCCGTCAAAACAGCAGTCAGGGAGGCTAAATTCCTCATGGAGGAGTCTCTAGCAAAGAACATCCAGAAGGGAGATAAATCCTTCTTCAGGTATATCAGTGATAGAAGAAAAAACTCAGGCGGGATTGTACGTCTTAGGAAACCAGACGGAGACTATGTGGAAAAGGATTCGGAAAAAGCCCAACTATTAAATGAATACTTCTGCTCAGTCTTCACCCGAGAAGCGCCAGGGCTCGGCCCTCAGCTACAGACAAGGGTTGGCTCAGTTGACCCGTTTAGTAACTTTGAGTTTACGCCCAGCAGTGTCTACGGTGAGCTGTCAAAGCTCAAGGTTAACAAAGCAATGGGGCCGGACAACCTGCACCCCAGGGTGTTTAGGGAGCTGAGTGATGTCTTGGCGGAGCCACTGTCCGTGCTCTTCAACCTCTCCCTTAGTACAGGCAGCGTCCCGTTGGACTGGAGGACGGCTAATGTCATTCCACTCCACAAGAAAGGCTCAAAGATGGAGACAGCAAACTACAGACCAGTGAGTCTAACATCGATAGTGAGCAAACTAATGGAAACTCTAATCAAACACCAATTAGATAAGATCCTAGATGAGGAGAATCTACGGGATCCCCGACAACATGGATTTACTAAGGGGAGATCCTGCCAATCCAACCTGATCAGCTTCTTTGACTGGGTAACGGGGAAGCTGGATATTGGGGAGTCCCTGGACATCGTGTACCTGGACTTTAGCAAAGCATTCGATAGCGTACCACACCGCAGGTTACTGAGCAAGATGAGTTCTATAGGATTAGGTAACACATTGACGAAATGGGTTGGGAGCTGGCTTGGAGGTAGGCTCCAAAGGGTGGTGGTGAACGGCACCCCCTCCGAAATGACGGAGGTGATTAGTGGAGTACCACAGGGCTCAGTCTTGGGCCCAATCCTATTCAACATCTTTATAAGAGACTTGGCAGAAGGGCTTTGAGGTAAAATAACATTATTCGCCGATGACGCCAAACTGAGTAATGTAGTGGGCAAATGCACAAAAGACGAAGATTCAGTGCCCGACAACATGATGCACTACCTACTTCTACTGGAGCGATGGTCTAGGACATGGCAACTCAACTTCAATGCCAAAAAATGCAAAGTTATGCACCTGGGCAGCCAGAATCCATGCAAGTCTTATACCCTTAATGGCGAGATCCTAGCAAAAACGGTAGCAGAACGAGACTTGGGGGTAATCGTCAGTGAGGACATGAAGTCTGCCAATCAAGTGGAGCAGGCTTCGTCCAAGGCAAGACAAATCATGGGCTGCATACGAAGGGGTTTCGTCAGTCGTAAGGCGGAAGTCATTATGCCATTGTATAGATCCATGGTGAGGCCCCACCTGGAATACTGTGTGCAATTCTGGAGGCCGCATTATCGCAAGGATGTGCTGAGACTGGAGTCGGTGCAAAGAATGGCCACCCAGATGGTCTCGGGACTCAAGGATCTACCATACGAAAAACGGCTTGAAAATTACAGCTATACTCGCTCGAGGAGCACAGAGAGAGGGGGGACATGATCGAGACGTTCAAGTATCTTACGGGCCGCATCGAGGCGGAGGAAGATATCTTCTTTTTCAAGGGTCCCACGACAACAAGAGGGCATCCGTTGAAAATCAGGGGCGGGAAACTACGAGGTGACACCAGGAAATTCTTTTTCACTGAAAGAGTGGTTGATCGCTGGAATAGTCTTCCACTACAGGTGATTGAGGCCAGCAGCGTGCCTGATTTTAAGGCCAAATGGGATCGGCACATGGGATCTATTCATAGGGCAAAGGTAGGGGAGGGACATTAAGGTGGGCAGACTAGATGGGCCGTGGGCCCTTATCTGCCGTCTCTTTCTATGTTTCTATGTTTCTATTTGGATCGAAGGAGACAAAAAAGTTGAGGAGCAATCCTGTGGGGTTTGGTGCATTCCAAGTAGAAGGCCAAAGCAAGTTTACAGTCCAGAGTATGAAGAGCTGATTCTCCAGGGTGAGAATGAGGCTTTGGAAAAAACACTGGAAGTACGATGGATTGGTTGAGATGAAATTCTGAGACCACTTTAGGTAGGAATTTCGGATGAGTACGAAGAACCACCTTGTCATGATGGAACACAGTGAATGGTGGGTCAGTAACTAAAGCTTGCAGCTCACTGACTCGTCGAGCAGAAGTGAGGGCAATGAGAAACACAACTTTACAAGTGAGATACTTCATATGAGCCTTATCAATTGGTTCAAATGGAGGCTTCATGAGTTGAGTAAGGACAACATTGAGGTCCCAAACCACAGGAGGCAGTTTGAGAGGAGGATTGACATTGAAAAGTCCTTTCATGAATCTGGAAACCACTGGATGAGCAGAAAGGGGTTTCCCTTCAATAGGCTGATGAAAAGCCACAATTGCACTGAGATGGACTCGTATAGATGTAGACTTGAGGCCAGAACTGGATAAGTGCAAAAGATAGTCCAAAACAGAAGATAAGGAGGAATGCTGAGGCTCCTTATGATGAGAAAAACACCATGTAGAAAATCTAGTCCATTTTTGGTGATAGCATTGTCTAGTTGTAAGCTTTCTAGAAACTTCTAAAATGTCTATTACAGACTGAGAAAACTGAAGAGGGGTTATGTTGAGAGGTATCAGGCTGTCAGGTGTAGAGACTGCAGGTTGGGATGAAGCAGAGATCTTTGACTCTGTGTAAGCAAAGAAAGAAAAACTGGTAGAAGGTATGGCTCCCTGCTGCTGAGTTGAAGTAGAAGGGAGTTCCAGGGTTGTCTTGGCCACCAAGGAGCGATTAGAATCATGGTGGCATGATCGTTCTTCAATTTGACCAGAGTCTTGAGAATGAGAGGGAATGGAGGAAATGCGTAGAGGAAAAGATTCATCCATTCCAGAGGAAAAGCATCTGCCTCGAGGCGGTGAGGAGAGTATATCCTGGAGCAGAACTGAGGCAGTTTGTAGTTGTGGGGAGTTGCAAAGAGGTCTATCTGTGGCGTTCCCCACTGTGAAAAAATGTGACGAAGAGGCGAGGAATGGAGAGTCCATTCGTGAGGTTGCAGTAGATGACTCAAGTTGTCCGCCAAGCAATTCTTTGCCCCTTGAATATAGACAGCTTTGAAGAAGGTGTTGTGGCAGATTGCCCAGTCCCAAACCTCCAGAGCTTCTTGACAAAGGGAGGCAGACCCTGTCCCTTCTTGTTTGTTGACATAATACATGGCGACTTGGTTGTCCGTCCGAACGAGGACTACTGTGTCGTGAAGAAGATGTTGAAAAGCATGGAGAGCTTTGAGGATCGCTCTAAGTTCCAACTGATTGATATGACACTGACAATCCGTACTGGTCCAGAGGCCTTGAGTACGGAGACCATCGAGATGAGCGCCCCAAGCGTAGGTCGAAGAGTCTGTCGTGAGGACCTTCTGATGAGGGGGCATTTGAAAAAGCAAGCCTCTGGAAAGATTGGAAGAGAGCATCCACCAACGGCGAGACTTCTTCAAGGAAGGAGTGACTGAAATGTGTCAAGAAGGAGGGTCGCAAACTTGCGTCCATTGAGATGCCAGTGTCCACTGAGGAATTCTGAGGTGAAGTCTGGCAAAAGGAGTCACGTGTACTGTAGAAGCCATGTGACCCAGAAGTACCATCATGTGTCTCGCTGAGATGGAAGAGCGGGAATACACTGTGTGACAGAGTTGAAGAAGAGCTTCCAGACGTTGTTGTGGAAGGAATGCTCTGAGTTGGACAGTGTCTAGAACAGCTCCAATGAATTGTAGATTCTGAGAAGGCTGAAGTTGAGATTTGAGAAAGTTTATTTTGAATCCCAAACTTTGTAGGAACCAGGTAGTCTGTTGGGTTGCTACAATAACCCCTTGAGATGTGAAATCTTTGATGAGCCAGTCGTCGAGGTAGGGAAATACCTGAAGACCATGATTCCTTAGAGCTGCTGCTACCACTACCAGGCACTTGGTGAACACTCTGGGAGACGAGGCCAGACCGAAGGATAGTACTCTGTATTGATAATGCAGATTCCCCACCCAAAATCTGAGGTATTGACGGGAGGCCGGATGAATGGGAATACGAGTGTAGGCCTCCTTGAGATCCAGAGAGCATAACCAGTCGTTCTGCTCGAGAAGGGGATAAAGGGATGCCAGGGACAACATTCAAAAATTTTTTTTGACTAGAAATTTGTTGAGAGCCCTGAGATCCAGAATAGGTCGCAGATTGCCCATCTTCTTCGGAACAAGGAAGTAACGGGAGTAAAACCCCCTGTTCTGCTGTTCCAAGGGAACTGGTTCGATGGCAGGGAGCCAAAGCAGAGATTGAGCTTCCTGAAGAAGAAGGGCGGTTTGGGATGGATTGGAAGGATACTCTCTTGGAAGGCGCTCTGGTGGAACCTGAGTGAAATGAAGAGTGTATCCTTCCCTGATGATGGTAAGCACCCAGAGGTCGGATGTAATTATCGTCCATCGGTTGTAAAAATGATGGAGACGACCTCCTATAGGGGGAAAAAGAGACAGAGACAGAATGGTGGAGGTTATGCTCTGTTGTAAACAGTCAAAAAGGCTGAGAAGCCTTAGGTGCAGCAGAAGCTTGGGGTTTCTGCTGCTTTTGAGATTGCTGTTTTTTCAGAGGAGGGCGAGTATAAGGAGCCGGCTTTGGAGCAAAACGCCTTTGATAGATAACAGCAGGGCGTGCAGGCTTGGCAGGAGCTGGCTTTGGTTTAGGTCTGACTATAGAAGCAAATGATTTTTCATGGTCAGATAATTTATTGGTGGCTGCCTCGATGGATTCTTCAAAGAGGTCATTGCCCTGACAAGGAATGTTAGCTAAGCGGTCTTGAAGGTTAGAGTCCATGTCAATGGTACGAAGCCAGTCAAGACAACGCATAACTACAGAGCAAGCAGGCGCTCAGGCAGGTAACTCAAAGGCACCATAAAATGATTGGAGGAGATGCAGACGTAATTGAAAGAAAGAAGCAATGACTTCTTGAAACTCAAAATGCATATGGTTATCAAAATAAGCCAAAAACTTTGGTAGAAGAAATTCAAAATAAGTGATGAAATAAAAATTATAATTGAGGACTTTAGAGGACATCATAGCATTCTTGTAGATGCAACATCCGAATTTGTCCATAGTTTTCCCCTCCCTTCCAGGAGGAACTGTGGCATAAACCTTGGAAGGATGGGACCTCTTCAAGGAGGATTCAACAAGCAGGGATTGATGAGATAACTGTGAGTTGTCAAACCCTTTGCAATGCACAGTTTTATACCTAGAGTCCAATTTTCCTGGAACAGCTGGTATGGAAAAAGGTGTCTCCAAACATCGAGCAAAAGTCTGATTTAAAAGCTTATGAAGTGGAAGCTTAAGACACTCTGCCGGAGGTTGAGGAAGATGCAGGACTTCTAGATACTCCTTAGAATATTTGGAGCCAGTATGCAATTGAACATCCAAGTCTACAGCCATCTGTCGCAGGAAAGAAGAGAAAGATAGCTGATCTACCAATGCTTTGCCTCGAGAAGGACTCGAGGACGTCGAGGCAGCTTGTGTCCTAGAAGAAGCTTCGGCATGGAAAAAGGCATCAAAGGAACCTGGTGACTTGGATGAGGCAATCAAGACCGGAACATCCTCGAGGTCTGGCATCGGAGACTTCGAATGAGGAGTTGGTGGTCTGGTCGAAGTTGGAGTAGATCGAGGCTTTGAGGAAGATGGTCTGTCCTGAGAAGAACGATGCCTGGAAGGATGCCTCGATGAAGGCCTCGAATGGTGGTGAGAACTGTGTCTGGAACCAGATCTCTAGGATCGAGGAGATTTTGCCTCGGAGACGTAAGCAGCTGATGCCGATGTATGAATAGGGCTAGAGGCTATAGATCGAAGCTCCAGAGGCTTGGTGGAGGAACCTCAATGCACTCTCAAAGACTCTGCTCCTTGTTTAGAGTGTGAGGATTTTCGTCGAGGCACTTGCAAAGAATCTGCTCCTTGCTTTTCGTGCTTGGATGGCAGACCAGACACCCGCAGAGACTCTGCTCCCTGCAAAGAGTGTGGAAGCTCAGACTGGGGTAAAGGAAGCGGCTCGACCTCGCGGGAGTCTGCTGAATGCCCAGGCTGGATAAGAGGAAGCAGTTTAGGTCCCATGTTAATAAGAGCTGAATAAACTGCTTCTCTAACATGGTCTGGAAAGAAGCCGGCAAGGATGGATCTGCGTCTGAAACCGGACCACTTGCTTTGGCTGGAGGTTCCTTCGAGGTAGTGTGAGTGTGTTTTGACTTAGAAGTCTTGGACACTTTAATCACCACCAGTGGAACTGACTGCTGAGCTATCTGACCTAAGGAAACAGGGGAAGATACAGCAGATGACGTCGAAACAAGAGCCGCTGCAAACGACGAGGGTCCGATGAGGCTCAAAGTGGAAGCAGGAGGCGCAGAAAGAGCCTCGATGGAAGTCGAGGCCGAAGACGCCTTCGAAATCGAGGAATCAGTAGGAGACTCCATCTCAAAAAGCTTGTCCACCAGAATGCAACGACGCTTGAAAGCACGAGGCTGAAGTGTTTGGCAAGGCAGACACGACCTAGGATGATGTTTCGGCCCAAGGTACTTGCTACACCTCTTAAAGCCTGTAGCAGGCCGAGACATAGACGGAAAAATAGCCGTCGCAAAGTCGAAGCCCTCGGGCTGCGGCCGAGCGGCCTGTCCCTGAAAACGAACGGAAGAAGAAAAAATTTTTTTTTTTAAAACTAAAATAAAATAGCGATTCGTGAAGAAAAAAACACAAATCGCGGTTGAGAGAAGGCACAAAATGAATGAAGTTAAACACAGAGAGTCAAAGACGGACTTCTCGGCTCCGCAGAAAACTGAGAACTGAGGAGATGCGCCTTGTGCTGGGCGGGAAGGCACTCGCGCATGCGCGGAGCGGGCGACTCGAAACTTCGAGTTTCTTCAAGCAAGTTTGCTTGTGAGGTGTCCGCATCCGGGCTCCGTCGATGACGTCACCCATATGTGAGAATACCTGCCTGCTTGTCCTGGGATAATTATCTATATACAGTATATTATTTGGACTGTGATTTGGTTTTGATCACATAAGTTATATTATCACAGATGACTACAGTTTTGCTCCCATAATATATTTAGCTTTATTTATTGGACATACCTGTTCTCAAGATTTGGCAGTAAGTTACAATTCACTATTGCTATCTTTGAGCTTTGATTAATATGTGGAGTTTTTTGATCTGTAATAGTTAATAGCTCTGTATAAAGTGGGGCAAAGTCTTTTTTCTCCATTGTAGTTTATAATTGAGTATAAAAAGCATGGTGGATTGTTCTTAACTGTTGTGATTTATGAAGCATATGTGAAGCATGCATGGTATTTTATGCTTTGATGCTTCTAAATCTGCAGATTGGTAGTCTGATCCCCATCCCCAGTAAATTATTTTAAGTTCCCACCCCCTTCTCATTCTCATTATATTGGTACACCGACTCCTCACCATCCCTGCAAATGTTTTGCTGTTCCCGCAACAGCTGCAAGATCGCAGAAGGAAACAAGCAAACAAACAGTCCATATTGAAGATACAAGTGGGAAGGGGGAACTAGAAATTTCAAAGGCAGATTTCAACTAAAAAAAAAAAAAAATGGATGTTTTGTATTTGAACTGGAGACTGCAGTAGGATAGGGAAAGGTAAAATAGGCATGAGAAAACTGTCAATTTTTAAGGTTTTCTTTTTTGTTCTACAAGCTCAAGATAAAAAAATGCATTAGCAGATATTTCATGCATGAGAGACCGTGAGACTATGATCCCCACCTACGAACAGAAATATGCTCTACTTCAATTGCTCACAAACTACAAATAGCTGAATACTTCCATTAGTATGCATGCTTTCCCACTGAGTTTATCAGGAAAAGGGGCTAAGCTACCTGTTTGTCCTGATGTGGATAAATCAGTTGCTAGTGGTGGAGGCACAGCTCCAGTTGCACTTGAGGTGGTCACAGCATCTGACGTGGACTCTGAAGGACTTGGCACAGGGGAGGGTTGCAGAGGAGAGGCACTACGGGGGGGTCTTGAGAAAGAGCACACAAGGAGGGTTTTACATAAAAACAAGAACAAGAATTGCAATTACTACTACAAAAAACGTAAATCAAAAATGAATTTGCATATAACCATGTTGTAACGCTATTGCTTTTTCCATCTTATATATATGGCAAATAGAATTCCACCAAAAAGTGAAATTTAATTTTGTATGATCTTTCCAGTTTTAATATTTAATATTAATATTTAATAAAATCTGGGGACCATTGGCTCTTTTTTCTAAAGATCAGATATCATAGCACAAGGATAGAACATATAATAGGGGTTAGGGTGGGTACAATATTATAAGAACAGATAATTTATAATTTATTCCAAAGAGGGTCTTTCTATATGTTTGTATTAAAATAAATATTGTTGGATATTCAAGTGTATATTGAAAATTATATGTATTATATATCTATCACTTGATGTAAGAAATTTAAAATGAATAAAGATATTATAAAAAAAAAAAAAAAAAAAAATGAATTTGCAGATTAAGAATATTTATGTAAGAGACCCTCAGCTGAATACATCTCGTGATTTCATTATTAAGCATTAACCCTATCTCACTGACTGCATACTGTTAATGAAATCAGAAGCCAACAAGTGACAAGGCCTCACATAACTTAGTGGCGTAGAAAGGGGGGTTGGAGGGGGATGGGGAGAGGGAGAGAGACCCATCGAGGGGAGGAGGAGAGAAATGCTGCACCCAACTGGGTAGGGAGAGAGGGTGGAGGAGGGAGAAGGAAGACCAAGGAAGTGAGAGGAGAGAGAGATGCCAGACCATGGAGAAGGGAGGGAAAGAAAAGAAGAGGTGATGCCAGAGCATGGAGGGAGTGAAGAGGAGACAGATGCCAGACAGTGGGGTGGAAAGGAAGGAAGGAAAGGAGAAGAGAGATGCCAGAGTATGGGGGAGGGGGTGGAGACAGAGAAAGAAAAATGGAGAAGGGGTGAAGCTGAAATGAATCATGTATAAAGGTGAGAAGGGGGACAGGATAGTTTATGGATGGGGCATAGAAAGAAGGAAGATGCAATATGGAAGGGAGAGGACAGACACTGGATGGATAAAAGAGAATGAAGATGAGGAAAGCAGAAACCAGAAATGACAAAAAGATATGCATTTATTGATGGTTTAAGTGTGAAGACTTAATATATATATGTTTGTGTTCATATCATAGTGGGTAATATATGGTACCTCTATGGGGTTATCTTAAGAGAATTTCTTTATTTTGTGATGATTTAATATGTTCACAATACTTGGTTTTCTAATTTATTGCATGTTGTGATTGATTTTAACTCCAAATATTAATTGTTTTCTTTTTTCCTTTTTATCTTTTTCTTTTCTGTTTCATGATAGTTTGTTTTTACTGTATTTTTCAACATTTTTTGTGACATATGTTTTTTCCCTTTTCTACCATGGTATGTATCCTAAAAATTAATTAATTTTTTCTTTTTTGTTTTTTCTCTCTTCTCTTAATTTTTTCTTTTATTACTTAAGTCTGATACTATTATTCATGTATTATCATTTCACTGGTTTCCTTTCTTTCTTCTTCCTTTTTTTGCACTACCATAATGGTTCATGTTCCGTCACAGTTCTTTCAAACTTAACACCAGCAGTCGTTTACTATCGAAATCCGACTGGTTGCTATCTCTTTTGCATGCAGTCTATTGATATTGCATGCGTACTTGTCACCTTTTTAAACATATACATATGTCCTTATGTTATTAGAATATAATATTTGAGTTTATGGTCAAATAGGATCATCTTGTCATTTTACTCTTATTACTTCTTATCTTTTTACCTTTTACTATTATATTGTTTTCATATGTTTTTAATATTGTGTTTTATGTTATATCTGTACCTAATAGGACCCCTGATGAAGGTTGTCCGAAACACGGACCGTGTTGGGTCCCTTGTTTGGTAAAAAGGTTTTAAAATATATTTTGGTTGTCACAATAAATTTTGCCTACATCGTTGTACATATCTGCAGTTTTGGTTTGTTTGTTCCTGTTTAATTTTTGTCTACATATTTCTATTTTTAGTTTGTGATTACTTATTCTATACTCTGATCATGCACAGTCAATGCTCACAGAAAACCATATATTTTTCATATACACAGATACATCATCACAATCTGTATTAATCTGGCTTGTTTAGTTTTACAATGGGCGTATTGATGTCCTAGTGCTCATTACTGTATTTAAGATGATGCCTTGTTGTGCGACTCATGGATTACTACTAAAAATATATATTTTTTAATATAGAGGAGTAAGTGTTAAAAAAATTATCAGCCCAGAGTATCAAATACTAGGTGTGCCACTGCTCTGACCTGCTGTATTACAATCAGAAATCAACATTTTGATATCTGATCTGCAAAATTCCTGAGTTGCATAACAAGCCAAATAGTGGGAAATGGGAGAATATTCTGTCCATAACATTTTTTTTCACATTACAAAAAGAATACATGGACCAACTATTGGGCATTTGTGCTTTTTTCCTGTAGAAATCTAAACTCTGAAATGTATTTAAGAGACCTTTAAAATTTGCTAATGGAAAGGTCTTTCATAAGAAGATGGACTTGTGTTTAGGTCCATCACAGAGTGTGCATGAGTGGCCAGATGATGTCCCATGTACTGACCCGATGGTGGCCAGCACTGTCAGGTACTGGTTGATTTGCAGCATGGCAGCATCTAGTAGTGTGTGAATGTTCTGCAGGCACTGTAGCCGAGCCTCCAGATTCTGCCGCTCATGGCCTTCTATGGCCTGCAGCTCCTCGTCTGTCAGCCCTGCAAAACCAGCAGGTGGCACTGGCATGGGAGGAAAGCCTGAATAGAAGAAGAAAAAAGGTCAACGCCAATTTCCTTTTTTCCAGATTCAATTATACTTCTTTCTTAAGTAGAAGCAGCACTTTTTATTCCTCATAACACAAAATCTTAGGGTGTGTTAGCTAATCTAGTTTGTTTCTACATATATGGAGATAGGAACCTGATAATGTTACAATATTAGAAGAAGTACCATGTAGAAGAAGTTGGACAAGTTACTTTGTAAATATAATATATTAAAGTTATTAGTTATTGCAAGGATAAAGTAAAATATTACAGTTACTAATTACTTGTTTAATGAAAGTAATAAAGAGCTGTGCAAAAGTTTTGCATCACCTCCGAGTAATACATTGTTCCGTCTTTCTTGCTGGATCACAGCAATATTTCTGATGCCTACTGCTGCATATTATATACTGACGTGTTCAGAATTTTATGCTCTATCACCCTGCACATTTTAAATTGATTTAGGACTTCAGATTTAAGACTTGTAACGCATAAACTGCGGAATGTTGAAAATGTTGATATTTCGCGTCAAAACTGGAGTCCAATCAGGTCACTCCATTTTCAACCAATGGCGTTTGTTTTGAGGAACCAATCACAGTGCAGCATTCACGTGCATATATGGCATAGTGGGAAAATCAGTTTTCATAACTGTGTGCTACTCCAGTGACAGCATAATCTCAACATGGGTAAAGTTAGAAATCTTTCAAAAGAAGAACGTGTGACGGTGGTTGTACTTAATGAAAAAGGCTATTCAAGCCGGCAAATTTGCAGCCAGGGTGAAGTGCAATCAAAGTACAGTCATACGCTTGTTCAGTAAGAAAAAAGAGACAGGAAATGTGACTGACAGGGCTCGAAGTGGAAGACCACACAAATCCGTTGTGTGAGAGGACAGGGTTGTTTGCCGGATCTCAGTGGCAGATCGCAAACTTGCATCATCACATTTGTCAGCCAAGTGGCAGGAAATGTGTTCAGTGAACGCATCTGCCTCAACAGTACGTCGGCGGTGCCTGGAGTTTGGCCTATGTGGCTGTAGAGCAAGAAAGAAGCCATTGGTAACGGCGATGCAAAGAAAGTTATGGGTTGAGTGGGCCAGAAAGTACAGCATGTGGATACCAGAGGTGTGAGAAAACGTTCTCTTCAGCGATGAGAGTACTTTCTGTGCGTTAGGAGGCCAGTGCAACATGTTTGTAAGATGATTTAAGAATGAGGCTTTCAAACCACAGTGCCTGGACTTGACTGTAAAGCATCCAACAAAAATCATGGTCTGGGGCTGTATGTCAGCCAATGGCATTGGACGCTTTCAGGTGATTGATGGCTTGATGAACGGTGCCAAGTATCTCTCCACTTTGCAAAACGTAATGGTTCCGTCTGCAAGGAATCTCTTTCAATGTGACTTCCACTTCCAGGATGACAAAGCACCCTGTCATCAGGTAAAGATGGTGAAAAAATGGATGACATCGAGTCATATTCAGCGATTGGAATGGCCAGGGCAGTCACCAGATCTCAATCAAATTGAGAATTTGTGGAATAATCTTGTTGTCAAGGTGTTCAGAAAACACCCAAAAACAAAGGTTGAGTTGATTGAAGCACTGATTAATGTATAGCACCATGTTGTACAGCCAGATGAACTTCTAAAATTGGTTCACTCCATGCCTCAATGCTGAAAGCTTGTTATCAAGAACAAAGGCTGGCCCATACGTTATTAGAATAGCAGAAAACATCCAGCCCTTTTCAAGGCTACCTCTTCTTGAAGGGGGTAACAGTTAAAATACAAATAAACTTAGTACGTATTGAAATAGCTAATGTAATCCATTTATGAAATATCAACTTTTTTGACATTCTGCAGTTAATGCATAATGTAATGCATTAACTGCAGAATGTCAAAAAAGTTGATATTTCATAAATGGATTACATTAGCTATTTCAATACGTACTAAGTTTATTAAATCTGAAGTACTAAATCAACGTAAAATTCGCAACACATCAGTATATAATATGCGGCAGTAGGCATCAAAAATATTGCTGTGATCCAGCAAGAAAGATGGAACAATGTATTACTCGGAGGTGATGCAAAACTTTTGCACGGCTCTGTATGTTAAGTTACCGTGAAAGTAATATATGCTACTTTTAGTTACTTTTTAATTCTTGAATATAAACAGTTGTTTTGATGTTGCATAAAATTAATTCTTGCAATAGGAAATTCATCCATCAAAGAAAATCTCTTAACAGAAAATGTTCAAGTCATCAAATATAAGGGGGGATAAGGGATAGTGACTTGGAAACCGCCTTTTTGTAGTTATGAACATAAGCAGTGCCTCTGCTGGGTCAGACCAGGGGTCCATCGTGCCCAGCAGTCTGTTCACGCGGTGGCCCAACATGTCCAGGACCTGTGTAGCAATCCCTTATCTATACCCCTCCATCCCCTTTTCCTTCAAAAAATTGTCCAATCCCTTCTTGAACCCCAGTACCGTACTCTGTCCTGTCACACCCTCTGGAAGCACATTCCAGGTGTCCATCACCTGTTGGGTGAAGAAGAACTTCCTAGCATTGGTTTTGAATCTGTCCCCTTTCAACTTTTCCGAATGCCATCTAGTTTTTGTAGTATTCGGGAGTTTTAAGAATCTGTCCCTCTCTACTTTCTCTATGCCCTTCATGATCTTATAGGTCTCAATCATATCCCCTCCAAGTCTCCTCTTCTCCAGGGAAAAGAGCCCCAGTTTCTCCAATCTTTCAGTGTATGAAAAGTTTTCCATACCTTTTATCAAACGTGTCGCTCTCTTCTGAACCCTCTCGAGTATCGCCAAATCCTTTTTAAGGCACGGCGACTAATACTGGAAGCAGTACTCCAGGTGTGGGCGCACCATCACCCGATACAACGGCAGGATAACTTCTTTCATTCTGGTTGTAATACCTTTCTTGATTATACCTAGCATTCTATTCGCCTTCTTAACGGCCGCTGCGCACCGTGCCGACGGCTTCATTTTCTCGTCCACCATTACCCCCAAGTCCCTTTCTTGGGTACTCTCACCTAATAACAGCCCTCCCATCGTATAGCTGTGCTTCGGGTTTCTGTTTCCTACATGCAAGACTTTACATTTCTCTACATTAAACTTCATTTGCCATCTCATCACCCACTCTCCTAGTTTGTTCAGGTCCCTTTGTAAATCTTCGCAGTCCTCTTTAGTCCTAGCCCCACTAAATAGTTTGGTGTCTTCTGTGAATTTTATTATTTTGCACTTCGTCCCTATTTCTAGATCATTTATACATACACTGAATAGCAGCGGTCCGAGCACCGACTCCTGCAGAACACCACTTATGACCCTCCTCCAGTCCGAGTAGTGGCCCTTCACTCCTACCCTCTGCTTCCTACCCGCCAACTGACATGGATAACCTGGACATACAGATGATTCAACTGGACATACTGGCCTCACTTGTGTATGCTGGACACTACAGACCTATATTTTCCCATAGCCAGGCCCAGCCTGTATCTTGCTGTCTGTAAACACCTGCAGCCTTTGCAATGCTAACGTTTTTGTCTCCATTCCCTGCTGGGAGGATATTTTTCCAAGGTTCTGCTGAACTGTTATCAGTGCTGTATGACTTCATATGCCAGGCACCCTGGAAAGCCATAAAACTTTTATAATGAGCAAGGATCCCTGCAGGACGATGTGGGTGTAGCGAGATGAGAGAACTTGGTACCAAAACATTTGCTCCCTGTCTCTGAACCAAGTTATGGGAACCAAGCAGCTGGATTGTTGAAAGGCCACCTTTGCCAACTTTCAGCATACAAGGACACTATCCCGAAGATGCACAGAATTGTAAAACCACTAATTAACATCTACAAAGTCATCTCAGCGCTGGAGAAAGAAAGTTCACCAAGAGTTCTCTGTTTATGCAAGGCCCCCCCTACTGGGGAGGGGGGGGTGGAGGTGAGAGAGGTGTGGACTGAGAGGAGGAGTTAGGTATACATTATTTTATGTACCAATAGGGAATTACATAACCAGAATTCGGGGGTGTACTTTTTGGAACAAAGGAAGAATTTCTCTGTATAAAAAACACGTGCATTCTAGGTAAAGCCAGAGAGATTCACTTACTTATGCTATGGGGTTCTGCTAGCCCCCTGCTAAGCATATGGGTGCAAGTT
Organism: Geotrypetes seraphini; assembly: GCF_902459505.1. Taxonomy (NCBI): domain Eukaryota; kingdom Metazoa; phylum Chordata; class Amphibia; order Gymnophiona; family Dermophiidae; genus Geotrypetes; species Geotrypetes seraphini. The sequence goes on along the minus strand of NC_047091.1, from coordinate 68,253,785 downwards.
CTTCTCTCCATTGCATATTCTGAACTGACAATATATTTTTCTGATATGTCTCTGTTGCTGTAATACTGTAAGTTTTTATACTAACAATAAACAAATATTGTTTGTTTTGGAAGATACAATGCCGTCTTGTAGTTATTACAATGAGGTAAACAAAGCAGCCTTTACTTCACAACCAATTCCTGATCCATCTATCTACGTCTCCTTCCACCCCATGGTTCTTCAGTTTCCGAAGTAGGCGTTCATGGGGTACCTTGTCAAAGGCTTTCTGGAAATCTAAGTATACGATGTCTATGGGGTCCCCTTTGTCCATCCGCTTGTTAATTCCTTCGAAGAAATGCAATAAATTCGTTAGACACGATCTTCCCTTGCAGAAGCTATGTTGGCTTGTTATCAGAAGTTTATTTCTTTCTAGATCTTCGATGCTGTCCTTTATCAGTGCTTCCGCCATTTTCCCCAGAATCGAGGTCAGACTTACCAGTCTGTAGTTCCCCGGGTCACCTCTTGATCCCTTTTTAAAGATGGGCGTAACATTGGCTATCTTCCAGTCCTCCGGGATCACGCCTGTTTTCAGGGATAGATTACAAACTTGTTGTAGTAGTTCCGCTATTTCCTCCTTTAGTTCTTTCAGAACCCTAGGGTGGATTCCGTCTGGGACTGGCAATTTGTCAGTTTTTAATTTTTCTATCTGCCTGTATTCGTCTTTGAGGCTTACTTCCATGGATGTCAATTTTTCTGCTTGGTCTCCTTTGAAGATTTGCTCAGGTTCCGGTATGTTGGATGTGTCCTCTTTTGTAAATACAGACGAAAAGAACATGTTTAGTCTTTCCGCCACTTCTTTCTCCTCCTTTACCACTCCCTTCCTATCTCCGTCATCCAGCGGTCCCACCTTCTCCCTAGCCGGCTACTTCCCTTTAACATATCCGAAGAACGGTTTGAAATTTCGTGCTTCCCTGGCTAGCCTCTCTTCATATTCTCATTTGGTTTTTCTAACCACAAGGTGACATTCTTTTTGATACTTCCTGTGCTCTTTCCAGTTCTCCTCAGTTTTGCCCTTTTTCCATTTCCTGAATGACTACTTCTTATCACTTATCGCTTTCTTCACTTCTTTAGTTATCCACGCTGGGTCTTTTGTTCGACTCTTTTTGCACCCTTTTCTGAATCTGGGGATAAACAGATATTGCACCTCACTCACCGTGTCCTTGAATAAAGACCAGGCTTGCTCTACAGTCTGCCATTTCTTTGTGCTGTTCCTAAGTTTCTTCCTTACCATTGCCCTCATTGCTTCGTAATTTCCTTTCTTGAAGTTAAAAGTTGTCACTGTGGTTCGCTTTCCCTTTGGTGATCCTACTTCAACTTTGAACTTGATCATATTATGGTCGCTGTTTCCCAGTGGTCCCACTACTTCCACTTCCTTTGCAGGTCCTCTTAGCCCATTTAGGATTAGATCCAGAGTGGCATCTCCTCTTGTCGGTTCTCTGACAAGCTGTTCCATGAAGCAATCATGTATAGCCTCCAGGAATCCGGTCTCACTAGCGCATTTTGAGTTTCCAAGACTCCAGTCTATCCCGGGATAGTTGAAGTCTCCCATAAAAATCGTGTTACTGCTTTTGCATTCCCGCTTCATCTCGGCTTCCATTTCTTCATCAATAGCTTCGGTTTGCCCAGATGGACGATAGTACAGGCCCATCTTTGTCTCGGGCCCTTTCCTTCCCAGTATTTTAACCCATAGCGATTCCAATTTGTTGGTTGTCTCTGCTGTGTCCACTCTGGTTGAGTGTATGCTTTCTTTTATGTATAGGGCTATTCCTCCTCCTTTCTGACCTGACCTGTCCTGGCAAAAGAGTTTGTACCCCAGCAGTGCTGTATCCCATTTGTTTTCTTCATTCCACCATGTTTCGGAGACCCCAATGATGTCTAGTTTTTCAGTTTTGGCCATGATTTCTAATTCCCCCATTTTGTTCCTTAGGCTCCTTGCATTAGTATATATGCAATTTAAATCCTGGTATGTTTTTGTCTTCATTTCCTTTCTTTGCGCTTCGTTGTTTATTTTCTTCTCTTGTGCTACAATCCTCTTATTCTCCTTTTCTGGGTTGGTCAACTCCTGTGTTTTGCTCGTTGTTTCTTCCCAGCAATTTTCCCTCTTAGTATCTTCGCGGGATACCTTCTTCCGAATCGTCGACACTTGGTCGACTGTCGGCTTCCCCCTTCTTCTTAGTTTAAACCCTGTTCTATTCCTTTCTTAACATTGTTTGCTAGAAGTCTAGTTCCCGCTGCGCTCAGATGCAGTCCGTCTCTCCTGAAGAGCTTGTTCTTGCCCCAAAATGTTCCTCACGAAGTGGAACCTCTCTTCCTCACACCATCTCCTCATCTATGCATTTATTGATTGTAGTTCCGTCTGCCTCTTCACATCTGCCCTTGGTACTGGTAGGATCTCTGAAAACGCTATCTTCCGAGTCCTCATCTTCAACTTCCTTCCCAGAATCCTGAACTGTTCTATCAGTGCACTTCTTCTATAGTCTCTCCTGCTGACATCATTTGTCCCGATATGGATCATTACTGTAGTCTTCCGTCTCTGCTCCTTCCAGGATCTCTCCAATTTTGTCAACAATGTTCTTTGTTCTCGCTCCTGGGAGACAGGTCACTAGTAGATCCTCTCTCCCACCTGCTATGTGGCTGTCTACTTGCTTTAGGATTGAGTCTCCCACTAGGATTGCAGACTTTGCCTTCTTCAGTTTTCGCTCCGGTCTCAGGTCTATATCCTTGGAGTGTTTCGCTGCTTCTTCTTCTGGGCATCGCCTAGCCCTTTCCTCCCCCCTCCTGTGGGATTCCTCTGTGGGTTTCTTTCCTGGAGCCATCTTTCTCTTGTTCTCCCTTCCACGTTGGTGTAACCTCATCTTTCCTCTGATGTTCGTGTTCTTCCACCCTCCTCTTGTAGGCCTCCTCAATGAATTCCTCACGTTCCCTGACTTCTTCCTCAATGTGTCTCTCTCTCATGCAGTCCTCAGGTGTCCCGATTGAGTCTTCTGTGATGTAAAGTCCTTCAGTTGCCTGACTTCCTTCTTCAAGGTTTTCAGCTCCTGACACCGACCGCATACATATGACAGACTCATACAACCACATTCAAAGCGGTTTACATACAAGTACTCAAGCATTTTCCTTCTCTGTCCCCGTAGGTGCACAATCTATCTGATATACCTGGGGCAGTGGAGGATTAAGTGACTTGCCCAGGGGTCACAAGGAGCAGCACGGGATTTAAATCCACAACCTCAGGGTGCTGAGGCTGTAGCTCTAACCACTGCACCACATGATCCCTACAATTAGAGAGATATTTAATTCAAATAAGGAAACCCCCCCATGAAAATAGCTAGCATATGAGAAGTGCAAAAATCAAACATTATCTATATTCAGCAGTCCTCAGTATGGCAGCAACAGGCAAGTCTACTTCTGGTATCTATGTTAGCAAAGAAACAATCTTGTTCAATCAGAATGGTTAATCATAAGCTGAAGTGTCAGTTAGAAATAGGTCCAACAGTTTCCTCAATTCAAGGTACTGCTTTTGAAGTATAATGCCTACTAAAACTTTAACTAAACCATTTCCATTACAGTGAAGATACAATTGCATTTCAACACATTTGTCTGTCATTCTGCATCTTTTTTTTAATCATAAAATTTTTATTGAAAATAATGAGAAGTTTAACAATCCACTCAGAGAACAATATACACTACTTGTCACAACAACTCACTAAGCATCCCCTCCCCCACCAGCTGTTAAAGTTGCCATCCGGTTATAAATCAAGTCCCAGTCTCCATGCCGTCTCTCATAAAGCAATTCCATGTGTAGGATACAGCTTAAGCGTGTCTTCCACTCTTTCAGAGATGGGACAACTGTACTTCTCCAGTTGGCAGCAATGAGACATTGGGCCATCACCAAGCCAGAATGAATGAGAAATCCTCACCACCAAGGATGTGTGGATATATTCAACCCTAACAAACAGTCCCCTGGTTCCCAGGCCACAGAGCTGGACAACCACTGCTCTAGGCATGCCTTTACCTGGTGCCAAAAAGATGACACCCAAGGGCAAGACCACCAAACATGTATAAATGTGCCCACTTGAAACCCACACCTCCAACAAATATGTGAAACAGAAGGAAACATAATATGTGAAACAGAAGGAAACATAATAGGCAACCTTTCAGGAGTATAATACCACCTAGTCAGCACTTTGTATGCATTCTCTTGTGTGTTGAGGATGCTTTTTGTATCTCTTGACAAATATGGGACCACTGAGAATCTGTAAAAGGACCACTAGATCCTTCTCCCATGTCCTTTGAAACGAAAACACTACAGGTTCCCAACCCCTTAAATAATAATAAAGAACATAAGAATTGGCGCTGCTGGATCAGACCAGTGGTTCATCGTGTCCAGCAGTCTGCTCATGTGGCGGCCCTTAGGTCAAAAACCAGTGCCCTATTTGAGTCTAGCCTTACCTGCGTACATTCTGGTTCAGCAGGAACTTATCTAACCTTTTCTTGAATCCCTGGAGGGTGCTTTCCCCCTATAACAGCCTCTGGAAGAGCGTTCCAGATTTCTACCATTCTCTGGATGAAGAAGAACTTCCTTACATTTGTACGGAATCTATCCCCTTTTAACTTTAGAGAGTGCCCTCTCATTCTCTCCACCTCGGAGAGGGTGAACAATCTCTCCCTACTAAGTTGTTCCCTTCAATATCTTGAATATTTCGATCATGTCCCCTCTCAGTCTCCTCTTTTCAAGAGAGAAGAGGCCCAGTTTCTCTAGCCTCACATTGTACAGCAACTCCTCCAGTCCCTAACCATTTTTGTCGCTCTTCTCTGGACCCTTTCGAGTAGTACTATGTCCTTTTTCATGTATGGCGACCAGTGTTGACACAGTATTCCAGGTGGGGGTGCATCATGGCCCGGTACAGCGGCATGATAACCTTTCCGATCTGTTAGTGATCCCCTTCTTAATCATTCCTTGCATTGTGTTCACCCTTTTAGCCGCTGCCGCACATTGCATGGACGGCTTCATTAACTTGTCTACAAATACTCCCAAGTCTCTTTCCTGGGGCTCTCTCCGAGTACAGCACTATACATCCTGTATTCGTGCATATGATTTTTGTTACCAACATGCATCACCTTACACTTATCCTTGCTGAACCTCATTTGCCATTTCGTGGCCCATTGTTCGAGTGTGTTTATATCTCGTTGTAGGTCTTCGCAATCCTTCTGTGTCCTCACTACTCTGATTAACTTTGATTCGTCTGCAAATTTAATCACCTCACTCGTCGTACCAATTTCCAGGTCATTTATAAATATGTTGAAGAGCATGGGCCCGAGTACCAAACCCTGCGGCACTCCACTTGTGATGCTTTTCCAGTCCAAGTATTGTCCATTTACTCCCATTCTCTGTTTCCTAGCCGCCAACCAGTTTTTAATCCACATGAGTATATTACCCTCGATTCCATGGTTCGCAATTTTTCAAAGTAGACATTCATGCGGGACCTTGTCGAACACCTTCTGAAAATCCAGATATACAATGTCGACCGGGTCACCCTTGTCTACCTGCCTGTTTACTCCTTCAAAGAAGTACAGTATGTTTGTCAAGCAAAATCTTCCTTTGCTGAAGCTGTGCTGGCTGGTCCTCATCAGATTGTGTCCGTCAAGGTGATCAATGATGCAGTCCTTTATCAGTGCCTCTACCATGTTTCCTGGTACAGATGTCAGACTCACTGGTCTGTAGTTTCCTGATCTCCCCTTGAACCTTTCTTAACATTTGCCACTTTGCAGTCTTCCGGAATCCTTCCTGATTTGATCGACAGATTGGCTATTATTTGAAGCAGTTCAGCTATAACCCCTTTCAGTACTGAGAAAGGGTGAGGGACACTCCCTAATAAGAACCACAAATCTTCCAAGGAGTCCCCTCCTTTCCCCCTTAGATTGAGTCAATCCTGTATTTGAGTGAAGTGCCTCACCTGTAGGTAAGGGAAAAAATATTTATGTTTTGTCCCTTTTATGTTTGGCATCCCACATCAAATGCAAAGCCTGCCTCACGTTATCTTGAATCTGATGATGTGTAATGAAACCAACCTGGTCGACATGAATAAGACTAGGCAAAACTCTAGCTAGCCGCACCGCCAACACCTTAGCCTCTATCTTGGCATCGATGCGGTATATAAACTTAAGGTTTAAATTAGATTAGATGTTATGTAAAGAAATGGGTCAGTAAACATCACATCTAGTGGGGTCCTTACCTGGTTTGGGCAGCAAGGTTATGCCAGCCTCCCCCATGGACCTAGGAAAACTTCCCCCATCACGCACCCCATTAGCCACTCTAACCAGCAGGCTACCCATTTCCTCCCCATTTATAAAATTGGCCGTTATAGCCATCCAACCGAGGCGATTTGCCTATTTTCAAGCCCTGAATAACCTGCTGAATTTCCAGCAGGGTGAAAGGTTCCTCCAATGAAGAAAGGCGATGTCAAGGACTGTAACAACTACAGAACGATTGCTTTAATTTCATACACCAGCAAAATATTGCTGAAAATACAACAATGGCTACAATCATATGCTGAGCAAGAACTATCCAAAGTTTCAGAAAAGGTCGAGGAACAAGAGACAATACTACCAATGTTGGATGGATATTGGAGAAGAGCAAAGAATTCCAAATACCTCTATACTTTTGCTTCACCGACTACAGCAAAGCTTTTGACTGTGTGGATCACAATGAACTATGTAGGACTCTAGCACAAATAGGAATACCCAACACAATTCATCTGATAAAGAGCCTCTATGAAAATCAAGAAGTTGCAGTGAGAACAGAATATGGCAACACCAATTGGTTTCCAATAAAATGTGCATCAGGCAAAGATGAATCTCATCATCACCTTACTTGTTCAACCTTTACGGTGAAGCAATTTTCAGAAAAGCAAATTTGGAAGAAGAAAGAGTTGGTTTCAAAGTTGGTGGCTGAAATATAAACAACCTGCGCTATGCAGATGATACAACACTCATCACCAGCAGCAAAGACGACATGCTGTATCTACTGAGAAAAGCCAAAGCCAAAAGTCACAACATGGGATTAGAATTGAACATAAACAAGACAAAGATCATAAACGCGGAAATTGATGAAGATTTTGAGCTTGAAGGTGATAAAGGATTTCAAACTCTTGGGCTTTTTTGTAAGCAAAGAAGCAACTAGCAGGGAAGAAATACTCTGTAAAATAGCACTGGGTCATTCTTAAATGAAGGTTCTTGACAAAGTATTCAAAGGCAAGGAAATAACACTCCAAGCAAAGATCAGACTTGTTCATGCACTCATTTTCTCAGTGGTCAATCACGGATGTGAAGCTGGACACTACGGAAACAAGACAAAAAGAAGATGGACTCATTTGAGCTCTGGTGCTGAAGAAGGATTTTATGTATGCTGTAGACAGCCAGAAGAACTAACAAATCAATTATAGAAAAGACTATGTCACTCGAAGCCCAAATGATGAAGATACGATTGTTTTATTTTGGTCACACTGTCAGAAGAGAAAGATCATTGGAGGACATTATGTTTGGGATGATCAAAGGAATTAGGTGAAGAGACCTGCATTCAGATGGTTGGATATGTTGAAAACAACCATGGGGATGACGCAGGAGGATCTTACTGGACTAGCACAAAACCGATCTCTTTTTAGATCTGTAATTCATTAAGTCTCTAGGACTCAAGCACGAGTTGATGGCACCTAACTAAACATGAAAAGAAATCTTGGCCTCCTGCATAAGCAGAGCCAAAGGATTTAGTAAAAGGATAAATGAGTAAGTGACAAAATAGATCCTTGAAGGACACCACAGGATACTGACTTAGGGCCAGATGCACAATGCTCCAACACCACGGCAGAAAATACCATGGTGAGAGCAATTTTTCTTTTACTGGCAATGCTCAACACAATAGCATACAGCCCCTTCCCCTGCCATTCATCTGTTTGGGGCTTCCCCTGCCAACTCAGCCGCTATCAGCTGAGTTGGCAGGGGAAGCCCTGACACTACTGATCAGCAGTATTGAGGGCGGCTCAGCTGATTGGTCGGCAGGGAAAGCAGGAAAAAAAAGTGATCCCTCACCAATGCTGCAAGTCCCCTCACAACCCTGTCCTTAAAAAACCCAACAAAAAACGGCAGTTGGAATGCCCACTCCCTCCTGCCACAGATCTGCTAACCCCCACTCCTGACCCCCTTCGACACCACCTCAGCATCCCCATGAAACACCAACCACCCTCCCGCTGAATCCAGGTGTCCAGTGGGCCCCCAGCTCAAGGCCCCCCCCCACCTTAAATAAAAGGCCAACAAGGAAGGATGCCCAGTCCCTTCTGCTGACAGGCCCACCTCTTCAAAATAACAGGCCTTCCCCTTCCCGGTGCATCCTGATCACTCTCACCTCTCCTTCTGCGAGGGTGACCACCAGCCTTCCATCAGGTACCCTTGGTATTGAGCTCCCAACCAAAGAGGCTAGCATCTGTCATCAAGATTTCCCAAGTGAATATGTGCAGAGGCAATCCCTGGGATAGGGACAGTGGCTCCATCAATCAGTCTAGGTTGTCCAGGGCTGCATTTCTTTAAGGCAACGTTAAGTCCAGCACATTCGACTACAGGGACCACCAGGAGAGCAGCATCACCTGTAGAGAGTGTAAATGTTGCCACCATGGAACCCAGCAACTGAAGATAATGCCATGCCATCAGAGTTGGACTGTCCTTTATTTCACCCTGTTTTTTATTGCCAGAATCTGACACCTGAGATTTGCGCGCTTCCAGAAGACTCTGTTCCGATCTGTACTGAACAGAATTCCCAGGTATTCCAAGCACTGTCGGAGCCAAGTGACTCTTTCTGAAGTTTATCATCCAGCCTAGACTCTGCAGAAACTGGACCACTTGGCCTACCACTGCTTTTCCCTCTGCCTCGGACAGTGCTCTTATTAGCCAATTGTCCAGGTAAGAATGCACCTGTATCCCTGCCTTGCAGAGGTACGCCACTATCACGACCATTATCTTGGTGAAGATGCGTAATGCTATAGCTAGTCCAAATAGAAGAGCATAGAACTGGAGATAATGGTCTAGTACATGGAACCTCAAAAACTTTCTATGAGCCGGGAAGATGGGAATATACAGAGAAGCCTCCACCAGATCTAAGGAGATAAGGAATTCCCCTGGCACCATCAATGCAATGACTGACCGGACCATTTTCATGTTGAAACAAGAGATCTTGAGGGCTGCACTGAATGACTTCAGATCCAGGATCGGTCTCCAGTTGAGTCTCTTTTGGGCACAATAAAGTATATTAAGTATCTGTCTGAGCCCCATTCGCCTTCCAGTACTGCCTCTCTATGGCTCCTAGATCTGTGCCTCTTACCATTGCCAGAACTCTGGCTGCTTTGTCAGGCTTTCTCGCAGGAGAATTTACAAAGAGATCTGGAGGGGGGGGGGGGGGGGGTTCGAAATAATTTTAGCTTGTACCCTTCCCGAATGACATCCAGCACCCAGCGGTCTGAAGAGATCTGCATCCACGAATGCAAAACCTCTGCCAGCCTACCCCCATTCAAGGATGGAGGCTACAAGCCTGGTATCATTGCTGCATTTTGGGTGCTGTAGTGAAGCAGGATCCGGATGCCTGGGGACACCTGGTGCTCCCAAACCTCTGTCTTTGGCCTCGGAATTGTCTCTGGGAAGCCAATGCTCCCAAGTACTGTTGAAAACACCTTAAGCATGAACGATTCCCTGACTGGACCTCTGAGGGGCCTGCGGCATGCTGCAGAGTTTAAAAAAGGTTTGGATAATTTCCTAAAAGAGAAGTCCACTGCTTATTCCTACGATAAGCAGCATAAAATCTGTTTTACTACTTGGGACCTGGTTGACCACTGTTGGAAACAGGATACTGGACTTGCTAAACCTTTGGTCTGACCCAGTATGGCAATTCTTATGACTTTGGCTTACGATCCACCATACTGGCCATCAGATCGTCAAGGGGAATTTGCTCAATGTCACCTTAGAGGCTGAATCTTCTGCCCACTGCTTGATCCAGAACATTCTGCGGGCGGAGATGGCATATGCCAAGACCTAACTCAAGACCCTAAAAAGGCCATACGGCACACCTATTACATAATCAATCCCTGCCAGAAGAAACTGGGAGTCACTGCTGTCATCCGGGTCTTCCGCTTGGCTGAGCTTTGAATAGCATGCTCAGGCGACAAATAACACCGCTGCTGCTGCTTTAAGTCTAGTACTGTGGCCGCAAATTGTCTCAATGACAAAAGTCCAGTCTTCGGTCCTTGGAGTTCTTCAGAGCTTAGACTTATAGCCCCAAACAGAAGTGTAAGCTGTCCAGAGGGTGCACTGACAGGTAGCCAACTTCCTGGCTTGTAGGAAAGAAACTGGATTCCTGGGGTCAGTCCTGAGATAAGAGGGAAGGGACTCAAAGCATTGTTTGTTTCAGGCTTCCCACAAGCTGTCTGGCAACCACAGGAAAATAACCTACTTCTCCAAGAATAGAGTGGGATTGTACGCGTCTGGTAGTGCTGTAGAAATAATAAACAGTAGTAGGATATGATGGGGACTGTGCCAGTCTCCACTAGTGAGATTTTATCCAGCTTGTCCATGGAGAATGCTCTGTGTATTCCTCCTACAAACTCAGATTATTGCAAAAGTGTCACCAACCAATCTCTTTATAACAGTGGTTAATAAATCCCAACAATCTAGATTAAGAGACAGACAGCAGCTGTCATAGAAATGCAGTGTGATGCAAAATCTCATACCTATCATACATAGTAATTCATTGTCACTGGTGTTCTAAGATGCTCTCATCCAAAGAATTGCTGGGATGCAGCTTAATAGCATTTCTCAACTCTAGTGGGAAGAGAGTCACACTTACCAAATGGAGGGGGAAAGGACATCGCCAGCCATGGAGGTGGGAAAGGAAATCCAGGAATGGAAGATGTTCCAGCTGCAGCATCACTGGCTCTTGAAGAGCTGGCTGCATGAGTCATGGAAAGAAACAAATTAATATTAACTGTTTTATTTATGGCAACATTTAAAGTTTTCAAGAAACAGGAGATGCTACCTCCACAAACGTGAAAGTACCTTCGTTGTTTGTTCTCGACATTTAAAGTTTTACCATTTGTGGATTTGGATGGTGGGGGAGGTAGGAATTGTTCCCTATTATTTAGTTTTAACTCATGGTGACTTAAATACCTACTGTACTGAAAGATTAGGTTCTTACCTCGATAATCTTGTTTCTGTTAATATACACAGGAGTCTGTACTTCAGCTGTTGATGCCCACTAACCGCGAATCTACAGAAGGGTGTTACTTTAAGATCTTGAACTCCTCCCCTTCTGAAGTGGAAAAACAGCTCCCTCTTCAGTTGGTACCAAAGCAATCGAACTTCAGTGAAATTGAAGAAAAGAGGAGGAACATGGGAGGGGCATGGGGAGTTTACCCAGCAACAAACTTTCTGTTCTGAAACACAGGAAATAAAACAATGATCAATAAATATTTAACAAGAAAACATGTGAACAATAAATTACTCACATGAGTTGCTAGGAGCCAACCTGCTAAGGGGGCTAGAGAACATTCCAAAGGGAAAGGGAATAGAAAGCCTATCTGCCGAATCTTAGAGACAGTAGAAGAGGTCCCAAGATGAAAACTGGCAATGTCTGAGGCAGAAATCAGGCAAATCAAAAGTCTGCACAGGATTTGCTGAATGGACTCCTATGTATATTAACAGAAAGAAGATTATTGAGGAAGAACCTAATCTTTCATTCTGTTACATATACACAGGAGTCTGTATTTTAGCCGACATACCAAAGCAGTGCCAGACGTCTAGGGAGGAACAGATCAGTCTGCCTGCAGAAGCGAGGACTCAAAAGCGACATCCTCTTGAGCCGCCACATCCACTCTGTAGAACTTTGTAAAAGTGTGAAGAGTAGCCCAAGTAGCTACTCCACAGATTCCATCAGGTGAAATAGCCTGAGACTCTGTCCAGGAAGCCACTACTCCTCTTGTCAAAAGTGTTGCTGTTTTCTGCAGGCAATGTAGGAAGATGCAAATCCATCTGACAATGGAAGCTTGCCATGTCTTGAGTGGCTGGTCAGCACAAAAAGATGATCAGAAAGTCTGGAATCATTAGTCCTCTCCAGATAGATAAGTAGGGCTCTGTGCACATCCAGCCTCTGCAAAATTTTGTCATGTTTCACTGAACCCAAAGGGTGAAAGGTGGGTAAACAAATCTTTTGATAGACCTGGAAAGCAGAAACTACCTTCGGAAAAAAGGAAGGCACTGTGTGCAGTGAAACACCTGACTCCATAAAACTGAGAAAAGGTTCCCTACATGAGAGGGCCTGCAACTCTGAGATCCTTCTTGCCAAGACTATGGCAACCAAAAACACTGTCATATGTCAGGGGCTCATACAGAGTACAGGACAGGCCCTTCAGGACCATATTGAGATCCCAAGACAGGAACGGTCTGTGCATTGGGAGCCCCCATCAAAAACCAAGTGACATCTGGTTGAGATGCCACACTAGAGTCTGCAAGCCTCTTAGAGCCCAAAAGAACAAGATACTGGCTACTTGCACTTTGAGAGGTGAAACCACCAGGACCTTTTTAATACTGGCTTGCAGGAATGCAATGATCACCAGGATGGGAACTGTCTCAGGTTTCATCTGCTCCTTGGTGCACCATAACTGGAAGGTCTTCCGGGTCTTAGCATAAGCTGCAACCATCACAGGCTTCTTTGCTCTAAGAAGAGTCATGACCATATCCTCCAAGAAACTCTTCCAAATCAGGGCTGTGCGCTCAAGAGCCATGCCGTAAGACCCAAGCTCTCTGAATTAGCCATGGGAACCGGGCCTTGACTGAGGAATCCCAGATGAACAGGCAGTTTCAGGCCCCTGCCTCTTTGCAGAAGCAGCAGATCCACATACCAGGGCTTACGGGGCCAGTCTGGAGCAACCAGAATCACCAGCCCCTGATGGTTCGCTATTTTGCGGATGATCCGACACACCATGGCCCACGGTGGGAAAACAGAACTAGGGCGTGCAGGCCTACACTTCCCTGCTCGGGTCTTCGACTGTAAAAGTGAACTACCTTTGCATTCTCAGCTGTAGCCATTAGATCCATATCTGGGTTGCCTCAATTCTTAACAATGAGGGAAAACTCCTTCTGGGACATAAACCACTCCCCCGGATCTAGGGTCTGCCTGCTGAGAAAGTTGGCCTGGACATTCTCTAACCCTGTCATGTGGGCAGCTGAGAGAGCTTGCAAGTGAAGTTCCACTCACTGGAATAACATCAGTGTCTCCAGGCGAGGGGAAGCACTTCCAATGCCTCCTTGTCTGTTCACATAAGCCACTGTGGTGGTATTGTCTGAAAAATACCTTGACTACCCTTATTTTGTCAGGCAAGACTGCAACTTCAGCAAGGCCAATCAAATGGCTCTCAGTTCCAGACAATTTATGGACCACTTACTCTCCGATGGGGTCTACCTGCACTGGAGAGGGCAACTGTAGCAGTGAGCCCCCCAGCCCTTAGGTTGGCATTGGTCATGAGTGTCAGCCAAGAGTTGATTCTGAGAGGCATACCCCTTGACAAGACCTCCCCCTGGAGTCTACCAACACAAGCTGTGCTTTGCCTCCACAGTCCAGGGTAGCTGCATCTGCAGGGAGTGGTGCTACAGAGACCACCTGGACAGACGAGAGTACTGGAGCAGGCACATATGAGCTCTCATCCAGGGAACTACTTCTATCGAGTCTAGCACTTACAGGTAATGCCAGGCTGTGAGTCTCAGAAGAGCTAAGATCACCATGATTTGCTTTCTGTATGGCTCAGAAAGAAAAACATGGCTCTTGTGCCATGTTGAAGCACACTCCCAGATATTCCAAGCACCATCTGCTGAACTACGTGCTTGACATCCTGTAGAGAGGGGGCCCTGATCAGCCAATCATCTATTTAAGGATGCATCTGGACTCCCATCCTGTGCAGATGTGCTGCTACAACTACCATCACCTTGGTAAAGGTGCGGGGAGCCATGGCCAATTTGAAAGGGAGCGCCACAAACTGGAGGTGTCACTACAGAATGTGGAATCTTAGATATTTCCTGTTATCCAGAACGATGATAATGTGAAGAAATGCCTCTGTCAAATCCAAAGAGGCAAAGAATTATCTTGAAGCCACCACCACTATAACAGAGTGGACCATCTCCATGCAAAAGCGGGAGACCCTTAGGGTCTTGTTTCCTGACCTCAAATTCAGAATCAGCCTCTAATCTTTGGTGCCTTTCCAAGGAACTAGTCTGCTATTTGGTATGACAGGCCCGTGCCATGAAGGAGGCAGCTGCTGTAGCTTTGATAACCAAAGCCAGCACTTCAGACTGTCTTTTAAGGACCGTATCCACCTTACAATCCTGGGCATCCTTTAGCATCATTCCACCCTCACTAGGAAGGGAGGTGTACTTGGTAACTTGTGTTACTGCGAAGTCCACCTTAGGTTGTGCAAACAGCTGCTGAAAATCCAAAGCCATAGGATAGAGCCTAGACATAGCTTTAGCCACCTTTAGAGTGCCTTCAGATGACTCCCATTGGTCAGTGACTAAAGTGGTGATGTCTGGATGAGCAGGAAAAAAGGTAATCTGTGTATTAGTGCCACACATAATAAATCACTAAGAGGTAGAGGGCTACACAGAGGGCGTCAGAAATGACATGGGAAACAGAAGAAGTTTGAAAAAGCGACACACTGATGGATCATCACAGTGATTCGCTGCCACTCCTACCTCCTGACTACAGGACGTTGTCAGGGATCCCAAATCATCCACAGACGTTGAAGAGCCATGTGGCAATAAAGGCATGGAAAGGGACTTTCAATCATTCCAATTCTGAGCAGGCTCTATTCCCCTTAGACTGGATCTTTTGGGATTTCTGGGGTTCCAAAGCCTTGGAGGACTGAATAGGGGCTGAGCCCAAAGCTCCTCCCTTTCTCTCGCATGTCGTAGCACATGGAACATGGCCGTACCTCAAGCAGTAAATCTGCACAAAAAACGCAGGATCTGGAGCTAGAAAGGTCTGGAACATCCATGAGAGGTGATCTCTAGGCAAAACAAGTGGTTTTGAGGCAGAAAAAAAAGAAGTTAAAAAAAAAATAAAGTTAAAAATC
Source organism: Geotrypetes seraphini (assembly GCF_902459505.1). Lineage (NCBI taxonomy): Eukaryota > Metazoa > Chordata > Amphibia > Gymnophiona > Dermophiidae > Geotrypetes > Geotrypetes seraphini. The sequence goes on along the minus strand of NC_047091.1, from coordinate 68,238,591 downwards.
CAAGACGGCTGCCATCAGAAAATTTGTACCAAAAACAGGCCACTGAAACTAAATCAAAAAATAAATAGCAATTTTAGGGGTTTGGAAGAGGAGGAACCTAATCCTAACCTCAGAAACGTCTAAAAATGGAATCTACAGAACCCTCTGAATTTCCCCATAGGAAATAATGGGATTACTCACTGTGAGTTTTGGTGAGTGTCAGCCTGTAGCAGCCTGCCTGCAAGGAAAGGATTTCTGCCTCAGAGATTGTAAGGAACTTGACTGTCAATGGAAATCTTCTGGCTGCCAGTCCAACGGACCTCAACCATGGATTCCTACCCCTGAAATTCCTCACAAAGCGACAGGGGGAGAAACTACGCAGCTGGGTCCTTACTAGGAGGACCAACAGCCTTCACTCAAGCCTCTGATAAAAATCAACTGGTGAGCAGCTCCCAAGGGAACTGACCCTGAGCTCCTAAGGAACACCAAGCAGACTAGCTCCACAGGTACTCTGAAGAGATTGGCCTGGGAGCAGTTCACCCACACATGACTGCATCTTTTCCCCAGAGTAGTAGGCCCAAAGAAAGGGACCTCCAAGCACCAAAGCCACAAGGAAATTCAAAAAAGACAGAAAAATACCTGAAAATAACAAAAAAGAGCAGAGCAGATCAGAACACACCTTCCGAGATCACTTGCAAAAGGAAAAACTGAAGAGGAAGCTGTTCTCTACTACAGAAGGGGTTGGAGTTCCAGATCTTAAAGTGACTCCTTTCTGCAGATTCATGGTTAGTGGAAATCAACAGTTACAGTGTATATGTAACAGAATATATCTTCAGAGAGCATACAATCTAAGTTTGTATTGCCAGATAAAAGCAGAACTGAAGGTTTTAATGTCAGAGGCAAAAATGAGAAAGACTGATAGCATCTTGCCAATTTGAGGCAATAATGTTCAAGGGCAAGTGTCCATTTCAGGAATCCTTCTGCTATTATTAGAGGCTATTACCCTACCACCTTTCACCAAACAGAGTGGTCCTAATTTGACAGATACTACTTCAATGCGAACATACGTTCGCTGTTGGAATGAAACTGGTCAGTCATCTTGTTAAGAGGAAGATAACCTATGACTACTGATATGGGAAGGAAGAAATTTTAGGAGGTATGATGCAGCTTCAGAGGATGGCCATTTTCTTATGATACAGTTCTTCTCACTCATCTCCTCTTCCTACCATAAATAGTCTAGAATTCTCATCTCAACCAGTCTATAAATGTTCCTGCCTTCTTAGAAGAGCTCTACTCCACTCACTGGACTGTAAACCCACCTTAGCTTACTGTCTATATCTAACTCAGCCTTTCAAAACTACAACTCGTCTGTTCCTGTCCTTCAATCCCAACAGACTAGAAGCTCCTGTAATCAAGATGAAAATCAAGGTTTGCATTCTGCATATCATTCTGCCATGCTCAGGCTGTGCTGCCACTGTAAAGTCATATTACAGCACACAAACTACAAACGATGGCAGCCTCACTGGTTCACTCAATACCGCTGTAAAGATTATATTCAATGCAAAGAAATCTGACCATGTTACCCTCCACTTGCAAGAAGCTCACTGGTTGCCGGTGGAATACAGAATTAACATTCAAGACCAGACAAAACAATCAACCCGAATTTATTAATAATCTTCTTACTCCTTATAATCCTTCTAGGACTCTAAGATCAACAGCTAATAAACTTTTTTCTATACCGTCACTGAAGTATATATATACAATGAGGTTTATCTTCTCTGTTACTGCCCCTACTCTCTAGAATAGTATCCCAAATTATTTATACAAAGAATCAATTCTTAATAATTTTAAGATGAAGCTAAAGATAATTTCTTTTTCTTGATGCTTTCGAGACCTAACTGTCCTTTTAAGGGCAATTGAGATCAACACTATTGTGTCCAACACTATTGTGTCCAACATAGCAGCCCCTCCTATTGTTTTTTTCCCTAATTGTTCTCTTTTACTTTGACTATTGTAATTCCTGCCTTTTTACCTTTTGTTCCTGTTTGTCTTTGTTTTTAAAAGTATCGAGAGCTATTATTATTGTTTGGTTATGCATTGTCAGCTTAAACTTGTATTTTTAGCTAAAGTATATTCTATGATTTTAGGTTTTTATGATTTTGTACACAGCCTAGGTTGATTGGGTGGTATGAGAAATTTTAAATAAACTTGAAGCAGACTCTAGGTCATAAGAACATAAAGAATTGCCATAATGGGACAGACCAAAGGTCCATGAAACCCAGTATCCTGTTTCCAACAGTGGCCAACCCAGGTCTCAAGTATCTAGCTAGATCCCAAGTAGTAAAACAAGATTTTATGCTGCTTATCCTAGGAATAAGCAGTGGATTTCCCTAAGCAGTGGATTTCCCAAAGCTATCTCAATAATGGCCTATGGACTTCTCTTTCAGGAAATTGTCCAAACCTTTTAAACCCCGCAAAGCTAACCATTTTCACCACATTTTCCGGCAACGAATTCCAGAGTTTAATTACACGTTGTGTGAAGAAATATTTTCTCTGGTTTGTTTTAAATCTACTACTTAGTAGCTTCATTGAATATCCCCTAATCCTAGTATTTTTGGAAGGAGTGAAAAGTGATTCATATAAGAACATAAGAATTTGCCTCCGCTGGGTCAGACCAGAGGTCCATCGTGCCCAGTGGTCCACTCCCGCGGCGGCCCATAAAGTCCATGACCTGTAAAGTGATCTTTTGTCTAGAATCTGTTCTTCCCTAATCCTTTATATCCTTCAAGCCCCTTTTCTTTTTTATCTATAGCCTTTCTTTCTCCTTTATCTGTAACCTTCAATCCCCTTATCCTTCAGGAATTTATCTAGTCCCTCTTTGAAACCCCATAATGTAGTCTGACCTATTACACCCTCTGGAAGAGCATTCCAGGTATCCACCACCCTCTGTGTGAGGAAGAATTTTCTAGCATTGGTTCTAAACCTGTCCCCTTTCAATTTCTCCGGATGTCCTCTTGTTCTTGTAGTTCCCGGTACACTGAAGAACCTGTCCCTCTCCACCCTCTCTATGCCTTTCATAATCTTGTACGTCTCTATCATGTCTCCTCTGAGTCTCCGCTTCTCCAGGGAGAAGAGCCCAAGTTTCTCTAACCTCTCAGCGCATGAAAGATTTTCCATACCCTTTTATCATTTGTGTGGCTCTTCTCTGGACCCTCTCAAGTATCGCCATATCCTTCTTAAGGTACGGTGACCAATATTGGACACAGTACTCCAGATGCGGGCGCACCATTGCCCGAAACAGCAGCAGGATAACTTCCTTCGTTCTGGATGTAATACCCTTCTTGATAATACCCAAAATTCTGTTTGCTTTCTTAGAGGCCGCTGCGCATTGCACCGTCGGTTTCATTGTTGTATCCACCAATACTCCCAAGTCCTTTTCAAGGTTGCTTTCCCCCAGTACCAACCTCCCCCCCATTGTGTAGCTGAACATCTACCCTTTCCACTCCACTCATTATTTTATAGACCTCTATCATATCACCTCTGAGCCATCTGTTTTCCAAGCTGAAGAGCCCTAGCTACTTTAGCTTTTCCTCACAGGGAAGTTGTTCCATCCTTTTTATATTTGTGTCACCCTTTTCTGTACCTTTTCTAATTCTGTTATATCTTTTTTGAGATATGGTGACCAGAACTGCACATAGTATTCAAGGTGTGGCCATACCATAGAGCGATATAAGGGCATTATAACATTTTCATCTCTCTTTTCCATTCCTTTCCTGATAATTCTTAACATTCTATTTTCTTTCTTAGCAGCCACTGCACATTGAGCCAAGGGTTTCAATGTATCCTCAACAATGGCACCTAGATCCTTTTCCTGGGCAGTGACTCCTAAAACAGAGCACAGCATCACATAGCTATAGCTTGAGTTCTTCTTTCCCACATGCCAAGCAGTTCTACAAAATTTATTCTCTATTTAATCACCAACTTCCTTCTATCACATTTGTAGTACCTAGGGAGTCCCATCTGTGAGAATATGCTGCCTCTTTTCCTAGGATAAAGCACAGTTATTTACCTGTAAAAAGAGATTATGTCCTTACCGTAATAATATATTTTCCAGTAGATAGGTAAGTTATTCTAGACATGCGGATTCTCTCCCAGTGGCCGCGAGCTATCTGCAGAAGGAATCCACTCTGGATTTTTTTTCTCTGACTCTCCTCTAATTCACAGGGAGCTCTGCTGCCACCTGCAGTTAGTACACAAGCATAAAGTGCTCCATCGACTACATGTGAAGCAGAAACATAGAAACATGATGGCAGATAAAGACCAAATGGTCCATCCAGTCTGCCCATCCACAACATCCGCTATCTCCTCCTCTCCCTAAGAGATCCCACATGCTGTCCCATGTTGTCTTGCATTCAGATACTCTTCATTTCCACCACCTCCATCAGGAGACTATTCCATGCATCTACCACCCTTTCTGTAAAGAAGTATTTTCTTACATTACTCCTGAGCCTATCACCTCTTAACTTCATTTTATGCCCTCTCCTTCCAGAGTTTTCCTTCATTTGAAAAAGACTCCCCTCCTGTACATTAATGCCACGGAGAGCTTTAAACGTCTATCATATCCCCTCTCTCCTGTCTTTCCTTCAGAGTATATATATATATTAAGGTCTCTAAATCTGTCCCCCATTTTGTCCTTTGTTTAATCAAAGCAGAGGCTAAGCTTAGCGCTCCCGCCTCTCCTGGATGCAATCCTAACATGTATTCAAGTTATCAGAGCCCAAGGACTCCAGCCCAACAACTTTTGAGGCAAAAATTGCAGTGTTGGAAGTGCAAGAAACTTTTGAAAAAAAGATTGCCAATATGCAAGATGGCCACAGTTACGATTTTCATGCTAAAACACACTATTTTAACCCTTTAAATAAAGTGCAAAAATGGCAATTTTCAGATTTTAAAGGTGGCGGGACACAGGGGAACATGCAGCAACCTTTGGATTTGCAAATTTCAGACCCTCCCCCCACCGACCATCACTTCACAGACTGCAACAGCCTTACTCACAGTGACCTGTGCTGGAAATGTGCTGCAGTCTGCCTCAGCTCTGAACAGTAGCTGGATAGAAAAGAATCACTGCCTCAATCTGGAAATGCCTCCTTGACGATGATCTTCTGGCTGCCAGTCAGATATGGAGCCTGGTCAGCCCCTACCCCCGCACTTGAATGTGCACTCAGAAAGAGGGGGAAGGCAAAAAATGCAGCCAGCACTGTGTGAGACACCACTGAACCTCCTAAGGATGCCTAACAGCCTGCACTCAAACCCCTGCTCAGCAGTGGGTGAGAAAAAGTGGGACAGCCCCGTGCTCCAATTATACTTATGCAGACCGACTGACATGTACCATCAGAGATTGGCCTGTCTACCATTTCTCTCTACAGGCAGAGCTAAATGGGAAAGCTCAGCACACTGAAACACCGAGAAAACTTAACACCGACTAAAATAATAAAAGAGAGCACAGAACAGAAACACTCCTTCCGGCTCGCAATGCACAAGGGAAAAACTGCAGGTGGTAGCAGAGCTCCCTGTGAAGTAGAGAAGAGTCAGAGAAAAAATCCAGAGTGGATTCCTTTTGAAGATGGCTCACGCCCATTGGGAGAGAACCCACATATCTAGAATGACTCACCTATTGAACTGGAACAGGTGTTATCCAGGGACAGCAGGCAGATAGTCTCACAACTCTCCCTCTTCCCCTAGTTAGCTTCTTAGCTTGTTTACTGAACTGATAGCCCAGATGTGACAATATATTGGATAAAACTGCAATGGGGAGAAAAATTCAATAAGAGGAAAAAAAAAAGGAATTCATGCTAATATACAAGCAAGGTTTAAGTTGCTCTGCTTCTTACCAGAAGTGGCTTGGGTGCCTGATGTAGATGGAGTGTTATCAGCTCTAGATGGATTCTCAGAAGTACCAGGTGCTGGGACACCAGGGACAGGAGGAAAAGGACCCATGGGAGGCCAGAAAGGAAACATCCCAGGAGGGAATGGAGGAAGGAGCCCTTGTGGGACTGTGGAAGAGAGGAACAATAAGATCAGAGAAGAAAAGCACAAGACAATTACATATGAAAATAGAATACAATACTCTGTGCAAAGACAATAGCAAAAACCCCCAAAAATGTAATGTTAACACAAGACAACAGACTACTTCTTGATATGCTATTTTCGTATCTTCTGATCATACAGACAAATCATTTAACCTTCCTATTTTCATACTTACTACCCCCCCCTAAAAAAAAAAGAAATGCATACAGACCCCATGTAAAAAATGAGCTACCATGCTGCCACCCTGGAGATAAGGTATTGTTTAAAATCCATGTGGATGTTTGACGAAGAAAGACTTGCACATTTTTTATAAAGGGGTTAATCGTTTTTGTTGGGCAGCCAGGAAACCGAAATTGCAGTTGGCTCAGTTGTTGGGGAATTGGCATGGGGGGAGGGGGGTTAGGATTACTAGATGTTTGGGTCTATAATTATGCATGTTTGCTTCGCCATTTGGGGGACTGGGTGAATTTGTCTAGCAGCTACACGCCTCTTCAGATGGAACGTGAGTTTTTTGCTCCCTTTGATGTGTTTGCGTTACTTCATAGTCCCCGGAGGGCATTGCCCTTTTCTATCCGACCTAGTGTATTATTTAGCACATTGCAAGCGGCCTGGCATTGGCTTGTGCAGGCCCTGGGAGGGGATCCAATGGTCACTGATCTCTTCCCATTGCGGGGTAATTCGGCATTTCCACCGGGTAGGGACTCCAGGGAGTACTTGTCTTGGGGAGAGAGAGGAGTTTCTCGCTTAGAACATCTCTTGGGGGCTGATGGAGAGCTGTTGACCCGTGCAGATTTGCTGGCTAAGGTGGGGGAGACCTAGGGAGCACAGTTCGCGTGTCATCAAGTGCAGCATTATGTGCGATCCCTAGACAGAGCACAATTGTCCTAGCATTTGGGGGCCAGGCTGTGGGAGTTATTTGCCTGGAAGGAGGGGGTATCACTCTCGGTGTCTAGCATTCATGCTAGTTTGCAAGATTTACAACCAGCCAAGGACTACCTCATCATCCGGGGTAAATAGGAGGGGGAATTGCAGCTTAATTTGGGACACTGGGATGTAACCCGTACCTTGAGGGTGACGCCTGGGGTGACCCCCATGTGCTTGGTTGAGAAAAACGTATTATAGGGTGACCTTGCGCACCTATTATACTCATACACAGTTGTATTACCGTGGAGGTCTACCTACACCATTATGTCATAAATGTGGGATGGGGGACACACTTTGGGACATGCCTTTTGGTCCTGCCCCATTATCCAGCGCTTCTGGAGGCGTATACTCTCTTACATGTCAGGGTTAATTGGGAGAGCCTTGCGCAGTACTCTGGCCCACTTTGTCTTGGATTTGCCAAAGGCTTTTGGCCATTTGCCTAGGGGGCATCGGGCTCTCTGTAGGAAGATGAGCTTACTGGCCAGGAAATGTATTCTTCAGTACTGGACCATGTGCTTGGTTGAGAGAAACGTATTATAGGGTGACCTTGCGCACCTATTATACTCATACACAGTTGTATTACCGTGGAGGTCTACCTACACCATTGTGTCATAAATGTGGGATGGGGGACACACTTTGGGACATGCCTTTTGGTCCTGCCCCATTATCCAGCGCTTCTGGAGGCGTATAATCTCTTACATGTCAGGGTTAATTGGGAGAGCCTTGCACAGTACTCTGGCCCACTTTGTCTTGGATTTGCCAAAGGCTTTTGGCCATTTGCCTAGGGGGCATCGGGCTCTCTGTAGGAAGATGAGCTTACTGGCCAGGAAATGTATTCTTCAGTACTGGACGGTCCCTGACCCTCCGGCGTTTTGGCACTGGCAGAACCAGTGGCGCCACCTGGGAGGCGCGAGATGCCGGAGGGGCTAGGAAGCAAAAGATGCTGTTCTTGAATATTTGGGAGCCCTATCTGCAGTCCTTGCATTCAAAGGGACGCAGTGAGGTTTTAAGATGGGTGTCCTAATCTGGGCGCTCAGTTTGTAGGGCTGAAAGAGTGATGGTGGGGCGAGGAGGAGTGTACACCTTGGGGGGAGGTCTGGGGGGGATTGTGGAGGGGAGGTGGGGGGGTATTGAAAGGTTCTGGCACTTAGTCTTGGGTATGTTCGGTGGGGATAGGCATGTAGGGGGGTGGTGTGACATCTTCGGGGCTCATCAGAGTCCAGGGCCTCAGAGTGCCTTTCCGCCCCCTCTGGCCTCGCTAGTCATGCGTAGACTAGAAGGGGGGGAGAGTTTTGTTGCTGTTATTCTTCTTCTGTACATGCTTGTTATATTTTGTATATGATGCATCATTGTACTGTGCACCATCTGTGTGCCCTTGTATTATATTTGCTATTGTTTGCAACAATAAAAAATTGTTTGAACCTAAAATCCATGTGGATGTGATAAAGACCATTAGTGCAATGCAATGCTGGTCTTCAAACATTCTGAGATCCATCACCTGGTAGTACTTACAATTAGGTGGTTGGGGAAGCAGAGGGGTATGGGGTGGCTGCTGCTGTGCCTGATCCTGCTGCCGCTGCTCCTGAGGTGGTTGAGATGGGGTGGGCAGGGAGGCACGCAGGACATCCATCCTGCAGGTGGGACAAGTTTGTTGGCGCTGGAACCAAGATCGCAGACAGCTGAAAATAAAAAATAAAATAAATCCCAGAGGGACATTAAAAACTCTGCCTATAGCATGCACTAGATGAGTCCAGGAATGTGTGGGTTTTGCATCCATCTAGCAGCAACTGAGATAGTACAGAATTGTGATATGCCTTAATAAAACCATGCAGGCAAGATTTATTGTACCAAATTAAAATGCAGTAATATAAAAACCTTTTTAAATATTGTTTATATTATTTCAGTAGTGTATTTATATTTATTAGGACCCCTGACGAAGATGTACTGTCCGAAACACGGACCGTGTCAGGTCCCTTGGTTGGTAAAAAGGTTTTTATATTACTGCATTTTAATTTGGTACAATAAATCTTGCCTGCATATTGTACATTGCCTGCAGTTTCTGTTGGTTTTTCTGTTTTGGTGATTTTTTACTGCAGCTTCAGTTGGATTTTTCTGTTGTTGCTCTTAATAAAACCATGGCCACACACACAAGTATATTTTACTATACCAACTAAAATGCTCTAAGGACTTCTCAGATGTGACCATTGTTGGTAAAAGTTCATACAGACAAACTTGGTCAAATATCAATTCCTCATACGTCCAAAAAGCATAGTGAGTTCATCTTAATCGTATACATTTTGTTTATCAGAGTTAGTTTTGTAATTTTTGTGCTTTAAACTGAAATATTCAAAAATAGCAAAAAAAACAAACAAACAAAAAAAACAACTTATTTCAGCATGGAAACCAGTGGACAGAAATGCATTTTTTACTTTGAAAGTTTTCATCCTCATTTTCTCAAATCCAGCATACCAGTGGGTCAGTTTGTACATCTTCATTGGATTTGTTTGTTCGATCCAGCCACCATCCTCCTGCTCTTCTTGAATTTCTGCTTCTAATCAGCTCGACTCTGATGTCGGGAACCATGCTAAAGCTGCCTCTGGGAGTCTGCCAATACCATGTGATCAACTTGAAGGACAACATCCATTTACCACCATCTGAGCCAGCAATAGAGGAGCAGTGGCAGAGGAGCTTTCTTATTTTACTTTTTTGCCCTTTTTTGCTTTTACTTCTTTATTTATGACTTGATTTTGAACTTTATAGTTTCTTTTTTTCAGTCTTTTTGTACACCTTTTTTATCTACAGCACATTTCTCTTTCTTATCTCTTATGATCAGCTAAACTTGTTGAATAAGTGAGATTTCAGAGAGAGGAAGGCGCTTACAATGTTGTTCCAGATGCCTGCCTGGAAGGATAATGTCCTATCAAGGAATTTTTTGTATCGTCATCCCTTGGGGTGGGGAATGACAATAGAAGAGTATTGCAGGAGGGGCGGGGATGGTCCTGAAGAACGAAGTGCTTCATGAGGTAGGTGGGTGAGGTGCCAAATAGTGCCTTGTAACAGAGGCAGCCGAATTTGAAGATGATTCTGGCTTCGAGTGATAGCCAGTGTAGTTTATGGGGAGATGTGGTCGGATATGCTAATGTTTTTTCAGGCGCTTTAGCTAGATTGTGAGCTTTTTGGACAGCTAGGGAAGTTTCAAGCATCTAAAATTACTTATTGTAAGCCACACAGAATTGCAGGATATGTGGCCTAAAAATATTCAAATAAATAATTTGTTCATCCTTGGAGGATTTTAAAGCTTTGTTTGAGGATATGGAGTCCCGCTTTCTGGACTATGGTTACCCTCCAAAAATTATTCATAAGGAATATACCTGGGCAAGCATTAACCAAGAGGCTCAAAAGGTGGATGAACAACTATGGAAAGAACCAGATTGAGATCCCAGGCCAGTATGGCGTACAAAAGATCCTACAGCCATTTCCTACCCGACTACCCACACAGATCAGGTCGCTAGATTCACTAATGACCTTCCGCAGAGCAGTAAAGACCTTCCTCTTTCACCAATCGGGCCATTAAAAACTGCCTCCTCAATATACTTCTCCTAGTACTCTTCACTATGACCAGTCTGGTCTCTAGAATAAGCTCTGTTACTGTCTTCTGTAACCTATTTGTTGTCATGACTAGTCTGTTTTCACACGATTGTGAATGTCTACTTGTAATCCGTTCTGAGCTTCTGGTAAAACGGGATAGAAATCGAAATAAATTAAATAAATATCAATGGATGAACCAGAGGGCAGAGCAATTTCACTGCCTGCAAGAAACAAATCACATCCGGAGAAAAGGCCATTAAAATCCGGAGAAGAGGCCAAACGCCGACCATGCAAAAGATTGAGAAAGGAAGACAAAGTTGCAATCTGCACCCTAAGAGAGTGCCAGGCAAGACCATGCTCCAGGCCATCCTGCAGAAACTCCAAGATGTGAGGCAAAGAAGCACGAAGGGGAACCATACCACGCGTGGAACACAACTGCTCAAAAAGACACCATACATGCACATAAGCCCAAGAGGAGGACCCAAGAGGGTGGAGATCATCTTATCCAAATAACCTTTATTACTTAAGCATTCCATTTCAACAGCCAAGCCATAAGACAAAAGGGACCTGGATTAAACATTGGAACGGGACCCCTGAGTCACAAGATTGGGTGAGAGGGGCAGTGGGAGAGGATCTGCCACAAGCAAATGAGCCAGATCTGTATACCACAGGTGCCTGGACCAGTCTGGAGCCATAATAATCACGTGGCCTGCGTGCTGAGCAATCTGAAGAACTCTGCCCACCAGAGACCAAGGTGGAAATATATACTAGCAAGCCATTTGTCGGCATCCAGAGCATCCAGCCCCTCAGCTTGGAAATCCCTGCACCAACTGAAGAACCTCAGCACATTGGCATTGACACCTGTGGCCATGAGATCCATAATCAGCCGGTCCTATGACTGAACAATCAACTCAAAAGCTTTCTGTACGAGACACCACTCGCTGGGATCAAGCACATGACGACTGAGGAAGTCCGCCTGGACATTGTCCACCTCAGCTAAGTTAGAAATCCCAACGGATTGAAAGGGACAGAAGTGACGGAGACAGATGGAGGAAGAAACTGCAAGAAAGTAACAGGCCACAAACTTAAGTGTATGTACACAAACGCAAGGAGCCTAAGGAATAAAATGGGGGAATTGGAAGCTATGGCACAAAAAGATAGCCTAGATATCATTGGCATCACGGAAACATGGTAGAACGAGGACATCTGGGACACTGTGCTACCAGGATACAGAGACAGAGTAGGACAAAAAGGTGGGGGTATTGCCCTATACATAAAAGAGGGAATTGAGTCTACCAGACAGAACATGCCGGAAAGAACAATAAGGTAGAGTTTCTATGGGCCAAAATACCGGGAACAAATAGAATGGATACGAAGATCGGCATCTACTACCAACTTCCAGGGCAGTTCGAAGAAACTGATGGAGAAATGACGGACGAGATTAAACACGAATGCAAGGGAGGCAACACAGTTATCATGGGCGACTTCAATTATCCGGGGATAGATTGGAACATAGGCAACTTCAGCTGCAGTAGGAAGACCAAGTTCCTGGATGCTGTAGGCGATTGCTTCCTGGAACAACTTGTCAAGGAAAATACGAGAGGAAATGCAATTCTAGACTTAATTCTAAATGGACTACGAGGACCAGCACAAGGTATAGAAGTAGAAGGAATGATGGGAAACTGATCACAACATGATCTACTTCAACCTAGAGACAGGAACAAAAAAATGATCCAGAACAAATGCCACGGCACTAAACTTCCGAAAAGGGAACTACAAAGGGATGAGAGTCATGGTGAGGAAGATTAGGAAGATAAGCACTGTAAATACGCTACAGCAAGAATTATCCCTTTTCAAGGACACAGTCACCGAGACGCAAAATCTATATATACTGCGTATCAACAAGGGTTCCAAGAGGAAAAAGAACAAGGAACTGGCGTGGCTCACTGTAGCAGTGAAGGAAGCGATCAGAGACAAGAAGACTTCGTTTAAGGAATGGAAAAGGACAAAAATAGATGAAAACTGGAAAAAGCACAAACAATATCAAAGCAAATGCCATAAGAGGGGCCAAAAGAGACTACAACTGTACTATCATATATCTAGATTTTCAGAAGGTGTTCGACAAGGTCCTGCATGAATGTTTACTTTGAAAAATTGTGAGCCATGGAATTGAGGGTGACATACTCACGTGGATTAAAAAACTGGTTGGCGGATAGGAAACAGAGAAAATGGACAATACTCAGACTGGAAAAGCATCACGAGCAGTGTTCCCTCTAAGCGGGCGGGTGTTGTGAGCAAACTTTTTTCACCGTGAGCCAAAAATATCGGGCGCCAGCAAGTTATGAGCCAACTCGCCCGATTCTCCTCTCGCCGCCCTGCCATCTGCCGTACGCCTCTTCCGATCGTGCGCTGTGACGAGAAACGTGTGCGCTGCGATGTAATATTTTGTGCGCCAGCGCACGCCAGCGCAGCTTAGCGGGAACACTGGTTCAAATGGTTTTATTTATTTCCCCAAATTTATTTTTGTTATACGCATTGAAAATATTTGATATTGCGTTTAAATCAAAATCTCAATAAACTTGAAACGAGTGCCCGTGAGATTGTGGGAGGGTTAAATACTCAAAACTTAGAAGTTTTTGCTACGCCAGCTTTCTGGTATCTTTACATACAGTGGCGTACCTAGCATATGTAACATCCGGGGCCCATCATTTTTTGGCACCCCCCCCCCATCTGTAAGAAAAACATGATTTTTAGTAACAAACCACACGTCACACATGAGTACCTAGGAAAAGGCAGCATCTTACATATTGCAGTGAGCAGTACATCAATACACCCATTGTAAAACTAAACAAGCCAGACCAGCACAGATCAATCCTACACCGTCAATCCTAACAGAAAACCATGTCTTTCGAACACACAGAACACAGAAAACACCTTCGCCTAGTAAGGAATATGTAATCACAAACTAACCCCTCCCTCTTTTACAAAACTGTAGTGTGGATTTTAGCTACGGAGGTAACAGCTCTGATGCTCATAAAATTCTGAGCATCAGAGCTGCTACCACCAAGGCTGGTGCTAAAAACGCTTCACAGTTTTGTAAAAGGGGGGATAAAATAAAAATACATAGACAAAGGTTAAATTGAACCAGCAAGAAGCTGGACTCTGCATACAATGCTTCACAGAAACAGTGACACATGTCTCCTAAAGCAATAAATAAATAGAAATTTTTTTCTACCTTTGTCTTCTGTGGTTTCTCCTTTCCTCATCTTCTTGTAACTCTCTTCCTTCCATCCACTGTCTGCCGTCTCTCTTCCCCTATATGGCATCTTCTCTCCTTCTATGCCCCTTCCAGAAACTGTATGCCTCCCCCTTCCATCTCTCCTTTCACCCCATTGGTCTGGCATCTCTCTCCTCGCCTTCCCTCTCCCACACCTCTCCTCATAGTCTGGTATCTCCCCTTCCCTGATTCTCTGGCATCTCTCTCCTTTCCTTTTCTTCCATCTTTCGCTCCCCCTCCATGCTCTCACATCTCCCCCTTCCTTTTCCCTTAGACTGGCATACCTTCCTCCTACGCTCCAAGCCCTGGCATCTCCTTTAATTCCCTCCCTCATCTTCCTTCTCCCTCCAGCTGGGTACCGCAACACTCTTCCCTGCAGCTCTGCACTTCCCCACAATTGCCATGCTTCGGTTCCTCTTCTTCCTTCCTTCCTCCCCCCCCCCGCGGGACCCTGCGGCACCATCAACTCTTACTCCCTCTAATGTCGGCCCTGCAGCTCCAGACTTCCTCGCACCTTCTCCCCTCCCCCTTTGGATCGCTATTATTTTAAATGTTATAGCCGCGGAGCTGTATCCATCAGTGGAGATGTCTAACCTCGGCCTGCCCCGGAACTCTTACTGCAGCAGACGCCCGTCTAGGCAGGAACAGGAAGTCACTGTTGCAGTAAGAGTTCCGGGGCAGGCCGAGGTTAGACATCTCCACTGATGGATACAGCTCCGCGGCTATAACATTTAAAATAATAGCGATCCAAAGGGGGAGGGGAGAAGGTGCGAGGAAGTCTGGAGCTGCAGGGCCGACATTAGAGGGAGTAAGAGTTGATGGTGCCGCAGGGTCCCGCGGGGGGGGGGGGGGGGAGGAAGGAAGGAAGAAGAGGAACCGAAGCATGGCAATTGTGGGGAAGTGCAATCCCCCCAATGCGTCCCCTTACCTTACCGACGCGTGTGTGCGCTGTGAAGAGAAACTTTGCGCTGCGATGTAATATTTTGTGCGCGAGCGCAGGCCAACGCAGCTTAGCGGGAACACTGATCACGAGTGGAGTGCCGCAGGGTTCGGTGCTCGGGCCTGTGCTCTTCAACATTTATAAATGACCTAGAAATTGGCACGACGAGTGAGCTGATTAAATTTGTGGATAATACAAAGTTATTCAGAGTTGTGAGGACACAGAAGGACTGCGAAGACCTACGAGACATAAACACACTTGAGGAATGGACTGTAAAATGGCAAATGAGGTTCAACGTGGATAAGAGCAAGGAGATGCATGTCGGTAACAAAAATCAAATGCACGTATACAGGATGTCCGGTGCTACACTCGGAAAGAGACCCCAGCAGAGACTTGTAGACAAGTCAATGAAACCGTCTGCAGAATGTGCGGTGGCGGCAAAAAGGGCAAACAGAATGCTAGGAATGATTAAAAAGGGAGTCACAAACAGATATGAGAAGATTATCATGCCGCTGTAACGGGCCATGATGCACCCCCACCTGGAATACTGCATCCAACACTGTTCGCCGTACATTAAAAAGGACATAGTACTACTTGAAAGGGTCCAGAGAAGAGCGACAAAAAATGGTTAAGTGACTGGAGGAGTTGCCGTACAATGAGAGGCTAGAGAAACTGGGCCTCTTCTCCCTTGAAAAGAGGAGACAGAGAGGACATGATCGAAACATTCAAGATACTGAAGGGAATTGACTTAATAGAGAAAGAGAGATTGTTCACCTTCTCCAAAGTGAAGAGAATGAGAGGGCACTCGCTAAAGTTAAAAGAGGATAGATTCCATACAAATGTAAGGAAGTTCTTCTTCACCCAAAGAGTGGTAGAAAACTGGAACACTCTTCCAGAAGCTGTTATAGGGGAAAGCACCCTTCAGGGATTCAAGAACATACGCAAGTAAGGCTAGACTCAAATAGGGCACTGGTCTTTGACCTAAGGGCCGCCGTGTGAGCGGACTGCTGGGCACGATGGACCACTGGTCTGATCCAGCAGCGGAAAACCTTATGTTCATAGAAACATGATAGCAAATAAAAGCCAAATGGCCCATCTAGTCTGCCCATCCACAGTAACCATTATCTCTTTCTCTCTCTGAGAAATCCCACGTGCTTATTCCAGGCCCTCTTGAATTCAGATGAAAGAAACTCGACTCATGCGCATTTATATTACTTAGGTATTTATATATCTCTATCATATCTCCCCTCTCCCGCCTTTCCTCCAAAGTATACAGATTGAGATCTTTAAGTCTGTCCCCATACGCCTTATCATGAAGATCACACACCATTTTAGTAGCCTTCCTCTGGAGCAACTCCATCCTTTTATATCTTTTTGAAGGTGTGGATCCAGAATTGTACACAATATTCTAAATGAGGTCTCACCAGAGTCTTATACAGAGGCATCAATACCTCCTTTTTCCTACTGGTCATACCTCTCTCTATGCAACCTAGCACCTTCTAGCTTTTGCCGTCACCTTTTCAACCTGTTTGGCCACCTTAAGATCATCACATACAATCACACCCAAGTCCCATTCTCCTGCTGTGCACATAAGCTCTTCACCCAATAAAGCAGGGGTCTCAAAGTCCCTCCTTGAGAGCCGCAATTCAGTCAGGTTTTCAGGATTTCCCCAATGAATATATATGAGATCTATGTGCATGCACTGCTATCGATGCATATTCATTGGGGAAATCCTGAAAACCTGACTGGATTGCAGCCCTCAAGGAGGGACTTTGAGATCCCTACCCTAAAGTGTACCATTCCCTTGGATTTTTGCAGCCCACATGCATGAGCTTACATTTCTTAGCATTAAATTTTAAACTGCCAAATTTCAGACCATTCTTTAAGCTTCGCCAGGTCTTTCTTCATGTTATTCACACCATCCAGCATGTCTACTTTATTGCAGATTTTGGTATCATCCGCAAAGAGGCAAATCTTACCCGACAACCCTTTAGCAATATCATTTATAAAAATGTTAAAAAGAACAGGCCCAAGAACAGAACCTTGAGGCACATCTTTTCATCAGAGCGATCTCCACTGATCACTACCCTCCTGTCATCTTCCACTCAACCAGTTCTTGACACATCCTGTCACTTTGAAACCAATCTCAAGGGCACTCAGTTTATTTATCAGATATCTGTGTGGAACACGGTCAAAGGCTTTGCTAAAATCTAAATGCACCACATCTAGCGCACATCCTCTAACCAATTCTCTGGTCACCCAGTCAAAGAAATTGATCAGATTTGTCTGACAAGACCTACCTCTAGTGAATCCATGTTGCCTTCGGTCCTGTAATCCACAGGATTCCAGAAACTTGATCAATCTCTGTATTAAAAGTGTTTCTATTAATTTGCTTACCACAGAAGTCAGACTTACCAGCATGTAATTCCCTACTTCCACTTTTGTGTAAAGGGACCACATCTGCCCTTCTCCAGTCCTCCGGTACCACTCCCGACTCTAGAGACTCATTGAAAAGGTCATTCAGTGGAGCTTCCAGAACTTCCCTCAGTTCCTTCTGCACCCTTGGATGTACACCATCTGGCCCCATCATTTTGTCTACCTTTATTTTAGCTAGCTCCTCACGAATACATCCCTCTGAAAATCGATCAGGGTCTATTACTCCTCCATCTCTATTTATGTTTGTTTTCTGTGGTCCCGCTCCTAATACTTCAGCTGTGAACACAGAACAGAAATAACAATTTGTCCTTTTCTTTATCAGCTTCTACATATTCCTCCCCTTCACCTTTGAGTCTCACAATGCCACTTTTGCACATCTACCTATCACTAATATATCTAAAAAATGTTTTGTCTCCCCCGTTTTACCTCTGCCGTGATCCTACCCCTGACGTCAGAGGAGGAGCAGGGCCGTGACAGAGGGAAGGACAGCTACGGAGGCCGATGGCAGCCTGCAAGGACTGCTAAAGCACTAGCGATCCTCTCTGCAGGCTGCTTCACTAGAGCAGGAGACCAGGGGGGAAGCTGGGAGAACATGCAGGCCTTCGGAGGGTGGTGCAGGCCTTTGGGGGGATGTGTTCAGCCCAAGCCTTCAGGAGATAACAGCCCAAGCCTTCAGGGAGGAACAGCCCTTTGGGGAGAGGGGGGAGAGTTTGCAGGTCTTAAGGGTTGGGGCCCTGGTGTAGAAGTACACGGAGTGAGGGAAAGCAGAGTTACTTACCGTAACAGTTGTTATCCATGGACAGCAGGCAGCTATTCTCATATATGGGTGACATCATCCACGGAGCCCGGATGCAGACAGCCTCTCAAGCAGACTTGCTTGAAGAAACTCAGAAGTTTCAAGTCTGCCACACTGCGTATGCAAGAGTGCCTTCCTGCCCAGCACAGGGCGAGTGTCCTCAGTTTAGATAGCTAGCAGAGAAGCCAACCAGTGGAGGTGGGTGGGTTGTGAGAATAGCTGCCTTCTGTCCCTGGATAACAATTGTTACGGTAAGTAACTGTGCTTTATCCCAGGACAAGCAGGCAGCCTATTCTCACATATGGGTGACCTCCAAGCTAACCAGAATGGGATGGTGGGAGTGTTGGCAACTTTGGAGATTAAATTTTGTAATACTCTCTGGCCAAAATGGCTATCTCGTCTGGAGAAAACATCCAGATAATAATGAAAAGTGAAAGTATGAACCGAGGACCAAATGGCAGCTTTGCAAATTTCCTCAATACGAATGGATCTGAGGAAAGATACTGAAGCCGCCATGGCTCTGACTTTGTGGGCTGTGACTCGACTCTGTAGATGCAGTCCAGCCTGGGCATAGCAGAAAGAGATACAAGCAGCCATCCAGTTGGAGATGGTACGCTTAGAAATTGGATGTCCCAACTTGTTCGGATTGAAAGAGACAAAAAGTTGAGGAGCAGATCTGTGTGGTTTGGTGCATTCTAAGTAGAAAGCCAAAGCACTTTTACAGTCCAGAGTATGAAGAGCTGATTCTCCAGGATGAGAATGAGGCCTTGGAAAAAAAACACTGAAAGTACAATAGATTGGTTGAGATGAAATTCTGAAACCACTTTAGGTAAGAATTTAGGATGAGTACGGAGGACCACCTTGTCATGATGGAAAACTGTGAAAGGTGGATCAGCAACTAAAGCTTGCAGCTCACTGACTCTTCGAGCAGATGTGAGGGCAATGAGAAACACCACTTTCCAAGTGAGATACTTCAGATAAGCCGTAGATATTGGTTCAAATGGAGGCTTCATTAATTGAGCAAGAACATTGAGATCCCAAACCACTGGAGGCAATTTGAGAGGAGGTTTGACATTGAACAGTCCTTTCATAAATTTGGAAACTACCGGATGAACAGAGAGGGGTTTCCCTTCAATAGGCTGATGGAAAGCAGCAGTTGCACTGAGATGGACTCTGATAGATGTAGACTTGAGGCCAGAGGTAGATAAGTGCAAAAGATAATCCAGAACAGAAGATAAGGAGGAATCTTGAGGCTCTTTGTCATGAGAGATGCACCACATAGAAAATCTAGTCCACTTTTGGTGATAGCATTGTCTAGTGTCAGGCTTTCTAGAATCCTCTAAAATGTCTCATACAGATTGAGAAAACTGAAGAGGATTTATGTTGAGAGGTACCAAGCTGTCAGGTGTAGAGACTGCAGGTTGGGATGAAGTAGAGACCCTTAACTCTGTGTAAGCAGAGATGGAAAAACTGGTAGAAGGTATGGCTCCCTGCTGCTGAGTTGAAGTAGAAGGGAGTACCAAGGTTGTCTCGGCCACCGAGGAGCTATCAGAATCATGGTGGCATGATCATTCTTCAGCTTGACAAGAGTCTTGAGGATAAGAGGGAATGGAGGGAATGCATACAGGAAGATATTCGTCCATTCCAATAGAAAAGCATCTGCCTTGAGGCGATGAGGAGAGTATATCCTGGAGCAGAACTGAGGCAGTTAGTGGGTGTGGGGAGATGCAAAAAGATCTATCTGAGGAGTTCCCCACTGAGAAAAAAAATGTGATGAAGAGTCGAGGAATTGAGTGTCCAATCGTGAGGTTGCAAAAGTCAACTCAATTTGTCCGCCTAACAGTTCTTTGCCCCTTTAATGTAGATCGCTTTCAGGAAGGTGTTGTGAAAGATTGCCCAATTCCAAACCTTCAGAGCTTCTTGGCAAAGTGGAAGAGATCCAGTTCCTCCCTGCTTGTTGACATAGTACATGGCGACTTGGTTGTCCGTCCGAATGAGGACTACCTGGTTGTGAAGATGTTGAAAAGCTTTGAGAGCACTGAAAATCGCTCTGAGTTTCAACAGATTGATATGACACTGATGATCCTTGCTGGGCTAATGGCCTTGAGTACGAAGACCGTCGATGTGAGCCCCCCTAGGTAGGTCGAGGAATCTGTCGCGAGGTCCTTCTGATGAGGGGTGTCTGAAACAGTAAACCTCTGGAGAGGTTGGAAGAGAGCATCCACCAGTGGAGAGACTGCTTCAACGAAGGAGTGACTGTAATGTGTCGAGAGTGGTTCGCAAGCCTGCGTCCACTGAGGAATTCTGAAGTGAAGTCTGGCAAAAAAGTCACGTTTAAACAATCTTTTTTTCATTCCAGGCAACTATAAGCAGTGGTTCCAGATCAACATCCTCCTGTGTTAGGTCCAGCATACCCTGGATGGGTCCAGGCTGACCTTCATGCAGGCAATAGTACGAGGAGAGGGTATATAGAGGAGAGAGGACTTGAATACTTTCGTAGGACCTAGCAGCTCCTGGACAGATTAACTGCCGATGAGTCTTGCACAAGGAATAAATAAGTGATGCTGAGATCTTATTTGCTTGGATCTTCCATACTGCCTGCTCAGTACTAGTTCAAAACAGGGTCTCAATGTTTTGACCTTGCCTCTTGAGAGTGGCAAATATGATAATATTGATCAGGTTGTGTGGTTTATCCTCTCCAAGTTAACTTTCTTTTGAAATAGTCCTGGAATTTTAGGAAGCAAACTTCGAGGCTGGATAGAAATACTTGCGAGAGGTCCTTCCTCATCTCAGGTTCTGCTTCCCAAGGCTTGGTCATTGTTTCTCTAAATTCGGAGGCTAAGAGCAATACTATTCCAGAATCTTGTTTCCTTTCCTCATTAATCATAGACAGAAGGTCTGACTGGAGTGGACACCTCTTTGTTACAAACTGCTATATTCTGGCTGTGTTCTTTCACTGAACACAAGCTTACAATCTGTTCAGATTGGGCAGGCAGCCACCTGTCTGCCTTATGGCCATCATGATCCCATCCTGGCAATAGCCTTGCATACTAAGCAAGAGAACAGAGAATACTTAGATTCAGTTGAATGACTTCATAACCCAAGCCCTGGCTCCTCAGTATGGGGAGTTGGCAGTCATTTTAGATTCATGTTCTGACTTTCTGTATCTCACATCCGCTGAGCTTCTTTGCAGTTTTCCCCATAAAAATTGCATGTTCGGCAGACATTTTAGGTTCACATGTAATTTCTGTAACTGCTTTCTTTTTAATGAGCATGTATTTCAGGGTTGTCTTCTATAGAGGGTCAAAGGGTCATGGACTTGCTACACCACCTTTCTGTGTTTACATATGCTATATGCAGGTATTTTTTCTGTTCCTAGAGGGCTCGTAAACTAAGTTCCATACCTGGGGCAATGGAGAGTTAAGTGACTTGCCCATGGTCATAAAGATCTGCAGTGGGAATTGAACCCAGTTCCCCAGATTCTTAAGCCACTACACTAGCCATTAGGTTGTAGTGGGAATTGAATGCAGTTCCTCAGGTCCTCAAACCAGAGGA
The DNA here is from genome assembly GCF_902459505.1 of Geotrypetes seraphini. Lineage (NCBI taxonomy): Eukaryota > Metazoa > Chordata > Amphibia > Gymnophiona > Dermophiidae > Geotrypetes > Geotrypetes seraphini. Next base: position 68,217,009 of record NC_047091.1, on the reverse strand, counting down.
TGTATGTTCCATTTTCACTCCAGATTTGGTCACTCCATCAAACTTATCTGCTGAAGTCAGCTTCAGACTGCCTTCCCACCTTTCCTGGAACACTGACACAGTGCTTTCAAAAGGATCTGTTCAGAAAGGCCTAAAACTTTGGAACAGGAAAGCGTAAAAAAAAAAAAAAATCTTTTTATCTAGTTCTGTACAGAAAGATTACCCCAACCCAATTCTGACTAAGCTCTCCATATATGCCAACCTGTGAACATTTCCTGAGATTTGTAAGAAATTGTTAAACCTGTCTTGTTACTATAAATAGTCCCAACACCTATGTTAGATTTGGGAGTTCAAAAACTGTCTTACTATTGTAAATAGTCCAATCACTTATATTAGATTTGTCCTTTTGTATATAGGCAGGAGGGGTCAAGCTGTGATTCAGTAAAGGAGGGAGGCTGGATGCACCAGCATGAGATAACAAAGAAAGGCACCCCACAAGCCCCATGCATAATGTGACCATACGTCCTGTTTTGAACGGGACCGTCCCATTTTTAGATCCCCTGACCCGTTGTCCCCATGCACAGCTTCGGGATGCCAAAATGTCCCATTTTCAGAAAAAGCGTCCCGAAGCTGTGTGTGGGGACAACGGGACAGGCGATCGCGGAGCCTAGGCTCTCTCCCTGCTTCCCCGCCACCACTGATGCACCTGAGAGAGAAAAAAAGAGAAAGAGAGAGAGAGAAAAACAGAAAGAGAAAGAGAGCGAGAGAGAAAGAAAGAAAGAAAGAGAGAAAGAAAAGTTAGAAGGAAGTGCAACCAGAGATTCACCAGACAACAAAGGTAGGAAAAATGATTTTATTTTCAATTAATGTAATGTAATTTTATTTCTTATAATTAAGTGATCAAAAATGTGTCAGTTTTGAGAATTTATATCTGCTGTCTCTATTTTGTACTATATTTGTCTATTTTTCTATAGTTGTTACTGAGGTGATATTGCATATTTTAAAGTCATCTGTCTTGACAGAGGTTTTTTAAAATTTTATGGTCACCATTATGAATAAGATATTGTGTGTACATGAAAAATGAATGGAAGAAATTGGGGGTGGGGCAGGAGCTGGACTGAAAATCAGTAGATGTCTCATTTTGATGAAAAAAATAAGTGGTCACGTTACCCATGCCCCACCCTCCCTCACCTGGTGTGAAAGATGTGATTGCACGGCAGGCGCTTGGCTCCAGTAATCATCTCTTCTCGACAGATGATACAAACATTGTCCATGGCTTGCAGTTCCTCTGGAGTAGCATCAGGATACCTGTGCACAGAACAAGATTTTAGAAAATCCCTATTCTGCATAACATGTTTATTTACATTCCATTTCTTAATAGCTCAAAAAAGCAGCAAATTCACCAATTTGCTCCATGTCTACAGGACAGGATGATCCAATCCTAGTTTTACTCTAACTGTATACTTGAACTTTGTAATTCTGATTTCTCATTATGAACACAGGGAGGGGAGTTAAAAAAATGAGGCTGGATTAGCCAATGCTAGTGAAATTAACCTCTTCCTCATCCACGAGGCCCTGTTTGTGAGGCCTGCACAGATGCCAACATTGATTTGATTTTTTCGTTCCTTGAGATAGAATGAAATGCAAACCTTTGTGTACCAACATGCCCAATGCACACAATGCCAGTGACCTGGAGGAGAGGAAAGCAGTCACAAATTGCTTCCCACACAAGTTCAACTCTGATTTATCCAACTGACATGTGTCATCTTTATAGATCTTATTCAACAAAAGAATTCAGCATGTTGGCACCTACATATAAGCACTAAAAACTGGTACTGTAAAAATACAATCCCCACCAAATAAATCTGAACCAACAATGTGTGAAAGCAGCGTGATTGTGCCGCGGCCCGTGGGCGTCCTGAACCTTTGACTAGGTTCTGGTTTCTTGGACATCCATTTATTTATTGTTTTTGGTGACTATTTCTCCCTCCTGATGAGGGCATTGAAACAGGACCTGTCGAGTGGAGAGAGCGAATAAGAGAGCAGATCAGTGACTGCAGTCGAAGAATTAGCATGCAAAGTGGAAATTTAGTGTGTACTAACTACTGCAGCTGAACCTTCCTGGACATACAGTACGGATTAGGTATCCACCACTAACTGACCACCTCAGCTGTTTTGAGCTAAGTACTCATTTCACTTTTGATTTGTAGGGGGTAGTTTTTCTGCCCTCTTTCTGAGTGAGTTATAAATTAGTCCCTTGATTGAACTTTAGGGTTGCTCCAGCTGGCCTGCCAGTGACTTTTTCTGTTTGGATTTTTTAGTTTTAGTCCCTTTGTTTTCTCACGGATTTCCTATATTTGATTGTGGACACTTTTACACTTTCTGTCTTCTATCGGGGACGCAGTGCATTTTTCACATTTTTTTCATTTTCTATTTTGATTTTCACATTGGTTGTTTTGTGGAGTTTTTGGACCTCCGGGGGATTTTCTGGTTTGATTTCTAACCCCGGCTTTCAGTTCACTGCTATTTAGGATTGATATATTTTTATAAGTGTTCTCTCGCAAGGGCCCTTTCTATTACTCCTCTGTATTTTACAATTTCTCCTTCTGGTACCTCTTTGGTAGCGTTTTTGCACTTGACTTGCACCAGCTTGTTTATTATATTATACAAACGGCATGATGATGTACGGGGCAGGATTTATTTAGATTTTAATCTAAAGTGCTTGTCACTTCAATAAATACCTGCCCGGAGCCAATGGTCAACACAAGGGTTTATACAGGCTCATACTGAATAGTGCCATTAGTTTGATTGATTTTTTTGATTTTTTGAATTTTCTTACATATTTTGTTTGTAAGATTTAGCTGGTGGTGCATTCCCTCATACCATTGTTGGTTCAGATTTATTTGGTGGGGATTGTATTTTTACAGTACCAGTTTTTAGTGCTTATATTTTGTGTATTGGTACATATTTTGGTTTTTGTCGGCACCTACATATTCCTTCTTTGCAGAATCTCTGCAAGCTGCTCAAGACTAACAGTAAAAATCAAATACCCAGCTAGAAGGGCCTTGTGAACCAGCTCTCTGGTTCTCCCTTCACAGTAGGACACACTCAACATTGCAATAAAAAAGTGTGCTGAATCAGGAGTTACAGGAGAATGTCCGGATTGTAGGACTATGCAAGGACAGTCACAAAGGGACCATGATATCACAGTGTGTGTGACCTCTGTTTACATTCTACTGATTTAAGAGATCAAAACACATTCCTGCACAACTATGTCAGCAGTCCCTCACATTAATTTCACTATGCTGGGTGAGTGGAGAGCCAGGCTCCCACATTCTTTCCTGGGGCTGCCAGAAAACCTAAGATGTGCCGTTATGCCCTCTCACATCAAACCCACTCAACAGATTGACACTCACAGTGTGTTCATGTTGCGAATGGCCCGTCGTGACATAATGGCATCTGTGACTGCTTTTTTAAATTGCCTGCAAAGAAATTTAACGGTCACTCACCACCACAAGCACAGAAAGACTGTATGAAGAAGAGTCAGGAAACAGGCCTTGAAGTAAAAAGGGTCCCTGATGACACAGGACAGGAAGAAGAGAAGCCTGGCAGAGGGGAGGATCTCTTATGGCAGAAGGGTGGGAAGGAGAGAGAAAGATCTTACAGTGAGGGAGGGAGGCTCCCTAATAAGACAGCTAGGATAGAGTAAACAAACGGTCCCTGGGAGGGGGGGGGATTCCTAAAGAGAGTCAAATAGGAAGAAATAAAGGACAATAGCCTCCCTGATGAGAGTTGGATGGGAAGGCATAGGGGTACAGCCCAATAAGAGCCAAATACTGCCTTACCTCATGGTCAGGTACATGGGTCGAATGGCAAACAATGGAAAGGTGTGCACTTTAATCATGATGGTCATAAATGCCATGTAGAGCAGTACTTTAATAAAGCCTGAGGAAGAGAAAGATAACTACACTGAGATGAAATGTGTCCATTCCTTAGAGTAATACCTTCAGCAGACACACCATAAGAAGGCCTAAAATCTCAGGACTACCTTTTGCACATTACAAGGAGCTGCAATATGACCATTCTTAGACTAATTTGACAAAAAATTCAAGTGAGGAATGTTCAAAGCAACTTAAGATGAGGGCTAGGTAAGGAGACTCTCCCCTATTTTCCGTTTACATTACTGCTCTGGGGTAATGATCAGAATGAAAACATGGAATGTTCAATTAATCCTTATAATCAACTGGCTAAACACCTTTTGCATGGGTGTGTTACCTGTGAAGAGCTCAGTGTATAACATGTACACTGCCTTGTTGTCCCAGGGATTCTCCCGTAACAGGTCCACAGAGTGCAGGATATATTTGATGAAGACAGTAAGGACCATAGTCATGAGGATAGCATACTGTGGGAAAAGCAACAGCGAATTAGGGCTGCAACCTTTCCTTCCTGAAAGGTAGGCCTCTAATTTATCCTTAAGGGTTAAATAATCCATGTCATGCAATGTAATAAGGATCATTACTGAAGAGCAGAAGGTGCTACAGAGTGGGAATGAGGTGTACTAGCAGAACTCTATGTAGGGGAGGGGGAAGTGTGTCTCAAGAGCAGACAAGATGCAGCATAGTGAAAAAATGGATACTGGCATAGCTGTGTGTGTACACAATGGGGGAATACAGGTCTCCATATCTGAATAGCTAAGAGTTGTTGCAGGGTAAGATCCGACATGTGTGAATATTCGTACACTAATAAAAAATGATTCAAGGTCCCCTTGAAAGTGGGAAAAATACCAAACAAAATAACAGGAAGAGTCAACAAGCTCTCACCTCAAAGCCAAAGACCAGCTGCACAGATGCTCCCCGTGTAAGAATGCTGTGGTACGCATGACTAACAAAGAGAAAATCCAGGATCTCCAATAGCAGCATCAGCGCTGGAGGACCAAAAGAACATTTGAAGTCAGGAAGGGACAAGAGCTTCATACCAACCCCATCCTCCTTTACAATTTTGTCTTTCTATATAAATTCCAGAGCTACGAGTCAGCAATAAACATACTAGGTCTTAACAAGGTGGGTTAATATATGAACTTTTGATTTTATTTTGATAGTATGTGAAAGATTATCATTCTAAGAAAAAAATAATTGGGAAAAACAAGCCAGGTGATTAAAAAGTCTTCTGTTGAATAGGCACTTGAATTATAATGAAACCTAATCCCAACGTTGAAAAAGATATAAGATGAGGGGCACCCAGGGACTGCAGTGAATGGGGTATACTGCTAAGCAGCTTTCTCCTCCAGTCACTCTCTCTTCTCTGATTCTTCCCTTCACTCAAACTCCATTTTCTCAGACTAAAAAAAAACCCAAAAAACTTGCCTGTCACAAGTAGCTAATCAAGCAGAACACAGTTAGCTTATTTGCATAGCAGAGCCAAATGCCGTTTAGCTTTCCTGGACAGGTGCTGCTGGGGCAGGCAGGCTAGATGAGGCATATGGGTTAAGGCTAGATGGAAAGAGGATGGACAGATGCAATCAAAGGATGATCCAGTGAGGGCTACATGTCTTACAAACAAAACAGAGTTACAGGTGTGAAGGGAGAGAATCCTGGGAAGAGAGAGAGGGGCAGCAACAACAGAGCAGCTGGGTGGCTGTACTATAACAGACCATTGCACCTCTGTGTCCTTCCTTCCTACTCCCAATACAGGGTAACTGAATAGCAACTGTGCTTTAATAACAAGTAAGAATAAATATGTTTAAGACATACATTGGTGTCTATGGAATTGACTGAAGACATGTCCCAATTCACCGTCCCCCAATCAACTATCACGAGCCATACTACGGCCCCACACGCTGCTCAATACTTACATGTAATACGAAAGTGAAAAAGAAGAGAAATGTTGGGACTTCTTTCCATCTAAAAAAAAAAAAAATGCTTAAAATTAATCTCACTCACATTCCTTAAAACATTATTTGAACAGTACTACTGTAGTATTCCCTTTGGTGAGTTGTTTAAACCTGGCCCTGATTTCTCAAAAACTGTCAGAGCTTTTCTCTTATGGTCTCTCAAATCAGAGGCAAAGAAAGAACACTGAGAAGCAAACTGAGCAGAGTTGTTCTGTTGTCATGAGCTTTGGGAAACAAACCCTTCAGAAGTGGAACGAAAGGCCAGCCCCTAATAGTAAAAAAGAAGTTCCCAAAGGAATACTTACAAAGTCAACCCGGTCCTCAGCCAACCAGTGAAAACACTTGAGGAAGAGGAGGAGAGTGAAAAGAGCTACAAAGCGAGGGCTGAAGTCATCTCTGAAGACTGTGAACGCCAAGCAGGTCTCTGTTACTGCATACCAGGAACGCTCTAACAGATGCTGAGAGAGACAAACGCATACACACACACACACACACACACACACAGAGAAAAACTAGTTTTACTATCCAGCACCAAGATGACAAAATTCCACTTCTTTCCCTAAGTTTTTGAATAAAAAAGCCCTTCTCTATCCCATTAGAAAAATTTGGAAGCATCTTTGTACTCAGTTGGATATTAGATCTGATGTGACACCATGTCTCCCTATTACTGGCAATGGGGACTTTCTCCCTGGTATGGGTGTGGGTGCTCATTCTCGATGGTCTGGGAGGGGACTGTTTTATTTATTTCATGTACTCCAATCAGGACTCCAGTCCTTCCGGATGCTATGCGACTCTTCTGCCCTTGAGGCTGGAGACTGGTTTTCTTATACAATTGCAACATTATGTACATTCCCTCCCTGGTTCTGCTCCGACGGAGGGCATACAGGAGAAATTGTCCGAGGCTCTTTGTTTAACTGCTCAAGTGCCCATCCCCCTGCGTTTTCATCACCGTTTTTTGCAGGAGCTGGCTGGAGACTTGGACTATGCAATGCTAGCTGTTAAATGGACTCAAGATTTACAATTTCCCATCTCCGCAGACTTGCTTAAGCGGAGTGTTTCCTTGGGGGCGAAATATTTGGTGTCTGTAGCGGAGAAGGAACGGTATTATAAATTTTTGGTTCGGTCATATTTTGCCCCTGTCAGAGCTTTCCGTGCCCACATTTGCGCTACTGACCAATGTCCCAAGTGTGCAGCACCCAGAGCATCGTTGGGCCATATGTTCTGGCTCTGTCCTAGTACACAGGCTTATTGGAAACGCATGTGTCAGCATATTACATCTTTCTGGAACTGTATTTGGTTGCCTACGGACACTTTTATTTTCACACTGAAACTGTCCTTGCATCCAGTTCGACCGGACGCTGCAGCGTTTGCCTGGAAAGCTATAGTTATGGGCATCAAGACTATTCTTCAGTGCTGGTTGTCGCCCCATACCCCTACGGTGTCTCACTGGAGGACTCAGATGATCCAGCTGGCGGGATGTGAATGTCTAGCCATTAAGGATATGGACTCCAAACATGGTTCTTTTTATCTTTGTTGTTGGTTGCCATTTTGTTCTACTTTGACACCCTCTGTACGCAGTCGACTGCTCAACTGATTGCAGGACGTTGGAATGGCTGTTCCCATGGGTGGGAGGGTGGTGGGTTGGAGGGGTAGGCTTGGAGGGGGAAGTTTTCATGTCTATTGCTTCCTGTTGTACTGTTTCTTTACCATTGTTTGAAATGAATAAACAGATTTAAACATTTTAAAAAAGCCTTACCTCCATTTCTGCTGCTCGTAGCTGCCCAAAGAACACCTTGCCCATGAATTTACCCAGCATAAAAACCAGAACAAAGGCCTGGATGTACAGAACCTATAGGAGTGAGTGGATGGAGAAAGAAAATAACACTTGTAAATCAGACCATTCACATCCAGGGTGGGTGGGAGGAGGAGGGAATACTTTAGTATTATATAAGATAAATATTTTGAAATTACAAATATGTATTCATTATTGATTACTTAATGGAAGGGTGGGTGGGATAAAGATATTGTATGTATATATTTATAAGATGAAAATGTGTTTTGTGCTTTATTCTCCGATTGTTAATATATATTGCATTGTTAAGTTTTTCTGAAAATTAATAAAATATTTAATTTAAAAAAACCCAAAAAACCAGACCATTATAACTGCATGAGCACTATGCATCCAGATCACACTGAGTGAGCAGTTTGTGACATAATGAAATCAGCATGAACAAGCCTGACCTTGAGCAGACATTTCTCGAGCACAAAACAGTCCTAATAGATTCAGAGGTATTCTTTGAGGTTTTGCACTGGGTTCTGAGAAAGGCTTCATTCACACCCCTCAACTCTTTTGGCTGTCAGGATGCAATTTCATTAGCCAAGGTTAAAACCAAAGTTCCTGGAGAATGCACATAAAAGCAGCGCTCATTACTTACTGCCATGCTAGGACTGGACTTGGTCAGGTACACTACAGTTGGATAGAACTGGTGCTTCAGGTAATAGGCATGTACTACCACGGCAGCAGTCAGTGCCAAGCTGCCGACCATCAATGCCGCTGTCCGAAACATCTTGGCTAGCCTGACCTCAGCACCCTGCAATATAAAATATGTGCCCAAGAGGTTAAAGACACATCAGCACAAAATGCATCAAAATTTACCACAGAACTACATTTATGAATAAAGATCTTCTCATTGGTTGAATTGACATTTTCCTTGTCTTTTCTTTGGACTGCATCTCAAGGAGAGGTGTCCTTCTTCACTGTGCCCAAGAGGTTAAAGACACATCAGCACAAAATACATAAAAATTTACCACAGAAGCACCACTGGCATGAACAATGCTACACCAAGGGCTTTTTTTTTTTTTTTTTACTAAGCCGCGTTAGGGCATTAACCCGTGGAATAGCACGCGCTAAATTGCCATGCGCGCTAGACGTTAACGCCAGCATTGAGCTGGCGTTAGTTCTAGCCGCGTAGCGCAGGTTTGGCACGCGCTAAAATGCTGTGTGCGCTAAAAATGCTAACGCAGCTTAGTAAAAGGAGCCCCAATGGATTCAATGCAGAATGAATATAATTTATATTATATTATATGCAGAATGAATATAATATATATTATATTCATTCTGCATTGAACCCATTGGGGCTCCTTTTACTAAGCTAAGTTAGCATTTTTAGCGCACACAGCATTTTAGCGTGTGCCAAACCTGCGCTACGCGGCTGCAATTTTTTCCTGCTGGGTGGCATTAAAAAGTAGCCGGGTGGGGCGGGATGGGGAAATTTGGTGGTGGGGAAAATTAAATGTGTATTATTTTTATTAGTTAATTATTAATTATTTTCCAATGCTCAATATGACTTCCTTTTTAAAGGTTTGACACTTGTGCCAGAATATTTTTACTAAATTTAAGAAGTATCTAATTCTAGAAGTGAATAATTAGATATTTGCCCTCTTTCAAATGGTATAGAGCAAGGGTGTCCAACCGGCGGCCCCGTGAAGTATTTTGTGCGGCCCCGGTCGAGGGCGATGCAGTGTTTTCCTCTGCTGCCCCCGGGTGTTTACCGTCTTGCCGGCTCCCTCCTCTGTCTTGCTGCAGCATTTGCGCAGCCCCAGAAACATTTTTTTCGGCCAATGAGGCCCAGGGAAGCCAAAAGGTTGGACATCCCTGGTATAGAGGTTTAAAAATGGGAAATGCGTTAATGAAGTCATTAGGTTCAATCTAGCCATTTATTTCTGCATGAATTTAAACTAATAAAAAAAAAGATAAATATAGCTCATTCAGTCATACAAGAAATGGCTCTACTGCACCTCTAATAATGTTTTGATCACTAGGTTCCCTTCCGAGGTCTCATTAAGGATATGAAATAGATGCAATCCCCACTTCCAGACCTCTTCCACATAATTTATGGAAAGGTGTTACTGAGCCTTGAAGGAGACCTGCGTGATTGCACTACAGCAAAATTAAAAAGTAGCAGATAAAGATCAAAGTGAGAGCTAGGGCAAAACAGTTTAAGGAAAAATGCAGGTAATAATCAGCAATGTATTAAAAATATTTTATTTTTATTTGCTTATAATGTCATTTGAAAGTTGCTTGATGTTAATACAACTTTAATTTAAATCTTTATACTGCTGGTGGGGGACAACACCACTTGTCAACAGTAAAGTTAGAACAGGGTCATTAAATCCAGAGGTGTACCTAGTATATACCCCTCCTCTATATAAAAAAGATATTTTTAGTAATAATCCATGAGTCACACAACAAGGGTGCACCTAGAAAAAGGCAGCATCTTAAACACTGTGAGCACTGGAACACCAACACACGCATTGTAGAACTAAACAAGCCAGATCCTGCACAGTCGATGCGAACGGAAAACCATGTCCTTTTCATACACACAGAACACAGATACACCCTCGCCCAATATGGAATAATCACAAACTAAAAAGAGAAATATGTAGACAAAAGTTAAACTGAACCAAGAAACCAGACTCTGCATACAATGCAACACCACAGAAACAGTGACACATGTCCCCTAATATTGCACAAAATATAAAGACAGATGTAAATTTGAAAAAAATTGCTACATAACACTTTACAAATTAACAAATAGAAATAAAACAAATAATGAGAAATAAGAAAATACCATTTTATTGGACTAATCCATTTTTCAATTAGTAGTAATTAGCTTTCAGAGGCCAAATCTTTCCTCAAGACAGTACAGTATACTGCTGTTATGGTATCCTGTCCTGACCTGAGGAAAGGGGTTTAGTCCCCCCAAAATTGCCTTATTTCCATTTCCTATTGATAAACTTTAATCAATACAGATTCAATACTACTTGATTCTACGTAAAGCAACAACAACAAAAAAAATATATAAATAAATAAAAGAATAAAAAAATCTCTCTACCTTTTGTCATTTCTGCTTTAATCATCTTCTTTTCGCTCTTCTTTCTATTCAGCGTTTGTCCTCTCTCCCTTCCATGCAACATCTGTCCTCTCTCTTTGCCTCTTCCACCCAGCCTCTGCCCTTTCTCTCTCTATCCCTTTCATCTACTGTCCACCCTTCTCTGCCCCTTGCATCCACTGTCCACCCTCTCTGCCCTTTCCATCCAGTGTCCGCCCTCTCTCTCTCTTCCATATGGCATCTTCCCTCTTTCTATGTCTCTTCAATAAACTGTATATCCTGTCTCTCCTTTGTACATGATTTCATTTCAGCTTCACCTCCTCTCCCTTTTTTTGTCTCCACCCCCTCCCCTATGCTCTGGCATCTCTCTCTTCTCCTTTCTTTCCCTTCCTTCCCTCCATGCCCTGGCATCTCTCTCCCTCTCCCTCCTTGCTCTGGCACTTCCTCTCCTTCCTTTCCCTTTGGTCTGGCATTTTATGTCTCATTAGTTTCCCTTCCCTCCCCATGCCCTAGCATCTCTCTCCTCTCCTTCCATCTCCCCCTCCCACTCCATTATCTGGCATCTCTTCTCCTTCCTTTCTCTCCCTCCTTCCTTCTTTCACCTGGTCTGGCATCTGTCTCCTTCCCTCTCCCCCTCATATGCTCTGACATCTCTCTCTCCCCCTCCATGGTCTGGTATCTCCTTTCCTTTCCCTCCCTCCCATGTTCTTGGCATCTCTTTCCTCTCCTCTCCCTTCCCTGGTCTTCCTTCTCCCTCCTTCCCTCTCTCTCCCCAATTGGGTACAGCAGCAGCATTTCTATTCCCCCTCCCCAATTGGGTGCAGCAGCAGCATTTCTCTTCCCCCTTCCCCCCAAATGGGTCTAGCAGCATTTCTTATCCCCCTCCCCCTCTAATGGGTGCAGCTGCAGCATTTCTCTTCCCCCTCCCTTCACAATTAGGTGCAGCATTTCTCTTCCCCCTCCCCCCGTCTCACACACCCATAGGTCAGCGATGGAGGGAAGTTTACAACTTGCTGCTCTTGCTTGCATCAGGCCTTCCTCATTGCCAGGTCCTACCTTCGCGGAAACAGAAAGTAGGCAGAACCCGGCAGCAAGAAAAGCCCGAAGCAAGTAAGAGCAGCAAGTTGTAAGCTTCCCTCCGTTGATGACCTATCTCCTGCTTTAGCCTGTAGCGAACTCGTGCTCCAGGACTCTAATGGTACTACTGTCCATGCCGGCTTCCCTTCTCTTCTCTACCTACCCCTACCCCCTCCTCGGGACATAACTTCCGGTTTTAGAGGGAACAGAAGGGAAGCCGGCACGCACAGTGTACTGTTAGAGCCCCAGAGCATGAGTTCAAGTCACTTGCTGGCGTTTTAGAAAAAAAAAAAAAGTCAGGCGGGAGTCAAACACTACAGATACAGGGAGATTAAGTAAACTCACCCACATACATTTGTAATTGCTGTTAAACCTATGGCCACACAAATGGCTTAAAGCTGTGAAGCAGGCCACTGTTTTGTTTAGATTTTCAAGCTTTTTACTTTCACTTTTAGTACCATATATATACTTATAAACCGATCCAAATATAAACAGAGGTAACCTTTTTTCCCCAAAAAGGAGGAAAAAAGGTTGACTCTAATATAAACAGGGGGGTTTAATATTCAAGTGCACCCTCACTGCTCTGCAACCACTCACTCACTCTCTCCTCTGTTCGTCTCTGCACCCAGCCCCCCTCCCTCCCTGCCAGGTACTGTAACCTTTCCCCCCTCCCTCCCGATGCCTTGCAGGCCTCCATTGTGCCTGCCGTGAGACTGATTGGGGGGGAGGGGAACAGGTCCAGTCCCAGCCCGATTCTAATTAATTTTTATCTTCCTCCTGCCTCCCTCCACATACCTTAAGTAACCCTGGTGGTCCAGCAGTGAATCGCAAGTTCTCGTGGCAGTCAATTAGCTAGAGGTTCTGCACGGGTAGGAGTGAACAAAGGTCGCCCCTGCCACATTTCACCGCTGGACCACCAGAAACAGTTAAGGTACATATTGGAGGCAAAAGGAAAATAAAAATAATTAGAATCAGGCTGGGACAAGAGGCAGGAGGGATCCCTCCTTTCCCGGCCACCACTGGACCACCAGGTCTCATGGTAGGCCTGGCACAAGCCGGCAAACAGATTTGAGACGGGTGCGAGTCAGTGCTGACTCAAATATAAATAAACAGACACTCCCATTTTTTGGCCCCAAAATCTTGGTTTATATTAAAGTATATACAGTAGTTCTAGTATTTTTGCTAAAGCTCCTATATACAATATATAGCCAAAACACAGCCAAAAAATTAATACATGTTTATAGATGATATCCTGTATGTTGATATTTTCAAATCACTGGATCTAATAAGAGTTTGCCAGTACTTTATGTAACCCAACATTTTTAAATTGGTGGAATTCTTGCTTCACAATTCCTTAAAAAAAACAAATAAACACAACACCAATACAATTTGACACTTACCTGATATTTTTTTCTTTCCTTTAGTCCTACTAGACTAGTCCAAAACCTGTAGGTTGTCTCTATCAACCAGTAGAATACAATACTGCCTTATTGGTATGGCACATGCATGACAAGGGGAGGAGTGGGAAGAGGCGGGGGCGGAGAGGAGGAGGGGTGCCAGCACCCCCACCAACATGGCAGCCGGGGTGGGACCCAACCCCTTACTACGCTACTGGTGAATCACACAAATACTTTTTCTCTGTCTCCATCCACTGTTTTGGGTTATACGGATCATGGTACCTTGAAGATGATCTCCATTCAGCTGCCTGTAAGTCTTGAACCAATAGAGAGCCAACCAAAAATTGTTGTATGGTTTTGTTTGAATCCCTAGGGAACATCAACATAAAATTTTGTTGAATCTGGAGGAAGTTGAGTGTAGACCCCTGATCCACTCAATATTGAATAACTCATCTTGTATCCATTCTTTACAAGATTGCCGGCTACAGACGCTTAAGTAAATGTCTAAAAATTCTCCCATTTTCTATATTCGTTGTTGCCCCCATGTCTCATTTCCATTTATGTATCTAAGTTTCTAAAGGAACACTAGTAGTTCCTTTTTGTTATTCAAATGATCTATTGAGCATAGGCAGGAGTGATCCAAGTTGCTGTTGTCTATGCCAGTTCCAATCTCAAAATGGTAAACACAGAATCGACTAGATCTCATTGCTGGATGTTTGAAAACAACAATTAAATTTGAGATTCTCTATTAAGGTATCATCATAGGCCCTATTAAGATATTATGAGAGCCGAAATGTGGCCACATCATGAAGGTGACTTTTGTACTAACGAATGAGCTAAACATTATTAAAATACTTTTTACCATACTGCTTTTGTTTGTTTTTGTGATTTTATCCAACTCTATTTTCTGGGCTGGGGACCGCCCAGAAAATAGAGTTTTATACTTCAATAACATACAACATAGCTGATATTTTCAAACTGAAAAGGAGCTGGTATCTTCAGGTTGGAACCCCCCAATAAAAAAAACAAAAAAATTGGTTGAAATTTAATTTTGAAGAATAGCTAGCTATTCAGAGGTGATATCTACTTTTACTAATGGCGCGCTAACCGCTAAGGTGCCCATTATATTCTATGTTAGCGCCTTAGTAAAAGGATCCCTAAATGTAAATCCTAAGAAGGGAAATAAATCAAAATCAGTAAACCCAGTTTAGACAGGAGTCTCACCACATGTTAACACCTAAAACCAGATACCATAAAAGGAAAATAAAATACTAGAACAAGCACTAAAGAGACAAGGAAGCTTGGAGACCTTCTGTGCCTCACAACCACCTAAAAACATGATGGCAGATAAAGGTCAAAAGGCCCATCCAGTCTGCCCATTAGCAGCATCCACTCTCTTCCTCTCCCTAAGAGATCCCACATGCCTATCCCATACTTTCTTGAATTCAGACATAATCTGTTTCCACCACCTCTACTGGAACACTATTCCACACATCTAACACCCTTTCTGGAGAAGTATTTTCTTAGAATACTCCTGAGCCCATCATCTCTTAACTTTATTTTATGTCCTTTCAGTCCAGAGCTTCCTTTCAAATGAAAGACTCGCCTCATGCGCATCTATGCCATGTAGGTATTTAAACATCTCTATCATATCCCCCCTCTCCCACCTTTCCTCCAAAGTATACATATTGAGATCTTTAAGTCTGTCCTAATATGCTTTATGATGAAGGCCATCGACAATTTTAGTAGCCTTCCTCTGGACCAACTCCATAATGTTTATATCTTTTTGAAGGTGTGGTGTCCAGAATTGTACACAATATTCTAAATGAGGTATCACCAGAAAGTCTTACACAGGGGCATCAATACCTGCTTTTTCCTACTGGCCATACTTCTCCCTATGCACCCTTCTAGCTTTTGTCGTCACCTTTTCAACCTGTTTGGCCATCTTAATATCACTATGTACTATATATCATCACATACTATCACACCCAAGTCCCATTCCTCTTTCATGCACAAAAGCTCTTCACCTACTAAACTGTTCCATTTCCTTGAGTTTTTTGCAGCCTAAATGACCTTGCATTTTTTAGCATTAAATCTTAGCTGCCAAATTTCAGTCCATTCTTTAAGCTTCGCTAGGTCCTTCCTCATGTTATTCACAACATCAGGCGCATCTATTAAACTGCAGATTTTGGTAGCAACTGTAAAGAGGCAAATCTTACCTGACAGCCCTTCAGTAATGTGGACTAACTGCTGTGGTGTTCCAGAGGGATCGCCACTGTCTCCTTCCCTCTTAACCTTTATATGGCTTCTCTGGGAAGAGAACTATCTAAACTGAACTTACAAACATACATTTACGCTGACGACATTAAAATCATTCCTTTTATCACGCTCTCATTAGAAACAAAGGATTATATAACATCTATATTCAATCTCATTGAAAAATGGACTAAAGATTTCAAACTTAAATTGAATTCAGAAAAAACAAATACATTCCTTGCAAGTCCATCCAACAAAATCACGGAAGCTTCTCTTCTGATAAACGGAACGAGTTATACTACCAGTCAGAGTGGTTTACAACAAAGACCCGCAAAGGAAGCAGTGGGGCCATTAGATGACCATAGAATAAAGGGAGTACTAAAAGAGGTCAAAGTAATCGCAGACAAACTGAACACATTTTTTGCGTCTGTATTTACCAAAGAGGATATATCCAATATATCAGAAGCCAACAGGCTATACATAAGAAATGAAGACGGGAAACTGACAGGGTCGACAGTCAGTCTAGAAGAGAGTTATACAGACAGATTGATAGGCTTAAAAACAATAAATCCCCGGGACCGGACGGCATCCAGCCGAGGGTAATAAAGGAACTGAAAGGGGTTATAGCTGAACTGCTTCATCTAATAGCCAATCTGTCGATCAAATCAGGAAAGATTCCGGAAGACTGGAAAGTGGCGAATGTTATGCCAATCTTCAAGAAAGGTTCGAGGAGAGATCCGGGAAGCTACAGTCCAGTGAGTCTGACTTCGGTACCGGGAAAGATGGTAGAGGTGATAAAGCACCGCATTATCGATCACCTTGATGGACACAAACTGATGAGGACCAGCCAGCACGGCATCAGCAAAGGAAGATCTTGCTTGACAAACTTATTGCACTTAAAGGGAATAAATAGGCAGATATACGATGTCAACTGGGTCACCCTTGTCTATCTAGATTTTCAGAAGGCATTCGACAAGGTCCCGCATTAATGTCTACTTCAAAAAATTGAGAGCCATGGAATCGAGGGTGATATACTTCAAGGGAATAAATAAGCAGATATACGATGTCAACTGGGTCACCCTTGTCTATCTAGATTTTCAGAAGGTCCCGCATGAATGTCTACTTCAAAAAATTGAGAGCCATGGAATCGAGGGTGATATACTTACATGGATTAAAAACTGGTTAGCAGATAGGAAATAGAGAGTGGGGGTAAACGGACAATACTCAGACTGGAAAAGCGTTACGAGTTAAGTGCCGCAGGGTTCGGTGCTCAGGCCCGTGCTCTTCAACATATTTATAAATGACCTAGAAATTGGCACGACGAGTGAGGTGATTACATTTGCAGACGATACAAAGTTATTCAGAGTAGTGAGGACACAGAAGGATTGTGAAGACCTACAACGAGAAACATACTAGAGGAATGGGCCGCGAAATGGCAAACAAGGTTCAATGTGGATAAGTGCAAGGTGATGCATGTAGGTAACAAAAATCATATGCACGAATACAGGATATCTGGTGCTATACTCTGAGAGAGCCCCCAGGAAAGAGACTTGGGAATACTTGTAGACAAGTCAATGAAATCGTCTACGCAATGCACGGCGGCAGCAAACAGAATGCTAGGAATGATTAAGGGGATCTCAAACAGAACTGAGAAGGTTATCATGCCGCTGTAACGGGCCATGGTACGCCCCCACCTGGAATACTGCATCCATCACTAGTCACCGTACATGAAAAAGGACATAGTATTTCTCGAAAGGGTCCAGAGAAGAGCGACAAAAATGATTAAGGAACTGGAGGAGTTGCTGTACAATGAGAAGCTAGAGAAAATGGGCCTCTTCTCCCTTGAAAAGAGGAGACAGAGAGGACATGATCAAAACATTCAAGATATTGAAGGGAATTGACTTAGTAGAGAAAGAGAGATTGTTCACCCTCTCCAAGTTGGAGAGAACGAGAGGGCACTCGCTAAAGTTAAAAGGGGATAGATTCCGTACAAATGTAAGGAAGTTCTTCTTTACCCAGAGAGTGCTAGAAATCTGGAGCGCTCTTCCAGAGGCTGTTATAGGGGAAAGCACCCTTCAGGGATTCAAGAAAAGGTTAAATAAGTTCCTGCTGGACCAGAACATACACGTGTAAAGCTAGACTCAAATAGGGCACTGGTCTTTGACCTAAGGGCTGCTGCGTGAGTGGATTGCTGGGCACGATGGACCACTGGTCTGACCCAGCAGCGGCAAATCTTATGTTCTTATGCCTGTGTGAACACTGTCAAAGGCTTTACTAAAATCTAAATATACATCTAGTGCACTCCCTCTATCTAATTCTCTGGTCACCCAGTCAAAAAAATTGGATCAGATTTGTCTAACAAGACCTGCCTCTAGTGAATCCATGTTGCCTTGGGTACTGTAATCCATAAACGTCGCTATTTTGTTTTAAAAGCATTTCCATGAATTTACTTACTGGCCTCTAGTTCCCTACTTCTTCCTTATTTCCACTTTTGTGGAGAGGGACCATATCCGCTCTTCTCCAATCCTCCAGTTTAAAATCCAACCTCATCAAGCTTAAAAAAACCTACTCTGAAAGATATATACAGTTCCTCTAAAAAGAATTGTTTAAAAGACTCAAACATCGAGAATCTTAAAGCTAAGAAACATAGATGCAGCTTAGGATGATATCCACCTGGCATGCTGAAAGTGGGATAGAAGGGAGAAACCTCAAATACAGTTAGTGTATACAGCTTCCTCGAGTTCCAAGTTCAGCACCATTACAGAAATAAAAGCCTTCATAAGAACCAGAACAGTAGTTGCCAGATATCAACTTAAGCAAGTACCAGAAAAAAAAATGGCAGGCATAGATTTTATGACCAAGAAGATTTTGGCAAGAAGTAGACAATAGAATGGTGCCACTGTTTGCACTGTAAGAGGAGCATTTCAAGCATGAGGAATCAACATGGAAAGCTGCTCATATATTATGCCGATCCCCAAGAAATGGCTACTTTCATTGTTGAAAACACAATAGATTTGAAAGAAGTATGTTATTTCACAGTTATTCTGTAAGCAGCAGCACCAAAATGGTGACCTGGTCTCTCCTCCAGTTACAAGAAAACTGCCAAAAAGCTACTGCTCAACAGTATTCCACCAAGAAATCACATGCTAAAGCGCACAAGCCTGCTCAAGAAATGCAAGCAAACAGTGATTAATCAGCAAGGACCTGTGTCTGGTGTCTTTAAAACTATTACCACCCAAGTGAAGACACTGGAGAGCTACTAGGAGAGGGTCCAAATGCTAGAAAGTTGTGCAGCTTACATTAGAAATAAATTAAGTATATTTGCTGTTTGACAAAAGTAAACTTTTGTTGCAAGTAAGGTGTTGGTGGAGGGATAGAACTCAGCCTCCGAGTATTGTTCTCTAACTCGGATAAACTTCAGTGAAGAGCTCCCCATACTCAACTGGGTCCCAATAAGGAAAACTGGCTCAGAAGCCAGCCTCAGGAGGTATTTCAAATACAAGAATGCCACTCTGGGAAAGGGAGAGCAAAACTAAAAGGACTTGGAGACTCTCAAGTATTTTCTGTAGGAAATTTTATCTATCAATCTTCTTCCTATAAGCTTAAAGGAAATCTGAGCTCAGCATAACCAGAATCAACTGGTTCAGGAGCCCAATAGGGCTATAGCCAAGTACATGTATGGTGTGCCATCACTATTCACTGGAACAGAAATACAGTACTAAGTATTCTGTGGCTATACTGTACTCTTTAAGGGGCAATCAAACAGAACTGTTTTCCGAACTGTTTTCCTCTTCTGTCTTCACCCACTGGTCAACAGCCACAAGTTCTGGGCTGATTTGGTATGAATACTAAGGAAAAACTTTTATAACTACTAACTATAGTCATGCAGAGGTTGATACAAAAGTAGTAAAGAAGAATGAGGTTATTTTAGCCTCTAATCACCAAGTCCAAATAGAAGAAATATAACTATCAAGCTTTTTGCTGTCAGACATGCCAAAGACCATGAGGGGCCAGAGTTAGCTCTAAAACCAGATCTTTTTTAGATGCATGATATTTAAAAATAGTCTCAAGTATATGTGTTATAACTGCAGAAGCCTAAATATTTCCTTCCTGTATGAAAACTGCAGGTGCTCAATCAGCATAACCCAGTGGTACTTGACAGATATGATCTGTGGTTTGAAAAGAATTTAAAGAAAGCCTTACATAAAATTCTAAAGAGGGGTGGGAGGGGAGTACCACAGTAAAAAGAAATTGAGTTCTTATCTTGCTAATATCTTTTCTAATAGATAGGTGTGTCATTCTGGACAGACGGGTATTCTCCCTATGCTTGAGAGCTGTACAAAAGGAATCCACTCCAGCTTTTTACCTACTCTTCCTTCACTTGAGGGCTCTGCTGCCCCCTTCAGTTTGCACCAAAGCAGACAATAGCCTTATATAGAAACAAAATGTGAAAGAGGGGTTATGTTATGTCGGATTTCTAGACCGCATAACCATTAGTTCGATGATTACAATACAAGAGAGTATGACAAGATCTAATTTGACCAAAACTTTGAAAAAAAGGAAAGTTTTCAACAATTTTCTGAAATGTCCATGAGTAGGATGTAAGCAGCAATAATCGAAAATCTTTATCATAAACAGCTGCCTGCTATGAGAGAGTATACTCAAAGTATTTCTTACTTTTACATCCCTTGACTGACGGAAAAGTAAAAAGAGCATGTGTTTTTCTAATATTTTTGTGTGACACTATAAGGAACCTATTGGCTAAGTACGACAGAGCTAAACCAAAGTTAACTTTATAACATAAGCAACCCAGCATGAAAATGATCTGAGCCTCAATGGGAAGCCAATGTAATTCACGGTAGTAAGGTGTCACGTGATCATATTTCTTCAGACCGTAAATCAGCCTCACTGCCGTGTTTTGAATCAATCTCAGTCTGGCAATATTTTTCTTAATACTCGTCAAGTAGTCCAGAAGACTCAACAGCAATGACTGGACTAGAATTTTGAAAGCCGCAGCTTTAAAACAGGATCGGATGGTGCGCAAGTTCCATAAAGTATAATAACCCATGACATCAATCTGATTCTTCATGGTCAAACACTGATCGAAAACAACTCCCAGTATTCTAATTGTTGGACATATCGAGTATGTCATTGAATTGATCTTTATTGATATTTGTGGGAGATCTTTTGTGAAGAGACAAAGAAGAATTTAGTTTTGCAAAGCTAGTCATAAGTTTTACAAAGCTAAGTCATAAGTTACTAGCGTTATGGGAATTCAGAGAATGAAAAGAAATTGAAACTATAAAATAAAGGAAAAAAGATATATTGAAAGAAATTCAGTAAAGAAAATATATGAATTAAAATTAACAAAAAAATATATATAAAAGAAGAAGTATATCACACGATTGGGTAGAATCAGTGAGGAGTGCTGCCACGCTGTACTATGCTAGTCAGGGTGGTGTTCCGAGACTCCCCAATGTGATTTATTATAAACAAGTTATTGCAGCTTGATATTCATATGGTAATGATTTTGAGATATATTATTTGCCATATTTGCGAATGATTATCACTTCTGTTGATAGCATTGCTGGGTATATGGTTTTCTGGATGCAGCAATAATTGCTTGAACAGGATCAGAGAGATGAAAATCTGTTGAAATTACACCGAAAGGTACCAAGCTATCATGAGTAGATACTGCAGATTGGGATGTAACATGGATCTGTGACTCTGTGTGAGTAGAGATAGCAAGATCCAAGTTTGACCAAAGTCTTCAGAATGAGAGGGATTGTTGAAAATGCATATAAGAACTTGTTTGTCCAGTTTAGAAGGAATGCATCTGCCTTGAGATGTTGCAGAGAGTATTGTCTGGAGCAAAATTGAGGCAGTTTGTGAATGAGGGGAGACGCAAACAGGTCTATCTGATGAGTTCCCCATAACTGGAAGATATGATGGGAGTACTCTGAGAGTTCACTCATGTGGCCGGAGGAATCTGCTGAGTTTGTTGGCTAGGATATTCTGTTTCCCTTATACATATATAGCCTTTAGAAATATGTTGCGAGGAATCGCCCAATTCCTGATGCGTTGGGCTTCTTGAGATAGGAGAGCGCCTTGTTTGTTGATGTCCGTTTGAACCAGAACTTGATTTGATAGAGTATTCTGAAAAGTGATGAGACCATTTTGAATGGCTTTTAATTCTAGAAGGTTGATGTGCAAAGATTTTTCTTGTGCATTCCAATAACTTTGTGTCTTGAGGCCATCCAGGTGAATCCCCCAAGCATACATGGATGCAACTGTGGTGAGAATTTTTTTTTTTGTAAATCTTTATTCATTTTTATACGTATAATAAGTGTGATAATACATAAACACATTTGCACATTGAGAATATCACTTAATATTCAGCAATAATACCAATCATAAAATCTTATCTCCCTCCCTTTTTGAGGTGAAAGGAACCTGAAAAAGGAGATCCCTGGAAAGATTGATAGGGTTCATCCACCACTGAAGAGATTTTTTTAAAAACTTATTTATCTATCAAGATAAACTTTGTCACAGAAATACAATAAAAATATATTTATAAATTCAAAAATAAAACATAAAAAGAACATTTTTATCCTTCCTTAGATCACTAATAATTACAAGAGGAGAAAGGCACAGAAAATATTTGAAAGAATTATAAAAATATCATTTTGAAATCAATGGGCATTAACACCGTTATTACTACCCACTTCCATTACCAGTTAATCAGCATTCAAGCAATTTTTTTTTAATCTAGAAAGGCTCTTAATTGCTCTGGGGCAAAGAAAATATTTCAAAGCAGCATACTTCACAACACATTTGCATGGATATGCTAATAAAAATGTAGCACCCAATGTTCTTGTCTCTTGTCGCATAGTAAAAAATGATCTCCTTTCCTGCGTAGCTCTAGTTACGTCAAGATATAGCCAGACACCCTTACCATGAAACAGTTCCTTAGAATGACGAAAATAAAGTTTCATAAGAGCATTCAAGTCCTGCTCAAAAATGAAAGAGACCAACAGAGTAGTCCTAACGAAGAGTCTGTGATAGATTCCTCCAAAATAACCGAAATATTGTTCAAATCTAATTGAATTGGTTGGCAATTTTCTCCCTCTGCATCTCCCTGGGTCTCTCTTGATAGATTCTATTCACTGGAGGCATAACTTCTGTGGAATATTTCAAAATGTCCAACAAATATTTTTTAAACATATCAAGTGGTGAGATCCCAGGGATATTAGGAAAATTAAGTATTCGAACATTTAGTCTTCGGTTATAATTTTCAATATTTTCTTTTTTTTCTTGAACTGGAACTTTTTTATTAATATTGCTAAATACAAACATGTGGTACACTTGCATATTACATACAACCTGGTATCCAAATAATAAAAGGAACCACAGCAAACCAGAAAGCCACAGAAAACTGCAGATCACCAACCCAAACCCCGCCCCCAACAAAAACAAGCTCAAACAATCAGTAGTCAAAGAATTGGTACTTTGCCCAGGAAACAAAATGAAGCAGAAGCACACAAATCGCCCAATGCTTCTCCCCCTTATAGCCAGAGTCTCTTCCATGTCCAGATAAGTGCCCCAAATGGCGAGAAAGTGCTGCCACTTTCGGTTCAAGAGCACCGAAAGTCTATACCTGTGACAGACCCCACTCAACTTATCCCACATCTTCCGCAAAGTCGGCGCCACAGACTGTTTCCAATACTAGGCCACCACCAGACGAGCAGCTACAAAATTGAGGGCAAGCAGTTTATCCTGATCATCATTTAATCCCTCCACCCTCATCCCCAGCGAGGCTATCAAGGCATTTCTGCCCACCTTAGCGTGCACCAGCTTACCAACGTAATGAAATATCTGTGACCAGTAAGTATCCAACACTGAACACTCCCTTTCCCCGCAACCCCTCCAGCAAAGAGCAGAGAGCAGACTGAACAAGTAATTTTCTGAAAACAGCACAGGAGAAAAAAGCCAACGGACCAACAATTTAACAGCATTCTCCACCAACAAGGGGGCTAGTACAATATGCTGCAAGCGATAGGAGATATCAGCCCACTCCTGTGCTGTAAAAGAATGATGCAAATCCTCCTCCCATGCTAACATGTAGGATACGTTCGGCCTAGATGCCTGATTAAGCAATTGATAGCGAGTAGAAATACAGCCCTGTCTTACCGGCTCTCCTAAAAGGTCCTCAAATCAAAAGCACTGAAAACCATGAAACTGGGATACCCTATCACACTGCAAAAAATCTTTAACTTACAAATAAGGGAAAAGATCCCCTAACACCAGCTGAAACTGCTCCCAGAGCTCAGGAAATTCCTTGATCCTATCCCCATCCAGAAATTGCCCAAAATAGAATAAAACCAACCTGGCCCACCTCTAAAAAATGCCCCCCACCCTACCTGGATGGAAGTCTTAAGGCATGCAATAAGGGTAAATAGAGAAACCCTCCCCTCTCCCCCATCACCCGAGCTCTAGAATCCTGCCAGATACTCAAAGTTAACCAAGTAAATGGATTAGCAATAGATAAAACCTCCCCCTCTGTAGCCGAACCCAGAGTAGGTGATGAAAGACCCAAATATCCCTACAAATACAAAAATCCCCATGCTCAAGCGGAACTCACAATTTAGGAGGCTCCGCGTGCCATTCCACCAAAAACAGCTCAGGATAAAAGGAAGTTGTTTCTAGTTATGTGGGAGGAGGTTAGATCCTTGGGAGCTTCATTTCTGCTGGTGTAATCATGCAAATGCATGGTGAAATATCTTGGGGTAAAATTCATATTTTTTGAATCTCAACAATTGAAGGCCTTCATAGATATGAAAAAGATCACGAGGGGAGTAGAGTCAACTAAAGAATGATAAGAAATTTGCTCATCAGTTCTCTTTCATTAGCCTTTTCCTTTAAATAGTTTCCTTTGTCATCTCCTTTTTTAGACATTATTTACCATGCCCCCTGTCTAATTTAGTGGTCTAAGGAGGATTAGATATTTTTTCTTTGTTCTTTACATTTTTCATATTATTGGAAATGTGAAAAATTTTCCCGATGAAATTTTCTTCTGTGTTTCTGTATCAAGAGTTAATCTTGTTAATATATGTTTAAAAGGATAAAGAATTTAAAAAAAAGAAATATTCAGATCCTGTAACGCCTTAGAAATAAATGATGCCAATTCTTCACTGTGGAAAAGCACTTCCCATAGCATAAACACCTCTTAACCGCCTCTGCTGCTATTTGCCTGCAAACCGTGCGCACAGCACTGATAAAGATGATGGAATTAAATTAGCACAGAAAAGTAAAGAGAAAGTCTGCTTACCCGACCGAGGCAGGAACACTCATTATGGCTGGCAGTTGTAAGTATAACCCAGCTAAACAAATGTTGGACTCTTTTTTTTTTTTAAGGGAAAGAAGAAAAATTAGAGTACCAACCAAACCCCTCAATCTATCAGGTGTAACTCCTAAAGCTGGCACCACTCAGCCAGACACCCCTATCTCACTGAAGAGAGAAACACTCAACAGGAGCCTCAAAAATAAAAATTGGAATTGCACAACAAAAGCCAGGAACTAGTGAAATAGCAACCATCCACCTGCTGGAGATAGTTGATACTGATACCTTCCATCTAAGAGGTGCACCTGTTAATCAGTTCTCTATTTTCCACCTGCTGGTAGATGTGTGCTATCCCACTAGTCTCTGGATTCATCTGCTGCTGTTGCTAAGGAAATATCTGTTTTGATGTGCCCTGTTTATGTGGTGCCTTATTAAATGTATTTTGAGCTTAATAAAGCAAAAATAAAAACCGAGAAAACTATTTAACAGTTCGCATTAAGGATGTCCAAACTATGCTTAAGTTCTGTCCACAGAACTCACATCAATCTGAAGCCCAAACTATGCTCAAAAGTAGACCTCCTTTACAATGCCTATAGGACCTAGTTTTATAATTGCTATGCAATTTGCTAGCTTATTGTATAAGACACTGGTTAAACCTACAGCCTTCTGCTCTAATGATGTTGGTTCGAATCCCAGCCACTCTCTCTGATGGAAGAGAAATAAATAAAAGCATTAAACAGCTCCAGCTCCCAGTATCACAATTATAATAAAACACTATAAAATTGCCATTCTAATAGTAATAATAAAATATTAAAATATTAAGGACATTGTTTGGATGTCTCTCACCTAAAACCTGATTCTCTAAAGGACGTCTAAACAGTGCTGAGCGTGATTCTACAGAGGATGCTCAAACTGCGCCTAAGTTTAAATGCACTTTGCAGAATCAGGGCTCTTATG
Source organism: Geotrypetes seraphini (assembly GCF_902459505.1). NCBI lineage: Eukaryota > Metazoa > Chordata > Amphibia > Gymnophiona > Dermophiidae > Geotrypetes > Geotrypetes seraphini. Next base: position 68,191,221 of record NC_047091.1, on the reverse strand, counting down.
CTCTGAGCCTGATGGGGGTCTCCTTTCTATTTCCTTGCTTCACACACAACTTGTAGATTGGGTCCCACAAAAAGATCTTTCTGGGTTAGCAATTTCATGGAGTGCAGATTTACATTATACGGTCACATCATCAGCCATATTGGCTCTCCTTCATTCTATATCACACTGGGTGAGATCGGAAGAGTTGCGCGAGTGCCAATATAGAGAGTGTTATGTCGGGCATATGTATGTCATTGCATTGTATAGGCTTCTTTTAATGGGGGTCACCACCTCAGATTTGTGTGGGTGCTGTTAAGAACTGCACCATACACAGGCATTCTGAAGAGCCATTTTCCATTACTTGGAGAGTATCTTGCAATACCCCCTCCGGTTTCATTGTGTGTGTGTGTGGGGGGGGGGGGGGGGGTATTTTGTTGGGATAAGTGGCAAGATTGGGTGTAAAAAGCTTGTGTCGTGGGTAAGAAGACTATCTTACAATATTGGACACAGACTGTGGCCCCCTCCATTTGGCATTGGCGTAATAAATTTCATGGACTTCTATTGATGGAATTTAGGTCCTTACGCCTTACTTTCAAAACTTAAGCGCCACTTTCTTAATATTTGGGGTCCCTACATACACTCCTTATCACCCCAGGCCGTAGATTTTTTTTCTAAATCAACTAGATGATAAACTTAATGCAACAGAATATAGAAGGATCATGAGTGGAGGGGGTTTTTTTTGTCAGTATTGCATCACTAATTGTTCTTTGTTTTGAACACTTTGGAGGGGAGGTGTTTAGGAAGGCTTACAGTCATGGACTCTAACACACTATATTTACCAGAGGGGTTCAGAGTCTCGCCCCTGGAATAGATTGAGGACCATTGGCTCTTCACAAGGCCTTTGTGTTTCTTTTCTGCTGTGTTGTGGATCTATGGAATAGGTATTGGGATGGGAAAGGTTGGATGGTATGGGGATAGAGTCCATCGGGGTTCCTGATAATGACAGATGGGGTTTGTTTATTGTTTACTCTTATGGATTCTCTGATTGGGTTCTTCAATAGATTGGGGGGGTGAGTGGGAGGAAGGTATTGTTTACAAAAACTGTTGGTGACTTGTTCATTGTTGGCTATGTATGTTTCCTTGTCTGTTTTCCTTTTTTGATTATGCTGTATCCACGTGTTGGTCTTTCTGCTTTGTTGTCACTAATAAAAGTATACAAGCATAAAAGAACCCATGGATTTTGGAACAGATACAAGTTACTCAAAATTGCTACCTCCTTTGACATTTCCTGAGACAGAATCTGTGCAACTTTGTTTCCCAGCGCTCACCACAACAGACATTGCTGAACCCACCATTTAGCCTCCATAAAACTGGATTGCTAGAAAAACGATAAGGATATTATTTTACACATTTTTCTTTAGAAATTCTCATTTACATTTTATTAATGCAGACCAATGTTTGAAACACTACTGAAAATATGTCTTTTGTTTGGGGGGGGAGGAGCCCAAAAATAATCCTTCCCCCAAAAAAGTTCTAGTAACTATAGCAGTCCTAGGGAAACTGGATTCAATGTGATGTGGTACCTGGTCTTCACAAGTAGTGCACTACATAATCGCTTAACTTTCATGATCATCATAAAAAAGCAATCATAACCTGACAAAATGAAATAAGAACTTAAGAGATGCAAAGCTAAATCAGATCAACAGTCCACCAAGCCCAGCATCCCATCTGGATCAGATTAAGTATCCAACTGATCCTAAACAGAAAGGCCCATTCCATGCTGCTCACTTCTAGAAACAAGGGGTGGAGAATAATCCAAGGCTAACAGGCTTGGTAATAGTTAACAATAGAGAATGACACAGGGATAACCACAAGGCAGGGATGAGGACAAACTGTGTCTCTGTGGTCATTAAGCTTGAGGTTAGCCTTAAAAAAGGCTGTTCAAACTAGATGGATCAGCATCTATCAATATGTAAAAACATAACACAACTTAGACAACTGGCAATTAAATTCAATGATTAAACTGCAGAAGCTGCTTTTGGATTTAAATGAACCAATGTTAAATGTCATGTGTCCCTTGTCTGCCTTTAATGTAGAAACAAGAGTCTTGTCCGCTGATCAGACTCCTACCACCTGTAACATCCTTCCATCACATGACCAGCTGCTCAAGCATCTTATTGTTACGAGAAGGTGCTGAAAAGTTCTTAGCCCAACCAAACTTCCTAAATTCTGAGTATTATTTTGCCACTGTAGCCAAAAAGAGTTTTATCTTATTAAGTGCCAATTTGCAGAACAAAATTCTATGTTTTCACATTGTTACAGATCATTGATTGAACCATATCCACATCATTCTCTTCTTGGTTGGGCTGAAAACTTTTCAGCACTCCCTCGTACTGCAACAGATTCATCCATCGTTGCTGGCATCAAAGAGCATTTCCAACATTTAATAGACACTTATTTTTCTGTTCATCCACTACACAGTGTTGGTTCTCTTCTACACTCAGATCTGAAAGACACTATACAATTATCTTCCCAAATGAAGTAAAAACACAGGCAACTGAATCTTTGAGAAGGCTGTACCAAAACAAGATCAAAATGGAAGGCTCTATTTGTGATTTACAAATAAGTTTTACAGAATATTATAACTTTTATATTTAAATATTTTTTATTAAATGATAAAAATCATAAGCGTTCGAAGCTTGTGCAGATGAGGAGAGAGCCCTGTGTCATTTTCAAGTTAAGCCTGTCTTCTAGAAACATACAGAAACTTAAAAAAACATACAAGAGGTCACCTGACGCCATGAGCGAGTGAGGACGCGTTCCCGCTCAGCTCCGAGGCCCCGTCTCTGCCCCCGCACATACCGCCGACATTCGGACCGCCCGAGAGCGAAGACTGCCTAGCAACAAACGCTAGACCGCATGGAACGGTATTTGACCCGTTCCCAGGAGGCGACACGCGCGAAAACAGCGCGAAAAGACAGAGAGCGTGCTAGCCCCGGGGCGGGCAAGATGGCGGCCGCATCTGGAACGGCGGTCACGGAGTTCTCGGCTGGGGCACTGCTGGAACTAAAGGCGGCGGTGGCACAGGTCCTGGGCCCCCAGATAGAAGCCCTAACAACCCAAATGACCAGGCTGGAACAGCTGATGTCGGACACGACGGCCAGAACGACCGAATTGGAGCACCGGGTGTCGGCAGCAGAAGACACCCTAAACTCACACGAAATGGATCTCTCGGCCCTGCAAGAGACGGTTCAGTTACAAGCAGCTAAACTGGACGATCTAGAGAACCGTTCTCGCCGAGGGAACCTACGCCTTATGGGTGTGCCCGAAACTATACCCGACAATCAATTAACTGCGGAGCTGGAGGGCTGGCTGGAGCTGGAATTCCCAGACACAACATCTCTGGGCCCATTGTGTTTGGAAAGAGCACATCGCCTCGGCCCCCGTCCGACTAGGGACTCCAGGCCTAGGGTGGTGATTGTGAAAATCCTCAACTACAGACACAAACTGGAGATCCTGCGACAGTACCGCACTAAACGCGACGCAGTGAAGTTCAGAGGCTCTGCAATACGGATAAGCCAGGATTACTCTGCAGCTCTCACTGAACGCAGGAAAGCCTTCTACCCTCTGTGCTCTAAGCTGGAAGAAAATAAGTATCGTTTTCAGTTCATCTATCCAGCGGTCCTAAAGATACACCATGAGGGCTCGTGGCACGTGTTCACCGAGGCTGTGACAGCCGCTGACTATATAAACAAGGCCATCACACCAACGTCCGAGCCGACATAGGCACAAATGAAGAGGCGGCGTGATTCATACTGGAAGGCAGAACCGGCTATTGTTAAGTTGCATGTTACTGAAATGTTATTAGACTGAAATGTTATTAGTCTGAAATGTTATTAGCCTGAAATGATGGGGGCACTGTTGAATTATTGTTTACAGGGGTGGGGGTGGGGTCTCGTGAGGCGCCATTCTCGGACCTACCACATATTCCTTCGGGGATATGGTCTTTGGGATTTTTGGGGGTAAGGGGGGGAGGATGTTGGAGTGTGGGGAACAGCCTACTGATGGGTTTTTGGGGATGTTACTGGTTCATATTTGCCTGATTATTAGTTGCTGCGGGGACAGATTGGCGCACCCGGGCGAGGCTGGGCACCTGGGTGTAGATCACATGCGGCCGGATGGTTCAAGCTGTTGGTGCTTTGACCCTGGGTGAACACTCTCTCCGTATTCTGTCTTGGAATGTGTCTGGGATCACATCACCAATTAAACGTACGAAGCTCTTGAGACAGATAAAACACCATAGGGCGGACTTAGCGTGCCTCCAGGAGACTAAATTGACCCGGGAAGAACACTGTAAACTACAAAGGGGATGGGTGGGATCTGTGTATTCAGCCTCCTCATCTGGGAAAAGAGCCGGGATATGTTTGCTTGTACGCAAGGGGTTACACTGCTCAGTGACGTCACTTGCTGAAGATCCTGAGGGAAGATATTTACTCTTAAAGATATCTATGCAGGGCACGGATTTCCGGCTGCTGATTGTATATGGGCTGAACACATACTCACATGTATTTTTTGATAAATTGGTATCCCTAGGCTTGCAAGACACTACCCTGCCACTGATAATAGCTGGTGACCTTAACCAAGTGCTAGACACTTCCTTGGATCGTTCCGGTCCCCAAACGCTGACGGTGCCCAACTTAAACAAAGGTATCCCCTTACTCTGTCAATCATTGGGTCTGGTAGATCCATGGAGACTTCTCCACCCAACAGAGCGAGATTACACATACCAATCTCGGGCACACGGGTCGTTCTCACGCATAGACTACATGCTGGTTCCGGAATCCTGGTTTGGTCGAGTCACAGATTCTATTATAGGCCCTATGGAGGTATCGGACCACTGTCCTGTTTGGGTTGACCTGGCTTGGGGACGGCCTCCTCAGGGAGCCTGTCGGTGGAGATTCCCATCTTACCTTCAAGAGGACCCAGACTTTGGGGCCTACCTCAGAACGCGCTGGGATGATTTCCTAACAAATAACGCACAACATCGAACTGAACCGGGCCTTTTCTGGGAAACCGCTAAATCTGTTCTCAGGGGGGAGATCATTGCCTACGTTGTGGCAAGGAATAAACGCATAGCGGCCAGCATTATAAGTTTGGAAAGAAAATGCACAGCTTTGAAGGCGAAATTTATAAGCACACCAACCACTGAATTGAAGGAAGACCTTCATGTAGCACAAGTAGCTCTTAATACATTAATACATGACCGCACCAAACGCTCCTTAATTTACCGCAAATACAAATATCATAGGTTTGGGAATAAACCGGGCCGGATGTTAGCTTCAATAACCAAGAACTGGCAGGACTCTAGATATATATCAAGAATTACACATAGTCCCACTACCTATCACACTGCACCGAAAGACATAGCGGACGCATTCTATCGGCACTTCTCGACATTCTACGCGAATCCAAAACCATACTCAGGCCCTGATGTTCTTGATTATCTAACTGATGCTGGCCTACCTAGTTTTACCGAACGCCAGCGGGAAACTTTGAACAGACCCCTGGAAGGCCCAGAGATACAAAAAGCCATTAAGACCTTGCGTTCCTGCACTGCCCCGGGCCCTGACGGGTTTTCGGCAGAATTTTATAAGATGATGTCGCCCCAGCTCTGTGAATCACTGATGTCCTATTATGAGGTGGTGACAGAGACCGGAGCTTTTCCGGCCTACGCTAATTCTGCCACTATTACACTGATCCCGAAACCGAACAAACCTAGGGAAGAGGTTGACTCCTACAGACCTATATCCCTACTAAACGTAGACATAAAAATCCTATCCCGTTTGTTGGCAAACCGTCTCACTCCGCTTTTATCACACATTATATCATCTGCGCAGGTGGGCTTTGTTCAGGGCCGCCACTCTGTCCTCAACGTGAGACGCACTCTTTTGGCTATGGCTAGGGCACAAGAATCACACGTTGAGGGCATTTTGGTGAGCTTGGATGCGGCCAAAGCATTCGATCAGGTCCTGTGGCCTTACTTGTTTTCGGTTCTGGAATATGTAGGTATAGGCGGGCAATTTCTAGCCGCACTGCGAGCATTATACACGTCCCCCACAGCATCCATACTGGTAAATGGAATTCATACACCACCCTTTGGGGTGGGCAGGGGGGCACGCCAGGGTTGCCCATTGTCACCATTACTATTCATACTGTACCTGGAACCCCTCCTCAGAACAATACAAAAAGATGATGTTTTAGTAGGATTAATGGAGGGAACATCCCAATTACGGGTGCTAGCATTTGCTGACGATATTTTGTTAACCCTGGCTTACCCCCAGCAATCCCTGACTAGAGCCCTCGAGCTGTTGGATGAGTTCCATTTATTCTCTGGCCTAATCTTAAATAAGCAAAAATCCTTAGTCATGCCTTTGCAAGATGATGTCCGAACTTCCTGGCAGGGGCCCTTTCAATTGGAATGGGCCACGAAATCTTTACGTTATTTGGGGATTTGGATCCCACAAGATTTAACTCAACTATACAAACTTAATGTTCTCCCCCGTCTCCATCTGACGGGACAGAAACTCAGAGCCTGGCGCTCTTACCCACTATCTTTATTAGGGCGAATAGCCCTGTACAATATGATGATTATTCCCCAATGGCTGTATCTATTACAGACCTTACCCTTGCTGTTACAACACCGGCACCTTAGAGTTCTTCACCAGTCGTTGAATGGGTATCTGTGGGGTGGCAGGCGTTCGCGTATACCCCTCCGTACACTATTTCTACCCGTATCTCAGGGAGGCTTAGGACTTTTACATCTAGGCAGAATGAATATGGCATGTCAGCTTCGACATATAAATGATTGGCTATGTGGGACCTCCCATTTTTCGGTGGCTGAGGTCGAGTGCCTTGCATATACCCCCTATCATTGCAGCTACATGATACATGCTTCCACACTGCCTCTGCGCTCACAACACTATGGGGATATTTTACTGGGCCCGTTGAGGAAAACCTGGAAGAAACTGTGCAATCAAATGCACATTAGACCAGAAGTGACACCTTATTTACCAATACATGGCAACGTTGATTATGTTCCTGGAATAAGTCTCAGGGCTCCATCTAGGTGGGCTCGAGGGGGAGTGTTTTATCTGTCTCAAATTCTGAATGCGGATGGGACCCTCTATTCCTTCCAGAAACTATTAGATACTAAGGTCCTTTCAGCTAGTGACTGGCTGTGTTATAGGCAAATGTTGCACTACGTGAATTCCTTACCAAGACAGGCTTTGTTGGACACAGTTCAAGATACGCTATCTGAGGCCCTCTGCTTAACAGCCCAAGAACCCACCTCACTCAGTGTTTATCATCGCTATTTGCAGGGGCTGGCTGGAGACCTGGACTACAGAGCCTTAGCCGAATCTTGGTCTTTGGACCTACAAACCTCAATTACAGAGTCCATGATAAAGAGGGGCTTTACATTGAGATCACGTATCCTGGTGGCAGCAGTAGAGAGGGAACGATATTATAAATTCTTGGTTCGTGCCTATATAGCACCCATAAGAGCGCATCAAACCCACATCAGTACTTCAGCAAGGTGCCCCAGATGTGCGGCTGCCAGAGCATCTCTTGGCCATATGTTTCTGTTATGCCCCGGTATTCAAGCCTACTGGCGGCGAATAGGACGTACAATACAGTCTCTATGGAATTGCTCCTGGACACAGACGTCGACTTTTCTCTTTACACTGAAATTCTCCTTGGACCCGGTTACACCAGGGGTGAATGCATTTGTACAAAGAGCTATCCTGGTGGGCATAAAGACTATTTTACAATGCTGGTTGTCCCCGCACACGCCTTCCGTCTCGCAATGGCGGACTCAGATGATTTCTTGGGCGAGTTATGAAAGACAAGATGTTCTAGACATACATTCTAAGAGAGGGGTTCAGTATCTTCGATGTTGGAGACCTTTTTGTTTAACTTTGTCTCCCGTAGCGAAAGCTAGATTGTTAGAATAAACCAATTCAGGCGAGTTTAACAGTGGCTGTTCCCTGGGGGGGGGGGGGGGAGGGGGGAGGAATGGGAGGGGGGATCATTTCTCATTGTAATGCACTATGTGATGACCTGTATTTTATGTTTGTTGTTTATCGAAAATAATAAAACAAATTTAAACATAAAAAAACATACAAACCTAAAACTAGGCTAAATTACTAGTCATGTCAACATTTTAAAAATAAGGACAAAAGGAACTCCAGCAAGGAAAGTAAAAGTACTGCAGATCTACCACATTCCCAGGTCCCAAATCTAGTCCCATCTGTGTTGCCTAAAGCTGCATCATGTCAAAATGGAACCAGATTTCACATCAGTAGAAAAAGACTTCCAAAAAACGATGCATCTTCAAAACCTTCTTAAAAGTCAGTAAGAAAGATCCATACTCTGAAACTAGCTACCTGTTCTTTTACAGCAAGAGACTGACCACAATGAACATCAATTTTATTAGCAAAGCCTTGGAAACATGGTGAGGAGACAGCATTACCATTTGGAATTGATGAGTAGACCATAGAGTCTGAGAAGGAGTATAGGGTGTCAACTGCTGCGACAGAAATAATGGTGAACCCCACTTGGATAATTTTAGGTAGCACCATCATAATCTTAAAAGTACAGTAATGCAAAATGTGACTAGCAACCAATGCTCGGCATGCAGCCATAGGGTGACAGTCCTTTGCAGCAAAAAAACAAAAAACCCCAACTTAACAGCGGTGTTTTGAACTAGTTCTTCACCATTAAATTATTAAAAACAAACCTGTTTAACCGATTTGTAACCTAAGACCTCTTATGCCCGACCTCTTGTTTCCCAAGATCTCTTATGCCTTACCTCTGTATCCTGCTCACCTATATATATTGTATCTATACTTGCTGATTGTCCAGCCCTTTGTTGTAAACCGCCTCGAACTACTACGGTTTTGGCGGTATATAAGAATAAATTATTATTATTATTAAAGTTCAGACCTTCAGAAAGTTTCTTCAGTTAATGGATTTATGCATATTGTGGCCTCTAATATGTAGCATTTGAGTCCCCCTAATCTAGGGGTCCTTTTATTAAGGCGCAATAACTGATTTAGCGCTTGATAAATGCTAAGGCATCCATTATTTCCTATGGGCATCTTAGCATTTAGCACGTGCTAATCTTTAGCTTGCCTTAATAAAAGGACCCTTAATTAGGAAAGGCAATAATTTTTTTTGTTACTATTTCATATTTTTTTTTAAAAAAGGTTTCATTTTGTAACTATTTCAAGTATATATTATAATATTAAAAATAATTATAGAGTGCTCAGTGTAATATCTTATTCAAAACCAACAGGTTAATAGAATGAAGATGTATTAACATTGCATCATTGCACTCACCTACCTACCAGCCCTAAACATTTAGTTAATTTTAAGTTGTTCAAGCAGATTAATAATGGTGAAGATATATAGATGAATACTTAGCTGAATATGATTGATGAAAAACATGAAAATCTCCACTGTCAAATATGTCGTCTCAAGATAACAAAAAGTGTCCTTGAGATCTGCTCGTCGGTACTGGGAGTCGTGCAATGAAGTACTTCTTATGTAGTTGGTTTAGAATTGATAATATAAAATGAGTGAGTCCCCAAATCCACCGTTAAAAGCTTATCAAATTCAACATGTAGCTAGAACTCCTTAACGTGAAAACAATCCAACATTTCCTTGTCAGCAGGTCATTTTCAATCAACTATATATAGGAAAAACACCGATAGGAATTCCATCTTTCACTACAAAAGTTTCCATCCAAGACAACTCAAAAATAGTATCCCGAATGGTCAATTTTTTAGATTGAAACGATTATGTTCTTCACCTATTGAATATCATCATCAAGCAGGGATCATGAGTCAACGATTCCGGGATAGGGGCTACCCAGAACGATGTATTAAAGTTGCTTACAAGAGAGCCAAGAACGCCAACCGTGATTGGTTGTTATTGCCTAAAAACAAACTTGATCAAACTAATTCAAGAATGACTTGTGTTTTACCATTTTCTAGTAAAACTTCTCATACAAAAAATCATATATAAACATTGGAACATACTAAGATTTCATTCAATATTTTCTGAAACTCCCATGTTTGCTCACAAAAGGAGCAAAAATTTGGGTGAACATTTCAATAACAATCTAATTCATGAAGATAATGTTGAATTAACAGGACACACTAGTTGTGGCAGATGTAAATACTGCTGCCATTCTTTGATCATTAATCAAATCAAAATACCTAATACGAACAATGTTTATCATTTACGGGGTCATTCGGATTGTAACACCTCTCAAGTAATATATGGAATTTTTTGTCCTTGTAATAAGATGTACATAGGTCAAACCAAAAGAGCTATTAAATTGAGAATAGCAGAACATCTGAGTAGTATTCGTACCAATAAATCAGAAGCTCCTTTAACTGACCACTGGCATTCAGCTGACCATTCTCTTAATGACCTCAAATTCTGTGTAATTAGGCATTTTAAATTCAATAGACAGGGTGATATCTCTCATACTCTTCTTTATCACGAACAACGTTTAATCTATACTTGGAATACAGTAATTCCTAATGGTCTTAACAAAGAAATAGAATGGACCACTAGATAATTGTCATGTATTATCTTTCAATCATATATAATAATATATCATTAAGACTTCATTTACCATGTGATCCTTAGACGGTCTTTATATACGTTGATACGTTTAGACGTCATACATCATACATTGATTCGACTTTTATGTTGAAATCTTCTGTCGGCGTGATCTCTCCATTGTGAGGTCCGAAGGTAATTCATTCTTTAGTTTAGAAGTTATATTTTTTGAATATTTTTGATTTTTGAGAACTGTTATATTTCTTGTTTTGTTTATTTTTAGTTATTTCCTCCTGATGACGCAAATTAAAGTGAAACACGATCGGTGTTAGAGGAAATGTTGGATTGTTTTCACGTTAAGGAGTTCTAGCTACATGTTGAATTTGATAAGCTTTTAACGGTGGATTTGGGGACTCATTCATTTTATATTATCAATTCTAAACCAACTACATAAGAAGTACTTCATTGCACGACTCCCAGTACCGACGAGCAGATCTCAAGGACACTTTTTGTTATCTTGAGACGACATATTTGACAGTGGAGATTTTCATGTTTTTCATCAATCATATTCAGCTAAGTATTCATCTACAGTGGTGCCTCACACAACGAACTTAATTGGTTCCAGGAGCAAGTTTGTTATGCGAAACGTTCGTTATGTGAAACGCGTTTTCCCATAAGAATACATGTAAAAAAAAATAATTCGTTCTGCAGCATAAAATATGCTAAGATGACATAAAAAAAGATAAATTTTTGGTTATTATTTTTATTTAGATACATCTAAAAACATAATTGTTTTTTAAAACAACACACATTTTTTAAATTTAAAGACAGACTAAGTAGAGTCTAATTTTACAGTGAGAGAGGGCAGAGTCTCAGCGGCAAAAACTGGGACTTAACTGTTCATTTTTTTTTTTTTTTCTACCGTGTTTCCCCGATGATAAGGCAGGGCCATCAAATAAGACAGCCCCCCCTTTTTAGAAAAAAATGTAAAATAAGGCACCCCCCCGCAAATAAGCCACCCACCGATACCTGCGCTTACCCGAATCGGGTGGTACGGTGGGTGACTCCGTGTGGTCCCTGGCACCCCCGACACGATCGGGGCAAGAGGGAGCTCAAGCCCTCTTGCCCCCCCCGACTCCCCGACACGATCGGGGCAAGAGGGAGCCCAAGCCCTCTTGCCCCCCGACTCCCCGACACGATCGGGGCAAGAGGGAGCCCAAGCCCTCTTGCCCCCCCGACTCCCCGACACGATCGGGGCAAGAGGGAGCCCAAGCCCTCTTGCCCCCCCCCCCCGACTCCCCGACACGATCGGGGCAAGAGGGAGCCCAAGCCCTCTTGCCCCCCGACTCCCCGACACGATCGGGGCAAGAGGGAGCCCAAGCCCTCTTGCCCCCCCGACTCCCCGACACGATCGGGGCAAGAGGGAGCCCAAGCCCTCTTGCCCCCCCGACTCCCCGACACGATCGGGGCAAGAGGGAGCCCAAGCCCTCTTGCCCCGCCGATTCCCCAACTCCCCGACAATATCGGGCCAGGAGGGAGCCCAAGTCCTCCTGGCCACGGCGACCCCCTAACCCCACCCTGCACTACATTACGGGCAGGAGGGATCCCAGGCCCTCCTGCCCTCGATGCAAACCCCCCCTCCCCCCAACGACCGCCCCCCCCAAGAACCTCCGACCGCCCCCCAGCCGACCCGCGACCCCCCTGGCCGACCCCCACGACACCCCCAACCCCCTTCCCCGTACCTTTCTGTAGTTGGCCGGACAGACGGGAGCCAAACCCGCCTGTCCGGCAGGCAGCCAACGACGGAATGAGGCCGGATTGGCCCATCCGTCCCAAAGCTCCGCCTACTGGTGGGGCCTAAGGCGCCTGGGCCAATCAGAATAGGCCCGGGAGCCTTAGGTCCCTCCTGGGGGCAGGGCCTGAGGCACATGGTCGGGTTGGGCCCATGTGCCTCAGGCCCCGCCCCCAGGAGGGACCTAAGGCTCCCGGGCCTATTCTGATTGGCCCAGGCGCCTTAGGCCCCACCAGTAGGCGGAGCTTTGGGACGGATGGGCCAATCCGGCCTCATTCCGTCGTTGGCTGCCTGCCGGACAGGCGGGTTTGGCTCCCGTCTGTCCGGCCAACTACAGAAAGGTACGGGGAAGGGGGTTGGGGGTGTCGTGGGGGTCGGCCAGGGGGGTCGCGGGTCGGCTGGGGGGCGGTCGGAGGTTCTTGGGGGGGGGCGGTCGTTGGGGGGAGGGGGGGTTTGCGTCGAGGGCAGGAGGGCCTGGGATCCCTCCTGCCCGTAATGTAGTGCAGGGTGGGGTTAGGGGGTCGCCGTGGCCAGGAGGACTTGGGCTCCCTCCTGGCCCGATCGTGTCGGGGAGTCGGGGGGGCAAGAGGGCTTGGGCTCCCTCTTGCCCCGATCGTGTCGGGGAGTCGGGGGGGCAAGAGGGCTTGAGCTCCCTCTTGCCCCGATCGTGTCGGGGAGTCGGGGGGGCAAGAGGGCTTGGGCTCCCTCTTGCCCCGATCGTGTCGGGGAGTCGGGGGGGGGGGCAAGAGGGAGCCAGGCGGAGAGAGGGCAGTTAAGGATGCAGCTCGGGCGACTTCGTTGTGTGAAACGAAGTTCGTTGTACGAATCAAGACATAAAGTTCGTTGTGCGCAGCGTTCGCTGTGCGAGGCGTCCGTTATGCGAGGCACCACTGTATATATCTTCACCATTATTAATCTGCTTGAACAACTTAAAATTAACTAAATGTTTAGGGCTGGTAGGTAGGTGAGTGCAATGATGCAATGTTAATACATCTTCATTCTATTAACCTGTTGGTTTTGAATAAGATATTACACTGAGCACTCTATAATTATTTTTAATATTATAATATATACTTGAAATAATTTAATTCACTTTTTTTGTTATATTATTTAATAGGTGAATAGATTTATAAAATATTTTTTCTCCCATTTATTTAAACTTTCATTTTGTAACTGTCATCATTTACAAATGTAAATAATTTTTTATTGAAGCATAACTTCCTTCTTTGTAATATAAAAGCCCTAAACTATAGCTTGTCTAGCTTGTATACTGGTATACAGCCCTGCTTTCTTGAGTTCATTTTAAAATTTGCTACTTGTTAGTTTCATGTGTCCATTTATCTTAATACTGTATCTCAAACTGTGTGCCTCCTGAGATTCCAAGTGTGCCACGGCACACTGAGGAGGAAGAGAGGTGCCTGCCAGCTGACTTCCCTATGCGGTATAGCACCAGCGCTGCCAGATTCGCCAAAAGCCTGCATGTTTCCCCCTTCTCTCTAGCAGTGGCGTACCTAGGGTATGTGGCACCCGGGGCCCATCATTTTTTGACACCCCCCCCCCATGTAAAAAAATATTTTTTGTAATGACCATGAAACGGAATAAATGGTCAGAATAGAAACAGGCAGTGAAAATTTTCTTATATTCCAAACATAACATAACATAAATTATGTCTGAATTGTCATGACATCAGAAGTACATATGGAGTAGTTGCAGGTGATGCTTGGGACAGTTCTGATTGTGTTAGTTCGGTTTTATGTGTTTTTTGAATAGAAGGGTTTTTATTTCTTTTTGAAGGTTTTGCAGTATGTGGTCGATGTCAATTGGTTGTAGGGTTGGGGGTCGAGTGTTGCAGCTCGAATGGCTAGGAGGTTGTCGAACAGTTTTTTTCTTTTGACGTTTTTGGTTGGAGGGTGTGTGAATGGTGCGTGAGTTCTCCTATGTCTCTTTGAAGTGGATTGAATTATTTAGCTGAAGAAATTAGTTACCCCCCTCATCCCACACACATTAATTCTCTTCCATTTTTGTTCCCATTATAAAAAACACTGATAAGTTCCCAGAAAAAAAATACATTAAAATAAGAAGTGAAAACAAAGGCCCCTACAGATGAGAACATAACATAAGAATAGCCTAACTGGGTCAGACCAATGGTCCATCATGCCCAGTAGCCCATTCTCATGGTAGCCAATCCAGGACACTAATACCTGGTCAAAACCCAAAGAGTAGCAACATTCCATGCTACCGATCCAGGGCAAGCAGACACTTCCCCCATGTCTTAATAACAGATTATGGACTTTTCCTCCAGGAATTTGTCCAAATCTTTCTTAAAACCAGCTACACTATCTGCTTTTACCATAACTTCTGGCCACTTCATTTTTAAGTTTAGATCTTTCCTTTCAAACAGAGACCTTGCTAGATGTCAAATACAGCACAAGGTAACTTCACATGGACTTAGCTGTGCAGGAAATGTGAATCTCCTCATACACCCACCATATAGTGCAAAAATGTGCAAAGGTCTGTTTTTTTCTTTCGATCACTACATAGCCTAATGCCACACAAGCAGCGCTGTTACAAACATATTCTGTAGGTCAATGCTAAGGATAACAAAGTTTCCTTCCTTGGACCAGAAGGAGATAAACCACTGGAAGAGATCCCAAAACAACACCCAAAGACCCACTCAGTGTGTGAATCAGTTGAGTGGAGTGGACTAACTGGGGGGTGGAAATGGGCCCGGAGTTTGCTCAGCAGAATTTCCCAGACCACCTCTTCCTCTCAACACATTGACACGCTGCCACCACCACCACTAGAAACACCTCACTGGGTAGGCCAGCTATGCTATAAACTTTATAAAACACATTATTATATTTTCTTATAAAGCACATATTTTAACTGAACTCTCTGACATCCTCAGCCTTTCCATTCACAAAAATAGAAGGAAGAAAAGTTCCCATTTCCTGCTGTTTCATGTCCCCGGCCTATACAATATTTTTTTTCTGCAGACCCTTCAAAAGTCTGACCAAATCCTCGTTTCACTTGCATTATAAAGTACTGAGGATGTCATCTCTCCCCAATCCCAGGTCCTAAAGTCTAAGACAGTAGCGCAAACTAATGCTGCCAGATTCAGGAAAAAAAATTTCGATTCGATTCAGCCTATTGAATTGGTTTTTCAATTCGATTTTCCTGCCCAGTTGGGTGATTTTTTTCAAAACTCCTGGTGGGTTTTATAGCTTTTTCACCCCCTTTGGCTTCTCCTAACCACACTGGCGCTGTGGTGTAAATAAAATAAAGAAACAAAAAGGACTTTTCCTCTCTCTGTTAAATCCTAGCTCACGTTTGCAGTCCAACACCAGCTCTGTCAGGATATACATTTCAAATCTGACATATTATAATCACAAAACAGAAAATAAAATTAATTTTTCTACATTTTGTTGTCTGGTTATATTTCAAATCTTGTTGATCCAAGGCTCTGGTTTTCTTCTGATAACTTGCTTGCCAGGGTCTCCTTCTTTCTTCTTTCTGCGTGCTAACCATCCATCTGCCAACTCTGTCCTCCCTTTCCATTTCCCTTCCCTCCCCAGGAAGTCTGGTATCTTTCCTTTTTTTCATCTCCCTCCACAGATCCACCTTTTCTTAACTACCCTTTCATCCGGCATCTCTCCCTCCTTCCCCACCACCCCAGAGTCCACCATCTCTCCCTTTCTTTTCCCAATTACCCTCCTATCCAGTATCTCTATCCCTCCTCCACACCATCCCTTGTGTCCAATTTCTCTCCCTTTCAGTTCCTTCCCTCCCTAAATCCCATGGTCCATCATTTCTCTCCCTCTCCTCTATTTTCAGACCCATTATTTCTTCATCCCCCCCCAAAGTTTGGCATATGCACGTCTCTTTGAACACCCCCTTCCCTCTGTGTACTTCTAAACCAGGGTCCCCCCCAAAGGCCTGTCCCCCCTTAAAGGTCTGCCTGTCCCCCCTTGAAGGCATGTCCCACCCCCTTGTAGGCCTGTCCCTCCCCCTTGTAGGCCTCTCCCCCCACCTTGAAGACCTGCCTACCTGTCCCCCCCTTGAAGGCCTGTCCCCCCCCTTAAAGGTCTGCACCCCCCCGAAAGCCTGCACCCCCCTGAAGGCCTGTCCCCCCCTTGAAGGCCTGTCCCACCCCCTTGAAGGCCTGTCCCCCCCTTAAGGCCTGCACCCCCCCGAAGGCCTGCACCCCCCCTGAAGGCCTGTCCCACCCCCTTGTAGGCCTGTCCCACCCCCTTGTAGGCCTGTCCCACCCCCTTGTAGGCCTGTCCCCCCACCTTGAAGACCTGCCTGCCTGTCCCCCCCTTGAAGGCCTGTCCCCCCTTTGAAGGTCTGCACCCCCCGAAGGCCTGCACCCCCCTGAAGGCCTGCACCCCCCTTGAAGGGTTGTCCCCCCCCTTGAAGGCCTGCCTGCCTGTTCCCCCCTTGAAGGCCTGTCCCCCCTTGAAGGCCTGCACCCCCCCTGAAGGCCTGCACCCCCCCTGAAGGCCTGTCCCACCCCCTTGTAGGCCTGCCCACCCCCTTGTAGGCCTGCCCACCCCCTTGTAGACCTGTCCCCCCTTGAAGGCCTGCCTGCCCCCCCTTGAAGGCCTGTCCCTCCCCCTTGAAGGTCTGCACACCCCCCCCCCCGAAGGCCTGTCCCCCCCCCTTGAAGGCCTGCCTGCCTGTCACCCCCCTCCCCCTTGAATGCCTGCCTGCCTGCCCACCCGCCCCACCCCGAAGGACCGCTCGCCCCCCTGGCCTCCCCGCACCACCTATGAAGCAGCACTACCTATGCTCCCGGCCTTGCCGTTCAGTCCCCACCACCACCACCACCCCCGAAGGACCGCTCGCCCCACTGACCTTCCTGCACCACCTATGAAGCAGCCGCAGCAGGATCGCGACGTCAGCTATCCCTGCGCTGCTTCCTGCGCCGCGTTCCCACCCCTCCTCTGATGTCAGAGGAGGGGCGGGACCGCGGCGCAGGAAGCAGCGCCCAAGCAGCTCAGGGATAGCTGACCTCGCGATCCTGCTGCTTGCTGCTTCACAGGTGGTGCAGGAAGGTCAGTGGGGCGAGCGGTCCTTCAGGGGTGTGGGGGGACTGAACGGCAAGGCCGGGAGCACCCCTTCAGGGCTGGCACCCGGGGCGGACCGCCCCTCCTGCCCCCCCCTTGGTACACCACTGCTCTCTAGCGTCCTCCGGCTTTCCCCCTGGCCTCCCGGTCTCACCTTTAAAGCTAATTACAGCAGCCTGCAGAGGATCGCCAGTAGGTAAAATGATTTTATTTTCAATATAGTGATCGAAATGTGTCAATTTTGAGAATTTATATCTGCTGTGTATATTGTGTGTGTATGAAAAATGAATGGGAAAAATGGCATTACAATTAGTAAAGAGGATGGGATCTGGGGCAGAGCTTGGGTGGGCCTAGGGAGGTCTGTGGTTGGGGTACTCGGTTGATATTTGTTAGACTTAAGGGGTACTTACCTTGAAGTAGTTGAGAAACACTGCTGTAGGCAATCAGCTGGCGCCAGTGCCTCTCCTTCTCTCCGGCCCTCTTCCCTGCTGGCACCCCCTACTGACGTCTCAGGGCCCATCTGGAGGGCCTCTGCACATGCGCGGATGTCGACATGATGATGTCATGCATATGCGCGATATCATCACGGCGACGTTCATGCACTTCTGGGTGCCTCAAGCCGTGACCACTACCTTTAGTGTGCTCCGACTCGAGAAAGTTTGAGCGACACTGCTAGAGAAAGAAATCTCTTGATATACAACCTAAAAATATCTCAAAGCAGTACCAAATGCAAAATTATAGTTTAATAAAATTGATACAGTTTAAAAATATGTTTCCACTGCTATTACTGTACTTAAAAATATTCACCTCATTTCTATTAAATATATGAATATTAAAACCATCAGATTATCAAGTTTCAAGTTTATTGTATATTTGATTAATCGCTTATTCAAATTTCTAAGCGATGTACATATCTTTAAAATTACAAATAATAAAGGGGAAGCAAAAACAAATAGACGCTAAACAAACATAACAAATTATTGACTAACAGTAAAAACGAGAGGAAAGAATGGGTAGAGAAATACAAATTGCTGATAGAAAAGAAGATAATTATGGTAAAAAAAAAAAACCCAATACTACTCAGTTTTATAAATCCTCACATCTCCTTTCAGTTAGTTGTCTCTTCTAAAACAAAGGACTCCTCTCATATGAGGAAAGACTAAAAATGTTAGGGCTCGTCAGCCCGCTCTCCCCCATGTTATTTGTTTTGTATTTGGAACCCCTGTTGCATACCCTCATGTTAGATGATGCGGTCTCGGGTATCCTGGTGGGGTGGAGTTTGGTTAAAGTCTTGGCCTTTGCGGATGACCTCTTGTTGGTTTTAACGCAACCGCTGGTTTCGTTGACAGCCATATTGGGGGTGATTCGATGAATTTTCTTTTTACTCTGGTTTCCAGCTTAATCGTCACAAGTCGCTTATTCTTCCCCTGGAGGACACTCTGCCTCGTATCTGGGTGGGCAACTTCCCTTTTATTTGGGCGGAAGACACTATAAAGTACTTAGGTATCTGGATTACGAAAGATCTGTCCTGTTTATACACACTGAATGTGCATGACCGCCTACAATTTATGGAAAATAAATTACAGATCTGGCGAGCGTATCCACACTCGCAGATGGAGAAAATTGCTCTATACAATATGTTATTATTCCCCTATTGGTTGTACCTTTTTCAGATGTTACCCATCTCTTTCACTGTCTTGACGCATTGGACCTTTGTGCGCTAGCTGAACGATTTCCTATGAAATGGGAGGCGGCTTCGTTTGGCGTATCAGGTGGTGGCCTTGCTCAGGGATAAAGGCAGCTTGGGGCTCTTGAACTTAAAACTATGTCGTAGCATGTCAGATGCGTCATCTCAACGATTGGTTTCATAATATTGGTTTCGTTCAAGCGGTAGAAACCTCATTATTGCGTCCTTTGCATTTTAGTAACCTGCTTCATGCTCTGCTAAGGTTTCTTCCTGCTGCTATTTGAACGTTCCCTCTTTATCTTTCAATCCATAAAGCTTGGTGCCAGTTCTGTGGATTGTTGCAACTTCCTCCAACCACGATGGTACTAATGCCGATTGGGGGCGATCCTCTCTTTACGCCAGGCTTGACCTCAGCTTCCTTTCGTAATTGGACATCTAGCAATTTATTAAAGCTCCATCAGGTTTTGCTTGAGGATGGTTCCCTTCGCCCATTTGCTGATCTTCAAAGGGAATTTCGGCTTTCTGCCATAGATCAATTTGCATATTGGCAGTTGCACCATTACATCCGTGCCCTGCCCACTGCAACACTGACAGGGGAGTCCTTTGAGCTCTTTCGTGAGGGGCTGTGCTTGGAAGCACAGTCTTATTCCTCCGCGATTTCATTTGAAGTCCCTGGAGGAGCATCTCCCCAACTTTGATTATACACGTCCGAGTCAACAATGGTCTCATGATTTAGGGGTCTGCATTTTCACGGATCTTATATATCGTAGTCTTAGGTTGGCTTCCCAGATGTGCTTATCAATCACTCTATGGGAAATCAATAAGATAACTATGCGGTTACATGCGTCTCCCAGGCGCACACAGCAAATAGCGCTGCAACTAGATGCTCGCTGCCCAAAATGTAATGTTCTTGGTGCCACCTTGGGACACATGTTTTTTACTTGTCCCCGGGTCCGTGCTTTCTGGGGGAGGGTCTTGGATCACATCTCCTCAATATGGTATGCCCGCTGTATAGCCTCCCCTCATCTTTTGTTTTTTCAGTGCCGGGTGCTTGCCCCTGTACCAAAGGGCTTGCGCTGCTTTTTGCGCAAGGCTATTTTAGTGGGGAAAAAATGATCTTATTGCGATGGATGAAGACATTGCCCCCATCCCTGCACAATTAGCAGATGGCTATAAGCCAGTTATTACAGATGGAACGTCACATGGTCCCAAACATGGAGTCCCGGGCTGGACAGTGATTGCAAGATGTCTGGGCTCCTTTTTGGAACACTCTAACCCCTGCTGCTACTTAATTTGTAACAAGTTTTGTCATTGCCTGTATTTTCTCTCTGGGCATCTCACCCAATACTATTGGCCACTGTGCAGTGACAGTGGAAGCATAATTTTCCTCTAGTACACACCTGATTTCAGGGGGAGGGGGGTGTGAGTAAAAATTTCAAAAACTGTTTTTCTCTTGTCTCGCAGACCGTTGTATCATGGTTTTGTATTGGCTATTTTGTTTCTCAAAACTGTATTGTTCTTTGTTCTGCTTAATAAAGATGATTGATAAAAAAAAAAAAAAAAAAAAAGAAGTTAAGGTTCGTCAGCTCTAAAAAGAGACAGCTGAGGGGAGATATGATTGAAGTCTACAAAATCCTGAGTGGAGTAGAACAAGTACAAGTGGATCGATTTTTCACTGCGTCAAAAATTACAAAGACTAGGGGACACTCAATGAAGTTACAGGGAAATACTTTTAAACCCAATAAGAGGAAATATTTTTTCACTCAGAGAATAGTTAAGCTCTGGAACGCATTGACAGAGGGTGTCGTAAGAGCGATAGCGTAGATGGTTTTAAGAAAGGTTTGGATAATTTCCTGGAAGAAATGTCCATAGTCTGTTATTGAGAAAGACATGGGGGAAGCCACTGGATTGGTAGCAAGGAATATTGTTATTGCTTGGGTTTTGTTGTATAGAAAAAGTATGGGTAACATGATGTTTGTGTGAGACTTTATGTGTAAGACCTTTTTAAAAATTTCTTAGAATTACTGAAATAAATAGCTACTACTTTGATTCTATTTCACACAAATTCTAACAGAGTTTATCAAAAAGTCATTATGCATCAATTAAATCAAGTTTCCATCTAAGAAGTCTACATAAAATTCTCACTAGGGAATGGAGGTGAGCATATCATAACATGTTGGATGATCAGATCCTAGGACCTCCTATGATCTATATATCATTCCAGGTCCGCATACCAAATTTGATGTTGTAATCATTTTATGCTCTAACCCTCCTTCCCACCATTTTAATTGATTATCCACAAGTGCTAAAAATATTATCTGTGCAAAAAAAGCAGCCGGCGGGTGTTCCGGCGGCGCGGTTAAGAAATTGAGCGAGTAGCCCTCGGAGATGATCCGGAGACCCAAGCATCTGATGTGATCTCGGTCCAGGCCGCAGAAAAGGCTCGGAGCCGACCCCCTATAGGAAGGGGGTTGGGCGAGAGTGCGGAGGGGGCCCGCCCCCATCCGCACATCCCGTCAAAAGGACGGAGCCGGCTTGGGCGTCCCCTGCGCCTGAGGCTTTTCTAGAGAAGGCCGGCGTAGACTTCTGGGGGTATCGCCGTGGGGGAGGCCGAAATGGTTTCTGCGGCGGGGACCGAGGTTTAGGACGGACCAAGGAGGCGAGGGAGCGCTCCTGTTCCGACAGACGTTTGGTCGCCGCCTCCAGGGACTCATCAAATAATTCAAAACCCACACAGGGTAGATTGGCCAAACATTCCTGCAAATTGGGGTCCATGTCCAGGGTACGTAGCCATGCCAGGCGGCGCATCGCCACGGCAAAGGCGGATACCCTAGAGGCCAGTTCAAATGTGTCGTAGACAGCGTGGAACAGGTACAGACGCAGCTGAGACAAGTTAGACATGAACGTGGCGAAACCCTCCTTGTGGGAATCCGGCATAACCCCTTGATAAAGGGGCAAGTCTTTGACCATGCCTCGAAGATAAGAGGAGAATGTAAAGGCATAATTAAGGACCCTGGTAGCCATCAATGAGTTGGAATAGAGGCGATGACCAAACTTGTCCAGGGTCCGCCCCTCCCGTCCGGGCGGGACCGCCACCAAAACCTTAGCGGGCTGCGAATGTTTCAGCGCCGACTCCACCAGCAACGACTGGTGAGACAGTTGTGCCTTATCGAAGCCCTTCCACGGTATGGTCCGGGATTTGGACTCCATCTTAGAAGGCACCGCTGTGACCGTAAGAGGGGAGTCTAAATTTCTCAGGAAGGTCTGGTGGAGGACCTTATTGAGAGGCAGACGAGGAGTTTCTCTCTGGGGAGTGGGCAGGTCTTGTTCCTCCAAAAACTCCTTCGTATACTGAGACCCAGCAAGCAAGTCCAGGTCCAAGGCCCGCGCCATATCCTGCACAAATTTTGAAAAGGAAGAGGGCCTTGCTGGCGGGGAAGGAGTACGGGAGGTCCGAGCCGCCAAGAAAGAGGGGGAGGCCTCGCGGGAATACCGAGGCTCCCTACCAGACCCCGAACCCCAGGAGGCCGTGCCGAGGGACCTCGAAGGGGTCGGGGACCGCCTATGCCCCGAGGAGCCCTTGGGGGAAGTCCCCGGGATATGAGGAACCGAGGTTCTTCCCCTGCGCCTCGGCGAGGAGTCTCTCGAACCCCTTCCCCCAGGGGTGCGGAAGAGCCTCGGATTGTCGAGGCTGAGCTCTGAGACACGCAATGTCTCACCCCCGGTCGGCGAGGACGCTTAGGTTTCCTCGGCCGACGCCTCGTCCGAGGCCGACCCGAGGGCGAAGAGCCCCGGGAGGACCTCGAGGAAGAGGACGTGGAAGAGATCCTCCGAACCCGACGCACCTTGTCCCGAGGCCTTACACTCCTCTCAGGCTGGTCAACCGAGGTCGAGGTCGAGGGCAAGGTCGGGGTCGAGGACGGCCGACCCTCGGGGGCCGAAGCCAAAGGCACCGAGACCGAGGCCACCGACGCCGGGGCAGTCAAGGCCGAAGCCTGCTGCAGGTGCGCGAGGGCCCCGGACAGCTCCGAGGCAATTAGCGCTCGGAGCAAGTCCTGGAAGACCGGAACCTCCATCATGGCAGGCAGGTCCGGGGCCGAGGAGTGCTCCCTGGAGGGCGACCTCGGTCTCGAGTATTCCCTCGGGGCACTGGGCTTTGCAACTCGGGGCGGGGCAGAAGACGACCCACCCGCAGTCGAGGAGCCCGAAGATGGCTTCTTCGCTGACCCTGGAGTCGAGGAAGGAAGGGAGGACTTACCCGAAGCAGGCTTGGTCGAGGCAGCAGGCTTGGAGGAAGTCGAGGGTCGAGGCGAGGCCGGGGGACCGGAGGCCGAGGTCGAGGCCGGGGCCGAAGCCGAGGCCGACGTCGAGGCCTTCCCCGCCGCGGGGTCTGCAGAGAAGAGCTCCGCCATCCGGGCACGGCGTCGGCGGAGAGCTCTAGACTGAAAAGTTGAGCACCTATCACAGGAGTCAGTAGGATGCTCAGGACCCAAACACACCAAGCACCACCGGTGAGGATCGGTAATTGAGAGTAACCGATCGCACCGGGTGCACTTTTTAAAGCCCATCAAGGGACGTGACATTGGCACAAAACCCGGCCGGGAACGAACGAGGTCCCGCGGCCGCGGCTACCGGGAGCCCCTGGAGCTGAACCGAAAAACTTTTTTTTTTTTTGACGAAACTAAAAGAAAAGAAAGAAAGAAAAGCAAATCAAGCACAGCGACCGTGAAATAACGCACAGCCGCGGTGTCAGAAGGCTAATTTCGAAGAGCACAATTTCCACAGGGCTTCTGGCTCCGCGGAAAAAACTGAACTGAGGACCATGAGGTGGGGATGCGCCCTCTAGTGGGCAAGAAGGCATGCACATGCATGGTGCAGTGTAGCAAACTTGAAACTTCAATCAAGTTTGCTTGAAAAGCTGTCCGCGCTGGGGCTCCGTAGATGACGTCACCCACATGTGAGAATATCATGCCTGCTTGTCCTGGGATAAAACCCCTTTTCTGGTTTTGTTCAAATACAATGTATCAAACAACCATAATGTTGTTTAGGAAAGAAGGCAACACTTATCTTAGGTGGAACCAGCCACCACCAACGCTGGTATGTAAATACAAACTCCCGACGCCTGTTGGTGAGGGCGTTTCAATCCTGAATGGATCTTCCTCAGGGGATTTGTAAAAAGTGGCTGCCTCTCCCTGTAAATTAATCAAATGCAAAACATACTTATCGGGAAACTTCTATGCTGCCACTATCAGTCTGCCTTCTTTCCTAAACAGGATTATAGTTGTTTGATACATTGTATTTGAACAAAAAAAAAAAAAAAGGGGGTTTTTGTATACATAAAACACAAAAGAGGGTTTTTTGCATAGATAGTTAATATTTTTAGCACTTATGGATAATAAATTAAAATGGTGGGAAGGAGGGTTAGAGCATAAATGATTACAACATCAAATTCGGGATGCGGACCTGGAATGATATATAGATCATAGGAGGTCCTAGGATCTGATCATCCAACATGTTATGATATGCTCACTTCCATTCCCTAGTGAGAATTTTATATAGACTTCTTAGATGGAAACTTGATTTAATTGATGGATAATGACTTTTTGATAAACTCTTAGAATTTGTGTGAAATAGAATCAAAGTAGTAGCTATTTTTTAGCACTTCTAAGAAATTTTTAAAAGTTCTTAACACATAAAATCTCACATAAACATCGTGTACCCATACTTTTTCTATATAGCTTATATCGGGTAAGATGGAATTTTAGGTCTAATCTTTTCGATTCCTTGGGTTTTGGCCAGGTACTAGGGACCTGGATTGGCCACCATAAGAATGGGCTACTGGGCTTGATGGACCATTGGTCTAACCCAGTAAGGCTAGTCTTATGTTCGTATGTTTAGTCTCTCTCCATCCTCTATATTTAAACAGCCTTCTCTGTACTTTTTTTTTTAGCTCTGCTATGAGATATGGTGACTAGAACTATGCAAAATACCCCAGATATGAAATGTTCAACCTTTTATCAAGCCTTGTTAGTATTTGGGGTTTTTTTTTTTTTTTTAATCACCAATCGCTACAAGTAAAAGCTTTGACACTCATAGAATTCCTATAAACATTGGAGCTATTACCACAGCGGCAGGTGATAAAAAAAAACCTCTAATGCAGCTTGATAAAAAGTGGGCCTATATTCTTGATTGTTTTCCAAATTACTGTATTCCTAACATTCTATTTGCTTGTTTTAGCCACTGTCATATTTTGGAATTGAGACTTTCAATGCGCTATCTTCAGTACCAGTATCTGCTTGCTGAGTGGCAAGTCTTATTATATGTACCTCAGCCTGGATATTTTTATATCAGATTGAGGTTTTTTTCCCCATTATAACAAGGCAGGATCTGGCAAAACTTGAAGAATGGTCTGGTAATTGGCAACTAAGATTTAATACTGTACTAAAAAATGCAGGATCATGCACTTGGACTACAAAAATCCAGGAGAACAGTATAGTATAAGAGGTGAAGTACAGTGCTTCTGTGCACGGAAGAAGAGCGGGACTTGGGGGCAATTGTGTCTGATGATCTCAGGGTGGCAAAAGAGGTAGAAAAGGTGATAGTCAAAGCCACGAAGATGCTTGGGTACATAAGGAGAGGAATGGCTAGTAGGAAAATGGAGGGGTTAATGCAGCAGTCTCAAACTCAGCCCACAGGTCGCATGCGGCCCTCCAAGTACTATTTTGCAGCCCGCAATCTGTATGCGATCTCAGAAGTGCCTTCTGCCGCAGATCACCCATACTGGCATCAGCTGATTTCCTGCCTTCTCGTCCTGCCTTTTGCCCCGATCGCCTGCACCGGCTGACTTCCTGCCTTCTGCCCCAATCGCCGGCTGACTTCCTGCCTTCTGCCAGCTATATGTTACCGGGACTCCTCTCCTTCTCAACCCTGGACCAGCAGCAGCAGCAAATCAAGCACAGCGACCATGAAATAACGCACAGCCGCGGTGTCAGAAGGCTAATTTCGAAGAGCACAATTTCCACAGTGTGATTTTAACTTAGTCACACAGCTGCCGCTAACTTTAGCAGCGTTTCATCAGGCAGCCGTGGAGCCTTTGCTAGGCCGGCCCACTTTGATTATGTGAGGCGGACCGGCCTAGCAAAAGCCCTGAGGTTGCCTGATAAAACCATGGCTAAAGCTAAACTAAAGCTAGCGGCAGCTGTGTGACTAAGTTAAAAGTACACAGTGAGCTGCCATTAGACTACAGAAAGGAGAGGTATTGCTGGACAGGTGAGGAGGGAAGGAAGAAGGGGTACTGCTGAACAGAGGGAGGAGGGAAGGGGTACTGCTGGACAGAAGGGAAGGGAGACGGGGTACTGCTGGACAGGGGGAGCAGGGAAGGGAGAAAGGGTACTGCTGGACAGGGGGAGCAGGGAAGGAGTACTGCTGAACAGGGGGGAGATAAAAGGAAGGGAGAAGAGGTACTGCTGGACCTGGCAGAAAGGGAGGGAAAGGAAAGGTGCTACACACTGGAAGGGAGGGTGAGATGGTGCATGGGGAGAGAGCATGTTGGGTTGGGGGGTGGGAAAGATGGATTCCACTAGAGGGAAGAGGCAAGAACAGAGAGAGAAAGTGTGCAGGAGGCAGAAAGTGTTGGACTCATGGAGAGGGTGAAATGGATGTGGAGGGCGGAAAGGAGAAATGTTACACTGAAGAAGGGGGAGAGGGCAGAGAGTGAAATGTTGGACTTATGGAGAGAGAGAGAGAGAGAGATGTTGATTGGGGGAGGGAAGGACGACCAGAGGAGAAGCATGCAGGAGTAAGAGAGAAAAAAAATATTGGACTGGTGGAAAGGAGGGAGAAATGTTGGACTAGGAGGGGTGCCAGAAAGGTGGAAGGGAGATGGACTGTAGGAGACAGAAAGGAGGAAAGGAAAGAGAAATGTTACACGGGGGGGTGGGGAGGGGGAGGAGAGAGATGTCAGACCATGGAAATAGGGAGGGAAAGTAAGACATGGAAAAGTAGATTTTGAGAAGAAAGCAGAAAAATGGAAAAACTGAATATTAAGTTAATGCCAAAGATGGATGCAAGTTTGATCCAAACAGACTGGGGATTTTAAATTACAGTCCACTTGATGAGGCAATATTTTCAAAATAAAACAAAACACCAAAAAAAACCCTCTCATCAGTGCTGGGCAAGTTTCTCAAATAGTATCTTCATATAACATTTAAAGGCTTTTAAATGTTTAAGTGTGCTCATAAGCTCTTCAGCAAGGCGCCACAGCAGCGGTACAATGTCGCTGGAAAGGTGCTTGAATTTTAATCATAACACATTGCATGGAGCAAGGATTCTTGCTTCTACTGGAGTGGCAAATGTTATGGCTCTACAAAAGTTGTTTAACAGTAGACCACTTATCTGAAAAGGTCAGTTCACGGCTCCAACACAGTCTATGTTTCGCTACGCTACATCAGGAAGCCGGAAGGATGAGATTTTTATATTGATTTTATTTGCAGTGTGCAGTGCCTGAATCCTTTGGTCTACACACTTGATGTTGAAAAAAAGACATCCTTTCCAGCGACATTGTACCGCTGCTGTGGCGCCTTGCTGAAGAGCTTATGAGCACATTTAAACATTTAAAAGCCTTTAAATGTTATATGAAGATACTATTTGAGAAACTTGCCCAGCATTGATGAGGGTTTTTTTTGTGTTTTGTTCTAAAGATGGATGCAAGGCAGAAAGCGAAGACAGAGAGAAAACCAGACAATGGACAAGGCAGCCCTGGAAACATAGTTAAAAGCACAGAAAAATAAAGTCACCAGACAACATAGGTAGGGAAAATGATTTTATTTTCAATATAGTGATTGAAATGTGTCAGTTTTGAGAAAGGAAAGATGTTAAACTTTAGTTGTGAGGGCCGCAGAAAAAATAGGGTACTTGGAGGGCTGCAGAAAAAATAGTTAATGTCTTATTAAAGAAATGACAATTTTGCATGAGGTAAAAACTATAGTTTATAAATCTTTTCTTTAACAGTTAAAAGTACACTATAAAGAGTTTTACCTCATGCAAAATTGTCATTTCTTTAATAAGACATTAACTATTTTTTATTTCCTGCGGCCCTCCAAGTACCTACAAATTCAAAATGTGGCCCTGTAAAGGGTTTGAGTTAATGCCTCTGGTGAGGCCCATTTAGAATATTGTGTGCAGTTTTGAAGACAACACCTTCAAAAAGATAATAGGATGAAGTCAGTCCACAGGGCTGCTACAAACTGGTTAGTGGTCTTTGTCATAAGTCATATGGGGACCTTAATATTATACTATGGAGGAAAGATGGGAGAAAGAATGGCAATATACAGGAGGTGAGTGTTTTTCAAATGGAGAAAAACTCCAGGATGAGAGGGCCTAGGATGGTGATAGGCTCTGAAGTATAATGTAAGAAAATACTTCTTTAAAGAAAAGGTGGTAGATGTGTGGAATAGTCTCCCGATGGAGGTGGTGGAGAAAAAGACTATCTGAATTTAAGATAGCATGGGGCAGGCATGTAGGATCTCTTAGGGAAAGGAGAAGATAGCAGATGTTGTGGATGGACAGATTGGATGAGCTAATTGGCCTTTATCTGTTGTCATGTTTCTATTTGTCATTCAGATAATCAGTTCACTAGTCTTACAAGATCTTCCTGCAGTTTATGTTGAACAACTTTTTTGTCATCCACAAATTTGCTCAACTCACTTTTTATTCCATTTTCCAAATCTGTAATTAAATGTTAAACACTAAAACCAGAGAAGATTGCTTATCTACCTCCATTCAGAAAACTGACCATTTGGAAGGGGGAACCCATCAAAGGGCCAACTGCTAAAGACACCCGTCCTATTCCTATGGACATCTTTAGTGGTTAGCATACACTAACATGCTTAGCGCTCTTTGATGAATTTACAGTTCTACATTTTAACCAATGTCAGCCACATAGGACAGACACTGCAGCCTGAAAATCCAAGTATACTCTACTCTACTCTACTCGCCTGAAAATCCAAGTATACTCTACTCTACTCTACTCGCGGCAACGTTTATAACCTACTCACTTATAACATAGTAAGATCACCAAATGGTTCTAAAATTAATCAACTGATGCAGTATAACAATCTGTGCATGTATGCAACATCTCTCAGTCAAATAAGCTTTTAAGGCTATGCAAAACTTAACACTTTAGAAACATACAGTACATGAAACCAGTGCAAGAGGGTGCGACAGATGGGTAAACAGATACAAGTAGATATGCAACACAGCAAGATATAAATACCAGTCTTAAGAACCACAATTCTCTAGTACAATCAAAAACTATCAGCCACGAAGTTGATAGTATAGCCCAGGACCCAGAAACCAGGCTCTCCTTTCTCCCATATTTCACTGCGTGACATCAAGTCACTTAACCTCTATGTTCAAAACCTATAAGTTCCTTGGAAGGTTATAATCATGGGGGGGGGGGGGGGGTTGAAAGATTAAGGATCACCAAGAATAATAGTATGTACACCGACAGTGCTAAAGCACCATCAAAACGGGACCAGCAGCCGAGATATATCACTGAGGGCGAGTAAGACTGAAGACTTAAGACTATATTTAATAACGACAACCAGAAGTCACCAATTCCCAGGAACATGGACAACCAAGACCCCCCACCCAGGCTGTAATGATAAAGAAAAAAAAGCATATACATGACTTCAAGACTCCAGTTGTAGTGAGAAGTACTGCTAAAACCCTCGTGGAAAACCAGTCGTACATCGAAGGAAAACGTTCACATCATAACCCCACACCCTAACCGGGTTACCGTTCTACCTGCATTCTGCTCTTACCAGCAGCACCTGCAGCGCACACTCCTGCTTGTGGTCCTCTTCCCTCACCTACTACCCCAGTACCGCCTCCGTAAAGCGGAACTGAATTGGGACACCTCACTTCCTATTCTCCCTGGACCCTACCAACCAGTCTTTCAAAACAAACACACACATAAATCAACTTATCTATCCTGTCGCGTTTACTCCTTTGACAACCCCTTATATTTAAAAAAAATTTTTTTAAAAACCCGCAATGACTGGACGCAAGTTATTTGCTTGTTTGTTGTTTTTTGCATTTTTTCATGTTCCCCTTTTCCCCCAGTGGTACGGTCCAAATCACCGCCATGTAGTCGAACGAAGCGCCAAGTTGAGGGGGGACAGAGTTAATAAATATTAAACGGTGAGTCAATCGGGAGAAGCAAAAAGATGTTACCTGCACTTACTTATTTCGTTTTTATGTAAAGCATAATAAGATTGGATATTATAGAAAGAAAAATAAATATGACGCGACTTCTTTTCTGTTATTCTCTTTTCCCCTCCCCCCTTCCCATAGATCAGGCCAAGCGTAAGTGGCCATCCCTGGTTGGTGGGAGAAAGGGGCGTTGCTAGGAACCAATCAGAAAAATCGCATGCCAGAAGAAGATGCAAACCAATGCGAAATAAAGTTCTGGATGTTTGGTGTTACGCGAAAATATAATAGTCGCTGTTTTGTAGGATTGCTCTTCCTACAGATTAAGGGTCCCTTTTGCAAAACCGCTACAAATGCACCGAAGCCCATTCAATTCCTATGGGCTTCAGTGCATTTAGGGCAGCAGCATCGCCAACGCGGCTTTATAAAAGAGCTCCCAAGATTTTTACCTGCTAGTCACTACCTTAATATGTTATCCCAGGACAAGCAGGCAGCCTATTCTCACATATGGGTGACGTCATCCATGGAGCCGGGATGCGGACAGCCTCGCAAACAGACTTGCTTGAAGACACGCATACGTTTCGAGTCTGCCGCACCGCGCATGCGCCAATGCCTTCCCATCCAGCACAGGGCACGTTTCCTCAGTTCTAAGTTTTCCGCAGAGCCGAGAAGTCTGTCTTTGACGCTCTGCACTGAACTTCGTTTGCTTCGTGCCTTCTCTTCACGGTTTGTGTTTTATATTTTTTATTACCGGATCGCTGTGCTTTTCTTTTCATTAAAAAAAAAGTTTTATTTTTTTTGTCGACTGACTGGTGGGGCATGTCGTGTGCCCGCAGCCTGCGGGCTTCGACTTGGCAGCAGCTATCTTCCCTCCTATGTCCCGGCCAGTCACAGGCTTCAAGAAGTGTAGCCAGTGTCAGCGTGCAATTTCCCTTATGGTGTCTTCAGTGACTCGGGCCTAACCATAGTCCGAAGTCGTGCGCTTGCTGTGCTACTGTTCAACCTTGAGCCCTCAAACGTCGTCGGATTCAAGTGGAAAATCTTTTCAGGAAGGACTCTTCAGTTACACCCTCGACCTCGACCTCCGACTCGGTCAAGCCTTCAACGGGGTGACCTCCTGTCTCCACAACTCCGACTTCGAGTCTCATCAGACCTTCCTCGTTTGGATCGTCCTTGGCCTCAAGTACACCTATCATGTCTTCTCCTGAGCTTCCCTTAGGTCAGATACCTAAGCAGAAAGTTCCTGCGGTGGTCCTCAAGATATCCAAGCATCAATCCTCCAAGATGAAGCATGCTCCCTCTGCCACCTCAGAGCCTTTAGCCTCAACAAGTGGTCCAGTTTCAGACTCGGATCCACAATTGCAGGCTACCATCCAGACCATTTTAGAGCAGGAATTTATTCAGTTACTAAGCAATACAGTCCTGCCTTGACTCTGCTTCCTGAAGTCCAGCCTGGGCAATCAGCAGTCTCACACGAGGTCGAGTCCCTGCCTGTGCCTCGAGCTGAATCTACACACACTATGCAAGGAGTCGAGTCTTTGTGAGTGTCTGGTCTGGAATCTACACACTATGCAAGGAGTTGAGTCTTTGCGAGTGTCTCGTCAGGAATCCTCATACTCCATACAAGGAGCTGAGTCTTTGGGAGTGCTTCCTACCTCCCGGGCCAGAACAACGCCTTGGCGTACAGCCTCAGCAGAAAGCTGGACCCCCATGAATGGTCCCTCCACCCGGAAGTAACCCAGGACCTCTTCCACAAGTGGGGCCTCCCAACAAGAGACCTCTTTGCAGCGGAGGACAACAAAAAGTGCCCACAATTCTGCTCCAAAAGACCAGCACAATACAGCCAAACCACAGATGCTTTTGCCATACATTGGGGAAAACACCTACTCTACGCCTTTCCTCCCATACCACTTATCCACAGAGCGCTCCAGAAGATCAGGCAGGAGGCAGCAACAGTGATCTTCATCGCGCCCTACTGGCCAAGACAAGTGTGGTTCCCCTTCCTACATCGGCTGTCGACACGGCCGCCGATCAGCCTACCACTGCGACTGGACCTGATCACCCAGGACCAGGGACAAACTTTGCACCCCAGTCTGAAAACTCTAGCACTTACAGCATGGATGTTGAAAGGCTAATCCTGGACCCTTTCCACATGTCAACAGAGGTGACTGAGGTACTACTAGCAGCCAGACGCCCGTCAACTAGAAAATCATACAGGCTCAAGTGGAAAAGATTCCACATATGGTGTGTTTCGAAAGGAGAAGACCCACTGAACTGCCAGGTCCCAACAGTACTCCAATACCTACTTAACCTATCCAAGACGGGCCTCAGAACATCCTCCATAAGGGTCCACCTGAGCGCTATATCAGCGCTCCACAACTGCATCGAGGACAGGACCCTAGCCACACACACGCTAGTGTCCAGGTTCATGAGAGGGCTTACAAACCTGCACCCCCCTCGGTCCGCCACCTGCGTGGGACCTGGGCATCATCCTCCACAGGTTAACAGCGCACCCCTTCGAGCCATTGGAGGAGGCGCCAATCAAATTCCTCACCTGGAAAGTAGTTTTTCTCATCGCCATCACATCAGCAAGACGCATTAGCGAGCTACAGGCCCTGGTGACATACCCACCATACACACAGATCCTTCATGATCACGCAGTGCTGAGAACTCACCCAAAGGTAGTCTCACCTTTCCACATAAACCAAGCCATAGTACTTCTCTCCTTCTACCCGGGACCACACACCAACAGCATGGAACAACTCCTACACACTTTGGACTGCACCCGTGCACTCCGCCTATACATTCAACAAACACAATCCTGGCGGAAGGCAGTACAACTATTTGTCTCCTTTAATCCCAACAAACCAGGATCACCAGTGGGGAAACGCACTATCCAACTGGATCTCAAACTGCATTGCCTTCTGCTACGAGCAGGAGGGAGTGTCCCTTGAGGGAAAGGCCACAGCACACCAACTAAGAGCCATGGCCGCTACTTTGGCAAGCCTCAGCAAAACGCCACTCCAGGACATTTGCAGAGCAGCCACATGGTCTACCCCACACACCTTCACCAGACACTATTGTCTGGATCGCCTACTGCAGACCTCCAATGACTTTGGCCTCAACATATTACGAATGGTGACCAAAACAGACACAGCAAAGGACACCAATACCTGAACTAGCTGAACAGGACTATTAGCCTGAATCAGATAGAACAGACTGTTAAACAGTTTATATTCTGCCATGTTGGCACAATATGCACTGTTTGCACATGTTAGCACAATTTGCAAAGTTTACACAGGTTAGCACAATTTGCACAGTTATTTGTTATAATCGCATCTGTTATTGAGATACATACTCTACCATGTTTGTAAGAAGGAAAGTGTTGGTCCAGTTCTAAGGACCAAAATAAAGTTCCTATTGTTTACAACACATAACCTCTGACTGGTCTCAGTAATTGGGGTTTTTGTCTCTGTCCCTCACCTGACATTTATGCAGCCTCACCCTACTGCAGCAAGGTAGCGGAGACGCAGATGGGACCACCCCCTAGGGGGACCCCGTCCTCTACACCCTCTGCACCCCGCAGCTGGAGAGTCACCAAAAGTGGGGCTGACTTATACTGCTTGTCCATGGAGAAAGCGAAGTTACTTACCTGTAACGGGAGTTCTCCGTGGACAGCAGGATAAGTCAGCCACACTGACCCTCCTTCCTCCCTTAAGGGGTGACATTGCAATAAGACTCAAGCTAGGGAAATCACTGGATTAGTGAGGGTCAGCACAGGTATATATAGGGCTACCAGCACATGCTCAGATGAGGCTCCCAAAAGCCTCACCTGAGCTCTGGGAGAGCAAGTCCAAATTGGGAACGTAGATGACGTCACCAGAAGTGTGGCTGACTTATCCTGCTGTCCACGGAGAACTCCCGTTACAGGTATGTAACTTCGCTATTCCCCCTACAATGCTGCTGCAACACAAAAATCTTCATCAAATAAGTAACGCCAGAGGACTCTGCACATTTGCATTTTGTGCTGATTACCGCACAGGCGCCAGTTCCAGTATCTGTAAAGCTATGAGCGCAATAAGTGCCTACTGCACAAGCACTATCATCACAGCAACAAGCGCATTTTGTGCCTACTGCACAAGTGCTATCTTCACATCAACGAGCGCATTCTGTGTTGCCAACTGCACAGGTGCTCCACTTCCAGCAACAGGTGCCATATGTACAGACTTATCGTATAGGCCCCTGCTCTCCAAGATCATCTAAATATGCTGCTGTGGAAAAGGCTAGCCGGACTACTGCAGTCACATGCTGTGCTAAATCCTGTCAACATGCTTGGAGCCGAGCATGGTATGTGAGATACCACACACCAGCACTCTTAGACTCCACATGCATTATATACACTTTATGAAGGTGTCGATAACATGCACCTGAACCTTCGTCTATGGCCACATCGACCCTGGGGAGTGTACAGTCTGACTCTTGATGCTCCTCTAAACAACTTTTACTGATTCCACGTCCACGCTCCCCCCGAGGTCACAGCTCTTCTTCTAGACATCATAGCGCAGTGGTCTCAAACTCAGACCCTTTGCAGGGCCACATTTTGGATTTGTAGGTACTTGGAGGGCCTCAGAAAAATAGTTAATGTCTTATTAAAGAAATGACAATTTTGCATGAGGTAAAAACTCTTTATAGTTTATAAATCTCTCCTTTAAGCTAAGTCTTAATAATAATATTGTAATTTATAGCTAAAGAGACATATGATCAAGATACTGTTTTATTTTACTTTTGTGATTATGGCCACATCGTCCCTGGGGAGTGTACGGTCTGACTCTTGATGCTCCTCTCAACAACCTTTACTGATTCCACGTCCACGCTCCCCCCGAGCTCACAGCTCTTCTTCTAGACATCAAAGCGCAGTGGTCTCAAACTCAGACCCTTTGCAGGGCCACATTTTGGATTTGTAGGTACTTGGAGGGCCTCAGAAAAATAGTTAATGTCTTATTAAAGAAATTACAATTTTGCATGAGGTAAAAACTCTTTATAGTTTATAAATCTCTCCTTTAAGCTAAGTCTTAATAATAATATTGTAATTTATAGCTAAAGAGACATATGATCAAGATACTGTTTTATTTTACTTTTGTGATTATGATAAACATACCGAGGGCCTAAAAATAGTACCTGGTGGGTCGCATGTGGCCTCCAGGCTGCGAGTTTGAGACCACTGTCATAGCGTGACCAGACATCCTGCTAGACGCTACCCTCATTGCTCCCTCCACCATTCCAGATCTATGGGGCAATATGATGAGGGTTATGATTCTAATTTTTCTCTTTCTGTTCTAGCAGGTCTGACTACTGGCAGTCTTCAGATTCAGCTTCACTGCTGGACCAGACTCTACCACCTGCCAGCCTGTCCTTTACTAAGTTTATTAGGCAAATGCAGGATCTTCCAATCAGGATGGAGTCTGAAACATTACATTACATTACATTAGTGATTTCTATTCCGCCATTATCTTGCGGTTCAAGATGGATTACATCCAAATTAAAACAAGAATTACATTCAAAATTTGAAGGAATAGAATAAGCGATGACATAAAATTTTTAAGGTAATAAAACGTTGGGTAAAGAGTTACCAAAGGGAAGTGGAGGTCTTTAGGAGATAAGAATAGGGTGAATTATGGGGTTTTAGATAACGTTTGGTAGATAGAAGAGTATTAGAGAGTTCTAAGGGTAAACAGAGTGTTGGATGTTGGGTTGGGATTGGTCGTGCTGGATAGGTTTTATGTGTTTTTTGAAGAGTATGGTTTTAATATCTCTCTTGAAGGTTTTGTAGTGTGTAGTGGAAGATAACAGAGTGGTGATTTGTCTGTCCAGTTTAGCTGCTTTGGAGGCTATTAGGTTGTCATAAAATTTTTTTCATTTGACATTTTTGGATGATGGGAGAGTGAATAGCGAGTGGGTTCTTCTGTGTCTGGTTGAGGAGGATTGATTTAGTTGGTTATTCCAGTAGGTTGGGCTTTCTCCGTTGATAGCCTTGTAAAGTAAACAGTAGAATTTGAAGTGCACTCTCGCTTCTATTGGAAGCCAGCGCGAGTCATTGTATGCCTCTGTGATATGGTCATTTTTTTTAGTGAATAGACAAGTCTTAGGGCTGTATTCTGTACTGTCTGCAATTGCTTCATCATGGTCGCAGGATATGGTAGGTATAGTATGTTGCAGTAGTCTATCATCCCAAGGATAAGAGATTGTACCAAAAGTAGGAATTGCTTCTTTTCGAAGAATGTTCGGATTTTTCTTAGATTTCTCATGGTCATGAACAATGCCTTTATTATTTTGTTAATTTGGGGTTGCATGGTGCAGCCTTTGTCAATTGTGACTCCTAGCAATTTTAGTGTAGGTTGTATTGGGTATGAGATCAAGTTTATTACAAGATTAGTTAATGTTGGAGAAACAGAACTCGCTGCAGAATTCAGGGAGGAACTTGATTACAAGGAATTGCCCAAACATTGCCTGCAGGTTCCTTTGTACACCCTTGCTCAAAAGCTGGTAATCTCCCTCCCTTTTCATATACCAGTAGTTCCAAAAAGACTGGATTCCTTGTACAAACTACAGTCTGCCCATAGGTTCGACAGAACACAGCTAGAATACACGCTACTGCTCTCCTGAGCAGAGAAGACAGTACGCATGAGCAAAATTCTGATTTACACCTTCTATATGTCCTATATGAGATCTCTTATCTAAAGGATACCCTCTAATCATCTCTCAGCTTATAGGCATTTCAAGCATGACGTCCTGGAATCTAGCAACTACATACTCATAGCTCACTCTACATATGATGCATTCATGTAGCCTCTTGCTACATGAAACCCAGTCAACATGGATTCAGGAAAGGGAAATCGTGTTTGACGAATTTACTCCAATTCTTTGAGACCGTGAACAAGCAAATTGATAGTGGAAAGCCGGTGGACATAATATACTTGGACTTCCAGAAAGCATTTGACAAAGTTCCACACAAAAGACTTCTTAGGAAACTACAAAGCCATGGCATAGAGGGAGATATACAAAGATGGATAGGCAAATGGCTGGAAAACAGGAAGCAGAGAGTGGGCATAAATGGGAAGTTCTCCGACTGGGAGAAAGTGACTAGTGGTGTACCCCAGGGCTCGGTACTTGGGCCGATCCTTTTTAATATTTATATCAATGACCTGGAAAACGGAACATCCAGTGAGATCATCAAGTTTGCAGACGACACAAAACTCTGCCGGGCAATCAGATTGCAGGAGGACAGTGAGGAACTCCAGAGCGATTTGTGTCGGTTAGAAAAATGGGCGGAGAAATGGCAGATGAAGTTCAACGTGGAGAAATGCAAGGTAATGCATTTAGGCAGTAAAAATAAGGAATACGAGTACAGAATGTCAGGTGCAACTCTGGGAAAAAGTGAACAAGAAAGGGATCTGGGTGTACTGATAGATAGGACCCTGAAGCCGTCGGCACAATGCGCGGCAGCGGCAAATAAGGCAAATAGAATGTTGGGCATGATAAAGAAAGGAATCTCGAGTAGATCGGAGAAAGTTATAATGCCACTTTATAGGGCAATGGTCAGACCCCACTTGGAATACTGCGTCCAACATTGGTCTCCCTACTTAAAGAAGGATATAAAACTGCTGGAGAGGGTGCAGAGACGAGCAACTAAACTAGTGAAGGGTATGGAGAAACTGGAATATGAGGATCGACTTAAAACACTGGGATTGTTCTCCCTTGAGAAAAGGAGACTGCGTGGGGATATGATCGAAACCTTCAAAATACTGAAAGGAATCGACAAAATAGAGCAGAAAAAACTATTTACATTGTCCAATTTGACACGGACAAGAGGACATGAAATGAAGCTAAGGGGGGGCAAGTTCAGGACTAATATCAGGAAGTTCTGCTTCACACAGAGAGTGGTTGACATCTGGAATACTCTCCCAGGGGAGATTATTGCGGA
Source organism: Geotrypetes seraphini (assembly GCF_902459505.1). Classification (NCBI taxonomy): domain Eukaryota; kingdom Metazoa; phylum Chordata; class Amphibia; order Gymnophiona; family Dermophiidae; genus Geotrypetes; species Geotrypetes seraphini. The sequence goes on along the minus strand of NC_047091.1, from coordinate 68,152,870 downwards.
ATCGACAGTCCTAGGCTTCAAAAGCAAACTAGATGCATATCTCCTTGAGAGAGGCATATAAAGATATGGTTGGCTATAAAATAAGCCAGGTGTATACCTAGCAGGGCCTCCGCGTGTGCGGATCGCTGGACTTGATGGACCGAAGGTCTGATCCGGAGATGGCGCTTCTTATGTTCTTGCACCTCTGCGGTGTCCATCGATATGCGCAATCTTGTCTTAGAATCTCAGATCTAGAAGCCAGCATTAAAGATAATCTTTCCAGTAGACCCTGCACATGTGATGACTTGTTTGGTGACTGTACAGAAGAGGCCACTCAACAGCCTAAGCAATTTTCAGGCTTCTACAGGTATTCTACAGGTCTACATCTACATGAGCACTTACCCAAAGACGCTCAAAGCAACTCAAGCAACAAACAACTTCTGTGCCTACTCATCTAAGCCAAAAAATACTAAAGAACCAATGGACTCAACAACTCTTGGCTGTTGAGTGACTAAAAATGATAATGAAAATTTTTAAAGAAAAGTCACTCTGTAAAGTCAAAATGGAATAACCAAAATGTGATTCATATCCACTCCTAATCGAACTCTGCTCAGAGACATGAAGACAGATACCACAGCCTCAACACACAATCATTGCAGTGTTCAATGCGAGTCAAAACTAATGCTGGTAGTAATTAGTTATACTTTCAAAACTTAAAGATGTACTAAAGTTTGTGAGACTTAGCTTTAAATATCATTGATTCCAAAGTGCCACGTTTCGGTACTGCTTCAGGGAATCGACATTGAAATTCAACACAATTTTAAACATAGGGTGTAGTTTCAAAAACTATGCATAGAATAACAAATTCGTCCAGGGCAGGATTAACCAATAGGCCAAGTAGGCACGTGCTTAGGGCCTGAAATGGTCGGGGGGGGGGGGGGGGCGATGAAGGACAGCATCAACATTGTTTTTTCCAAACGGCGATGGGCCCCTCCAGCATCGATCAGCAGTGTGGGCCCCAAGGTGATTAGTGGGGTCGATGTTAAACTGCCCTGTGAACAAAAGAAAGAGACAGAAGAGGAAGAGGAAGGTCTTCTACTTTTGCCGGTGGAGGAAATTACCAGCTGCCAGGAGTCAGCATCTTCAGCCTCTTCTTGTACTCCAATCGTTGGTTTCAGGGTTGCAGGTTCGGACAGTTTGGGCGTCCTGAGGATGGTCTTGTCTGGCTCCTGCTCGGTGACCTGGGACAACTGCTGGATGACTCCGTCGATGAAGGCCTCGTCCTCTCGGATGCTTCTCAAGCGCTTTACCTCCACTCTCAGGCTCCTCAGCTCCTGCAAGATGTCTCCGTCTTGCTGATCCATCTCTTCTGTCTGTGTGGAGACTGTAGTCATCTGCTTGGGGATGGCCTTGGTCTGTACAGAGACCTCTGTCCTGGTTCTTCATCCGTCTGTATGTGGACCTTGGCCATCCCCTGGATCCCTTCGGTGACTGGGCTGCTGGTTTTGATTGTAGCTCTGTTGCTTCTTGTTCTTCCTGCCATTTTCAATTTTATTTATTTATTTAATTTTTGTTAGTTTAGATATTTGTTAGTTAGTTATGTCTGCCTGATCGTTAGTGAGCTAGAAAAGTCTGCCTGTTAGATAGTATGAAAGTCTGCCTGTCAGAGTTTGAAAGTTTGGAAGGATAGAGGTAGTTAGTTAGTTAATTGTTAGTTTAGTCTGCCTGTTTGTTAGTTGGCTAGAAAGGGCTGCCTGTTAAATAGTTTGAAAGTTTGAAGGATAGAGTGACTGGTAAGGTCTGGCTGTTGCTTAGTTAGAGAGGTCTGCCTGCTGGCTAGATAGAAAAGTCTGCCTGGTTTGAAAGTTGGATAGAAAGTTTAAAAGATAGTCTAAAGGTTAAATAGCTAGTTGTATGTGCCTGGTGGTTGTACTCCGCCTTATTATGTGTTAAAACCTTACCTTGGTGGTTATCTGGAGCCTTTCCTTGAGGCTCTTCTTGAGGCCCTTCGCAAAGGCGCTCTCGCCGCGCGCCATTGGCTCGTCCCCTTTTATGAGGGGAGTTTAGCTGGTGACGTCAGGGGTGGGCGGAGTTAGCTCTCGCCTCTTCCCCTGCTAGCACTGTCTTCTCTGATCCTCTCTCCGCTCCTTCCTGCTAGCACACTCTCTGCTCCCTGCTCCGCTCACTGTTCTGCCATGTGCTCAGGACTGTTCTACCATGTGCTCAGGACTAGGCACAGCTCCTACAGTTTCCCTTCGGCTGGCCTTGCACTGTGGACTCTCTGCTGTTGGCTCGTCCCCTTTTATGGGGGGAGTTTGGCTGGTGATGTCGGGGGTGGGCAGAGTTAGCTCTTGCCTCTTCCCCTGCTAGCACTGCCTTCTCTGCTCCTCTCTCCGCTCTTTCCTGCTAGCACACTCTCTGCTCCGCTCACTGTTTTGCCATGTGCTCAGGACTGTTCTACCATGTGCTCAGGACTAGGCACAGCTCCTACAGTCTCTCTTTGGCTGGCCTTGCACTATATTTTCTGTCCCATTGCCACTCATTGGAACCCACACCAACATTGTTAGATAACACCAATAATAGATAGGTTTATTAAATAATAAATTAAAAGAATAAAAGTTTAATTAGTGTTAAGTAAGGTAGCAGTATCAGCATATGAGGATTCCACTGTTACAGCGATAGCAGTAGTTTTTATTGGATGAAGAAATATAGAGTCACACACTCAGTTTCATTTTATTGTATTCAACAGTGACCCCTCCTGAGGAAGAGTGCGAAACTCGAGTCAGGGGGTCTGGGTTCTACAGATTGCAGTTCAATAGCACATTTTAAACACTTTTGAGCACATGCCCTTTAACACAATGATCTATGGTAGCTGACAAGAAAATTAACAAAGCCACCGACTATCCACCCAACAAAAAGATAAGTGGTTTCATTTCTTTTTAATGTGCTTATATTTTTATCTAACAACGGTGGTGTGGGTTCCAGTGAGAGGCAATGGGACAGTAAAGGCGATGATGGTCCCATAGGCAATCATAGTTTGGTGTTATCACTGAACAGTTGAGTTGAGGGTCTGAGCACTTTACTAATTAAATTAAATTATATATTTATTTAACTAAGGACAAAAAAAGTTAGAGCTGTGATATTGGAAGTGATTTATATCATTATCATCACAGAATAGTAATTTATAGCTCCTTGGATGATTGGAGTATCGGTATTTATAGCTGACATGTAACATGGTGCCATGTTGTGCAAGGATTTGTATGCTAGCCACAAGCCCTTAAAGATGCGGCGTTTGGTTATGGATAGCCAGTGATGATAGAGCCTGGGAGATAGGGTTGTGGGCATGAAGGCTCTTTAGAAGTCTAATTGTTTCATTTTGTACATGTTGGAGACACTGAATATTCTTTGCTGCGAGTCCATTGAATAGCGTTGAAATAGTCCATGCAGGAGAGGACACAGGTATAGAGAAGTTGGGTGAAGTCAGATTCTGAGTAGTTTCTTATTTTTCTGAGTTGTCATAGGTAGTAGAATGAAGTAGAGTCTACCTGAAAGATGTGGTTGGAAAGCGATAGGTTTGGAGTCAAGGAGCACTAAGCTGTGTGCTTGGTCTTTTGCAGTTATGGTAGTTGATTCCCAGAGGAAAGAGGGACGGTTGCAGTTACAGTGCTCTTTGTGGATCCAAAGGAGTTCTGTTTTGGATAACGTAACTATTTATTTTTTTTCACCATTTTTATTTTTTTGGGACACCTGGAATGCTCTCTCAGAAGAGATTCTAGGATTTAAGGGTAAGTTAGATGTACATTCAAGTTTCAAGTTTATTAGGATTTTATATACCGCCTATCAAGGTTATCTAAGCGGTTTTACAATCAGGTACTCAAGCATTTTCCCTCTCTGTCCCAGTGGGCTCACAATCTAGCTAACATACCTGGGGCTAAGGAGGACTGAGTGACTTGCCCAGGGTCACAAGGAGCAGCGCGGGGTTTGAACCCACAACCCCAGGGTGCTGAGGCTGTAGATCCAACCACTGCGCCACACACTCCTTATGAGTGGTATAAGGTGACATAGGTAAGGGTAAGCTAGATGCATATCTCCTTATGAAAAGCTTAGAGTGGTATGGGGACTAAAACTATGTCAGGGTACACCTGGCGGGGCCTCCGCGTGTGCGGATCGCCGGACTAGATGGACCTAGGGTCTGTTCCGGAGATGGCACTTCTTATGTTCATCAAAAGGGGACATCTATTAATTGTCAGTCCCGCCCCGCATCCTACCCTAGCCCCACCCCCCAATCCCACCCCCGATTTCTTCCATTCATTTTTCATGTACTGTACACATATCTTAATTCATAATGGTAACCATAAAATTAAAAAAAAACAAAAAGCACACTATACGCAGAGAAAATGTTAATTATCATTTATATTTGGGGGGGGCAGATGACTTTAAAATATGCAATGTGGTGGGGATGCCTTGCTCACTTGAGTGCCCTGGGGTCATCAGAGTTCAGACCCAGGGGGAATTTTATTGGTGTTTTCGGCTTTCGGGCTCAGGGGGTCCTAGGATTCCCGTATGCCCTGGAGTTGCCTTTGCATTCCCCTCTGTCTTGGGAGGGTAGGGATAGGGGGTGGGGAAGGGGGGGACTGTGGGAGAGCCTTGGGGAAGGGGTGGCTGTAAATGACGCATGTCTTTGTACTGAAGTGCTTTGTTAAGCGGATCTCCCGCCTATGTTCATTGTCTTATGTAACCTGTTGTTTTCAAATGGTTCTGCCAGTTTTTTTTAGTCAATAAAAATTGTTTACAATCTAAAATATGCAATGTCACCTCAGTAATTATAGAAAAATAGACAAATATAGTGCAAAATATAGACAGCAGATATAAATTCTCAAAACTGACACATTTTGATCACTAAATTGAAAATAAAATAATTTTTCCTACCTTTGCTATTTGGTGATTTCATGAGTCTCTGATTGCGTTTCTTTCTGATTGTGTATCTTTTCTTTAATTTCTTTCTTTCTGCACTCAGGCCCAACAATTGTCCCTTTCTATTCCCTCCCTCCTTCCTTCCTTTGTCCTTAGTGCCCCCAGTGCCTCCTTCCTGTGTCCTTAGTGCTCCTTCCTGTGTCCTTAGTATCTCCTTCCTATGTCCTTAGTGCCCCCAGTGCCTCCTTCCTATGTCCTTAGTGCCCCTTCCTGTGTCCTTAGTGCCTCCTTCCTATGTCCTTAGTGCCCCCAGTGCCTCCTTCCTATGTCCTTAGTGCCTCCTTCCTATGTCCTTAGTGCCCCCAGTGCCTCCTTCCTATGTCCTTAGTGCCTCCTTCCTATGTCCTTAGTACCCCCAGTGCCTCCTTCCTATGTCCTTAGTGCCCCCAGTGCTCCTTCCTATGTCCTTAGTGCCCCTTCCTGTGCCCTTAGAGCCATCTTCCTATGTCCTTAGTGCCCCTTCCCATGTCCTTAGTGCTTTCAGTGCCTCCTTCCTATATCCTGAGTGCCCCCAGTGCTTACTTCCTAAGTCCTTAGTGCCCCAGTGCTCCTTCCTATGTCCTTAGTGCCCCTTCCTGTGCCCTTAGTGCCTCCTTCCTATGTCCTTAGTGCCCCTTCCCATGTCCTTAGTGCTTTCAGTGCCTCCTTCCTATATCCTGAGTGCCCCCAGTGCTTACTTCCTAAGTCCTTAGTGCCCCAGTGCTTACTTCCTATGTCCTTAGTGCCCCTTCCCATGTCCTTAGTGCCCTCAGTGCCTCTTTCCTATGTCCTTAGTGCCCCAAGTGCCTCCTTCCCACCCCATCCCCGAAGCCAGCCTGCCTGCCTGCCTCCCTCCCTGCCATGCCAAAGCCAGCCTGCTTGCCTACCTCCTTCCCTCCCTGCTGTGCAAAAAAAGCATCCCTCCTTCCCCCCTCCCCCCCCCCACTGCCGGTCCGCCGCTGTTGATTGCCTCTCCTGCTGCTGCTGATTGCCTCTCTCCTTACCTCCCTCCTACTGCTGCTAATCACCGCCTAGAAGCCTTCTTCCCGAAGTCAGGAAGAAGGCCTCTGGTCTGAGATTAGCAGCATTGGCGGCAGACTGGGGGGGGGTTAAATTGGGCGCTGGAGGGAGGCTTTTATCTTCTTTTTTGCGTGACAGGGAGGGACAGGAAGCGATCGCCTGTCCCGTTGTCCCTGCGCACAGCTTCGGGATGCTGTCTCTGAAAAAGCACAGTTATTTACTGTAACAGTTGTTATCCAGGGACAGCAGGCAGATATTCTCACACATGGGTGACGTCACGGATGGAGCCCCGCAGCGGACAGCCTTGAAAGCAGACTTGCTTGAAGATCTTTATATGAGCTTCCAAGTGCTGCACCACGCATGCGCGCGTGCCTTCCCGCCCGAACTAGGGGGCGCATCTCCTGAGAGGAACCTCAGTTCAGATACCTAGCCAAGGAGCCAACCAGGGGAGGTGGGAGGGTTGTGAGAATATCTGCCTGCTGTCCCTGGATAACAACTGTTACGGTAACTGTGCTTTATCCCAGGACAAGCAGGCAGCATATTCTCACACATGGTTGACCTCCAAGCTAAGTATAAAGGGACGGAGGGAGAGTTGGCAATTTAAGAAAAAAGATTTTGCAAAACAGATTGGCCAAAATGGCCATCCCTTCTGGAGAAAGTATCTAGACAGTAATGAGAGGTGAAAGTATGAACCGAGGACCAAGTGGCAGCCTTGCAGATTTCCTAATAGGAGTTGATCTGAGGAAAGCTACAGATGCTGCCATAGCTCGAACTTTATGGCCCGTGACTCGACCCTGCAGAGGAAGACCAGCCTGAGCATATCAGAAAGAGATGCAAGCAGAGATCCAGTTGGAGATGTTTCGCTTTGAGATAGGACGTCCCAACTTATTTGGATCAAAGGAGACGAAAAGTTGAGGAGTTGTTCTGTGAGGTTGAGTGCGTTGTAGGTAGAAAGCCAAGGCACGTTTGCAGTCACTTCTCCAGGATGAGAATGAGGCTTTGGAAAAAATACTGGCAGAACAATAGATTGATTGAGATGAAATTCTGAAACAACTTTAGGTAAGAATTTTGGATGAGTATGGGTGGACCACCTTGTCATGGTGGAAAACTGTGAAAGATGGGTCCACAACAAAAGCTTGTAACTCACTGACTCGTCGAGCAGATGTGAGGGCAATCAGGAACACAGCCTTCCAAGTGAGATACTTGAGGTGAGCTTTATCAATTGGTTCAAATGGAGGTTTCATCAGTTGAGCTAAAACAACATTGAGATCCCAGACCACTGGAGGCGGTCTAAGTGGCGGATGAACATTAAAGAGACCTTTAATAAATCGGGAAACCATAGGATGTGCAGAGAGAGGTTTCCCATCAAGAGGCTGATGAAAAGCAGCAATCGCACTGAGATGGACTCGAAGTCCAGATTGCGATAAGTGAAGTAAATAATCCAAAACAGAAGCCAAGGAGATAGACGTTGGCTCTAACTGACGGGTGGAACACCAGGTAGAAAATCTAGTCCACTTCTGGCCGTAATACGGCCGAGTGGACGACTTTCTGGAAGCTACTAAAATATCTTGTACAGCAGGGCTGCCCAAGTCCAGTCCTCGAGATCTACTGGCAGGCCAGGTTTTCAGGATATCTACAATGAACATGCATGAGAAATATTTGCATACCAAGAAGGCAGTGCTGGCAAATCTCTCTCATGCATATTCATTGTGCATATCCTGAAAACCTGGCCTGCCAGTAGATCTCAAGGACCGGACTTGGGCAGCCCTGTTGTACAGACTGAGAGAACTGGAAAGAGTCGTTTATGTTGAAAGGAACCAAGCTGTTAAGTGTAGCGACTGCAGGTTGGGATGAAGTAAGGAACTCTGACTCTGAGTAAGCAGAGAGGGAAAAACTGGTAGAAGCAGAGGCTCCCTGATGCTGAGTTGAAGTAGAAGGGAGTTCCACGGTTGTCTGGGCCACCGAGGAGCTATGAGAATCATGGTGGCACGTGTTGACTTGAGTTTGACAAGAGTCCTGAGAATCAGCGGAAATGGAGGGAAGGCATAAAGAAACTGATTCCTCCAGTCCAGGAGAAAAGCATCTGCCTCCAGACGCTGAGGGGAGTATATCCGGGAGCAAAATTGAGACAGCTTTTAGTTGAGGGGGATGCAAAGAGATCTATCTGCGGGGTCCCCCAGCGAGCAAAAACTTGACGAAGTATGAGAGAATTGAGTGTCCACTCATGAGAAGGCGACTCAAGTTGTCCGCCAGACAGTTGTGTTGACCTTGAATGTAGACAGCTCTGAGAAAGATGTTGCGATGAATCGCCCAAGTCCACATCCTCAGAGCCTCCTGGCACAGGGAATGAGAACCCGTTCCTCTCTGTTTGTTGACATAGTACATGGCCACCTGGTTGTCCGTCCACACGAGAGCCACAGTGTCGTGAAGAAGGTGTTGAAAAGTTTTGAGAGCATTGAAAATCGCTCTGCGTTCCAATAGATTGATATGACAACGACGGTCCTGCGAAGTCCACAGACCCTGTGTACGAAGGCCGTCGACATGGGCTCCCCAAACGTAAGTGGATGAGTCCGTGGTGAGTACTTTCTGATGAGGCAGAGTGTGGAACAGCAAACCTCTGGAAAGATTGGAAAAGAGCATCCACCAGTAGAGAGACTGCTTCAACAAAGGAGTTACTGTAATCTGTTGAGAAGGCGGGTCAATCGCCTGTTGCCACTGGGATGCCAGGGTCCACTGAGAAATATGAAGGTGAAGTCTGGCAAAAGGAGTCATGTGAACTGTAGAAGCCATGTGGCCGAGTAGAATCATAATTTGCCTTGCAGAAATAGATGGAAGACGATGCACCTGATGACAAAGGTGAATGAGGGTATCTCGACATGATGGAGGTAGAAACTCTCTGAAGCGGACAGTATCCAGGGTGGCCCCAATGAATTGGAGAGATTGAGATGGGGTCAACTGGGATTTTGGGAAGTTGATTTTGAAGCCCAGACTTTGGAGGAATAGAATAGTCTGTTGGGTTGCTGCAATAACCCCTTGTTGAGAGGGGGCTTTGATTAGCCAGTCGTCGAGGTATGGAAAAACTTGAAGACCTTGAGTGCGCAGAGCTCCAGCCACCACCACCAGGCATTTTGTGAAGACTCTGGGGGGAAGAGGCGAGTCCGAAAGGAAGGACTCTGTATTGTAGATGAAGATCTCCCACCTGGAATCGGAGATATTTGCGAGAGGCTGGGTGAATGGGGATATGGGTATAAGCCTCTTTGAGATCCAGCGAGCACATCCAATCTCCCTGATTCATCAGGGAATACAAGGTAGGCAATGAGAGCATCCAAAACTTCTCTTTGACCAGGAATTTGTTGAGAGCTCTGAGGTCCAGAATGGGTCACAGATCCCCCGTCTTCTTTGGAACCAGAAAGTAACGGGAGTAGAACCCCAAGTTCCGCTGAGAAAGAGGAATCTCCTCGACAGCTCGAAGGTGAAGAAGAGCCTGAGCTTCCTGAAGAAGAGGAAGTTGCGACCAATTGGAAGGACACTCTCTTGGAGGGTGATCTGGAGGTACTTGAAGCAAATGAAGAGAGTATCCCTCTTGCAGAATAGTGAGAACCCAGAGGTCGGATGTGATCATTTCCCACTGATGATAAAAATGGGAAAGACGATCCCCTATGGGCAGAAGAGAATTCCGATGCAGGAAGGTTGGAATGCTCACGCTGGGTACGTCAAAAAGACTGAGCTGGCTTGGTGGCAGCAGGAGTTTGAAACTTCTGTTAACGTTGCTGCTGCTGAGGACGACAAGGTGGAGGCCTGGAAAAAGGAGTCGTTTTCTGAGGGTAACGACGTTGTGTCTGTTTGTATGCCCGAGCTGGAGGTATCTTGGGCTTCGGTCGAATGAGAGAAGCAAAAGAGTGCTCATGTTCCGAGAGACACTTAGTAGCCGCTTCAATGGAATCATCAAATAATTCATTACCCTGACAAGGTAAGTTGGCCAATCGATCTTGAAGATTGGGATCCATGTCAACAATACGTAGCCAAGCCAGTCTACACATGGCTACAGCAAAGGCAGATACTCGAGATAATTCAAAAGCATCATAGGAAGCCTGTAGCATGAAGAGTCTCAACTCAGAAAGAGTCTTGAGGATTTGCTTAAACTCCGGAAGACGTGTTTTGGAAATGTCAGGATAAAAGGAAGGTAACAATTTCAAAAAAATGGTTGAAATAGGTAGTAAAAGTGTAATTAGAATTAAGAATCCTATTGGCCATCATCGAGTTTTGGTATAAACGACGGCCAAACTTGTCCATGGTGCGACCCTCCCTGCCTGGAGGTACTGCAGCATAAAGCTTGGAAGGATGAGCCTTTTACAAAGATGATTCCACCACCAGGGACTGATGGGATAATTGAGATTTTTCAAATCCCTTGCAGGGAACAGTACGGTATCTGGATTCCAATTTGGATGGAATAGCCGTAATAGAATAGGGAGTTTCCATATTCCGTATGAAAGTTTCTTTAAGGACTGGAGTCATAGATAATCTCAAAGTCTCTTTGGGAGGATGAGAAAGTTCCATGTCCACCAAGTATTCTGGAGTATACTTAGAATCAGAATGAAGATCCAGTTTGAGGGCCTGTCCCATATCAAAAACAAACTTAGCAAAAGAAGTAGATTTCGAGGTGGAGGACTCATCTGGAGAAGGAGTACGAGACCTTGGAGCCACAGAATAGGATGGAGGTGCCTCTCTAGAGTATTGAGACAAAGGTTCAGACTCAAGACGCATGGTAATTGAAGAAGTTGCACTATCTACCTGAGGTGGAGTCATCGAATGTTTGCGCTTCAGACTCCTCACTGGTGATATTCCTGGAGTTTGAGGCACAGAATGTGTTGAAGCAGGAGGAGAAGAGTCCCATACCGTTGGCTTCGATGGAGGAGTCCTTGATCTTGAGAAACTCCAAGTCGAGACCTCTCGGGATCGAGACTTGTGTTTCGCTATGGAAGAACGAGACACAAACACCTCGGTATCCAAAGAGGGAGACTGGCACACAGACGCCTCTGGACACAGCTTTGAAGAAAAATGTCTCGAATGCCTCGAGCGATGCTTCGGGCGAGGCAGGAGAGACATCGATGGAGGCTCAGGCGAAGAGTCACTGGAAGAGAGTCGCTTCGGCTTACGAGACCTGCCTCGAGGCAATGCCACTGGAGGATCAGATTGATGCTCAGACTGGTCCCTAGGAGGCAGGGTCGAGGACGGAACAAGTTGAGCCACTATCGAGGATATCTGAGTGGTTAAGATAGTCTTCAACATGTCCTCGAACATCGGCACCGAGACAACGCGATCCGGTCTCGTAGGTGCAGCAGTGCGCTCCAAAGAGGGCGACCTCGAAGATGAGTATTCCCTACTCTTGGAGGCACGCTTAGGAGGAGGTCTCAAGGAGGATTCTGGTGGCTTCTTAGGCACGGTATCTGAAAGAGAGACAGGAGACTTACCCAGCGAGGACATCTTTACTTGAGGCACCGTCGAGGCCTTAGCAGGAATGAACGCTGGGGTCGAGGTTGAGGCCTTCGAGACCGAAGCTCCAGCTGAAGCCGAGGGTGAGGCCTTCGAGACCGAGGTCGCAATGGAAGACGGGGTCTTCGAAACCGAGTCCGACCCCGGGGCCGAGGTCGAGGCCTTGTCAGGGGCTGGTTCCATGCTGCCAAAAAGTTGCTGGAACTGGTCGCACCGATGACGAAAGGCCCTAGACTGAAGAGTCAAACAGCAGGAACAGTCTTCAGGGGAATGATAAGGCCCCAAACAACTCAAACACCGAGAATGAGGGTCGGTGATGGAAATTGCCTTTTTACACTGGCGACAGCGTTTAAACCCGGTAAGGGGCTAGGACATAGAAAAAAATAAAGTCCGTGTCAAACGATACGAGCAATTGGGCCTAGGCCCAAAGCCCGCTGACCGGACGAAAAAGAAGAAACAAGAAAAAAAGTTGTTGGTTTTTTTTTTTTTTTAAATAAAGAATAAACTAAAAGAAAAGCACAGCGACCAAAACAAAACAAAAATCAGCCGCGTTGAAAGGCAACGAAGTTTGCTGCAGAGTGAAGATGAAGAGGACTTCTTGGCTCCGCGGAAAACGTTGAACTGAGGATCCTCTCAGGAGATGCACCCCCTAGTTCGGGCGGGAAGGCACGCACGCATGTGCGGTGCAGCACTCGGAAGCTCTTATAAAGATCTTCAAGCAAGTCTGCTTTCGAGGCTGTTCGCTGTGGGTCTCCATCGGTGACATCACCCATGAGTGAGAATATGCTGCCTGCTTGTCCTGGGATAACGGGACATTTCAGCATCCCGAAGCTGTGTGTGGGGACAATGGGACAGGGGATCCAAAAACAGGACTGTCTCATTCAAAACGGGACGTATGGTCACCTTAATTTTGGAGGCATTTAGTTGCAAATTGTTGTTGAACATCCAGTTTTTGATTTCTGAGAGGCAGTTTAGCCTGGGAGTTGTGGATTTTTCCCAGTTGTAGATACAGTTGGATGTCATCAGTGAATGAGTGAATCTGGATTTGGGGTTTGTGGACTATGGTCTGAAACACACCGTTAACAAACACACCTGAGACACACTTTTAACACATGCATAGTAAAATATATATGCTTTTTTTGGTGCCCCCCCCAATTCCATAAAATTATGATACATGTATCCCATACTTTTTTCTTTTTTAACTTCATGAAATGGGTATCCCCAGACCTGCCTATACGCTTTTAAAACCTCCAGACCTGTCAGTAATTTTGGAACGTTAAAGGAGCTTCATTTTGTGCATTACCTGCAATGTCTGGGCATTGCCCAGAGTGCTCATTTTAATATTAATAGACATCTTCTACTTTATTTCCATATTAATCTTGGAGGCTGCCTCCCCTTTCTTTTATTTTAAGCAATGTATCCTCTCCATATGTATCATGTTATGTCTGTACTGTAACTGTGAACTTGTATTATATTTTTAAATAAAACTTTTTATACTTTGTATAAATTAGAAACTGCTTTGTTTATAAAAGCGGTATATCAAGACCTAAATAAACTTGAAACTTGGTGTACCAGATGCTAAAATACCAAGAGAGAGAGTTTCTGTATTTTTATCAGAACAAAGTTAACCCACATGTGGTTGATTATATTCTGTGGAGAATATTGTCAGAAACAATTATCTCTCACTGGAAAAACTCAGGACTGACTCCGATGTGAAACAGCAATTAGTTTTATTTTCCTTTCTTGCAAGAAAGGGTGTCATCAAAGAAAAAAAAAAAGCATTCATCTCTTACAAACAATCAAGGGAACAGGACTCCAGGGCAGAATATCTGACCAAGTCAAAAGCCGTCAAAACAGCAGTCAGGGAGGCTAAATTAAACATGGAGGAATCTCTAGCAAAGAACATCCAGAAGGGAGATAAATCATTCTTCAGGTATATCAGCAACAGAAGTAAAAACTCAGGGGGAATAGTACGTCTAAGGAAACCAGACGGAGACTATGTGGAAAAGGACTCAGAAAAAGCCCAACTGTTAAATGAATACTTCTGCTCTGTCTTCACCCGAGAAGCTCCAGGGCATGGCCCTCAGTTACAGACAAGGGCTGACTCAGTTGACCCATTTAGCGATTTCAAATTTACGCCCAACAGTGTCCACGTTGAGCTGTCCAAGCTCAAGGTTTACAAGGCAATGGGACCGGACAACCTGCACCCCAGAGTACTCAGGGAGTTGAGCGATGTCTTGGCGGAGCCGCTGTCGGCGCTTTTCAACCTCTCTCTTAGTTCAGGTAGTGTCCCGTTGGACTGGAGGAAGGCTAATGTCATTCCACTCCACAAGAAAGGCCCCAAGACAGAAGCGGCAAACTACAGACCAGTGAGTCTCACATCAATAGTGAGCAAACTAATGGAAACTCTTATCAAACACCAATTAGATACGATCCTGAATGAAGAGAACCTACGGGATCCCCGTCAACATGGATTTACTAAGGGGAGATCCTGCCAATCCAACCTGATCAGCTTCTTTAACTGGGTGACGGGGAAGCTAGATGTTGGAGAGTCCCTGGACATCGTATACCTGGACTTTAGCAAAGCATTCGATAGCGTGCCTCATCGCAGGTTACTAAGCAAGATGAGTTCCATAGGATTGGGCGACACATTGACGAAGTGGGTTGGGAACTGGCTTGGAGGTAGGGTTCAAAGGGTAATGGTGAATGGAACCCCCTCTGAAATGACGGAGGTGATCAGTGGAGTGCCCCAGGGCTCTGTCTTGGGCCCAATACTATTCAATATCTTTATAAGGGACTTGGCAGAAGGGCTCCGAGGTAAGATAACATTATTTGCCGATGACGCCAAACTAAGCAATGTAGTGGGCAAAAGCACAATAGATAAAAATTCAATGCCCGACAATATGATGCATGATCTACTCTTACTAGAGAGCTGGTCTAAGACATGGCAGCTCAGCTTCAATGCCAAAAAATGCAAAGTTATGCACCTGGGTACCCAAAATCCATGCAGGACTTATACCCTTAATGGCGAGATCCTAACAAGAACAGTTGCAGAACGAGACTTAGGGGTGATCGTCAGTGAGGACATGAAGGCTGCCAATCAAGTGGAGCAAGCTTCTTCCAAGGCAAGACAAATCATAGGTTGCATACGCAGGGGTTTCGTCAGCCGTAAGCCCGAAGTCATTATGCCTTTGTATAGATCCATGGTGAGACCGCACCTGGAATACTGCGTGCAATTCTGGAGGCCACATTACCGTAAGGATGTGCTGAGGCTGGAATCAGTCCAGAGAATGGCCACCCGGATGGTCTCGGGACTGAAGGATCTCCCGTACGAAGAACGGTTAGATAAATTACAGCTATATTCGCTCGAGGAGCGCAGGGAGAGGGGAGACATGATCGAGACGTTCAAGTATCTCACGGGCCGCATCGAGGTAGAAGAAGATATCTTATTTTTCAGGGGTCCCACGGCAACAAGAGGACACCCGTGGAAAATCAGAGGCGGGAAACTGCACGGTGACACCAGGAAATTCTTTTTCACCGAAAGGGTGGTGGATCGCTGGAATGGTCTTCCACTTCAGGTGATTGAGGCAAACAGCGTGCCTGATTTTAAGACCAAATGGGATCGACACGTGGGTTCTATTCGCAAAGTAAAGGCAGGGGAGGGTCATTAGGGTGGGCAGACTGGATGGGCCTTGGCCCTTATCTGCCGTCGATTTCTATGTTTCTATGTTACACACAGAGTAGGCACACAAAGCTGACTGTAATTGTTTCATTATACAGTTAGGGCTACATTCACAGTTTGTGACCACTTTGCGACCCGATTCACTAACCTCTGTGCCGATCCTTGCATGTAAATGAGGAGAAACGGCATGCAAAGTAGGAAGGATGCAATTCACTAACAAAATTGGGCTGGCCGATCCAAAAACAAGCGACTGCTGAGGACCAGTTGCTTGTGCAAAAACCCTGCTCTCAGCCCCAATTCTCCTGCCTTTTTGCCGCCCTGCTCAGCCCTGACACTCCTGCTCTGCCTCCCTTTCCTGCAGCGCAAGCCCGTGGTTTTAACCCGCCTTAAACCCGCAGGTTAAAACCATGGGCTCGCGAGTAAAAGTAAAGTAAAAAAATAATAAAGCATGAAGAGCAAACGCATGCGCAGACCATCTACAGGCAAAGAAGGTGGTCTGCGCATGCATCAAGATCGCTTAGTAGTAATCTGTGCGGTCGTGGGAGGGGCATTCCTCTGATCGCCCCCATTTGAATATTGTCCCGTCATGAATTGGTCGGCCTTCCACAGATCGGTCACGATCGGGCAGGTTAGTGAATCGGGCCCCTAGTTCTTACATTCTGGTTCCTCCTGTCAATGTGCCCGTTGGCCAGGGTAGAGGTAGCTCACAACCTATCAACTGTTACTTACTTTATTCCTTTTTCCCTGTTTAATTCTCCCACTACTCCTGCTCTTCCCTTCTTCTTGGAGACCCTACCCTTATTTACATTCACCCATATATGGTTTCTCTACATGCTCTTATCCTTCAATAAGCTACTGTTTATTCTAACAGTCTGTGCTCTGTAGTTGCGGAGACAGCATGTTCTGTAATTGCTGAGACGTGTTCTCAAGCTGGCTGCAAAGAAAGCAGTTACTTACTGTAACAGTTTTTATCCAGGGACAGCAGGCAGATATTCTCAACAGTGGGTGACGTCACCGATGGAGCCCCGCAGCGGACAGCCTCTTAAGAAGATTTGCTTGAAGATCTTTGTAAGAGCTTCCGAGTGCTGCACTGCGCATGTGCGAGTGCCTTCCCGCCCGAGTTAGGGCGCGCGTCTCCTGTGAGGAACTTCAGTTCAAATACCTAGCTAAGAAGCCAACCAGGGGAGGAGGGTAGGTTGTGAGAATATCTGCCTGCTGTCCCTGGATAACAACTTTTACGGTAAGTAACTGTGCTTTATCCCAGGACAAGCAGGCAGCATATTCTCAACAGTGGGTGACCTCCAAGCTAAGCATAATGGAATGGAGGGAGAGTTGGCAAGTTAAGAAAAAAAATTTTGCAAAACAGATTGACCAAAATGGCCATCCCTTCTGAAGAAAGTATCCAGACAGTAATGAGAGGTGAATGTATGAACCGAGGACCAAGTGGCAGCCTTGCAGATTTCCTCAATAGGATTGATCTGAAGAAAGCTACAGATGCCGCCATAGCTCTAACTCTGTGGCCCATGACTCGACCCTGCAGAGGAAGACCAGCCTGAGCATATCAGAAAGAGATGCAAGCAGCCATCCAGTTGGAGATGGTTCGCTTCGAGACAGGATGCCCCAACTTATTTGGATCGGAGATGAAAAGTTGTGGGGCTGTTCTGTGAGGTTGAGTGCGTTGCAAGTAGAAAGCCAAGCCACGCTTGCAGTCCAAAGTATGGAGCGTCATTTCTCCAGGGTGAGAATGAGGCTTTGGAAAAAATGCTGGAAGAACAATAGATTGATTGATGTGAAATTCTGAAACAACTTTAGGTAAGAATTTTGGATGAGTACGGAGGACCACCTTGTCATGGTGGAAAACTATGAAAAGTGGATCTGCAACCAAAGCTTGTAACTCACTGACTCTTCGAGCAGACGTGAGGGCAATCAGGAAAACTACTTTCCAAGTAAGGTACTTGAGATGAGCCTTATCAATTGGTTAAAAGGGAGGTTTCATCAATTGAGCCAAGACAACATTGAGATCCCAGACCACTGGGGGTGGTTTAAGTGGTGAATGAACATTAAAAAGTCCTTTCATAAAGTGGAAAACCACAGGATGTGCAGACAGAGGTTTATCATCAAGAGGCTGATGAAAAGCAGCAATCGCACTGAGATGTACTCGGATAGATGTAGACTGAAGTCCAGATTGTGATAAGTGAAGTAGATAATCCAAAACAGAAGCCAAGGAGGTAGACATTGGCTCCATATGGCGAGTGGAACACCAAGCAGAAAATCTAGTCCATTTCTGGCCGTAACACTGCCGAGTGGACGGCTTTCTGGAAGCGACCAAAATATCTTGTACAGACTGAGAGAACTGTAGAGAGTCTGTTAGGTTGAAAAGTACCAAGCTATTAAGTGTAGAGACTGCAGGTTGGGATGTAGCAAGGATCCTTACTCAGGTAAGCAGAGAGGGAAAAACTGGTAGAAGCAGATGCTCCCTGGTGCTGAGTTGAAGTAGAAGGGAGTACCACGGTTGTCTGGGCCACCGAGGAGCTATCAGAATCATGGTGGCATGTTCTGTCTTGAGTTTGACAAGAGTCTTGAAAATCAGAGGGAAGGCATAGAGAAAATGACCCGTCCAATCCAGGAGAAAAGCATCTGCCTCGAGACGCTGGGGAGAGTATAGTCAAGAGCAGAACTGAGGCAGCTTGTTGTTGAGGGGAGATGCAAAGAGGTCTATCTGAGGGGTCCCCCATTGAGCAAACACCTGACGTAGACGCGAGGAACTGAGTGTCCATTTGTGAGGTTGCAGAAGACGACTCAATTTGTCCGCCAGACAGTTGTGCTGACCTTGAATATATGCAGCTCTGAGAAAGATGTTCTGATGGATTGCCCAATCCCACAACTTCAGAACTTCTTGACAAAGGGAGTGAGATCCCGTACCTCCCTGTTTGTTGACACAGTACATGGCAACTTGGTTGTCCGACCGGACAAGGACTACGTTGTTGTGAAGAAGGTGTTGAAAATCTTTGAGAACATTGAAAATCGCACTGAAAGAAGTGACGTCATCGCCACGGATGGGAGCTTGAACTGAGAGCTCCTGTTCGGGCCGGCAAAATAACTATCATTTCGGTGTGAAAACGGTGCAAATTTTTTATTCCCGGGGGCAGGAGAGGTGGGTGAAGTCGCCGCGATCACCATGGCAACGCGAAAAAGTTGCCCGGCGACAAACCCGGCCAGCGCACGATGGAACAAGCGCTGAGCCGGGCTACACGTGGCAGCATGGGCCCTGAAATATGCAGCGGGGAGGCGGCGAAATCGAGCGGGGCCCTGGCGGCTGTGGCAGATATGGTGGAGGACCCGGTGTCAGAGAGTTTGCAGATGGACATGCTTACCAAAGCGGATATGCAGAGATGGATCGCAGAGGTAAAATCTGAAATCTCTGCGGTGGCGGTGCAGGTCCGGGAGGCGGTGCAGGAGTTGCGCACCGACCTGGTGGAGGTGGGCACGAGGGTCGAGGTGGTGGAGATGCGCATGGATAGCTGTGAGGACAGTGTAACCGGAATGCAGAGATCACTGGAGACGGTGTCTGCGGATTACCAACTTCTTCAGGATAAGGTCGAGGACCTGGAGAACCGCACCCGACATAACAATTTGAGGGTGCGGGGCCTGCCAGACCTGCCTGAGTTTAAGGACGTTCGTGCTACTACAATCAAGCTGATCAGGTGGCTCCTTCAAGACGACACATTAGAGCCGGGACTAGAGCGAGCTCACCGTGCGCTGGGACCCCGGACACTGGATCAACCGAAGGATATAGTGTTGTGTCTCCAGAGCTTTGTTCTTAAAGAGCGGATTTTCCGCAGAGCCCGGGAGATGGGCACGGTCACCTGGGAGGGCCACCGGCTGGAGATCTATCAGGATCTAGCTGCTGGCACGCTCCAGAAACGGCGGGCGTTCAGGGAAGTGACCAAGGCTTTGCAGCGCAGCAATTTGCGCTATCGTTGGACTTACCCTTTTGGTGTTGTTATTACCATCAACGGAGTCCACACCAGAGTTACCACTGTTCGAGAGGCTCGTGGGCTGCTACAACAAGCGGGTATTGAGATCCCCGAGGAGGCTGTCCCGGCGGGAGGTGTGGCCTTCTACCTCCCGCTGGCAACGAGTGGAAAATGGATCCCGAAGCGGGAGGGGTGGCCGAGGGGGTGAACCCCCCCATCGGGCTACTGCTTCGTCCTCAAGTGCTCCTCCCTGAGAGCTGACTGAATGTACTTGTCTATTTCCTGTTTCCAATGCCAGTTTCAGGCCTCGGTGGGGGTCTTTGGACTCCACTCCGAGGGAATGGACAGCTGAATCTTTCCCCTTGGGAGAGTGTTGTGTGGGGGTTATATACTACCTGGTTTGGGATGGGGGGAGGGGGAAGTTGAAAGTTTCAGGTTGGTGTTAAATGGGGGGTAGTGTGGGGTGGGGGAGGGGGGAGTGTAAATGGTGACATGGGAGCTTGAGGGATTGGTGGGTTGGTGTATGGGGGAATCTTGTACACATCGTCTTTGATAGTTGTTGTTTGTGTGAGGGATGTGTGTAAGGGGCCATGGAGATGGTTCACTTCTTTATATGTTGGTGGGAGATCTGAGGACTCTCACTGTGGGGGAGGGGTGGTGGTGGGGAGGGATGAGGGAGGAGAGGGGGGGAAGGAGGGACACACTTGTTGGGGTTGGATTTGCATGGTCATTATGTTATTGGGAATATGGGGGCGTTTAAATTGGTCTCTTATAATATTAGGGGTCTCAATTCTCCCAACAAGAGAAGGGCCTTCTATAGGGAATTGCTTCGTTTGAGGGCTGATGTTTGCTTTGTCCAGGAAACACACTTACTGCAGTCCCATGAATCCTTAACTGGAGATTACAGGTTTCCGCAGGCCTTCTGGGCTTCCCGGGTGGGCACTTCTAAGAGGGGTGGGGTGGGAATTCTTATTCGTAAGGGGATCCGTTGTGAGGTACGTAGGGTGGTGCGGGATCCTCAGGGCAGATACATTATGTTGGAGGCTCTGATTGAGGGGATCTTATACTCCCTGGTAAATATCCATGCCCCTAATGAGGGGCAGGGGACCTTCTTTCGTGAGTTGGTCCCTCGGATCCTCAAGTTCAAGGGGGGAGCCCTGGTTTTTGGTGGGGATTTCAATCTTACAGTGACACCTCATTTGGATAACTCAGGGAGGGCGGATCATTATAGGCGAAGGGATCGTAAACTGTTGCGGGAGGCATTGGCCAGTCTGAATGTGGTAGACTGTTGGAGGTGGCTGCATCCTTCGGTTAAGGACTACACTTACTTTTCGGGAATACACTCCTCATACTCTAGAATTGATTATGTTTTTGTGGTGCGGGGACTACTTCGGAGGGTGGAGTCCGCGGGGATTGAGTCACTTACGTGGTCGGACCATGCACTGGTGTGGTTACGATTCCAGGGGGTGGGTGGAGGCTCGGGACGGAAATTTTGGCGTTTTAATGATAGTCTTTTAGATGACCCAGAGGTGGGAACACCAATCGAAGGGTGGATACAAGACTATCTTGATGTAAATGTGGAGTGTGGAGCTTCATTGGAAGCGGTTTGGGAGGGGTTAAAGGCTACCCTTAGAGGCAGATTAATAGCTCTGGCATCGGCCCGACAGCGTAAGCGGCGGGAGGAGGCAGCGGGCCTGTTAACCGAGATTGGTAGGTTGGAGAGTTTGCATAAGCGTTCTCCTTGGAATGTGACATTGCGGGAGCGCTTGTTTCAGGCCCGTAGGGATCTCCAAGCTTTAGACTTGGACAGATTACATCATAACTTACAGCTCCTCCAACAGAGATATTTTGAGTTCTCTAATAAAGCTAGTAGACTGGTTGCGCACCGTCTTAGGGTGCGACAGACGCGCAACCAGATCTTGTCACTCCGAGCGGCTTCTGGGGAAGTGTTGCAGACTGAGGATGCTATCCGTACCCGTTTTGTGGAATATTATTCCCAGCTTTATACCCCGGAAGATCCAGGGCCCGCGCGGGACCAGGACGCTTACTTAACTTCAGCAGAGATGCCCCAGATTACACAGGCTGATGGGGCGCGGCTGGACCGCCCTCTTACATTGCTTGAGGCTCGTAGCGCGTTGCGTTCTATGAAGCTTGGTAAATTGCCTGGGTTGGACGGGTTTACTGTCCGGTACTACAAACGCTTTCAAGATCTGCTACTACCTCCTTTATTGCGTTTTCTTAACTCGTTACAAGGGAATAGTACTCTCCCTTACTTTATGCGCTTGGCGGGAGTGACGGTGTTAGCTAAGGAGGGGAAGGATCCCCTCCAATGTGCTTCCTACAGCCGATATCTTTGCTGGGGGTTGATACTAAGATCTTCACGCGAATTCTGGCGGATAGATTGATGAGTTGGATCCCTCGGCTGATCCATCCAGATCAGTCGGGCTTTGTGGTAGGCAGGCAGGTAGGTGATAATACTCGTAGGGTCTATAACTTATATGATAGGGCGAGGGGGGGGAGGCGAGAAACAGTGTTTTTATCTATCGATGCTGAGAAGGCGTTCGATAGGGTAGCCTGGCCCTTTTTATTTCGGGTTCTAGAATCGGTGGGGATGGGCCCACGCATGCGGGACTGGATTCGGGTCCTGTACAGTGGCACTTTGAGCTGCATTAAGGTGAATGGTGGTTATTCAGAGACTTTTTCTCTGGCAAGGGGCACACGTCAGGGGTGCCCGCTTTCCCCGCTCCTTTTTGCTTTGACGGTAGAACCCCTGGCGCAGCGAGTGAGGATGAATCAGGATATTAAGGGGGTTATGGTGCCGGGAGGGGATTTTAAGCTGGCCTTGTTTGCGGATGATATTCTGTTTACGGTGGAAGAACCTGCGACCTCCCTGCCAGCTATATTGAGGGAGTTGGACGTTTATGGTGGGGTGTCGGGTTTTCGGGTCAATGTTGGTAAATCAGAGCTCCTCAACATTAACTTGCCTGAGGACCGGGTGTCCCATCTCCGAGCTCAATATCCGTTTCGGTGGGTCCAGCGCTCTTTGCGTTATCTCGGTGTTTATTTTGGACCGCCGGGAGTGGATTTATATGACCTTAACTTTCCCCTGCTCTTTCGTCGTATTCGCCAAGATTTGCTTAATTGGAAGGATCTGTATCTCTCTTGGTTGAGTCGGGTGGCCGTTGTGAAGATGATGATTTTGCCTCGTTTGTTGTTTTTATTCCAAGTATTGCCTCTCTGGGTGGGTAGAAAAACGCTAGAGAGAGTTCAAAGGCAAATTTTTACTTTTATTTGGGCTGGTAGGCGGCCAAGGGTGAGTCGGAAGGTCCTATGTATGGGGAGAGGGGATGGAGGGCTGGGGGTCCCAGATGTGGTGAAATATTATCAGGCTGCTCAGCTACGTGCCCTCTTAGAATGGCAGACGCAGACGCCGAAACTGTGGGTGGAAATTGAGCAAAATTTAAGTGATGGGGCGCCTTTGTTACATAGGCCGTGGGTACCCGGTAGGGCGCGACTGGTGGGGGGGGGGGTATCCTCAGTAGTGACTTCTTTGAGGGTATGGAATCAGACCCGAGCTTGCTTATTGGGGAATAGGCGACATTCCTGGTACACCCCGCTGAGACACAACCCTGACTTTCCTCCGGGAGGGGATGGGGGAGTGTTTGCAGACTGGGAGTCCCGGGGTTTGGAGTGTGTGGGACAGTTGTGGGACCCGGTCCAGGGAGGTGTTAGACCCTTTACTGAACTCAGGGGTAAGTTTGGGTTCGGGATAAGAGATCTGTTCCCCTACCTACAGGTTTTACATTATATTAGGACCTCAGGACTCTTAGGAGACTTGAGGGGTGGGAAGATGCCCTTTGAGCTGCTATAGGGCCCGGTGCTTCGGAGGGGAGCTCTCTATGCAATATATAGGTGCCTTAACGGTAGGGGGGCCTCCCTTCCCTACATGAGGGCCTGGGAAAATGATTGTGGTAGGGTTATTCCCTGGGATACTTGGGGTGACATATGGTCGGAGATCTGCTCGGCGGGGATTTCTGCTTTGCTGATTGAGAATGGTTACAAGGTTCTCTTTCGGTGGTACTATACCCCTCAGGTTGTGGATCGTTGGCGGGGAGGTGCGAGTGATCAGTGTTGGAGGGGCGGTGGGGAAGTGGGTACCTACTTTCATATGTGGTGGCAGTGTGGGCAGGTGTGTGGATTCTGGACTGAGGTCTTTGATCGGGTGTCCCGGATCTTAGATGTCCAGATACCGGCCGATTGGCGACACGCCTTGTTGTTCTGGCATCAATTGGATCTGGCTGGGGGTGACTCTTTGTTCTGTAAGTTGACATTCACTGCTGCTCGATTGGCCATTGCCTCTTTGTGGAATCAGGCGCTCTCTCCCACGTGGGCCCTGGTGGAGCAACGTTTGCTTCATTGGCAGAATCTTTATCATTTAACGGCCTTGCAGCATGGTAAACTACATGGTTATGCTCATGTGTGGCGTAAATTCCGGGCTTCTGTGTGGATCTGTGGTAGGGGTGGTCAGGGGCGTTGAGTTGGTCTGGGGGTTGGAATAGATGGGCGATGCTGGGGGGGATCTCATAACCATATTCCTTTTCAATCTTTGGTATATGTTTGGAATTGATTATCTCTCAACCATATAGAGAGCTGTGGGTATTGTGCTTTGTCCCTGGGGGGTGGGAGGGGGGATATTGGCAGTGCTTTGGTGGGTATTCTAGATTGTTTTATTAGCTTGAAGGACTTGCACATTTTATGCTGTTGATTTTAATTCTATGGGCTATTTTGGAGTGTGGCATTCAGCTCTATGTATTTTTGTTTTTGCCTTTCATGTGCAACTGTTCTGTACTGTTTGGAGTGTTTTTTCAATAAAAGCTTTTCAATTTAAAAAAAAAAAAAGAAAATCGCTCTGAGTTCCAACAGATTGATATGACAAAGACAGTCCGCAGGAGTCCAATGACCTTGGGTACCGAGTCCGTTGAGATGGGCTCCCCATGCGTAGGTTGACGAGTCTGTTGTGAGAACCTTCTGATGAGGGAGATTGTGGAACACCAAACCTCTGGAAAGATTGGAAAAGAGCATCCACCAGTGGAGAGACTGCTTCAACAAAGGAGTTACTGTAATTTGTTGAGAAAGCGGGTCAGTAGCTTGTTGCCATTGAGATGCTAGGGTCCACTGAGGTATGTGAAGGTGAAATCTTGCAAAAGGAGTCACGTGAACTGTAGAAGCTATGTGACCGAGCAGAACCATCATTTGTCTTGCTGTAATTGATGTGAGAAGAGACACTTGATGGCAAAGGCGAATGAGGGTATCCTGACGTGGTGAAGGTAGAAACGCTCTGAGCTGGATAGTGTCTAGAGTGGCCCCAATGAATTGGAGAAACTGAGATGGGGTCAGCTGGGATTTTGGAAAGTTGACTTCGAACCTCAGACTTTGGAGGAACATGATAGTCTGTTGGGTTGCTGCAATAACCCCTTGTTGAGAGGGGGCCTTGATAAGCCAGTTGTCCAGGTATGGAAAAACTTGGAGACCCTGGGCTGCAGCCACCACCACCAGACATTTTGTGAAGACTCTGGGGGATGAGGCGAGTTCGAAAGGAAGAACTCTGTATTATAGATGAAGATTCCCCACCCTGAATCGAAGATATTTGCGAGAGGCCGGATGAATTGGGATATGAGTGTAAGCCTCTTTGAGATCCAGAGAGCATAGCCATCTCCCTGATCCATCAGGGAATATAAGGTTGCTTAAGATAGCATCCAATACTTCTCTTTGACTAGAAATTTGTTGAGGGCTCTGAGGTCCAGAATGGGTTGCAAATCTCCCGTCTTCTTTGGGACTTGAAAATAATGGAAATAAAAGCCCATGTCCCGTTGGTTCAGAGCAGTGGTTCCCAAACCCTGTCCTGGGGGACCCCCAGCCAGTCAGGTTTTCAAGATATCCCTAATGAATATGCATGAGAGAGATTTGCATATAATGGAAGTGATAGGTATGCAAATCTCTCTCATGCATATTCATTAGGGATATCTTGAAAACCCGACTGGTTGGGGGTCCCCAGGACAGGGTTTGGGAACCACTGGTTCAGAGGAACCTGCTCGACAGCTTGAAGGCGAAGAAGAGCCTGAGCTTCCTGAAGAAGGGGAAGTTGTGACGAATTGGAAGGACACTCTCTTGGAGGGTGATCTGGAGGCACCTGAAGAAAGTGAAGTGAGTATCCCTCCCGAAGGATGGTGAGAACCCAGAGATCTGAGGTGATTATCTCCCACTGGTGATAAAATTGGTGAAGATGACCTCCTATGGGCAGAAGAGAATTTTGATGCAGGGAGGTTGGCATGCTCAGATTGGGAATGTCAAAAAGACTGAGCTGGTTTAGTCGCAGCAGGATTCTGAGCCTTCTGCTGTCATTGTTGTTGTGGAGGCCTTCTAGGCGGAGGCCTGGAGAAAGCTGGTGTCGTTTTTTGGGGATAACAACGCGGTGGTTGCTTGTATGGCCGAGCAGGAGGAGTCTTAGGCTTCGGCCGAATCAAGGAAACAAAAGAGCGCTCATGTTCAGAGAGGCGCTTTGTAGCAGCTTCAATAGAATCATCAAAGAGTTCATTACCCTGGCAAGGCAAGTTCACTAGACAGTCCTGCAGATTGGGATCCATATCAACAATGCGGAGCCAGGCGAGACGGCGCATGGCTACTGCAAAGGCAGAAACTCTAGAAGAGAGCTCAAAAGCATCATATGTGGCTTGCAGCATGAAGAGTCAAAGTTGAGATAGAGTTCTGATGATCTATTTAAATTCAGAAAGACTTTGTTCCTCCAGAGCCGGATAGAACTTAGGCATCAATTTGAGGAAATAGTTAAAATAAGCAGTGAAAATGTAATTATAATTGAGAATTCTGTTAGCCATCTTGGAATTCTGGTGTAACCTACGGCCAAACTTGTTCATTGTACGGCCCTCCCTGCCTGGAGGGACCGCAGCGTAAAGCTTAGATGGATGAGCTTTCTTTAAAGAAGATTCCACAACCAAAGACTGGTGAGACAATTGAGATTTCTCGAAGCCTTTGAAAGGTACTGTGCGATACCTAGATTCCAGCTTGGATGGAATGGCTGTAATGGAATAAGGAGTTTCCATATTCCTTAAAAAAGTTTGCTTCAATACTGGAGTCATAGGAAGCCTCAAGGTCTCCTTGGGTGGATGAGGCAGCTCCATGTCGGCCAAGTATTCAGGTGTATATTTGAAATCAGAGTGAAGAGCCAGTTGAAGAGCTTGTCCCATGTCGAAGACGAACCTGGCTAAAGAGGCAGACTTCGAGGTCGAGGCACCTTCCGGAGAAGGAGTGCAAGACTGAGGAACTATTGAGTAGAACGGAGAAGCCTCTCTGGAATACTGAGACAAAGGTTCATAGTCCAGGCGCACAGTGATTGAGGCGCTGCACTACCTGCGTGAGGCAGAGTTAGTGTTTGCGCTTCAAAACCCTCGATAGTGAGGTCCCCGGGGTTCGAGGAACAGAGTGGGTCGAGGCAGGAGGAGAAGACTCCCTCGGAGGCGGTCTCGATGTAGGAGTCCTCGACCTCTATGGACTTCGAGGAGAAGCAGCCAGTGTAATATCTTTGCGAGACTTATGTTTAGATTTGGAAGAAGTCTCAGTATCCAGAGAAGGCAAAGGTTTCTGTGTTAGAGATGTCTCCTGAGGAAGCTTGGAAGCGAGATGCCTCAAATGCCTCGAGCGATGCTTCGGTCGAGGTGGAGGAGACAGTGTCCGAGGAGTAAGTGAAGAGTCAATGGATGAGAACCAGCGAGGCTTCCAAGACTTGCCTCGAGGTGCTTCGACAGGAGGCCCAGACTGCTGCTCAGGCTGTCTCGAAGGAAGCAGGGTCGAGGACGGAAGGAGTTGAGCCACGACCGAGGAAATCTGAGTGGTCAGAATGGCTTTTAACATGTTCTCGAACATAGGCACCGAGACAAAGGGATCAGGTCTCGAAGGTGCAGCAGTGCGCTCCAAGGAGGGCGACCTCGAGGATGAGTATTCCTGATGCTTGGAGGCACGCTTAGCTGGAGGTCTCAAAGAGGCTAGCAGGACCGCAGATACGGCCTGGGATGCCTGAGACTCTGGAGGCTTCTTAGGAATGGTACCGGAAGGAGAGACAGGAGACTTACCCATCAAGGACGACTTCAGAGGAGCTGCCAGCGAGGCCTTCGAGACCGAAGATGTCGAGGTTGAGGCCTTAGTGGAGGCAGAAGCTGGCGTTGAGGTTGAGGACTTAGATGTCGAGGCCGTCCCCGAAGCCGAGACCTTCTCAGGCGGTTGGTTCATAGTGCCAAAAAGTTGGAGAAACTTGGCACAGCGTCGACGAAAGGCCCGAGGTTGAAGGGTAGCACAGCGCAAGCAAGCGTCTGGGTAATGTTCAGGACCCAAACAAACAATACACCGACTATGGGGATCGGTGATTAAAATGGTCTTGTTGCACTGGCTACTCTTTTTGAACCCGGTAAGAGGCCGGGACATAGAAAAAACAAAGTCTGACGTACCGAACAAGGTGAGCGGCCAGGCCTAGGCAAGAGGTCGCTGACCAGAAAGAAAAAACAAAAAAACGAATAAACTCTTTTTTTAAAAAGAACGAATGGAAATGCGAGCTCAGCGACTTAATAATAAAATAATAAAAAGCCGTGGTGAGAGAAAGCAACGAAGGCTGCAGAGCTGAAAAGAAGAGGACTTCTCTGCTCTGCGGAAAACATTGAACTGAGGTTCCTCACAGGAGACGCGCGCTCTAACTCGGGCAGGAAGGCAATTGCACATGCACAATGCAGCACTCGGAAGCTCTTACAAAGATCTTCAAGCAAGTCTACTTTTGAGGCTGTCCGCTGTGGGGCTCCGCACTGTTGAGAATATGCTGCCTGCTTGTCCTGGGATAATGTCTTATCTTCCTCCCCAGGCACCTTGTCAGTTCTTTCTCCCCCTCTTTTCTTTCCTTCCTCCCACATACTGTTCCTCCATGTATCTGCAACATGCAACAATTAACACCAGAATATACAAAAGAGTATTAGCAAAAATATTATTATAAAAAATGTATTTCCTTTCTCATACTTCTCACAATATTATCTATCGTTTGCACCGGGCTGTTCAGTCACTATAGCAACGCCAATAAGTTGCGTCACAAAAGCCGCAGCCTTTCTCTTTGTGATTGGATTGAAATGAAATAATGAAGAGCGGATGGAATGTAATTCTTATGCCAACTAATGGCCCACTTGACAACCTCTCCTCACTTCCTCACCGCTGCCCTAATAAAAATTAGAATCGGATTCGGAGCCAAAAACAAACTAAAACCAACAAAGGAACGCCACCCTTTCTTTTCTTCCCCTTGCCCAACCTCTCTCTTCAGCTATTTGTCTTTGTGTGAGGGCGGAGAGTGTGTGGAACCAACCAAACTTCAGACTCACTAGCGCTCCACCTCGAATTACTCGAGAGCCAATTGGTCGAAAGGGGCGGAGAGAAGAGGAGGAGAATTGGTCCTATAGAAAGGGGGCGTGAATGTAGGGCTTTATTTTTTCCGTTCCTGATTGGCCGGTTGGAGTAGGTTCAGCGCGCGTGCGCGCGTGGCCGTAGCTGTTGGAAGATTCCTTTGCTCAGGTGAAGGGTGGAAGGGGGAAAGAAGGCTGGAAAACTTTGGCGGGAAGTGATAATAATGTTGGCGTGATGGGGTCTCAGTTGCCTTCCTCCACTCATGAGCATAAATGTTGAAAAATAAAGATGAAAGTACTTGAAAACAGTTTTAAGCGTCTCTAAACTTAAACGTTCTTTTTAATATTTACATTTTTCATTCTTGGTCACTCTCCGACCATCCCGCTTTCCTCCTCTGCAAATACACTTGTGAGTCAAAAAGAGAAACGAAACACGAATAAAAAAAAAACATGTTTTTTAAAGTAACAAAGGTTCTTATTCACTTTTTGCTTCCTTAAAAAAATAATTTCCGCCTGCGTAGGCTTTTTATAACTGTGCTTTCATCTAACTCTTATCTGAGAAGACGTTATGAAATATTTTGTGTGCATTCTCAGGTTGGGGACATGATTATCACTTTTTATTCTATTAAATAAAGTTCCTTCGTACGATAGTTTGTCTATAATCATTGCTAATAGCGCAGATGTTGTAGAGAAACTAATTTTTTTAGATTACCAAATATTTTTTTTGGGGGGGGAGGGGGGGAGACGATTAGGCTTTTTTGGGTTTTTTATGTCTCAAAGAAGAAACAGCCACGTTTATCGAGTCTTGTAAACTGAAAAAAAAAAATCAGGAGGATTTTAGTATTTTAAAAATACCATGTTTCTTTTGGACTTTAAGTACTGTATTGGGATTGCCTTAAAAAGTTTTTGTTTCAAGCTTGATTGCTTTCATTTTTTTGTTGGGGATGGGCATTTGAGGGATCTCTTCTATTTGTGGAAAAGGGGTTTTATAATTACAGTAATGCAGTTTTAGGGAGGTGATGCTTTTTATTTTGTTTTTTTTCTGATAAAATATGTCTTATAATAAGCAATATTCAAGGTGAAGAAGATAGGGAATGTGTATGTATGTGTATAGATATATATCTATATAGTATATGCATATATATACTCTGCTAGGATTTGTGTCTATAGTGTTTGCATCTTTTGGCACTAGGCAAATTAATCAATTGCCGTTTTGCTTGCTCTTCCTGTCTTACTAACCCTTTCCCCCATTCTTGAGTACCTAAAGCTCTGAATGATTTTAATTAAAATGCTGAGATTTTGATCTTGAACATAAATCTCTGAATTTGCATGCAAGTCTCCAGAACATCTACAGTTGGTGTCATGGAGACCCAAATTTAGCTTCTATTCACAGCTGTTGGCTTTGAAGGATAATGTAATGCTGGGACCAGATTTTTTTTCTTGGGTTATGGGATTCCTATGTGGCTTAAAGTTAGATGATGGATTTTTAAGAAAAACGTAACTTTCTGCATATTTTAGTAGCTGTAATTATCTCCGAGTTATGCTGTATAAAGTGGTCTTACCCACTGCATCTGTATACGTGCTGTTTGAATTGACAGACTAACTTGCACAGTTATGTCACAATGTGTTGCTTATTACACTTAATTTTTATTTTTTGGAGGGGCAGATCAGCCCATAAGCCTCATTTGAGCCTGGCACTGGAGATGAGGCACAATCAGAACGCCCGGGTTCCATCATCAGTCGCAGCTGGTGTGAAGCCTGTTATCACCAAGCCACCACATCCGAGGGGCATAGGAGCGCGGAGAACGCGAATCCCTGAGAGAGAGGGCTCCACAGTGAAAGGCAGAGGTGCACGCCGATCACATTTCACACTACATCCTGAGGAACGGGATGCATTTTATAGGCTTCTTGGTAAGCAGGTCTTCCCTATTTTCTGTTCTATGGTGTGCTGGTTTGCTCTTTTCTGCCCAATCCAGTGCTGACTGCCAAATGGATCATACCAGAGGTTATCCTTTATTCATTATCAAGCAGAAGCTCAGAAATGGGGCTTATGAAGAGGAATTTTTCCTGTTGGTGTAGTTATGATTTTAGAAGTTTGATATCTTTGACTTATGTTAAGTTTCCTGTCATTGATCTATATTCTACAAACATTATCTGAACCTTTTCTGGATTCAGTTATACTATTTATCTCTGGATTTCTATGGCTGATGTCCTGAAAATGGCAAAGACAGAACAGAATCAAGAATGCAAATTTTATCTTGCAATGAAAGCTTATGCTGTGTTGGACAGACTGGATGGACCAATGCAGGTCCTTATCAGATGTTACCTACTTGTTACTGTTACTATGGTAATCCTCCAGCATTGGATTCTATGTGAAAACACTTCTTCTTTCTGGCCTTCAACTTTCTGTCCTAAGGGCTAGCAATGAAAAGGGGAGGGGGTGGAATAGTGGCAACTACTTCTTAAGCTGCTGAAGCAGCAAATTTCCTTTCTGAGAACAAATATGGACTTGAGCAATTTGAGATCCTTCTTAGGTCAGCCATAGAATACTCTTAATTGTATAATGTTTATTTTTCATGATTTATACACTTCTTGTACAATCCCACTTTATTCCAAGACCAGTGAGTTATTTCTGTCTACCTTCAGGACTTTGTTGGAAGCCTCAAACTTTAGAGACTTAAACCCCTCCCCCTCATACCTCATTACTGTGTCTGATCCTCACTCTTTCGGAGCTAATCTTTTATGTTTAATTTTGTGTAATTTCAGTATTTTTGCGTTTAAAGTTTTCACCCTTGTGCTGTGAATGGTCCCTTAAAGGACATTCTTGGCTGCGGGAGATCATAAACCTTTGGAAAAAGTCTGCTTCTAGGGGGTTCCCTGCTTGTCAGTAAGCCCCCTGGACAGCCTGCACATCAGATCGGGGCTCAGGGACTGTTTCCTTGGGAGCTTGTTCACCCCAGGTTCGTCCACTAGTGGGTAGAGTGTAAGCTGAGCGGTTCCTAGGCTGAGCAGTTCCGTGGAGGCACAACCGGGATCGTAGCCAGACTGCGTTCCTCTGCCAGGCGCATGCGTGGTATGTATGAGGGTGGTGGAGTTCTGGCTGGAGGAGCAGTCAGAGTTGAAATCCAGATTTCCAGTTCTTTGAGGAAGAGGATCTCCTTGTGAACTGTTCAACTCTATCTGCAGTCAGGGCCGGATTTTCCTATAGGCTAACTAGGCTTCAGCCTAGGGCCTCAAGATCAAGAGGGGCCTACATTCAAATTGTTAGCAAAATTAAAATTACACTATTCTAAAAACAGTGAACACTAAAACACTGAACCGAAAATAAGGAGAAATTCTATGCTTCGGGATTGGAACCGGTTCCGGCTGCAACGGGGCGCCGACTCGGCTTCTCCCTTTCTTTTTCTCGCCCTGGGAGGAGGATCGGGGAGGGAAAGACGTCAGTCCGGAAACAGCTGGGCAAAGCCCAGCCCCGTGCGGAGAGAGGCAAAATGTGGATCTGTCAGGACAGGGCGGCCCAGACTGGCATCGGGGGGGGTGTTTAAGTGGAAGGGGGATGGGAGGCAGGCAGGCAGGCTGGCATCGGAGGAGGGGTGGGGGGGTTTAATGGAAGGCAGGCAGGATGGCATGGGGTTCAATTGAAGGGGCATGGGAGGCAGGCGGGCATCGGAGGGGGGATGAGGTGAGGAAGGCGCACTGGGGGCACTATGGACATAGGAACGGGCAATGTTGTGTGTTATGTTTGATTAGTTATTGTTACAAGTACTATATATGGTGCTGAAAATAAATGTCCAAATAAGTGTTCTTGACTTTTTTTTATTTATTATCCATGTCACATTTTTTATAAAGGTTAGTACCAATAACAACATGTTTCATTTAACATATTGATATATATCACAGTAATGATGTATTTTATTATCTCTCATGTAATTTACAAACTTAAAAATAGGAGGTGAAAGGGCCTCATAAGTGGAATAGCCCAGGGCCTCTTTTCATCTAAATCCGGCCCTGTCTGCAGTGTTTTCCATTCAGCACATGTCACGGTGTGTACAGCCTGACAGCCTGAATCATTGATTTTGGGTGGTTTCCCTACATGCCCTGCCCCTCCCTACCTCTAAAATCCCCCAAATCGCCATTTTTTGAGGGTTTCTGTGGTTTTCCCAGACTATTTTTAGTCAAAATTGGCACCGGTGGCCATCTTGGATTTTTCTCATTTTGAATTTAAACTTATTTTTTATACTCCCAAGCTTTGTTTTTGCAAGAAAACTTAATAGATGGCCTCCTCAGGGCAGGATGGGATGGATTAATGCCTTATTTGTGGTGGATGGCTGTCGGATATGCAGCTGTATTCCACATGTTGTGACAAACCTGTGGTCAGCTTTGTCCCTGTAAGGGATAAAAGCAGAACACGGTCCCTGGTCAGAAGGGCTGACCAGGTTAAAAGTAAAGGTTTGGAATTGGCTGACTACCCCTCAGACAGTGAGGTAGGTCAGGAAAGGTATGAGCATAGAAGTACCCCGCAGAGAGCGCCAGTTCAGGGCAGGTACACCAGAAAGCCTGGGGAGACTTTTGTTGAGAAGTGGAATCCCAGTGCTGGAAGGTATGCTCATTACCAGCCAAGGAGAAACCTGAATTATTTTCCTAGGGATTTCCTGCCTACCACAGCTGTTCCTAGGAGAGAGGGGTGGGACTTTAACTCACATAAAAACAGAGCATGGGATCATAGTAAGGAGGGCAGGGACGGAGCTAGAGCTAACGAGCTCAGGCAGCGGCAGGAGAAGCAGCAATGCTTGGATGTAGATGAGGGGAGAAGTCTCTCTCCTCCAACCCACAGCAGTGAGGACATAGAGATGACCGAGGACTGCCTCAGCTTAACCCCAGTTGCTGCTGAGCAAGGAGAGGCGATGGATGTCTCTGAACCATTGCTGGAAGCTGGCTATTTCCCTACTGACATGGAGGTTAGTTCCCAAGGGGAATAAAGCAAGGCTGTGATTACGCGCTGGCTCTCTGTAACCTGAGACCAGCTAGCCTTGATTAGAGAGTGCAGGGGAATCTCTCCCTTTCACTGTGGGACGGCCTAGAGGGCAGTGTTTGTTCAATGAACTTTATCTGTGCTTGTGTGAAAGCTCAGTGTGAAAGCCTAAAGTTTACAGCTTATCTAATGCCCTGCTGTGTTCTGTCGCTAGGAAGCTCAGCTCATATTAACGAGTTTTGAAGCCTGCTCTGCAAAGCATACCGTGTCTCAGCTAGGTGAGCTGAAATGTTTTGTGGAATCCATTGCCAAGTTTGTAACTGCAATTGCTCTGCCTGTTTCCACAATATATTTGCAAAGTTTTGAAAGTTTATTTTCATGGTATTTCATTTACTTTAAATCTTGGTGAAGAGGACTGTATTTGGACTAACAAAGTCCAGGGAATGGAGACTGTATGTCACATTTGTAGCTCAAGCCATTCTGACAACTACAAGACATTTTGTGTTTGTTTTTTCACTCCATGCGGGTGGCTGATGGTATTCAGACCCCCAGGTTTAATAAAGTCCAAGAACATTCTTTTGAACAGACTTACCTGTGTTGTCTCCTCTTTTACAAACTACTCTCAGTGTGGCCTGGCAGACTAGGCCAGAGCCTAGGTCTGTGGTAACCTGGAAAGCCTTCCTCTTACCTGAGGAGGCCATGCTGACAGGCCAGATCTCAACACAACTAATCCCTCTGCTGGTTAGAGCAAGGGATAAGTGTGTCACAATGTGCTGCAACTCACAAGAGGTGCAAGGCTTGCCCGGATTTAGTTCTTCGACCTCCTAAGGAGGGTCTTCAACCGCCTTCTGTCCTGACTCCCGTGAAAATGGCATCCCCCTGGGGAGTGTGCTGGCGGTGTTTTGGCAAAACACAAACATGTCTCTGGCAATAAACCTTGTAAATTCTCCTAAAACTCCATACCTCTGCCTTCACAGGGAGTCACTGTGGCAGGTGCAGATGTGGAGAATATGGTGGATCTCCAGGATTCAGATCAGTGCGGAAGCCCCCTGATTTGGGGGAGGATCCCACTGTGTGCCGATTTTTTTTTTTTTTTTTTTTCCAAGCGCACACATCTTATTGCTTTTGATCTCGATCTCTACAGGAATTGAAACTACAGGCTGAGCAGCCTATCACTGCAAAATGTTCCCTCTTGAGTGACCAGATGCCACAATCTGCCTCCTTTCCTGATCATCCTGACCTCATTTGGATTCTTACAGATATCTGGGAGATGGCTTTATACCATGGTGGGAGCCTTTTAACAACCACTTTGCAGGTCACCAAGCGCATATCTCTCCCCAGTGATGGAGCAATCCTAAAGGAGCGACATGTGGATTTTGTCCTTAACACCAGAAGTGGCCAAATCAAACAGTCTTAAGGTGGCATCAGCCTCTTCTTTCGTGGCTCGGGTGTGTCATTCCAAGCTGTGCCATGATTCCGACACTGTGGTCCCTGTCTCAAAGTGCATTTGATTGCATAGTAGATCAGTTGGGGTGCTCCATGTTGACCTCATGGCGACTGCGGCCAATAAGGAAGCCGGATCGATTCTTCAGTCGTTGTTGCAAGGCCGGCAATGAAAGGCTGGATGCACTGGTTTAGCCCTCACCACGGGAAGGTCTCTTCTGTCTTCTTTCCGTGGCCCATGATAGGGCATCTGTTGAGGTGGATAGCGACCCACGAGGACCTGGTGAATTTTTGTAGTTGTATCCGATTGGCCAAGCAGCTGTGGTATACCGACTTGTTTCGGGTCCAGCAGGATCGGGAGCTCCAGCTACCTTGTCATTCTTGCCTTCTCACGCAGGGTCCGTTTGCAATGCAGGATCCGGACCGCTTTGGTCTTATGGCATGGCTCTTGAGTGTGCGGCCTTAACTAGCCGGCTGTGATTGCCATGTTGCTTCAGCAAAAGGAAGTCCACAGTGGCGGCCTGTGCGAAGGCTTGGAGGTGTTACCAGGCCTGGTGCGCCCTGAGACAGGTGGACCTGTCTCACCATCAATTTCTTGGGTCCTGCAGTTTCAGCAGGATGGCCTAAAGAAGGGCCTAGTGGTAGCTTCGCTCCGGGTGTGGATTTATGTTCTTTCGTGTATGGGCCCTCCTTTAAAAGGGTTTTTGACAGCTCATTTGGATGTAGATCATTTTCTATAGGGCGCTCTGCGACTTAGACCTCCCTTGTTCCTTCCCTGTCCGAACTGGAGCTTCTGGAGTTTCTGATGGATCTCGCGATCAAGACGGTCTTTCTGGTGGCTATTACCTCAGCCCGTAGGATTTTGGAGCATCAGGTCCTCTCCTGCAAGAATCCTTTTCTGTTTATTATGGCTTGTGCTGTGGTACTGCGTACTGTTCCTTCTTTTGAAAGTGGTTTCCGCTTTCCATTTGAATCAGGAAGTCCGGCTTCCTGCTTTTGTTTCCTCTGGTTCGAAGGAGCAAGACCAGGTGTTACAGTCCTTAGACGTGGGTTTTGTTATATCTGTAGGTCACTGAGTTTCACCTCTGTCCGCCTGTTTGTTCTGGCAAGTCCTGCCCACAAAGGTAGGCCAGTTCTTAAGGCCACCATTTCTAGGTGGATTCAGATGGCCATTTCCATGGCTTATTTGGTGGTTGAAAAGAAGCTCCCCCTCGCGGTGCAGGCTCATTCAATCAGAGGTGTTTCGTCCTCTTGGGCAGAGTCGTGACTGTTTCTCTGGATGCGATTTGCAGGGCCACTACCTGATTCTCCTTGAATATGTTCACCAAGTTTTACAGGATCATTGTTGGGGCCAAGCAGGATGCTGCTCTGTTACATCCCTATGGTCCCGGAATAAAGTGAGATTGTACAAGAACAAAAGGTTAGGTTCTTACCTTTGCTAATAATCTTTCTTGTAAATCCACACTTTATTCCGAGAACCTGCCCTATACCTTGCTGATTTGCCAATTATCTGCCTTTACAAGTACTGGTAAGCTGGATTTCTTTTTTTTGACCTGCCTTTATAAGAGTGCCATCAGAATGAGTTTAGCACTTAGTTTAGGGGGTTCCTGGTTCAGGCGCCCCCTTCTGCTGTCTCTCCTTATAGCACTCTTGTTCAGGTTTCTAATGTTTTATAACCTGTTCTCTCGTTTTTCATTGTTGCTCTTTTGCATTTGTTATGAGCGGGATTGATTTATTAGCCGGGGACTTCCCCTCAGGGGGAGGGGTTTAAATTTCTGAAATTTTAGGCTTCCTACAAAGTCCTGGTGGTTAGATGGAAATAACCCACTGGTCCTGGAATAAAGTGTGGATTTACAAGAAAGAAGATTAGCAAAGGTAAGAACCTAATTGGAGAATGACACGGGAACAAGTTTTTCCCCCATCTCTGCAGGAACTCATTCCTGTCCCAGCAAGTTCTTTTTCCTGTTCCTGCCCCATTTCTGCAAGTTCTGTCTTCATCTGCACAAGCTTCAAAAACTTTTAATATTAGATTAAAAAACCCCAAAAAAACCCCAAACAAACTTTAAAATCGTAAGTGTTCGAGATTTGTGCGGTTAAGGCTGAGCTTACAGGAATGGGACAGGGACAGCGACAAAACTTGCGTGGACAGGGAAAAATTTGTCCCCTTGTCTTCCAAGCAAAGCTGTATTTTTAGTTTCTATCTTTAGAAAGTAGATTAAGGGGGATGGGGAGGAATTCATCAAGCAGCATTGGGGTTTATGTGCATTAAATACTATGAGCCCACAGGTCTAAAATAGACCAGGGGTGCCCAAAAGGTCGATCGCAATGGCAACGCGAGTCGATCACGGAGCCCATCCCGGGCTCCATGATACATTGCCTTCGCATTGTACCTGCTTCCCAACACCATAAACATGACAGCAGAATCGCTGGGCCCACCAGCCTCCCCCCTCCCCCCTCCCCCTGACGTCAATTCTGACATTGGAGAGGAACTTCTATCAGAATTGACGTCGGGGGTGGATGCTGGTGGGCCTGGCACTTCTGCTTCCCTGTTTACGGCGTTAAGAAGCAGGGAGAAAGAAGGCAGGGAGAAACAAAGGGGAGGAGGGCATAGAGAGATGAAGAAAAAGTTGGGGGAGGGAATGAGGTCTGGAGGAGAGGAAGCATACAGGAGGCTGAAAGAAAGGAAGAAATATTGGATGCACAGTCAGAAGAAGAAAGTGCAACCAGAGACTCATGAAATCACCAGACAACAAAGGTAGGAAAAATGATTTTATTTTCAATTTAGTGATCAAAATGTGTCCGTTTTGAGAATTTATATCTGCTGTCTATATTTTGCACTATGGCCCCCTTTTACTAAACCGCAATAGCGTTTTTTAGCGCAGGGAGCATCGAGAGCAGCGCGGGGGCATTCAGCGCTGCTCCCTGCGCTAAGAACCACTAACACGGTTTAGTAAAAAGGGAGGGGGTATATTTGTCTATCTTTGTATAGTTGTTACTGAGGTGACATTACATAGTCATCTGCCTTAACCTTTTTGAAAAAACCCTGGAATATAAATGATAATACTTGTACAATCCCTCTGGAGCCTGAACTATCGGATAATGCATCCATTCCAGCCTTGGCTGCAGAACTTAATAACACCAACCCCCTCTGCGAAGCCACCTGTGCTGCCACTCCCCTTGAAGTTCAGTTTGATTCTGCAGCCTTGCTGAAAACTTCTAGTTTTCTTCTGCTCGTGATTTTATTTTATTTTCTTCGGTACCGCGGGTTTGCCCTCGTGCTGCGGATCAACTCTGTGTAAGTGATCCTTCAGTGGGAGATCACAGACATTTTAAAGTTTGTCTGCTCCTGGAGGGTGCTCTGTAAGCCTGAAACTGCAGTAAGCCCTCTGGACAGCCTGCAGATTGAATCGATTCTCCAGGTTCGTCCGCAATGGGTACAGCACAGGCTGCTGTGGTTCCGAGGAGGTACACCGGGATCGGAATCGCGCCACGTGTCTTCTCTGATTTCCCTGAGGGGTCCTGGTGGTCGTGATCTGAGGTGATAGGGAAGTTGAGGTGGCCAGAAGATCTGAAATATCCAGTTTAATCAGCTCCTGAGGTAATTAACTTCCTATGCCTGTACTGTGTATTGCTGGCTGCCATTGCAATGCATTGCAGCACATGTCTGTGGTGTCTGTGAGTCACAGACTTTGCCAATTTTGGGGGTTTTCCCATTCCCTGGTCCCCCCACCTGTAAAATCCTAAAATCGCCGTTTTTAGCATTTTCCTGCATTTTAACGGCCATTTTTCTGTCAAAATCGTCTATCTTGGATATTTTTTGGTCTTAGAAGCTTCGGTTTTGCTCCAAACTTCATAGCTAAAGGCAATTCAGGGGGCGGCTTTCGGCCTTCCTTCTGGAATGGCAAATGGTAATCTTGGCCCAGTGAGTCCTCGTTGTGCTCAGGAATGGTCTTTGATTACAGTTTTTCCGGCCTCTGCCGGAATTATTCTTGTCCCCTCCTGTGGGAATTCCAGACAGGACCAGCCAGGTGCGAGCCACGGTGCACAGGTTGCTGGATCAAGTAGCTATAGAGTCTGTCCCAAAGGGAATCTGGGGCACCGGGAGATACGCCCTTTCCATCATCATGCCAATGAAAGTACTCTGAAGATTGCTGACCAATTATGGTCCTGAAGGCAGTGAACGCTATCCTGTGAGTTCCAGGTTTCCGGCTGGAAACGGTGCATTCAGTGGTGGCAGCAGTGGTGCCAGGGGAGTTTTTGGCTTCCTTGGACTTCTCGAAAGTGTACCTCCACATCTCTATTTTTTTGTTTTGTTTTTTCTGGATCATCGGAGGTTCCTGAGGTTGCATGTTCTCGGGAGGCATTTCCAGGTCATAGTGCTACCCGTTGGGTTGGTGTCGGCGCCCAGATCATTCACCACAGTCATGGTGGTGGTGGCTGTCCATCTGCGCTCGCTGGGGGTGCAAGTTCATCAGTGTCTCGATGGCTGGCTGATCAGAGCTCCCTCTTTGGTGGAAGGCCCTTGGCGGTTCACCAAGCGGTGACTACTGGACACTCTTGGCTGGGTGATCCATCTCATGACGTGTTGTTTCGAGCTGTTGCAGAACTTGGAGTACGTGGGGGTCTGGTTTCACGTGGGCAGGAACCAAGTGTTTCTTAAGGACTCCAGGATGATCAAGCTTCGGAGTGCAGTCGGGACATGTTAGTGGCTCCAGCCCCGACAGCCTGGCAGTATATGCAGGTATTGGGTCTATTGGTGGCGACCATAGTTGTGATCCATGGACAAGGGCTCACATCCGTTCTATTCAATTGTCCCTTCTGTCCCGATGGAATCCTCAGCGGGATGTGCTGGGGTGAAGTTGCCATGCTTGGCAACAACTCACAGCTGTATGGTGTTGTGGTTGATCCTGGTTTCTCTGTGCAGAGGGCTCCCTCTGCGTGTCTTGGACTGGGTGCCTCTGGCGACGGAGCAGTTTGCTGATCTGTGCCGGTCAACTGTTGGTGGATTGTGTTGGAGAGCAGATGGTTGTTCAATCAGCTGGAGATTTGTATGGTCTGTCTGGCCTGCTGTGACTTCACAGGATTCTCTGCATATTCTCGGACATTGCACCGGTGGGTTGCCTATGTCTTCTTGTCAGAGGGGTATGAGGATGCTCGTTGCCTAGGCAGAGAAGCGTCTGATGGCCTTGTCCTCCACTCCTGTGGCAGGGATGGACGATGTGCCGGTAGACTTCTCAGTTGTCAGATTCTGGTTCACGTTCGAAGCCATTTTTCTTCGGAGGGGTCACCCCACCTTCGATCTGATAGCGTCCTCGAGAAACCAGAAGGAGAACCGGTTCTTCAGCTGCCGACGGGAGGTCAGCAGAGCAGGGCTCGGCGCTCTGGTTCAGCCATGGACTGATGGGGAACTTCTGTATCGCTTTTCCCCGTGGCCTATGATAGGGCATGTGCTGGGCCAGGTGGCATCTCACTCAGGTTCAATGTTCCTAGTGGCCTGAACTTGCCTGGCTGTCCTTGGTACGCAGACCTGGTGCGGTTGAGGGGTCTGTGTTTTCCTTGCCATCAAAGATTGCTCACTCAGGGCCCGATAGCCCTTCCAGTTCCGGACGGCTTGGTATTGCGACCTGGAGCTGTACGCGCGGCCTTGAGGGCTAGGGGCTTCACTTCTGCTGTCTGTAGGGGTGTTTCCTTATTTGCACCTGAAGGTTAGGCCTCTCTGACATCATCAAGCCTGAACCATTGTCTGCAAGAAATCTTTCCAGCATGAACCTAGCAAGAAGAGAAAGAAGAAAACATCTTTGCTGTTTCTGCCTGATGCATTCTGGGTATGTACCAGAATGGTATTCTAGTCAAGGACATCCATCTATGTCTTCATGCTTAGACTGTGAATCTTGGAGGAGTTGTACTCCTATGCTGTGCTTATCTCTCGAAAGGCGCCTGTGTCTCCCAGCCTGTATGAGACTTTACACAGAAAGGCTATTCATCTAAGTTCTGTTTCTGGATTGGTCCGAGGAAGTCATCTGACGTGATCCAAGTGAAAAGGTGCTAATGATAATTAGTCTGTGTCGGGATGCGAGTGAACTCACATCTTACCACAGGTATTCTTGACACACTTCTTGTATAACAATAAAGACCTGAAGTTACTTTGTGTGACTCTCTACATGAGAGAGTGTGAATCGGACTTTAAACAGATCTGAATTCCATCACATCAAGGAAACCTTGGCTGCCAACTTAAATTACGGCTGTACCAGTGGCTGCAGAACTCTTGTTCCTGTAACAGAAGGATTTCTACATCTGCTAAGCTGAGAAGAATAATTCCGTCTCCCGGGGCTAAGGCCTAGTTGTAAGGTGAGGATAAGAACTTATTATCTTATCAGCTGGGGGTTAGGTAGAGAATCCTATTTTGGATATTGGATAAGGCTTGTAAAGCTACTCTTGGTGATAACTGTAATATATTGCTGCTAATCAGGAATAATTATTATTTATAAAGAATTGTTTAGTGTGTGTAAGAAGTAATTTTACTTAGTTATCTAGCAGGTGTGTTGTGATAATTATGTACTGAGTTTCATATATGTAATCTGATA
The DNA here is from genome assembly GCF_902459505.1 of Geotrypetes seraphini. Taxonomy (NCBI): domain Eukaryota; kingdom Metazoa; phylum Chordata; class Amphibia; order Gymnophiona; family Dermophiidae; genus Geotrypetes; species Geotrypetes seraphini. The sequence continues at coordinate 68,111,321 of NC_047091.1, read as the reverse complement.
TTTTGTGAACAATATTTAGATATTGCTGTTGGCTTGTGAATTTATATTTTTCTATTTTCATAATAAAAAGTATTTCTCATTAGCCTGTGTCTGGTGTCGTATAAATAGACAAAGAAATTTGGACCTGGCAGAGTTTATGGTTTTCCCTAGACAAAACTAACAGACACATAACTTGTTTATGTAACTGATTAGTGTACCATAAATCTTGCTACATGTCATTGCATTGTTTCTTCATGGCAACAGGAATTCAATGGGTTCAGCCTCCGCGAAGGCCTAGAGGTGCTTTTTGGCCTGGTGTGCAGCAATTCACATGGATTCTTTGGCCCCATTGGTGGCGCCTGTTCTGGCCTTCCTGTGGGCTGGCCTCAGGAAGGGTCTGGTGGTTTTTTCTTCCAGGTCCCCATTGCGGAACTCTCATGTTCGGGTCCCTCTTCTCTCGGGGGTTCTCTGGTGTCTCCCCAAGGCTTCTTATGTGTGTGTGGGGGGAGGCTGCCGCCTCCCTCCCTTGCAACTGCCGTGTTCTCCAAGGGATCTGAGTCTGGTTCTCAACTCATTGGCTTGTCTGATCTATGAACCCCTAGCTGGGCTTTCTCTGAGAGATGTTACCATTAAGATTGATTTCTTCATTACGGTCGCTTATGCTCAGGGTCTGTCAGAGCTTCAGGCTATGTCATGCAGGAATCCTTTTCTCCGCATAATGGAGTCTGCGGTTGTCTTCTGCACGTGGGGTCAGCAGTCCATGTCTCCCAGGTAGTTTGGCTACCCACTTTTGTTCTGTCAGGTTCTAAGTCTAAGACCGTGTTTTGCGGTCTCTGGTGGTGCAGCATCTCCTTTTGAGATGCCTTGAGGCTAGTAACTACTTCTGTCTGTCGGACCATCTGTTTGTCCTGGTGGGCCCTGCCCGCCGGAATCAGCCTACTTCCGAGGCTACCTTCTCGCGTTGGTTGCATGCGGTCATTTCCACAGCCCATGTAGCGGCAGGGAAGTAGCCTCCCCTTGACGTTGGGGCTCACTCTCCCGGAGGAAGGCCTTCCTCGTGGGCTGACTCTCATGTGGTCTCGCCTGAGGAGATTTGTCGGGTGGCCACGTGGGTTTCCCTTCATATTGTTTTTCTGGGTTTTACTGACTTGATGTGGCAGCGGGCTCAATGGGGCCCCCCCTTAGATTTGGGACTGCTTTGATATGTCCCGATAGTTCAGGCTCCAGAGGGATTGTACAAGAATGAAAGATTTTAGGTTTCTTACCTCTGCTAATCTTCCTTCTTGTAGATATCCTCTGGAGCCTGAACTCCTGCCCATCTATTTTGTCCAATTCGCAGGTCGCCTGCCAGTAACTGGTAAGTTGGCTTTCTCTCTTTGACCAGCCTTGCTAATATTTCCCCGAGTGTCCTTTTATTTAAACTTATGGGGTTTTAGGGGTCCTGGGATAGTGCCCCTTCTGCTCTTTAGGCTGGGTCTTCTTTAGTGACATGTTCCTCAGTTTTGCAGGTGTGTAATGTTCAATTTCTTATTATCCTAACTTAGCTTTTTAGTGTTGATTATATATTTGGTTGTTGATTATGTACAGTAAAATCTTGGATTGCAAGTAACTTGGTTTACAAGTGTTTTGCAAGACAAGCAAAACATTTTATTAAATTTTAACTTGATATACAAGCAGTGTCTTGCAATACAAGTGCATACAGTATACACGTGTCGCATCACAACTGAGCTGATGGTTCTTCTCTCTCTGACACTGCAAGGGTGTAGTGATTGTTCTAAACAAGCAAAGTCTTGCAATACGAGTACATACAATATACACACATCACAACTGAGCCGATGGTTCTTCTCTCTCTGACAATGCAGGAGTGCAGTGACTGTTCTAAATGAGCAAGGTCTTGCAATACATGTACGTATAGTATTTTATATTGAAGTTTTTGGGTTGTGGAACATCATCTGCGTTTCCATTATTTCCTATGGGGACATTCGCTTTGATATACGTGTGCTTTGGATTACAAGCATGTTTCTGGAACGAATTATACTCGCAAACCAAGGTTTTACTGTATTTGGTTATCATGAGCAGCATTGATTTGTATCGGGGAGTTCCGGCACCCCCCTCTCTTTTTCTTGTGTTTCCTGTTTGTATTAGATACTCCTGGCTTTGCTACCTACTTCAAGGGGAGTGGCCGCACAGGTGACATTGCAGAAGGGGTTGGTGTTATTTTTAAGTTCTGCAGCCAAGGCTGGAATGGATGCATTATCCGATAGTTCAGGCTCCAGAGAATATCTACAAGAAGGAAGATTAGCAGAGGTAAGAAACCTAATCTTTCATTAACATGTTCTCTGCACACAGTGCTTTGTGTTTTTTAACATTTTATTGTTGGTAGATCTTTTTGACTTGGTCATTTTAAAAGTAGCTTGCAAGCCCAAAAAGTGTGGGTACCCCTGAAATAGACTTTAGAATTGAATGTGTGTTTAAAGGTGTGTTAAGCACTAATGCTGCTTGATGAATTCCCCCTAAGCTATTCCTGGTTGTAAATTCTGCTTTGTGAATGGGAAGGAAAACAAAATGGACCTCCCCGAGACCATTGCCAAGAGCAAAAACTGTCACTAAGTTAGGGTATACTTTGAATTGTAGGTCTCATTTATGGAAATCAAATTTTAATTTAAACTATTTTTTTTTCTTTAGAGAATGACCTTATACAAGAATTTCTATCAATGGATGCTTGTCACAGGATTTCAGATAAGGTACCCCCTTAGCTGTATCCTTAAGACTGATGCCCTTCACACACTAAGTATTAGTATCTTTATTTCTTATAGTCTACCTGGGATAAACCAAATTAGTGATGGCAAATCAATAAGTGTTGTCATTACTTTCCTTCTGATGAGTGGGATATATACATGTATTTTCTAATTGTTCCCCTGGGCTAACTAGTAAAATTCTGTTCTGCTGTTCATCTAATGTGTAGCATTTGCCAAGGGCAGGTGCCAAAGGTAACCAAATGTGCTGATATGGGAGAGTGCTCAAGTTGCATGTGCACATGGGTCTACACCAGGGATCTCAAAGTCCCTCCTTGAGGGCCGCAATTCAGTCAGGTATTCAGGATTTCTCCAATGAATATGCATGAGATCTATGTGCATGCACTGCTTTCAATGCATATTCATTGGGGAAATCCTGAAAACCTGACTGGAATGCGGCCCTCAAGGAGGGACTTTGAGATCCCTGGTGTACACTAATGTCAACTGTTGTTTGTATGTATGTAATTTATCCTTTTGATGCTAGTGCAGATTCATGCCCCCCTGTGCCTTTTGACTCCACTTTTCACCCTCAGCTTGTACTCCTTCCTCTTCCCTATCCCAAAAGCTTCTGTTTATCTTCAGCATTGAGAGGGGTGTTCACTAGCTCTTGCCTCAGGCTGAATTTTCTAAAATAGTTGCATAATCTCTGCTTCTTGCCAATGTTGGAGATATGCAGGGGATTTCTTGGGACTGCAGGGTTTCTGAGAGATATTGGGGGAGTACATTTATGCTCTCTGCTTGTTGGGTGAGTGGTGCAAGGGGCCATTTGAGCCACTAGGGACACTTGGGGAAGGTATATGGGGGCATATAGGTTGAACCTGAGGTGTATCAGGTCACCTCGGACATACCACCTCAGGTAACCCTTTTGCTCAAAGTTCTGTCTTTACATCAGCCCTCAGCTGAAATAGATTCACTATTAAGGTAAAAATAAAGATGTAACCTATATACTTGAATATAAACCAAGATTTTTGGGTCAAAAAAATGGCTTTATGCTCTGCATAGTGTGGGCATTGGCTTCCTGAGTCCCAGAACTGTAAGTGCGATGTCTGTCTGGGGCGGGGGGAGTGGGTAGTGAAGGACAAAAGTGTATAAGCCACTTCAATTCTCCAGTGCTGCCTTGGCCTCCTCTGAACTGTTCTTTTGCCATGGTCCTCCTCCTTTCAAAGCAACTTCCTGTTCTTTATCATCCCTCCAGACGGGCACAGAAATTGATGGGGAATAGTCTCCATCTGCTGGTCATGGTAAGCTGAGACACAAACTTTTGACTGTAGTATAAGTGGGCTGTGCAGTCCCAAGTACAATCAGCCTGCTCTCAGTCTCCAGCAGGTGGAGGTGGTAAGCCTATACAGTCTTTCCCTGGTTTAAGTAGGGCTGTTGGATTTTGTTTAAATTGACCTTCTTGTCCCTGATTTTGGTGCCAGATTGAGCTTTGGGGACCCTTTTGGAGGTCCTTTTGACCTCTGGAGTGCCAAATTCAACTGGCCGAGTCCCTCTCCTCCATTTCCTCCACTTCCCCTAAATTTTTATCTTTAGAGGTGCCTCAACTGTAAGCCTTGCCACTGCTACCGGCAAGGCATATAGCTTTGAGAACCATATAAGGTCATTTGAGAACCAGTAGGGTCTGTTCAATTGTAAATTAAAGTTGTATTTAGAAAAAAAAAGCTCTGAGGCAGTTTCGGTCTGAAGGAAAGCCCTCAATTAAGGTTAATTGACTTTTATTGTTCACTGGCACTTGCATTTTTTTTCTTGTTGCGGTTTTCGCAATGAGCACTTTTTAAAGAGAAAAAGGTGCTCGTGCTCTAGGCGCACGATTGATGCAGCGGGCGTGTGCACAAAGTGCACCGGCTGTTGCGAAGGGGAATCCTCACCAGCGAGCAGGGTTCCCCTTTGTGCGTTCACCGCAAGTTGGCAGCAGGCAGTGGGGAAGCCCAGGCTTCCCCTACCACCCACACAGGGATTTCCCCAGCTGCTGATGGTTAGGGAAATAAGGTTTCCCTTACCACAAGATAGTGCTAGGGACTGTTACGACATGCATATGATGGTGAAATAGCCATGCTACAGTTTATCCCAGGACAAGCAGGCAGGTATTCTCACATATGGGTGACGTCATCGATGGAGCCAGATTGCGGACGCCTCGCAAGCAGACTTGCTTGAAGAAATTCGAAGTTTCGAGTCGCCCGCGCATGCGCGAGTGCCTTCCCGCCCAGCGCAGGGCGCGTCTCCTCAATTCTCAGTTTTCCGCGGAGCTGAGAAGTCCGTCTTTGCCTCTCTTCATTTAACTTTGTTCACTTTGTGCCTTCTCTCAACCGCGGTTTGTGTTTTTTCCTTCACGAATCGCTGTTTTATTTTATTAATTTTATTTTAGTTAAACAAAAAAATAAATTTTTTTCTTCTTCTGTTCGTTTTCTGGGACAGGCCACTCGGCCGCAGCCCGAGGGCTTCGACTTTGCGGCGGCTATTTTTCCGTCTATGTCCCGGCCTGCTATGGGCTTCAAGAGGTGTAGCAAGTGTCAGCGCGCGATCTCTCTTACGGACCCTCACGGACGCTGCCTCAAGTGCCTTGGGCCGAAACATCATCCTAGGTCGTGCCTGCCTTGCCAAACACTTCAGCCTCATGCTTTTAAGCATCGTTGCATTCTGGTGGACAAGCTTTTCAAGATGGAGTCTCCTACTGATCCCTCGACTTCAAAGGCGTCTTCGGCCTCGACTTCCACCGAGGCTCCTTCTGCGCCTACTGCTTCCACCTTGAGCCTCATCAGACCTTCGTCGTTTGCAGCGGCTCTTGCTTCGACGTCATCTGCTGTATCTTCCCCTGTTTCCTCAGGTCAGATACCTCAGCAGTTGGTTCCGCCGGTGGTGATTAAAGTGTCCAAGACTCCTAAGTTGAAACACACTCGCACTACCTCGAAGGAACCTCCAGGCAAGGCAGATGGTCCGGTTTCAGACGCGGTCCATCCTTGCCGGCTTCTTTCCAGACCATGTTAGAGAAGCAATTTATTCAGTTCCTTACTAATATGGGATCCAAACTGCTTCCTCTTATCCAGCCTGGGCATTCAGCAGACTCCCGCGAGGTCGAGCCGCTTCCTTTGCCCCAGTCTCTTTGCAGGGAGCAGAGTCTCTGCGAGTGTCTAGTCTGCCATCCAAGCACAAAAAGCAAGGAGCAGATTCTTTGCGAGTGCCTTGACGAGAATCTTCACACTCTAAACAAGGAGCAGAGTCTTTGAGAGTGCATCGAGGTTCCTCCACCAAGCCTCTGGTACTTCGATCTACAGCCTCTAGTCCTATTCATACATCAGCATCGGCTGCTTAAGTCTCCAAGGTGAAATCTCCTCGATCTTCGAGATCTGGTTCCAGACACAGTTCTCACTGACATTCGAGGCCTTCATCAAGGCATCCTTCCAGGCATCGTTCTTCTTCTCATGACAGACCATCTTCCTCGAAGCCTCGATCTACTCCAACCTCGACCAGACCACCGACTCTTCGTTCGAGGTCTCCGATGCCGGACCTCGAGGATGTTCCGATCTCGATTGCCTCGTCCAAGTCACCTTTGATGTCTTTTTCCCTGCCGAAGCTTCTTCTTCGACACAGGCAGCCTCGACATCCTCAAGTCCTTCTTGAGGCAAAGCATTGGCAGATCAGCTATCTTTCTCGTCTTTCCTGCAACAGATGGCTGTAGACTTGGATATTCAATTGGATACTGGCTCCAAGTATTCTAAGGAGTATCTAGAAGTTATGCATCTTCCTCAACCTCCGGCAGAGTGTCTTAAGCTTCCACTTCATAAGCTTTTGAATCAGACTTTTGGTTGATGCATGGAAACACCTTTTTCCATACCGGCTGTTCCAGGAAAATTGGACTCTAGGTATAAAACTGCATCGCAAAGGGTTTGACAACTCAGTTATCTCATCAATCCTCCTTGAAGAGTCCCATCCTTCCAAGGTTTATGCCACAGTTCCTCCTGGAAGGGAGGGGAAAACTATGGACAAATTCGGACGTTGCATCTAACAGAATGCTATGATGTCCTCTAAAGTCCTCAATTATAATTTTTATTTCATCACTTACTTTGAATTTCTTCTTTCTCTTCTACTAAAGTTTATGGATTAATTGGATAACCAAATGCATTTTGAGTTTCAGGAAGTCATTGCTTCTTTCTCTCAATTACGTCCGTTTCTCCTCCAATCATCTTATGATGCCTTCGAGTTATCTGCCCGAGCGGCTGCTTGCTCTGTAGCTATGCGTCATCTTGCCTGGCTTCGTACCATTGACATGGACTCTAACCTTCAAGACCGCTTGGTTAATATTCCTTGTGAGGGTAATGATCTCTTTGAATCCATCGAAGCAGCCACCAAGAAATTCTCTGACCATGAGAAATCATTTGCTTCGATAGTCAGACCTAAGCCAAAGCCAGCTCCTGCCAAACCTGCATGCCCTGCTCTTATCTATCAAAGGCATTTTGCTCCGAAGCCGGCTCCTTATACTCACCCTCTTCTGAAAAAACAGCAACCTCAGAAGCAACAGAAACCCCAACCTTCTGCTGCACCTAAGGCTTCTCAGCCTTTTTGACTGTTTACAACAGAGCATAACCTCCACTGTTCTGTCTCTGTATCCTTTTCCCCCTATAGGAGTTCGTCTCCATCATTTTTACAATCGATGGACGATTACATCCGACCTCTGGATGCTTACCATCATCAGAGAAGGATACTCTCTTCATTTCACTCAGGTTCCACCAGAGCTTCCTCCAAGAGAGTATCCTTCCAATCCATCCCAGACCGCCCTTCTTCAGGAAGCTCAAGCTCTGCTTTCTCTCCCTGCCATCGAACCAGTTCGCTTGGAACAACAGAACAGGGGGTTTTACTCCCGTTACTTCCTTGTTCCGAAGAAGATGGGCTATCTGCAGCCCATTCTGGATCTCAGGGCTCTTAACAAATTTTTTGTCAAAGAAAAGTTTCGAATGTTGCCCCTGACATCTCTTTATCCTCTTCTCAAGCAGAACGACTGGTTATGCTCTCTGGATCTCAAGGAGGCCTACACTCATTTCTCCATTCATCTGGCCTCCCGTCAATACCTCAGATTTCGGGTGGGGAATCTGCATTATCAATACAGAGTACTACCCTTTGGCCTGGCCTTGTCTCCCAGAGTGTTCACCAAGTGCTTGGTAGTGATAGTGGCAGCTCTCCAGAATCATGGTCTTCAGGTATTTCCCTACCTCGACGACTGGCTCATCAAAGATTCCACTTCTCAAGGGGTTATTGTAGCGACCTAATGGACTACCTGGTTCATACAAAGTTTGGGATTTGAAATCAACTTTCCCAAATCTCAACTTCAGCCCTCACAGACTCTACAATTCATTGGAGCAGTTCTAGACACTGTCCAACTCGGAGCATTCCTTCCTCAACAATGTCTGAAAGCTCTTCTTCAACTCTGTCATACAGTGTCTACCCGCACATCCATCTCAGCGAGACACATGATGGTACTTCTGGGTCACAAGGCCTCCACAGTACACGTGACTCCTTTTGCCAGACTTCACCTCAGAATTCCTCAGTGGACCCTGGCATCTCAATGGACGCAAGTTTGTGACCCTCCTTCTCGACACATTTCAGTCACTCCTTCCTAGAAGAAGTCTCTCTGTTGGTGGATGCTCTCTTCCAATCTTTCCAGAGGCTTGCTTTTTCAAAGCCCCCTCATCAGAAGGTCCTCACGGCAGACTCTTCGACCTACGCTTGGGGCGCTCATCTCGATGGTCTCCGTACTCAAGGCCACTGGACCAGTACGGATCATCAATGTCACATCAATCTGTTGGAACTCAGAGCGATTTTCAAGGCTCTCAATGCTTTTCAACATTTTCTTCGCGACCAGGTAGTCCTCATCCGGACGGACAACCAAGTCGCCTTGTATTATGTCAACAGACAGGGAGGGACGGGATCTACCTCCCTTTGTCAAGAAGCTATGAAGGTTTGGGACTAGGCAATCCGCCACAACACCTTCCTCAAAGCTGTCTACATTCAAGGGGCGAAGAATTGCTTGGCGGACAACTTGAATTGTCTTTTGCAACCTCACTAAACTAAACCTTAGGTTTATATACCGCACCATCTCCATGGTTGTGGAGCTCGGCACGGTTTACAGGAGTTGTAATGAGAAAAGGATGAGGATCAGAGGGATGAAGGAAGTTAGAGGGCTAGGATGTCAAATGAGGAGGGAAAAGTTAGATTTTTGAGAATAACCAGGTTTTCAGATGTTTACGGAAGGATTGGAGAGCACTCAGGTTCCGAAGGGGGGAGGTAAAGTTGTTCCAGAACTCGGTGAGTCTGAAGTGGAGGGAAGTTCCCAGTATTCCTGGGAGGGAAATGCCTTTTAGTGAGGGGAAGGATAGCTTCAATTTTTGGGTGGGTCTGGTGGTATTAGGATTTGAGGAGTTCCAAGAAAGCGGAATTAATGGAGGAAGGATGCCGTGGACGATCTTGAAAGTTAGGCAGATGCATTTGAAATGGACTCTGGGAATTATTGGAAGCCAGTGAAGCTTGAGAAGGAGCAGTGAGACATGATCGAATTTACTTTTTGCAAAGATAAGCTTGGCCGCGGCATTTTGAATCCGTTGGAGTCTGTGAAGATTTTTCTTTGTTAGGCTTATGAAGATAGAATTGCAGTAGTCCAGTCTGGAGAGGATGATGGATTGGACAAGAACGGCAAAATGATTTTGGTGGAAACAAGATCTTACTTTCCTCAGCATGTGAAGGCTGAAATAACATTTTTTTTACCAGGGAGTTGAGGTGGTCATTGAAGTCTACATCTATCCTAGTCCATCTTAGTGCAATTGCGGCTTTCCATCAGCCTATTGAAGGGAAACCACTCTCTGCTCATCCAGTAGTTTCCAAATTTATGAAAGGACTCTTAATGTTAACCCTCCTCTCAAAACGCCTCCTGTGGTTTGGGACATCAATGTTCTCAACTCATGAAGCCTCCATTTGAACCAATCGATAAAGGCTCATCTGAAGTATCTCACTTGGAAAGTGGTGTTTCTCATAGCCCTCACTTCCGCTCGAAGAGTCAGTGAACTGCAAGCTTTAGTAACTGACCCACCATTCACTGTGTTCCATCATGACAAGGTAGTTCTTTGTACTCCATCCTAAATTCCTACCTAAAGTGGTCTCGGAATTTCATCTCAACCAATCCATCGTCCTTCCAGTATTTTTTACAAAGGCTCATTCTCATCCTGGAGAATCAGCTCTTCATACTCTGGACTGTAAACGTGTTTTGGCCTTATACTTGGAATGCACCAAACTAAACAGAACTGCTCCTCAACTTTTTGTTTCCTTCGATCCAAATAAGTTGGTCCATCATATTTCTAAGCTACCATCTCCAACTGGATGGCGGCTTGTATCTCTTTCTGCTATGCCCAGGCTGGATTACCCCTTCACAGTAAAGTCACAGCCCATAAAGTCAGAGCAATGGCAGCTTCAGTAGCTTTCCTCAGATCTACACCTATTGAGGAAATTTGTAGAGCTGCTACTTGGTCCTCGGTTCATACCTTCACTTCTCACTATTGTCTGGATACTTTCTCCAGATGGGATGGACAGTGTGGCCAAACAGTATTACAAAATTTATTCTCCTAAATTGCCATCCCATTCTGGTTAGCTTGGAGGTCACCCATATGTGATAATACCTGCCTTCTTGTCCTGGGATAAAGCACAGTTACTTACCGTAACAGGTGTTATCCAGGGACAGCAGGCAGCTATTTTCACAACCCACCCACCTCCCCTGGTTGGCTTCTCTGCTAGCTATCTGAACTGAGGAGACGTGCCCTGCACTGGGCGGAAAGGCACTCGCGCATGCGCGGTGCGGGCGACTCGAAACTTCGAGTTTCTTCAAGCAAGTCTGCTTGCGAGGCGTCCACATCTGTGCTCAGTCGATGTCACCCATATGTGAGAATAGCTGCCTGCTGTCCCTGGATAACACATATTACAGTAAGTAACTGTGCTATTTCCATGGTGGAAGCACTTCAAGAGAACAACATGCGAGTGACTGATGCAGCATGTTCTGGGAGGCCATTCACCATGGTTATGAATGTCAACATTGCTAAAATTACAGAGATGTTGCAAAATGACAGAAGGCTAACCTTATGTGAACTTTCGGCTTCACTTAGCATCTCATTTGAACAGGTTTAACATATTGAGATAGGAACTAAAAACGTGTTGCATGTGCACCAGGTGGGTACATAGAAATTTCACCCTTAGAAGAGCAGATGCACTGATGAGTTGAAGTACACAAGAACACTGTTCGAAGTGAAAAACGCTATAGCTGCAACTCTAAAAGTGATGTCGCTGCTCTGGTGGCTATCCCCGTGCTTCCTGCAGCAGCGGCATTTCTTTGTTTGGAGACCAGCAGGCATCGACCGAGACGGACCCTTGACGTCACTGGGTCCGTCTCGAATAGGATTTAAACAGTGCCGCCGCCGCGGACAGACCGGGAGCAGGAGAATTTTACCTGGGGGAATAAGTGTGAGTGCTCTGGTGGCTACCCCTGTGCTTCCCGCAGCAGCGGCGTTTCTTTGGAGATCAGCAGGCATCAACCGAGATGGACCCTTGACGTCATTAGGTCCGTCTCGAATAGGATTTAAACAGTGCCGCCGCGGCAGTAGCAGCCACAGGGCGTGGCCAAAGGGGCACGCCAAGCCCCTTGGGAGCCTCTTGGAGCCGTAAGGAGCCGGATTGGAACGTTTAAGGTAACATTATATGCTTCAAGGCTGGTGTCAGCATGGGGAAAAGGAAAATTAAACCAAAGAGTTCAACTCCAGCTATTTCTGGCCCCATGGATAGGCATTTAAAATTAGCGACTGGAAACTCTGATGTAGCACCAATTAATATGAATTCTTCTTTGTCTGGTGCTTCTATGAGCCCTCTTGAACGATCTCCTCCCCTTCATCCAGTATCCGGTGATAGCAGGAATTTATGCCCTGCTATATCTTCCGCACAGGTAGTAACCTCCACTCAGACTAATAACTTGGTTTTTTCAGAAATACCTAAAGTTTTGGATTTTTCTGGTCTTGTAGAGGAATAAACGCCTACGGCGGAAGCACAAGATATTACACTTAAAGATTTGTGGTTAGGTATTACTAGAGTTGAAGGGTTTCTTAGGTCAACAATGAAACAAGTGGGGGATTTTTCACAGTCTGTATCTTGTAAATTAGAAAATGTGGATTCCAATTTAAGTTGCTTGGATAAACGTTTAAATGTTACGGAAGCTCAATGTAATAGATTACAAGCTGTCTCAATCTCTGCTGTTAAGGATTCCACTGTTTTACATGCTAAGATAGAATCTATGGAAAATATGAATAGAGCAAGAAACCTCCGCTTGGTCAATTTCCCTGTAACTCACTTATTATCACCTGAAATTTTGTTAAAAATTTTTTTTAAAGAAATACTGGGGTTGCCCAACGCAGAGAATTTTCCAATAAATAATTATTACTATATGCCTAAAAAAAAAAAAGAATCTGCCCAAGAGGTGGATCATCTGGTCGCCACTGAAATTAATTTAACTGAATTTTTGGAAGATACTCAAGATGTGATCCAGAGTCGATCTACCCTGGTGATAACATGCATGAGCGAGATAGATAAAATGTTAATAATAAAACTTTACTTTAAAAATAGGTTAACTAAATTCTGTGGTGACTTAGTTAGGATTTTTCCTGATGTATCTAGAGCTACTCAATTTAGAAGGAAAGAGATTTTGAAGTTAAAGCTGAGTTTTGGCTCTAGAGGCATCTTTTTATTTAAAATTTCCTTGTAAATGTTTAGTTAAGTTACATGATGTGGAATACGTTTTTTGGGATCCCATTCAACTACAACAATTTTTAGTTGCACGTGAGCAGAAATAATATTATTTCTTTTTTCTGTAATGTTTTCATGTTTTCATCCCTAAGATTATGAGGAGACAAGTTTCCCTATAATAGTAAGGATTGATATAAGGTTTGCGTAGGTCGAGCTGAGAAATTTTTTCTTTTTTCTTTTTCTTTATCTTTTCTTTTACTTTTTCTTGTTCTAGGTGAGCTGAGAATCTTTCCTTTTATTTTTTTTGTTGTATTAGTATCCTGCCCCCCCCTTTTTTGTGGGCTTAAAAAGGATTTATGTATGATGAAATTATGTACTTTGATTGTAGATTTCTTTTTTTTTTCCTGTTATCATGGATAATGTATTATTCAAATTATAATAAAAAACTTATTGAACAAAAAAAGTGATGTCGCTAAGCAGTCTACTGTATGTCTTTGAATCATTTTTTGAAATGCTGCAAAAAATGTATTGAATATGAAGGGCACTACTTTGAAAAAGAAAAATGCTCAGATCCTGTGGATTCAGAATAAACAAAACAAACCATTACTTTTCAATCAGCTTTCATAGGTTTGTGTTCAAAATCATGCACTCAGCCATCAGCATATGGCTCTAACCCATAGCTTTGTGTATCAGCTGCTGAATCGGAAAGAAATCCTGGAAGCCATAAAAGCTCACTTTACTAAAGTTCAAACTACTTTGTAGATGGAAGTCCTGATGCTGTGCTCAGGGATTTTTCAGCAGAACAGTGACTTAGTCCTTGCAATGTTCCATTGTGAAACATTACAAGATTTATATCCAGATCAGAGTAGGCATTCTTATCACTAGACACACTTTAGTGATTGTTGTGCCTTTCCTTCTATTTTCTACCTCTTTCCTGTCATATTTGAAGTTCCTTTCCATTTGTTTTATTTTGGTTTGTATAACTCATTGTTATATGTTCAGGAAATGCAGCATAATAAGAAGACTAAACCATGAACATAATCATAGATGGCTGCCTTTAACAAAACCATGTTGCAAAGAGCCTTGTCTTCTCCCACTTGATGGTCTTCTCCCACTTGATGAGATAAAGTCTTGGTATATCCTGTAAGCCTGGGCTGGTCTAGTGGGATGATAAAAGAAGATAAAATTTATCTGTTCTGGTAATTTCCTTTCCTTGAGTCCTGCTTATACCAGTTCAGAACTCGCCTGGGAAAACAGCAGTAGTCCTTAGCTATGGGGCTTCCTTTCCTATTTGTTATACTTTGTTCTGTGAATGTTTTGCAGTATACAGAAGATTATCCATTTGATAATGGGCTCAGTCTATAAATAGCTTACTTAAGTTAATTATTGCCTTTGGCATTAGCATACTGGGAATATTCCTGGCTTTAGACCTGATATGCTGATGATTGTAATTGTAATTTTCAAGTATCTGCTTCCATCATCAGGGCTAGTCTAGCATGGCTCAAAGAAGAAACTTTATCAGGTATCACCACTGTGTACACAAACTCTGAATTGAACAGTTTTAATCAGTAAACTGAGCAGGCATAAGCCCTTACGTTAAAAGGTTCCTCATTTGTACTTTGCAGCTTTTATATGTGTAAATGTGATTTCTTGAAAGGTAGTATTACATATGATGATCCACACCATGAGTGTGGAGAGGGAGTAGTTTGGATGGTCTGACAAAATTAACATGGATTGACCATTTTACAAGGGGAATACATGTCTTGCAAAACTTTTAGATGTTTGCATTTACACCTACCTCAAGGCAGGCATAAAGGCTAAGGACACACAACCCTCAAAACATAAACCTGACAACCAATTCCCTCCTATGACAGACCCTTTTCCTTAGTAGACCACTTCACAACAGCTTGATCCCTAGTGGAGTACCATAAGATTATCACTAGTGACCATAGCTACCATTTTAGAACCCAGAATTGCAGGAGCATGAGACCTGCAGCCACTTGGATGAAGACAGGTGGAGGGGGCAGGACCAGGGCCGACGTTGCCTCAGACCCATGATCTGGACTCTCCTGTTCTTCTTTGGGGGTTGGTTCGTCACAGCCTCCACTGGTGGCTACAGTCTTCCAATCTGGTGCAGGGGGTGAATCTGGATCAGCCTCAGTGGACAGTGCTGCTCACGGACGACAGTGTCTTAGTTACTTGGCTCAGGGCAGCTGGTCTCTGGAGGAGGTGTCCTGGTTGATCAATGTTCTGGAGATCAGAGCCATTCGGTTGGCGTTACTAGCATTCCAGACGTTGCTAGCATTCCAGACGTTGCTGACTGGAAAGTCTGTTCTGGTTCTCTTGGACAATGCCATGGCAGTGGCTTATGTTAATTGCCGGGGGGGGGGGGGTACCAAAAATCATCTGGTGGCGCAGGAGGCTTCTCTGCTCATGGCTTGGGCAGAGATTCATCTTCTGGACATCTCAGCTTACCACATTGCGGAAGTGGAGAATGTCCAGGTGGACTTCCTCAATCATTACGTGCTGGATCCTGGAGAGTGATGTTTCGGTCCTGCAGCCTTCAAGTTGATTGTGCAGGCTTAAGGCTACCCGGTCATGGACCTGATGACCACGAGTGTTAACGCCAAAGCACCACAGTTCTTCAGTTGGCGCAGAGATTTTCAGGGCGAGGGGCTGGATGCTATTGTCCTCCGAGAGCTAACTGCAGCCATTCGGAGATCAGCGTGGGCCCAGGAAGGAGTGCGGAGGGCTTGCTCTTGATCTTTGCGCTTCTGGCCGAGAAATTCACTAGACCGCCATGTACGACGGCAGCAAGCGAGTAGATGGGCGGATGGGATTAAATTTGCAGCAATGGTAGGGTTTAAAAAAAAAAAAGCGTTGGGGGGTGGTTAAAACTATGCGGTGGCGGCAGGGGCGGTTTAAAATATGCAGCGGCGGGGGTGGTAGTTTAAAAATATGCGGCGGCTGGGGGGGTTAAAATATGCAGTGGCAGCAGCGGGCTTAAATTTGTATGTTTGCTTCATAAGACGCACTTACTTTTCACTCCCCTTTTTGGGGGTGGAAAAAGTGCGCCTTATGGAGCGAAAAATTGGACGTATGGCGCTGGACATTGAGCAAGGGACATCGATGCCTTTTTGAAAGCTTAGGTTTGAAAATAATAACACATGCAAAATGACACCAGCGCAAGGTTTTAAAAATTATAATTAAGATTTATTGAATTATTGTTTCTATTTTTCCATCATGAGATCAAAAGAATCAAGCATAATTGCTTAACAGTTGCGCTAATGGGAGATCGTTATAGTGGCCAAATGTTGGCCTTCTCATAACGGTCTCGTTTTCATATCTCCGGTCATTCTATTATATAACTTTTGGCTTAGTGACATCATCAAGTTTGACAACCAATAACAGTTCACCAAAGAGGTGGTCTTAAAAGTTGGACAAAGAAAAAAAAATCCCTCCATGTTTCAAAGTTAGCCAGTTTTAGAAAATTACTTTTGATTTCTGAATTAACATTATAACATATTCAAGAGAATCTACAATTATTAACAGGGTGCTGAGAAATTCTCAGCCCTTCCATGCTGACAAGTTCTTAGCCTTGAAGGAAAAAACTCTCGGGCTGCCTGAGCTGACAGTCTCACACACAAAGAGCAAGAGTCTCTGACTTAATTACTTCCAGATGTTGTTTTAGGATTTCTTCAGGTTGCAAAGATATATATAATTATGTTTTTCAAAACTCATTCCTTTGTTCAACACAGTCATACACAAATCACTCCAGGGGCCCCCATTCATTCATAACTCGGCCATTCATACTTAATGCATTTTATATCTTAGTTTAGGACACGTTATCTTCCTAGCCAGTCTACAGCACATGTGGTATTAATTAACACCATGATGCTGAGAGCGGGAAAAACTCAGAGAGGACAAAGAAGACAGAAACTAGTCACTGGCCCAAAATGGTGTCCAAAGACAGAGCAGTTATAGTAAGCACAGAGAACCCAAAATGTATTCCTTTAGTTTCCTTTCTGATCTGACCCAACAGCAAAATACATTAAAAAAACACCATTCTTTCCCTTATTTTAATCTTTAGTGTGTTTTTCTCTGGCCTTAGCTACATTATATTTAGATTTTTATTCACCCGTTTTTTTGTACGCTTCTATTTGGGCGTGGTCCTTAACTGACACAGATGTTTGTATCTAACTAGAATTACCCAGAATCATACGAAAAACAGGCGCTTTTGTAGAAAAACTCCACAAAAAATACTGCACCATCATGTTCTGCAATCCATTCCATTACCGTCCCATAAATATCACCCCCTGCTGGCCACGAGCCACTACTCCTCAACATCCAAAGTTGGCAGCATAAAAATGCCCATTTTCAAAAGGCAAACCACCATAAGTCTGGAAATATATATTTTTAAAAATCCTCTATTTGGATGTCCAGGCCATTGGGACACCCAGATCGTCAGGAGCCCCCCGCCCCCAAACACTTCCAAAACCCACTCAACTGTCTACATCTCTCCTCTTTAGAATCACAGAACTCTGGAACAACCTCACATCCCCGCTCAGAAATTCAAACTCCCTCCAACTCTTCCGCAAACACCTGAAAACTTGGCTCTTTTCAAAAATCTAACACCTCCCGCTCTCTGGTACCTTGATCCCTCTCTATCCTCTTAGTTCCTTTCCTATTACCCTTTTTTTCTGGAGTTCCTTTCTATCCTAATTCTGTAAACCGTGCCGAGCTCTACGCTTACGGAGATGGCGCGGTATACAAACCTAAGGTTTAGTTTAGTTTACTTTAGTTTTGGTGGGTGCACATTTTCCACCATAATGTAGTGGTTAGAGTGGCTTATGGGCCTGGGTCCTCCTGCTGTGGTTCACTAACCCATCCTCCAGGATGCTCTCTAGTTAACTAACCCATACATCCAGGTTACTTAAGACATCTTTGTGCAGCTCTACTAGGATGCTCCATACCAAATGCTGCTGTTTTAGAGACAGGTATGTACCTTTTTGTTCTCATTTTTGTGTGATGGAAGGGGGGGTCAGTGAGCACTGGGGGAGTTTGGGGATATCTTACCTTGATGCGTGCAGTAGTCATCTGGTCAGTTTGGACACCTTTGTGGCACTTAGACCCTTCTAAAATAGGTTTAGTTCTAAACATATAAGTTCTGTCCAGGATGTCTTGCCAAATGTTTAATTATCGCTACAGGACTTCCAGGTGTAACCTGCCCTTGACACTGCTCAAAGCATGCCCATAACACACCTTCACCATTCCCATCTTGTGCTCTGAATGTACAGAGGCTGGAATACATTGCTAGACGTATAAAAAAATGATTTCGATTATTGGCACTTGAATGTCCTGGCAATCAGGATGTCCAAGTGTTGATTTAAGATACTTTTTGGCCGTTTGTTTTTTATTTCCCCTCCCCCCCCCCCAAGTGTTCCAGCTCAGCTCTCTGGGGAGAAGAAAGTTGATCATTAAAGGGAACTTATAAGGGCCCCAACTCAAGTTGTGACCTCTGGGCTAAAGTCATCCCTCTGGACTAATGCTGCAGTCATCGGGATCTATTTCTTTAATAGATTGACATGGAGGACCTTCGCCTTATCTCTTTCATTGGGTTGGGCTACCTTGTAGTTAATGGATCCAGTCTTCTCCACTATTTCATATGGCCCCTGTCATTTATACAATAACTTGTTCTCAGATGACGGTAGGAGAACTAAGACTGTTGTCTCCCAGTTGGAAGACCCTCTGCACAGCTTTCAGGTTGTAGGTAAAATTGGGCTGCTTCCATGGCTGCCTTCAGTCTCTCCTGCATGGTGAGTATATACTCAGCCAAATTCTTTCCTCAACTGGGTTCTTCCAGTCTTTTCAAATCACATCCCTGATTCCTCCCAGTCTCCGCCCATACAATAATTCAAACTGAGAATCCCCTATCAAATCTGGGGTACTTCATGAATGGCAAACAGCACATAGAGAGAATTCCCTTTCTTCCCATTTTCAGCTACAGATTTTCTTAGTATTTGCTTAGAGTTTTATTAAACCGCTCCATTAGGCCATCCGTCTGTGGATGGTAAACAGATGTCCGTAAAGTCTTCACCTTTAGTAGGGTACACACTTGCTTCGTGACCCTTGATATAAAGGTGGTCCCTTGGTCTGTCAGTATTTCTGTAGGGATTCCCATCCTGGAGAAGACTTTACCACAGGGCAGTGGCCACTGTAGTGACCTTCATGTTGTACACTGTATCCTTAAACTACCCACTGTATCCTTAAATTCCGCATTGTATCCTTAAACTACCTTCAATGTTAGGTAACTCTCTTCTGTTACCCGAATTTATTGTTATTCCCCACTGTATCCTGTAATTACCTGAATCTTGCTGTGTAATTCTGTCGGAAAAATTCCAGATAACTTCTAAATTTGTAATATTCTACCATAACATGTAATTTACTTGAATCGTTGTTTATGTAATTCTCTCGGTAATGTCCAGATCTCTTCTAATTTGTAATCCGCTTAGAACCGCAAGGCACAAGTGGAATAGAAATCACTAATGTAATGTAATGATAATGTCTGAATATCTGGTAGTGTAGTCCAGAATGACCAAAATATAATTGTTGCCCCACGTAGTGCGCTCCAAAGGGCCCACAAAGTCCAAATCCATTTGATCAAAATGGTTGTTGACCAGGGGCATAGGCAGGACTACTCAACTGGCAGGTAGGGCAGGATTGCCAGAACAATTCTATTGTCTTTATACACCAGGACAAAATTCATTCTCAGGTCTTCTCCCCAAGTGATCTCCTAATAGGTGACTATGGTCAAACTGAATGGCTTGCGTGTGGTAAAACTGCAGAACTAACAGCTGCTCTGTCTCCTCCCTCTCCAGGGTTCCCTTGGCCACCCTATACATTGGATCCTCTTTAATTATGAAGTATAGGGTTGCAATCTTAGAGAGGTCTTGATTGCCCATGGGGGTTCCCATCCATAGTCACCACTTGAGTTTGTTCTTTTCTAAGGGACTCATCTTCAGCTTGGGTTCTCTTAAAATCCTCTGGGGACTCACCCCCTACTTCTTTCAGGTAGGATGTCCAACAGGTCTGGTTCATCCTGTTATTCCTCTTCTTATACTGAACCTTCATCAACTGCAGCCCTGAGTTTTCCTGCTGCCTCTGGGGTTTAGGCACCTTTTGAGTTCTCTACAAAGATGTTGGAATTAGAGAATGACATGGGAATAAATTTTTCCTTGTCCCCTCAGGAACTCAATTTCCCCATCCCGTTCCCGCGAGTTTTGTCACTGTCTCTGCCGCATTCTTGTAAGCTTTGCCTTAACCATACAAACCTCAAACACTTATGGTTTTAAAGTATTTGAGGCTTGTGCAGATGAAGACAGAACTTGAAGAAATGGGGTAGGAATGGGAAAATGAGTTCCCATGGGGACTGAGAAAAATTTGTCCCCATATCATTCTCTAGTCTGGATCCTCCAAAGGAAGCCCTTGGTGATAGGATCTTCCTCCTTTCTCTGGGGCCCAGTAGTGAATTGAGCCGAGATAGTTCTAAACTTTGGCAAGTCCCGTCCCTTGATGACTGGATAGGGAAGCCATGGCAGGGCTTTCTTCCACATGGGCTTGTCCCACTGGAGTCATGAGAGGCACCTGGGCTTTAGGATGTTCTCTATGATCTCCATGCACATATAACAGCATGGTCTGTTCATAATTTACTTGCAGTTGGGTAACAATTTTTGTTTGCACGAGTATCTTGATGTTGCCAGAATCTATTGGTGCCCGGTAAGAGTTCCCATTCAGTTCTGCTTCCATCAGGAAGTTCCTGCCTCCAGGTTGAGAGGCCTCTACAATACTGCAGTCATGTGGTTCCACCACATTCAATTCCATAACGTCTTCACTTTATTCTTAGATAATCTGTTACCAAATGCCCCTTGGTTCCACACTTAAAGCAGATAGAAACATAGAAAATGATGGCAGAAAAGGGCCACGGCCCATCAAGTCTGCCCACTCCAGTGACCCACCCCCCTAACTTCTTCCCTTAAGAGATCCCACATGCCTCTCCCATTTTTTCTTAAAGTCTGGCACGCTGCTGTCCTCAATTACCTGCAGTGGAAGATCATTCCAATGATCAACCACCCTTTCGGTGAAGAAATACTTCCTGGTGTCGCCATGAAATTTCCCACCCCTGATTTTCAGCGGATGCCCTCTTGTGGCCATGGGTCCTTTAAGAAAAAAGATATCATCTTCCACGATACGGCCCGTGATATATTTGAACATCTCAATCATGTCTCCCCTCTCTCTACGTTCCTCGAGTTAGTATAGCTGCAATTTACTCAGCCTTTCCTCATATGGGAGATCCTTGAATCCTGAGACCATCCTGGTGGCCATTCGCTGAACCGATTTAGCTCTCAGCACATCTTTTTGGTAATGTGGCCTCCAGAATTGTACATAATATTCCAGATGAGGTGTCACCATGGATCTGTACAACGGCATTATGACTTTGGGCTTCTGGCTGACAAAACTTCTACGGATACAACCCATCATTTGTCTAGCCTTGGATGAAGCTTTCTCCACTTGATTGGCAGTTTTCATGTCTTCACTAATGATCACTCCTAAGTCTCGTCCTGCTGCAGTCCTAGCTAAGATCTCACCATTTAGGGTGTAAGTTCTGCACGGATTTCTGCTGTCAAGGTGCATGACCTTACACTTTTTGGCATTGAAGCTTAGTTGCCAAGTCGAGGACCAGTGTTCCAGTAAGAGTGGGTCCCGCGTCATACGGTCGGGCAATGTGCTTTTGCCTACTATGTTGCATAGTTTGGCGTCATCTGAGAATAATGTTATTTTACCTTGAAGCCCCTGAGTCAGGTCTCTTACGAAAATGTTAAATAGGATCCGGCCCAAGACCGAGCCCTGCGGCACTCCACTGATCACCTCAAATGTTTCGGAGAGGGTACGTTAATTACCACCCTCTGAAGTCTACCGCTTAGCCAGTCTTTGACCAATGCAGTTAATGTTTCACCTAATCCCATCGAATTCATCTTGCTCAATAACCTGCGGTGTGGGATGCTATCAAAAGCTTTACTGAAGTCCAAGTACACGACATCCAGGGACTCACCCATAACCAGCTTTCTTGTTACCCAGTCAAAGAAGCTGATTAGATTGGATTGGCAGGACCTTCCCTTTGTAAATACATGTTGATGGGGATCACGTAGATTCTCCTCGTTCAGGATCGTATCTAATTTATGTTTAATTAGTGTTTCCATAAGTTTACTCACTATTGATGCGAGACTCACCGGTCTGTAATTCGCAGCCTCCGTCCTGCATCCCTTTTTGTGGAGTGGAATGACGTTAGCTGTTTTCCAGTCCAACTGGACTCTTCCTGTACTTAGGGAAAGATTGAAGAGCGCGGATAACGGTTCCCCCAGGACATCATTAAACTCTAAGCACCCTGGGGTGTAGATTGTCTGGTCCCATGGCTTTGTTCACTTTGAGTCTTGATAGGTCACAGTAGACGCTGCTGGGCTTAAACTCGAAATTCCGAAACGAGTCTTCCGAGCTTTCCCTTGTCTGCAACTGTGGACCGGACCCCAGCGCCTCGCAGGTAAAGACTGAGCAGAAGTATTCATTTAGTAGTTCGGCTTTATCGGAATCCGATTCTACATAATTCCCGTCTGGTTTCCTAAGGTGTACTATCCCATCTGTGTTTCTTTTTCTGTCACTAATATACCTGAAGAAGGATTTATCCCCCTTCTTAATGTTCTTTGCTAGATTCTCTTCTATTTGGAGTTTGGCCTCTCTGACTGCTGTTTTGACAGCTTTAGACTTGGCCAAATAGTCTTCTTTTGTCTCCCTTTTTCCTGATTGTTTGCAGGAGATAAATGCTTTTTTCTTCTTTTTAGCGAGGTTAGAGATCTCTGTAGTGAACCACTGAGGTTTATTGTTTCTCCGCCATTTGCTTACTGTTTTTATATAGCGTTTAGTTGCTTTGTGTAGGGTAGATTTCAGAGTTGACCACATATAGCCTCTACATTATCGGTTTCAGCTTGGTTTTGCAACGCCCGATGGACGAAATCTCCCATGCGTTTGAAGTCAGTGCCCCGAAAGTTGAGGACCTTTGTTGCTGTGTTTGATCTAGTGAAACTGGAGGCCAGCTTATCGCCTACCGAAACCTCTGAGACGCTTTCTCCGTTGGTGAGTACCAGGTCCAGTATCGCCTGATCCCTAGTGGGCTCCAATCCATTTGTTTGAGTCGTGCTCCCTTTATGGAGGTTAATAGCCTTCTGCTGCCGCTGGTCGTAGCGGAAAATGTGTTCAATCTACATCAGGCATATTGAAGTCCCCTAGCAATACTGTGTCCCCACGCAAAGTGATGTTCTCTATGTCCTCGATTAATTCTATATCCTTGTCTTCCTTGTCTTGGAGGTCTGTATTCTACACCAAGATACAGGCATTTGTCATTTCCCCTGGCCAGGTTCACCCAGAGGGATTCCCCGGTGTACTTGACATCTGCAATTCTGGTAACTTTGATGTCCTCTTTAGTGTATAGTGCTACCCCTCCTCCTAATTTGCCCTCTCTGTCTCGACGAAGTAAGTTGTAACCCAGTATAGCCATATCCCACCCATGTGAATCTGTGAACCAAGTCTCGGATATCGCCACCATGTCTAGGTCGGCGTTCATTATTTCCGTCTCCAATTCCAGAATTTTATTACCTAAACTGTGTGCATTAACGTACATAGCCCTCCATACCTTATGTTTGCCAAGTCCCTGTGGAGAATTTCCTGCCTGAGTTAGTGTGACTCCTATAGTGTTGTTTTCAATGTGTGTACTTACCTCAGACTCAGAAATGGAGTTGCAACTTACCTCACCAGGATGGTTCCTTACCGTGCCGGTATGTGAGTGGGTACCCTCCCCCAACTTACCTAGTTTAAAGCTCTACGAAGCAGGCGGGCTAGTCGGTGTCCAAAGACGTTCTTACCCCTTCTGGTCAGGTGGAGTCCGTCTGGTCCCTGCAGTGCCTCTTCATGGTTTAGGAATCCGAAGTTCATCTCCTTGCACCATCCGTGAAGCCACTCGTTTGTCCTCTGGATACGTTCTTCCCTGGCTCTTCCCTTACCTCTTACTGGGAGGATCAAGGAGAAGACCACCTGCGCTCCCACCTGCCTCAGCTTCTCACCCAGGGCTCCAAAGTCTTTAGGTATATTCTCTGGGGTGTTCCTGGCAGTGTTGTTCGTTCCGATGTGGATGAGAAGCATGGGGAAGTGGTCTTGGGGCTTGATAAGTCTATCAAGGCAGGCAGTGACATCTCGGATCCTGGCTCCTGGTAGATAGCAAACCTCTCGATTGCATATCTGGTCTGTGTCAGTTTGAAAGTGGCCCCCACAATATTAGGTGGTAGGGGTTAAGTGAAAGTCTCTGGCTTGATCTGTGCACCATTGTCCTAAGCACCCTCTTAATCAGACATTAACACCTTTTAGCTAGCCATGATTCAAGCAGGGCTACTTGAAACTTAAAATATATCAATCAGAGCTACTTGAAACAGTTTCCCTGCACTAAGGGTCTATCTGCCTTCCCATGTCAGGGTCAGATTGATATAATCTCCCAGAGGCCTCTAGGCTGACAGTCTGCAAATTGGTGCCCCTCAGCATGGAGTCCCCAATGCTACCATTCTGCGCTTCTTCGGGGGGAGCTGATCTGTTATCCCCGGAACCGGAGCCATCTGTTGGACATCTTCCTGTACCTCATTGGCAGTTCCTTCCTGTAAAAGCTGGAATCTGTTCCTCAAGGTGATTTGTGGGGTTGATGTAAAACAGCCCTGTTTGGAAGAAAAAGAAACTGAAAAAGGGGAAGGTCTTCTGTGCTTGCCTGTGGAGGAGGTTACCAGCTGCCAGGAGTCTCCAGCCTATTCCTGTACCCCAATCGTTGGTTTCAAAGCTGTAGATTTGGTCGGTTTGGGCATCTCGAGGATGGTCTTGTCTTGCGCCTGCTCGGTGATTTGGGACAGCTCCTAGATGACTCCGTCGATGAAGGCCTCGTATTCTCGGATGCTTCTCAAACGCTTCACCTCCTTCCTTAGGCTCCTCAGTTCCTGTAAGATGTCTCTGTCTAGCTAGCCCACCTCTTCTCTCTGTGTGGAGACTGTAGTGTACTGTTGGGGGATGGCCTCGATCTGCACAGAGACCTCTGTCCACCGTCCTGGGTCATCCTCCACCTGTACGTAGGCCATGGCCATCCCCTGGATCCCTTTGGTGACTGGAATGCCGGTCTTGATTGTAGTCTTGGTGCTTCTAGTTCTCCCTGCCATTTTTAAGGTGTTTTTTTTTTGGGGGGGGGGGGTTTGGTGTGTTTTTTTCCCCTTACTCCTACTAGAGCAGGGGTCTGCAACCTTTAAGACATAAAGAGCCACTTGGACCCGTTTTCGAAAAGAAAAAAAAACTTGGAGCCGCAAAACCATTATAAAACAAATCTAACACTGCATATATTGTTTCTTATCTTAATGCTATATACAGGATCACTAAATTGAAAATAAAATCATTTTTCCTACCTTTGCTATTTGGTGATTTCATGAGTCTCTGGTTGCACTTTCTTCTTCTGACTGTGCATCCAATCTTTCTTCCTTTCTTTCAGCCTCCTGTATGTTTCCTCTCCTCCAGACCTCATTCTCTCCCCCAACTTTTTCTTTCTGTCTCCCTGTTCCCCTTTCTTTCTGTCTCCGTGCCGTCCCCCAAGCTACTCGGTTTGCTGCCACCGCAATCGGGGAACAGCCCCCAAGCCACCGCCGTCCCAAGCTTTCCCTGCAGAAGTGTTGCGCTGACCAGCATTCCGCTCCCTGACGTCAATTCTGACGTAGGAGAGGAAGTTCCGGGCCAACAAGGCATTTCTCCTCATTCCATCCAGCCTGAGCCCCATCTCTCCTTGATCCAGCATTTCCCTTCTGTGTCTGTCAGAATTACCATTCCACCTATTTTCCAGCATCACCCTTCTTTGTGTCCATCTCACCTATATCCCTATCTCACCACTTTTTCAGAATCTTCATTTGTCTCTGTCCTTATCTTTACGCCATGTTCACCATTTGCCCTTTCAATGTCTTTATCTCCCCCCACACACTTTTTCAGCATTACTTCTATGTCTCTATTTCACCTCCTCTTCATGTCCCCTCTGTATCTCTATCCTTATTCAGTAGGTCCTGCTTACCCTTTCTCTTCTTTGTGTCACTATCTCCATTTTCAGCTTTCCCCCCTTTTCCTTTGTTACTGCACCCTGTAGCTAGAATCTTTCCACCCTCCCTCCACTCCGGCCCAGCCCAGCCCAGCCCAGTATGAAATATTTCCTTTTGTTTCCCTCCCCTCTCTCTTTCTCTCTCTCTTCTCCTCCCTCACCCACGAGTCCTGCATCTGGCCCTCTCCCTTCTACCTGCACCTGGCAACACCCCCCTGCTCCGCGGCTCTCTTCAGCAACTCGTCAGCAGCAGTGATCAAGACAAGCTGCCGACATCGAGGCCTTCCCTCTACGAGTCCCGCCTTTGTGGAAAAAGGAAGTTGAAACAAGCGGGACTCGCAGAGGGTAGGCCCCGACGTCAGAAGCTTGTGTCGATCGCTGCTGCTGAGTTGCCGAAGAGAGCCGCGGAGCAGGGGATGTGGCCGGAAGCAGGTAGAAGGGAGAGGGAGATAGGAAGGTTGTAGATCTCCGGAGCATGACACCGACCCCGGCCAGGATGATTTCTTTTTCAGGCACCTTACAAGTCCAGCGTCGCGGCGGGAAATAGCCATGCTGAGCAGTGAGCTCAGCACTACACAGATGAAAGCCTTGCTTGCTGATTGGTCCGGCGGCACGGCGGGGCGGGGCCGCCGGACCAATCAGCAAGCAAGGCTTTCATCTGTGTATGTGCTGAGCTCACTGCTCAGCGTGGCTATTTCCTGCCGCGACGCCGGACTTGTAAGTGCCTGCGTGACACACTACCGGAGCCGCAGCAAAGGTGGAAAAGAGCCGCATGCGGCTCTGGAGCCGCAGGTTGCCGACCCCCGTACTAGAGTGTCTGGAAAGGTCTGTCTGTCAGTTTGTTGGAGAGGACTGCCTGTTAGTTAGTTAGTCAGCCTGCTTGTTATTTAGGTCTGTCTGCTTGTTAGTTAGTTAAAAAGGTCCGCCTGCTTGTTAGTTAGTTAGTTAGACAAGTCTGTTAGATAGTTTGAGAGTTTGAAAGATTAGGGTGACTGGTAAGGTTTGCCTGCTATATAGTTAGAGAGGTCTGCCTGCTTGTTAGTGAGATAGAAAGGTCTGCCTGTTTGAAAGTTTTGAAAGATAGATGGAAAGTTTAAAAGATAGCTTGAAAGTTAATTAGTTAGTTGTATGTGCCTGATGGTTGTATTCCGCCTTGTTGTATGTTGGGCGGTTTTCTGAAGCCCTTAAAGATTCATCCTTCCTTGAGGCTCCTCTCAAGGCCCTTCGCAAAGGCACTCTCACTAAGGTGAGCGCCTTTAACGCTCGCCTTTGATGTGCGCTGAACGGCTGAGTACCGTTGGCTCCTCCCCTTTTAAGGGGGAGCTCAGCTCCGATGTTCTGCTGATGTCGGAGGGGTGGGCGGA
Source organism: Geotrypetes seraphini (assembly GCF_902459505.1). Classification (NCBI taxonomy): domain Eukaryota; kingdom Metazoa; phylum Chordata; class Amphibia; order Gymnophiona; family Dermophiidae; genus Geotrypetes; species Geotrypetes seraphini. The sequence goes on along the minus strand of NC_047091.1, from coordinate 68,084,211 downwards.
GCTATCTCTCACCTCTGCCCCTCACTGTCTCCTGCCTTCTCTCTCTCCGATCTCCCTTCTGCTTTCTCCTCCTGCTCCCGACTCTCCCTGCTGCTGGTCAGCTGCCTCCCGACTTTACTCAGCTGCCTCCGACTCTCCTTGTCCCCGATTCCATGTGGGCTGGTAGTGTCTGGGTGAAGCCGGCTTCCACTTTGAAGCCCTTATTCTTGATGGCTGTTTCCTTTCCTTTGTGTGCTCTGCCCTTATCGGTTCATCCTTTCTTCCGGGATTCCCTCCCATTCTCTTCTCCTTTCCAGGGTCTAAGTTAGGTTGAGTTTGATGGAACATTTCTGCTACTTCCAAGACAGTCTCTAGCATTAGCTTGGGATGTTGTCTCACCTACTGTTTCATAGATTGTGGTAAACTATCCAGGAACTGCGTCGATAGAATCATATTTGCTACCTCCACTCTGAACCTCTCTTCTGGATGTAACCACCTCCATGCAATCTCTTTCAATTTATAGAAAAAACTGTGAGGGGTCTCTTTCGTTTGGAGGGTACTTCCCCAAACTTTTGCCTATAATGTTCTGGGGTATGCCCAGCCCATTCCAAGATTGCTGCCTTTATATGTAGCTTGGCCATTGGGTTGGCACTTTGGAAGGCAGTTTGGCTGCCACCATTTAACAGGTTTCCCAGATGTATAGTCCACATTGCCTCTGGTTGGCCAGCTAGCTAAGTAGCCAGCCTCTCAAAATTCATCAAGAAATGGTCTGGATCATCCTCTGGTACCATCTTAGGTAATATGGGCACAGGCACTGTTGGGAGAGCCCCAAGTCCTTGTAATCGTGGGGGTAAATGGGCCTGAGAACCCTATTGCAGTTCCATGAGTTTCTGTAGTATCTGTCGCTGCTGCTCCAAGTGCACATACATAAACTGCTTCTGCTGGGACTGCATAAATTGCTGCTGCTGTTGGGTCTGCATTGGCTTCTGCTGCTGTTATCCTTCCATTATGAGCTAGATTAGTTTCTCCATGTTTTACTGGTAGCACTAGAGCACTCTGGGTACAAAAAAAAATCATTCCTGTCCGGCACTTACTGAGTTCATGTTCCTCTCTCTAGGCAGAGCTAATCTCCTTAGCCTCACAGTATGAAAGGGTCTCAAACTTGGGCTAAGATCCTGGTGCTGGTGGGTTTAAGCGGAATCTCATTCCTAACTAGTGCTGCCTGATTCGCTGATTCACTTCAATGAATTGATTCATTGTCTGAGAAAATTGGACTCGCCAATTAGCGACCAACATCCCTCACCCACAGCACTCCGGTGAGACCTGACATATCTCCGAGGCCTCCTAAAGCAGTGGCAGCAGTGCTCTGAACGGGCTGCTTTGTGGTCTGCTCCATCGGGGCCTTCCCTCTGCCATGTCACTGATGATATCTTTAGGAGGCCTTGGAGGGATGTTAGATTCTCATCGTGGGAAGATCGGTGGGGTGCTGCTGTACAGGGGGTTGGGAGAGGAGGAAAGATGCTGCACATGGGAGGGGGGAGGAAGAATTGGGGTGGAGGAGAGGAAGGGAGAGCTGAAACATAGAAACATGATGGCAGATAAAGGCCAAATGGCCCATCTAGTCTGCCCATCCACAGTAACCATTATCTTTCTCTCTGAAAAATCCCACATGCCTATTCCAGGCCCTCTTGAATTCAGACACTGTCTCTGTTTTCCACCTACTCTTCCGGGAGACTGTTCCATACATCTACCACTCTTTCTGTAAAAAAAATGATTACTCCGGAGCCTATCGCCTCTTAACTTCATCTTATGCCCTCTCATTGCAGTTTCCTTTCAAATGAAAGGGACTCAACTCATGCGCATTTATATTACGTAGGTATTTAAATTATCCTATCATATTTCCCCTCTCTCACCTTTCCTCCAAAGTATACAGATTGAGATCTTTAAATCTCTCCCCATACACCTTATCACGAAGACCACACAGCATTTTAGTAGCCTTCCTCTGGACCGACTCCATCCTTTTTATATCTTTCTGAAGGTGCTGCCTCCAGAATTGTACACAATATTCTAAATGAGGTCTTATCAGAGTCTTATACAGAGGCATCAATACCTCCTTTTTCCTACTGGCCCTACCTTTCCCTATTCAACCTAGCATCCTTCTAGCTTACATTGTCAACTTTTCAACCTGTTTGGCCACCTTAAGATCATCACATACAATCACACCCAAGTTCCGCTCTTCTGTCGTGCACATAAGTTCTTCACCCCCTAAACCAGGGGTGCCCAAAAGGTTGATCGTGATCAACCAGTAGATTGCAAAGGTAATTTGAGTCGATCGCGGAGCCCATCTTGGGCTCCGCAATACTCGCGTTGCCTTTGTGTTCTGTTCTCCCTGCTTCCCCGACGCCAGGCCAGGTGCTTACAAGCACCAGGCCCACAGCCTTCTACCAGACGTCAATTCTGACATCCGAGAGGAATTTCGGGCCAGCCAATTGCTGCCTGTCTGTCCCGGAACTTCCTCTCTGACGCGGAAGGATTGTGGGCCCGATGTTTGTACGCGCCTGGCGTCAGGGGAGCAGGGAGAGAGAAAGACAGAAAGAAAGGGGGCAAGGAGAGTGAGAGAGACAGAAAGAAAGCGGGGGCGGGGGGCAGAGAGAGAAAAAGTTGGACTCGTGGAAGGACAGAGAGAGATGTTGGTTGGGGAATGGAATGAGGTATGAAGGGAGAGGAGGCAGAAAGAAAGAAATATTGGATTTACAGGCAAAAGAAGGAAGTGCAACTAGAGATTCATGAAATCACCAGACAGCAAAGATAGGAAAAATAATTTTATTTTAAATTTAGTGATCAAAATTTGTCCGAATTTATATCTGTTGTCTATATTTTACACTATGGCCCCTTTTTTACTAAACCTCGATAGCAGTTTTTAGCACAGGGAGCCTATGAGCGTCAGGAGCAGTGCGGGGCATTCAGTGCAGCTCCCTGTGCTAAAAACCGCTATCACAGTTTAGTAAAAGGGGAGGGGGTATATTTGTCTATTATCCCAGGACAAGCAAGCAGCATATTCTCAACATATGGGTGACGTCACCGGAGCCCCGCAGCGGACAGCCTCGAAAGCTGACTTGTTGAATATCTTAATAAGAGCTTCCGAGTGCTACACCACGCATGCGCATGTGCCTTCCTGCCCGAACTAGGGGGCGCATCTCCTGTGAGGATCTACAGTTTGTTATTTTCCGCGGAGCTCTGCAGCAAAATTTGCCTTCTTTCACTGCGGCTGTTTCTTTTATTTTTGAAAGTTCGGTCGCTGTGTCTCCTCTTTATTTCCTTTCTTTTCTGTGTAAAAAAAAAATTATTTCTTATTGTTTTTTCTTCCGCTTTTCATCTGGTCGATGGGGCCTGGGCCCAACCGCTCACTTTGTTCGACATGGACTTAATTTTTTCTATGTCCCGGCCTCTTACCGGGTTCAAGCGCTGTCGTCGGTGTAATCGGGTGATTTCTGTCACCGATCCTCACTGTCGTTGTTTACAGTGTTTGGGTTCGGCTCATTCACCAAAAGACTGTCACCGCTGTTTCACTCTTGTACCTCGAGCTTTTCGTCGTAGGTGTGCCCAATTTCGACAACTTTTTGGTGACATGGAGCAACCTTCGGACAAGACTTCGGCTTTGACCCCAGTGGCGGCCCCAGCCTCAAAGGCCTCGACTCAGACGACAGTGGGAGCTCCGGTCTCGAAGGCCTCGACCTTGGCTTCGGCTGGAGCTTCGGTCTCGAAGGCCTCGACCGTGACATCCACTCCTGCACCGGCTTCGACGCCCTTGAAAGTCTCGACAGTGACCTCGGTGAAGAAGTCCTCGGTGGGTAAGTCTCCTGTGTCTCTTTCAGGTGCCGTACCTAAGAAGCCGCCAGAGTCCTCCTTGCGCCCTCCTTCTAAGCGTGCCTCCAAGATAAGGGAATACTCACCTTCGAGGTCGCCCTCTTCGGAGCGCACTGCTGCACCTACGAGATCAGATCCTTCTGTCTCGGTGCCAATGCTTGAGGACATGCTCAAGTCCATCTTGACCACTCAGATATCCTCCATCGTGGCTCAACTGCTTCCGACCTCGACTGCCTCGGGTAGACCAGCCTGACATCCAACCAGATCCTTCAGTCTTCGTATCTCGAGGCAGGTCTCGTGCATTGAAGCGGCTATCCTCCAGTGATTCTTCACCTGAGTTGCCTCGTTCGAAGCACAGCTCGAAGCATTCAAGGCATCTTGCTTCCAAGCTTCGTCGTGAGTCCTCTGCAGTGCACTCTTCTCTGGACACCGAGACTTCTCTGCCTCGCTCTTCCACCTCGAAGCACAGGTCTCGACTGCACTCAGCCTCGACCCGAAGTCCATCCAGGTCGAGGACTCCTCCTTCGAAGCCGGCTCGCCGGGACTCTTCTCCTGCTTCAGCTCATTCTGTGCCTCGCACTCCGGGTGCTTCTCCATCAAGGAGCCTGAAGCTAAAGCATTCCATGACTCCACCTCACAGTTCAGCTTCTTCTGTGACAATGCAACTCGAGTCTGAACCAGTCTCTCAGTACTCTAGGGAGGCTTCTCCTTCCTACTCGGCGGTTCAAAGTCTCGTAGTCCTTCTCCTGATGAAGCCTCTGATCCTAAGTCAACTTCCTTTGCCAAGTTTGTGTTTGACATGGGGCAGGCTCTTAAACTGGATCTTCATTCGGACTCCAAATATACTCCTGAATATTTGGCTGACATGGAACTTCCTCATCCACCTAAAGAGTCTTTGAGATTGCCCATGACTCCAGTTCTTAAACAGACTTTCATTCGTAACATGGAGACTCCTTATTCCATTACTACTATCCCTTCTAAGCTGGAATCCCGTTATCACACTGTTCTCTGTAAGGGGTTTGAGAAGTTCCAACTCTCTCATCAATCCTTGGTGGTGGAATCATATTTGAAGAAAGCCCATCCTTTCAAGATCTATACTGCAGTCCCTCCAGGCAGGGAGGGTCGTACTATGAATAAATTTGGTCGCCATTTATATCAAAATTTGATGATGGCAAACCAAATTCTTAACTATAATTACATTTTCACCAATTATTTCAACCATTTTCTCAAATTGTTGCCTTCCTTTTATCCGGATATTTCAAAGCCTCGTCTTTCTGAGTTCAAGCAAATTCTCAAGACTCTTTCTCAGCTGAGACTCTTCATGTTGCAGGCCTCATATGATGCCTTTGAATTGTCTTCCCGAGTCTCTGCCTTTGCTGTAGCCATGCGTAGACTGGCTTGGCTACGTATTGTTGACATGGATCACAATCTCCAGGATCGTTTGGCAAACCTACCTTGTCAAGGGAATGAGTTATTTGATGACTCTATTGAAGCAGCCACTAAGCGTCTCTCAGAACATGAACGCTCTTTTACTTCTCTCATTCGCCCTAAGCCTAAGACTACACCAGCTAGGGCATTTAAACAAACTCCACGTTGTTACCCTCAGAAAATGACTCCTGCTTTTTCCAGGCCTCCACCTCGCCGTCCTCAGCAGCAGCAGCGTCAACAGAAGTCACAAACTCCTGCTGCCACCAAGCCAGCTCAGCTTTTTTGACGTTCTCAGCTTGAGCATTCCAATCTCCCTATTTTAGAAAATTCTCCTCTTCCCATAGGGGGTCGCTTGTCCACTTTTTATCAACAGTGGGAGCTCATCACCTCAGATCTCTGGGTTCTAACCATCCTACGCAAGGGATACTCTCTTCGCTTACTTCGGGTACCTCCAGATCACCCTCCAAGAGAGTGTCCTTCCAATCAGTCGCAACTTCCCCTTCTTCTTCAAGAGGCCCGGGCTCTCCTTCACCTTTGAGCTGTCGAGGAGATTCCTCTGTCCCAGCGGAACTTGGGGTTCTATTCCCGCTACGTTCTGGTTCCAAAGAAGACGAGGGATTTGCGACCTATTCTGGACCTCAGAGCTCTCAACAAATTTCTAGTCAAAGAGAAGTTTCGGATGCTCTCTTTGCTGACTTTGTTATTCCCTAATGGATCAGGGAGATTGGATATGCTCGCTGGATCTCAAGGATCCCCATACATCCAGCCTTTCGCAAGTACCTCAGATTCAAAGTGGGGGATCTTCATCTGCAGTACAGAGTTCTTCCTTTCGGCTTGGCCTCATCCCCCAGAGAATTTACAAAATGTCTAGTGGTGGTAGCTGCAGCTCTTCGCAACCAAGGTCTTCAAGTATTTCCATACCTAGACGACTGGCTCATCAAGGCCCCCTCTCTTCCAGGGGTTATTGCAGCGACCCAACAGACTATTGTATTCCTCCAAAGTCTGGGGTTCCAGATAAACTTTCCCAAGTCTCAGTTAACCCCATCTCAATCTCTCCAGTTCATTGGGGCAACTCTGGACACTGTCCACTTCTGAGCGTACCTTCCGCAACCATGTCAAGATACCCTCATTCGACTTTGTTATCAGGTCTCTCGTCTTCCATCCATTTCTGCACGGCAAATGATGGTTCTGCTCGGTAACATGACTCCCTTTGCCAGACTTCACCTTCGCATTCCTCAGTGGACCCTGGCATCTCAATGGCAACAAGCCACAGACCCGCCATCTCAACAAATTACAATAACACCTTTGTTGCAGAAGTCTCTCCGTTGGTGGATTCTCTCTTCCAATCTTTCCAGAGGTTTGCTGTTCCACAATCTCCCTCATCAGAAGGTTCTCAGAACCGATTCGTCTGCCTACGCCTGGGGAGCCTATGTCGACGGTCTCCGTACTCAGGGTCTATGGACTTCAACAGACCGTCAGTGTCATATCAGTCTGTTGGAACTCATAGCGATCTTCTATGCTCTCAAAACCTTTCAGCATCTCCTCCACGACATGGTGGTTCTTCTTCGGACAGACAGCCAAGTCGCCATGTATTATGTCAACAAATAGGGAGGTACGGGATCTCGTTCCCTATGTCAGGAAGCTCTGAAGCTGTGGTATTGGGCAATTCTTCACAACATCTTCCTCAGAGCTGTCTACATTCAGGGTCAACGCAACTGTTTAGCGGACAAATTGAGTCGTCTTCTACAGCCTCACGAATGGACACTCAATTCTCTCACACTTCATCAAATATTTGCCCGCTGGGGGGACCCCCCAAATAGATCTTTTTGTGTCCCCCCTCAACTTCAAACTGCCTCAGTTTTGTTCCCGCATTTACACTCCTCAACGTCTGGAAGCAGATGCGTTTCTCCTGGACTGGAGGGCTCAGTTCCTTTATGCATTTCCTCTGATTCTCAGGACTCTAGTCAAACTAAAGTCTGAGCACACCACCATGATTCTGATAGCTCCTCAGTGGCCCAGACAACCGTGGTACTCCCTTCTACTTCAACTCAGCACCAGGGAGCCTCTACTTCTGCCAGTTTTTCCTTCTCTGCTCACTCAGAGTCAAGGATCCTTGCTTCATCCCAATCTCCAGTCTCTACACTTGACAGCTTGGTACCTTTCTACGTAACAGACTCTTCTCAATTTTCTCAGTCTGTCCACGATATTTTACTTGCTTCCAGGAAGCCGTCCACTCGACAGTGTTACGGCCAGAAATGGACTAGGTTTTCTGTTTGGTGTTTCGCACGTCAGCTGTAGCCAATGTCTTCCTCCTTGGCATCTGTTCTGGACTATTTGCTTCACTTATCTCAATCTGGACTTCAATCTACATCTATTCGAGTCCATCTCAGTGCTATTGCTGCTTTTCATCAGCCTCTTGATGAGAAACCTCTCTCTGCACATCCCCTGGTTTCTCGTTTTATGAAAGGACTTTTTAATCTTCATCCACCACTTAAACCACCTCCAGTGGTTTGGGATCTTAATATTATTTTGGCTCAACTGATGAAGCCTCCTTTTGAACCAATTGACAAAGCTCACCTCAAGTATCTCACTTGGAAAGCTGTATTCCTGATTGCCCTCACATTTGCTCGAAGAGTCAGTGAGTTACAAGCTTTGGTTGCGGACCCACCTTTCACAGTTTTTCACCATGATAAGGTGGTCCTTCGTACTCATCCTAAATTCTTACCTAATGTTGTTTCAGAATTTCACATCAATCAATCTATTGTTCTGCCAGTATTTTTTCCAAAGCCTCATTCTCATCCTGGAGAAGCGGCACTTCATACTTTGGACTGCAAACGTGCCTTGGCTTTCAACCTCACAGAACATCTCCTCAACTTCATCTCCTTTGATCCAAATAAGTTGGGACGTCCTATCTCGAAGCGTACCATTTCCAACTGGATGGCTGCTTGCATCTCTTTTTGCTATGCTCAGGCTGGTCTTCCTCTGCAGGGTCGAGTGACGGGCCACAAGGTTCGAGCTATGGCGGCGTCTGTTGCTTTCCTCAGATCAACTCCCATTGAGGAAATCTGCAAGGCTGCTACTTGATCCTCGGTTCATACTTTCACCTCTCATTACTGTCTGGATACTTTGTCCAGGAGGGATGGCCATTTTGGCCAATCTGTTTTACAAAATCTTTTTTCTTAAATTGCCAACTTTTCCTCCATCCCGTTTTGCTTAGCTTGGAGGTCACCCATATGTTGAGAATATGCTGCCTGCTTGTCCTGGGATAAAGCACAGTTACTTACCGTAACAGTTGTTATCCAGGGACAGCAGGCAGATATTCTCACAACCCTCCCACCTCCCCTGGTTGGCTTCTTAGCTAGGTATCTGAACCGAGGATCCTAACAGGAGATAATAATAATAACTTTATTTTTGTATACCGCCATACCCCGAAGAGTTCTAGGCGGTTCACATTAGTTAAACAGAGATTACAAGTGGTTACATATCAAATTGATCATAGAGTAGCAGACAGCAAGGAGAGAGTATTTACAAGTGATTACATATCGAATTGATCATAGAGTTGCGAACAGCAAGGAGAGAAGTAGTGGGAAGAGGAGGGAGAACAGGGGGGGCGAGGATCAGAAGGGGGGGGGAAGAGGATTGGAAGGGGCATTAAGGGTCTTGGTCTCGGAATAGGTGAGTTTTGAGTAATTTTCTGAAGTCGAGGTAGTTGTGGGCCTTGAGGACCATTTGGGCTAGCCAAGGGTTTAGTTTGGCGGCTTGGAAGGCGTAGGTTTTGTCTAGGAATTTTTTTGAGTGGCATAGTTTTAGGGAGGGGAAGGCGAAGAGTTGAATTTTACGGGAGTTCTTGTAGTTGTGGTTAAGGGTGAAGTGAGGGGTGATGTAGCTTGGGGATAAACCAGATATAGTTTTGTAGCAAAAACAGGCGAATTTGAATATGATTCTGGATTCTAGAGGGAGCCAGTGAAGTTTATGGTAGAAAGGGGTGATATGGTCCCATTTTTTCAGGCCAAACATGAGGCGGACAGCGGTGTTCTGGATTATCCTTAGTCTCCTGATGGTTTTCTTTGTGGAGCCTAAGTAGATGATGTTGCAGTAGTCCAGTATGCTGAGTATGGAGGATTGCACTAAGAGGCGGAATGAAGAGTCGTCAAAGTATTTTTTTATGGTGCGGAGTTTCCATAGTGTCGAGATACTTTTCCTGACTGTGATATCAGTGTGTTTCTCGAGGGATAGATGTTTGTCCAGTGTTACTCCCAGAACTTTTAAGGGGGAATGTGGATCCTTTCACTTGAATTGTGGTGTCTTTGATTTTGTCATTGGGGGATGCTAGGAAGAATTTTGTTTTGTCTGGGTTTAGTTTTAGTCTAAAGGATAGCATCCAGAGTTCTATCTGACTAATTATGCTTGTGAGGGAGTTGAGGAGTTCTTGAGTGAAACTGGTTAGAGGGATGACTATGGTGATGTCGTCTGCGTATATAAAGAATTTTTGCTTGAGGCTTTGCAGGAGGTTTCCTAGGGAGGTGAGGTATATGTTGAACAGGGTGGGGGACAGGGGGGAGCCCTGTGGCACACCACAGGAGTTTTCCCATGGGTAGGAGAGAGAGTCGTTTTTGAATACCCTGTAAGATCTGTTCCGTAGGAACCCATTGAACCAGTTAAGAACCTGGCCGGAGATGCCAATGTAGGAGATGTGCCCCCTAGTTCGGGCGGGAAGGCACGCGCGCATGCGCGGTGCAGCACTTGGAAGCTCTTATTAAGTCTGCTTTCGAGGCTGTCCGCTGCGGAGCTCCGTCGGTGACGTCACCCATATGTTGAGAATATCTGCATGCTGTCCCTGGATAACAATTGTTACGGTAAGTAACTGTGCTTTTTTGTATAGTTGTTACTGAGGTGACATTACATATATTAAAGTCATCTGCCTGACCTCTTTGAAAACCCCCCCCGAATATAAATGATGATTAACATTTTCTCTGCGTACAGTGTGCTTTGTGTGTTTAAAAATTTTATTGTTGGTAGATCATTTTGACTTAGTCATTTTAAAAGTAGCTCACAAACAAAAAATGTGGGCATCTCTGCCCTAAGCTGTACAGTTCCCTTGGGTTTTTGCAGCCCAAATGCATGACCTTACATTTCTTAGTTTTAAATTGTAGCTGCCAAATTTCAGACCATTCTTCAAGCTTCGCCAGGTCTTTCTTCATGTTATTCACACCATCCGGCGTGTCTACTTTATTGCAGATTTTGGTATCATCCGCAAAGAGGCAAATCTTACCCGACAACCCTTTAGCAATATCATTTATAAAAATGTTAAAAAGAACAGGCCCAAGAACAGAACCTTGAGGCACACCATTGGTAACATCCCTTTCCTCAGAGCGATCTCCACTGATCACTACCCTCTGTTGCCTTTCACTCAATCAGTTCCTGACCCAGCTCATCACTTTGGGACCCATCCCAAGGGCACTCAGTTTATTTATTAGATAACTGTGTGGAACACTGTCAAAGGCTTTGCTAAAATCTAAATACACCACATCTTGCGCACAACCTCTAGCCAATTCTATGGTCACCCAGTCAAAGAAATTGATCAGATTTGTCTGACAAGACCTACCTCTAGTGAATCCATGTTGTCTCTGGTCCTGTAATCCACAGAATTCCAGAAACTTGACCATTCTCTGTTTTAAAAGTGTTTCCATTAATTTCCTTACCACAGAAGTCAGACTTACTGGCCTGTAATTCCCTACTTCTTCCTTACTTCCACTTTTGTGGAGAGGGACCACATTCGCTCTTCTCCAGTCCTCCAGTACCATTCTCGACTCTAGAAACTCGTTGAAAAGGTCAGTCAGTGAAGCTACCAGAACTTCCCTAAGTTCCTTCAGCACCCTCAGATGTACAGTACACCATCTGGCCCCATTGCTTTGTCTACCTTTATTTTAGCTAGCTCCTCATGAACACAACCCTCTGAAAATCGATCAGGGTCTATTACTCTTCCATTCCTATTCAGGTTTGTCTTGTGGTCCTGTTAAGCAATTCGGCCTTTTCTTTATCAGCTTGTACATATTCCTCCCCTTCACCTTTGAGTCTCACAATGCCACTTTTGCACTTATTTATGTATTTATTTCGATTTCTATCCCGTTGTCCCTGAAGCTCAGAACGAGTTACAAGTAGATATAGAAAACATAGAAACAGAAACATAGAAAAATGACGGCAGAAAAGGGCCAAAGCCCATCAGGTCTGCCCACTCCAGTGACCCTTCCCCCATGAGTTTGCTCACCAACCTCCTGCCCTTACCTCATTAGAGATCCCACATGAATATCCCATTTATTTTTGAAATCTGCCACGCTGTTGGCCTCAATCACCTGCCTTGGGAGTTCATTCCAATGATCGACCACCCTCTCAGTGAAGAAATACTTTCTGGAGTCCTCATGAAATTTCCCTCCCCTGATTTTCAGCGGATGCCCTCTGGTGGACGAAGGTCCCATAAGACGAAAGATATCCTCTTCCACCTCGATACGACCCGTGATATATTTAAATGTCTCAATCATGTCTCCTCTCTCTCTTCGTTCTTCAAGTGAGTACAGCTGCAATTTATTCAGCCTTACTTCATACGGAAGATCCTTGAGCCCCGAGACCATCCTGGTGGCCATCCGCTGAACTGACTCAACTCTCAGCACATCTTTCTGGTAATGTGGTCTCCAGAATTGAACACAATATTCCAAATGAGGTCTCACCATGGACCTGTACAGTGGCATTATGACCTCTGGCATCCTGCTGATAAAACCTCTACGGATACAACCCATCATTTGCCTTGCCTTGGAGGAAGCCTTTTCCACTTGATTGGCAGTTTTCATGTCATCACTAATGATTACTCCTAAATCCGTGGTCCTAACTAAGGTCTCACCATTTAACGTGTAAGTCCTGCACAGATTTCTTTTACCCAGGTGCATCACTTTGCATTTTTTAGCATTGAAGTTGAGCTGCCAAGTCGATGACCATTGTTCTAATAGTAGTAGATCCTGCGTCATACTGTCAGGCATAGTGCTTTTACCTACTATGTTGCACAGTTTGGCGTCATCGGCGAACAATGATATTTTTCCTCTGAGCCCTTGGGTCATATCACTTATGAATATGTTGAATAGGATTGGACCTAAGACCGAGCCTTGTGGCACTCCACTGGTCACATCTGATGTTTTGGATGGGGTACCATTTACCATCACCCTCTGAATTCTACCGCTCAGCCAATCCTTAACCCATGCAGCTAGTGTTTCCCCTAATCCCAGCGATTTCAACTTGTTCAATAACCTGCGGTGTGGGACGCTATCAAAAGCTTTGTTGAAGTCCAAATACACTACGTCCAGGGACTCCCCGGCATCCAGTTGTCTTGTTACCCAGTCGAAGAAGCTAATCAGATTTGACTGCCCTTGGTAAATCCATGTTGATGGGGATCACGTAGATTTTCTTCATCCAGTATTGTATCAAGTTTCTGTTTGATCAGTGTTTCCATGAGCTTGCATACTATGGATGTGAGACTTACCGGTCTGTAATTTGCCGTCTCTGTCCTGCAGCCCTTTTTGTGGAGTGGAATAACGTTAGCTGTTTTCCAGTCCAAGGGGACTCTTCCCGTGCTTAGGGAGAGATTGAAGAGCACAGACAATGGTTCCGCCAGGACTTCACTCAACTCTCTGAGCACCCTGGGGTGTAGGTTGTCTGGTCAAATGGCTTTGTTCACTTTGAGTCTTGAAAGTTCGCAGTAGACGCTACTGGGCGTAAACTTGAAGTCTTGAAACGGGTCTTTCTGGCTTTCCCTTGTCTGTAAAAGTGGACCGGATCCCGGTGCCTCACAGGTGAAAACCGAGCAGAAGTATTCATTTAGTAGCTCGGCCTTAGTGGAATCCGATTCTGCATAATTCCCGTCCGATTTCCTGAGTCGTTCTATCCCATCTTTGTTTCTTTTCCTGTCACTAATATACCTAAAGAAGGATTTATCCCCTTTCTTAATGTTCCGCGCTAGATTCTCCTCTATTCGGAGCTTGGCCTCTCTACTGCCTTCTTGACAGCTTTAGACCTGTCCTGATAGTCTTCTTTTGCCTCCTGCTTTCCTAAATGTTTGTAGGCGATAAATGCTTTTTTCTTCTCCTTAACGAGGTCCGAAATTTCAGTACTGAACCACTGGGGTCTCTTGTTTCTCCGACTTTTGCTGACCGTTTTTACATAGCGATTTGTTGCTTCATGCAGGGTGGATTTCAGAGTCGACCACATATTCTCCACGTTGTCAGTTTGTGCTTGGTTCTGCAGCTCCCGGTGGACAAAATCTCCCATGTGTTCGAAGTCTGTGCCTTTAAAGTTGAGGACTCTCGTCACTGTATTTGATCTAGAGAAACCCCATCTGAGGTTAAGCCATACCATGTTATGGTCGCTGGAGGCCAGCGTATCTCCTACCAATACTTCTGTGACGCTGTCTCTGTTGGTGAGTACCAGGTCTAGTATCGCCTGGTTTCTAGTGGGCTCCAGTACCATTTGTTTAAGTCGTGCTGCCTTTATGGAGGTTAATATTCTTCTGCTGCCAGAGGTAGTCGCAGAGAGTGTGTTCCAATCTGCATCGGGCATGTTGAAGTCTCCTAGCAGAACTGTGTCCCCGCGCAAAGTGATAGTCTCTATATCCTCGATCAGTTCTATGTCCTTGTCTTCCTGTTGTCTAGGAGGTCTATATACCACACCAAGGTATAAGCATTTTTTGTTCCCTCTGGCCAGGTTCACCCAGAGGGATTCCCCGGAGTATCTAACATCTGTGATTCTGGTAGTCTTGATGTTTTCTTTAATGTATAGTGCTACCCCTCCTCCTAACTTTCCCTCTCTGTCTCGACGAAGCAAGTTGTAGCCCGGTATAACCATATCCCACCCGTGCGAGTCCGTGAACCAAGTCTCAGATATTGCCACCACATCTAGGTCTGCGTTCATTATTTCAGTCTCCAATTCCAGAATTTTGTTGCCCAAACTGTGTTCATTAACATACATTGCCCTCCATACCTTATTGTTGTTAAGTCCCTGTGAAGAGATTCCCTTCTGATTTAGTGTGACTCCCATTTTATCTTGTATAGTATGGGTACTTACCTTGGACTCAGAAGTGTGGTTGTGGCTCGCCACCTCAGGATAGTTTCTTACTGCTCTGGAATGTGAGTGGATACCCTCCCCCAACTTACCTAGTTTAAAGCCTTACGAAGTAGACATTCACAATCGTTTGAAAACAGACTAGTCAATGCAACAAATAGATTACAGTAGACAAAAACAGAACTTATTCTAGAGACCTGATTGGTCATAGCGAAGAGTACTAGGGGAAGTATATTGAGGAGGCAGTTTTTAATGGCCCAATTGGTGGAAGAGGAAGATCTTTACTGCTCTGCGGAAGGTCATTAGTGAGTCTAGCGACCTGATCTGTGTGGGTAGTTGGTTCCATAGCTGAAGTAGGAAATGTACACCGTACTCATTCAGAGGGCTCTCCTTGCGGGAATGCTTAGTCTTTGTTCCGCTTTGGAGCGGAGGGGGTGGTTAGAGGTGTATAGGCGTAGCTTGGATGCTATGTAGGCTGGTGTAACTTCTTCCTATCACTAATATGTCTAAAAAATGTCTTTGTCTCCCCATTTTACCGTGTCGCCATTTGCATCTTTGCTTTACTGACTACACGGCCAGCTTCTCTTAACTTTTCCAGATATATTTGCCTGTCTTCCTCTTTCTTCGATCTTTTGTAGTTTATGAACGCGGAGAACTGGAGAGCCTGAAGAAGCAAGTCCGACTCCTGGAGGGCAGAATACTGGAACTGGAGGCACTTCAAGCAGTGGAGGAGGAAGACAGAGATACAGAGAACATCAAGACGGAGGACACCATCGAGGAGGAAGTCCGGGAGCTAGAGAACTTCATAGAAGAGGCATACAGGGAGGCCATGGAAAAACACCAACAACAGTGGAACTGCCGGGATACACCTACAGAGAGTGTGGACCACCAGACGGAGAGCCACCAGGAGGAAATGGGTGACACAGCAGCAAGATCTGGAAACAGCTGAGGGAACCCATAAGAAGACGAAATGCCAGGATGAGAGGAAATGGATGGGAACGAAGGACACGGATCTACGGATGGAGAGACGGACATACACCAGGGATACGGACCTGCGGCTGGAGAATCAAGAGAAGATAGAGAGGACAGCAGTCGTCGTGGGGGACTCCATCAGACAAGTCGACAGCCACATAGCGGGAGGAAGACTGGATCAGCTGGTGACCTGCCTACCAGGAGCCAAGGTAGAAGACAATGAGCTGCATTAGCAGGATCATCGGCATTGTGGAAGAGGAATATACGGCAGTAGTGATCCATGTGGAGACGAACAACATGGGCAACAGAAACTACAACAGAAAAGTACTGAAGGACCAGTTCAGATGCTAGGAAGGAAGCTGAAGACCATAACGCAGAGGATAGCAGACGAGAAGAGACAGATGGAGCTGCAAGCAGTCAACGCGTGGATGCGGCACTGGTGTGAGGAAGAAGGATTCCACTTTTTGCGCAACTGGACGACGTTCTGGGGGAAGAGCAAGCTATTCAGGAAGGACGGACTCTACCTTAGCAGAGATGGAATGAGACTACTTGCAAGCAACATCAAGGGAGAAGTTGAGAAGCTTTTAAACTAGAAAGAAGGGGAAAGCCGACAGTTGACCGAGAGAGAGAGTCGATGGTTCAGGAACCAGTATACCCGGAGGTTACAGTACAGGAAGATAGAGGGAAAGACTCACTGGATCACAGGCAGAACAAACCGAAAGGAACACAAGAGGGAAGGCACAAGGTGTAGAAGTAGAAGGGACGCTGGGAAACAGTGATCACAATATGATCCGCTTCGACCTGGACACAGGGGCGAAACATTGGTCCAACATGACGGCCATGGCACTGAACTTCCGAAAAGGGAATTACGAAGGGATGAAACGCATGGTGGGGAAGAAGATTAAGAAGAGGATGAACACTGTAAAAACGCTAGAACATGCTTGGTCCCTTTTTAAGGATACGGTCACCGAGGCACAAAATCTGTATATACCACGTATCAACAAGGGATCAAAGAAGAAAAAGAACAGGCATGGCTCACTGTAGAGGTAAAGGAAGCGATCAGAGACAAAAAAAACTTTATTTAAGGAATGGAAAAGGTCAAAAACTGATGAAAACTGGAATAAGCACAAACATAAATGCAGGCGCCATAAGGCGGTAAGAGGGGCCAAAAGAGACTACGAGGAAAAAATAGCCAAGTAGGCGAAAAACATCAAGCCGTTCTTTTGATATATTAAGGGGAAACGACCAACGAAGGAAGCGGTGGGATAACCAAGGAATAAAGGGAGCGCTAAAGGAGGACAAAGCAATCGCCAACAAATTGAACACATTTTTTGCGTGTTTATTTACCGAAGAATATACACAGTATACCGGAACCCATCAGGCTATATGCTGGAAGTGAAAACGGGAAACTGACAGGGTTAACGGTCAGTCTAGAAGAGGTATGCAGGCAGATTGATAGGCTTAAGAGCAATAAATCCCCGGGACCGGATGGTATCCATCTGAGGGTCATTAAGGAACTGAAAGGGACTATAGCGTAACTGCTTCAACTAATAGCCAATCTGTTGATCAAATCGGGAAAGATTTCGGAGGACTGGAAGGTGGCGAATGTTATGCTGATCTTCAAAAATGGTTTGAGGGGAGGCCCGAGAAACTACCTACTAGTGAGTCTGACCTCGGTACCAGGAAAGATGGTAGAGGAGCTGATAAAGGACCGCATCATTGATCACCTTAACGGACATGGTCTGATGAGGACCAACCACCACGGTTTCAGCAAAGACAGATCTTGTGTGACAAACTTGCTGCACTTCGAGGGAGTAAACAAGCAGATAGACAAGGCGACCCGGTCAATATTGTATATCTGGATTTTCAGAAGGCGTTTGCCAAGGTTCTGCATGAACGACTACTTTGGAAAATTGGGAGCCATGGAATCGAGGGTGAAATACTCATGTGGATTAAAAATTGGCTGGAGCATAGGAAACGGAGAGTGAGGGTAAATGGACAATGGAAGAGTGTCGCCAGTGGGGTGCCGCAGGGCTTGGTGCTAAGACCCGTACTCTTCAACATCTTTATAAACGATCTGGACATAGGTATAATGAGTGAGGTGATTAAATTTGCAGATGATACGAAGTAATTCAGAGTAGTGAAGGCATGGGGAATGTGAAGATCTGCAGCATGACATAATCATGCTTGAGGAATGGGCATCAATATGGCAGATGAGGTTCAACGTGGATAAGTGTAAAGTGATGCATGTCGGTAACAAAAATCTCATGCACGAATACAGGATGTCAGGTGTGGTACTTGGAGAGACCCCCAAGGAAAGAGACTTGGGAGTGCTGGTCAACAAGTTGATAAAGCCGTCCCCATAATGTGCGGTGGCAGCAAAAAGGGCGAACAGAATGCTAGGAATGATAAAGAAGGGGATCATGAACAGATCGGAGAAGGTTATCATGCTGCTGTACCGGGCCATGGTGTGCCCTCACCTGGAGTACTGCGTCCAGCACTGGTCACCGTACATGAAGAAGGACACGGTACTGGCAAGTTCTCTTCATATTCTTTCTTAACTTTCTTTATCAATGCTTTGCATCTAACTTGCCAGTGCTTGTCTCTTCTTATTTTCTTCATTCGGATCCTTTTCCATTCTTTAAAGGATATTTTTTTGACTCTAATAGCCTCTTTTACTTCACTTTTTAGCCATGCCGGTTCTCGTTTCCTCTTCTTTCCACCTTTGCTAATACGGGATACATCTGGTCTGGGCTTCCACGATGGTATTTTTAAATAACATCAATGCCTCATTTACAGTCCTAACCTTTGCAATTGATCCTTTTAGCTTTTTTTTAACCATTTTCCTCATTTTATCATAGTCTCCCTTTCGAAAATTAAATGCCTCTACAGCAGATTTCTTTTGCGATGTCACTCCAGGTATCGGCTCAAATTTGATCATGTTATGATCGCTGTTTCCAAGCGGACCCAACAAAGTTAACTCCTGTACTATGCCTTTCATTCCACTAAGGACCAAATCTAAAATAGCTCCCCCTCTTGTCAGTTCCCGGACCAGTTGCTCCAAGAAGCAGTAATTTATGACGTCTGGGAATTTTATTTCCCTAGCACTCCCTAATGTAACATTAAACCAGTCAATGTTGGAGTAATTGAAATATTTTTTTGATTGTTAGCTGGTGGTGTGTTTTTGCTTCTGTAGGTATACAGCACCTGCCGGAGTCCCTTGGACGCATATATATTTAGGAGTAGGCTTAAAAACTTCTTGTATGTCCTTGTGATTAATATGCTTCTCCAATTTGTTATAGTGGTAGTATTACAAATATTGGACCTTATTACAATGGCATAGCTTTGGAAAAATGGCCTGGGATTCACCGACACCCATCGAAATGAGGTATTGCAGGCTCCTTCCCTGGGAATGGAAGACATATTATGTACAGGATCAGACAGACGGATACAGATGCTGTCTAAACATAAAGAACTGATTAAATTGGAACACCACAGTGCTTCTTTAGTTGATTACTGTAAGCAAGGGATCTTACCTAGCGGCTTACGTATGACTAGAGCCCCGAGGTTATTCGAGGATGATCCTGTGTTTGTAGATCAATGGATCAAAATTCTTAATAGATGTTGGATCTAATGCTTCTATTGATTAAGACAGCACATGTCTCTATTCAAACAGAGAAGCACAGTTTGAGACAGAGCTTAGCCATCTTCATAGCTGAAGATCAAAAGATGAAGATAAATTGGCAGATTTCAAGCAGAAGAGTGAGAAATTTAAATCTGACTTAATGTTCCAAAAGGTTAAAACAAATATTAACGGGATCAGAAGGATTATATCTCGGGGTATGTCTACAATTGGATGAAGAAGGACAATGGACAGAAGACAAAGAAGACTAGTTTCAAATTTTCCTCTAGTGACAGTGAAGATGGTTCACAGAAGGATGGCACGGATAGAGGCATATGGAAAAAACGAAGAGGATGAAGAGGCAGAACCAGGGGGAGGGGCAGAATGTCCCAAACTTGGTCTCAGACCAGGCAAAATCAATTGTGGTGAACATCTCGCAGCATCGATTTAACAGCTATTGAAGAGGCCGTACTAAATAAGACTTTCATTTGTGCCCACTCTGAATCGTCAACCTTTTCAGTTCAGGATTGAACTCGAGAAATTTATGCTTAAATTGTATTTTTCAGATCATATGGATGATAGGGCAGATGGATCTAGTTATGAATAAGTCCGTTTGGTTGCCTCTGGACCCCATGGATCCTGTACTGGCTGCCTTCAAAAAAGATGTTCTTAGAGATGTGGAGCAAATAGAGAAACTTATCCAATAGATTTAGACACAATTTGGGAAAAGATCAATGACTTACTTTGAAAAGATTGGAATCAATCTGCTCTTTTGTAAATAGAGCAGACAAGGGTGGGGTGATTGTGCTTTGGGATCAAGCGCAGTACCTCACCGAGGCTTGGGCTCAGTTTTCCAACATTAAAAACTATACCCCATTAATTGAAGATCCCTCTGGTATAATATTGGGCATGATTGGCCAGTTTTTGGAGGGAGGTAAACAATCTGGATTCATTATAGACAGTGAACATAAGTTTTTGACTGGACCTGTGTATAAGATCCCTGTCTTTTACCTTCTTCTGAAGATTCACAAGAATTTACATAATCCCCCTGGCTGTCTGATCGTGTCTGCTAGGAATTCCTTGATGGAAAGAATCTGTAAATTTGTTGATCATCACTTACAGCCCTGCCTGATGGAGGTAAAATCTTACCTTAAAGACACCACCCACTTTTTGAAGCTGGACATTAAAGTATGGTTGGTCACTTTCAATGTCTGTGCTCTTTACACCTCTATTCCTCAATTGGAGGCTCTATTCCTCAATTATTGGAGCGTTCCTAGACCGTTGTCTTCGGCCTCATGTGATCCCTACAAATTTTTTGATGTCCCTGAGCCAGCTTGCTATGGAAAGGAATTATTTTCTGTTTGAACACTGGGTTTTTTTCCAACAGGTCTCCAGGGTAGCCTTGGGGGCGTCATTTGGCCTCACGGTTACTAAACCTCTTCATGGCCCATTTTAAGGAGAAATGGATCTATGGATCATCTTTTTCTGGATCCCTGCTCTGTTGGAGACAATATATAGATGACCTATTTTGCCTTTGGACAGGGACATTTGAAGAGCTGATGAAATTCCATCGATATCTTAATTCCTACCATTCTACTATCAAGTTTGAGATGCATTATGATCAAGTCTTGGTGCCCTTCTTGGATCTATTGGTGAAAATGGTAGATACCCATTTTGAGGAAGGCACTCACCGAACAGTTCAAGATCTTGGGAAGGAAGCTGAAGATGAGGACTCAGAGGATAGCGTTCTCGGAGATCCTACCAGTACCGAGGGCTGATGTGAAGAGGCAGATGGAACTACAATCAGTAAATGCGTGGATGAGGAGATGGTGTGAAGAAGAGGGATTTCACTTCGTGAGGAACTGGACAACATTCTGGGGCAAGAACAAGCTCTACAGGAGAGATAGACTACACCTGAGCATGGCAGGAACTAGACTACTAGCAAACAATGTCAAGAGGGGAGTAGAACAAGCTTTAAACTGAGAGGAAGGGGAAAGCCGACAGTCGACCAGGTGTTGATGATTCGGAAGACAGTATCCCGAAAGGATACTGAGTGGGGAAAGTGCTGGGAAGACACCAATAACACCAAACAGGCAACAAAATGCCGACGGAGCAAGACAAATCAGGAAAGGGATAGGAGGAATCTACTACATGGGGAAGACAAAAAGGAGCAAGAAGAAGGGAATGAACGTAAAGAGGAAACATACCATATACCACATGGGGAAGACAAGGGAGGCAATAAGCAAAAGTCTGCAGAAAGAGAAGGGGACGGAAAGTATGATGAATCGCAAGGGAAAATAACAAGAAAACAAAAATATCGAGACTTAAACTGTATGTACACTAATGCAAGAAGCCTGAAGAACAAAATGGGGGAACTAGAAATCATGTCCAAAGATGAGAATCTAGACATCATAGCAATCTCGGAAACATGATGGAACGAGGACAACAAATGGGACACAGTACTGCCAGGGTACAAGCTCTACCGAAGAGACAGGACACATCAGAAAGGAGGATGAATAGCACTTTACGTAAGGGATACTATTCAATCGACCGGAGTGGACGCAGCAACAACAAATGACCAACTGGAATCAATATGGGTTAAAATACCAGGATAAAGATGGGACTATACTACCGCCCACCTGGGCAAACAGAAGCGCTGGATGAAGAACTGAGAGCCAAGTTGAGGTGAGAAAGTAAAAACGCAAGCACCATAGTTATGGGAGATTTCAACTATCCAGGGATAGACTGGAGCCATGGAGTTTCAAAATGTTCAAAGGAATCAGAGTTCCTAGAGACTGTACAAGACTGCTACTTGGAACAGCTTGTCAAGGAACCAACAAGAGGGACAGCTATTCTGGATTTAATCCTCAATGGGCTGAGAGGACTTGCCCAAGAAGTGGAAGTAGTGGGACCATTAGGGACAGTGATCACAACACGATCCAATTCAAAGTGGAAATAAGTATGCCAAAGGGGAGGAGAACCATTGCAACAACGTTCAACTTCAGGAAAGGGAACTATGTTGCCATGAGACAAATGGTAAAAACAAAACTCAAGAACAGCTCCAGAAAGGCACAGACGGTGGACCAAGCCTGGACCTTATTCAAGGACACGGTGAGCGAAGCGCAAAACCGGTATATACCCAGTTTTAGAAAAGGGTGCAAAAAAAATCGAGCAAAAGACCCAGCATGGCTAACCAATAAAGTTAAGAAGGTGATAGGAGATAAGAAAAAATCCTTCAGGACGTGGAAAAAGGATAAAACTGGGGAAAATTGGAAAGAGCACAGGAAACATCAAAAAGAATGTCACCTCGTGGTCAGAATAGCAAAGAGAGTATGAAGAAAGACTAGCAAAGGAGGCACGGAAATTTAAACCATTCTTTCGATATGTGAAAGGGAAACAACTGGCGAGGGAGGAGGTGGGACCCCTGGATGAGGGTGACAGAAAGGGAGTGGTAAAGGAGGAAAAGGAGGTGGCGGACAGATTAAACACGTTCTTCTCGTCGGTCTTCACGAAAGAGGACACATCCAATGTGCCGGAACCGGAAAAATTCTTCAAGGGGGACCAAGAGGAAAAATTATCGTGCATGGTGGCAAGCCTCGAAGATGTGCTCAAAAAGATAGATAGGCTAAAAACTGACAAATCTCCTGGCCCAGACGGAATCCACCCAAGAATACTAAAATAACTTAGAGATGAAATAGTGGAGTTACTGCAGCAGATTTGCAACCTATCCTTGAGAACAGGGATAATCCCGGAAGACTGGAGGATAGCGAATGTTACACCTATCTTCAAGAAGGGATCCAGAGGCGACCCGGGGAATTATAGACCGGTCAGCTTGACCTCAATTCCGGGGAAGATGGCCGAATCATTGATCAAGGACAGTGTCAGTGAGCATATAAAGAAAAATAAGCTGATGAGAACAAGCCAGCATAGTTTCTGTACTGGAAGATCTTGCCAAACGAACCTACTGCACTTCTTCGAGGGGATAAGCTAACATTTGGACAAAAGTGACCCCATAGACATAGTATACCTGGACTTCCAGAAAGCCTTCGACAAGGTACCCCACGAGCGTCTGCTAAAGAAACTGTGGAACCATGGGGTGGAAGGGGACGTACACAGATGGATCAGAAACTGGCTGGAGGACAGGAAACAGAGGGTAGGAGTAAAGGGACACTATTCTGACTGGAAAGGGGTCACGAGAGGAGTCCCGCAAGGGTCAATGCTGGGACCACTGCTATTCAATATATTTATTAATGACTTGGAAACGGACAAAGTGCGAAGTTATAAAATTTGCGGATGACACAAAACTCTCCGGTAGGGTTAGATCTGTAGAGGAATGTAAAGAACTTCAAAGGGACCTGAACAAACTGAGTGAGTGGGCAAATAAATGGCAGATGAGCTTCAATGTAGAGAAATGCAAAGTCATGCACATAGGGAAAGGAAACCCGATGTACAACTACACGATGGGGGGGATGATATTGGGGGAAGGCAACCTAAAAAAGGACTTGGGAGTTTTGGTGGATATAACAATGAAACAAGCGGCACAATGCGCAGCGGCCTCGAAAAAGCCGAACAGAATGTTGGGAATTATCAAAAAAGGTATCACTACCAGAACCAAGGAAATTATTCTCCCGCTGTATAGGGCGATGGTGCGATCGCATCTGGAGTACTGCGTTCAGTACTGGTCGCCGTACCTTAAGAAGGATATGGCGATACTCGAGAGGGTCCAGAGAAGAGCAACAAAAATGATAAAGGGCATGGAAAACCTTTCATATGCTGAGAGGCTGGAGAAGCTGGGGCTCTTTTCCCTGGAAAAGAGGAGACTTAGAGGGGATATGATAGAAACTTATAAGATCATGAAGGGTATAGAGAAGGTAGAGAGGGACAGATTCTTCAGACTGGCGGGGGCAACAAAAACTAGAGGGCACTCAAAAAAATTGAAGGGAGATAGGTTCAGAACAAATGCTAGGAAGTTCTTCAGAGGGTGGTGGACACCTGGAATGCGCTTCCAGAGGAGGTGGTAGAGCAGAGTACGACTTTGGGTTTCAAAATGGGATTGGACAAGTTCCTGAAGGAAAAGGGGATCGAAGGATACAATTAGAGGGTTACTATACAGTAATAGATTACTTACAGGTCATTGACCTGGGGGGCCACCGCGTGAGCGGACTGCTGGGCATGATGGACCTATGGTCTGACTCGGCAGAGGCAATGCTTATGTGCTTATGAGACCACCGTTTATTTGAAATCAACTGATAGGAATTTGATATTGGAGTTTGGAAGCATGTATCCGTATCCCATGAAGAGAAGCAACCCCTTTGCCCAGTTTTTACGCTATCGGCGAATATGCAGCTCTAATCATGAGTATGGGACAAATTTGAATATAGAGGATACCCAAGGGGGAGATAGTTGGTGGAGCTTATAAATGGGCATTGTACAAGCCTCTATACCAGTGATTCCCAACCCTGTCCTGGAGGACCACCAGGTCAATCGGGTTTTCAGGCTAGCCCTAATGAAATGCATGAGAGAGATTTGCATATAATGGAAGTGACAGGCATTCAAATCTCCTCCATGCATATTCATTAGGGCTAGCCTGAAAACCCGATTGGCCTGGTGGTCCTCCAGGACAGGGTTGGGAACCACTGCTCTAGACAGCTTATTGTCTTATCAAGCCCGGGACCAATAAGATGATCTTCTTTTGTAACCTGCTATACTCCTCAATCAAGAGATTCCTCGCCTCTGAAGAAAAGATTATTGGAACATAAGTGTTGTCTTAACACCAGTAGAATGGTGTCATAGGCACCTTCAGAGCAATGGACTCTGAGCTACCTGTGACAAGAATTTTGCTCCTGTGGGCCACTGTGAGTCTCACAGGGATTTTGGGGAGACTAGAGAGACAACACTGGACAACCAGAGACTTTGCAAAAATTTATTCATGTGAAAAGGAAACCAAAAATATTCAGCTTGGTTACAAACATAAGCAGTTCATGAAACAAGACAAAACAGGCAAAAGCAAAATTCAAGTGTCAGAATGCTCCACAAAAATAAGTCCTTCAGCAGGCACAGCATACACAGAAAAAAAACCTTTAAGCAGTCTTTCAGAATTATTAGTCCGTATGCTCCCCTGCACCACTTCAACTTCCAACACTTAAGCCTAAATGCAAACACAGTGCTCACTCCTTTCCAAGCAGTTCTGGCTTCTAGTAGCCATTAAACTTCTTCTGTGGGCTAATTAGCGTTGGAAAAACAAACAGATTAGGATGCTCCTGCTTCTGGTCCTGTCCTCGCAGCAAGTAGGGAAAAAACCCAGTCTTTTAAAGTTTCACTTAATGGCTTGAAAAAAAACACATTCCTTTCAGAAATTACCAGCAGTCAAGGTAAAGGTAAGTTTGCTCCAGGCTTTAGACTTCAAGTCTTACTGTGCAGGGGGGGGCGCTAGCGAGCCCGATGGATTAGGTCGCAAGCAGCACACGCTCCGGCGATACAATCAAACATAAAATCATAACGGCATCTATATATGCCCGATTCTACTGAAACTTAGCTGATTCTGCAGGGGAAAATCGCGCGGATCCATGGCGACGAGTAAGCCTTCCAAACGCAAAAGCGCCGAACCAGCCTCCCCGAGTAAAGCCCCCGTTGCTAAGACCGACGACGCGGCTACGGCCGCCATCTTGGACGAGCTGCATTCCATACGGGAACTCCTCGTGGACACTAAACAGGATATAAACGAATTGCGCTCTGACTTTGCTTCGCTAAAAGAGGACTTTGCCACCACTAAAGAAAAAGTTTTGGATTTGGAAACCAGGATTGTGGGAGCGGAATCGACCATCAAGCATCTTAAAAAGGAAACAGCGCGAATACCCGCGCTTGAAAAAGCACTGGAAGCCGCTGACAACCGCGCGCGCCAGAATTGTTTCCGTCTCCTGGGATTGCCGGAAGGTCGGGAGGCCTGCGACCTCAAAGATTTCCTGGCTGTGCTCTTGCCTCAATTATTAAAAATGAACGACGAAGTCAAGCTGGACTTTGACTATGCAACTAGGCTGCCACAGCCTAATGTTATTCATAAAAAATACCCCAGACCTATCCTTGTGTCCCTTCTAAAGCATCATCAAGTTCTTCAAATCATGCAGCATGCAAAATTACATGCTCCTCTCACCTTTGAAGGAAACAAGATCCTCCTCCTGCCTGATCTGGCTAAAGAAACTGCTAAAAGAAGAAAGCTGCTCCTTTCATACCGCCCTCAGCTTAAATCCATTGGAGCCAAATTTGGGATGTTTTACCCTGCTCGTCTCCGTGTGACCTACAATAACGTGACTAAAGATTTTCATTCACCTGCAGTGTTGGCTGACTTCATTGAATCTGTGAATCCGACCCTGATTGATAAAACATGATAATTTATAGTATTAATATCTCTATCAGTTGGTATTATACAAATGATGCTCTGTATCATTAGCTGTCTTTCTGCCGGGAGTGTTGTTGTTCTTTTGCACTATCTCCTTCAGCTCACTGACCCACAGTATGTTTAATATTGTTCTAATGTTTTTTTATATTGCAGCAGTGCCTTATGAGATTTCCTTTGCAGGTTTTCTGTGTTTGCTGATATACATTCAGAGGTTGAAATTATATCTCAATGCTTCATATAGTTATTGTACTAATCCAATGATGTATTGCTATATTATGGTCATATGTCTTTAACCTGTTTTTCCCTGAACGTGAAGGGCTTCAACAATCCGATTAAACGTCACAAAATTCTACGATACACTGAAAATTACCACCCAGATATAGTTTTTTACCAGGAGACCCACCTGTCAGCACTGGAAGCCTCTAAAATTGCGCCAAAATGGGCTCATGCACCTTTATTTTCACCTGCCTTGGGCCGCAAAAATGGTGTTATTACCCTGGTCAAGAAAAGACCGGACCTTCAAATAATCTCGTCGATTCATGATACAGAGGGCAGATGGATACAAGTCAAAATACTGATGGGCAGTTCTTGCTTATATCTTTATAACATCTATGCGCCTAACCAGGATTATCCCGAATTTTTTGAGTCGTTAGCCTCTGAAGTTGCCTCCTATTCAGATGGCCCCTGTGTGCTAGGTGGGGACTTTAACCTCATTCTGAACCCAGACAAAGACAGGAAGTCATTGGTGCCATACAAAAAATCCAGGGCATGGTATTGTCTTCAAGATTTAATCTTTCAACTGAAACTATTAGACCCTTGGCGTTTGTCACATAAAGAAGATTCTAACTTTACCTTTTTCTCTGCACCCCACGCCTCTTACTCAAGGATAGATTTCTTCTTAATTAGCTACTCATTGGTGAAGAAATTGAACACCTCAGACATCTTGACATTGGCGGTATCAGATCATTCAGCTATTACAATGTCTTTCCATGACCTTCTCCAACCTATGACACAGAAAATGTGGCGGTTCAACTCCACTTTATTGTCTGACCAGCTGTTTGTAGAGCACATTAATCATCACATTAAAGAATTTTTCGAGCTGAATCCTGTGTGCGATACCTCGTGGCAAATAACCTGGGACGCATTCAAGTCCTATATAAGAGGACAGATCATTGCTTATGCATCAAAAAAGAAGAGAGATGACAGACAATGTTTGAAGGATCTTGAACAGAATATATCTGTTTTGGAACAAGCGCACTTCGTGGATCTAACAAACCCTGCTATAATCGAACAGCTTGGCAAACTTAGATACAAATACAATCTTCAACTCAGTACAATTGCTTCTGCGGAAGTATTTCTTCAAGCGGCCTCTTACTATGCCACTAATAATAAAGCTGGACATAGACTAGCTAATTACTTGAAGATTATAACAGAAAAAACTCAAATTCCTGCTATATGCACAGATACTGATGATACGTTGACAAACAGTACTGATATATGCAACCATTTCCAAAATTACTACAAGTTACTGTACTCCACTGAAATGCCGAATCATTGTCTAATTCAGAACTACCTAAACAAGATTGCTGGACCGAAGCTAGATACCCAAGATAATATCTCCCTCACTAAGCCTTTCCAACTATCTCATCTGAGTGAAACATTACAGTCCATGGCTAAACGGAAAGCTCCAGGGCCAGATGGCCTAACGGTTGAATTTTACTTGGCATTTCAAACGCTTCTCCTCCCAATACTGTTGGAATACTTTCAATCTCTCATCCAACAGGGTTTTGCCAAGGGCTCTTTCACTGAGGCTATGATCATTGTCATCCTGAAGCCTGACAAAGACCCACAGAGAGTACAAAACTACCGTCCTCTCTCTCTCATCAATATAGATGCCAAGTTATATGCCAAATTACTTGCCCTCAGACTGCAATCTGTTTTGCCAAAACTAATCAGTATGGAACAGACTGGCTTCCTGTATGGGAGACTATCAAGTGACAACACCCGACTCTTTTCCCATGTGCTAACGCTGGCCCCGTCTTATTTGACAGAAGGAATAACTATGTCCCTGGACGCCGAAAAGGCATTTGACAGGGTGGAGTGGCCTTTTTTGTTCCAGACTTTAACTTGGTTTGGTTTCCATGACGATTTCATCTCTATGATTAGAGTCTTATACTCTAATCCATCTACTCGTCTTCGCATCAATAATGTCTTCTCTGACTCCTTCATGCCCACCAGAGGAACCAGGCAGGGATGTCCCCTGTCGCCGCTATTGTTCAACCTTGCCTTAGAACCCTTACTATTGGCTATCAGATCTGATCCCTGCATCCGAGGTCTATGCATTGATGAATTACATATCAAAATGACGGCGTACGCTGATGATGTCCAACTGTATGCCTCCTTGAACTCCCTACCGTCTATCATTAACGCAATAACGGAATACTCCTCAGTGTCAGGCTACAAACTGAATAAATCTAAGACGGAGGTTATGTCCCTGACTGGGGCGCCCTGTGGTGATGTAGTTAAACAGCTGAACCTGAAATACGCACCTGAAAAACTCAAATACTTGGGAGTATTTTTTGGAGTTTCGATCGAGGAAACCTTATCATTGAATACGACACTTATTCTACAAATAATCAACTCCACCACCTCGAGGTGGTCACCACTCAAATTATCTTGGTGGGGCAGGTTAGATTCCCTGAAAATGGTGTTGATCCCGAAAATCACATACATACTGTCAATGATACCTGCTCTCTTCCCTTTACCTACATATAAGAAATTTGAATCGCATATGTCTCAATACTTATGGAACAAGAAAACTCCACGTATAGCGCTGAAAAAGTTGAAATGTACCAAGGAGCACGGCGGAGTGAACTTTCCAGATTTATATTGTTATCACCTGGCCTTTCTATGTAGGCAAGGTTCCCATTGGTTAGCGGAGCCGGGAGATGACCCTCCTCCTATATGGCTGAAGCTGGAACGTAAATTATATGATGCACAACATCTGAAATTCTTATCGTTCCTGCGACCTGATCATGAAACATCGAAGAGTCCGATCCTCACTGCTACCAGGACAGCTATCCAAGTTGTGGATGATCTTGCTCCTTCACCGTGGGGGTCCACTCTGTTAGTACCCATCTGGCGCAACCCTCATCTGAAAATACAGGGTCAATATATCGAATGGAAGACGTGGCGCCGTCTGGGTTTGTGGTCTATTCAACAACTTAGAGATGCTGACTGCTTCATTCCTTTTACTAGGTTAGCTATGTCATATGGTTTACCAGCATCTCAACACTTCCATTGGATGCAGTTAACGCACTGTCTAACCGCTTATCTCAAGCACACTTCACTCTCACAGGAACAACCTACCATCCTGCAATGGGTGTCCCAGTTTCATTCTCTTCCAGGGCAAGCCTCCAGATGGTACAAATTGTTACACAAGAAAAGATTCTCCTCCCCTGTTGCGTTATATGACATTTGGGCTCAAGATGTCCTTCGACCAGAGTGTATTCCTGACTGGGAGAGTATATGGATGACGTCCTTCAAAGCGATGAAATCCTCGGCGATGCTACAACTAACCCTTTTTCTTTATCACAGAGTGTATTGGACTCCAGGCAAACTACATAAAATTGACTCTTCCATTTCAGATAAATGCTGGTCCTGCTCAACACAAGTTGGTACTTTTAATCATATGATATACCACTGTTCCTTTTTACAACTTTTCTGGAATGAGATTTGGGTTACCATTTGTAAGATACTTCACCTTGATGAACCCATTTCTTATTCGACCATTATCTATGGGGCTTCTGCGCTTAAAACAAATTTGGATAAATTTGAGTCTAGACTATTTGTATGTTTAATTTTAATTGCATTTAAGTCAATTCTGTCCTCATGGAAAGATTTCTCGGTTCTTTCCCATAGCCACTGGTGGAACTCAGTTTGTTTATACTCTAAGTTTGAGAAGATAGCGGCTGAGAAAACTAACTCTCTTTCGACCTTTCTGAAAGTATGGTCTCCTGTGATGGATTATTGTTTATATTAATTATATGACTATCTATCCTTTTACACTAAAGCCTGAGATACATATAACTTTAACACATTACTTCAATTTTGACCTACTACACCTGCTAGGTATTTTTATTTTTATATACATGCCTTAGTTCCTCTTTTCATGGTAACTGCTAGCTTTCATTACGATGGTTGTAGATTGTACCTTTGCTGCTGTTGTACAAGTTGTTTATGTTCTGTTTTCTATTATGTTTTCTGAAAACTTTCAATAAAAAGATTGAACTTAAAAAAAAAAGTCTTACTGTGCAAAAGACTTAACAAAAAAATAACCAAGCAATAATAAAGCATTATATCTCACTTGCCTTAGTGTTACAGCACACTTCTATCAGTTGATCTTCTGGCACCAGTTCCTCATGTGGCGCTGTCTCCATGGTCTGAACCCTCTGGCTCTGGTAGTCTCTCACCAGCCTCTACAAGGCCCATGTCTTCTGGCTTTTCGTGGCCATTCAGAACCCTTAGCCCTGAGCGCTCTGTGTGCCTCAATTGTCTGACATTCCTCCCCCCAAGCTGCTCTGCCTTCCAGTGTAAAAGGGCACAGCCATGCCCCAAACATTCAGGTGCTGCAGGTTCTCTAGATGCCTGTCTCCCTCCCCCTCTGTAATTGTAGAGAATAGGAATAGCTCTAGAGTGGCCTGTGCTCGAAGTGCAGGCTGCTCACAACTCAGACTCACTCTAGAGGAATCAATAGGAATATCCTCAAACCTATCTACATGAGATTTAAACTGTGTTTGATCCAGTGTGTGCACTGCTCTGGGGGACACCTCTAGCAGGCTATCACAATAGAAGAGCCATTGGTTCCTCACTGCTTGCCAGTGAGCTACAATTTTTATGATTTGAGAAGTGTATTGGAAGTCTGCCAATGTTCTATAAGAAAAGGTGATTGGTCACGCTATCTTTGACAACAAGAGCAGTGGTGGATATTCAATTTAAATTCAGTATTTCCAGGCGTGTTGAACTCTCGTGTTGAGTGGTCAGCATTTTTCTGAAGATTAACTTGTGATTGAATGATTTAAGAGGAAGTAGGAGAAGCTTCGCTATTATCTTCACTTTCCGGGAGCTGGTGTTTGCCAGCGCCATTACTATAGCTTCGACTGATTCAGACACTGGATTGCTGTTGGACTGTTTTGCTGGATTGTACTACGCCCTTGATGCAGTGATCAAGTGAAACTGTGATTATCCTAGTCGGGTTGATAAGATGCTGTGATCCCATGCGATTGCCTGGATTGAGTCATTATTCAGATGGATGTTGGTGTTCTGCCGGGAAACAGATGTCCTTCATTATACCAACTGCTTTTATACCCACAGTGGGTTACATCTTTGCTTCATTATGGGGCTTTCCCAGAGTAAGATGCTGGAATATACCTTTAGTACACACAAGTTGTGAGTTGCCTATCTTTAATCCCAAATTGGGATGGCACTCTTTAGGGGAATGGAGTTTTTTTAAACACATGAAGCCTATCTAAGGTTTTTTTTTTTCTCCACTTCTTTGCTCTTTTTTGGACCATTGTTAGCTGGTGGTTGTTTTTTGTTTTTTTTTTTGTTTGTTTGTTTGTTGGTTTTTTTTGCTTCTATAGGTATATAGCACTTGCTGGGGACCCTTGGATGCATATATATTTAGGAGTAGGCTTAAATTTCTTGTACAGTGAACCCTCGATTTTCCGGACCTTATTTATCCGGACTTCGGATTTACCGGACCTCATAATCGTCACCACGCACTTCTGGGTAAGAAGGCTGAGCATGCACATTGTCTCTCAAACAGCCCTTTCCATTTCTGGCAGCGAATTAAGCCAAACACAGCCGTGGATAAAAAATGAAAACGCACAAACTTGAGTATAAAACAAAAGTTGGATCTCATTGAGAAAGTGGAATTGGGCGTATCTGTGGCACAAGTTTGTGAGGCGTATGGTGTCAAAAACAAATGGTATCGGACATTCGCTAAAGAAAAGCTGCAAAATTTTGCTTTGCCCTGCGATGTGGATTCTAACACTTAGTTGAGAAAAAAATCTTAAAATGGCACAAGAATCTTTGCTAAAAGAGGCTGTAATAAAGTGGTACGTTCAGCAACGTTCTTGTGGTGTAAATGTGTGGGGAGTGGAATTGCAATCTGCAGCAAAGATTAGCTAAACACATGAACATTGAAATAAAAATTAGTGATGGGTGGTTGTGGAGATTTTGCAAGACACATGGAATCATGAACAAACGGACTTACAGTGAAGCATTGAGTGCGCCAACAGAAGAGATTGAACCATTTTGTAAGAAATTATCCAATATAATAGAAGAGGAAAATTTTATTGAAATGTTATCTTTATAATACGGATGAGACCGGTTTGTTCTGACGTTCACTGCCAGAAAATACCCAAGCTTTTAAAACAGAATTGTTTCTACTTTGTGTGAATGCTGATGGTTTTTATTATGTTCATACTCCTTTTGTTTTTTTTTTAATATATTGTAAACTCGCTTAGAAATTAGATAAGCGATCAAATTTTAATAAAACCTTGAAACCTTCTCATAAATTAGAACCAGTGATTGTTGGTAAATTATGTCGCCCAAGAGCGTTGAAAGACTGCATTAATAAATTACTTGCAATTTACTACAATTCTACAAAAGCTTGGTTTACATCAAGTATTTTTACAGCATGGTTTTGTACATTTTGTGCCAGAAGTAAGAGGTTCCAAGTGGAAAAATTATCCATACTAGCAGAAAACATCAAATCACTGTTAATACTTGACAACGCACCAGCACATCCATTTGAAAAAAGTTTGTGTGGTCAGGATGGGAAAATTAAATGCAAGTTTCTTCCCAAAAATACAACATCTATTCTCCAGCCTATGGACCAGGGAGTTATTTTGGCAACCAAGAGGATATACAAGAAAATTTTTTTGCAAGAAGCTATGGTGGTGTTTGAAACCAAAACCGAAGAAAGTGACATCAGAGGGGAACGCACTTTGCAAATCTTAAAAAATATAACATCAAATCGGCTATATATAATTTTGCAGCTGCTTGGAAGGTGGTTAAGTGCAAAACATTAGCGAACAGGTGGAATAAACTTCTAAATAACATCGAGAGTGAAATGCCGTTCAATGGATTTGAAGTTGAAGATTTTTACACAACGATGAAAATGCAGGAGAAAATAATACAACAAAAGAAGCTCTACTAGAAGGGTTGGAAAAAGGCGAGGTGATCCTGGTTATCAAATTGTCAGAGAGTAAGAAAGCTGAAGAAGTTATGAACCAAAAAATGACAGGTGACAATAGTGATGAAGAAGAGCCTACATTAAAAAGAATGAAACTGAGTAAATTAAGAAGTCATCTAGATGACTTGGTTTTGTTTATTAACTCGTCATCAGAACCTGAGTTGCAACAATATTATTCTCATCTCCTAAATTTCAGAGAAGTTATAATTAATAAACAACAATATATTCCTATTCCAGGGTTTTTCAAAGAGGTCAAAGCAGATGACTCTTTGCACTATCACCTCAGTAACAACCATACAAAAATAGACAAATATACCCCCCTCCCTTTTTACTTAACCACGATAGCAGTTTTAGCGCAGGGAGCTGCGCTGAATGCCCAGTGCTGCTCTCGACGCTCATAGGCTCCCTGCGCTAAAAACCTCTTGCGGTTTAGTAAAAGGGGACCTTAGTGTAAAATATAGATAGCAAGTATAAATTCAGACACATTTTGATCACTAAATTTAAAATAAAATCATTTTTCCTACCTTGTCTGGTGATTTCATGAGTCTCTGGTTGCACTTTCTTCTTCTGACTGTGCAACCAATCTTTCTTCCCTTCTTTTAGCCTGTATGCTTCCTCTCCTCCAGACCTCATTCCCTCCCCCAACTTTTCCTTCCTCTCTCCCTGCCCTTTCTTTCTCTCTGCCTCCCTTTCTTTTTTTTCTGTTTCTCTTCTTTCCTTCTGTCTCCCTGCCTGCCCTTTTTCTTTCTTTCTCCCTGCCCTCCCCCAAGCCACTTCCACTGCCATCGGGGACCAGTACCCAAACTGCCATCGGGGACCAGGACCCAAACCGCCACCAATAACAGGCCCAAATGCCGATGCCACCCCAAGCTCTCCCTGCTTCGGCCGGCCAGCATCGCAATCAACCTATTGGGGGAAATGCTGCCGGGTCCTGCCTTCGCGGAAACAGAAAGTAGGCAGGACCCGGCAGCAAGAAGAGGAAATGCTTCACTAAACCGTCTCCCGCCTTAGCCCGTAGCGAACGCTTGCTTCAGGGCTCTCAACATGTGCGTGCCGGCTTTCCTTCTCCCCCCCCCCCCCCGGGCATAACTTCCGGTTTCGGAGGGAAGAGAAGAGAAGCCGGCACGCACACCTTAGAGCCCGGAGCATAAGTTCGCTACGGGCTGAAATCTCCAAGCTGGGTTTTTTTTTTAATGTTCAGCAGCAGCAGCAGATGACAGCTGGGCGGACCGCCCAACTAAAAGGCCCTAGTTTGAACATAGAGGAAGGCTGATCGGCCCGGTAGATCAGGACGGCAACACGAGTCTAGCGATCGACTCACGTTGCCTTCCTGAGCTACCGGTCGATCGCGATCGACGTATTGGGCACCCCTGCTCTAACATATAGCACAAACCCCCCCCCCCCTCCAATTTGATCTACTCTATCCGTGCGATATAATTTGTACCAGGTAATAACAGTGTCCCATCAATTTGTCTTCCTTCCCCCAGGTCTCTGAGATGACTATTATATCTACCTCATCATTCAGTGCTATATACTCAACTCTCCTATTTTATTTTTAGGCTTCTAGCATTTGTATACAGACACTTCAAATTGTGTTGTTGTTTTTTTCCTTGTAACTAGAGACTGCTGAGAAGACAGGGAAAATTTGGATCGCTCACTCTTCCTTCCTGTTAAGCCCTCCTGGCTTTCTTTCACCATTATTGAAACCT
Organism: Geotrypetes seraphini; assembly: GCF_902459505.1. Lineage (NCBI taxonomy): Eukaryota > Metazoa > Chordata > Amphibia > Gymnophiona > Dermophiidae > Geotrypetes > Geotrypetes seraphini. Next base: position 68,048,875 of record NC_047091.1, on the reverse strand, counting down.
CTCTACTGGGACTCCCTAAATATCCAATTTCAATAGTACGGTATTCTTCAAGGATTCCTCACACTGAACTTCCTAGCATCTGGAGCTGGTCCTTCATTACTTCCCTGTACTGAAGGACCAGTTCCGGATGCTAGGAAGGAAGCTGAAGACCAGAACGCAGATCCTGCTGGTGTCCAGGGCAGATGAGAAGAGGCAGACAGAGCTGCAAGCAGTCAACGCGTGGATGCGGCGCTGGTGTGAGGAAGAAGGATTCCACTTCGTGCACAACTGGGGGAAGAGCAAGCTATTCAGGAAGGATGGACTCCATCTCAGCGGCTATTGCCAGCAACATCAAGAGAGAAATTGAGAAGTTTTTAAATTAAGAAGAAGGGGAAAGCCAACAGTTGACCGAGAGTCGATGGTTAGGGAACCGGCATACCCAGAGGATACTATGCAGAAAGATAGCAGGGAAGACTCACCGGATCATAGGCAAGACAGAAATCCTGACGGATCGAAAGGGACACAAGAGGGAAGGAAATGCAAGAAAGTAACAGGCCGCAAATTCAAGTGTATGTACACAAATGTAAGGAGCCTAAAGAATAAGATGGGTGAATTAAAAGCTATAGCACAAAAAGATAACCTTGCCATCATTGGTATCACGGAAACATGGTGGAACGAGGAAAATGTCTGGGACACTGTGCTACCGGGATACAAGTTATACCGCAGATACATAGTGGCTCAAAATGGTGAGGGCATTGCCCTATACATCAAAGAGGGAATTGAGTCTACCGGAGAGAACATGAAGAATAAGTTAGAGTCTCTATGGGTCAAAATTCCAGGAACAAATGGAATGGAAATGAAGATCGACATCTACTACTGCCCCCCAGGGCAGTCTGAAGAAATTGATGAAGAAACGATAGACGAGATTAAGTGCAACTGCAAGGGAGGCAACGCAGTTATCATGGGTGACTTCAATTATCCTGGGATAGACTGGATCCTAGGCACCTCCAGCTGCGGTAGGGAGACCAAGTTCCTGGATGCTGTAGGCAATTGCTTCCTGAAACAACTTGTCAAGGAAAATACGAGAGGAAATGCAATTCTGGACTTAATTCTAAATGGACTACGAGGATCAGCGCAAGGTGGGAACTAGTGATCACAATATAATCTACTTTGATCTGGACACACATCGATCCAGAACGACAGCCATGGTGCTGAACTTCCGAAAAGGGAATTACGAAGGGATGAGACTCATGGTGGGGAAGAAGATTAAGAAGAGGATAAGCACTGTAAAGATGCTAGAACAAGCATGGTCCCTTTTTAAGGACACAGTCACCGAGGCGCAAAATCTATATATACCGCGTATCGACAATGGATCCAAGAGGGAAAAGAACAAGGAACCGGTGTGGCTCACTGTAGCGGTGAAGGAAGTGATCAGAGACAAGAAGATTTCGTTTAAGAAATGGAAAAGGTCAAAAACGGACAAAAATTGGAAAAAGCACAAACAGCATCAAAGCAGATGCCATAAGGCGGTAAGAGGGGCCAAGAGAGACTATGAAGAAAAAATAGCCAAGGAGGCAAAACTTCAAGCCGTTCTTTTGATATATTAAGGGGAAATGACCCGCGAAGGAAGCAGTGGGGCTGTAGGATGGCCATGGAATAAAGGGAGTGCTAAAGGACAAAGCCATCACCGACAAACTAAACACTTTTTTTGCATCTATTTACTGAAGAGGATATACACAACATACTGAAAGCCGACAGGCTATACGCGGGAAATGAAGACGGGAAACTGACGGGGTTGACAGTCAGTCTAGAAGAGGTATGCAGGCAGATTGATAGGCTTAAAAATGATAAATCCCCAGGACCGGATGGCATCAATCCGAGGGTAATCAAGGAACTGAAAGGGGCTATAGTTGAACTGTTTCGACTAAAAGCCAATCTGTTGATCAAATCGAGAAAGATTCTGGAAGACTGGAAGATGGCGAATGTTATGCCGATCTTCAAGAAAGGTTCAAGGGGTGATGGGGAAACTACAGACCGGTGAGTCTGACCTCGGTACTGGGAAAGATGGTAGAGGCGCTGATAAAGGACTGAACATAAGAAATGTCGCTGCTGGGTCAGACCAGTGGTCCATCATGCCCAGCAGTCCGCTCACGCAGCGGCCCTTTGGTCAAAGACCAGCGCCCTAACAGACTAGCCCTACCAACGTACGTTCTTGTTCAACAGGAACTTGTCTAACTTTGTCTTGAATCCCTAGAGGGTGTTTTCCCCTATGACAGACTCCGGGAGAGCGTTCCAGTTTTCCACCACTCTCTGGATGAAGAAGAACTTCCTTATGTGTATACGGCATTTGTCGTCTTTCAACTTTAAAAGAGTGCCCTCTCGTTCTCCCTACCTTGGAGAGGGTGAACAACCTGTCCTTATCTACTAAGTCTATCCCCTTCTATGTGGAGAAGAAATGTTTAGTGTCACGCAATACAGAAAGTACCCATAGGTGCAGCAGAGTGTTGAAGCATTGGTAAACCCAAGAAGAGACACTTCAGAAATCGATGAACCTTCAGTACCTTAAATGTTTCGATCATGTCCCCTCTGTCTCCTCTTTTCAAGGGAGAAGAGGCCCTGTTTCTCCAATCTCTCACTGTACGGCAACTCCTCCAGCCTCTTAACCATTTTAGTCACTCTTCTCTGGACCCTTTCGAGTAGTATCGTGCTCTTCATGTACTCCAGGTGTCCTTCAGTACTCCAGGTGAAGGCGCACCATGGCCCGGTACAGCAGCATGATAACATTCTCTGATCTGTTTGTGATCCCCTTCTTTATCATTCCTAGCATTCTGTTCGCCCTTTTTGCCGCCACCGCACATTGCGTGGATGGCTTCATCGACTTGTCGATCAGAACTCCCAAGTCCCTTTCCTGGGAGGTCTCTCCAAGTACCGCCCTGGACATCCTGTATTCATGCATGTTTTGTTACTGACATGCATCACATTACACTTTCCACGTTGAACCTCATCTGCCATGTCGATGCCCATTCCCAAAGCATGATATGTCACATTGCAGATCTTCGCAATCCCCCTGTGTCTTCACTACTCTGAATAACTTCGTATCGTCCGCAGATTTAATCACCTCACTCATCGTACCTATATCCAGATCGTTTATAAAGATGTTGAAGAGCACGGGTCCAAGCACCGAGCCCTGCGGCACCCCACTGGTGACACTCTTCCAGTCTCAGTATTGTCCATTTACCCCCACTCTTTATTTCCTATGCTCCAGCTAGTTTTTAATCCACTTGAATATTTCACCTTCGATTCAATGGCTCACAATTTTCTGAAGTAGTCGTTCATGCGGAACCTTGTCGAACGCCTTCTGAAAGTCCAGATATACAATGTCGACCAGGTTGCCCTGGTTTATCTGCCTGTTTATTCCCTCGAAGAAGTGCAGCAAGTTTGTCAAACAAGATCTGCCTTTGCTGAAACTCTGCTGGCTAGTCCTCATCAGACCGTGTCCGTCAAGGTGATCAATAATGCGATCCTTTATCAGTGCCTCTACCATCTTTACCGGTACCGAGGTCAGACTCACCGGTCTGTAGTTTCCCGGGTCTCCCCTGAACCTTTTTTGAAGATCGACGTAACATTCGCCACCTGATATGTAACATTCGTTAAGCTGATGGAAGGCTTGGTCAACCCGGAACTAGTAATATATTTGGACAAATTTAGCGCACTGCAAGACAATCAGTCAGGTTTTCGCTCTGGGTTCAGCACTGAAACTGTCATTGCATCACTGCTGTATTTCCTTCATACCTTATTCAGTCAGGGTACCAGTGCCCTAATTCTGCAGCTAGACCTTAGTAGTGCCTTCGATCCGGTTGACCATGCCATTCTGATTGACTGTTTGGAGTCAATTGGTTTTTCAGGTAACGTGTTAAAATGGTTTTTGAGCAAACGGTCATATCAAGTCTATAGTGACAATAAAAAATCCTATAGTTGGGTAAACTCCTGAGGAGTCCTGCAGGGTTCTTCTCTATCCCCCACATTGTTCAACATCTACCTTGCCACTTTGGGGAACTTACTACAAGGCTTAAAAGTTAAATTTTATATCTATGCTGATGATATCACCATAGTTATTCCCCTTACTACCCTGACCTCCGAGACAAAGATTCATCTATCATCCATTCTAAAGCAAATTGAACTATGGATGACTGAATTCAAATTGAAGCTCAACACAGATAAAACTAAATTTTTCCTGGCAAGTCCTAACAACAAAATCAAAGACTCATCGATCTCCTTGAATGGTCAGGTCTTCCCTATTGACCACTCCATAAAAATTCTGGGAGTGACTCTGGACCGCCAACTTACTCTAAATGCTCACACAGATTTATTGGTTAAAAAATGCTTCTCGTTACTATGGAAACTCAGAACCATCAGAAAATACTTTGATGCAAGCATCTCTCCGCTTACTGGTTCAGTCTTCCATCTTGAGCATGCTCGATTATTGCAACATCATCTACCTGGGATCCTTAAAAAAAAAAAAAAATCATTCTAAGACTCAGAGTCATTCAAAATTCGTCAGTTCGACTGATCTTTGGGCTGAAGAAATGGGAATACATAAGCCCCTATTATCAAAAACTCCATTGGCTGCCCCTGGAGGCGCGAATTCTGTTCAAGTTCTCTTGTCTGTGTTATAAATCAATATTTGGTCTGGTCCCCACTTACCTAGTTTCCCAATTTAACCTGGCAAGTTCTATTAGGCCCATACGAAGAACACATCTGTTCACCTATCCGACAATAAAGGCCTGCCACTACAAAAGATTCCTGGACAGAACTCCAGGCAGGCAAATGGAACGATTGGCTGACTAACATCATCATGCACTCCTCAACCTACCTCAATTTTTAGAAAATTGGTAAAAACAAATTTGTTCAATTGGTTTGTATACTAAGAATTTTTATACTTCTGCTAATTCAACCAGTAACCTTAAGATCTATATAGCTTTCCCACTTCTTCCATTATGTAAGATTGCATTGATGACTGAATTGTGACCTCTTCGCTGATTGTCCAGTGTTTCTTGGTGTAAACCGCCTCAAACTTTCATGGCTTTGGTGGTATATAAGAATAAAATTATTATTATTACAGGCATTTCCAGCACTGAGTCACTTGATACATGCCTCTCATTGATACCATTGTTCATCGATTTCTGAAGTGTCTCTTCTTGGGTTTACCAATGCTTCAACACTCTGCTGCACCTATGGGTACTTTCTGTATGGCACATGGTACTGATGCATCCATTTCACAATATGTATGCAGAAGCGGAAATGTGGTGGTGATGGGGGACTTCAACCATCCTGGGATAGACTGGAGTATTGGGCACTCAAACTGCGCAAGAGAGACAAAATTCATAGAAGTCACGAGGGACTGTTTCATGGAGCAGCTGGTCACGGAACCAACAAGGGGCGATGCCACTCTTGACCTAATCTTCAACGGACTAGGGGGGACAGCAAAGGAGGTGGCGGTATTACCCCCACTAGGTAACAGCGATCACAACATGATCCAGTGCAGGCTTGAAATTGGATCATCAAAGGGGAAAAGAACCACAACGACGGCACTCAACTTCAAAAAAGGAAATTATGATGCCATGAGAAAAATGGTGGGAAAGAAGCTCAAAGGCAACATAGGGAAGACGGAATCCGTAGAAAAAGCCTGGACCTTATTCAAGGAGACTGTGCACGAAGCACAAAGCATATGCATCCCCAAGTTCAGAAAAGGGTGCAAAAAAAATAGAACAAAAAACCCAGTGTGGATAACAAGTGCAGTGAAGAAGGCGATAAGCGACAAGAAAGTATCGTTCAGAAAATGGAAAAAAGACCAAACAGAGGAGAACCAAAAAGGGCACAAAGACCACCAGAAAGAGTGTCACCGAGTGGTTAGAAAAGCAAAAAGAGAATACGAAGAGAGACTGGCAAAGGAAGCAACAAACTTCAAGTCGTTCTTCAGATACGTCAAGGGGAAACAACCGACGAGAGAAGAAGTGGGACCATTGGACGATGGAGACAGAAAGGGAATTGTAAAAGAAGAGAAAGAGATAGCTGACAGGTTAAATGAGTTCTTCACGTCAGTCTTCACGATGGAGAATATAACCACCATTCCAGAACCCGAGGAGATCGTAATAGGAGACCAAGACGATAAGCTGGTCGATTTAGAGGTAAGCCAAGAGGATGTACTCAAGCAGATTGACAGACTAAAGAGCGACAAATCGCCGGGTCTGGATGGCATTCACCCAAGGGTACTCAAGGAACCAAAAGACGTAATAGCGGAGCCACTTCGACAGATATGCAACCTATCCTTAAAAACCGGAGAGATCCCGGAGGATTGGAAAATATCAAATGTCACGCCCATCTTCAAGAAGGGCACAAGGGGGGACCCGGGAAACTACAGGCCGGTGAGCCTGACCTCGGTCCCGGGAAAGATGATGGAGGCACTGATTAAAGACAGCATCTGTGAACACATCGAAAAAAATGGGCAGCTAAAACCGAGTCAACATGGCTTCTGTAAGGGTAGGTCATGCCTCATAAACTTATTGTACTTCTTTGAGGGAGTGAACAGCCAGGTGGATAAAGGGGAATCTATAGACATCATTTACCTTGACTTCCAAAAAGCCTTCGACAAGGTGCCACACGAGAGACTGCTTAAAAAGATATGGAACCACGGGGTACAAGGGGAGGTCCACCGATGGATCAAAAACTGGCTGGCAAACAGGAAGCAGAGGGTTGGCGTAAAGGGACACTACTCAGACTGGAAAGGGGTCACGAGCGGAGTTCCGCAAGGGTCGGTGCTGGGACCGCTCTTGTTCAATATCTACATAAATGATCTAGAGGCGGGAACTAAGTGTGAAGTCATTAAATTTGCAGATGACACCAAACTATACAGCAGGGCTCAAACCAAGGAAGACTGCGAGGATCTCCAAAAGGATCTAACAAAGCTGGAAAAGTGGGCCGAAAAGTGGCAGATGAGCTTCAACGTGGGGAAATGCAAGGTCATGCACGTGGGGAAAAAGAACCCGATGTTCACATACAAAATGGGGGGAACATCACTAGGGGTTAGTAACCTGGAGAGAGACCTGGGGGTGATGGTAGACGCAACACTGAAGGCATCGGCGCAATGCGCCACAGCCTCTAGGAAAGCAAACAGAATGCTGGGTATCATTAAGAAGGGTATTACGACCAGGACGAAGGAAGTCATCATGCCGCTGTATCGTGCAATGGTACGGCCGCATCTGGAGTACTGTGTCCAGTACTGGTCGCCGTACCTCAAGAAAGACATGGCGGTACTTGAGGGATTACAAAGAAGAGCAACCAAACTGATAAAGGGAATGGAAAATCTCCCATATACCGACAGATTGAAGCAGTTGGGACTTTTCTCCCTGGAAAAGCGAAGACTTAGAGGAGACATGATAGAAACCTTCAAGATCCTGAAGGGCATAGAAAAAGTAGACAGGGGCAGATTTTTCAAATTAAGGGGCGCCACAAGTACAAGGGGGCACTCGGAGAAATTGAAAGGGGACAGGTTTAGAACAAACGCTAGGAAGTTCTTTTTCACTCAGAGGGTGGTGGATACATGGAACGCGCTTCCAGAGGCTGTTGTAGACAAGAAAACATTAAATGGTTTCAAAGAAGGTTTGGATAGATTCCTAGAAGAAAAAGGGATTGGGGGGTATAGATAGGTATAGACCATTGCTCAGGCAATGGGCCTGATGGGCCGCCGCGGGTGCGGACCGCTGAGCAGGATGGACCTATGGTCTGCCTCAGCGGAGGCAACTTATGTTCTTAACTGTACCTAGCAAATTGGTCTTTTCTGTGTTACAGATTCCTTTCGGTATCGGTGCACATTGACATTGACATCGTTCTTAAGCATCATCTTCATACTCAACATGAGAAGCCTCAAGAAGTGTCACAGGCATCCATAGCATCGAGTCTTACATCGCAACTGCCTTGCATTGATGCCATCATTCTTCAGTGCAGGCTGTCATCTCTGAAGCATGCTTCTTCCTTGGAGTTATTAATGCTTTGACACCCTGCTGCACCTTTGTGTACCTTCTTCATGGCACACAATACTGGTGCATCTGCTTCATAATATGCAGCGTAATTGTATGTCGTTGGGCTGGCCATGTGATTGCGTCAGAGGAGAAGCTTCCGCCCGCAGACGCATGCGACTTCAGACAGGCTCTGGTGGCACAAATTACACTGTAATGTGCCATGAAGGTAAGGGGGAGGGAGATAGATGCGGCCCTTAGGTAAGAAGGAGGGAGGGGGGCCACACGCGATCGGTGACCCTTAACTGCGGAGACAAGGCCATTCACTGCTCCACGGGGTGGTGGATGGCCTTGTCCCCGTAGCCGCAGTGAACACTTTCTTTCCCCCCACCGTTTTGTCAGGTTACCCTCGGCGAGCCGTGGGTAACAGCCACCGTGTCATTCTCTACTGCATACCTCTTATTAATCCTCTATCTATTTTCCTTTCCTTACTGTTCGTGAGCTCATATCAGACAATGGTCTGATTTTGAGGTGTGACACTAAACATTTCTTTTCCCTTGGAGGCCAACTTTCTCTCCATCCCTTTTTAGTTAAGCTAGGGAGTCCCATCTGTGAGAATATGCTGCCTGCATGTCCAAGGATAAAGTACAGTTACTTACCATAACAGGTGTTATCTGGGGATAGCGGGCAGATATTCTCACACCCCACCCACCTCCCCAGTTGGCTTCTTTACTTGGGCATAGAACTGATGACCTTGTGAGCTGGCATCAGGCGGGAAGGCACTTGTGCATGTGTGATGTAGCAGTCTCAAAGCTTTCTAAAGTTTAAAGTGACAATACACTTTAGCACTATCTATACTGGGCTATGTGGATGTTGCCCATCTGTGAGAAGATATGCCTGCTGTCCCCGGGTAACATCTGTTATGGTAAGTGACTGTGCTATTAAGCTTCCTTCAGTCGTATATAGACTTCATAGAGATTATCTAATATGTGTTGGGGCATTTTTTTAAAAATATATCTTGTCAAAAAAATCCTACTCAACATCCAAAAAAGTATATTTCAACCATAATCAAACAGAAAAATCTAGATTTCCTGTTTAGTTATGGTTGTAAGATGGATGTTTTTGCAATGAAAACACCCAAAATTAATAGTCTATTTCCAAACTGAAATATCCAACTTTTGTATGACAAAGAAATATGACTGTCTGGCATCATTTTGAAAAATACAGCCACATAGATGTTCCTGCAGAGCAGAGGAGAGCAGCCTACTGGTTAATGCAGTGGACTGTAAACCAAAAGACACTGGTTAAAACCCACTATAACTCTTGTAAATATGATTCCTCCAGGACCTGAAAAATGCCCACTATACCTGAATGTGCATTGCTCCAATAGCCATCAGGCTTGCAGGTGTCTTTTATATATTTACCACCACAATCGCTAGTGTGTACTTCTGGCGTACAAATCATTCATTCATTCATACCAGGGACCTCAGAATGCCACCCAAATCTGCTTAATTAGCGTGGCAGCTGTCCTCACCGGTTCCCTTTAATTGTGGTGTGAGTTATCCTAACTTTATAATTTTTTTCTTTATATATTTTTAAATTTTTTAAATATTTTCTCTTTAAATACTTCAATATTAATACTGATGTATAAATCTTATCTTAGGCTGAGTTATTTTAAAAACTTAGCTCTGAGCGTTGCTGCGTCAGTCCCTTCTGACACGTTTCATTCTTCAGGGTCAGGGATAATGGACGTGCTGCAATGAATAAACGCCCATTAGTAAACTAAAAACCCATATCAACTTTAAACAATCTAATGAAATGTCATCTTACCAGAATTTATTAAGCCCTTAGCTTGAACCTTTCCTATAGCCGCATTGCTGACAATATGGCTGCGGCGTTCACCCCAGTGCTAAAGAAGCAACCCCCATGACTTCAGTGAGCCCAGCAACCAATGAGGAGCCAAGGTGCTATCCAAGAACCGCCTGAGTGCTACGCTGCTAATGTCATCCAATCACTTGTTTCGTTGAGCCCCTGCCGGTACATACTGTTCAGTTCAAACATCCAGCGTAATTCCTTCAAATTTAAAATACACTCTGTTACCACCCTCCCACCTGATGTATACAGTATCAATCACTCTCCATTTAAGTCTGAGATGGTATGTTTGAACAACATCCAATGACGGTAGGCACTTTCCTGTTTCTGGAAGACTCATTATTAAAAAAAAAAAAGGTGGAATTTCAACCTGGCTCCTTTGGTTACTGTACTAACCACTAGGCTACTCCTCTGTCCTATTTGCTGTTTTGTTCAGAATGGTTATAATAACTGACAAGAGCCTGGTTTTCCCTTCCAGTTTCTCTTTCAGGGGAAAGGGAAGGGGACAGCAACCTCTGGGGGTTAAGGTGGGCGATACCTTAATCCCTCTAGTGGTCTGCTGCTCAATTTGAACAATGTTTTGTATCTTTGACATGACTGAAATAGGGCTAGATGAAAATATTATTTTTAGACAGACATTTCTTTCCGTTCCAAAATCCCTTGATGGATGTCCCTCCCTAGTCCACCCATAACACACCCCCTTGCTATTAGGACAAAGTGCAGTAAAAAATGTTCAAATTTTTAACTTCCAAAATCAGTATTAAACACTTTAAAATGTCCATCTGCTTTTAAAGTAAGCACCATAGTGACCTAGGGTTCTTTTAGTTTGATAGCAAATTGATAACCAGCAGAATCCAAACCATATAAAGCCTTGAAAATCAAGGTCAAACATGCAATTCATTGTTCTCTTGCTGTTTCAAGTGTGCAACTCTGCCCTGGCACCAATTATCTATTTAGGGTCTGGATGTATAAGCTCTGTTAATATATATATTTTTAAGAGAACAGGAAAGAGAAAACAAGGTTGTATTAAAGAGAACTAGCATACCAAGTTTATTGCTTGGTCACACAAAATAATTGAGGTATTTTACTTCAAAACCATTGGGCTTCCTATTTTTACCACATACAAAGGACATATGACAAAACATCCCTCAAAACTCTAAATTTTTCATTTTGTTTTTATTCTCCAGTATCTTCTAGCCATGGTTCTGACGTATTTCAAACGTGCTGGCCTGTATGTTGCCGACTATACTACCATGAATTTCTTTGTTGCTCTGTAAGTGGTCCTTGTATTTCTTAAAACTGCATGCGTTTAAACCGTAGAAATAGAGACCAATGAATAATTTTATTGGATTATCTTTAATATACTTCTTAGCTAGCTTTTAGGTTATACTCCTTTCCTTTGGTCAAAACTGAACAAGCAAAAATGAGCTTGCCTTAATATACAAGTCAATTGTGCATTATTGCTGTATGCAGTAATGATATAAATGGGAAGAAGGTGATTTAGATTTCTTAAAATAGTTTTCCTTTTTGTAAATTTTAAAAATCTGTTAACTTATTGTTGAGAATGGATAATGTGTTTCCAGTGCAAAAGAGATTTGAGTCTTGACCAGTGGGTTGCTTTGCTTCACCTGTGAGGATTGCAGAAGGCATCATCTACATTTTTCATCTCTGCCTCCATGTGTCAGTGGGTAGTGCCTCAGCTCCTCAGTTTTTCCTTGTGCAATTGAGTTGAAGGTGTCTTTTTTTTTTTTTTTTCCCCTGCTCCGCAAGTGACTTTATTATTTTGGGATTTTAATCCAAAGTTTGAGGTTTTCCTGTGCTCCAGAGTTTCCCAGGATTTCTAGGACAGCTCTGCCTGGGAAAAGATACAGTCTCTGGATCAGAGGCAACTCTTTCACAGGGTCCCTACATAGCTGGTCTGTACTAATTCTTAGGATAGCTCGGGGCATGTTTTCCTGAGAGCTAGGCTCGACCCTGATTTATCAGGCACTTGAGTGCAGGTTGAATGGCCCCATGTTGGTTCAGAGGGCTGTAGCAGATGCCGGCATTCTCATCTATTACTACCACTACTACTACTTATCATTTCTGTAGCACTGCTAGATGTACGCAGCACTATATATTAAACATGTAAGAGACCATCCCTGCTCAACAGAACTTATAATCTAATTAAGTCAGAGAAACCGGGCAGATGGGGGGCTAGGGAATTTCTCAAAGGGAATGATAGACATGGACCAATTTTAGACCTCTCCCAAGGCCTACCTTAAGACCTGCTGGTCCAGTGGTGAGCCAGGGCAAAAGCGATCCTCCTGTGCTCCTGCCCCTTTCAGTTTCGCTACTTAAAATGGCTGACGTGAGTTCCCACAGTAACTTTGTGAGAATGCTGCGAGTTCGGTTTATATTTGTCAACCTTTTTTCTGTTTCTTTTTGGGGAAAATGGTTACTTCGGTTTATATTGGTTATAAGTTTTAATATTCTCTCATGTTGTAGTTTGCTGCCTCCCTTCAGCTTTTCATCTTGTAAACCACCTCAAACCGAAAGGCTTTTGCGGTATATAAATAAAGATTTATGTTATCTCCATATTCCCGGAACACAGAAAGTTTCCCAGGTTCCATGTGCTGGAAAAGCATTTTCAATTCTTGGCCCTACCATTTGGTGTGGCAACAGCAACTTGCACCTTTACCAAGGTGATGGCTGTTGGAGTAACACACCTACGCAAGGCAGGGATTCAGGTACACCCATTCTTGGACGTTTGGTTAATCAGGGCTCCATCCAAGACCAAAGGTCACAAGGCAGTGAGCAAGTGGCCTAGCTCCTGGAAGACCTGGGATGGATTATCAATTTCTGAAAAGAGACTTCAGAACTTTCCTAATCCATGGAGTACTTGGGGATTGTCTTCAACATAGTAGAAGACTGTTTGGTTTTGGGTTTTTTTTTTTTTGTCTTCTGGAGTCATGCAAGCTGGAGTTAGGAGCACAGATTTAAGTTCCTTGCAATGCCAACATCTATGGCTTGGCACTACCTATAGGTACTGGGGTCAATGGTAGTGACCATAGAAATGGTACTTTGGGCTAAATCATTTTTACACCTTCTTTAGATTGTGCTGGTATCCTGCTGGTGTCTGCAGATGAACTCTCCAGATGCCGTTAACCTGGACAGTGGAAGCACATTAAAGCTTGCATTAATGGCTATGGGTGGAAATGCTCTCCAAAGGCTTGCCTCTCCGCATTTCCTCCTGGGTGATACTGATGACAGATTCCAGTCTTTAAGGCTGTGGAGGTCATTGTAAGGGTCACCTAGTCCACAGCTGATGGTTACCCTCTCAGAGAAAATGGTCCATCAGTAGATTGGAACTGAGAGATAATTGCCTAGTGCTGTAGTCACTTGAAAAGACCTTGAAAGGCAATGTGGGTCAGGGTCTTCTCCAATAATGCCACAGTAGTGGCATATATCAACAGACAGGTACCAAGAGAACTCAGTTATTGTTTCGCTGGGTAGATTCCATCTACAGTAGTGGGGGTGGATGATGTGCAAGCAGACTATCTCAGCAGCCTGACTATGGATCCGGGGGAGTGGTCCTTATCCCAGAGTATGAATCGCTTAAAACTAAGCTATGTACAGAAACATTACATACACAGTTTTAAAACACAAACATAACATAACAAAATACAGCAAATTTCTCTTAATACCAAAATATCAGAAAATCAGAAAACAAACAATCACAGAGTTTAGAGAAAAGCTTCTACAAACAATTGCATTTTCAATAATTTCTTAAAGGACATACTATCTTTGCATACTCTCATTGTACCTGAGATTGAATGCCAGAGATTTTTACCAGCAATGGAAAAAATAGACTTTTTAGATTTTACATAACAGATCCCATTTTCTTTCTATATGTTTGTTCATTTGATTAAATGTTATTAAGCAGAGCAGAAAAGACTTGTCCTTTTTAGTGGTTATCCATTTCTTTGGTACAAACTGAGGTGCTGAGGCACTGCCCAGTGACACAAGAAGGCAGAGTTGAAAAATATAGATGCCTTGTATAATCTTTGCAGATGAAGGGAAGCAGCCCCACTAGACAACTCGCGTCTCTTTGTACTGGAAATTTAGATTATATTGAGGTAAGAACCCAATCTTCCCATATGTTAAATGCCAGCTGTAGTATGTGAAGTGGGAGTGGAAACTACGTATTTATTGCCACTGTAAAGAGGAGAAAGGGGTATTGAATGTCTTACAATGTAGTCACACACTGGCTGTATGTATAGCAGCAATATTCAGCTAGTAATCACACTTGCTGGCTCTATGTATAGCAGCAGTATTCAGCTACTATTCATATAGCTAAGTTATCCCAGGACAAGCAAGCAGCTTATTCTCCCATGTGGGTGACGTCATCCACGGAGCCCCGGCACAAACACTTTAAAAGTGCAATAGCCCTTACCACGCATGCGTGCGTGCCTTCCCACCTGATGTAGGCGTGTGGCTCCTCAGTTCTGTGTTTTCCTTCAGATTACTTTGCCAATCATTGATATTAAGTATTTTTGACTACTGTGATAAAAAGATTGCGTATTATCCAGAATTCAGTGGTTCCCCTTATTTTTGGCCTGAAAAAGATCATGTCAGCCCCTATTATAAAAAGTAGCATTGGTTGCCGGTGGAGATAAGAGTTATTTTCAAGTTTGCTTGCTTCTGTTTAAAAACTGTGACCGGTTTGGTTCCATATTATCTGTGCTCCCACTTTGAGCTGGCTTCCACTTCCAGACATTATCGCAGGACTCGTTTGTTCACTTTTCCTTCACTGAAAGGTTGTCTTTATAAGAAATTTTTAGATAGAACATTCTCATTCCAAGCTGGTAAAATGAATGCTTGGTTAAGCGAAATTGTATAAAAAGCCTTTTCCTACCAATTCTTTAGAAAATCTGTAAAAACCCATCTATTCAACAAATTTGTTACCTCATAATGTATCTTCTTATTGCTTGTATTGATTGTATTTCACTGGTTGTTAGTTCATATCTTATTGTAAACCGCTTAGAACTGTTTTGATATTGCGGTATATAAAAATAGTTATTATTATTATTAAGTTATTATTTTCCATGGAGCTAAGATGTTGTCTTTTCAAATGTGCTTTGTTTTTTGCCTTTTGCCTTCCTGCTCACACGTATTTTATTTCTTTTTAATTCCTTCTCTCGTTTTTTTCTTGTGTAAAAAAAAAAGACTGAAAACTGACAAGTCTTATTTTTTTCTACCTCACTTTCCCTCTTGGGCGCTTAGTTGGCATGGCCTTTTAACATTGTCTTAGCCTGATTCAATTTTGGCTGAGACGTTTTCCCCGTCGATGTCTTGCCCGTTTCGGGATCTTCATAAGTGTGGCACATGGTGTCTCCAGTCATCATTAAATGAAGACATCATCGATGGTGGCAACGACACGTCAACATTGACATCAGCATCGGAAGATGGTGTCGCAGGTCATTATGGCATCGAGTTCATTCATGCAACCTTTCAGCGACCATTCTGGCAGCTCGCCTATTCAGAGAGGGTTGCATCTTATTTATAGTCCCCCTTTTTCAGGCGAGCCATTACACTAACGGTACCAACAGAGAAGCCTAAGGTACCAGTGTCTTCTAAGAGCCACAAGTTTTTGTTTTTTTTCCAGCCAGTATCGCAGGTCATTATGGTATCGAGTCTATTCATGCTCACCAAGCGACCATTTCTGGCTGCAGGCACCTGTGGTACCGGACAAATAACCAAAGGTACAGATGGTGTTTTCCTCATGGAAGGGGCTCTGTGCACCAATGGTACCGGCTAAATAGCCAAAGGTACCGGCAATTTTTTTTTTTTTTCTCTTCAAGAACAACTTAATGTTTTTTTCCTGATGCCTGTGACTTGGTACCAGACAGGTCTACTCATGAAAATACAACTTTCCGGTACCTTTGATGCTTCATTGATGCACCCTGGTACCTGTTTCCTTGACTTTCCAATGATGCATCACAGCATTTTTCCTCCTGGCACTGTTTTCAGTCGAAGCAATTTTTCTTCTCCAAGTCCTGATGCAAGATACCTTCAAAGTTTTCACCTTTCTCATTGGGCTGACACCTTTTCAAGCTACAATCTACTGAGAAGACTTTACAATATCTTCTACAGAGACTTTCTATTTTCACATTAACATGGACTCTATGCAACTTTGCAGTTTTTACTCCTGCTGTTGTTTACATGAATTTTATTGTCTTTGTCTTCAGCTCAGATGTCACCTAACTGGTTCTATTCAAGAACTTCTTCACTCGGCGACCTTCCTTTTCGCCTTCTAGACTATTGGACCTTATTTTCTTCAATAACAAGTCTATACTTCAATGTAGACGAAGGAGGGGGACATACTATGGAAAACTTTGACCATTGCCTCTGTTGTTGTTCCTATAGGCGTATACTAGTGCTGCCCGATTCACGATTCGAATCGATTTACCGATGCTGAAATTAGGTAAATTGATGCAGGGAGGGCAGGGGGAACACGCAGGCCTTTTGGGGGGGTGTAGGCCTTCAGGGGGGACAGGCAGGCCTTCATGGGGGACGTGCAGGCCTTTGGGGGTAGGGTGTAGGCCTTCGGGGGGTGCAGGCCTTCAGGGGAGGGGGCCCTGGTGTAGAAGTACACGGAGGGGAGGGAAGGGGGGTTCTAAGAGACGTTCATATGCCGGACTTTGGGGGGAAGAAATAATGTGTCTAAAAACAGAGGAGAGGGAGAAAGATTGTGGACAATGGGATTTAGGGATGAAAGGAACAGAAAGGGAGAGATGGTGGACCCTGGGGTGGTGGGGAAGGAGGGAAAGATGCTGGATGAAAGGGTAGTTGAGAAAAAGTGGATCTGTGGATGGAGACGAAAAAAAAGGAAAGATGCCAGACCTCCAGGGGGAGGAAAGGGAAACGGAAGGGGAGGACAGAGATAGAAGATTGATGGTTAGCACGAAGAAAAAGGAGACCCTGGCAAGCAAGTTTATCAGAAGACAACCAGAGCCTGGGACTAACAAGATTTGAATAATGACCAGAAACAAAAGGTAGAAAAATAATTTTATTTTCTGTTTTGTGATTACAATATATCAGATTTGAAAAGTTTATCCTGCCAAAGCTGGTGTTACACAGCAACGTGAGCTAGGATTTAACAGAGAGAGGGAAAGTCTCTTTTATTTGTTTGTTTTGTTTACATCACAATGCCAATGTGGTTAGGAGAAGGCAAAGGGGGTGAAGAGGCCATAAAATAAACCCACCAGGATGTTTAAAAAAAACCCACCCAATTAGGCAGGAAAATCAAATTGAAAAATCGATTCAATAGGCTGAATTGAATCAAATCAAAACTGAATCGGGCAGCGCTAGCGTATACGATCATTGGTTGTCTCAACCTTTTTTTTTCCTACAGTTTCATTACTACTACTGTTTCCAATAATGGACTATAATCAGGGCTGGATTTAGATGAAAAGAGGCCCTAGGCTATTCCACTTATGAGGCCCTTTCACCTCCCATTTTTAAGTTTGTAAATTATATGAGAGATAATAAAATACATCATTACTGTGATATATATCAATATGTTAAATGAAACATGTTGTTATTGATAATAACCTTTATAAAAAATGTGACACGGATAATAAATAAAAAAAAGTCGAGAACACTTATTTGGACATTTATTCTCAGCACCATATATAGTACTTGTAACAATAACTAATCAAACATAACACACAACATTGCCCCTTCCTATGTCCATAGTGCCCCCAGTGCGTCCTTCCTCACCTCACCCCCCCCTCCGATGCCTGCCTGCCTCCCATCCCCCTACCATTGAACACCCCCCTTGCCTGCCTGCCTTCCATTAAACCCCCCCCACCCCCCTCCAATGCCAGCCTGCCTGCCTCCCATCCCCCTTCCACTGAAACTCCCCATCCCACCCCCCACCCCCAATGGCAGTCTGGGCTGCCCTGTCCTGACGGATCCATGTTTTGCCTCTCTCCCCATGGGGCTGGGCTTTGCCCAGCTGTTTCTGGACTGATGTCTTTCCCTCCCCAATCCTCCTTCCAGGGCGAGAAAAAGAAAGGGAGAAGCTGAGTTGGCGCCCCGTTGCGGCCGGAGCCGGTTCCGATCCCGAAGCGTAGAATTTCTCCTTATTTTCGGTTCAGTGTTTTAGTGTTCACTGTTTTTAGAATAGTGTAATTTTAATTTTGCTAACAATTTGAATGTAGGCCCCTCTTGATCTTGAGGCTCTAGGCTGAAGCCTAGTTAGCCTATAGGAAAATCCGGCCCTGACTATAATCGATGAGGCTGGTTTCCACCTAAAATGGACTTTGTCTTCTCACTTATTTGGACATTCCTACTATGGTGGAGAATCTAGCATGGATGTAGACTCTGTATAGTTACATTTCTATACCTGGTTTTGCTGAACTACTTTACCTAGCAGATGTCTGACTGCCTCTGCTTTAAAAGGTCTATGCTGCGGAATCTAATGTGTGTAGAGTCTGTAGTTAGATTCCTCTGCCCCCCCCCCCCCCCAATAAAAATAAAAATCTAAAACCAACTTTTTTCATGTCACTTAACATCTTCAGCACACAGCCAACCCAATCCATTCTTTGGTCTGCTTACAATACTTGTGGATGATGTCCAGAGCTGCTTCTATGTCTGGCCCATCAGTTCATTAGCATTGGCTGCCTGTGTTTCCTTTCAGTTATGATTCCAGGATTCCACCATGGGGTGGCTTTTTTCCTGTTGATTTGCTACAATCCAAGCATAATAACGGTGGGAACTAACAGGGATGTAGCGCCTTCTACTGCTTTTGCTACACAGGATTAACTGGGTGTTTTTTCTTTGATCATACTTTCTACCATACCATCAATGTCTATTACCCTCAATTTTTTCTCCTACATCCTTGCTCCTGTTTTCACATGGTTTGAGAGTGGCTGTAGGAGTGGAGGAGGCCACTACATCCTTTTTAGGATGGTTTTTTCCTATTCTTTCAATTGGACAACAGGAGCTTATCTTCCCCTTTTTTAGTCCACAGGTAGCTTACAACAACAGGTGCTTACCTTCCCCTTTTCTAATCCACAGGTAGCTCATATGTTACCCTGCATAACTTTTTTTCCATCCCTCTTTGATCAATAATGCCTGCTTGGGCTCTCTCGCTCTCGGGGAGCTTTCTTTTTCACTCTTTTATTACTTGGCCTTGCCTCCCCTTTTTCAGAGTATCAAGGACCTGATTGTCTTACCTAATGAGGTCTTAGACTGATCTTAGATCTCAGGGCTCTCAGCAATTTCTTTTCAAAGAAAAGTTTTGAATGTTATCCCTGGCAACTTTCTATCCTTCCTTGGATTGCAATGATTAGTTTTGCTCTCTGGATCTCAAGTAATTTTTTCACTCGCGTTCCAATTCATCCAGATTCTAGAAAGTTCCTCAGATTTCAAATGACCTGGCATCCTCTCCCAGAGTCTTCTCCAAGTGCCTGGTGGTGGTGGTGGCAGCAGCCTTGAGGTCTTGGGACCTTCAAGTCTTTCTCTAGCTGGCTCATCAAGGATCTTTCGTGGCAAGGTTCACTGTTAATCACCAATCCATCTATATTTTTTCTCCAGAACTTGGGGTTGGAGATTAACTTTCCCAAGTCACAGTTTCAGCCATCTCAGAAGCTCCAATTCATTGGAGCTCTATTCGACACTACTCAACTAAGGCCGTTTCTTTTGCAGGAGACTCGGAATCAGATACTTCAGATTTGGCCATTTTGAGCCAGGCACATGCTGGTTCTTCTAGGTCACATGGCTTCCACAGTCCATATGACTCCCTTTATGAGGCTTCATTTCAACATGCCTCAATGGCCTTTGGCTTCACAGTGGTCTCAGGCGATAGACCCACTCTCACAACACATTTGTCACCTCATCTCTTCAACAGTCGCTTCAGTGCTGGATGAACTCTTCTGTTTCACACGTCTCCTCATCAAAGATTTTGTCCACGAATTCATCAGCCTATGCTTGAGGGATATCAACTGTATGACCTTCAGACTCGGGGTTACTGGTCCACCAAAGAACAACGATTTCATCAATCTCCTGGAACTCGGAACGATTTACTATCCCCTCACATCTTCCCAGCATTTACTAGTCAACCATGTCCTTCTGCTTCACATGGACAATCAAGTAGCTATGTACTATATAAACCAGCAAGAATGTACAGGTTTTCTCCTTTTCTATCAGGAGGCTCAAAATATCTGGCTTTGGGTTATTGCTTGCAACACAGTCTACATTCAAGGAGAACAGAATTCCTTAGACAAACTCGGCAGAATTCTTTAACCTTAATTAATTTAGTTTAAATGGGGGTTTTCTTATATATTTCTGGACCAGAAACCCAGAGCCCTGCCCGGTAGTGTGCTTAGGTTCCATCTATTGGAGTCTCCATCAATGCTCACTTCAGCCCAATTTAACCATTCCAGCCATCGAAGCCCTCCCCTGACTGTCCTCAACTGAAGGTCCATATACGGGACACAGACCATGCAAGTCTGCCCCATACTGGCCTTAGTTCCTTAAATGTATACCCATTATTTTCTGATTAGAGATCCTCTGTGTTCATCCCACGCTTATTTGAACTCTGTCACCGTTTTCTTCTCCACCACCATCCTCAGGAGCGCATTGCATGCAACAACCACCCTCTCCATAAAGAAGAATTTCCTAACATTACTCTTAAATCTACCACCCCTCAACCTCAAATTATGCCCTCTGGTTTTACCATTTTCCTTTCTCTGGAATAGATTTTGTTCTAAGTTAATAACTTTCAAGTATTTGAACATCTGAATCATATCTCCCCTGTCCCTCCTTTCCTTTAGGGTATACATATTCAGGGCTTCCAGTCTCTCATACGTCTTGTGGCACAAACCTACCATTTTCGTTGCCTTCCTCTGGACCGCTTCAAGTCTTTTTTATGTCCTTTGCCAGATATGGTCTCCAAAATTGAACATAATACTCCAAGTGGGGCCTAACTTCTGCAGTTCTCCATCTTGTTTTTTCTCAATAGGGGACCCCTCAAGTGGATCTGTTTGCATCTCCCCACAACAAGTTGCCCCAATTCTTTTCCAGACTGTACTCTTCTCACTGTCTGATCACGGACGCTTTTCTTCTGGATTGAACCCATGAGTTCCTCTTATGTGTTTCCACTCATTCATCTCATTCTCAAGGTATTTGTCAAAGTCAAGCTGGAGTCTGTCACTATGATACTCATAGCTCCTCAGTAGCCTTGGCAACCTTGGTTCTCCCTTCTATTTTTTTTTATTTTTTTTTTAAATCTCATCTTACGCAGAGTCACGGTTCTCTTCTACATCCCAACTTTTCAGTCTCTACACCCGACAGCTTGGTATCTCGCGGACTGAACTCAATTGATCTTCATCTTTATCAGCCTGTCGGACTCATTTTGGAAGCTTCCAGAAAACCAACCACTCAGCAGTGTTATCAGGAAAAGTGGACACATTTTTTCTTCCTGGTATCTCCATCATCAAGATCCAAAATCCATTTGTTAGTTTTGGATTATCTTCATTTATCTGACTCTGGTCTCGTCTACATCCATTAGATTCTATCTCAGTGTTATCACTGACTTTCATCAACCAGTGGACGGTAAGCCTCTTACTGCTCATCCTTTGATCTCCAGATTCATGAAAGGACTTTTCAATGTGAAACCACCTCTAAAACCACTTCCAGTGGTTTGGGATCTCAATGTGGTTCTTGTTAAGTCAATGACTTCTCCATTTGAACCAATGTCTACGGCTCATCTCAAATACCTTACTTGGAATGTAGTTTTTTCTCAATTCTCTTACTTCTGCCAGAAGAGTAAGAGAACTTCAAGCACTGGTGGTGGATCCATCATAACAAGATTGTTCGTTTTTTGGTGGTTTTTTTTTTTTTTTTCTTTTTTAAAAATTCTTTATTCATTTTTAAACTTTCAACAAGTGATTAAAAATACAATCATATACACTTTAATATCACTTATTAATCAAACATATATTGATTCATAAAATAATTCCTCCCTCCCTTTTCCCATATAACATCCTAGTTTCATATATCCTTAAAATTAAACCCACCCTCCTCCCCCCCTATACTTCAATAATTAAAAAGGGAAGAAATAAATTATTAGTTATAATCAATCTATACAATAATTTGTTAATGGCTCCCAAACATCATTAAACTTTTTTATAACGTCCCTGCTGAATAGCTAATATTCTTTCCATTTTAAAGATATGGCACAATGAATTCCACCAGAAATTATAACTTAGTCTATCATAGTTTTTTCCAATTTCTCATAATTTGTTGAATGGCAACTCCTGTCATTATGAGTAAAAGTTTATTGTTTTTAGAGGATATTTGGCTCTTTGCCCTCATTAATGTACCAAATAATATTGTATCATATGTTTTCCATGTATCTAGTAATATACTGTGATTTTTATATAACTTAAGGCATTTTAATACTAAGGACATGACTTAATCTTAAAGGAAACATGAGTTGCCATTCCAACATCAACCAATATGGAAACTCTTTCATGAGCTCAGGGAGGATCCAGTGCATACCTTGACGCATGATATAGGCTTGATGATGCCTATAAAAGTTGGGAAAGTTTACCCCACCCTCCCCAATTGGTTTTTGCAAAGATACCATAGCAATTCTTGCAGATTTCCCAAGCCAAATAAATTTTGTTAAAACACTATTTAATTTCTTATAAAAGGACCCTTGAAAATAAATTGGTTACATACTCATTTGATAACAAACTACAGGCAAAATCATCATTTTAACAGTCTGAACTCTCCTCCACCAAGACAAATGCATTAGGTTCCATTGCTCACACATCTCTGTAACCTTTGTCAATAAAGATTTTTCATTTATCTTCATTGTTTCTTCTATTGTATTTTGAATCCAAATTCCTAAATATTTAATGCCTTCATCTTTCCATATAAAGGAAAACGAATCAAATAATCCTTTTTGACAATGAATATTTAATGGAAGAATCTCTGATTTATCCCAGTTTATTTTATATCCTGATATTTCCCCAAATTTATTTATCAATTCCAATAAGTGTGGATGGTATATTCCAGATTCCTCAAATGAAGGAAAATATCATCTGCATAAGCAGAAACTTTATATTCCCGACCTGAATAAGGAATATCCTGAATCTCCTTTGATTGTTGAATAGCTAACAATAAGGGTTCCAATACAATATCAAACAATAAAGGAAACAACGGACATCCTTGTCTTAACACCCCTCCGCAATTCAAAACGCTCCGAAAAATTATTATTAATATATAATTTAGCAGAAGGGAACTATACAAGGTTGAATCATTTGTATAAATCCTGAACCAATTCCAAACCATTCCATTGTCTGGTACATAAAGGTCCATTCCACACGATCAAAGGCCTTCTCTGCATCAAGTGACACAGAGAAAGCCGGATCATTTAAATTTTTTGATAAATTTAACATATGAAATGCCAATCTGGTGTTATTAGAAGAATGTCTTTGAGCAACAAACTTTGTCTGGTGCATTCTAATGATATATGGGAGAGCTTTAGCCAATCTCATAGCTAAAGTTTTGCTAACAATTTCCCATCTACATTAATCAATGAAATAGGCCTGTAGTTTGAAACCAAAGTAGGATCTTTATTTCGCTTAGGCAAGACAATAGTTAAAGATTCCGCCATAGTACCTGTTATACAACCATTATTCAGTTGATCTTGATATAAATTTAATAATTGGGGTGTTAATGTGGTTTGAAATGATTTATAAAATTCAACAGTGAATCCATCACCTCCTGTAGTGGATCCCACTCTAAGGGATTTCAATGCAGCCTGTATTTCTTTCAATGTAATCGGTTTTTCAAGAGATTCTTTTAAATGATCAGGAATTTTAGGTCCTTCAATTAATTTTAGAAATTCAACTCCTTCAGTTTTCTTATTTGAATCAAGCTTGGAAGAATATAATGCTTTATAAAATTTCAAAAATTGTTCCAAAATGTTATTAATTTTAGAATGAATCTCTCCGTTTTCATCTTTTATAGTTACAATTTTTACTTTCTTTTTCTTTGCTTTAAAATAGTTAGCTAACATTCTTCCTGCCTTATTCGAATTATCATGATTCAATGCCTGCTGATAAAATTCTTTTTTAGCTATTCTAGAAGAAATCTCATTATATTTATATTTGTTTTTTAATAACTCCTGCATCATGTTTTGTTCCCATTTTAAAGCCAATTTTAACTCTAAATCTTTAATCTTTTTTTCCAAATTAGAGAACTCCAATTTAAGCTTTTTCCTTATATGAGCTGAAAATGAAATATGTCCTCTCATAGTAGCTTTAAAAGCATCCCACAGAGTTTCTATAGAGATTTCTTCTGAAGTATTTAATTGAATATATTCATTCTTTTTTTTTGTATTTCTTCGATAAAGTTATCTTCAACTAACAGCATTATTGAATCTCCATACAGGTCTACTGTAATCTTGATCTGTCATTTGTAATTCTATCCATACTCCTCCATGATCTGAAAAAATAATCAGATCAATGACTGCTTTTATGACTTGCTGGATTAAAGTATCCAACACAAAAAAATAATCTATTCTTGAAAAGGATTTGTGTACTTGAGAACAAAATGAAAAATCCTGATCATTAAAATGTAATATTCTCCATATCTTTTAATCCACAAGATTGAACTAGATTGTCCAAGCCTAATGATTTCATTATTCTACTTGGTTTTTATCAATCAAAGGATCCATAACTGCATTGAAATCCCCAGCCATAATAAATTTAGATGTAGCCAGTGGTATAAACAACTGCTGAAGAGATTTTAAAAACTCAATTTGACCCAAATTAGGTGTATAAAACATTGACAAGCGTCAAGGTATTCCCTAAGCTCATGCCCACTTGAACCCATCTTTCCAAAATATCTGCAGAAATTATTCTAAAGTTTCCAGCACATTTCTTATTTATTAAAATAGCTACCCCTGCTTTTTTACATATGACTGCAGCATAAAACCAATGTTTCACCCAATCTCCTTCTAACTATGATGATTCAACTGCCAAAAGATAAGTTTCTAGAATGTAATAAATATCAGCTTCTTGTTTCTTTAAGAAATTTAGAGTCCTCTTTCTTTTAATAGGATGGTTGAGGCCATTAACATTTAAAGAAAAAAACTTAAGAATCATTATTAATTTTAATATTAATATTCTAGAACAGAATCTCTAAATACTTCTCCTTTTTTATCCACTAAATAAATAATATACCATCTACCTACCCAACTGATCCCCCTCTTTCCCTCCCCTCCCTCCTCCCATTCAAATTTTGACCGCTTGGAAGTGTTCATGTGAAACCAACCCTAAAGCTCTCCTCCCAAACCTTATCTAAATGAAATTTCTATTTTATAATATATTTAATTTCATATTATAATTGATTACTAAGAATAAATGTAAGTACTGTATATCAATATAACTATTATTTGAATAATAATTAAATGTATTATACTCCCTAAAAATCAGAATTAATTAATATCTCTTGTTCATATTTCTGAATATCAATTTAATATCATTTAAGATATGATTATTCCATTTCTTCCCTTTATAAAGTTATAGTTCTTATCTTTTCCCTTATCTAATATATCTTAAATCTTCATCATTCTTTTAATATGGTATAGTATTAGAAAATATTTCAGTTAATATTATAAATTATTTCATTAAATCTTATCATATTATTCAAATTTACAATAACTGATTATGAAAATTAATATAAGTATATTGATATCATATGTATTTGAATATATTTAAATATAATATAAGTATCAACATACACTTAAAAAAAAAAACTAAACCATCTAGTACTTATTTCTAAATACTTATAATATGAAAACATTAATAAGCTGCCTATTTTACTTCCTTCCTTCCTTAACAAAGTTCATTCCTATTCAAATTCTTATCCTTATCTTTTTATATCTTGAAATATTATCACATTTTAAATTAATTTCAGTAATAGAAAATATTTAATTCAAAACCTTCACAATACTTAATAGAAATAAGATTATACATGTTTACCTCAGAAAATTAGCATATACTATGTAACTAAACGAAACTAAAACTGTATCATTTATACTATACATATATATACGGGCTTAAACACTAGTTATATATATATGTACACCATATATATATATATATATATCTATACTATAAATCCATACCCTTTAATTAATATCTTATTCATGCTATTTGATCTAAAACTTTGTGTATGTCCAATTAACCTATTCGTACCGCTATTTAAAATCTTATAGACATAAAGATTTGAACATTTTAACTCAAATGAAGTCAATTTTTCAGATAAAATCTCCTTTGGCCTATAATCAATCAAATTATTTTTTACTTCAATATTTCACTTTTCCATGTACTTCTATTTTCTAGCTAAAACATATTCTATTCAATATGCATTGACGATTTTGCCTCAACTAGTAACGTACATTCATAGACACCTTGTTCAGTGTTACATTACATTAGTGACTTCTATTCCGCCTATACCTTACAGTTCAAGGCAGATTACAAAAGAGCTAACTGGACATTTCCAGTAACGTTACAATTGTTTTTTGGTTATAAAAGAGATAAGATAACTGGATAATTTCCAGGAGAACTTGCAAATTGGATAGTAAAAATGACTGGACATTTCTAGGTAATATTAAAAATAGGTTACAAATAAGATTACATTACATTTTAGGGATCTGTATTCTTGGTTGGTATTTTGAAGAGGAAGAGATTACCAAAGTGGAGGCTTTGGGAGGGGAATTTACCAGGGAGGAAAGGGAAGAGGGGGAGGGTTAAGGTATCTGGATAAATTTTTTGAATAGCAGGGTTTTGATTTCTTTTCGAAATGTTTTGAGATCTCCCGTTGCCGTTAGCAGATTGGAGATGGAGTGGTCAAGTTTCGCTGCTTGCGTCGCAAGAAGGTTGTCAAACATCTTCTTGTGCTGAGTGCCTTTGAGCGGAGGGTAGGCAAATGGGTTCAGGGTTCTTCTTTGTCTTGTAAGGATCTGATTTAGGCGGTTGTTTAGGTAGGAGGGGGCAGAGCTGTTTAATGCTTTGAACAATAGACAGTAGAATTTGAATTGAATTCGTGCTTGTATTGGTAGCCAGTGAGAGTCTAGGAAGGCAGTGGTGATGTGAGCATATTTTCTCAGAGAGTAGATCAATCTGACAGCGGTGTTTTGTATTGACTGGAGTTGTTTTAGCATGTTGACAGGGCAAGGTAGATAGAGGGAATTGCAATAGTCCTGTAGACCTAGGACTAGGGATTGGACAATTAGCCTGAATTGCTCTGGGACGAAGAATTTTCTTTTTTACGTAGATTTCTCATAATTAAAAAAGCTTTCTGGGTTGTCTTATTGATTTGGGCCTGCATTGTGCAGCATCTGTCCATCGTTACTCCTAGGAGTTTAAGTTCGGGCTGTATTGGGTATTTGGTGTTCTTAATTTCCAGTTCTGTGATGGTGGGGGTTTTGGCCTTTTCGAGCAGAAGGATTTTTGTTTTATCTGAGTTTAGTTTCAGTTTGTGGTCTACCATCCATTTTTCCACTGCGTTTAGTGTTTTTTCCAGTTTTACTGTTGAGGTAAGCTCTGGTGGGTCAAAGGGGAGGAATATGGAGATGTCATCTGCGTAGCTGAAGGATGTAACATTTAAATTGTCTAAAGTGGTTCCAAGGGAGGAGATAAAGAGGTTGAAGAGCATAGGTGATAGTGATGATCCTTGTGGAACTCCGCAGGAGTTGGACCATGGTTCTGATTTGGTATCATTGGACTTTACTCTGTAGGTTCTTGATTTGAGGAATCCTTGGAACTAATTGTAAACCTTGCCTGAGATCCCAATGGTGTCAAGTATCTGTAGCAATTGATCTTCGTTTTCATTATATTTTGTCATTAGATCTCCAGTATATGTACTTCAATTATTTCTTCTTTATGGATGACAGTTCCTGGTAGCCTTTAAAAGTATTGTTAAAACCATACCTTGTTCAGATACCAAAGAAGAGACTGAACATAAGCCGTCGTTGTTAGGCTGCAGGTTTTTCAGGATGAGGTTGGGTGTGACTCTCAATGAGCATAAACCATTTGCATACAGACCCATGCATAGAATCCTGGCTCTAGGGTGAGGAGGACACACCATCCGTACCTTTGCCTCTGCTCAATCTCTTGCCTGCAATATTAAACATTGCCTTTTCCCCTGAATCAGGGTCTCCACACTGTAATTATAAATTTCACCAGGAAGAGCAGAATAGTGACTGGCAGGGTGGTTACCAAATGCTGTTTTGGATATTGAACTCATAAGGGACGTTTTCAGATACCGAAGAAAAGACATTTCCAGTTAATCCCAGAACTAGTATATAGAAGAGCTTCTCTTCGTAACTCCATATTTCACAAACCAGATTTAGTATTTTTGCTATCAGAGCTCTCCTGCATCCATTCATTATGCAAGATTCTCTTCAAGATCTTAGGAGAATTGAATCAAAATTTTATTGATCTAAATGAAGAGTTACAGCGATTTTTAAACATTCCTTCTCAAAGCAGGATTTCTCATTAATACTGTCCTTTAGTACTCTGACTTTACATATATCTTTTCGATTCATTTCATGAGATTCTTACTTTACTTAATTTTCTCACTCTATTCTCTTATATGTATATTATTATTATTTTTTTAACATTTTAACAATTTTCACCTTTTTTACCATTGTGTAAGACTTGCTTGACCCCATTTGATCGTGATTGGCGTGTGTTTGTTATCTTTTACGCAGTTTGCTTTATACCTTAACCACCATGGACCCCTGAGGAAGGCGTGTCATCCGAAACACGGATCGTGTCGGGTCCCTTGCTTGGCTATAAGGTTGTATATGTTACTGCATTTACTAATAAACAACGCCTGCATCTTGTACATTGTCTGCAGTCTGTTTGTTGTTTTCTGGTAACTATTTTCACATATTCATGGTTCTTTTTGCTGGTTTATGAATTCTATAAGCTCTTCTGGATCTTCAAATTGGGAAGTCTTATTATCTAGCGTAATTCTCATTATGGAAGGGTACATGAGACCGTACCGTGCTCCTAGTTCTTTTAATTTGGGTCTTAGTTGTAAGAATTTTTTTCGTTTCTCTGCCGTGGCTTTTGCGAAGTCGGGGATGAAAATTAACTTGAAAGATGAAACATAGAAAGATGACGGCAGATAAGGGCTACAGCCCATCAAGTCTGCCCACACCATTTGCCCACCCTCTTAAGTCTACTGACCCCCTAAAGTATAATTGTAATTATACTGTCACTCTACTGACCTGCTCATTCAAGTCCATACCCTAGTGACCCTATCCCTTGGCATGACCCTCGTAGGGATCCCACATAGGTATCCCATTTGTTCTTGAAGTCTGGGATGCTGCGTACCTCGACCACCTGCACTGGAAGCTTGTTCCAATGCTCAATCACTCTCTCCGTAAAGAAGTACTTCCTGGCGTCTCCACGAAACTTCCCTCCCCTGAGTTTGAGCGGATGTCCTCTTGTGGTCGAGGGTCCCTTGAGAAGAAAGACATCATCTTCCACCTCGACCCGTCCTGTGATGTATTTAAATGTCTCAATCATGTCTCCCCTCTCCCTACGCTCTTCGAGAGTGTAGAGCTGCAATTTGCTCAGTCTTTCTTCGTACAGGAGACCCTTTAGCCCCGAGACCATCCTGGTGGCCATCCGCTGAACCGATTCAATTCTGAGCACATCCTTACGGTAATGTGGCCTCCAGAATTGCACACAGTATTCCAGATGAGGTCTCACCATGGCTCTGTACAATGGCATTATGACTTCAGGCTTCCTGTTGACGAAGCTTCTTTTGATACAACCTATCATCTGTCGTGCTTTAGATGAAGCCTTCTCCACTTGAGTGGCTGTTTTCATGTCAGCACTGATGATTACTCCTAAGTCTCGTTCTGCCGTAGTCCTGGTTAAAGTTTCTCCATTCAGGGTGTAAGTTCTGCAAGGATTTCCGTTACCGAGATGCATGACCTTACATTTCTTGGCGTTGAAGCCCAGCTGCCAGATCGAGGACCAATTTTCTAAAGTACGCAGGTCTTGCTCCATAGCATCCTGTAGATTATAGCCGTTTACTATATTGCATAATTTGGCGTCATCAGCGAATAAGATTACCTTGCCTTGAAGCCCTTGAGTCAGATCCCCAATGAATATGTTGAAGAGGAGTGGGCCCAGGACTGAACCCTGTGGCACTCCGCTAGTCACCTCCGACATTTTAGAGAGGGTACCATTGACCACCACCCTCTGAAGTCTGCCACTAAGCCAATCTTTAACCCATGCAGTTAGAGTCTCTCCTAATCCCATCGATTTCATCTTGTTCAGCAGCCTGTGGTGTGGGACGCTGTCAAACGCTTTGCTGAAGTCCAGGTACACGACGTCCAAGGACTCTCCTGAGTCCAGTCTTCTTGTTACCCAGTCAAAGAAGCTGATAAGATTGGACTGGCATGACCTACCCTTGGTGAATCCATATTGACTGGGATCCCGGAGATTTCCCTCGTTCAGGATCGTATCTAATTTATACTTAATTAGTGTTTCCATGAGTTTACACACTATTGAGGTGAGACTTACCGGTCTATAGTTCGCAGCCTCAGCCTTGCAACCCTTTTTATGTAGAGGAACGACGTTGGCTGTTTTCCAGTCTAAGGGAACTTTCCCCGTACTTAGTGAGAGATTGAAGAGCACTGCCAATGGTTCCGTCAGAACATCTCTCAATTCTCTGAGCACTCTTGGGTGTAAATTGTCCGGTCCCATGGCCTTGTTTACCTTTAGCCTTGCCAGTTCGTTGTAGACGTCCCCAGGTGTGAACTCAAAATTCTGAAACGGGTCATCCACGTCTTGTTTTACCTTTAACTGTGGTCCGTGTCCCGGTGCTTCGCAGGTGAAGACTGAGCAGAAATATTCATTTAGTAGTTCTGCTTTTTCTGAATCCGCCACTGTGTAGTTTCCGTCCGGTTGTCTAAGGCGTACTATACCGTCTGTGTTCCTTTTCCTATCACTGATATACCTAAAGAAGGATTTGTCCCCTTTTTTAATGTTTTTTGCCAGAGTTTCATTATTTGCTTTTGCCAAATTTAATATTTCTATAGCCTGTTGATATCTCATCACTCTGAAAATCAACGGTCTTGGAATCCCTCATATACTTGATCTTACAGGGATTCTATGAGCCCTCTCGATCTCTAAAGGAAATCGAGGGCTTAATGTCATTATTTTTGGTATAATTCCTTCTAAAAAAGCAATAGCATCTTTCCCCTCCAAATCTTCTGGTAAATTTAAAATTCTTAAATTATTCCGTCTCGACCTGTTTTCCATATTTTCAGGGTTTTTTTCCAGACTTTGTAT
The DNA here is from genome assembly GCF_902459505.1 of Geotrypetes seraphini. Classification (NCBI taxonomy): domain Eukaryota; kingdom Metazoa; phylum Chordata; class Amphibia; order Gymnophiona; family Dermophiidae; genus Geotrypetes; species Geotrypetes seraphini. Next base: position 68,017,620 of record NC_047091.1, on the reverse strand, counting down.
AGCTTGGTGATCATTCCTGAATTGTATCAGAATTTCCTCAGCTTTTACAACTCTAGCTAATCTAGCCTGAGAGTTAGCAATTTCTATTTTCTTTTTTTAAGTTGGTCACTTCTTCTTTTACCCCTAGTATTATGTTTCTTAGCTCTACTATAATACCTGTGTTGTCTGTAATATCATCCGACGGAGGGAGAGGCAGGTTGTTTTGGGTGTTACCATCTTGGTGGACTTTGAGTGTGCCCTGGACTGCAGCGCTTCTTTGCCATCTGGAAGCTGGAGAGTCGGAGCTGGTTTTCGGTCGGGCACCCGCGGAGACAGCAGCACTGACGTCACGCGGGTCCTTCCTCCGGGGCTAAAAGGACGCCGCGACTGCAGGAGACCGGAGAGGCAGGTTGTTTTGGGTGTTACCATCTTGGTGGACTTTGAGTGTGCCCTGGACTGCAGCGCTTCTTTGCCATCTGGAAGCTGGAGAGTCGGAGCTGGTTTTCGGTCAGGCACCCGCGGAGACAGCAGCACTGACGTCACGCGGGTCCTTCCTCCGGGGCTAAAAGGACGCCGCGACTGCGGCGCGCGGCCGCAGGGCGTGGCCAAAGGGCGTGGCCAAAGGGGCGTGCCCTAGGGGCACGTTTGCCCCTTGGGAGCCCCTTGGAGACACTGGGAGGAACGGGAGGAACTGTATGTATTAATATTTACTGCTATGGGGAAAAGGAAAGGCAAAGCTAAGGTGTCCACACCGATATTATTAGGTCCCATTGATAAACACTTTATTCCAACCAGTACTTTAAGTCACAGCCAAGGAGCGGATTCGCTATCGGGGGCATCCCTTAGCCCCCCAGGTAGAACTCCTCCCCCTCCACCGAATAATCCTGATGTTTTGGAACCTAAGATAGGCTCCAATAGTCAGTCAGGGGAATTCTCTGGGCAGGTGGGATCACCCTCATTGGTTTATGGGGTGATGCCCAAAGCCTTATCTTTTCAAGGTGAGGCTTTGTTTCCCAGAGAGCCTCCGACTGAACCTCAGGAAGTTACTTTGAAAGATCTTTGGCAAATTAATACTCGTATGGAGGGGTTATTAAAATCTGTGGTTCAACAAAATGAAAAATTTTCGCAAGAGGTGATTGAAAAGTTTGCAAACGTTGATTCAAATTTAAAAATTATGGAAAAATCGATTAGAACAACAGAGTCTCAAGTGGTGACACTACAAGCAGTTTCTACAACAGCAGTTAAGGATTTTCATATCACTCATATGAAATTTGAGAAAATGGAGAACTTATACAGAGCAAAAAATCTGCGCCTAGTTAATTTCCCCAAAACACATTTATTATCTCCAGAAATATTGGTTAAAAGATATTTTAAGGAAATTTTGGGGATGACGGACGCAGAAAATTTGCCTCTGACAAATTTGTATTATATCCCTCAGAGGAAAAAAGTTCACACAGAATTAGGTATAGATCAGTTGGAACAAATTGATTTTGACTTAACTGGTTTTTTAGAAGACTCACAGGATATAATCCAAACTAGATCTACACTTCTTATAACTTGTTCTAGAGAGATAGATAAATCCTTGATAATGAAAGCTTATTTTCAGAATAAGCAGACTAAATTTTGCGGAGACAATGTATTGATTTTTCCTGATGTGGCCCAAGCAACACAATTGAGAAGAAAATCTTTTTTGGCTTTGAAATCTAGGGTGTTGGCTTTAGGAGCCACATTTTATTTAAAATTTCCTTGTAAATGCTTGATTAAATTTAAGGAAAATGATTATGTTTATTGGGACTCAACTCAATTAGAACAATTTTTGCAACATCAAGAATCCATTAGTATTTCCTCTGCTACCACATAATTAATTATTTGGAGTTTTGAATTTCTAAACACTAATATGTTTTGGTCTATATGATCATGTTTATATGACATTTGTTAGAATATATAGTACTTGCCCTCCCATAGTTATGAGGACTAGAGGAAGTTATGTGATAGCCTTGTGGTTGATGTATTAATTTCATTTATGCTCCTTACTTTATTATTATGTATATGTAATAATGTTATAAAACTTGAATAAATAAAAAAAAAAAAAAAAAATATCATCCGACGGAAGCGACACTCTAGAGGGCATCGGCGGATCAGCCTTAATCCTTTTAGCATTTCCTCCTGATAACGCTGAATCGCCCTTTGCCTGACGCGCTGAGGACATTTTGGGTTTTGTATTCTTCAAAATTGATCAATTTTAGAAGAAATGTATACCTTAATACATCAGGGGTTTATTGGAGGTACGGAGTTCAGTGATTAAGCTTCCACCATGTTAGGTTTCTAAGCCACGCATCACTTATCATAACAAGGTTGTTCTATTCTGGTTCTGTTTAGTAATTTAATTTTAATTTGTTTTTAAGATACTTTTTAAATTTGTACACCACCTAGAAATTTAGTATAAAATTTTTTTTAATGAACTTGAAACTTTCACCATCCAAAGTTCTTTCCAAAGGTAGTCACTGAATTTCATCTCAGTCAATCAATTAATTGTGCTTCCAGTATTTTTTCCTTAACTTCTTTCTCGTCCTGGAGAAACAGCTCCTCACATTCTGGAGTGCAAGCGGGCTTTGGCCTATTATCTCAACACAACAAAGCCGCATAGAACATTTCCCAACTTTTTGTCTCCTTTGATCCTAACATTCTCTTTCCAAGAGAACGATTTCCAACTGGTTGGGTTCCTACAGATCGTTCTGTTATATGCTTATGCTGGGCTGCAACTGGAGAATTGGGTCACAGCCCATTAAGTTCAAGCTATGGCAGCATCAGTAGCTTTTCTTCGCTTTACTCCTATTGATGTAAGCTGCTACTTGGTCCTTGGTTCATACATTCACCTCACATTGTCTGGAATCTTTTTCCAGGTGAGATGAGCACTTTGGCCAGACAGTATTATAAAATTTATTTTATTTTTTTTAATTCTTTATTCATTTTATAACTTACATCAAGTGCATCAAAAAGTAACCACATTTTAACTTAAATACATCACTTGAAATTCTACAATTCTTCATATTAAATAGAATTTATCCCTTTCCCTCCCATCCCTTCAATATTTCATACCATATAATAAAGTCCCCCTCTCCCCACCCCATTCTTTCATTTGTTTAAATCAGGGAAAATAATACCTATTCATTGCAATAATTTGTTAATGGCCTCAACACATCTTGAAATTTATTAAAATTCCCTTTCTGAATAGCTAATGTTCTTTCCATTTTATAAATATAACACACTGAATTCCACCAAAAACTGTAGTTCAATCTATTCCAATTTTTCCAACTGTAGTAACAGAAATTGAGGGGTATCCTATTGAGGTTAGTTGACTAACATAAACGTGGACAAGGGGGAGACCAGCTTAGGTTGCGGATTCAGGAAACACGTTTGGGACTGGGGAAGTTGGCAGATGAGGATATTAAATTTAAAATGGAAAGATTGCCACTATATCTTATAAGCATTATAGAAAACGTTTGAAGACTTTTCTGTTCTCCAAATTTCTGACTAGCTAAATTTCTGACCAGCTAAATTTTCTTTGCATCTCACTAATACTGTAATTTCCCATAGCATAATCTTTTGTTAACCGCATTGAACTAATGACTATGCGGTCTAGAAATCTGCTGTTATGTTATATTAAGTAGAACAGGCAAGTTGCTGGCTTACCATATAAAAATTCAGCCATCCCAATCCAATATTATGTCCATCCAGGCTAAAGACAGCTCTATTCTGACTGATGAGGCTGGTATCCAACAGCATTTTAGGGAATTTTACAGGAATTGTACACCCCTGAGCATCAGGGTTCAGATGATAACATTGCACAGTACTTATCAGACTTAAGTTTGAAGTCTCTATCTGGATTGGATAGTGACATCACAGTGGAGGAAGTACAAGAAGTAATTCGCAAGCTTAAGCCAAGGAAATCCCTAGGACTAGATGGGTTTAAGGGATTATAAGAAATTCTGTTCTTTGGTGGCACCTCTATTGATACTGCAGACAAAAGACCCAATTTTCCATAGGAAAAGGAGCAATCCAAACACCAAAAAAGCTGTGGAAACTACATTGTTCTTGACTTTCCTTTTATTTCTTGCAAAAATCTTCAAACAATATTAAAAACCTGTCCACATTGATTACATTAAGATTCAACAGACCTCTATTGATGTGGCTATTTAATACCTTGAGAGATGGATAGCAGTTACCTTTTTTTATTTGACTAGCAGGTATAACAGTCCTACCAAAACCGGGCAAAGACATCACTTAGTGTGGCAGTTACAGACCTATCTCACTTCTGGGAATAGATACAAAACTTTTGGCTCAAATACTGGCAGATTAGATTGTCGATTTACATGCCAACGCTTATCCACCCAGACCAGGTTGGATTCATAGGAGGGAGACAGGCGGCAGATGGGATCTGCAGAGTGCTGAATTTATTTTAACAGGAGAGATGAATCTGGTCCCCTTGGGTGGCAGTGGCTGTGGATGCAGAAAAGGCTTTTGACCACATGGACTGGAGGTTTATGGCTGTAGTACTACGATATATGGGGATGGGGAATTGTTTTATTTCCTGGATTCTAACCTTGTATAACAGTCTGATGGCGTGTGTCAAAATAAATGGAGCATATTCTACCCCATTTGAGCTTAAGAGAGGGATGAGGCAGGGGTGCCCACTCTCTCCACTACTCTTCGCTTCGGTGATTGAGCCCCTACTGCAAAAGATTCGACAATCGGACAGGTTTCAAGGATTACAAATTAATGATGAAGAACATAAATTATTTCTATTTGCTGATGATATCTTGGCTATAGTGGAGGGTTTGGAGGCGTCACTCTTGGCTCTTCAGGACCTTATGTCTGAATATGGCCTGTTATCCGGTTTTAAGGCTAAAATGAACAAGACTGAGATATTGAATATCTCGGTTCCAGGAGTTAAAGCGTAAGGGTCCTTTTTGGTAGGTAAAAGGTCCAATAAGATACCTGGGAATACACTCGGGGGTAGATTGGACATCACTGTTTCATTTAAATTATATTCAGTTGGTCTTTTCACTCTTGTGGGACTTGGATAGATGGGATAAATTATACATTTCCTAGATGGGAAGAATGGAGGTAGTGCGGATGATGCTTTTACCTAAATTCTTGTACTTATTTCAAGTGTTGCCTATTGAAATTCCTAAATTGTACTTCCAGAGGTGGCATAGGAGCATTTTGAGATTCATATAGGGGGGGCAGGCATCCCAGAGTGGCATGGTACACCATGTTTTAAGTTTAAGGCAGAGGGTGGTTTGGGTATTCCCAATTTAGAAAAGTATTATCATGCAGCCCAGCTTTGGGCAGTTGTAAATTGGCATTCCCTTCCCCTTAAGTTATGGGTATGGGTGGAGCAAGGGCTTTTGTAGGGACCTCAAGGAATTAGAATTTTAAGATATATTCTGTGGGTTGGATTGGGGGACAGGGAATTGATGGACATAGTTAATCCATTCACTAGGTAGACCATCCACATATGGAAAGGTACTTCTAGGAAGTTGGTGGGTAAGGTCCAGGTTATATACTTCCTTCCTATATTGTTTGCTACAGATTTTATACCGGTCAGGGAGGGGGGAATCTTTAAAAGATGGGAGCGTAGGGGACTCCAGTATTTTGGCCAGTTATTGGATGGGGTGTCTAAGAGCATTCCTTACTGTTCGGACTCAGTTTCAGCTAGAGTCGAGGGAAGTATTCCCTTATTTACAGGTGAAAAATTATCTTCTGGTGGCTAAAGTTGCAGAGCCAACTGCACTACGGTGCTCAACATTTGAACAAAGTCTGGGGAGTCCGGTGCAAAGAGGGTGTATTTTTGTTTCTATATAAATTACTGCATGCGGATAAGGGCCAGAAAATATCCTATATGGTGGCTTGGGAGGTTGATCTACGGATTGTCTATACTATGGAGGAATGGGAACAAATAATGATACTAATGCACCATATAGCGGTGGTTTCCCTACTGGTAGAGAATGTACTTAAGATTCTGGTGTGTTGGTATATAACACCAGCCCGCCTCAGTAAAATGACTAAATCGTATACGGATAAATGTTGGAGGGGGATGCCCGCATATTAAGGTTTATTGGGAGCAGGTATTTTGCTATGCGAGTAAGCTTCTCCAGATTCCTGTTGCAGAGAGGGCGGAGACTGCTTTATTGGAGGTAATGCTAGGGGGGGGGGGTGTAGAAGTCATTCAAGACAAACTGGCTCGTTTGGCATTCACAGCAGCCAGTTTGATTTTGGCTCATTGGTGGAGACCTATGGGCGCCCACATTAACATTTATGAGAGAAAAATTGGGGGTGTGTGTGAGAGGTATAATAATAATAACAGCTTATATACCGCAATACCATGAAGTTCTATGCGGTTCACAGAAGATTAAGCAAAGGTAACAAATTGAATTGACTTTAAGAGGGGAGGAAGAAAGAGAATTAATAGGACAGGAAATTCATTGTTGAGGAGAGAGTGATCAAAAGGACAAGTTAATTGCTATAGAGGGGAGAGAGAAGAGAGGATCAGTTGTCTAGATGCTTTAGGAACAAGTGTGTTTTTAGATGTTTCCTAAATTCCCCATAAGTAGTGGGCGAAAGCAATTGTTCTAGGTCTTTACCCCATGATGCTGCTTGGTGTGAGAGAAGGTGTTCATGGTGTTTTTTCAGTTTACAACAGTGGTCTCAAACTCGCGGCCCGCCAGGTACTATTTTGAGGCCCTCGGTATGTTTATCATAATCGCAAAAGTAAAATAAAACAGTTTCTTGATCATATGTCTCTTTAGCTATAAATTACCATATTATTATTAAGACTTAGCCAAAAGGAAAGATTTTTATCTCATGCAAAATTGTCATTTCTTTAATAAGAAATTAACATTTTTTTTCTGAGGCCCTCCGAGTACCTACAAATCCAAAATGTGGCCCTACAAAGGGTTTGAGTTTGAGACCACTGGTTTACAACCTCGAACTGGGGGGGAAACGAAATTGGAATGTGAGCTTCTCTTGTGTCTGTTGGCTGAGAAGAAGAAAAGGTCAGTTATGTATTTAGGGGCAAGTCCGTGTAGTGCTTTAAAGCAGAAGCAGGCAAATTTAAACTTTACGCGCGCTGTCATTGGCAGTCAATGCAGCTGCCGGTAGTAGGGTGTCATGTGGTCAAACTTCCTCAGCCCAAAGATCAGTCTGACTGCTGCATTTTGGGACATTGCTAAATAAGCGATGTTACAGTAGTCAAGTAGACTTAGTACGAGGGATTGGACTAGGGTTCTGAATGCTGATGTATCGAAGTAAGCTTTAATGGATCTGAGTTTCCAGAGAGTAAAGAATCACTTTCTGATTAAGGAGTCTACCTGGTCTTTCATGGTTACACCTAGTATCTTAATGGTGGGCTGGATAGGGTAACTAAGTTTATTGATACATAGTGGTGATTTGGTGTCAAGCGGATGAGGCGAAGCAACGAAGAAAGTTGTTTTTTCTGAATTAAGTTTGAGCCTAAAGTTTGTCATCCAGTGCTCCATCATGTTTATGGCTTCTGAAGCTTTGGGAATAGTTTCAGAGACAGAATTAGCGAATGGGATGTTAACTAAATAGTTTTATTCCCAGCTGGGTTAGCTGCGTGCCCAGTGAGGACATATAGACGTTGAAGAGCAATGGAGATAGTGGAGATCCTTGAGGCACACCGGATGGATTGCTCCAGGTGTTTGAAAGCTCATAATTAAAACGTACCTGATAAGTGCGGGATATAAGGAAGCCACGGAACCAGTTCAGCACCTCATCCCTGATGCCAATGGCGTTTCTCGTGGTCTACTAGATCAAAGGCAGAACTCATATCGAATTGCATAACCAGGGCATTAAGGCCCTTACTAAACAGTAGGTGCAGATTGTCTAAGATAGCCGCAATTACTGTCTCAGTACTGAATAACGGTCTAAAACCGTATTGAGTTTCATGTAGGAGAGAGACCTGATCAAGATAATCCATCAGTTGGATGTGTACCAATCCCTCCATTATTTTTACAATAAACGGAATGGATGCTACCGGTCTATAGTTGGATATTAGGGCTGAAGATTCTTTTCGATTTTTTTAGAATTGGGGTTATTATTATGTGACCATTATTAGAGAGAAACTTCCCAGTTTTTAGGTTGTGAGCCAAGTATTGCATCAGCGATAGTTTAAATTTTAAAGGTGCCGCTTTCATGATTTCTGGGGGGCATGAATCCAGAACGCAATAGGATTTAGAGTATTTGTTATATAGTCGGGTGTAATTATTCCACTCTAAATCTTGAAAGGAGCTCCAGATCATGTCTGCCGGTATATCATTTCCTTGGGTGAGAGCTATTTGATGATCACTAGGTATAGACTGTCTGCTCTGTTGACGCGCAGATGGCTATAGTTTTTGGATATTTGGGGATGATATTTAGCGGTGGAGGGAGGTGGATAGTAACCAGAATATGTATGGGACTGTCTAGTCCTTTATTATGTCTGTTTTCTCTTTCCAGTTATTGTATGGACATATCAATATCTTATGGCCAGATTGGTTATGTATTTCGATGGTGATCCTTAGCTGTTACTAGGGATAGGGGGAGCTTAAGGGGGTGGGGGATTCTAGGGTTTATTATGGAAAACAGTATTTGTAATTTTGTTTATTGCTGTTGGATGTTGGCAATATGGGATGACCGCAGTAGTGATTGATGGTATCCTATGTTGATAATACTCATTCTGTATTACTGAATGTGCGCAATGTTCTGTTTTTCTTTTCTGTGTTCTGCACCTGTTTTTCTATAAATAAACAATTGCAAAAAGAAAAGAAAAGTGAATAGGTTCACATTTACCTGCTCTACTCATTTCAGCATTTCATAGACCTCTATCATATTCTTTCCACCCCAACCCTCTAAGCAAATAACATACAAAACCTGAATATAATTGGTGGAAAAATACATATTTCACAACAAATTTCAATAACCAGCCTTACAATGAATATTTCTAATGCAAATATCCCAAATGGCTTCTTTCAGTAGCATCATGCTGTACTGGAAGGAAGGGCTAATACTGTGGCATCAAGCTCCTATGGCTGATAGAAAACAGCCCAAATCAATGGTGGAGGGAACATGCTGTTCTGGAAAGTATGACCATTTGGGCTCATGGAGGTATGAGACCTGATGACAAGCAATGGGGAAGACTGGAGTAAGGAGGCTCCTGCAGATTCTGGTAACATTTGTGGTGGCTCCCATCCCTTGCTCACTGACTTCTCTTAAACCTGAGAACCATCTGCACTGTCAGAACAATGACAAGTGCTGAGGCTGGCAAGTACTTGCTAGTAGAAAACAAAATCCAGAAGATATTTTCAAAAGAGGAGGTAGTTTTTTTAGTGACTGACAAATCTAGTTAATAAAATAGTGATAGGAAACAATTGTTAAGTACCAGGATCCCTGGTGGGGGGGGGAGGGAATGATGCAAGGCCTAGATCTGCTATTAACATTTAGTTTTTGTTTTGCTGTCATTCTTTGAAAACCAGGATGAAATTGGCTGCCTGCTCAGGCAAACCTTTGGGTTTTTGAACCCTAAGAACTCTAAACCTCGATAAAGCCTGACAGATATTATAACTCTGCCTGCAATGTTCTTCCTTAGATACCTGGCTAATGACATGGAAGAGGATGAAGAGGAGTACAAGTATGAGATCTTCCCATGGGCACTTGGTGACAGCTGGCGGGCACTCCTGTCACAGTTTCTGAGGCTGCGAGACACGCTGTGGGCCAAGATGAACTATAGAGCTGTTGTTAGCCGTCGGTGCTGTGAGGAGGTAAGGGGAAAGACAGATGCGCCAGTTCTATGCTAATCAAGGGAGCAGATCAATTTCATTCATTATTAAAAAAATAAAAATCTGGTTTTGCGTTGGTGTACTGTCTGCTTATCATGCAGAGCTTTCCACTGGGGTCACAAACCCATGATTGGGTTGCAACCTGGGTGAACGCTCTATAGGACATATTGTCCTGTGCTTTCTGTGGCTGAACAGATTGGTGCTTTCTGTGGCTGAACAGATTGGTGTCATGGCCACAGAAAGATTAAGTACTGCTATCAAGTAAGTGTCCTTGAGAAGGGTTAAGGAGTTGAATAAAGGGGTGGAAGTATGTTGAGGGGGGCACTATATTTTAGTGAAAATTCTGTTAAGTCCCTTCCGGATTCAGTATGCTAGATGTTTGATCCCTTCTGCAATTTGGAAGTTACAGAAATCCAAACACTTTTCTGAGCACATGCTCCTCCCACCTCAGAGAGGGAGTTAGGGCCCCCCTGTAGTTTAAATTTCTGCAAGCAATCTGTGCAGAAGTCTTGGATTTGCTATGAATCTTTTCTTAATTTTTCGCTTAAAGTTCATCTTTTCAGTGGCTTGAGTGCCTTGAGACCACTTTTGTGGTGGTCCTCTTGATTGAGGAAAGGATACAGTCCAGCAGAGCTGGACAGTGGGTCTGTGGAGCTAGCCTACTGTGTGCCACCCTTCCTGGACTCAGGGGTCCATTCTCCTGGAAGCTTGCTTGCTCTCTGACCTTGTCAGGGTTTTTAAATACAGGCTATATGCATCCTGAGTAAAACTCCTTTGGGTTTTAGGGTGCAGCCTGCATTTCCCACCCCTGGTTGCGTGGAGAGGATCCCTGGGGACAGAGGTTACAGTCAGCGTCCGTCTGACTGGCAGTCTGAAGATCTGCAAGTCTGGTCATTTTGGAGCTAGTCTGAGGCAGAAAATCCTTTTCCTCCATTCAGATGCAGTGAAAAGAGCTGACAGGCAAGCATGTCAGACACTGTTGCGTACACCTCCATTATTTCCTATAGGAACTTCAGGGGTGGTCTGTGACTCTCTAAAACTCATTTCTTATACAATCCCACTTTATTCCGGGTTCTCTGTGGTTTTCCCAGGCTATTTTTAGTCAAAACAGGCCTTCAGTGGCCATCATGGATATTTCCAGATTTGAATTTAGAGTTATTTTTTTGTACTTGCCAGCTTCATTTTTTAAATAAAACCAGGGCAGGATGTCATAGATTCATGCCTCATTTATGGTGGATGGCTGTTGGATGTGCAGCTGTGTTCTACTTGTGCTTTGGCCTATGAGGGGTGCGAGGTTTGCCCAGATTTGGCACCTTCAGCCTCCAAGGAGGGTCTTCTAGCGCCTTCTGCATTGACTCCCATGAAAATGGCGTTGGGGAACACTGGGGAGTGCACTGGTGATGTTTTTGTGAAACGCAAGTGTCTCTCTGGTGAAAATCCTCCAAACAGTTCAAAGCTGATGTTCAGAGGTCAGCTTCCGCCACAGTGGAAGCAAAGTTGCTTACCTGTAACAGGTGTTCTTCGTAGACAGCAGGGGAATTTAGCCACACTTGCTGGTGCTTTCCTCTGACTGAGCCTGTATGCCGGTGCTCTCCCCAGTTTCAATAGAATTTTTATTTTTTTCTACTGAGCAAGTGCAGGATGCCTTGCTTCTGTGAGCCTACCCCTTAGCTGTCAGTTATGTCACTAGCTTAGAAAACTGGTAAAAGGGATGGTGGCAAGTGTGGCTGCATTCCCCTGCTTGTCTATGGAGAACACCTGTTACAGGTAAGCAACTTTGCTTTCTCCAGAGACAAGCAGGGGAAATGCAGCCACACTTGCTGGTGAGTCCCTAGTTGAACACTGAGATGGGTGAAGGTATAAAACTTATAGTGCAAATACATTTCAGAAGTCGAACTGTCCAAACTGTGTATCTTGCACTGAACTTTGATCCAAACAATAGTGCTTAGTGAAAGTATGTGCTTGGTGAAAGTATATACAGAGGACCAAGCTGATCTGCAAATATCTTGAATTGGGACTGATCTCAAATTCGCAACTGAGAAAGCTGTAGCTTGTACTTGATGTTCTCCAATCTGTCCTGGAGGAGATAAATAAGCTCTAGCATAGCAAAAAGAGATGCAGTTAGCAATCCATGAAGATATAGTCCGTTTAGATACTGCATTTTCTTGGGTAGCTGAATTGAAGACAAAAAGTTGATTAGTAGTACAGAGAGGTGCAGTTTTATCTAGGTAAAACAAAAGTGCCCTTCTGGAATCTAGTGTGTGAAGACTTTGTTCCGCTGAAGAAGGATGTGGAGGAGGAAAAACCAATGGTAATGTTAGATTGATTGATATGGAAGTCTGTTGCTATTTTTGGAAGGAACTTTGGATGAGTGCGCAGAATCACTTTAGTAGGGAAAACTTGGAGGCATGGAGAATAGATAACTAACACTTGCAATTCACTAACTTCGTTCTGATGTAAGAGCTATGAGCAATGCTGTTTTCCACGTAAGAAAGGGTAATGTAGCACACCCCAAAGGTTCAAAGAGATGTTTCATCAAATGGTCCAAGACAACATTAAGGTCCCAGGTTGAAGGGGGGGGGGGGTGTAAAGTGGAGGCCGGAGATTAAGACCTCGCAGGAAACGAGATACCAAAGGATTCTGTGAAATCGGTTTCCCATCCAGCAAGTAATGGTACGCAAAAATGGCTGAAATATGGAGTCGCACAGAATTGGTTTTGAGTCTGGAATCTGATAAGTACATAAGAACTGCCATCTCCAGATCAGACCCTGGGTCCATCAAGTCCGGTGATCCGCTCACGCGGAGGCCCAGCCGGGTGTAACCTGGCGAAAACTTAGTCACCCGTATCCCTCTATGCGCCTTTCGAGGAGATGTGCATCTAACTTGCCCTTAAATCCTAGAACGGTGGGTTCCGCAGCAATCTCCACCGGGAGAGCGTTCCAGGTGTCCACCACTTGCTGTGTGAAGCAGAACTTCCTGGCATTTGTCCTGGGCTTGTCCCCCCCTCAGCTTCAGACATCTACTCTAGCACCCTGCGCGCATAAAATGCTCCCTGCGGTCTTGCCGGCTCCCCCTCACTCACAGTAAGTAATTTCTTTGTCGGCAATCCCCCCTCACACCCCTCCTCGAAGCACCTGAACCTCCGTTGACCCTTCCATCGCGGTCTGACCCTCTCATCCCTTCCCGCCGTCTGACTGACTCACTTAGTCCCTTGACGCCACCCTTCCCTTCCCGTGGTCCTGACCGTTGACCCTCCCATCACGATATGACCTTCCCATCCCTTCCCGCCGTCTGACTGACTTAGTCTGACTGACTTAATCCCTTGCCGCCCCCCCTTCCCTTCCTGCGGTCCCGACAAACTTGCCCATTCCAGCAGTGTCCAAAGCACTCTACACATGCTGCTTCGGGGTCTTCTACTGCCCTGATTTGCTCTGCTGCATCTCTGATGATGTCATCAGGGACGTGCCAGAGTAAATCAGAGCAGTAGAAGGCCCCAAAGCAGCGTGTGTAGAGTGCTGCGCTGCTTCAGTCGGCAGGTTTGTCGGGACCACGGGAAGGGAAGGGGGGGCGGCAAGGGACTAAGGGAGCCAGCTAGACCGCGGGAAGGGAAGGGGGTGGTAGGGGAAAATGCTGCTGCTGCACAGGGAAGTGGTGTGGGGGAAGGGAATGGAGGGGGAGGGAATGCTGGTGCGGCTGCTATACAGGGAAGTGGGGGGAAGGGAAATGCTGGTGCAGCTGCACAGGGAAGTGGGGTGGGGGGAGGAAAATACTGCTGCTGCTGCACAGAAAAATGGAGGGGGAGGGATAGAAGGAAAGACAGACAGTGGGAGGGAGGGAGACAGAAAGAAAAGAAGAAAGATACAGGGGCAGGGAGAGACACAGAAAGACAGAGACAAAGGGGGCCAGGGAGAGACAGACAGAAAGAAAAACAGTGGGAGGGAGAGACAGAAATAAAGAAAGACAGACATAGATTCTAGCATCCGTTAATGTAATGGGCTTAAATACTAGGGGCCCACAGAGAGACAGTCAGGGAGGGGGAGAGGGAAAGGGGGCTGCTTTCTAGCACCCGTTAATGTAACGGGCTTTAACACTAGTTGCTCTATAAAGCGGCATTATGACCCTCTCCGATCTACTCGTGATTCTCTTCTTTATCATGCCCAACATTCTGTTTGCTTTCTTTGCCGCCACCGCCACACATTGTGCTGACGGTTTTTAAATGTTAATGCTAGCAGCCTGGTTTCACCCTGGTTAATCTGGAGCCCATCTTTGTGTAATAGGCTCCACCTTACCCAATATGTCACCCAGTTCCTAACAAATCTAAAACCTTTCTCCCTGCACCATCACCTCATCTACACATTGAGAATCTGGAGCTCTGCCTGTCTTTTGGGACCTGCGCATGGAACAGGGAGCAGTTCTGAAAATGCTTCCCTAGAGGTTCTGGATTTTAACTTCCTACCTAAGAGCCTTTCCATACTGTCGATGATCCTGTCGATGCGGCTCACTATATCCTCTACCTTGGCTCGTGGTAGGCAGGTCACCAGCCGATCCTTTCTTCCTCCCGCTATGTGGCTGTCGGATGATGGAGTCCCCCACAACGATTGCAGTCATCTCTATCTAGTCATGTCTTTCTAGCCGCAAGTCCGTGTCCTTGGAGTACTTCCATCTCTCTAGCCACAGGTCCGTGTCCTCGGTGCGCTTCCATCTTTCCTCATCCTGGCGTTGGCTTGCACTGGACTCGTCTTCCTGTGAGTTCCCTCTGCTATTTCCAGGTCCTGCTGCCCTGTCATCTATTACTTTCTTGTGGTTGCCCTCCAGATGGTCCTCACTTACTGTAGGTGTATCTTGGCAGTTCCTCTGTTGCAGTTGATTTACCATGGCCTCTCTGTATTCCTCCTCAATGAACTTCTCTAACTCCCTGACTTCTTCAATGTTCCTCTCAGTCATGAAGTTTTCTGCGTCTTTGATCTCCTCATCAACTGCTCGAAGTGCTTCTAGTTCTAGTACTCTGCCCTCAAGTAGTCTGACTTGCTTCTTCAGGTCCTCCAGTTCCTCACATTGAGTACATACATAAGATCGCCTTCCAGAGGGGAAGTAGTCATACGACAAACGGTGCAGAAAACTGGGTATCTCAACATCCTGCTTCTGTCTGCTGTTTTTTGTATTCTCTGCTTGCCGGTCTGTTCTCAGAAGGGGCTTCTCCCTGTTTTCCAGGTCCTCTATGCTTCTTATTCTTCCCTATATGCCTTCTCAAGCTTTGTCTGAAGTGGCTTCTCCTTGTGTAGGAATCTGTGTAGTATCCTTGGTGTCGTTACTGTGCAGTCCCTCTTCTAATTATGTACCTGCTATCCCTGCTGCTTTGTGTGTGTCCTCTGTGTCTGCTGTGTTTGTCCTCTTGCTGCTGCCCCTCACTCCTGTCTCCTCTTCCTCTTTCTCCTCTTCCTCCTCTTTTTCTCTCCTGCCTCCAGACTTTCTCCTGCCTGCCCTACTCTCTGGGCATAGTGGTGGACTCGCCATTGGCCCCTCCCCTTTTAAGGGGGAGCTCTGGATCTGTGTTTTGCTGACATTGGAGGGGTGGGCGGAGCTACCTCTCGCCGCTGCCCCTCACTCTCTCCTGCCTCCTCTTGCCCTTTCCCCTCTTAATCCTCTCTTTCTCTCCTGCCTCACGACTTTCTTGAGTTCACCAACGAGTTCAGGCTATCTGACCATCTTTTCTGCTCACTAATCGGGCTAGACGTGATGCACTAGCTTCCAAGGCCATGACTTCCAGACAGATCCATAAAGCCATTTCGTCAGCCTGTGGGAAATGGTCACTAGTCTCCATAAGGTTGCATTTGACTAGAAGCATGGCTACTTCATGGGCAGAAGCTCGGGCGATGCCTCCTGAGGAGATTTGTCAGAAACATTGCTTTATCTCAATAGCCATGGCTATCCAATAACCAATTCCATTAAAATTCTGGGACTCGCGCTTGACCGTCAACTGACTTGGATCATACAAATTTAGTAGTACAAAAATGTTTTTTTATATTATGGAAATTACGGACCATTAAAAAATACTTTGATCCAGTGACTTTTAGGCTATTGGTACAATCGTTGATCTTACCCATTCTGGATTATTGTAACATTATTTATTTGGGATCTCCCCAAAAATTTTTAAGATTGAGAATAATTCAGAATACCGCGGTTCGTTTGATTTTTGGTCTGAAGAAGAATGACCACATTAGCCCATATTATCATCTATTGCATTGGTTAGCACTAGAAGCAAGAGTACTATTTAAATTTTCTTTCATTTGTTTTAAGATGATATCAGGAGAGTCTCCAGTTTATCTGTTTCCTCATTTCGAGCTATATAGACCATCAAAGGAATACAAGAAGTTCTCACTTATTTGCCTATCCTAAGCCAAATGGTGTCAGATGTAAGACCTTCTTCAATAGGACCTTAGCATTTCAAGCAGGTAAACTACAATTCTGGCTTAGTGAATGTGTTCATCAAGCCATGTCTTATTGTTCTTTTCGAAAATTAGTCAAGTCTTCTCTGTTTGACAAATTTATTACTTGGGTATTTTTAAGTTTGTAATCACATTTTTAACTTTTTGCATGATTTTATTTTTATGGTATGAATGTATTTCGCTGATTGTTCAGTTTCTTATGGTGTAAACTGCCTAGAACTTTTGGTAATGGCGGTATAAAAGAATAAATTTATTATTATTATTATTGTAGGGCAGTGATTTGGTCCACTCTACATACATTTTCCAAGTTTTACAGAGTGGATGTAGCGGCAAGGGATGACTCCGCCTTTGTGTCCTCAGTATTACGAGCCGGCATAGTGGTCCCACCCTAGATTTCTGGGACTGCTTTTGTACATCCCATCTGTCCAGAATGACACATCTATTGCACCAGAATAAGAGATTAGTTTCTTTACCTTACTAATATATTTTCTAATAGTTCATTCTGGAGCCCCTCCCCTCCCATCTTGTCAGTTATCTCCTGCGCCTTCCTACTGTCTAGGGTTACCAGACTTCTGGATTTGTCTGGACGGTAGAGAATGACACGGGGAAAAAATCTGTCCCCGTCACTGCACTGTCCCCGGCCCACCATCCTCTGCACCGCCCCGTCACCGCCGTTCCCTTCACCGCCCCGTCACCGCTGTTCCCTTCACCGCCCCGTCACCGTCCCCGTCTAGCACCCATCTTCTTCCCTCCGCTCCCCCATAGTCTGGCATCTGTCTTCTTCCCTTCCAGCGTCTTCTCCCCACTCTGCCTTCCACATTTCCTTTCAGGGTCTGTTCCTCTCTACCCTCTTTCAATGTCTGTTCTATTCCTTTCCACCACCACCCTTCCCTCCCTCCTTTACCATCTGTTCTTTTCTACCACCCTTCTTTCATATCTTCTATCAGTCCCCCCATCATCACTAGAAGTCTCTCTTCTCCCTTACCATGAGCAAATAGAACTTCTGAAAATTGTATTGCTGAGGCATTATTTCTAGTACGCCTTTTTTTCCAGATGGATAATGACATCAATTTTATAATTCTTACTGTCTGCTCTGATTTCATTCACAATTTGGTTTGTGTTTTGTACCTGAGGATTCCATGAGGCATTTAACCTTTTCCTGTCTCTTCTGTGATTTCAAGTTGATTCCTTCAATAATGGAGTCTCAAGGCAGTAGCAGTTTTCTATTTTGGGCTCTTTTGACATTGTTTAAGGGATTTCTTGTACATTTGGTGCTGGTCTTCTTTGATGAGGTCACTTCAGAATCTATTTCCAAGGAAGAGAAACTTTTTCCCTTTCACCCCCTCCTTCCTTGTGTGAGCCGGAACACGCGGTCCCCGCAAGCAAGTAATTTTATATCATTTTCATTCTATTCATTCATAGAAATTAAAGTCTAGATAATGCCAGTCACATAACAAAACATGATTTTACAAAAATAATTCCCTGCACAGTCAAGCAATTCCCTGCACAGTCAAGCCTGCAAGGATTACTAGATGTCTTTCAGCAGCTCCCCTCCCTCCCTCCCCCTTACCTTTGTGGCCAAGTCAAAATGATCTACCAACAATAAAATTTTAAAAACACAAAGCACGCTGTACGCAGAGAAAATGTTAATCATCATTTATATTCCGCGGGTTTTCAAAGAGGTCAAGGCAGATGACTTTATGCAATGTCACCTCAGTAACAACTATACAAAAATAGACAAATATTCCCCCTCCCTTTTTACTAAACTGCTATAGCGGTTTTTAGCGCAGGGAGCTGCGCTGAATGCCCCACACTGCTCTCGACGCTCATAGGCTCCCTGCGCTAAAAACCGCTATTGCATTTTAGTAAAAGGGGGCTATAGTGCAAAATATAGACAGCAGATATAAATTCTCAAAACGGACACATTTTGATCACTAAGTTGAAATAAAATCATTTTTCCTACCTTTTTGTCTGGTGATTTCATGAGTCTCTGGTCCTTCTTCTGATCCTTCTTTCTTCTCCTGCCCCCCCCCTCTTTCTTTCTCTCTCCCCCTGGCTCCCCTCTTTATTTCTGCCTTTCTTTCTCTCTCCCCCTGGCCCCCCTCTTTATTTCTGCCTTTCTTTCTCTCTCCCCCTGGCCTCCCTCTTTATTTCTGCCTTTCTTTCTCTCTTCCCTTGACCTCCCTCTTTATTTCTCTCTCCCCCTGGCCCTCTTCTTTCTTTCTGCCTTTCTTTCTCTCCCTCTTGACCCCCTCTTTATTTCTGCCTTTCTTTCTCTCTCCCCTTGGTCACCCTCTTTCTTTCTGCCTTTCTTTCTCTCTCCCCCTGACCCCTCTTTATTTCTGCCTTTCTTTCTCTCTCCCCCTGGCCCCCACAAAGCCATCGTGCCAATTTCTCCACTTCCACGATTCTTTCCCTACCCTCACCCCAAGCCATCAGCCGATTTCTCCCTGCTCCTTCCCCGATGTCCTGAACTTCATCGGGCAGCAGCAGCATTCACAATTCACTGCTGTTGCCCGCTTCAAGCCTTCCTCTCTGTCGGGTCCTGTCTTCATGAAAACAGGAAGTAGGCAGGACCCGGCAGAGAACAAGGCCTGAAGCCGGCAACAGCGAATTGTAAATGCTGCTGCTGCCCGAAGAAGGTAATGGAGCACCGAGGCAGACCGCTTCTCCCCCCTCCCAGCCGAACCCACGCTGCCCTCCTATCTCCCCCCCGTGAACCTTTCCGACCCTCCCAGCGAAAGCAGCAAACCTCCTTCGCGGCTTTCTTCTCCCTCTGCCGCGTCACTGATGACGTCATCAGTGATGCGGCAGAGGGAGGAGAAAGCCGACGCTACTGGAGGGAGGTTTGCTGCTTTCGCTGGGAGGGTCGGAAAGGTTCACTTGGGGGGGAGAGATAGGAGGGTCAGCGGGGGTTCGGCTGGGAGGGGGGACAAGCGGTCTGCCTCGGTGCTCCAAGGCCTTGCGCCATTACCTTTTTCGCCCCTCCCCCCCCCCCCCCCCCCCGGTACGCTACTACTCTCCAGCTCTCCTTAGTTTGCCGGTTTTCTTTTTCGGCGACCGGCACGCTTTCAAAGAGCCGCGCATGCGCGGCTGCTCAAAGTTCAATCTTCTGCTCTACTGCAACTTCCTGTTTCCGGTTGGGTCAGAGCAGAAGATTGAATACTGAGCAGCCGCGCCTGCGCGGCTCTTTTGAAAGCGTTCCGGTCGCCGAAAAAGAAAGTCGGCAAACTAAGGTGAGGTGGAAAGAGGAAGCTGGTTAAACGATCGAGCCGACGGGCGGGTGGAGGCTGCGGGGACCGCACGATCCTTTATACCTCACTGCGGTGACAAGACCATTCACCGCTCCACGGGGCGGTGATGGCCTTGTCCCCGTCTCCGCAGAGGCTGCTAATTTTCATTCCCCGTTTTTGGCGGGTTACCTGCGGCTAAACGTGGTAGCCGCGGGTAAACCGCCACCGTGTCATTCTCTAGTGGACGGCTTTTCAAAATCCGGCACTTTGTCCAGGTTTTGAAAAGCCTCTTCTCAATTGCGTTGGGCAGGAGGCAATCCGTGCTCCTGCCTGGCCAAAGCAGGCAGCGGGGGGAGGGGGGCCGAGCTAGGGCAGGATGGGGGCAGAGATAAGTGGGTCTAGGTTGTCCGGATTTTACAGTCGTAAAATCTGGCAACCCTACTACTGTCTAACTCAAAGTTCGAGTCTAAACTGAAATTTGGATGTCAGTCAGACTTTAAGGGTATAAAGAATAATCTGTTGATGTAACGCATTGGGGTAGTTCCATAAATGTTTGTTTGGCATGATTGTTTTGATGTTTCTCCTCTTCAATGGCATTGTTCAACATGTTTGTTATATTTTCAGAGCAGAACAGATGTTGTTTGGGGAGCTTCCCTGTACCCCTCCTTCACATGTGTTTCTATAGGGGGCTATTGCGAGCTTTGTACAAACTGAAAGGGGCAGCAGAACCCTCTAGTGAAGGAGGAGGGATTCAAAAGCTTGAGTGGATTCCTTCTGTACAGCTTGCGAGTATGGGGTTATTGTCCATCCAGAATGACACACCTATCTACTAGAAAAGAAAAACCTATGATAATAAACATAACATAACACAACATAAACCAATTTTGACTGCTTTAGCAATGATCACATTTGCTGACCCGATTCACAAAATAGCTCACTGTTTTTCCCTTTGATCTCCCATTTTCCATTCTAGCCGTGTAAATTGGCTAAAATCCCATGCAAATTAACCAAGCAATTGATGTATTAACATCACTTGGCTTTGCACAAAAAAGGGGTTTTTAAATAAAAATGTTTCTTCTAATGAATCGGAAAAAAAGAAGGGAATTGACAAACAAATGGACTTTGGAAATGTAACTGCTCTACTTGAACAAATTTTAATAGCTGAAATGGAAAGAGTGACTCTCGTGGTCGCTTTCATCTTTGAGCAGGATGTTAATATGATTTTGAAGTTATATTTTAAATACTCACAAAAATTATTTGGAGATCAAAAAGTTTTGATATATCCAGATGTGTCCAAAACAACTCAAGAGTGAAGGACAGACTTTCTTTCTTTACGACAAGATACAATAAAATTAGGTACTATATTCCTATTAGCATATCCCTGTAAGTGCCTTGTAAGATATCTGGGAATTAA
This sequence comes from Geotrypetes seraphini, assembly GCF_902459505.1. NCBI lineage: Eukaryota > Metazoa > Chordata > Amphibia > Gymnophiona > Dermophiidae > Geotrypetes > Geotrypetes seraphini. The sequence goes on along the minus strand of NC_047091.1, from coordinate 67,996,709 downwards.
ATATACCTTTTTTTTCTCCAGAATATCTGAAGCAATTTCTGGAACTCAAGAAAATCATCAAAGACTGATTATGAAGAACTAGATTAATATTAGCAACTGTATTCACATTAAGCTTTTTCTTTAAAAATTTTCTCTTTATATGTCTCCAATTTAAAATATGACCTCTCTCCTAATTGTTGTGGTCTAAGAAAGGGGTAGAGTTTTTTTTCCTTGTTGGGAGGCTTTTGTTTCTTTCCTTATTGCTTAAATTGTTTTTTCCCTGTGTTTCAGGAGCAAGATATATTCTTGTGATTTGTATGTGAAAATTATAAATGAAGAATTAAAAAAGGGGTTTTAGTGATCAAAAAAAGTGACTGGTCAAGACCAGTTGCTTACCTGTCACCGATAGTTCAGTCCTTTTTTTAATGGGCACACATGCTTTGTGTATGTTAAACACACAAACAATATCTGTGTATTTAAAAAGAAAAAAGCCCTCCCCCACTGATGACTGCCCTTCCTGATGTCCCCCCAATGCACCAGGAACCGATGTACCCCCCTCTACAAAAACGGAAGGAGGGATGCCCACACCCTCCTGCCATGCTGACCCCTACTCCTCATCCCTGTGTCGGGGGGGGGGGGGGTAGGGGGAGTTTGGGGGAGCATCCAGTGGCAGAAGGGAGTGGGTATCCCTCCTGTCCTTATTTTGTTTGGGTGGGGGAGGAGGAGGGTAGTGGATGGTTCAGGGGAAGGCCTCCATTAGTAGGAGGGAGTGGGCATCCCTCTGACTGATTTTCACTGGTGACGTGGGGGTGGTGGGGCCTTTTTTCTAATGAGGTAGATATTGTGTGTGTGTAACACATACACAACATCTATGCACATTAAAAAAAATTTCCTGCCCCGAACAGCTGAGTGGCAGGAGGCTGCTTTGGGGCTTCCCCTGCTTCTCAGCTGTTTGGGCATCCCCTGCCAGCTCTACGCATATGTGCAAGGCGCTCTCACAGAGATCAATCGGATGTGAGAGTCGGGGATTATGACGAACCTCCGTGCAAATCTTGTATGTTAAATTTTTAGTGCATCAATAGCTCTTCTAGAATGGCCAAAAATCAGATTGGAGCGGACCCATGCGGTTTTACTGATCCTGTTTAGTGCATCTAGCTCATATCTCTTTATTGGTGGGAGGCACTGTTCCCTCTAAGCTGTGCGTTTGTGCGCGCACACACAACTTGCCAAACCCGCGCATACAAATTAAAATAGCGCGCACAAAAAAATAAATTTTTGCCTAAAATTGCTAAAATGAAATGTTGCAGAAGACCAGCTGTTCCGATTTCCCATTTATCACATTTATTGAAGCTATATAATATAAATTTTAAGTCATTCACGTGATTCCGTTATCTTTGGCAGTTGAACTTGACACGTCACGTGCCCCATAGGGCCATAGCCTATGGCCCACAGGATATGAAACACTTCTGATTCTTTGACTTCCTGAAATTCTGCCATATTGTTTATTTCGTGGAATTTTAGTGTGCAGTGTGGTACTGCGGTTGTATAACTGTATTCGTTTATTAAATTGCAACCAGATATAACTCTTAAAATGTCTAAACCGCGAATGGTGAAAAGTGTAAAACGCAAGAGAGCTGCAACAGCTTTTAGGTCTGAATGGCTTGAAGAAATTGTTGAAACGGAGACATCGGAATCTCTAAATACAATGCGTGTTCCACTGTGTGAAATATTTACCTATGATGAAGGCGATGGAGTTGTGTGTTGTTATTGTCAAGATGCCAACGCAACTGGAAAAATATGGGATTCTACTGGAAAAATATGGGATGATGTTTGGAAACTGGACTTTCTGAAACGCCATCTATCAAGTAAATCTCATACCGACAGTATTAGGAAACTCAGAAGTAAAAATCCGAATTTAAGAGGGGGACTGGTTAACATGTTGCTTGAAAGCCCAACCAAAAAAGAAAACAGGCAAATTAGTAATGAACGGAAGTGTTTCAGTCCTGATGAAATTAAGGTTCTTGTCGACAGTTTTGTGCTGGCCATTAAGTTGACTATCTCAATGCTCTCTGTTCAAGATATCAATGAGCACATGGCGAAGTATGTTATTATAGCTGGAGAAGCAAAAACTATGCATTTGAATTTCTTGGAATTATCAATGGCATCGTGCAAGATGATCATATGGCAGACATTAAATTAGCAACGTATCATACATTAACTGGTGATGAAAGCACAGACATTTCTGTCAACAAGTACTTAATACTCTACTTTAAGTATCGGCCAGTCAATTCAAATGAGTATAGGACATCATTTGGTTGTATGCTACAGTTGGAAGCATATGATGCTACATCAATAGTAACAGCAATTAGGGAATTCTATAGGAAACATGAACTTGACCGGAATAAAATGGTTATGTTCACCTCTGATGGTGCCTCTGTTATGTTGGGCAAAATAGATGGTGTTGCAGCACAGCTGAGAAAAGACAATCCACATTTAGTGCAGCAACATTGTGTTGCACATCGGGAAGATTTGGGACTTTCTGATTCATGGAAAGAAGTAAAATTGATGAAAGAAGTAGAAACTGTAATGAGAACTGTGTACACGGTGTTCTTTCGGTCTTCTACTAAACGATGCAAATTTCAAGAAATAGCAGATGCATCTGAATGTGAATCAGTTTCTTTCAGACCTCTGAATGAAGTGTGCTGGTTATCTAGACAATGCAGTTAAAGCAATTATTCGAAATTATGATCCCCTGTTAAAATATTTTGAAGAAGACAAAGATAATGATCCTATTGCAAAGTACTGCTATAAGAAGTTGAACAGTGAACAATTTCATATTACACTTGAAGTTTTGAATGATGTCTTATCAGAACTGGCTTCCTTAACCATGGCATTTCAAAAATGTGGTTTTTTAAACATAGCAACATAGAAGATGACGGCAGAAAAGGGCTACAGCCCATCAAGTCTGCCCACTCTGCTTACCCACCCCCTGTCTAAGCCCTAATGACCCAGTTTCCTTATCTTGACCCTCTATGGGATCCCACATAGGTTTGACACCATTGGAAGCTTATCATCTTGCACAGGGTAAATTGAACAAACTACGAATACAATACTTAGGCGACAAGGTTAAATGGAGTGATAAAGTCAACAGTCTTCTTGACAACAGGATGAGGTCTGGAGAAAAAGTTTCAGTGGATACTAATTCCATATTAACCTTCATCAACATCCTATGTTTGCATCTGGGTGTAAGATTTCCTGAAAATGAAGTTGAGGAATGGTCTGCTTTTGACTGTACAGCAATATCACAATGTGACTTTGACTTCGGAAATGGACATATCAGATCTCTTTGTTTAAAGTATAAACAATTTCTCCCAGAGAAAAGTGTTATTATTCAGCAATATGACTTTTTAAATTCCTTGTTGCAGAAAAAATCAAAAGCAATCTGATAAACAGCTTTCCAGATATGACGAAATTTGCATTTCAGAATGATCAATTTGCAGATTTAGCAAAATCGATGGACATTGGTGCCACATTCTTAGCATCTAGTTCAGATTGTGAGCGTGGTTTTAGTCTAATGAACAATTTGAAGACTAAACAAAGGAATTTGGAAATGCTGATGTGTGTTAAGAGTCACCTTCAAGATGGAGGCTCAACAGATCTTGACAGAATTTATTTGGACTGGATAAATATGAAAGATTGCAGGGAAAAACTTTGAAAACTAAATTGCTGTTATTTTCTAAATTTTAAGTATAAAGTACAATGATACCTTTATTTATAGGTAGCGCTCAATGAAACATTTCAATGAAACATAATTTATGTTTATTGAAATGAGACTTTATGTTACATAAAGTGTAACTAAAATTACATTGTGTTTTCGTTAATTCAGAATAAACTCAAAGACCTGCCCATAAATGCCATAACTGAACTCCGGGCCCTCTGGCAATCATTTTTATAGCGCACACAAATTTAGTTTTTCTTTAAAATGCGCACAGATGAAATTTTTTGCGCACACAGCCTATGAAAAATTAGAGGGAACATTGGTGGGAGGTGAGCCAAAATGCTTAAAAGCTAATAAGGGTGAGGGTGCTAGGCTGACATTTTGCCCTACCTGCAGTGACCTCAGAGGAAATGAGATGAGGTGGGTGCAGGAAATTTTATTTTGTACAATTTGATATAATACCTTTCACATAAATATATAACGAAGTATTTTAAAAGAATCAAATTCACTCTAAAATCAAACACTGATACAACAGACTAAAACATCACAAGACACACACAAGGAAGGGTATTCAAATAGCAAAACAATCTGTTACCAGTAAACCGTGCATAGTACAATTTATCCCAGGACAAGCAGGCAGCATATTCTTAACTGATGGGTGACGGCACCGACAGAGCCCCGGTACGGACAATTTTAGAGTGATTGCACTCTAAGAACTTAGAAAGTTCCAGCAGGCCGCACCGCGCATGCGTGAGTGCCTTCCCGCCCGACGGAGGCGCGCGGTCCCCAGTTTCTTAGTTTCCGCGGAGCTAAGAAGACGTGTTTTTTTCAATGGCTGTTGAAAATCCTTCTTGCCTTCCCGCTCGCGCGTTTTTTTGCCTGGAAGTTTTCTCTTCCTCCTTTTCTTTTCGTTTAGTATTGTTAAAAAAAAATATTTCCTTTATTTTTTGATCTTTTCTTCGCCTCGCCCCGGCGGGGCCTGTTGGCACAATCGAAGCCTCCGCCTTCGATTTAGCGAAGGCCATGTTCACCTCCATGCCCCCGCAGCCAGGTTTCAAGAAGTGTCAGCAGTGTGCGCGGCCCATCTCTTTGACCGACCCCCACAACTGGTGCCTTCAGTGCCTGGGTCCGGATCATAACGCCTCTTCTTGCACCCGTTGCGCTTCTCTTAAAAAGCGCACCTTGAAGAACCGGCAAATACAACAACGATTTCTCTTCGGTGCCGGGATGGAACCATCGACATCCACTCAGACGTCGGCTGCCCCCTCTAAATCGGCACCGACTCTTTCGACACCGCCGGAGCTTTCTCCGGTGTCGCATCCCCCAGGTAAGATGGCTAAGAAGCCTTCCTCTTCCCTGGAGCGTCCTCCTGCCGAACCTGCAGTGAGCCCAGTCCTGCTGGCCTCGAGGCGTCCCCGTAAGCGCTCCGCTCCCATTGAGGTGAGTGCCACATCATTGGCCTCCTCATCTGTCGAGCGGCACCACAGGTACCGAAGAAAAAGAAAGCGGTACCGGTGCCTTCCTTGGATGACCGCATTGCGGCTATCCTTCAGGTCCAGCTTCAGGAGCAGTTGCAACATCTTCTTCCTGCTCTGCTGGCACCGAACCTTCCAGCCCCGGTCTGGTCTGAGCATACGGTACCGTTGGTTGAGCAACCTCTGTTGTCGGCGTCGACACTCTCGGCACCGATACCTCCTGTTTCCATTTCCATGCCTATTTTGTTAGCGGAACCCAGAACCTCGCATCATGCAGTGCAGACGGTCTCCAAATTGGCACCATCTCCTAATACCGCTAGGCACCGTATCACTTCTCCCGGTGCCGCCTCTATGCTGAACCCTCGATCCCGCTTTCTCGAGGTCGGGGTTCTCAGGTTTGTGACCCTGACTTGTGGGACGACTCTAAAGAGCCTGTGGGTACCGATGAGGCAGTTTCCTCTGACGAGGAAGATCTTCTCTCCAGGAGCCGACTTCTAAGCCTGATCAGTCCTCCTTTACCAAATTCTTGAAGGAGATGTCTGACTCTCTCTCCATATCCTTAGAGTCTTTCCTTGAAGCCCTGGATTTTGATCAACCTCCAAAGGAGTTCCTCAAGTTACCTCTGCATGAGATTCTGCGAGAAACTTTTTACAAGAACTTGGAGACCCCTTTGACAATTCCAGGAGGTCCAAGGAAATTGGACACTCTATATAAGGTTATCCCTATCCCAGGCTTTGAAAAACCACAACTCCCCCATGAGTCTTTGCTTGTGGAGTCCACTTTAAAAAAATCGGTGGGCTCTAGTGTCTATGCCTCCGTCCCTCCTGGCAGAGAAGGGAAGACCATGGATAAATTTGGAAAACTGTTATACCAAAATGCTATGCTGGCTAACCATTCAGGAAATTATGCATTTCATTTTTCATTCTACCTGAAGCATTTAATCCAACAGCTGTCTTCCCTCCAAAAATACCTTCCTGAGCGTAAGGTCCCTTTATTCCAGCAATATACTTCCAGTCTGCTCCAGCTGAGGAAGTTCCTGGTCCGTTCCATCTATGATAAGTTTGAACTGACCTCCAGGGCTACTGCCATGGAGGTTGCCATACGCCGACTAGCTTGGCTTTGGGTCTCGGAGCTCGATGTGAATCACCAGGACCATCTTGCAAATGCTCCTTGCTTGGGTGACGAGCTGTTTGGTGAATCCTTGGACACCACCACGCAAAAATTGTCTGCCCATGAGACCCAGTGGGATAACCTACTTAAGAACAAGAAGAAGCATCCACCTGCTCGCCCTTTTCATCGGCACACGTCTTATCAACGCTGTTCTTCTGCTCGACCTCTTCATCCTCCTCAACATCAACAGGCTCGTCAACCACAGCAGCAACCTGTAAAACCAGCTGCTCAACCCAAATCAACTCAGTCTTTTTGACTTGCTTCTCAGGGATATAGCCAGTCTCCTGCCTTCTTCTCCTCTACCCCAGCCTATCGGAGGACACCTACAAATCTTTCTCAACCGTTGGGAACTCATCACCTTAGATCAATAGGTGCTAAACATCATTCGCCACGGTTATTCTCTCAATTTTCAGACTCTTCCACCAGACAATCCTCCAAAAGAGTCTGCTTCCAACTCCTCTCAGTCTTCCCTGCTTCTTCAGGAGGTCCAATCCCTTCTTCTTCTGAACGCCATAGAGGAAGTACCTCTAGATCAGAGGGGGCAGATATTTTACTCCCGTTATTTTCTGGTCCCAAAAAGACGGGAGATCTCAGACCTATCTTGGATCTCAGAGACCTCAACAAGTGTTTAGTCAGGGAGAAGTTCAGAATGCTCTCTCTGGCCACGCTTTATCCTCTTCTCACTCAGGGCGACTGGCTATGCTCCCTCGACCTCAGGGAGACATACACTCACATTGAATTCCAGACGGTATCTCAGATTTCAAATCCATCACCGTCATTATCAATACCGAGTCTTACCCTTCGGCCTCGCCTCATCTCCAAGGGTATTCACCAAGTGTCTGATAGTGGTGGCTTCCTCAGGTCTCACAGTCTCCAAGTCTTCCCTTACCTGGATGACAGGCTAATCAAGACTCCTTCATCGCAGCAGGTGTTCAAGACACCAACCACACCATCTCCTTCCTTCACATCCTTGGATTCGAGCTCAATTACCCGAAGTCGCATCTCCTTCCCACTCAGCGACTGCAATTCATTGGAGCGGTCCTCGACACCAACCTCATGAGGGCGTTTCTTCCCTTTGACCGTCTGCAGACACTGCTCCACCTCTGTCATCATGTGCTCCTTCAAGACTCCATTTCGGCCCGCCAGATGATGGTTCTGTTGGGGCACATGGCCTCGACGGTGCATGTCACTCCTGTCTCCACCTTCGTACTCCTCAGTGGACCTTAGCCACTCAATGGTCCCAGGCGACAGATCCTTTTTCGCGTCACATATTTGTAATGTCGTCGCTTCGACAATCTCTACGATGGTGGTCAAACTCCTCCAATCTTTCCAGAGGTCTTCTCTTCCATCTCCCTCCTCACTCCATGATCATCACCACGGATGCTTCCCTGTATGCCTGGGGGGTGCACATGGACCACCTCCGTACACAAGGTCTTTGGACAATCCAGGAACGAGCTCATCACATCAATTTCCTGGAACTCAGGGCAATGTTTTATGCTCTCAAGGCGTTTCAACATCTTCTCTGTCCCCAGGTTCTTCTTCTGTGCACAGACAATCAAGTGGCCATGTATTACATCAACAAGCAAGGCGGAACAGGCTCTCGCCTCATGTCAGGAAGCCCAACGGATCTGGTCTTGGGCGACAGCTTGCAGTCTCTTTCTGAAGGCTGTTTACATTCAGGGGGAACAGAATTCCTTAGCAGAATTCTTCAACCTCACAAATGGACCCTTGACCCTGTCACTCTCCGGTTCATCTTTGCTCAGTGGGGCACTCCTCAAGTGGACCTCTTTGCAGCTCCTCACAATCATCAACTGCCCCTCTTTTGTTCCAGACTCTACTCCCCTCATCGTCTGGCAGCAGATGCTTTTCTCCTCAATCGGGCGGATCGGTTTCTTTATGCCTTTCCTCCCCTTCCTCTCATGTTGTGGACATTGTTCAAACTTCAGAAGGAGAAGGCCACCATGATTCTCATCATCCCACGGTGGCCACGGCAACATTGGTACTCCCTTCTACTTCAGCTCAGTTCCAGGGAACCCATACTGCTACCAGTATTTCCTACTCTACTTACTCAGCATCAGCAATCTCTGCTTCATCCCAACCTGCCATCTCTCCACCTGACAGCTTGGTTTCTCTCGGGCTGACCCCTGCTCGTGCATCTCTCTCTCAGCCTGTTTGTTCCATTCTGGATGCCTCCAGGAAACTGTCCACTCTTCAATGTTACCAACAAAAGTGGACTCAATTTTCTTCCTGATGTCTCCTTCATCATCATAATCCCACTTTGCTACCGGTAGAACAACTGTTGGCGATCTGCCTTGCCTGCACTCTGAACAGCAGGAAGGCAGGAAAAGCAGAGAGAGGAGCCCGATCCTGCAGGGGAGCGTGAGGCAGTCCGCCCCTCCCCCGAAACCAGCGGGGTCTCCTTGATTTTAGAGCCCCACACCGGCGATCTGCCTTGCCTGCACTCTGAACAGCAGGAAGGCAGGAAAAGCAGAGAGAGGAGCCCGATCCTGCAGGGGAGCGTGAGGCAGTCCGCCCCTCCCCCGAAACCAGCGGGGTCTCCTTGATTTTAGAGCCCCACACCGGCGATCTGCCTTGCCTGCACTCTGAACAGCAGGAAGGCAGGAAAAGCAGAGAGAGGAGCCCGATCCTGCAGGGGAGCGTGAGGCAGTCCGCCCCTCCCCCGAAACCAGCGGAGTCTCCTTGATTTTAGAGCCCCACACCGGCGATCTGCCTTGCCTGCACTCTGAACAGCAGGAAGGCAGGAAAAGCAGAGAGAGGAGCCCGATCCTGCAGGGGAGCGTGAGGCAGTCCGCCCCTCCCCCGAAACCAGCGGGGTCTCCTTGATTTTAGAGCCCCACACCGGCGATCTGCCTTGCCTGCACTCTGAACAGCAGGAAGGCAGGAAAAGCAGAGAGAGGAGCCCGATCCTGCAGGGGAGCGTGAGGCAGTCCGCCCCTCCCCCGAAACCAGCGGGGTCTCCTTGATTTTAGAGCCCCACACCGGCGATCTGCCTTGCCTGCACTCTGAACAGCAGGAAGGCAGGAAAAGCAGAGAGAGGAGCCCGATCCTGCAGGGGAGCGTGAGGCAGTCCGCCCCTCCCCCGAAACCAGCGGGGTCTCCTTGATTTTAGAGCCCCACACCGGCGATCTGCCTTGCTTGCAATATCCCTTGTTATTCTTAACAGTTATTCAGTATACCTTGCCGGCAATATACCGTGCTATTCTTATTAGTTGGTATACCTTGTTATACCTTGTTATACCTTGTTATAGACCACTCAAGCCCCGATCCGCCTCCTCCCCATTGCCAGACGGGAGAGGAGACTTTTTCAGTTATTTTATAGTTATTTTTTTACTTTCTTGATTTTGCTTCGGGAACTCCAGCAGCGGGAGCCAGCCCACGCCGCCGAGAAGGAGAGCATCGGACCTGCAAACAGGCCACTCAAGCCCCGATCCGCCTCCTCCCCATTGCCAGACGGGAGAGGAGACTTTTTCAGTTATTTTACAGTTATTTTCCTTACTTTCTTGATTTGCTTCGGGAACTCCAGCAGCGGGAGCTTTTGCCGACAGAGACAACCCAGCCCGCACCAACACCATTACCACAGCCCAAACCAGAGACATACCAGAACCAAAGAATCTTCCACACCACAAACAAAATGGAAAATTACATATACAAAACCACACTTGCCATCCTAATACTTTCACTACTCATTTCCAACTGGCAAACCACAGGATATCACCTATCACCCATCCCAATTCTGACAACAACCTACAGACAACCACAACCACCCAGAAAAATCCACACCACGAGAACCCTAACATCCTGCCCACTGACCAGCCAAGACCACATTCCCACCACCTGGGGAAAAAGACCTCCACCAAAGCACAAGACTACTACTCAAAAACAACTCACACCACCAAAAAATATCCTCTACCTTAATTGCAATCCTAATTCCAACACAAAATATACCTCGTTAACCTGTGCCTACATGAATATAAGATCAATTAGCCCAAAAGCAAACCTAATTAAAGACTGGCTGACTGAAGAACAACTAAGCTGTCTCTTCCTAGCCGAAACCTGGCTAACATCCAATTCGGACCCATGCATAACCGAATTCTGCCCCAAAGGGTACAAATTAGAGCTGGTTTGTCGAGAAAACAAACGAGGGGGAGGACTAGCTATTCTAGTACAAAACAACCTCAACCTAAAAGTTCTACACAAACACTCAACCCCTCACTTAGACCTTCTTGCATGCCAACTCTCCGACAATACACTCACAGACACCTTGAACTGTCTATTATGCTACATCACTCCAGGAAAATGGAACACTTCAAAACTTGAACTCGAAGAATTCATATTCCAGAACTCTCTAACCTCCACATACAATTTGCTCCTAGGAGACATCAATCTCCACCTCGAGGACCACACATCCAAACAAGTAGACGATATACTCTCATACCTCGACGCCCTATCCTACCAGATCCTCAATCCTGAACCCACGCACGAAAAAGGCCACCAACTTGATATAGCAGCATTCACGTCTCATAACCTCCACACCCCAAAAATTCATATCACCAATGGTACCTGGCATCCCTCTCTTTGGTCAGACCACCACAAATACACTTTCACCATCAACTGGCCTCAAAATATCACAAAACCCAAGCCACAAAAAACAACCTTCAAATCTAGACAGAAAATTGAGCCTGCCACATTCTGGGATAAAGTTGACCCTATAATCGCCCCCATCGACCCAACTGACTTCGTAAATCACTGGCGCATCCTAAGTGAAACAACCTTGAACGAGCTAGCCCCTGAAAAAACCAAACATAGAACCTGCAGATCCTCAGACAAGTGGTTCGACTCCGAACTCCTCCTACATAAAAGGCATTGCAGACAACTTGAAAGATCTTGGAGAAAAAAGAAAAATGATCAAACCAAATCCGCTTGGAGAATCCAAATCAAACTATACAATATCAAACTTAAAGAAAAGCGCAAAACATACTACTCTAAACTAATTGGCACAAACACCTCTGACACAAAAACACTCTTCAACTTAGTAAAAAAACTTACGGACACAAACCCATTCCTTGCCACTCAAGGCAATAAACCACCAACAGCTTCTCAACTAGCAGACCACTTCAAACACAAGATCACTACAATCAGAAATACCTTCAACAACTCAACCACCAAACTCTACGAGATAATAACCCCCACAACAGAAGAAGCCATATCTGCAGACAGAACATGGACCACATTCCCAACCCTACAATGGTCTGATTTGAACCGACTATACAAAAAATACAGCCACACCTCATGCGACTTGAACTACTGCCCATCGTATCTGCTTACAAATGCCTCCCTTAAATTCAAAACCAACCTCATGCAATGGATTCAAAGCACTCTCATAGAAGGTCAATTCCCACAAGATCTTGGAGAGATCATAATCACACCCCTACTGAAAGATCAAAAAGGCCCTATAGACGCTCCTACCAACTACAGACCTATCGCTTCGATCCCATTATATGTCAAACTGATTGAAGGACTTGTGGCTCAATACCTCACCAACTACCTATTTGACCATAATATACTTCACTCCTCTCAATCAGGATTTAGATCTCACCACAGCACGGAAACACTACTAGCTACACTACTAGACATAGCCCGACAACACCTCAGTAAAGGACACAGGATCCTAATTATCCAACTAGATCTTTCCGCCGCCTTCGATCTAGTCGATCACACCATATTACTCCAGATACTTGATGCAATCGGGATCTCAGGGGTGGTTTACAATTGGTTCCAAGGATTCCTCAAAACAAGAACGTACAGAGTTAAGACAAACAACACGAAATCTAACACATGGTCAAATCCATGCGGAGTCCCGCAGGGGTCACCACTATCGCCCATTCTATTCAATCTCTTCATCTCCTCCCTCGGCACCACTTTAGACAACCTAAATGTAACATCATTCAGCTACGCAGATGACATAACTATTCTCCTCCCCTTTGAAATCCAAGACCACACCTCAACAGGACACCTGGAAATAATTCTGGATGAAGTAGAAAAATGGATGACAAACCACAAACTGAAACTAAACTCGGACAAAACCAAATTCCTAATGCTTGAAACGGACAAAAACCCATCCATAACAGACCTAGAAATTAAAGCAACCAAATACCCAATCCAGACCTCACTCAGAATCTTGGGAGTGCAGATAGACAGATGCTGCACTATGCAGACCCAAATCAACAAAACTACCCAAAAAGCATTCTTCACAATGCGCAACTTAAGAAAAATAAGGAAATTCTTTGACAAAGAACACTACAGGATAATTGTACAATCCCTGGTACTAGGTCTCGTGGACTACTGCAATATCCTTTATCTACCATGCCCCACAAACATGATCAAAAAACTTCAAACTGTTCAGAACACAGCCCTTAGACTAATTTACTCACTCGGAAAATTTGACCACATCACCAATGCCTACCTAGACTCACACTGGCTACCGATTTGAGCCAGAATTCAATTCAAACTATACTGTCTACTCTTCAAAGTAATTAACGGTACTGCACCCACCTACCTAAATGACCGCCTAAACCGTAACCTTCCAACCAGAACAAGAAGAAAACTGACATCATTCACATACCCACCACTCAAGGGTACTCACCGCAAAAAGCTTTATGATAGCCTCCTGGCAACACATGCTGCAAAACTCGAACCTTCCATCACCAGATTGTTAACCACAACATCAGACCTCAAGACATTCCGTAAAGAAATCAAAACACTGCTGTTCAAAAAGCATATACAATCTACCTAACCTCCCTCACCCCATCCCCCAAGAAACCAAAACACTGCCGTCCAAAACATCTTCCGATGTTATTAAGTCTTTACTATCATTCTGTTATTAAGTCTCTATCCTCAAACTGTATTCTCTATTGTCATGTACCATCCTGGAAATGTCCAGTTCTCTTCTTATGTAATCCGCTTTGAACCGCAAGGTACAAGCGGAATAAAAATCACTAATGTAATGTAATGTAATGATTATTTGCTTTCTTTATCGGGCTCCGGTCTCAAGTCTACGTCAATCATAGTACACCTCAGTGTCATTACTGCTTTTCATGAGCCCGTTCAAGGAAAACCTCTCACGGCTCATCTTCTGGTTACCAGGTTCATGAGCGGCCTTTTCAATGTGAAACCACCTCTTAAGCCCCCTCCCATTATCTGGGATCTTAATGTGGTTCTCTCCTCTCTCATGAAGCCTCCTTTCGAGCCATTGGCCACAGCTCATCTCAAATTTCTCACTTGGAAAGTGGTCTTCCTTATTGCCCTCACCTCTGCCAGGAGGGTTAGTGAGTTACATGCACTGGTGGCTGATCCACCTTTCACTATTTTTCACCATGACAAGGTGGTTCTCCATACACATCCAAAATTTCTCCCTAAGGTTGTCTCTGACTTTCACCTTAACCAGTCTATTGTCTTACCTGTATTCTTTCCGAAACCTCATTCTCATCCTGGGGAACAGGCTTTGCATACTTTGGACTGTAAGCGTGCTTTGGCTTACTATTTAGAGTGCACTAAGCCTCACAGATCATCCCCCCAACTTTTTCTATCTTTTGATCCCAATAAGTTGGGTCATCCTGTTTCTAAACGTACGAAATCCAATTGGCTTGCTGCTTGCATCACGTTCTGTTATGCTCAGACCGGACTGACACTGGAAGGTTCTGTTACGGCCCATAAAGTTAGAGCTATGGCAGTGTCTGTAGCTTTCCTCAGATTCACGCCTATTGAGGAAATCTGCAAGGCTGCTACTTGGTCGTCAGTTCATACTTTCACATCTCATTATTGTCTGGATGCAATCTCCAGACGGGATGGTCGCTTCGGCCAATCTGTTTTACAAAATTTATTTTCCTAATGACCAACCTTCCCTCCATCCCTCTTTTTGTTAGCTTGGAGGTCATCCATCAGTTAAGAATATGCTGCCTGCTTGTCCTGGGATAAAGCACAGTTATTTACCGTAACAGGTGTTATCCAGGGACAGCAGGCAGATATTCTTACGTCCCACCCACCTCCCCGGGTTGGCTTCTTAGCTGGCTTATCTTAACTGGGGACCACGCGCCTCCGTCGGGCGGGAAGGTACTCGTGCATGCGCGGTGCGGCCTGCTGGAACTTTCTAAGTTCTTAGAATGCAATCACTCTAAAATTGTTCGTACCGGGGTTCCGTCGGTGCCGTCACCCATCAGTTAAGAATATCTGCCTGCTGTCCCTGGATAACACCTATTACGGTAAGTAACTGTGCTAAATGGTAGCATAACAAGGGATGAGAAAAACAAATTACTCATCTTCCAGGAGGACAACTGGTTATCACTTTCCTGCTGGTTCATATATCTCTGAGTCATCTGAGGAAAATTGAAGGCAGCCTCTTTAACTTATTCTTTTAGGTCATGGCTAAAGATTCGTCTCACTGGGCATGGCTCCGTGACAGGCCCCTTCACCATGGTGGCGCAATGAGGAGCTACTTGAGAAATGAGGAGGACCTGTTTCCACGAGGGCCAGGCTTCACCCCTCCTTGCTGTGCCCTGTGTACGCAGACAGAGAGCAACTACACCAACAGAACTGGTTCACCTTCTTCCCCAGAGAGTGATGCTTTTCCTCTGAATGAGTGGTCCCAAGAACTGATCATCCTTCCGCCAGAGATTCTGCTGGATCCAGGCACAACCTATGACATTCATAGTAAGTGCAGACTTGATCAATTTAGCAATTGATGTGTTCTTATTTTTAGCAAATGCCAACATCTGACAATAATAGAACAGTTTACATCTCAAATATGGTAAATGTTGAGAGCAATTCTATTGCCAGGGCTATTATAACCATATTAAAAACATAAGCGAAACTTGAACAAAGTGCTAGATATACTGATGTAGGATCTCCTGCTTAAAAGCAGAGACAAGGCTTTGAGAATCATTTGCCATTGAAGAAAACCATTTAAAAAATTGAATTTTAAGCATTACTGGAATAAACCTTTTGCACAGAAAATAGCTTACAATAAATTATGAGAAGAAACACAAATTAAACAGAAGGTAAATACTTCCTTAGTCCACAATAACAACCAAAGATAGATTCAAATGGGAAATTACTGGGAAGTGTGATTCAAAGTACAGAAAAATTTAATTCTGCCTGAGATCTACCGCAACCTCTAGACAAAGGTTGCCCCAGCTTTGCTACCTGAAACACTTACTGCTGACAAGAGAACCTTTTCAAAAGGAAATCTTATTAAATACATAATGAACATTACTCTAGCATCCCTCCAGACTAGTACAGATGAATGGACTGTGCATATCTACCAGCAGATGGAGACTGAGAATTCTTGACTTTAAATTAGCTACTAATAGGCTGTGCTATTTCCGAGTCAGTCTATTCTCAGTCTCCAGCAGGTGGAGGTGGTAAGTCTGTGCCTTCCCTGGAGTGCATCTTAGGCTTTTCAGAGAGGGGGGTGTCCTTCAGTCCCTTCCAGCCTGAGCTTCTGAATAGTTGAAGGCATTTGGATAGAATTTAGACTAAAAATAAAAGAAACCTCTGGGCATTTTCCTCTTTCTTCTACTGGATGGAGGCGGGAATTTTCAATCCCCTTTAGCTTTGGTGGTGCCACACTCGGTAGAGTCCCTTCTTCCTGTCTCCCACCTCCCCATTATTTACTAGTGCCACATTTTTTTTTTCTCTGCCTGTCCAATGGCCACTTTGAGAGCTAGTGGAATCTGCCCTATTGAGAAAAGTAAACAAAAACAAACCAGGAGTCTTTAGAGCAGCGTTTCTCAACTCAGTCCTGGAGTACCCCCTTGCCAGTCAGGTTTTCAAGATATCCACAATGAATATGCATGAAAGACATTGCATATAATAGAAGCAGTGTATGCAAATCAAGTTTATGCAAATTCAGTGTGGATATCGTGAAAACCTGACTAGCAAGGTGGTGCTTCAAGACCGAGTTGAGAAACACTGCTTTAGAGCAGGGGTGTCTACTAACTCAATCGCATAAGGAGCCTGTGTTTTAGATTTTGGCCAAGTCGCAGGCCAAATTTTTTATTAAGATAATTAGGGGTCCTTTTATTATCCCAGGACAAGCAGGCAGCATATTCTCACACAAGGGTGATGTCACCGACAGAGCCCCAGCACGGAGCACTTCAAAAGTGCATCACCACTTTAAGTCTTTAGAAAGTTTGTGATAGCCCGCACTGCACATGTGCGAGTGCTTTCCCGCCCGACGTAGGCGCGTGGTCCCTCAGATTCTTAGTTTTTGCAGAGCTAAGAAGATGTGTTTCAACGGCCGTTGAAAACTTTTTTGTCTTCCGCTCTCGCGTTTGTGACTTTTTAGTCATTTTCACATTGTTTTTTTCTTTACCTTACCTTTGGTTAAAAAAAACCTTTCTTTTTTTATCCCTTGCAGTTTCTGGCCCGGCGGGGCCTGTTTGTCCACCTTGGCCACTGTTTTTAATTTGGCCAAGGCGGTGTTCTCGTCGTTACGCCACTGACGGGATTTAAGAAGTGCTGTCGCTGTGCTTGGCCCATCTCTATGACTGACCCACATCACTGGTGTCTCCAGTGTTTAGGGCCAGAGCACCATCCCGATCAGGATCGGTTGGCCAACGCTCCTTGAATTGGGGATGAGCTTTTTGGACTATCTATGGACACGGCCAGTCACAAGCTCTTTGCCCATGAGACCCGGTGGGACACATTGATCAAACCAAAGAAGAAGCCTGCTTCTTACGAGTGCAGGTATAATGTGAGGCCTGCTCCTCCTCCTCAACTAGGAAGCAAAAGCAGCAACCACGTCAGCAACCTAAACAGGATGCTCAACAAAAACCTACACCGCCTTTTTGACGTGTTCCTCAGGAACATAGCCACAGTTCCCATTCTCCAGCCTCTACCTCAGCCAATCGGAGGGCTGCTTAATCATTACATAAACCATTGGGAGCTCATTACTACAGATCTCTGGGTTCTAGACATTATTCATCAAGATATGCACTCCATTTTCATACCCTACCTCCAGATCATCCTCCAAAAGTCTATTTTGGACCCTGCACAGTCCTCTCTTCTCCTTCAAGAGATTCAATCCCTCTTTCTTCTAAATGTCATCAAAGAAGTTCCTCTATCTCAACAACATCAGGGATTTTACTCCTGTTACTACTTAATTCCAAAGAGACTACGACCCATTCTGGATCTCAAAGATCTCAACAAATTTCTAGTCAAAGAGAAATTCCGGATGCTCTCCCTCGCCCTGCTTTATCCACTTCTGGATCAGAATGACTGGCTATTGTCTCTGGATCTCAGGAAATATCTCCACTTGCAAGTGAATCAGCGTCGTCATCAGTACAAGGTCCTTCCTTTTGGCCTGACATCTTCTCCCAGAGTCTTCACGAAGTGCCTGATTGTAGTAGCCACATCTCTCTGATCCCACTGTCTTCAAGTCTTTCCTTACCTGGACGACTGGTTGATCAAAGCTTCTTCGGCTCAGGATGTGGCTCTGGCAACATCTCCAAGTTTTGGGATTCGAAGTCAATTTCCCCAAATCCAACCTAATTCCGTCTCAACACCTTCAGTTCATTGAGGCTATCCTAAACACTATTCTCATGAGAACATTTCTCCCTCCAGATCGCCTGTATGCTCTCTTCAGCCTCTGTCAACAGGTGTTCACTGTTCAGACCATCTCTGCGAGACGCATGATGGTTCTCCTCGGCCACATGGCTTCCACAGTGCATGTGACACCACTGGCAAGGCGACATCTTCACACTCCTCAGTGGACTCTTGCTTCCCAGTGGTCTTGAGTGACAGATCGTCTATCACAGCATATCTCTGTCACATCATTTCTTCAGCAGTCGCTTCAATGGTGGATGACCTCCTCCAATCTATCTAGAGGCCTACTTTTTTTACTTGCCTCCTCATCAAAGGGTGCTAACGACGGACACATCTCCTTATACCTGAGAATCACGTCTGGATGGCCTTCAAACCCAGAGTCAATATTCAAGGGGAGAAGAATTCCCCATCAGACAACCTCAGCAGAATTCTTCAATCTCACGAATGGACTCTCAGTTCTGCAGCTCTCCATCCCATCTTTCTTCAATGGGGCACTCCACAAGTGGACTTATTTGCGGCTCCCCACAATCACAAGTTGCCCCTGTTTTGCTCCAGACTATACTCTCCTTACCATCTGGAAGCAGATGCTTTTCTTTTGGATTGGACGAACATGTTTCTTTATGCATTTCCGCCCACTCCTCTCATATAAAAGACTCTGTTCAAACTCAAACAAGAGTCAGCCACCATGATTCTAATTGCTCCTCGGTGGCCCATTCGGTTACTTCAACTCAGCTCCAGGGAGCCAATACCTCTGCAGATTTTTCCTATTCTGCTTACTCAGCATCAAGGATCTCTTCTACATCCCAACCTGCACTCATTACACCTGACAGCTTGGTTTCTCTCGGGCTGAATCCATCTGACTTACATCTCTCTCAGCCTGTACGCAATATTATTGACGCCTCCAGGAAACCAGTCACTCAACAATGTTATCAACAAAAGTGGACTTGGTTTTCGTCCTGGTGTCTCCTTCATCATCATGATCCAACTTCCTTGTCAGTGGAATTGGTGTTGGATTATTTACTCTATCTGTCTGACTCTGGCCTCAAATTTACATCTATTAGAGTCCATCTCAGTGCTATTACAGCTTTTCACCTGCCAGTAGAGGGAAAGCTTCTTACTGCTCACCCTTTGGTCTCCAGATTCATGAAAGGACTTTTCAATGTGAAACCACCTCTCAAACCTTCTCCAGTGGTCTGGGACCTTAATATGGTTCTTTCCAGGTTAATTGAGCCTCCATATGAACCAATGGCCACTGTTCATCTCAAATTTCTTACCTGGAAAGTTGTCTTTCTTATCTTGCTCACATCTGCCAGGAGAGTCGGTGAGTTGCAAGCATTGGTGGCAGATCCACCCTTCACCATTTTTCACCATGATAAAGTGGTTCTATGCACGCATCCAAAGTTTCTACCGAAAGTTGTGACGGAGTTTCATCTCAATCTGTCGATTTTTCTCCCAGTTTTTTTCCCTAAGCCTTATTCTCATGCAGGAGAAACAGCTCTTCACACTCTGGACTGTAAGAGTGCTTTGGCCTATTACATAGACATGACAAAACTACACCACACATCCCCTCTACTCTTCTTCTCATTTGATCCTATCAAGTTGGGGCACCCTGTTTCCAAGAGAATGATTTCCAACTGGGTAGCTGCCTGTATATCGTTCTGCTATACTCAGACTAGACTGCACCTGGAGAGTTGTGTCACAGCTCACAAAGTCCAAGCTATGGCAGCTTCTGTAGCTTTCCTTAGATCTCCTATTGAGGAAATCTGTAAAGCTGCCACCTGGTCCTCAGTTCCTACATTCAGCTCGCATTATTGTCTGGAGTCTTTCTCCAGATGGGATGGTCACTTCGGTCAGTCAGTATTACAAAATGTATTTTCTTAGAGCCCAACACGCCCACCATCCCATTCTAGTTAGCTTGGAGGTCACCCATGTGTGAGAATATGCTGCTTGCTTGTCTTGGGATAAAGCACAGTTACTTACCGTAACATGTGTTATCCAGGGACAGCAGGCAGATATTCTCACAACCCACGCACCTCTCCTGGTTGGCTTCTTAGCTGGCTTACCTTAACTGAGGGACTGCATGCCTACATCGGGCGGGATGGCACTCGCGCATACGTGGTGTGGGCTATTGCGAACTTTCTAAAGATTTAAAGTGGCGATGCACTTTTGAAGTGATCCGTGCCGGGGCTCTGTTGGTGACGTCACCCATGTGTGAAAATATCTGCCTGCTGTCCCTGAATAACACATGTTATGGTAAGTAACTGTACTGTAAGGTGTGCTAACCAATTTAGCACGTGCTAAAGATTAGTGCACTCTAAATGCTAAGGCATCCATTATATTCCTATGGGCATCATAACATTTAGCGCATGTTAAATTGGTTAGTGCACCTTAATAAAAGGACCCCTTAGTCTTAGTAGAAGTATAGGGTTACAGTCTCTCAGACCCCACGTCGGCTCTGTGGTGTAAACAAAATAAATAAAAAAGACTTTTCCTCTGTTTTTTAAGGTCCTAGTTCACGCTTGCTGTCTAGCACCAGCTCTTGACAGGATACACATTTCAAATCTGACATATTGTAATCACAAAATAGAAAATAAAACTATTTTTTCTACCTTTTGTTGTCTGGTCATTTTGTTTTTCCATCATCTTTGTCCCAGTTTTTTTTTCTGCTTTTTGTCTATCTTCTTTTAATTTTCTTTCCAATATCTGCTGTCCATTTTTTCTCCTCTTTTCTCTTGTTCCATTCCTTCCTTCTGCCTGTCTCCAACGTATTGATTTTTCCCATTCAGCTTTCTTAACTTTTTCTCTTTTGCATCTGTTCACTCAAATCTTGCCCTCTTTCTCACCCTTCTTTTTCAGTTTTCGGCTACCTCTCAATTCTTCATTTCCTCTGTCCTTAGCTCTTCCATTTCCCATCTCACTCCTTTCCCAGCCTCCTATTTCTTACTATCTACTCCCATTACTATATCTCTCCTCCTCTCTCCCCATTGTCCAACATTTTACTCCCTCTCTTTTCTGTTATTTTCCCTTCCCCCCTTGATGCTGAACAGTGAGATGGAAGGGAAAAAAAAGAGATGCTGCATCTCCCTCCCTTCCACCCCCAGGACTAACATTTCTCCCTCCCTTCTATCCCCAGATCCAGCATCCCTCCCTCCACCCAGGTCCACCAATTCTCCCTTTCTCTTCCCAACAGCTCTCCTTTCAAGTATCTCTTTCCCTCTTCCTCTACACCACCCCAGATCCAATTTCTCTCCCTTGAGAACATTGTCCACCATCTATCTCTCTCTCTCGCTCTCCTCTGTTTCTGACCCCTTAAGCTCTCCCCCCATGTCCAATCTGGCACTGCTTTTAATACCCTTCCCCTGCCTACTTAAAAAAAACAAACAAAAAAACAGTTAGTCTAGGAGGCTTCCTCTGCCCAGCATATCCTCCTCCTTCTCTCTGTGCAGTCCAATGTTGCCGTCATGCTGAAAGTGGCCTGCGGTTGTGCTCTCGGAACTTCCCCTTCTCATGGCCCATCAAAGACCACAAAGCCTCTGTCGCAAACTGCTCAAATTATCATCCAATCTCTAATCTACCATTTTTGACTAAACTCACTGCGAAAACAATATTTCAACAGTTATGACTTCACTTAAAAAACAATCATCCTCCATCTGAATCAGACTGGATTCAGGAAACATCACTCAACAGAACATTCTATGATAGGCCTCACTACCACCATGCTCAATTACTTAGATCAAAGTAAAATCACTGTTCTCATATTTTGACCTCTCGGCAGCTTTTGATACGGTTGATCATACCCTTTTGCTTAACAGACTTAACTCTATAGGAATCTCTGACAACACTTACAATTGGTTTGCTTCTTTCTTTTCAAACAGAACCTCTAAAATTATTATCTGACAACCAGAAACAAAAATTTGGCATTCCACAAGGATCTATACTATCCCCTCTTCTTTTTAATATCTTTATTTCTCTCCTCCTTACAATAGCTCAATCTCTTGGATTCCTATGCAGAGGACTTCCAGTTACTTTATCCAATTAACTTGACTGACAAACAAGAAATACATGCCATCAACTTAAAACTTGAGACAATTAATTAATGGCTCCTCAGTAACATGCTATTTTTTAATCCGCAAAAATCAAGCAGGGATGATTTTCTCCCCAAATAACTCCAATAATTTACCATTTCTCCCATTTTTCTAAAATCTACTCTGTTAAAATTCACAAACACTGTCAAAATTCTTGGAGTAATACTAGATAACAAGCTAATGTTCCACACTCAAATAGGCTCTGTCATTAAAAAGTGCTTTTACAAACTAAGAATGATTAGATCCATATGAAATCTATTAGAACCTTCCTTTCAACATCCTTCTTCATTCCTTAGTCATCTCTTAGTTAGACTACTGTAACTCGTTATATAATGGCCTCCCTCAAAAAGAACTCCGTAGGCTACAAATTATTTAAAACACGGCTGTTAAACTAATACATAAAGGAAAAAAATTTGATCATGTAACCCCATTCCTAATAAAATCACATTGGCTTCTGATAACACACTGAATTACATATAAAATTTTACTGTTAACATTTTAAATAAAATCCCTTCATATCTTGGACAGGCTGATTATTCCTTACATTTCCATTAGAATTAAGATCAAATACCCAAAATTTATTACATATTCCCTCAGTTAGAAGTCATTTGCAACAGCTATGTCCTGGAATTCGATCGGCCTTTGTCAGATGCCTTTTTGTTGTCCTTGCCTTCTGGAAGAAAAAGGTGGTTCACCAGACCATGCAGAGATTGATTACACGTAGGGTTGTAGTGTCTGTACTACCTGCGGAGGTGGGACTCTGTCAATATGCCATCTACTTTACGATGCCCAAAAAGGAAGGTTCCTTTCGACCCATCTTGGATCTCAAGGAGGTCAACTGAGCATTGTGAGTACTCTCTTTTCATTTGGAGACTCTGAAGTTGGTCATCCTGGTGGTTCAACCAGGAGAGTTGCTCAAGTTGCTCAATCTGACAGAGGCTTACCTGCACATCCCAATTAGAACTTCTCATCAGCAACTCTTCAGTTTTGTGTGTTTGTTTGACCTTTGAGAGAGTTCGAGGATCTGTAGCTAGGCCATGGTAGTGGTTGCAGCTGCATTGCATTAGGAATGTACCAAAATCCTTTCCTATCTGGACGACTGGTTGATTCGAGCAATGTCCTTTCAAGAGTTTGATGGTTATAGACTGCATTGTTCAGTTCTAGTTGCTGGGTTGGGTTGTCAGTTTTCCCAAAACTTACCTGGGGCCCTCTCAACTGGAGCACCTTGGAGTTTGCTTCGATACCAACTTGGCGCAAGTTGTTGTTTTTTTTTTGGGGGGGGGTTCTTCTGGTGCACTTAGCAAAGCTTCAGGATCAGATTTGTTCCCTCTTGTTTTCTCCATGTCCCTTAGCGTAGGACTTCCTTCAGGTCTTGGAGATGGTTCAGTGAGCTCAAGCCCACTTGAGACACTTGCAATATGATCTCCTAACCAGATGGTCTCTACAAGTCTATCCGCTGGAGGCTTGGGTGCCTCTGAGTGGTTTGGCTCGATGCAGACTTCAATGGTGGCTGTGTTCCGCCAGACTCGCCTAGGACAGGAGTCTCGAGCAGTCACAGTGGATGGTCATAATGATGGAAGTCAGCTTGTTGGGATGGGGGGCACATTGTCTGGGCTGGTCGGCACAAGGGCAGTGGTCACCGGAGGAGTCCAGGAGTCTATGTGATCTATCAGTCATTTGGAGACTAGAACAATTTGGTGCTGTTGGCTTTTTGTGATCTGTTGTAAGATCAGGAAGTTTGCATTCTCTCTGACAATGTGAGAACAGTGATGTACGTAAATTGGCAGGGGGCACCAAAAGTTGTCTGTTAGCACAGGAAGCTGCATTAATGATGGAGTGGGCAGAAGTTCATCTACAAAATTTGTTGGAAGCTCATGTGGCAGGGGTAGACTGAGGTAGTGTCAGAGAGGCGGAGATCATCATGGACGAGAGGACCATCAAAGAAGTCAGGGAGTTAGAGAAGTTCATAGAGAATGTTCCTCTCGTCCATGTTGATCTCTGCCTCCCTGATACTACCTCAGTTGACCCTTCATAGATCCCAGAGAGTGGTCCTTGAGAGGTCAACACCTTAGACTTTATAGTCAAGACGTGGGGTCAACTGATTCTAGACCGGATGGCAATGTCTCTCAGTACCAAGGTTCCTCGTTTTTTTTCAGTTGTTGCTGGGACACTCAGGCAGAAGTGCTGAATGCCCTACTTCAGCCTCGGCCAACCAGTAGTCTCCTGTACATGTTTCCTCCGTGGCCTCTAATAAGCAGGATTCTCCTTCAGTTGTCATGCCAGCTGGGTAGTTCTCGTAGCACCCGATTGGCCATATCATTCAAGGTTGGTTTGGGGACCTGGTTCACCTTCAGGTGGCGCCACCTCTTCGCCTTCCTCTCTCAGAAAATCTTCTCTCTTAGGGTCCCATTCACATGTTCGATCCGGCTCTATATTGTCTTATGGCATGGCTCTTTTGAGAAGTTGCAACTAAGGAAGAAAGGATATTTGGACTATGTTATTTCCACCCTCTTAGGGTCTTGGAAATTTTCCACTTAGCTTGTGTGTGAGTTTGGCGTGTATTTAAGGACAGTTCAGGCATCTATTCTGGATTTTTTTGGGTTTTCTCCAAGAGGGTCTGGAGAAGGGTCTCTCCTGGTCCGTGAGGGTCCAAGTAGTAGCCTTGTTGGTTTTCCAAGGTGTAGTTCGGGGCCACTGGCTGGTTATTCAGCCAGATGTTATCCTTTTCTTAAGGGCATTTTGCATTCTTCAGCCGCCAACTTATCCATTAGTTCCTTTTTGGGACCTTAACCTAGTCCTGACAGGGCTGGTGCAGCTCCCCTTTGATCTGTTGGGTTCCTATACTCTTAAGGATCTGACCTTGAAGACGGTAATTTTGGTAGCAATTATATCCACAAGGCGCGTATCGGTGTTGCAATCCCTTTTCATATAGGCCTCTCTTTTTCAAAATTATTTTCAAGGGAGCAGGTTGAGCTCTGGATGGTGCCTTCCTTTCTACCCAAGGTAGTGTCTCCCTTTCATGTCGATCAGATGGTGTCTCTTCCGGTCTTGGGAAGCCAGGATGGCTCTATGAAGCAGATACATCTAAGGAAACTTGATGTCCGCAGAGCTCTGTGCACTTATCTCAGTAGGACTTAGGAGTTCTGTAGCTTCGACTGTGCTGTTCGCCGGTTGGAGGAAGGGGGTAAGAAGCAGCAACCATTACATGCTAGATTAAGTGTGGTCCTCTGAATTTCTTTGTGCATCATTATAGGGTGGATGTGCAAACACAACAATATGTTTCAGGGGCATGGGTGCTGAAGTCGGGCCTAGCTGGGTCCCCCCTTAATGGTCATTGCTTTTGTACTTCCCATTGATCTATGCCAGGCTGGAGGGACACTAGAGAAGGTGAAATCAGACTTACTTGCTAGAACATAAGAATATAAGACTTGCCGCTGCTGGGTCAGACCAGTGGTCCATCATGCCCAGCAGTCCGCTAACGCAGCCGCCCTTAGGTCAAAGACCAGTGCCCTATTTGAGTGTAGACTTACTTGCGTATGTTCTGTTCCAGTAGTAATTTATCCAACCTGGTCTTGAATCCCTGAAGGGTGCTTTCCCTTATAACAGCCTCCGGAAGAGCGTTCCAGATTTCTATCACTCTCTGGGTGAAGAAGAACTTCCTCACGTTTGTACGGAATCTTTTCCCTTCTAACTTTAGCGAGTGCCTTCTCATTCTCTTCACCTTGGAGAGGGTGAACAGTATCTCTTTCTTTACTAAGTCAATTCCCTTCAATATATTGAATGCTTCAATCATGTCCCCTCTCAGTCTTCTCCTCAAGGGAGAAGAGGCCCAGTTTCTCTAGCCTCTCATTTTACGGAAACTCCCTCAGTCCCTTAACCATTTTGGTTGCTCTTCTCTGGACTCTTTTGAGTAGTACTATGTCCTTTGTATCGTCAGCAAATTTAATCACCTCACTCATGCCAATTTCTAGGTCATTTATAACGATTTTGAAGAGCACTGAACCTTGCGGCACTCCACTTGTGACGCTTTTCCAGTCCGAGTATTGTCCATTCACCCCCACTCTGTTTCCTATCCTCCAACCAGTTTTTAAGCCATGTGAGTATATCACCTTTGATTCCATGGCTCGCAATTTTTCAAAGTAGGCGTTCATGCGGAACCTTGTCGAATGCCTTCTGAAAATCTAGATATATGATGTCGACTGGGTCACCTTTGTCTATCTGCCCATTTACTCCTTTGAAGAAGTGCAGTAAGTTTGTCAAGCAAGATCTTCCTTTGCTGAAGCCGTGCTGGCTGGTCCTCATCAGTTTGTATCTGTCAAGGTGATCGATGATGTGGTCCATCACCAGCGCCTCTACCATCTTTCCTGGTACGAAAGTCAGACTCACTGGTCTGTAGTTTCCCAGATCTTCCTTTGAACCTTTCTTGAAGATTGGTGTAACATTCGCTACTTGCCAATCTTCCGGAATCTTTCCTGATTTGATCGACAGATTGGCTATTAGTTGGAGAAGTTCAGCTATAACACCTTTCAGTTCCTTGATTACCCTTGGGTGGATGCCGTCCGGTCCCGGGGATTTATCATTTTTAAGCCTATCAATCTGTCTGCATACCTCTTCTAGACTGACCATCGTCCCTGTCAGTTTGCCATCTTCATTTCCTGTGTATAGCCTGTCGGTTTCCGATATATTGGATATATCCTCTTCGGTAAATACAGATGCAAAAAATGTGTTCAGTTTTGTCGGTGATCGATTTGTCCTCCTTTAGTACTTCCTTTATTCCCTGGTCATGTAATGGCCCCACCACTTCCTTCGCGGGTCATTTTCCCTTAATATATTGAAAGAATGGCTTAAAGTTTTTGGCCTCCTTCGCTATTTTTTTCTTCGTAGTCTCTTTTGGCCCCTCTTACCGCCTTATGGCACTTGCTTTGATGTTGTTTGTACTTTTTCCAGTTTTCTTCGGTTTTATCCTTTTCCATTCCTTAAACAAAGTCTTCTTGTCTCTAATCGCTTCCTTCACTGCTACAGTGAGCCACACCGGTTCCTTGTTCTTCTTCCTCTTGAAACCCTTGTTGATACGTGGTATATATAAATTTTGCGCCTCTGTGACTATCTTTAAAACAGGACCATGCTTGCTCTAGCTTATTTACGGTGCTTATCCTCTTCCTAATCTTCTTCCTCACCATGACTCTCATCCCTTCGTAGTTCCCTTTTTAGAAGTTCAGTGCCGTGGCCCATGTCTAGTTGAAGTGGATCATGTTGTGATCAATGTTTCCCAGCGTTCCTTCTACTTCTATATCTTGTGCCAGTCCTCGTCGTCCATTTAGAAATCAGTCTAGAATTGTATTTCCTCTCGTATTTTCCATGACAAGTTGTTCCAGGAAGCAATCGCCTACAGCATCCAGAAACTTGGTCTCTACTCCAGATAATTTAAGTCGCCCATGATAATTGTGTTGCCTCCCTTGCATTCGTGTTTAATCTCATCCATAATTTCTTCATCAGTCTCTTCGAACTGCCCTGGGAATCGGTAGTAGATGCCGATCTTTGTATCCATTCCATTTGTTCCCGGTATTTTAGCCCATAGAGACTCTACCTTATTGGTCGTTTCTGGTGTGTTCTCTCTGGTAGATTCAATTCGCTCTTTTATGTTTAGGGCATTACCCCTACCTTTTTGTTCTATTCTGTCTCTGTGGTATAGCTTGTATCCTGGTAGTACAGTGTCCCAGACGTTATCCTCATTCCACTATGTTTCTGTGATGCCGATGATGTCTAGGTTATCTTTTTGCACCATAGCTTCCAATTCCCCCATTTTATTCCATAGGTTCCTTGCATTTGTGTTCATACACTTAAGTTTAGGGCCTGTTACTTTCTTGCACTTTCTTCCTCCTTCCATCTCCCTTGCTTCTGTCCCTTTCGATCCGTTGGGATTTCTATCTTGCTTATGATCCGGTGAGTCTTCCCTGCAATCTTCTTGCACGGTATCCTCTGGGTATACCGTTTCCCAAACCATCGACTCTTGGTCGACTGTCTGCTTTCTCCTTCTTCTTAGTTTAAAAACTTCTCAATTTCTCCCTTGATGTTGCTCACAAGTAGCCTCGTTCCATCTCTGTTTAGGTGGAGTCCATCCTTCCTGTATAGCTTGCTCTTCCCCCAGAATGCTGTCCAGTTGTGCACAAAGTGGAATCATTCTTTCTCACACCAGCATCTCATCCATACGTTGACTGCCTGCAGTTCAATCTGCCTCTTCCTGTCGGCACTGGGTACCAGCAAGATCTCCAGCTTCCTTCCTAGTATCTGGAACTAGTCTTTCAGTGTTTCCCTGCTGTAGTTCCTGTTGCTCACATAATTTGTCCCAATGTGGATCACCATTACATATCTCCTCCTTCTGCATTGTTTTTTTTTTAAATTTTTTATTTATCAAATTTTAATACATTATCATTTATACAAATAATAAGGAAAAAGGAATTTTACAGAAATAAATAGACAAATCATATAACCTCCAAAGGGTTATCTCTATAATTTCCTCTAGTCCACATAATTTGAGAGAGAACAAATCAGGCATTAAATGAAACAGAAACATTTAAACATAATCATGATCAAAAAAAAGATCAAACATTATGGTGTTTTAATACAAAAGAAACTCCAAATATTAATTATGTGGCGAAAGAAGAAGAGCTCGCTTCATGATGTTGTAAAAATTGTTCTAACTGTATAGAGTCCCAATAAACATAATCATTTTCCTGAAATTTAATCAAGCATTTACAAGGAAACTTTAAATAAAATGTAGCACCCAAGGCTAATACCCTAGATTTCAAAACCAAAAAGGATTTTCTTCTTAATTGTGTTGCTTGGGCTACATCTGGAAATATTAATACATTATCTCCACAAAATTTTGTTTGTTTATTTTGGAAGTAAGCTTTCATTATTAAGGATTTATCTATCTCTCTCGTACACGTTATAAGAAGTGTAGATCTAGTTTGGATTATATCCTGTGAGTCTTCTAAGAAACCAGTCAAATCAAAATCAATTTTTCCCAACTGATCTATACCCGGTTCTATGGAGACTTTTTTCCTCTGAGGAATATAATATAAATTTGTTAGAGGCAAATTTTCTACGTCAGCCATCCCCAATACTTCCTTAAAATATTTCTTAACCAATATTTCTGGAGATATCAAATGAGTTTTGGGGAAATTGACTAGACGTAGATTTTTTGCTCTCTGCAAGTTCTCCATTTTTTCAAATTTCATATGAGTTATATGAAAATCCTTAACAGCTGTTGAGAAGACTGCTTGTAAAGTAAGCATTTGGGACTCTGTTGTTCTAATTGATTTTTCCATAATTTTTAAGTTTGAATCAACATTCACAAACTTATCAATCACTTCCTGTGAAAATTTTATATTCTGTGTCGCCACTGAATTTAATAACCCCTCCATTCGAGTATTAATTAGCCATAAATCTTTCAAAGTAACTTCCTGAGGTTCAGCCATGGGCTCTCTGGGAAACAAAGCCTCATTTTGAAAAGATAAGGCTTTTGGCATCACCCCATAAGATAATAAGGGTGATGTCTGTTGCTCAGAGAGTCCCACCGGCCGAGAAGTGGAGCCAGAATTTGGCTCCAAAACGCCAGGAATACCTGGTGGAGGCGGTGGAGTTCTGCCTGGAGGACTAAGAGATGCTCCTGAAAGCGAGTTCGCTCCTTGGCTATGGCTTAAGACACTAGATGAAACAAAATGTCTATCTATGGGACCTGTCAAAATAGGTGTAGACACCTTTGCTTTCCCTTTTCTTTTCCCCTTATTACAATTTTAATTTTAATACATACGATTTCTCCCGTTTCTCCCAGTGTCTCCAAGGGGCTCCCAAGGGGGGAGCCCCTTTGGCCATGCCCTGCGGCCGCGCGCCGCAGTCACAGCATCCCTTTCAACCATGGAGAAAGGACCCGCGTGACGTCAGGCATCTGTCTCCACAGGTGCCTGCAGGGATTCAGCTGCCCGACCTCCAGGCTTCAGTTGTTGTAAAAGCGCTGCATTCCTGAGCAAATATTAAGTCCAGCAGGTAAATTACACCACAATCCTGTATCTCCCCGGTCTCCTGCAGTCGCAGCGTCCCTTTCAACCACGGAGAAAGGACCCGCGTGACGTCAGGCGTCTGTCTCCACAGGTGCCTGCAGGGATTCAGCTGCCCGACCTCCAGGCTTCAGTTGTTGTAAAAGCGCTGCAGTCCTGAGCAAATATTAAGTCCAGCAGGTAAATTACACCACAATCCTGTATCTCCCCAGTCTCCTGCAGTCGCGGCGTCCCTTTCAACCACGGAGAAAGGACCCGCGTGACGTCAGGCGTCTGTCTCCACAGGTGCCTGCAGGGATTCAGCTGCCCGACCTCCAGGCTTCAGTTGTTGTAAAAGCGCTGCAGTCCTGAGCAAATATTAAGTCCAGCAGGTAAATTACACCACAATCCTGTATCTCCCCAGTCTCCTGCAGTCGCGGCGTCCCTTTCAACCACGGAGAAAGGACCCGCGTGACGTCAGGCGTCTGTCTCCACAGGTGCCTGCAGGGATTCAGCTGCCCGACCTCCAGGCTTCAGTTGTTGTAAAAGCGCTGCAGTCCTGAGCAAATATTAAGTCCAGCAGGTAAATTACACCACAATCCTGTATCTCCCCCTCCTTCTGCATTGTTGATGATCCTGTCGACACGACTCATTATATTCTCCACCTTGGCTCCTGGTAGGCAGGTTACCAGTCAATCCTGTTTTCTCCTGCTATGTGGCTGTCGACTTGTCAGATGATGGAGTCTCCCACGACGATTGCTGTCTTCCCTATCTTCTCTTGTTTCGCTAGCCGCAGGTCCGTGTCCTTGGTGTACGTCCATCTCTCTAGCCACAGGTCTGTGTCCTCGGTGCACTTCCATCTTTCCTCCTCCTGGCGTTGACCTGCATCAGACTCGTCTTCCTGTGGGTTCTCCCCGCTGTTTCCAAGTCCTGGTTCTGCTGCTGTATCATCTAGTCCTTTCTTGTGATTGTCCTCCAGGTGATCCTCACTCTCTGTGGATGTATCTTGGCAGTTCCTCTGTTGTTCCACGGCCTATC
Source organism: Geotrypetes seraphini (assembly GCF_902459505.1). Taxonomy (NCBI): domain Eukaryota; kingdom Metazoa; phylum Chordata; class Amphibia; order Gymnophiona; family Dermophiidae; genus Geotrypetes; species Geotrypetes seraphini. The sequence continues at coordinate 67,965,583 of NC_047091.1, read as the reverse complement.
TGTATGCCTCCTCGATGAACTTCTCTAACTCCCTGACTTCTTCGATGTTCCTCTCTTTCATGAAGTTTCCAGCCTCTTTGATCTCCTCCCCAGCTGCTCGAAGTCTTCTAGTTCTAGTACTCTGCCTCCAGTAGCTTGACTTGCTTCTTCAGGCCTTCCAATTCCTCGCATCGAGTGCATACATAAGACTGCCTCCCAGAGGGGAGGTAGTCATACATATGACAAATGGTATAGAAGACTGAGTAGCTCATCATCCTGTTTCTATCTGCTATTTCCATTGCTGTCCGCTTGCCGGTCTGTTGTCTGGAGTGGCTTCTCCTTGTTTCCCGGGTCTTATGTACCCTATATGCTTTCTCCCGCTGCATGTAGCGTCCTTGGTGCTGTTACTGTGTAGTCACTCTCCTAATTATATACCTATTATCCCTGCTTCTGTTGTGTATGTCTTCTGCGTCTGCTGTGTTTGTCCTCCGTGACTGCTGTGTTTATTTATTTATCTGCTGCTGTTCGTGTCTGTCCTGTTGCCTTTTGTGAGACTTGCCTGTGTAAGTGTCCTTCCCTGGTGTTTCTTCAGTGCAGTGACTTGTCCCTTCTTAAGGCGCTCTTGCTAAGGCGAGCGCCTTTAATGGCTGAGCGCTGTTGGCCTCTCCCATTTTAAGGGGGAGCTCTGGTGGATGACGGGGGCTGGGCAGAGCTACCTCTCACTGCTGCCCCTTGCTCTCTCCTGCCTTCTGCTCCTTCTTCCCCTCTTCTCTCCTCTCCCGTTTGCCTTCTTTTCTCTCTTTTTGTCTCCTCTCCTGCTTGCCTGCACAAGCCTCTAGCTGAGCACTGTTGACCCCTCCCCTTTTAAGGGAGAGCTCCAGTGGATGGTGGGGTTGGATGGAGCTACCTCTTGCCACTGCCGCTTGCTCTCTCCTGCCTTCTGCTCCTTCTTCCCCTCTCCTCTCCTGTTTGCTGCCTTTCCTCTCCTTTTGCCTCCTCGCCTACCCGAGCCTCTAGCTGAGCGCCATTGGCCCCTCCCCTTTTAAGGGGGAGCTCCGGTGGATGACCAAAGGTTCATCAAGCTCAGTATTCTGTTTCCAACAGTAGCCAACCAAGGTCCTAAGTACCTAGTTAGATCTCAAGTAATATAACAAATTTTATGCTGCTTATCCTAAGAATAAGCAATGGATTTCCCTAAGCCATCTCAATAAAGGCCTAATGTCTTCTTTTTTAGGAATTTATCCAAACCTTTTTTCTTTAGCGTCTCTCCAGACTGGCACTTAGAATACATTATGCTATGTTGGGCTTAGAATACATTATGCTATAAAACAATAAAATTCAGCAGAAATATACTAGCTGTGAGGTCAATATCTGATTTACCAGTAAATATTCTGGGACATCAACTTACATATTTTTTTAATAAATCAGTTTTTAGTAATTTCCTGAAGGACATATGAGTGAGCTTGAAAATAATGGTTCTTAACCACTGATCCATTTTACCTGCCTGAAAGCTGAGCAGTTTATCTAAAAATCTCTTGTATTGACAGGGTTTAATAGTTGGAAAGATAAACAAACGTTGCCCTCGAGTATTCCTATTAGGACTGTATCGCTCAAAGCATAAAGACAAGTAGTTAGGAGCCATACCAAACAGTACTTTAAAACAGGTGCAACCAAACTTAAACAACCAGTGTAACTGTCTGTAAAATGGGGAAATATGGTCACGACGTAAATGGAGTACCTGCTGGTGCAAATCTCCTGATGAGGCACTGGGACTACCGCTTTGAGGTCCAGCAACCTGAGCAGTGTTTGCCAAAAAGCTCTCCTCTTCCAAGTTGCCTGAAAAGGAGAGGAGAGGAAATGAACTGGCAAAGGTCGGGAAAACTCCAGAGCATAATCATCCCTGAAAGGACTGCATGCATTGGAAGAAATGTCCTCTGGAGGCCAGGGTGGTACCTACGAAATTCATTGAAACATCCTCGGGCAGAACCACCTCGCCAAGCCTGGCGAGGTTGGTCCTCCGGTAACCAAGGCACCTTAGAGTCACTCAAAGCCTGAACCAGCTTATCCAACTCCTCCCCGAAGAGAAAGGAGCCCTGAATGGGAAACTTACTGAGCTTTAGCCTTAGACGCAGAATCCGCCAACCAATCCCAAACCCACAGGGTCGCTCCACCAGCTGTCCGATTGATATTTGGATTGAGGAAAAAAGACCATATCAGTCCCTACTATCGCCTATTACATTGGCTCTTGATAGAGGCATGAGTACTATTCAAATTTTCTTGTATCTGTTTTAAGTTGATTTGGGGAATTGCCCCAACTTAACTTAACTCATTTTGCGTTATATAGCCCACTGAGGACAACTAAGAGTTCTAATTTATTTGCCTATCCAAAAATTATTGGCTGCAGATACAAGACTTTTTTGGATAGAACCCTTGCATTCCAAGCAACTAAGCAGCAGTCCTGATGGGGTAATTACATCGGTGGAGTCATGATGTCTTATGGTGCATTTCAAAAAGTAATTAAATCAGCGTTGTTTGACAAATTCATTTCCTAAAAGTGGATATCAGGGTCTTAATTCCTTACACCCTTACAAGAATCCTTAGGTCTACCGATCAGCATCTACTTTCAGTTCCTTCTCTTAAGGTCATCAATACGCGTCGACAATACATCTTCTCTATAACAGCCCCGCAACTGTGGAACTCTGCCCATTTATCTAAGGCAGGGGTGTCAACTCAATCACATAAGGGGCTGAAATCTGAAAAAAAAAGCTAAGACACGGGCCAAATTTTTAATTAAGATACTTAGAGGTCCTTTTATTAAAGTACGCTAACCGATTTAGTGCGTGCTAAATGCGTACCTTAATAAAAGGACCCCTAAGTGACTAAGAATTAGTCTTAGTAGAAATATAAGGTTACAACGTTTCCAACCCCACGCTGGCTCTGTGGTGTAAACAAAATAAATAAAAAAGACTTTTCCTCTCTCTGTTAGGTCCTAGTTCACGCTCGCTGTCTAACACCAGCTCTGGCAGGATACACATTTCAAATCTGACATATTGTAATCACAAAACAGAAAATAAAATTATTTTTTCTACCTTTTGTTGGTCCCAGGCTCTGGTTGTCTTCTGATAACTCGCTTGCCAGGGTCTCTTGCCTATTTGTCGTTTTCTTCGTTCTCGGTGCTAACCATCCATCTTCCGTCTCTGTCCTCCCTTTCCATTTTCCTGTCCTCCCTTTCCATTTTCCTTCCCTCCCCTGGAGATCTGCCATCTTTAATAACATCCCTCCCATCGTATAGTTGAACCTCGGGTTTCTGTTTCCCACATGTAATACTTTACATTTCTCAACGTTGAATTTCATCTGCTATCTCGTCGTCCATTCCCCTAGTTTGTTAAAGTCCCTTTGCAATTCTTCGTAGTCCTCTTTAGTCCGAGCTCCACTAAATTGTTTGGTGTCGTCCGCAAATTTTATTATCTCACACTTCGTCCCTGTTTCTAGATCATTTATGAATATATTAAATAGCAGCAGCCCGAGCACCGAGCCCTGCGGGACCCCACTCGTGATCCTCCTCCAGTCCGAGTAGTGGCCCTTCACTCATACCCTCTGTTTCCTACCCGCCAACCAGTTCTGATCCATCTATGTACGTCTCCTTCCACCCCATGGTTCTTCAGTTTCCGGAGTAGGCATTCATGGGGCACCTTGTCAAAGGGTTTTTGGAAATCTAGATATATGATGTCTATGGGGTCTCCTTTGTCCATCCATTTGTTAATTCCTTCGAAGAAGTGCAATAAGTTCGTTAGGCTCGATCTCCCCTTGCAGAAACCATGTTGGCTGGTTATCAGAAGTTCGTTTCTTTCCAAAATGTTCATTGATGTTTTCTTTTATCAGTGCTTCCGCCATTTTCCCCGGAACCGAGGTCAGACTCACCGGTCTGTAGTTTCCCTGGTCACCTCTTGATCCCTTTTTAAAGATGGGCGTAACGTTGGCTATCTTCCAGTCCTCTGGGATCATGCCTGTTTTCAGGGATAAATTGCAAATTTGCTGCAGTAGTTCCGCTATCTCCTCCTTTAATTCCTTCAGAACCCTTGGATGGATTCCGTCCGGACCCGGGGATTTGTCAGTTTTTAGTTTTTCTATCTGCCTGCGTACATCTTCAAGGCTCACTTCATGGATGTTAATTTTTCTGCTTGATTTCCATTGAAGAATTGCTCAGGTTCCGGTATGTTGGATGTGTCTTCGTTTGTAAATACAGATGAAAAGAACATGTTAAGTCTTTCTGCCACTTTTTCTCTTCCTTCACCACTCCCTTCCTGTCTCCGTCGTCCAGTGGTCCCACCTCCTCCCTAGCCGGTTGCTTCCCTTTAACAAAGTGGTTCTTAACCTGGGTTCGACCGAACCCCAGGGGTTCGGTGAGTCAGTCTCGCGGGTTTGGCGGAGGTCAAAACACACCTCCGACTCGTATAGCGCTTCAGTCACATTCAGTCATCTATCAGTTATTCAGTGATTTTGATCAAGACTGATCGTGTACTCGGTTTCTTGATCTATCAATCTGTAACTAATGCCTTATATACATCAATCAATTCCTGATCAAAATTTGTGATTTAACTGATAGATGATTGAATGTGACCGAAGCGCTTATGATTCGTGATGATACGCCCCGCTTGTCCATAATTGGCTACAGGTGATTACGCAACATCGCTTGGCCTATCTGTGCTGAAGGGGATTTGGTGCGCACAGTAGTCGAATTGTAACTGTTGTGATGGTACGTCGTGTGATACCTATCTTAATATTTTAATCCCTTACTAACTATGTCGAGCAAAATACGAAAGTGGTCGGACGAATATGTACAATATGGATTCACATGTATAACGGAACATGATGGGAGTCAGCGTCCTAATTGCATGATTTGCAATGCCAAGTTGAGTAATTCTAGTCTAGCTCCGGCAAAACTAAGGGAACACTTCCTTAAGCTGCATGGAGATAAAAAATACAAGAACACAACGCTCGCTGAATTCAAGGTGAAGAGAGCAAGATTCGATGAAAAGGCTACTCTGCCTGTTCTCGGCTTTGTACCCATCAACAAACCGATCCTCACAGCATCGTACGAAGTTGCTTACCTGATCGCAAAGCAGGGCAAACCACACACCATTGGTGAAACACTCATAAAACCAGCTGTGTTGAAGATGGCGAATATCATGCTGGGAAAAGCGGCTGAAGTTCAGTTATCTGAAATTCCTCTTTCAAATGACATCATCAGCAACAGAATAGAGGTTGAGAATCTCGGAGAGAGCGAGACCAGAAGGCTTTGAGCACCAAGCCTTCTGGTCTCGCTCTCTCCGAGATTCTCAGATTGAGAATCTCGGAGAGAGCGAGACCAGAAAGCTTTGAGCATGCGCAAATGCTCAAAGCCCAGTCCAGCCTGGCACGAGGAAGAAGAAGGATCTCCCTCGCACAGCCCAGCCCAGCAACAACGAGGGAGGATCTTTGGGCACTGGCACTGGCACGTCCTGTGCATTGGTGCTGGTGCCAGTGCCCAATCGGGTAAGAGATGTTTTGCGGTGCTGGGGGGGATGTAGGATTGCGGGGGAGGGTGGATGACGCGAGCAGGGGGGAGGATGCCGGTTCGCAGGCCAGAAGAGTAAGCGGGAGTGGGAGGAGATTATAGCAGCATGCGCGGTATACGCGTGTGCGTGCTATATAAAAAATTTTTTTACTGAAATGCTTTGGACCCGCGCGCTATACGCGTATGCGTGTTATACACGTATGCGCGTTATATGGGTGAAAATACGGTACGTCCATGAGACGATTTTCAGAACTGCAGGCCTTTTCGTGGGGGCCTTCTGGCCAACATTCCTGGAGTTATCTAGGGAACAGGTAGTGCTACAGCAGATTCCTCCTTTCTTCTGAAGGTGGTCATGCCGTTTCATGTCAACCAGTCCGGGGTCCTCCATGTCTTGGGTAGTTGGGAGAGCTCATTGGAGCAGAGGCACTTGTGCAAGTTGGATGTCCATAGGGTCCTTCGTTTTTATGTTCAGCAGACCCAGGAGTTCTGTAAGTCAGATCATCTTTTTGTCCTCTTATTGTGTACTCGTAAGGGGACGGTACTTCCAAGGCTACTATTGCGTGCTGGATGAAAGAGGCTATCGCTTCTGTGTACCTTCTCCAACAGAAGCCTGTTCTGGAATTTCTCAAAGCTCATTCCACTCGGGGTCAAGCAGCTTCTTGGACTGAATATTCTGTTGTACCTCCGGTAGATATCTGTAAAGCTACGGTTTGGTCTTCTTTCCATTCCTTTGTTTGACACTACCATGTGAACGTTCAGGCGCGTCAGGACATGGTGTTCGGTGTGCTCTTGTTGCTGCCCTTCGGGGGGGTCTCACCCATAATGAGTACTGCTTTGGCATGTCCCATCCGTTTTTGTGCCAGTCTGGAGGGACACTAAAGAAGGAGAAATTAGGTCCTTACCTGCTAATTTTCTTTCTTTTAGTCCCTCCAGACCGGCACAGACCCCACCCTGTCATTTTGTTTGGTATTTTCGCGAATAGTATGGGTTTTTTCTGTGGGTTTTGGTTGTTTGGGGAGTTTAAAGAGCAGTGGCATTTGTTTCAGCTGGTTTAGAACTGTGGAACGTTTCTGAAAGGTTCTTGTTCTAATCAGTATCCAACAGTGGTATTTTTTTTTTTTTGCCTTCTCCATGTATGTGAGGAGTTGAAGTGATGATGTCTTCAGCCTAGTAGTTTTTCTGCTTGGCTGTTCGTTAAGACTGATAGTGATAGGGACTGCACAACCCACTTGTACTGCAGCCAAAAGTCATTGTCTCAGCCTCCACCTGCTGGCAGAGGAGCGTAAGCCCATCTACTTTTGTGCCAGTCTGGAGGGACTGAAAGAAAGAAAATTAGCAGTTAAGGACCTAATTTCTCCTTAAACCCTGCTTAGCTAATTGATTTCACAACATTCTCTGGCAATGAATTAGAGTTTAATTACTCGTGTGAAGAAATTTTCTCTGGGTTTGTTTTAAATCTACTTAACTAGCTTTATCGCATGTCCCCTATTTCTGGTATTTTTGGAAAGAGTAAACGAGTAATTTACATCTACCCTTTCCATTCCACTCAATATTTTATAGATCTCTATCGTATGATCCCAAGCCATCTCTTTTTCAAACTGAAGAGCCCTAACTGCTTTAACCTATCCTCATAGGGAAGTCGTCCCATCCCTTATATCATTTTCATTTCCCTTCTCTGTACTTTTTCTAATTCTGCTATATCTTTTTTGAGATATGGCAACCAGAATTGCATACAGCATTTGAGGTGCGGGTGTACCATAGAGCGATACAAGGGCATTATAACATTTTCATCTTTGTTTTCCATTCCTTTCCTGATAATTCCTAACATTCTATTTGCTTTCTTAGCTGCTGCCACACATTTAGCTGAGAATTTTAACGTATCCTCAACAATGACACCTAGATCCTTTTTCCTGGGCAGTGACTCCTAATGTAGAACCCAGCATCACATAGCTATGGTTTGGGTTCCTCTTTCTCACATGCATCACTTTGCACTTGCTTACATTAAATGTCATCTGCCATTTTGAATACCATTCTCCCGGTCTCACAAGGTCCTCTTACAGTTTTTCACAATCCTCTTGCAATTTAACAACTTTGTTTCATCAGCCAATTTAATTATCTCACTGGTTATTCCAATCTCTAGATCATTGATAAATATGTTAAAAAGCAGTAGACCCAGCACAGACCCCTGGGGAACCCCACTAATTTACCCTTTCTTTCTCAGTCCTTCTAGACCAGCATAGAACCCACCCATGGTTATGCTCAGTATATATACTATGGTGCTAAGAGAAGATGTGCATTTTTCATTGTGGGGTATACGCGTGTTTGGGGGGAGAAAAAATTTTAACAGTATATTGTTTTTATTGTGGGCAGCACCATTTGGTTCATTGGGCTAGCTGGTGGATGGGGAATGCTGGGAGAGTTTTGAATGAGGTTTCTTACTGGTTTGATACTGCTTTTCTGCTTGGCTAGTTGAAGATTGACTCTATAAGGGAAGGCACAGCCTGTTAGTAGCTAATTTTAAAAGTCAAGAATTCTCAGTCTCCACTTGCTGGTAGAGGTGCACAACCCATTCGTCTGTGCCAGTCTGGAGGGACTAAGCGAAACTTAGCAGGTAAGTCTAGTAAATAATTCTAAATGTGCAATTAACATCTAGGAAATCTGAAAATCACCTCCATTCCTTAGTCATTTTGATTATTTCCTCCTCTTCCTATCAGCATTTTAGAAAACTGTTAAAGATTTAAAAATCTGAAAAATAAGTAGAAGTTTAATGTCTTGTATTTTGCTGAGATTGTTCAGTATTTCTTGTTCTGTCAACCGCAGTATATAAATATATTTTTATGTTAACTTCAGAGTAAGTTCCCTTCCCTGCATTTTCCTGCAAAAGTCTAGAAAATACCAGATATGTTAATAAACAACTATTATTTAGTGCCTCTCCAGACCGGTACAGTTCACTGATGGGTAATAGCTCACCATGACCAGCAGGTGGAGACTGAGACAAAACCTTTTGGCTGTAATGCAAGTAGCTGTGCTTCTCCCTAATATAACCAGTCTGTATTCAGTCTCCAAGCAGATGTGGTAAGCTGTTGCCAGTCTTCCCTTGGTTAGTATAGGGCTGTTGGAAGTTTAGTGGCCTTCTTGTCCCCGTTTGGTGCTGGACATATCTTGGGGGGACCCTTTTTGGGTCTGTCCGACCTCAGGGGGGGTGTCACACTTGATGGGTCACTAGTTGAGTTCCTTCACCTCCCCAAAATTTTTATAGAGGTGCCTCAGCTGGAAGCCTTGCCACCGATACCAGCAAGGTATATGGTACTGGAGTCTGTTCTGACAGGCAGGCAGTGCTGGTCTGAAGGGAGCCTTCAATTATCTGTAATTGCTATTTTATTGCTAACTGGCACTTTTCTTGTAGATGGGTTGCGTGTTGCACAATGAGCACTTTTAAGGGGAAAAAGTGCTCATTGTGCTCCAGACGTAAAGTTGATGCAGTCGGCCTGTGTTTGTGGTGTGCCGGCCGCCGCGAAGGGGAATCCTCGTTGGCTTCGGGTGCCGGTGGCCAAGAATTCCCTTTGCAAGTGCCTCACGCTGGCAGCTAACAGGGAAGCCCTGGGCTTCCCTCGCCACCCACACAGGGATTACCCCAGCTGCCGACGGTCAGGGAAATAAGGTTTCCCTTTCTGCCGATGGTGCGGAGGACTCCCTTACCGCTGCTGCAAGCTTGCCTGCTTTAGCAGCTGGGACAGTTCAGGCTTCTCAGCTGCTATAGGCCTCGGGGATATATTTCTGGGCGGGCTTTGCTCTGATTTTGGCAGGAAATGCCTCCATTTTGTCTGTAGTCTCAGGTGACCTTCCCCCTGTGTTGGAGTGACTGCTGAGCCCACTGCTTTCACAGTAAGTCCCATTGGGCTGCCAGGGGATTTTTCCCCTGATTTTGTTTTAGCCTTATGCAAGGCTTATCTTCAAGCGGCTGGGGGTATCGGGTGGGGGGAGATTCCCTCTGCATCCACTCTAATTTTCCCCCTTCAGCGCCGGTTTCGTCCCTGTCATCTCCTGTTTTGTTCAAGCCGCTGAGGATCTCTTAGGACAATGATTTTTTGTATGAGGACCAGTTTTTGCTTGATGAGGACCTGGACCCCTTGGGGACCTCCAGGATCCTCTTGGCACAGATGCCACTGGTGGAGGTTTTTCTATTCCACCAAGCTGGCGATACGTCTGTGGTGCGCATCTTTCAGTGAGAAGAGCTCTAGGAGCTTATTCTGCAAGATTTTTCTGTGTTGCGCTTTGAGTAAGACACGAAGGAGCTCCCGCGTGTTGTGGACCTCCTCCTTCGGGGGATCCGCTCAGCCTCCCACTTTTCCTAAGCATCAGGATATTCGGGTTATCATGCTTGCGCAGTAGAAGGCGTCAGTCACCCTTTCATTTTGCACGCTCTATGGCTCGCTTGTATCCCATTCTGGAGGGGGATAGGAATATCTTGAAGTCATGGTGTGTGGATGTGGTGGTTTTGGCCATCACAAAGTAGCATACGGTGCCAGTTGAGGGCCGCTCATCTTTAAGGGACTCGGAGGAGCGTAGGCCTGGAATCTCTTCTTAAGCAGAATTTTGATGTCACTGCCCTAGCGGTCCAGCCAGCGATGTGTGGTGGTCTGGTGGCTCAGGCTTGTTTTTGGTGGGCCAAGCGTGGTCTTGACCGTGAGTCTGACTGGTCCTTGGTGGAACAGGAAATAGCCAAAATTGAGATGATGCCTCTTATCTCTCTGATGACCTATTGCGAGCATCGGTCAAGTCCATGGCTCTTGGGATGGCCGCTCGTCATACTCTGTGGCTCCAGGCTTGGTTAGCGGATGCGGCATCTAAGGCTAAGCTGATGAAATTTCCCTTTCAGGGGTCTTTCTTGTTTGGCGAGGATTTGGACATGTTGGTTCAGACCTTAACGAACTATAAGATGCCCTGTCTTCCTGAAGGCTGTGCCCACCTGCTTGCGCGAGGTGGCATTGCTTGGGGGGCGTTTGTGTGATTTTTGCAGATACCGCCCTGGTCGAGGGGCAGCTTCCTTTCCTGCTGCCGGGGCTCCCTGGGGCCGTTTCTTTCAGTGCATTCAGTCCTGACATGGGGGGTGGGCATGATCCCTCTGCTGAAGGGGCTTTTTCTATGCAGTTTCCAACAGTATTGCTTTGTTAGTTGTTACTCCTGTTCGGAGTGTTACTGTTATACTTAGCACTTCTTAGTTCTGCTTGGCTATTCAACAGACTGGTTATATTAGGGGGAAGCACAGCTACTTGTATTATAGCCAAAAGGTTTTGTCTCAGTCTTCACCTGCTGGTCATGGTAAGCTGTCACCCATCAGTGAACTACCGGTCTGGAGAGTTCTAAAAGAAAGAAAATTAGCAAGTAAGAACCTAATTTCTCCTTCCAAACAATAGGAGTCCAATTTCAATAAATCCTATACACTTAGAATCTCTATATTTTTTATAGTATAGGATGTACTTCAATAACAGTATTTTATTTAAGATTTCTATGTGCATCCTTATGTTTTTAAACATATGAAGTATTCAGTACCATTCCAACTGCTAGTTTTTACCGGGGACCATCAACACTTATCTGCTTAGTTGCAGGAACTACAGCACCCCAGCCGAACTGCTTAGATCTTGTATAATTTTCCTATGCTGAAACTGTAACATAAACACACATATACCAAATAATATTTTAATCCCATGGCTTAAATACACACCTGATTTCACTCCCTTCCATCTGTTAATAATAATAATAATAATATTTTATTTTGTATACCGCCATACCCAGGGAGTTCAAGGCGGTTCACAACAGATAGATGAATTACATACAGTGCGATTAGAAAAAGAGGAAACATAACAAAGCAATCGTAGGGTCAAACTCGTTTACAATAACAATTTAGGTGAGGGAAGGGTCAAATACGGGTACATACATAAACTAATCATATTTAACATACATAATACTCATTCTGAAATTTAATAATCTCTATTCTACCCACAAACAGACAGGTAAACACTTAAGTCCACACCCACTGGTTCATATATATTCATATTCTGCAAACTACTCCATATTCTCCACATGAAATGTAAAGGAACCCCCCATCCCCCTATTGCACACGCATCTCCCTGTCCCTGCGTCTCCTATAAATTCAGAAAGTTATGGTCTCAAATTGTAAGATTACAATATACTAAGGCATATGGGGACAGACTTAAAGATCTCAATCTGTATATTTTGGAGGAAAGACAGGTGAGGGAAGATAAGATAGAGACATTTAAATACCTACGTAATGTAAATGTGCATGAGCTGAGTTTCTTTCATTTGAAAGGAAACTCTGCAATGAGAGGGCATAGGATGAAGTTAAGAGGTAATATGCTCCGGAGAAATCTAAGGAAATACTTTTTACGGAAAGGGTGGTAGATGCGTGGAACAGTCTTCCAGAAGAGGTGGTAGAGACAGAGATTGTGTCTGAATTCAAAAGGGCTTGGGATAGGCACGTGGGATCTCTCGAAGAGAGAAAGAGATAATGGTTACTGGGGATGGGCAGAATAGATGGGCCATTTGGCCTTTATCTGCCATCATGTTTCTATGAGTTCCGGATTGGGGGGATGGGGGCTAGCCAACTATCTCCTCTGTTGTTTTATTGGCTAAAGTAGTCCATGAAGAGGATGGTCTTTATCCCTTTCTTGAACTTTCCGGTATCTTTTTCTAGTTTTAGTTCCATCGGGAGGGCATTACACCAGCTTGGAGCCATCACCGAGAACATTCTTTTCTTGACACTTTTGTATTTGATGTCTCTGAAGGAGGGAAATTCCAGCAGGTGATTTTGGCTCAAGCGTAGTGTGTGTGTTGTTGTGTGCCAATGCAGTCTGGCAGCTGCATGCCAGGCTGTTGCCTTTTTAAACAAACTGCAGCCTGGGAGCAAAACCCGCCCTCTAGCTAAGACGCTAAATGTAAGCACTCAATCTGCAGCTAGATTTAAAGGGGTAATGTAAATCCAGCAAATCTCACGTTGCTCATTACTCAGGACATAGGAAGACCAAATCCCAGTGTCTTAACTAGAGGGTGTGTTTTGCTCCCAGGCTGCAGTTTGTTTAAAAAGGGAACAGCCTAGCATGCAGCTGAACTGCATCTAAGTTAAAGTGAGGCAGGACGCTGGGGAGAGTTTTATGCTGGTAAGCCTCTAGTATATTGTGATCTTACAGTTTGGGGCCATAACTTTTTGAATTTATAGGAGAGACAGAGGCAGTGAGATGAGTGTGCAATAGGTGGGTTTCCTTTAAATTTCATGTAGAGAATGTGGAGTAGTTTGTAGAATATGAATGTATATGAACCACTGGGTGTGGACCTAAGGATTTACATGTCCGTCTATGGGTAGAATAGAGATTATTAAATTTCAGAATGAGTATTATGTATGTTAAATATGATTAGTTTATGATTAACAGATGGAAGGGAGTGAAATCAGGTGTGTGTTTAAGCCACGGGATCAAAATATTATTTGGTGCATGTGCGTTTGGTAGTTTCAGCATTGGAAGTTACTCCTCCTGATAACGCTTTCAGCGAAACTCAGGTCTGGGTAGAGGGGTTTAAAGCAGCATGTTTATCACATAAGTAACACAGGGTGCTTCACACGGATTTGTCTATCTGCAGAGTCAATGAAAAATTATACAAGATCTAAACTGTTCGGCTGGGGTGCTGTAATGCCTGCAACTAAGCAGATAAGTGCATTGCCCTGGTCAAATGTTATACTCACTTTTTTATGTGGGGGTGAGGGGACTTGGAAGTGTCATGATGGTCACCAGTAATAACTAGCAGCGGCTCGCATGCAGTTGGAATGGTACTGAACACTTCATATGTTTAAAAACATAAGGTTGCACATAGAAATCTAAAATAAAATAATGTTTATTGAAGTAATCCTATACTATAGTAGAAAATATAGAGAACCTATAAACAAAACAGCCCCATTATAGAAAAACAAAATGCATCACAAAATTATCAGTTTCAAAGACAATGTAACAAGGAGGTTAGTTTGCTCTTCTAATGGCAGACCAGTCCAGACATATGGGATTGCCTTCTCCTACCAGCAGATGGAGCCTGGGAACTATTAGCTAAGGATATCCTTAAGTATCCAATGCAGTCACCTCTCTAATCAGTCTTTTCCTTGTGTTCAGCAGATGCTAGGATGTATTCTGTGAAGCCTGGCAACTGCTCTGGTAGGATGAGTAGGGAGTCCCTTTATCATACTGCTGTTTTATAGCGCTGGGTCAGCATTTTTGATTCCATGCCCTTTTTTATTTTTTGGTCTGGTCACAGCTCCAAGAAACTTTCTAAAAGTCGTTATGGTGATTGAGGCAGTAGCGTTGAGAGAGTAGGAGTGTTGATGCATCTCTACTTGGAAGATTGGTTGATCAGACCAGAGTTATTTCAGAAGAGCAGGGAAACTACTAAAAGTGATAACTCAGACAAGAACCTGTTGATCCTATCACAACCCATAGAATACTTGGGAACTGTATTCAAGGATTGTTGTCTCAAAAAGCAAGGGCAGTTAACAGCCTGCTATAGAAGAGCAGGCTCACAACCTGAGACTATCTTAAGGTCTTGGGATCCATGTTGGCCACTTTAAAACTAGTCTCTTAGACCAGGGCTCACATGCAACCATTGCAGAGTTTCTGCTATCTCGCTGGTCTCCTTGAGTCAAAGTTGAGAAGAAGATCTTACTTTGCCAGGGGAGACAAGAAGCAGTTTGCTGTGGCTCTGGTTTATGAACTTGGGCAAAAGAATGAATCTAGAGACTTCATACTGGGTTTGGTGATGATTGCCAGCTTTGAAGACTGGGGCAGTCACTATTAAGATGAGGTAGTCCAAAGTCTGGTCTCTGGTCAAGCACAGCCTCTTATCAGCTGCATTCAGGCAAGCGCAATGCACACAGTTCTGCTAGGTTTTTGCCTCTTGGTATAGGGTAAAGCAGTACACATACTCTTGAACAATGCTGTGGTGGTTGCATATGTTGATCAACAAGGATGGATTAAGTCATAATATCACAGGAGATAGATAATAATTAATAATGCACTGGGTGGAACAAAACCTGGTTGACTTCTCTGTGGATCTCTGGATATGGGAACCTTGGCATTCCTGCCTTGTCACTATGAGATCCATGTTTTTCAGTTGTGTGGCATAATTGGAAGTTATCTGGTTTTGATGTGCTGATATAGCTATGGCTTTAGATTGCTGTATGTGTCTTACATGACCTTTCATAGGCTGAATAGAACACTGGGAAGCCATCATCTTGGTAGTACTGAATTGGTCAAAGTCCTTGGGATGAAGATCTCCTTAGATAGCAAATAGAAGAACGGTTGATATTACTGGCAGTGGAGAAACTATTAATATGGGAATGAATTTGAATGCTGGATGTATCAATTCTGTCATATAGCTTGGCTTTTGAGATGCAAAAGGGGTATCCTTCCTTAGCTGTAGGGATTCTTGCTTTCCAGGAAAATTTCAACCTCTTATAGAAGAGTGAAGGATCTGAGCACTGGTGTGAGCAGCCACCAGTGATAACCATTGAGGTCTTCAGTGGTGGGAAGTTGGGGTTGTTGTTTTTTTTTAATTTTTGCAGGATAGAAACATGATGACAGATAAAGGTCCAATGGCCCATCCAGTCTACCCATCCGCAGTAACCTTTATCTCTTCCTTTCTCTAAGAGATCCCAAGTGTCAGTGTTTCCAAAGTTGATTCTGATTCTTAGGATATCCAAGTTAATATGCATAAGAAAATTTGCCGCTGCTTGGTCAGACCAGTGGTCCATTGTGCCCAGCAGTCGGCTCATGCGGCGGCCATTAGGTCAAAGACCAATGCCCTACTAGAGTCTAGCCTTGTCTGTGTATGTTCTGGTCCAGCAGGAACTTGTCTAACCTTTTCTTGAATCCCTGAAGGGTGCTTTCCCCTATAACAGCCTCTGGAAGAGCGTTCCAGATTTCTACCACTCTCTGGGTGAAGAAGAACTTCCTTACATTTCTACGGAGTCTATCCCCTTTTAACTTTAGAGTGCCCTCTCGTTCTTTCCATCTTGGAGAGGGTGAACAACCTCTCTTTCTCTACTAAGTCAGATCTGTTTGTGATCCCCTTCTTAATCATTCCTAGCATTCTGTTTGCCCTTTTCACCGCCACCACACATTGCGCGGACGGTTTCATTGACTTGTCTACAAGTACTCCTAAGTCTCTTTCCTGGGGGCTCTCTCCGAGTACAGCACCGGACATCCTGTATTCGTGTATATGATTTTTGTTACTGACATGCATCACGTTGAACCTCATTTGCCATTTTGCGGCCCATTCCTCGAAAGATTGATTTGCATACACTGCTTCCATGACAGACTTGGGGAAGCACTGATTTAGATAAAGGTAGTCCTAGGCTTGCTGAGGGTATAGATAGCAGCTATTTCATATTATGTTAGTCAGCGAGACATCTCTGGCTAAGCACTTGGATTGAGTCAGATTTTGGAGGGGAGTGAAACTTCTGCATTAATCTAGGTATCTACTCGCCAATGGGTTCTTAACCTGATGTTGGTGTTGATAGAAGCATCCTTTGAACCAACCAAGGACTCCAAAGTTAAAGGTGTTACCTTAAAAACAATGTGTCCGCCAAAGTGCTAAAACTGGAAATTCAGCTCTCTAGTCTCAACCCAGCGGCGATGAAGAAGATCTTCAGCACCTGGGGCACACCGAGCATCGACCTGTTTGCAATCGAACCGAACTCAAAATACTCGACCTTCTGCGCAAAGAGATCAACCCATCGCCGTCTCAGCCCCGACGGTCTGTCTGTGAGTTGGAACCACGGACTCTTATACGCCTACCCGCCATACCCTAAGTCCTGCAGAAGATCCTTCAGGACAGAGCAACAGTGATCATGATTGCCCTGTCCGGGCCCCTGCAACCATGGTTCCCGTTCCGGCAATGGATAGCGGTTCTCCCACCTCTTCAGGCTTCAGCACTGAATTTCCATTTTTTTCCCCCCAAATTGGCTAGCGCATGCCTGGTTAAGTCAGTGTTCAGACTTACCAGTCATGGGTTAATGGATAAATGTAGGACTGCTAAGCCTGGCTGGTTAAGTTCTTAATATTGGAACTTAACTGGTCACATCCCCGGAATGCCCTCAACATAACCAGCGTAAAGATGGCGCCTACTGGTCATTTTCAGAGGCAATAACTAACTGGTTAAATGCTGCTGAAAATGACCTGTGAGTTAACTGATTGTTGACAGCTGTTCCTAGCCAATTTACTTTTGAATATCATCTGGAGTGTTCTTGGTAGTTATATGCTCAGCAAGGAGGATTTCCTGAGTTGCAGACTTGGTCCTATCAGTGGCTCTTTCTAGTAATATCTGATCTGAGGAGAAAGTTCTTCTACTTGATAGTTGCTTTGTTCATCTTAATCAGTCAATTCCTCTTCCAGTTCATAGGGAAAATTCAGAGATCAGGAACATTGACTGGCTTCACCAGCGTAGATCTGAGGAGGAATTGTGTTGATTAGGGAACATAGTTATTTTGGTGCACTGATGGGGTGTTTTTCTTTGGTGGACACAGGAAAGGTGAAATTACAAATGGCAGATGAAATTTAATGTGAATAAATGCAAAGTGATGTATAACCTGAATCACAGTTGCTGGATGCTAGGGTCCACCTTGGGGATTAGCGCCCAAGAAAAGGATCTGGGTATCATCGTAGACAATACGATGAAACCTTCCGCCCAATGTGCAGTGGCGACCAAAACAAACGGGATGCTACGAATTATTAAAAAAGGGATGGTTAACAAGAATGTTATAATGCCCCTGTATTGGTCCATGGTGCGTCCTAATCTGGAGTATTTCGTTCAATTCTGGTCTCTTTATATCAAGAAAGATATAGTGGCACTGAAAAGGTTCAAAGAAGAGCAGCCAAGATGATAAAGGGGATGGAACTCCTCTCATATGAGGAAAGACTAAAACGGTTAGGGCTCTTCAGCTTGGAAAAGAGACAGCTGAGGAGAGATGTGATTGAAGTCTACAAAGTCCTGAGTGGAGTAGAACGGGTACAAGTGGATTGATTTTTCACTCTGTCAAAAATTACAAAAACTAGGGGACCCTCGATGTTGCAGGGAAATACTTTTAAAACCAATAGGAGGAAATTTTTTTTCACTCAGAGAATAGTTAAACTCTGGAATGCATTGCCAAAGGTTGTAATAAGAGCAGATAGCGTAGCTGGTTTTAAGAAAGGTTTGGACAAGTTCCTGGAGGAAAAGTCCATAGTCTGTTATTAAGACATCTGGGAAGTCCTGGATTGATAGCATGGGATGTTGCTACTCCTTGGGTTTTGGTCAGTTACTAGTGACCTGGATTGGCCACTTTGAGAATGGGCTACTGTTCTTGATGGATCATTGGTCTGACCCAATAAGGCTATTCTTATGTTCTTATGCTTCCCAAGCTGTGGTTGCTTATTGGATTAAAGAGGTTATTGAGTTGGTTTACCTTCTTAAACGTTGCCTGGTGCCTCTGGTTCTGAAGACATTTCTATTAGAGGACTGGCTTCTTCTTGAAAGCAGTCTAATCTTTTTTTCCTCTACAAGGAACCTGTGAAACAGCTATGTGGTCTGAGAATATATTCTTGTCTGCTTGTGTAATCATGCCAGGAGATGGCTTTGGAGCCAGGGATCTTAGTCTGGATTGTCTAACTCCCATTTGTGAAGAACAGATTGCTTTGGTATCTCCTATGTGTCTGTACTAGTCTGAAGGGATGCTAAGAAAGAAGACATTAGCTCATAGCTGCTCATTTTCTTTTCCTTAGTCCCTCCAGATCAGTCCAGAATCCATCCTGGTCAGACGCCATTTGTTTTTCTTTATCCAAAGAAGGATTTTGTATATGGTTGGAAAGGTTCAGGTTTATTCAACTCTTTGAACCTAGTAGTTTGGCATTGGGTTAAATGGCATTCTAGTACAGCAAAATACCATACTCTGCCTAATCATCTGGACGATTATTAGAAACACTAGGTCTTCTGAAGTCTAGGGTGGGCGATTTTAATGGAGGTGTTGTTTCTCTCCTCCAGCTGTCCTTCTGTGATGACCACCATTTCTGTTTTCCATCCTGCCTCCTGCAATAACTGGTCTTGCACTCTTCCATCCTCTACCACCACCCCTCCCCTGACCAGTCTATTACCTCATCTTGAGGTTATGGCACTGGGGTGGTGCGAGACCTTGAGAATCGGTGCATCCTCAAGGCCCTGCACCTGACTTAGAGATCTGGTCATCTCGGGGAAAGATGGAGGGTGGAGGAGAGGAATTCGGGGGGGGGGGGGGGGGTGTCGATTATTGAGGGAGTTTTGATTTGGTTTTAAAACTAAATGCTATGGTGTTTGTCCTGAAGCAGGGGGGTGGGCAATTATTAGAGAAAATACGGTGATAGGTTTTTTTCTTTTAGCTTGTTTTGAATTCTATTGAGGATTTGAATTGTGCTTACCTCTGCTTTGTTACCAAAATACTGATATCAGGATACTTAAGATGTCACTGGGGGAAACTGGAGTGCGTGCTTGGAGTGGACAGTACTTGGAAACTGCCTTTATTGCTCCCTCCTTGAAGCACTGTTATTTTCAAGGTCTACTCCTGGTCCTGCTGATGTCATCAGGGTGGAACCGGCATCTGAGGTAAAAGCAGCAGCACCTTGCAGCATGACCCTTGTGAGCCCCAGTGGAGCCTTGGTGGACCTGGAAACGCTGCTGGAATTTGCATCATATCTCTACTATCAAGGTACTTCTTTCTTTTACAATTTTTTTATTTTATTTCTTCTCAATATGGGGGAAAAAGGAAGGCGAAGATCAAAACAATTACCAATGAGCATGACCTCCACTCCAGACCAAATTGAGAAACATCTAGTTCTTTTGACTAGGACTGTACCATCTTCTCCTTCTACCCCCAGGTGCTTCATTAAGTTCAGGGGAAAGGCATTCCCCTCTATCACCTGTTCCTTCACATCTGTCTCTGATCAAAGTTTTGTCCCAAGATGATGGTATCCCTAAAAAGAGAATTAATGACTTTGCAACATTCCCAGCCACAACCATCTAGTATGACTCCTTTGAAGGCGTTTGAATTTCCTAAATAAGTTCTAAATGTAGAAGTTGAAACTTCATAGGTTTCCTTATGATATATGGAAGGTGATTAAAAGAACTGAAGCAGTGTTAAATGGTCCAGTATCTCTCTGCTTTTTACCAACAAGTCATGAACAATTTGGACTCTAGAATTCAACAAATTAGATGTTGCCGCCTAAGAAATTTGAATCTTGAATATTAGCATTACAACAGCAGGAACATCGGGGATTAAAAATGTCCTGTATTTGCATAGACAGATGGAGAAGAGGGAAAATTGAGTCAGGGCTACTAGATTTCTTAATTTTCTAGTCTGTCCATTGTCTGCTGAGATATTGAGGAAATATTTTATCTTACCTAATGCTGATACTATAATTACTAATTCTTTGAGTCAAAGCAATTAGATAGGGAAACTAATAAATTGTCATGAGTAGTATAAAATTAACATTGCCTTAGATTACTTCCATGCCAAATAAAACTGTATTAGCCTTTATATTAGGAACCTTTACATCAACTTCTCTTGTAATATGGACTAGAATATTTTTTTCTTATGGAAATGCTTATGTGTGTACTTCAAATATTAAAGAAAAAAATAGA
Source organism: Geotrypetes seraphini (assembly GCF_902459505.1). Classification (NCBI taxonomy): domain Eukaryota; kingdom Metazoa; phylum Chordata; class Amphibia; order Gymnophiona; family Dermophiidae; genus Geotrypetes; species Geotrypetes seraphini. Next base: position 67,945,344 of record NC_047091.1, on the reverse strand, counting down.
TGTCACTGGCTAGTAGCTCAGCCTCTATCTGCTGGTAGGAAAACGCAAACTCCACACATCTGACTTGGTCTAGACTTGCAGGGATCTCAAAGTCCCTCCTTGAGGGCCGCAATCCAGTCGGGTTTTCAGAATTACTCCAATGAATATGCATTGAAAGCAGTGCATGCACATAGATCTCATGCATATTCATGGAAATCCTGAAAACCCAACTGGATTGCGGCCCTCAAGGAGGGACTTTGAGACCCCTGGTCTAGAGGGACCAAAGGAAAGAGAATTTAGCAGGTAAGACCTAATTTCTCCTTATTTAGTGGGGGAATTGCCTTAAACTGTCCATCAGATATTTTGATTTCCAGGGGTGCTCTTTCGAATGAAGCATCTTAATCGGGTGCTCTGCATTCTCCAAAAATTCCATTTTACAGCAAAAATGAGTGTTCTTTACTAAATTATTCTGAACAGCCTGAGAGGAAATTTGTATGCTGTCTTCTCAGTACCTCCTTAAGCTGCTTAACGTTTTTCTCAAGTGAAGCTGCCCATTCATTCTTAGCGCCCATTGAGCTCTCTAGGGCACCTAATGTGTTGCCCACAATACTTTCAAGTACAAAAACAAAACCAGCAGACCAGCATGAAAATATATAAATTGTTTTATTACAACAAACGCTGACAATTCTCAATTACCTGACATGGCCATGTTTTGCCCCCTCTGGGGCTGCATCAGGGGCTGAGACAGAAACTGTAAAAACAATAAATATCAATACATATTAAAATTATAAATAGCTTAAACATTTTTTTTAAAAAACATTCATTAGTACCACAGTGAGTTGCAACCAAGCCCAAACATTACAACAAACAATCCATATATTCAAGTTTTATTAAAAATTTGATTAAATCGCTTAATCTTGCTTCTAAGCAATGTACAAAGTAAAAAGATTACAACCAATTAGGATAGTACAACATAAAAGACACAGACTTAACATAATAAATATAGTGCCAATAGAGGGGAAAAAAGGTAAGAAATACAATAAAAAATAGGAAAGAAACAAAGGAAAAAACAGGGAGGAATTAAAAGAAGAAATTAAAAATAAAGGGATAAAAGAGAGAAAATATAATATAGAGATCAAATCAGTAAGGAGCTCATCCTGGTTCAAAAAGAAAGAGATTGAAAGCATCTTTAAATAGGTTCAAGAGTAACCTTAAATGTTTCTTATTGAGAAAACATTCCTCTCTTAAATAAGTTAGAAGAGAATTCCATGTTTGAGGTGCTATAACTGAGAAAATACTTTTGTCGTCTGGTATTAATAACTTTGAGAGAGGGGAATGTTAATTAATGCTGATTGATCTGAGTGATCGAGTGGGTGCGTAGTCTCAATGAAAGATGGGGCCTTGGAGAAGATTGTTTTGAAAATCTGATTTTATAAGTTATCCTGTAAAATACTGGGAGCCAATGGGCTTTCTCGAGAAGTGGCAAGACATGGTCCAATTTCCTAGCTTTCATGATAAAAAAATCCTATAACAATTTCCTTAAAACTAGAACATACAGAGTCAAATCAAAAGACATTCTATCTGAACCATGGTCCAATCCATGCGGAGTACCACAAGGTTCTCCCCTCTCTCCCACACTTTTCAACCTATTCATAGCTTCCCTAGGCACCACCCTGGATGCCCTAAATATTACTTCTTTCAGCTATGCGGACGACATAACCATCCTCCTCCCATTCGACATAAGCAACCCAATCTCCTCAGGACGCCTGAAAACTACATTGGAAACAGTGGAAAAATGGATGACAGATCACAAGTTGAAGCTGAACTCTGACAAAACTAAATTCTTACTACTAGAGAAGGACAAAAAACCTTCCCTAACAGAACTGGAAGTAAACTCAATCAAGTACCCTATACAGAGCGCCCTCAAAATCCTAGGTATACATCTAGACAGACGCTGCACAATGCAAACACAAATCCAAAAAATCACCCAAAAAGCATTCTTCACAATGCGAAATCTAAGAAAAATCAGAAAATTCTTCAACAAAGAACAATTCAGGATCATTGTCCAATCCCTTGTGCTAAGTATTGTAGACTATTGCAACAGCCTCTACTTACCTTGCCCGACCAACACGATAAAAAAACTGCAGTCCATCCAGAACACAGCCCTCAGACTCATATACTCACTCAGCAAACACGACCACATTACCAATGCATACCTTGAATCCCACTGGCTACCAATAAAAGCAAGAACACAATTCAAACTCTGTCTCATTTTCAAAGTAGCCCACGGCATGGCACCCAGTTACCTAAATAACCGTTTTCACCTCTACCTCCCACCAAGAAGAAGAAGAACACAGAACCTTTTCACCTACCCTCCACTCAACGGTACTCATCGTAAGAAACTTTACGACAACCTCCTGGGGACACAGGCAGCTAAAATAGACTCTGACATCTCAAAATTACTGACCAAAACAACAGACATAAAAGAGTTCCGCAAAGAAATAAAAACATTACTGTTCAAAAAATATCTCCCATCACTCTAACCACCACCCAATGAGCTCCCAATCAACGACTTCGGAAATACCCACCTATATCATCTTTTATCTGTGATCTAGAATGTACTGTAATTTCTTCTACACTACACCCGATTTAACCGATCGAGTTGACATGTATTACCTCTGTAAAATGCATTATCTTCTATTATATGTAATATCTTCTGTAATAAGTATTATCTTCTGTGAAATTGTAGTATCCTAACTCATTACTGTTCCTGTAACTTACTCTTATCCTGAAATGTAACTCTACTGGAATGTCCCAGATATTTTCTATATTGTAATCCGCCTAGAACCGCAAGGCACAGGCGGAATAGAAATCCCTAATGTAATGTAATGTAATGTCATTTCATACCCAGCTTTCTAGCCATAATTAAAAACAAGTGTACAGCATCATAGTTGAAGCTTTATAAAATATATTGATCTCATTCTAAAACCCATAGTAATGTACAAAAAGAATAGCTTATTCACAAGGTCATTGACTATCTAATTGTAAACAAAATACACTATTCTAAGAGCCAAATATAGCTACTGTGAAGGCTATTCATTTGCACTTTCATAAAAAGCTCAAACCTAATTACTTAGTTGATGCTCAGAATCTAGAAAGTATTATTTCATACTCTCACCTTTCTTACAGACATTAAGAAAAAATGCAATGCACTGTAGTATAGACCAATCACTTAAGTATTGGTCTTTTCAAAGAATAATAATTTAATTCTAAGACTCACTACAATATGCAAAAACTTACTTATCAAGTCAGCAGAAATCTAACATAGCACACTGTTATAGGAGCCAAATACAGCCGCTGTGAGGACTGCTCATTAGTTTTCTTTGGAAGCTGAGAGCTCATATCTAATTACACAAAGTAATATCTAGTTGCACAAAGTCCTTAGAATACTATTTCTGACTCTCTCGCCTTTCTTACAGTCATTGAAAAGAAATGCACAATTAAGCAATAACCTTTGTAAATTATATTTCCAGTGCAATAGTTGAGACATTCTAAACAGTAGGGTTATTTCCCTTTAGCTGCATGCTGCAGAAGGAATCAACTCTTGGTTTTTCACTACCTCTGTTGTATTTCACTGGCTCTCTAGCTCCACCCTCAGTTCTTTCCTTTTGCATGCATGACTGCTCTCCCCATTTTATTATTTTTAATTATTTTTAAAGTTTATAAATTTTATTGAACTATAGAAAGCAAAATACAGAAAAAGACCCCAATGTTGCACATTAAAATAGTAAAAAGACTTATATTTCCATAGACTGTTACAGTACCCATATATAAAAGCAAATGGCTTTAAAATTATACTCACTAAACGTAAATGGACTCAATCACCCTATTAAAAGGAAAAAGGTTCTTAATTTTCTGAAAAGCCAGCAAGCAGATATTTATTTTATTCAGGAAACTCATCTATCAGCTGTTGAAGCAGCCAAATTGGAGAATGGATGGGTAAAACATTGGTGTTTTTTTTTTTGCTGCAGCAGTAGGTAAAAAGGCAGGTGTGGCAATCCTGATCAACAAGACTATCTGTGCTAACTTCGATAACTTTAGAGCTGATCCATTGGGTAGATGGCTCTATGTTAATATCTCTTCAGGAATAGATACCCTGATGCTTTTTAATATTTACGCACCGAATACTAATCAGGCAGATTTCTTTAAAAAAACTCCCAACAAACAATTCTGTCACTGGCTTCGACTAATTTAATTGTAGCCGGAGATTTCAATGCTGTCATGGATCCAATTATGGATAAACAACCGAGTAGACAAGTAAAATCATTAGGTCTGGACAATGTGGTACATACTAATGGATTAAAGGATATATGGCATATTTTTCATTTCAATGCTCGCAAATTTTCATTCTCTCAAGTTCATAAATCATTTTCATGAATTGATTATTTTTTTTCCTGACCATTTACCGTATTTTCACGCATATAACGCGCGCGTTATACGCGTTTTTACCTACCGCGCATACCCCTCGCGCGTTATATGCGTGAGCGCGGTATACGAAAGTTTTCAAACATAGTTCCCACCCCGCCCGACGCCCAATTCACCCCCCCAGCAGGACCACTCGCACCCCCACCCCGAACGACCACTCGCACGCGCTCCCACCCGCACCCGCATCCACGATCGGAGCAAGAGGGAGCCCAAGCCCTCTTGCCCGGCCGACTCCCCGACGTCCGATACATCCCCCCCCCCCGGCAGGACCACTCGCACCCCCACCCCGAAGGACCGCCGACTTCCCGACAATATCGGGCCAGAAGGGAGCCCAAACCCTCCTGGCCACGGCGACCCCCTAACCCCACCCCGCACTACATTACGGGCAGGAGGGATCCCAGGCCCTCCTGCCCTCGACGCAAACCCCCCTCCCCCCCAACGACCGTCCCCCCCCAAGAACCTCCGACCGCCCCCCCAGCCGACCCGCGACCCCCCTGGCCGACCCCCACGACCCCCCCACCCCCCTTCCCCGTACCTTTGGAAGTTGGCCGGACAGACGGGAGCCAAACCCGCCTGTCCGGCAGGCAGCCAACGAAGGAATGAGGCCGGATTGGCCCATCCGTCCTAAAGCTCCGCCTACTGGTGGGGCCTAAGGCGCGTGGGCCAATCAGAATAGGCCCTGGAGCCTTAGGTCCCACCTGGGGGCGCGGCCTGAGGCACATGGTCGGGTTGGGCCCATGTGCCTCAGGCCGCGCCCCCAGGTGGGACCTAAGGCTCCAGGGCCTATTCTGATTGGCCCACGCGCCTTAGGCCCCACCAGTAGGCGGAGCTTTAGGACGGATGGGCCAATCCGGCCTCATTCCTTCGTTGGCTGCCTGCCGGACAGGCGGGTTTGGCTCCCGTCTGTCCGGCCAACTTCCAAAGGTACGGGGAAGGGGGGTGGGGGGGTCGTGGGGGTCGCCAGGGGGGTCGCGGGTCGGCTGGGGGAGCGGTCGGAGGTTCTTGGGGGGGGCGGTCGTTGGGGGGGAGGGGGGTTTGCGTCGAGGGCAGGAGGGCCTGGGATCCCTCCTGCCCGTAATGTAGTGCGGGGTGGGGTTAGGGGGTCGCCGTGGCCAGGAGGGTTTGGGCTCCCTTCTGGCCCAACTACCAAAGGTACGGGGAAGGGGGGTGGGGGGGTCGTGGGGGTCGCCAGGGGGGGTCGCGGGTCGGCTGGGGGAGCGGTCGGAGGTTCTTGGGGGGGGCGGTCGTTGGGGGGGGAGGGGGGTTTGCGTCGAGGGCAGGAGGGCCTGGGATCCCTCCTGCCCGTAATGTAGTGCGGGGTGGGGTTAGGGGGTCGCCGTGGCCAGGAGGGTTTGGGCTCCCTTCTGGCCCAACTACCAAAGGTACGGGGAAGGGGGGTGGGGGGGTCGTGGGGGTCGCCAGGGGGGGTCGCGGGTCGGCTGGGGGAGCGGTCGGAGGTTCTTGGGGGGGGCGGTCGTTGGGGGGGGAGGGGGGTTTGCGTCGAGGGCAGGAGGGCCTGGGATCCCTCCTGCCCGTAATGTAGTGCGGGGTGGGGGTAGGGGGTCGCCGTGGCCAGGAGGGTTTGGGCTCCCTCCTGGCCCGATATTGTCGGGGAGTCGGCGGTCCTTCGGGGTGGGGGTGCGAATGGTCCTGCCGGGGGGGGGGATGAATCGGACGTCGGGGGGGGGGGTGAACGGAGAGGCGGGACAGCGCACGGAAAGTCAGGGCAGTGCACGGAAGTCAGGGGGGTGAACGGAGAGTCGGGACAGCGCACGGAAAGTCAGGGCAGTGCACGGAAGTCAGGGGGGGTGAACGGAGAGTCGGGACAGCGCACGGAAAGTCAGGGCAGTGCATGGAAGTCAGGGGGGGGTGAACGGAGAGTCGGGACAGCGCACGGAGAGGCGGGGCAGTGCACGGAAGTCAGGGGGGGTGAACGGAGAGTCGGGACAGCGCACGGAGAGGCGGGGCAGTGCACGGAAGTCAGGGGGGTGAACGGAGAGTCGGGCAGCATGCGCGGTATAATCGTGAGCGCGTTATACCAAAGTTTTTGTGCTTATCATCGTGATTTCTGCGCGCTATACACGTGTGCGCGTTTTATACGGGTGCGTGTTATTTGCGTGAAAATACGGTAGTTAATCAGGTGACCAAATCCAGCATAGATCAGATTCTTTTGTCGGATCATGCTGGAATTTGGATAGAATATCAGTTTAATCAAAAAGATTCTACTAGACCTGTATGGAGATTCAATAAAACATTGCTTGCAGACTCAAACTTCCTTGAGGAAATTCAAGTAAAAATTAATGGGTACTTCCAACTAAATACCTCAGAGGAAATCTCTTTGGAAACTATTTGGGATACTTTCAAAGCTACTTTGAGAGGGCAAATAATTGCTCAGACTTTTGATGGCTGCGGCATGCGCCCGATCCAAGATGGCTGCCGCTATCTGAATGCTGCCAGATCGTCTGAGAGTGTTTTTTCTCTTACCCTTCAACGATGCCGAAAAGACGGGGCAGAAGCGTTGGTGGTGCCTCCCAGCGATTAGTGCCCATAGTTCCTACAATCGAGGACATTTTCAGACGCCTGCAAACGGAGCCAGCTGCTTCGGGGAATCGCTCGTTGAGAGTGCCGGCAGAGAGGAGTGCCTCGGCAGAAACCCACGGGCTAGACGTCACTCTGAGCTCCGACGTCAGAACATAAGAAGTTGCCTCCGCGGAGTCAGACCATCGGTCCATCCTGCCCAGCGGTCCGCTCCCGCGGCGGCCCATCAGGTCCATCGCCTGAGTAGTGGTCTATACCTATCTATACCCTTCAATCCCTTTTTCTTCTAGGAATCTATCCAAACCTTCTTTGAAACCATTTAATGTTTTCTTGTCTACAACAGCCTCTGGAAGCGCGTTCCATGTATCCACCACCCTCTGAGTGAAAAAGAACTTCCTAGCGTTTGTTCTAAACCTGTCCCCTTTCAATTTCTCCGAGTGCCCCCTTGTACTTGTGGTGCCCCTTAATTTGAAAAATCTGTCCCTGTCTACTTTTTCTATGCCCTTCAGGATCTTGAAGGTTTCTATCATGTCTCCTCTAAGTCTCCGCTTTTCTAGTGAGAAAAGTCCCAACTGCTTCAATCTGTCGGTATATGGCAGATTTTCCATTCCCTTTATCAGTTTAGTTGCTCTTCTCTGTACTCCCTCAAGTACTGCCATGTCCTTCTTGAGGTACGGCGACCAGTACTGGACACAGTACTCCAGATGCGGCCGCACCATCGCACGATACAGCGGCATGAAGACTTCCTTCGTCCTGGTCGTAATACCCTTCTTATACCCAACATTCTGTTTGCTTTCTTTGAGGCTGTGGCGCACTGCGCCGATGCCTTCAGTGTTGCGTCTACCATCACTCCCAGGTCTCTCTCCAGGTTACTGACCCCTAGCGGTGTTCCCCCCATTCTGTATGTGAACATCGGGTTCTTTTTCCCCACGTGCATGACCTTGCATTTCCCTATGTTGAAGCTCATTTGCCATTTTTCGGCCCACTTTTCCAGCTGCGTTAGATCCTTTTGGAGATCTTCGCAGTCTTCCCTGGTTTGAGCCCTGTTGTATAGTTTGGTGTCATCTGCAAATTTAATGACCTCACACTTGGTTCCTGCCTCTAGGTCGTTTATGTAAATATTGAACAGGAGCGGTCCTAGCACCGACCCCTGTGGAACTCCGCTCGTGACCCCTTTCCAGCCTGAGTAATGGCCCTTTACTCCAACCCTCTGCTTCCTGTTTGCCAGCCAGTTTCTGATCCATCGGTGGACCTCCCCTTGCACCCCGTGGTTCCATATCTTCTTAAGCAGTCTCTCGTGTGGTACCTTGTCGAAGGCTTTTTGGAAGTCAAGGTAAATGATGTCTATAGATTCCCCTTTATCCACCTGGTTGTTCACCCCCTCAAAGAAGTACAATAAGTTGGTGAGGTATGACCTGCCCTTGCAGAAGCCATGTTGACTCGGTTTTAGCTGCCCATATTTTTCGGTGTGTTCACAGATGCTGTCTTTAATTAGTGCCTCCATCATCTTTCCCGGGACTGAGGTCAGGCTCACCGGCCTGTAGTTTCCTGGGTCGCCCCTTGAGCCCTTCTTGAAGATGGGCGTAACATTTGCTATTTTCCAATCCTCCGGGATCTCTCCAGTTTTTAAGGATAGGCTGTATATCTGTCGAAGTGGTTCCGCTATTTCGTTTTTTAGTTCCTTGAGTACCCTTGGGTGAATGCCGTCCGGACCTGGTGATTTGTCGCTCTTTAGTCTGTCTATCTGCCTGAGTACATCTTCTTGGCTTACCTCTAAATTGACCAGTTTATCATCTTGGTCTCCTATTGCGATCTCCTCGGGTTCCGGAATGTTGGTTGTATTCTCCACCGTGAAGACTGACGTGAAGAACTCATTTAACCTTTCAGCTATCTCTTTCTCTTCTTTTACTACTCCCTTTCTATCTCCATCATCCAATGGTCCCACTTCTTCTCTTGCCGGTTGCTTCCCCTTGACGTATCTGAATAATGACTTGAAGTTTGTTGCTTCCTCTGCCAGTCTCTCTTCGTATTCTCTTTTTGCTTTTCTAACCACTCGGTGACACTCCTTCTGGTGTTCTTTGTGCACTTTTTGGTTCTCCTCTGTTTGGTCTTTTTTCCATTTTCTGAACGATGCTTTCTTGTCGCTTATCGCCTTCTTCACTGCATTTGTTATCCACACTGGGTTTTTTGTTCTATTTTTTTTGCACCCTTTCCTGAACTTGGGGATGCATAGGTTTTGCGCTTCGTGCACAGTTCCCTTGAGTAAGGTCCAGGCTTTTTCTAAGGATTCCATCTTCCTTATGTTGCCTTTGAGTTTCTTTCCCACCATTTCCCTCATGGCATCATAATTTCCTTTTTTGAAGTTGAGGGCCGTCGTTGTGGTTCTTTTCCCCTTTGATGATCCAATTTCTAGCCTGCACTGGATCGTGTTGTGATCACTGTTACCTAGTGGGGCTAATACTGTCACCTCCTTTGCTGGCCCCCCCTAGTCCGTTGAAGATTAGGTCAAGAGTGGCGTCACCCCATGTTTGTTCCGTGACCAGTTGCTCCATGAAACAGTCCCTCGTGACCTCTAGGAAATTGGTCTCCCTTGCGCAGTTTGAGTGCCCAATACTCCAGTCTATCCCAGGATAGTTGAAGTCCCCCATCACCACCACATTTCCGCTTCTGCATACCTGCCTTAGTTCTGCCTCCAGGTCCTGGTCGATTTCATCAGGTTGTCCAGGTGGGCGGTAGTACAGACCCAATTTAATGTCTTCCCCAGTTCCTCCCTGTAGCTTAACCCATAGTGATTCCAAGCCATCCGCCCGTACTGTTGTTTCCATCCTGGTTGAGGGTATGGAGTCTTATGTACAGCGCTATTCCTCCACCCTTTTTATGTGCCCTGTCTCTCCTGTATAGTTTGTACCCTGGTATGGCCACATCCCATTGATTTTCCTCAGTCCACCACGTTTCTGTGACTCCAATTATGTCTAGGTCCTTTTTGCTGGCAGTGATTTCTAGTTCTCCCATTTTGGCCCTCAGGCTCCTAGCATTTGTGTACAGGCAGTTTAAGACCCAGGTTTTTGCCCTCTCTTTTTGTTTTCCTCGTGTTTTGGTACTCCTGCAGTCCTCCTCATGGTTTGCCAGCCCCCGAGCTTCATCCTCCTCCTGCTGTTGTGTGTCTGTGACGTCCTCAGCCTGTATCCCCTGCACCTCTTGTTCTCGTAATTCCCACTCAGTTCTGGGCTCTATTTCACAAAGTCTTTGCCCCTCTGGATCCTGTTGTTCTGTGTTGGTGCCGCTTACAAGTTCCATTTGTTCCCTCGGTCCCTGCAATGCGTCCTTAGGTCCTTTTTCAAAACATACACACTCAGTCCCAAGTCCTCCTTTACAATGTCCCAGGTCAGTATCCTTGTCAGGTACTGATGTCCGATGTCCTCTTTCAAAACATACACACTCAGTCCCAAGTCTTCCTTTACAATGTCCCAGGTCAGTATCCTTGTCAGGTACTGATGTCCGATGTGTCGAAGTTAGATCGACTATCGGCTTTCCCCTTCTCTTCAGTTTAAAGCCAAGTCTATGACGTTCTGGACGTTGCGTGCCAGCATCCTCGTCCCAGCTGTGCTAAGGTGCAGTCCATCTCTTCTGTAGAGCTTGTTCTTCCCCAAGAAAGTAGTCCAGTTCCTAACAAAGTGGAAACCCTCCTCATCGCACCATCTCCTCAGCCAAGCGTTAATTGCTTGTAGTTCGCTCTGTCTCCTTGTGTCCGCTCTCGGTACTGGCAGGATCTCTGAGAAGGCTATCCTCCTTGCCCTTAGTCTCAGTTTCCTCCCCAGGATCCTGAACTGGTCAGTTAGTGTAGTCCTGTTGAAGCTTCTCCTGCTGATGTCATTGGTTCCGATGTGGATCACTACTGCTGTGTCCTCCGTCTCGGCTCCCTCCAGGATCCTCTCGATATTGTTGATGATGTCCTTTGTTCTTGCCCCAGGGAGACATGTTACCAGTCGGTCCTCTCTTCCTCCGGCTATGTGACTGTCTACTCCTCTCAGGATTGAGTCTCTAACCACGATAGCTGATCTCCCCTTCTTCAACTGTCTCTCTGGTCTCAGATCTGTGTCATATGTGCAGTCCATTTGTCCGTCCTCTGGGTTCAGCTGTGTCTCCGCCCCTGGTCTCAGGTCTGTGTCATCTGCGCAGTCCGCTAGTCCATTCTCCTGGCTCTGATGGGTCTCCTCCTCCTCTGTCTGCCCAGGTCCTCCGCAAGGTCCTATTTCCATGGTGTCTGGTGGTTCCTGTCGTCCAACTGTCGGTTCTCTCCTGGTGTGTTGGTGTTCTCGTGCCTCCACCATCCTGCAGGCCTCCTCAATGAACTTCTCGAGTTCCCTAACTTGTTCCGCGATGTGGCTCTCTCTGGTGGTGTCTTCAGTTTCCCAGCATTGCTCCTCCATGGTGCAGAGTCCCTCCAGCTCCTGGACTCTAACCTGCAGTCTCCCGACCTCCTGTTTCAGGCTATCCAGTTCCTGGCATCGACCGCATATGTATGCCTGCCTCCCGGAGGGGAGGTAGTCATACATATGGCACCCGATGCAGTATACTGGGTAGCTCAGCTGGGTTCCCACATCCTCCATTGCTCCTTTCTCTTTCCTATGTCCCACGGTGTGAAAGGATTGTGCCCGGCGCGCAGCTAGCTGAAAGAGTAGAAAGAGAAATGAGAAGTGCGAAGAGGGGAAGTACCTGTGGTATAATTATTAGATATCGCTGCTGGGCTGCCTGGGCTCCTTCTTAAGGCTCCTTCGCAAAGGCGCTCTCACTAAGGCGAGCGCCTTTGCCGCTCGCCTTCGCCGTGCGCCGAACGGCCGCGCGCCGTTGGCTCGCCCCCTCTTAAGGGGGAGTCTGGGCTGAAGCCGCTGACGCGGTGGGGGTGGGCGGAGCTACCTCTCGCCTGCCCCTGGCTCTCTGCTGGTTTGTCGGCTTTCCCCTCGCGCTGGCCCGCTGAAAAGTTTTGGTCTCCGCTCCTCGCCTGCCCTTCTCCTCTCCTCGGCTGCCCTTCTCCTCTCCTCCGACGCCTCCCCTCCAGCCGCTGCCGCTGGGAGCCAGCTCACCGCGAGAGGAGAGTGTGTCCGAAGAGGCAGTATTCTCCCCTCGAGAGGCCAGTGAATCGGAGGGCTCGCTGCAGGAAATGGCTCAAAAGGACTTGCTTATTTTGGAAAAACCAGCGACCGGATCATCTTCTGCTATGGAGGAACAAGGCACTGGGGAGGTAAACCAATCACCTGAGCCTGCTTATACTACACTAATAGTTCTTTTTGCTCCAGTTAAGCCCCCAGAAGTTACACTAGATTCACTTTGGGAATTAGTATTGGCATTGGGGAATTCCTTGAATCCCCAAATTAAAAATTTAGATAAAGAATTGAAAGACCAGAAAGAAGAAATAAAAACTTTGAAAGAGGATATTAAACTATTGAAATCAGATATGCAAGAAGAAAAGAAGGATATAAAAATGATTGGAAGCCATCATGATTTACTTGTAAAGGATAATTTGATTATAAGGAGAAAATTGGAAGTACTTGAAAACAATAGCCGGATTAATAATTTACGTTTAATTAATTTTCCAAGGGTTCCGTCAATTTCCCCAAGTGAAATGATAAAGCGTTACTTTCTGGAAATACTTAAAATTCCTGAGAACTCTTTACCACCTTTGTCAAGAGTGTATTATCTACCTACAAAGACTCAGGATTCTCAGAAGAAAGAAGGTGTTGGAAAACCTCAGGAACTTTCCCTGGACGTTTCCGCTTTATTGGAACAATCAGATAGAGAAGTGGCTATTTCAGCCACTCTCTTATTGTCTGTGGCTTTGGCTCCAGACAAAGATTGGATCCTTAAACTTTTCTTTAAAAATAGATCCAGAGACTTCCTGGGTTTCCATATTCAAATTTTTCCTGATGTCTCTAGGGAGACTCAAAAGAGAAGAAGGGAATTTCTATTATTGAAACTGGGTGTGACTCAAATTGGTGGTTTATTTTTCCTCAGATATCCTTGTAAATGTGTAGTGAGGTATTGTACTTTAAAATATGTGTGTTTTGAACCGGCTCAGTTGACGGCTTTCCTCTCCAATAAGCGCCTTGAAATGGAATAATATCTAAGTCCGAGTAATAATTCAGCTCTGTTTCAGCATCAGATAGTGAGCTTTCTTGTTAATTATTAGATGGTTCAATCACTCCTATTTCCTAATCATGGATCCTAATAAATTGAGGACTAGTGTGTGATTAAGTAGAGAAATAATTTCCTATTATATATAATTTGAATTATTTTTTGGATGGTAATTTCAATACTATGTTATCTTAATTACACTTTCTGTACAAGATGATATGCTTGTTAATTAATGTGAAAACTTATAAATAAATTAAAAAAAATAAAAAAGAGAGGGCAAATAATTTCATATTCGGCACATATTAAGAAATTACTTAAATTAGAATTTTCCAAATTGGAACAAACTATTTTGGCTTTAGAGACACAATTGGCCTCAAAATGGAAACGAAATACTTTGCAAGCCCTGTTGAAAGCTAAATATAAATATAATGAGTTTTCTTTACAATTGGCTAGGAAAGATTTGTTTTCTCAGCAGGCTCTGTATTATAGAAACTCGAATAAAGCGGGAAGATTATTGGCTAATTATCTTAAAGCAAAAAAAAAAAGTTAAGATTGTGGACATTAAAGATGAAAAAGGTAAAATTCATACTCATATTGGAGATGTTTTAAAACAATTTTTGGATTATTATAAAGCTTTATATTCTTCTGAGCTTTATTCAAATAAAGAAATTGGAGGAAGAAAATTTTTTAAATTAATTAATGGGCCAAAAATTCCCGAGTGTGTGAAAGAAAAACTTGAAGCGCCTATATCATGTATAGATCTCCAGTCAGCATTGAAGTCTCTCAGGGCTGGATCCGCCCCGGGTAGTGATGGTTTCACAGTGGAGTTTTTAAAAATCTTTTCAAAATTTACTATTATCTCATCTTTTAAATTTATATCAATCACAACTGACTAAGGGTTGTATATCAGGTACTATGGCAGAATCGTTAACTATTGTTTTGCCGAAGCCAAATAGATTCGAATTACAGGCCTATTTCTTTAATCAATGTAGATCAGCGGTCTCAAACACGCGGCCTACGGGCCGCATGTGGCTCTCCAGGTTTTATTTGCGGTCCGCGGTCTGGACGCAATCAACAGCATTTCTCTTCCCCTTTCCCTTCCTTTTGGAGCAGCATCATGTCTGGCCGGCTCGTTCCGTTCAAAGCCGCAGGTTGGCGGCTCCTCGCGCTATCCACTCCTGCATAGGAAGCCTCTCTGACGTCACAACATCAGAGAGGCTTCAGACGTAGGCGCGGATCTCGCAAGGAGCCACCACCCACAGCTTTGAACGGAACGAGCCAGCCAGACACGCTGCTATTCCACAAGAAAGAGAACAGAAGGGGTGGGGAAAGAGAAATGCTTCTGCTACATAGGAAAGGGGGACCCTAGGGAAATGTTGTTGCTGCTGTACAGGGAGAGGGAGGGAAAGAGAAATGCCTCCCCTGCACAGGAAAGGGGGAAGGGAAATGCTGCTTCTGTTGCTGCTGCACCCAAATGGGGAAAGAGAGGGAAGGAAGGAGAAGGGAGAGGAGAGGAACAAGAGAAGAAGCCAAGTTCATTGTAGGGAGGGAAGGAAAGGAGATAACAGACCATGGAGGGAGAGGGAGAGATGCCAGGGCATGGGGGAAGGGGAGGAGACAGATGCCAGACCAGGGGGAAGGGGAGGAGACAGATGCCAGACCAGGGGAAAGGAAGGAAAGAGATGCCAGACCATGGAAATAGGATGGAAGAAGAGAGAGATAGGAAGGGAAGGTAAGACATGGAAATGTAGATTTTGAAAAGAAAGCAGAAAAATTGAACATTTAAGTTAATGCCAAAGATGGATGCAAGGCAGAAAGTGAAGACGTAGAGAAAAACAGTCAAAGGACAAGAAGGCCCTGGAAACATAGTTGAAAGCACAGAAAAATAAAGTCACCAGACAACAAAGGTAGGGAAAATGATTTTATTTTCAATATAGTGATTGAAATGTGCCAGTTTTGAGAAAGAAAAGATATTAAACTTTAAATGTGAGGGCTGCAGAAAAAATAGAGTACTTGGAGGGCCGCATAAAAAATGGTTAATGTCTTATTAAAGAAATGACAATTTTGCATGAGGTAAAACTCTTTGTAGTTTATATATCTTTCTTTTTAACTGTTAAAGGAAAGTTTTATAAACTATAAAGAGTTTTACTTCATGCAAAATTGTCATTTCTTTAATAAGACATTAACTATTTTTTCTGCGGCCCTTCAAGTACCTACAAATCCAAAATGTGGCCCAGCAAAGGGTTTGAGTTTGAGACCACTGATGTAGATGGAAAACTCCTGTTTAAGTTATTGGCTCTAAGACTAGCCAAGGCTCTCCCTTATATGATCGGTATGCACCAAACGGGTTTTGTTGCTCAAAGACGTTCTTCAAATAATACCAAATAGGCATTTCATATGCTAAATTTAGCAAAAACAATAAACAAAACAGCCTTCTCTGTTTCTTTGGATGCAGAGAAGGCCATTGATTGTGTAGAATGGACTTTCATGTATCAAGTAATGGATTGGTTTGGTAAAGGATCCGGATTTATTCAAATGATTCAAACCTTGTATAGTTCCCCTTCTGCCAGATTATATATTAATAATACTTTTTCAGAACCACGGGGTGGAAGGGGACGTGCACAGATGGATCAGAAATTGGCTGGCAGACAGGAAGCAGAGGGTAGGAGTAAAGGGACACTGACTGAAAAGGGGTCACGAGTGGCGTCCCGCAGGGGTCAGTGCTGGGACCGCTGCTGTTCAATATATTTATTAATGACCTGGAAACAGGGACGAAGTGCGAAGTTATAAAATTTGCGGATGATACGAAACTCTCCAGTAGGGTTAGAACTGTTGAGGAATGTAAAGAACTGCAAAGGGATCTGAACAAGCTGAGTGATTGGGCAAATAGATGGCAGTTGAGCTTCGATGTAGAGAAATGTAAGGTCTTGCATGTAGGGAAAGGAAACCCGATGTACAACTACATGATGGGGGGAAGGTATTGGGGGAAGGCAACCTTGAAAAGGACTTGGGGGTCTTGGTGGATAAAACAATGAAGCCGGCGGCACAATGCGCAGCGGCCTCCAAGAAGGCGAACAGAATGTTGGGCATTATCAAAATATTGGACATTATAAAAAAAGGTATCACTACCGGAACCAAAGAAGTTATCCTGCCGCTGTATCGGGCGATGGTGCGCCCGCACCTGGAGTACTGCGCTCAATTCTGGTCGCCGTACCTCAAGAAGGATATGGCGATACTCGAGAGGGTTCAAAGAAGAGCAACAAAAATGATAAAAAAACATGGAAAACCTTTCATATGCGGAGAGGCTGGGGCTTTTTTCCTTGGAAAAGTGGAGACTTAGAGGGGACATGATAGAAACTTACAAGATCATGAAGGGTATAGACAAGTAGAGAGGGACAGATTCTTTAGACTTGCGGGGGTAACAATAACAAAAGGGCACTCGATGAAATTGAAGGGAGACAGATTCAGAACAAATGCTTGGAAGTTCTTTACTCAGAGGGTGGTGGACACCTGGAACGCACTTCCAGAGGAGGTGGTAGAGCAGAGTACGATTTTGGGGTTCAAAAAGGGATTGGACGAATTCCTGAAGGAAAGGGGAATTGAGGGCTATGGTTAGAGGGATACTATACAAGGCAAAATGTTGTATGTAAAAGATCATAAACAGTGGCCACTGCGGGAGCGGGCTGCTGGGCACGATGGACCTATGGTCTGACTCAGCAGAGGCGATGCTTATGTTCTAATGTTCTTAGAGCGTTTTTGTCTGAAGAGGGGAGTTAGACAAGGATGTCCCTTATCTCCTTTGCTTTTTGATATTGTTTTGGAACCCTTGTTGTTGGCCATTCAGCAGGCAAAGGAGATACAGAGAATTCTATATGCAGGTTGGGAATATAAGGACTCTGCGTTTGCAGATGATATTTTGCTTCATTTGCAGAATCCTGAATCTACCATCCTGCATTTATTGGAATTGATAGATCGATTTGGTAAATTTTCTGGGTATAAGATAAGTTGGAGCAAATCAGAGGTTCTTCCATTAAATGTGCATTGTGTAAAAAGCTTATTTGATCCATTCCCATTCCTTTGGAAGGAAGAGGGAATAAAATATTTGGGTATTATGATCCAAAGAACATTGGAAGATACAATGACAGTAAATGAAAAATCCTTATTGAAAGTCAAAGAAATGTGTGAGCATTGGAACCCATTACATCTTTCTTGGTGGGGGAAAGTCCAAACCATCAAAATGATGATTTTACCTGTAGTTTGCTACCAAATGATTATGTTACTGGTTTATTTTCAAAGTTCATTTTATAAGAAATTAAATGGGATTCTTACAAAATTTATTTGGCTGGGTAAAACTGCTAGAATAGCTTTAGTATCTTTACAAAAATCACAATCGGCGGGGGGGGGGGGGGGGGAATAAATTTTCCAAATTTTTATAGATATCATCAAGCATTCATTCTACATCAGGGTATGTCTTGGATCCTTCCTGAACTCGTGGAACAGTTTCCATACTGGCTGATATTAGAGGCATCCTCCCTCCTGTTATTCCACTCTTTTGGAATTCCTCAAACCCTAAGTCCGCCAGATTCTCCCAAAAATTGAAACTATCTTTCCTTTCTACAAAAGGTATATCCCGCGTAGGAAAACTAGGAACATCCCTCCCCTTTAGAACCACAGAACTCTGGAATAACCTCACATCCCCGCTCAGAAATTCCAGCTCCCTCCAACTTTTCCGCAAACACCTGAAAACTTGGCTCTTCTCAAAAATCTGATACCTCCCACTCTCTCGTACCCTGGCCCCTCTCTACCCTCTTAGTTCCTTTCCTTTAACCCTTCATTGGAGTTCCTTTCTATCCTAACTCTGTAAACCATGCCGAGCCCTACGCTTGCAGAGATGGCGCGGTATACAAACCTAAGGTTTAGTTTTAGTTTAGTTTAGAAACTCATCTATTGTCCCCATTGCGTTTGTGCCATATCTTGAGTATTAAGTTACCTAGAATATACAAGGACAATAGTATTCTTTAGTGCTGCACAATTCGCGATTCAAATCGATTCACCGATTCACTTTGGGTGAATCGATTCAAATTGATTTGTTTTTGAAAAAATCGGATTTACCGATTCGTCAGTCCCCTTGCTAGAGACCCATTTGGGCTTTCCCTCTGCCACCGGAGTCCTTGCTTTGGATGTAATTTCCGGTGCAGAGAATTGATTAGCCTCTGAAGGCGTGAGGCTCGGGAGTGTATTCTATCTAAAAAGGACTGAATTACCCCAAGAGGGACATCCTGCTCTGACGAATAAAGGGTTTAATAGTACTGGACAAAAGCTTGTTGAATGTGTGGTGTAATGCACCCCTGCACATCTACAGTAGTAGTGATATAATTGCGGAGCTGAAGCTTCCGTAATGTATGTGCTAATAACTTCCCAGCCCTGTTTGCCTTTTCAAAATATTCCTGTTTGAGAGACTGTAACCTAACACTAATAGCAGCCAAATCTAAAGCTTACAAGTCTAAGCGTAACTGTTTAAGAAGAGATTCAGCCTGGCTGTCAGCAGAGCCCAAATCAACAAAATAAGGAAAATAAATTTGTTCAATAAACTGATGTATCCAATGATAGAGAACAAATTTATATCAAGTGTATTTAATTACCAAACCTCAAACATCCAAGGTACTACTTTTTTTCTTTTTCGTACCCTTCTAGGATGGTTTGTTCATCATCGGTATTGGTAAATGCAGCCTGGTTTTTGGGTCCTCTGTGCTGGGTGCACACTCTTCTGTCCCACCCTAGACTCAAGGGACTTCTCTGGTACGTCCTTAAAGAATTGTATGCTATTTGCACAGGAAAGAAGTATTAGGTTCTTACCTCGATTAATCCTCTCTCCCGTAGAACAGCATTTGATTCCTTATGTCCCACCGTGTCAGATGTCTGTTTATGCCTTTGTTGACTTGTAGGCTAGGAAGAGTATCCAGCGGCTTGGCTCAAGGCAGCCACAGAAGAAAAAAGTCCTTTGAATGTTGGCATATTAGTGCTGAGATAAATATCGGCACATTTTTGTTTAGCTAAGAGCTGTACAAGTGATAATCTGTTGCACACAGGTAGGTGGTTGCTTTCTCCACCATTTGTGTTGCCCTGTTGGGTAGTTGGTGGTTAACTCTTGTTTACTATTGCAGAGCAGATCGAACTTAACTGGATTGGGGAGTTCCCTAAACCCCTACTCCCTTGTTTGCATTTCATCTCCTAAGGGTTCTCGCTTGCTTTGGTATGGACTGAGGAGACTTTTAGACACTGCCTAAAGAGACAAGGGGGCAGAGAGAAGAAAATGACTGTTTTCTGCAAGTAACTCGCAAGTTGGGGTGCTTAACCCATCTGTAAAGAATCATATGCTGTTCTGCAGGAAAGAGGATTATTGAGGTAAGAATCTAATCCTTCCTTGCCAGATGAATTCTAGGATAATTGCCTCCAATCTGGTAATCTTCTTCTAGAAGTCGGGCACTATCTAGCCTCTGGACATAGCAGTCACCTCACTTGTCACCCACAGACAGCCAAGGTGTGTGCTTGCCAGACCTAGTTTCTCACTGTACATAGCACTCCTCTCTTCACTAGCCTAGGAGACTCTTCACTCAGGTCTACTCCTTTTCTAGGGTCCAGTACCATCCCTCCAAATTGGCAATGACAATTTAATGGCAGGGCAACAGCAGGAATTCTGTCATCTTGGCTTAGTCCCCTGAAGAGGAGGCAGGCTTCCCATCTCAATAGTTGGTGAAAATGATCTCAGATTGTTGGGAAATCTGCATTGTTAGTACAGACTAAGTTATCGGCACTTAGCCAGTAGGTAAGCTCACTGGAGAGAGAAAGGTGGCCCTAACACTTTTTTTTTTGTCAATAATAGACATAGGAAAGAAAATTCCATAAGAAAACATACTACAGCCTTGTCACATGTCTGTATAAAATACCATTATAGAATCACACACCCCTAAACTCCCCCCCAAAAAACATACTTTTTTGTTTTTGCTGTGACTACAGGAGTGTTTCTCAATCCATTCTTGAGACACACCCAACCAGTCAACTTTTCAGAATATATACAATGAATATTCATGAGAGACCTGTATAGAAAGGAGGCAGGGCGTGCAAATCTTATATGCATATTCATTATGAATATCCTGAAAATTTGACTGGTTAGGTATGGCTAGAGATGATACTTGTGGATATGTTGAGGTTTATCAAGAATTGTAGTAATACTGCCTAGTTTAGGTTTTTAAGATTGTCCCATTTAGAAGCTGATACAAGTGTGTTATACTTAAAATACATGTTTAAATGGGAGGAAATGGGTGCTTAACTGTTGAAAAGATTAGGTAACAGCTGTAGAAGTGGATAATTTGATGCTGCAGTCAGGCTTTCATTCTCTCTACTTGCGTTTTTAGGCAGGGGAGGAATGTGGGACTACTCCTTTTTAACTGAGCCCCAATCTGCCTATTATGTCAAACTTGTAACTTGATGAAGTAATTGATTCAGTGCTTTTGTGGGCTTTAAAAAAAATTTTTATTCATGATTTGATCAGTTTGTTGCAGTCCTCAACGTGTCTGTTCTCAAGATTTAACTTGGGTAATTAGATTGATGCTTGTCAGAAGGGTAACTAGTTCTTTTTTTTTTTTTTTTTCAGTTCTTCAGGAGCCACTGGTTGGCCTTGAGCCAGGCGGGACAGCCATTGAATGGCATTTGTAGCAGATTCAGATCACAAGGAAGAAGGGCTTTGGATTATTCTTTTTTCCTACTTCTGTGCAAGGAAGCACCAGATATCTTGCATCTGCTGTTTGTGCATCCTAGTGAAACTTCTTTTTTTTTTTTTTTTTTAAGTAATAATTGTGGATACTAGTAGCAGGAAGGGGGGGTAGTCAATTCTGTACAAATTTGTCTAATGTTAGAGTATTTACATATGTTTCTGGTGTCTCCTTTTTCTGTATGGTGTATATAAAATAATGGAAATGTTATAATGAAGTAGGAAGATCGTGAATAAAAAAAAATTTCAGATTAAAATGACTTAATTTTAAGTTTTCAGTGGACAACAGAAGCTTGGCCATCTCTTAACCATAAGTGCTTTTACAGTAATTTATTGGGTAAAGTAATAGCTATTCTCCGGAGACAGGCAGAGATAATGCAGGCACACTTGTTGGTAAAGTCTCTGAGCCTGTGTGTCGGTGCCCTTTCCTAGCTATATTAAGCTTTAAGCTTACTCAGCATGTACAGGGTGCCCTACTCATCGAGTCTCCTCCCCTCTCCCTGTCAATATTTATTTTGTTTACTTCTCCTGTTCAGTGCCTTGTCAAGCCTGCAATTTAATTGCAGTAAATCTAAACTTTTGTTGCTGTCCGGAGGCCCCCCCAGAGCCGTGGCATGCCTTGTTGACGATCCCGCCTTCAACCAAGCCTATGCGGTATCTAGGTATCTATTTAATAATAATAATAACTTTATTCTTTTATACCGCCATAACCAAAAGTTCTAGGCGTTTTACACTAAAAAGAGCTGGACAATCAGCAAAATACAATAATACAGTAAAATATACAAATATTTGTAAAATAGAATTTCAATAATAAAACTCAATAAGTAATAAACTTATCGAACAAAGTGGTCTTAATTTCTTAAAATTGCAATAGGATAACATAGCTTGCTGAATACATTTACCTAACCAACATTGTTGCCTACCAGCTTGAAATGCTAGGGTCCTATCTAAGAAGGTCTTATATCTACACCCATTCATTTTTGGATAAGCAAATAAGTAGAAGTTTCTAGTTTCTCTTGATGGTCTATGCAACACTAATAACACTAATAAATCTGTCCTTTATGCCGCTTATGTTCAACAACGTATTAAGACTATTGGGAAACTGTGTCAGGCCTGGACAAATAAATGAATTTTACAATCCTGTCCCCCCACCCAAACTCCTCAGATATCCTCCACTTGTCGGATCTTAATAGCTAAGGGTTCAATGGCCAGGAGAAAAAGGAGAGGAGACAGGGGACACCCCTGTTACACAACAGGGGTGTCCCCTGTCTCCTCTCCTTTTTCTCCTGGTACACCCTTGCTGCAGGCCAAAGACCTCCGTGAGACCTCTATTGATCAAGAGCTGAGCCCTGGGGTTGGTATAGAGAGCAGTCACCCATGCCAGGAATATACCCTGGAATCCTCCCCTCCGCAAAACCCAGAAGAGGTATTCCCAGGAAATGCTGTCATAGACCTTCTCCATGTCCAGCCCCACAACAGCGAATTGACCTCCCTCTCCAGCATGAGCATGAATAGCCCCCCAGGACGTTCATCAGATTCATAGAGGTGTATCTCCCCGGCACAAAGCCGACCTGATCAGCATGGATAAGACCAGGAAGAAAGCAGTTCAAGCGCCACGCCATAGTCATAGCTAATGGCTTAATGTCCTGGTCCAACAGGGAGATGGGCTTGAAAGAACCAACCAAGTCAGGATCCTTGCCTGGCTTAGGAATCAAGACAACATGAGCTAAATTATCTGGAAAAGCTCCTCCCTCCTCAGTCACAGCATTACACATCACACTAAGCGGTGCTGCGACCAAATCCTGAAGTATCTGGTAATATTCTGGGCCAAGGCTATCAGGTCCTGGTGCTTTGGCTAAGGTAAGTGACTTGATGGACTTCAACAGTTCCTCCCCAGTGATCGGTGCATTCAGAAAATCGGCCTGAGTATCATCCAACTGGGACACTCCGAGTCCCTGAAAAAAGGCCTCAAGGGCATCCCGGTCCAGAGGTCTACCACCATACAGAGTTTTATAATAATGAACAAACTGATCAGAGATCTGTTGTTCACCCGTAAACCGCACCCCGTGAGTGTCGCAAATAGCTGTGATTATCTGACGTTTTTTGAAAGGTCTGACTAGATTGGCCAAAAGCTTCCCTGTCTTGCTCCCCCACCGATAAAGCTGATAACACTGGTAGTAGAGGGATTGCTCCATTCGCATATTAAACAAGGCTTCTATTTTGCCTCGAATACTTTTATATGCTAAGCGGTTCGACTCGGACAAAGTGGTTCGCCTAAAGGTATGTAATTGCTGGGTCAGTTGGAGAAGCTCTGCTCTCTCTTCTCTTTCCTTCTCTGGTCTTCCTTTTCTATTTTCTGCCTCCATCTAAATTAAATTCTTTCTTACTATTTAGTCCTGTTTCCCTCTTTTCACTGTGTCTACCTACAGCTTGTCACCCCTTTTCCTCACCCCTCCATTATCTTACTATTTTTTTCCCCCTTTATTTATCTCCTCCTTCCATCCAGTATATGTTCTTTCCCCACTTCCATTCAGCATCTGCTCTCCCCTTTCAACTGACATCCATCTGCCTTCTGCTCTCTCTCCCTTCTCACTTCCATCATCTGTCCCCTTCTCTCTCTCCTCCATTCCATCATCTGCCCCTTCTCTCTATCCCCCCCTAACTTCCATCTGCCCCCCCTTCCCCTCACCTTTGCAGGTCACTTTCTTTCCCCTGAGGGTGGCTCATGTCAGAGGGGAAGCTTTGGCCGAGCAGAACCGCTTGCAAGGAACAGTGGAACTTAGTTGATGTCGATGCTGGGCCCGTTGCCGTTTGAAGAAAAAAAAAAAAAAAAGGTGGAAAAAAGGGACCTGCAAAGGTGAGAGGAAGGGAAACCTCCAGGACAGCTGCTCTTTGCCCTCCTTCAACGGCCCAAGAGTTTTTAGGCAAGCGGCAGCTCTGTGTGCTTTTAACTTCGGCACAGAGCTGTCCCTAAGCAGTAGTTTAGCGCGGTTTCATGAGGCAGCTTTGGGGCCTTTGCTAGGCCGGCCTGCTTCGATGATGTGATGTGGGCCGGCCTAGCAAAGGCCCCGAGGCTGCCTCATGAAACCACACTAAACTACTGCTTAGGGGCAGCTCTGTGCCGAAGTTAAAAGCACACAGAGCTGCCGCTGCTGGTCTGGAGGTACGGAGACAAGGCAGGAGGCATACGCGATGGAAGGCAGGAGTCCCGGCACAGTGACGGCAACAGGAAGTTGCAAGTCAGCTGACGCCGGCACCTTTCGTTGTGGCGGGGACCCGAATCCTTCGCGGACTGGCAAGATTTTTTTTTGCGGACCGACACCGGTCCGCGACCGGCGGTTGAAGAACTGTGGCCTAAGGAATAAGATGGGTGAATTAGCTATGGCACAGAAAGATAATGTGGACATCATCAGCATCATTAAAAATAGGAAAGAAAAAGAAACAAATGAAAAAAAAAAGAAAATTAACATTTCTAATACATAATACCCTATTACAGCTAAAATTAATTAAGATACTCTTCTTTAAAAAAAATCCTCAGCCTGTAAATGGTTCTAGTTTAAACTTGGTAACAACACATTCCCCCACCCCAAAAATGCATCCTCTCTGGGACATGTGCTACCGGGATACAAACTGTACCGCAGAGACAGAGTGACTCAAAAAGATGGGGGCATTGCCATATACATGAAAGAGGGAATTGAATCTACTGGAGAGAACACGCCACAACAGATAGATAAGTTAGTCTCTATGGGTCAAAATTCTAGGAACAAATGGACTGGAAACGAAGATCGACATCTACTACCGACCCCCAGGGCAGTCCGATAAAATTGATGGAGAAATGACGAATGAGATTAAACACAACTGCAAGGGAGGCAACACAGTTATCATGGGTGACTTCAACTATCCGGGGGTAGACTGGAACCTAGGCACCTCCGGCTGCACTAGGGAGACCAAGTTCCTGGATGCTGTAGGCGATTGCTTCCTGGAACAACTTGTCAAGGAAAATACAAGAGGAAATGCAATTCTGGACTTAATTCTAAATGGACTGCGAGGACCGGCACAAGGATAAGCTGACAACATTCATCTTTTGGGGGTCTTTTGTGTTTGGAGAGGATTTGGACAGGTTGGTTCAGACCTTACCTGATTTTACAGTGCCTAGTTTTCCTGAAGACAGAGCTAGGCCATTGGCACGGGGTGGCTCTGATTGAGGGCGCTTGCGTGTTTTCCGCCCTGGTTGAGGGGCCACTTCCTTTCCAGCCTCCAGGTCTTCCCAGGGCCGTGTCTTTCAGCGCATGCAGTCCTTTTGGATGGGGGAGGTCCGCCGGGGATCTGGGGTTTTTTTCCTCCGCCGGTTTCTCCGCTGCCCACCTGCCCAATGACTCCTTGCCGGTGCCCTTATGCACAAATTTTATCCAAAGTGGGCAGAGATCACATCCAATCATTGGGTCCTGGAGGTGATTTTGGATGGTTATACTCTGGAGATTGCCCACTCCTTGCCAGATCATTTTCTAGCTTCTTATCAGGTGGTGTGGAAGAAGGAGGCTTTTCGCCAGACCCTTCAAAGATTGCTAGATCTCAAAGCAGTTGTTCCAGTACCCCCTCAGAAGTGTGGCACTGGCAGGTACTCGATTTACTTTGTGGTGCCCCAGAAAGAACGGACTTTTCGGCCCATCCTAGATTTGTAGGGGGTCAACAGGGCTCTAAGTTTCATCTTTTTGCATAGAAATGCTGTGGTCTGTTACTCTGGCAGTTCAGCCAGGAAAGTGTCTGACTTCTCGCGATCTGACAGAGGCTTACTTGCATGTTCCAATCCGGGCCTCCCATCAGCGGTTCCTTCGCTTTGTGATTTTGGGTCAGCACTATTAGTTTTGTGCACTTCCTTTTGGTCTGACTACGACCCTGTGGACGTCCACCAAAGTTATGGTGATCGTGGCAGAGGCATTGCGAAAGGAGGGCTTTCTGGTTCATCCCTATCTGGTCAACTGGTTATTCCAAGCAAAGTCTTTCCAGGAGAGCACCCAGGTCACGGTTTGGTTGGTGGAGTTCCTGCAGTCGCTGAGATGGGTTGTCAACCTTTCCAAGAGCCGGTTGGCCCCCTCTCAGCACCTGAAGTATCTTGGGGTTCTGTTTGATACCTCCTTGGGGAAGGTTTTCCTCCCAGAGGCCTGGGTAAGCAAATTGCAGTCTCAGATTCGCCTCTTCATGGTGTCCCAGTGTCATCGGGTGCAGGTTTGTTCTCTAGGTCTTGGGGTCAATGGTGGCTTCCCTAGATATGGTGAGGTGGGCCCGGGCCCACAGGCATCCGCTTAAGTATTCTCTGCTTTGGAGGTGGTCGACCCAGAAGCACAGTCTGGATTGTCCTGTTCCTCTTCAGGGTTTGGCTCGCAGTCTTTGTTGATGGCTTCAGTCCTCCCATCTAGTACAAGGGTGAGTCTGGATCAGCCCAGTGGACGATGCTTATCACAAACACCAGTCTCCTTGGCTGGGGAGCTCAGTGTCTCAGTCGCTCTGCTCAGGGCATTTGGTCCCTGGAGGAGAAGTCTTGGTCAATAAATGTTTTGGAGACAAGAGCCATCCATCTGGAGGAGTTAGTTGACAGGCAAGTCAGTCTGGGTTCTCTCAGACAATGCCACAGCTGTAGCCTATGTCAATCGTCATGGGGAGCACCAAGAGTTGTCTGGTGGCGCAGGAGGCGGCTCTTCTCATGGTTTGGGCAGAGTTTCATCTTCTGGATGTCTCAGCAAACTTTCTCAGCTGTCATGTGCTGGATCCCTGAGAATGGTATCTGGGTCCTGCAGCTTCCCAGCTAGAGTTGCACTGCAAGACCTGATGGCCACAAGGGATAACGCCAAAGCATCCCGCTTCTTCAGTCGTCGCAGGGATGTTCAGGCCGAGGGGCTGAATGTCTGGTTCAACCATGGCTGGCGGCGGATCTTTTGTATGTGTTTCCTCCTTGGCCTTTAGTGGGCAGAGTTCTTCACATTATTTAGCATCCCAGCCTCATGATCCTGTTGGCCCCGGACTGGCCCAGGCGTCCGTGGTAATGCAGATCAGGTTCATCATCTGGTGGCAGATCCTCTGCTACTGCCTCTCTCGACAGACCTTCTAACTCAGGGTCCCATTCCAATGTTCGATCTGGGTCACTTTTGTCTTACGGCTTGACCAACCTTCTGACTCAGGGTCCCATTCCAATGTTCGATCCGGGTCCCTTTTGTCTTACGGCTTGGCTCTTGAATGGGCATGCCTAGGTAAGAAAGGTTATTCAGATAAAGTGATTTCCACTCCCTTGGGGTTCCGGAGGTTTTCTATTTCTTGGGCTTAGGTGCATGTTTGGCATCTTTTTGAGGAGTGGTATGCAGTGTGTGGAGTGGTCTCTTTTCATGCTTCTTTGCCTAACATCTTGGAGTTTTTGCAGCATGGCCTGGACAGGGGCCTGGCTTGGTCTTCTCTCCGGATTCAGCTTGCGGCCTTGTCTGCCTTTTGTGGTTTGTTACGGGAGTCAGCCTTTGACTGACATTCTGGTTCGGCTGTCTGTTCCATGTTGGGATCTTAATCTGTTCTTGTTCGTGCTGGTGTGCCCACTTTTTGAGCCTTTGGGTCAGGGCCGCCATCAGAAATTTCTGGGCCCCTTACTGAGCAATCCTATTGAGCCCCCCCCCACGCACCCCTTCCCCCCCACTTTTGTCCGGGGGGGGGGGGGGTGCTATCAGGAAATCAGCAGGGGACAAAAAAAAATATGACAGCAGTTTTTATTGTGCACAGCAGAAGCATAATACAGGCTATGGTGGCCTAGGACCAATGTTCCCTCTAAGGATTGATGAGGTGTGTGCAAAAAAAAATATGCATGAGCGACAAGTTACATACTCCACAAATTTATGAGCAGGCGCGGAGAACGCATTTTTAAACAAATGTAGCTTATCCTTGTACTCCTTATGTAATTTTAATCATCTATGGATATGTTTGTATGTTTATTGTTCAAATGGTTTTATTTATTTCCCCAAATTTATTTTTGTTATACGCATTGAAAATATTTGATATTGCGTTTAAATCAAAATCTCAATAAACTTGAAACTTGAAGCGAGTGCCCGTGAGATTGTGGGAGGGTTAAATACTCAAAACTTAGAAGAATAACAATTTACTTAAAGTTTTTGCTACGCCAGCTTCTGGTATCTTTACATACAGTGGTGTACCTAGCATATGTAACACCCGGGGCCCATCATTTTTTGGCACCCCCCCCCCCCATCTGTAAGAAAAACATGATTTTTAGTAACAAACCACACGTCACACATGAGTACCTAGGAAAAGGCAGCATCTTACATATTGCAGTGAGCAGTACATCAATACACCCATTGTAAAACTAAACAAACCAGACCAGCACAGATCAATCCTACACCGTCATTCCTAACAGAAAACCATGTCTTTCGAACACACAGAACACAGAAAACACCTTCGCCTAGTATGGAATATGTCACCACAAACTAACCCCTCACCCTTTTACAAAACTGTAGTGTGGATTTTAGCCACAGTGGTAACAGCCCTAACGCTCATAGAATTCTGAGCATCAGAGCTGCTACCATCACGGCTGGCGCTAAAAAACGCTTCACAGTTTTGTAAAAGGGGGGATAAAATAGAAATACACAGCTTCAACGCTCTAGCTCAGGGGTGCCCAAACTTTTTGGGCTTGCGAGCTACTTTAAAATGACCAAGTCAAAATGATCTACCAACAATAAAATTAAAAAACACAAAGCACACTATACGCTGAGAAAATGTTAATTATCATTCCTATTCTGGGTTTTTTTCAAAGAGGTCAAGGCAGATGACTCTATGCATTGTCACCTCAGTAACAACCATACATAAATAGACAAATATACCCCCCATCCTTTTTATTAAACCACAATAGCAGTTTTTAGCGCAGGGAACTGCGCTAAATGCCCAGCGCTGCTCTTGATGCTTATAGGCTCCCTGCGCTAAAAAACACTATTGCGATTTAGTAAAAGGGGCCATAGTGCAAAATATAGACAGCATATATAAATTCAGACACATTTTGATAAATAAATTTAAAATAAAATAATTTTTCCTACTTTGTCTGGTGATTTCATGAGTCTCTGGTTGCACTTTCATCTTCCGACTGTGCATCCAATCTTTCTTCCCTTCTTTTAGCCTGTATGCTTCCTCTCCTCCAGACCTCATTCCCTCCCCTAACTTTTTCTTCCTCTTCCTTGCCCTTTCTTTCTTTTTTTTCCTCTTGATGCCCCCTTTCTTTTTTTCTGTTTCCCTTCTGTCTCCCTGCCTGCCCACTTTCTTTCTCCCTACCCTCCACAAAGTCACTGCTGCCACCATCGGGGGAAACAGGCCCCAAAGCCACCGCCGCAACCATCAGGGGAAACAGGTCCCAAAGTCACCGCCGCAACCATCGGGGGAAACAGGCCCCAAAGCCAACGCCGCGGCTGCCCCAAGCTCTCTCTGCTTCCCACCGGGCCGAGCAGCATTCCTCCGACGTCAATTCTGCCATTGGAGAGGAAGTTCCGCCCAGCTAGGCAGCGATTGAATGGCCCGAACTTCCTCTCCGACTGCAGCCTTAGGGCGGGTGCACAGTCGGGGCGGACCGCCCCCCCCCCCCCTTGGTAGGACACTTAAGACGTGGCAGTGGCTCCTCTCATGAATCCCTACCTGCGTTGGAAGTCCGATGCAGTCGGGGATCTTGAGAGGAGCCGCCGCTGCATCTTTTAACTTTAAAATACAGGCCGCCGCTGCCACTTCCTCTCACCTCCTCCCACCCTCGAGTGAGCGACAGAGGAACGCGTATGAGCGACGCCACTGAAAATAGTGAGCGATCGCTCATGCGCTCACCTTAGAGGGAACACTGCGGACCCTGGGGGAGCCCGGGCCCCCTGTCAGCTCAGGACCCTTGAATGCAGGACTGGTAGTACTGCCCTGATGGCGGCCCTGCTTTGGGTGCCTGCTTGTTGAAGGACCTTACTCTTAAAGTGGTCTTTTTGGTGGACATTACTTCTGCGAGATGCGTTTCTGAGCTGCAAGCTTTTTCTTGTAGTTCTCCCTTCCTGGAGTTCTCTTGGGCAGTGGTTCCCAACTCTGTCCTGGAGGACCCCCAGGCCAGTTGGGTTTTCAGGATAGCCCTAATGAATATGCATGAGAGAGATCTGCATATAATGGATGTGCCAGGCATGCAAATCTGCTCCATGCATATTCATTAGGGTTATCCTGAAAACCTGATTGGCCTGGGGGTCCTCCAAGACAGGGCTGGGAACCACTGCTCTAGGGAGTGGGTTGTATTGCAGCCTGTCCCTTCTTTTCTGCCTACAGTGGTCTTGCCTTTTTATGTCAATCAATCAATAGTCCTCCCAGTGTTGGGTAGTCGGGAGGGCTCTTCGGAGCAGAAACAGTTGCGCAAACTGGATGTCTGCTGGGTCCTTTGCTTTTGAAAAAAACCCACCATGGATCCAGACAATCCAAGCAGTTGTAGACCAGTCTCAAACCTCCCATTTGTCTCAAAAATACTAGAAAAGATGGTACTCGCCCAATTGCGAGACTTCATGGAAACAAACACCACCCTCTCCAACTTCCAGTCAAGATTCAGAAAGCACCACAGTATAGAGATGGTGCTTCTAGACATCGTAGATGACTGCTGGAAAATCCTAGATGAGGAAAAAGACACATTGCTGATACTTTTAGACTCGAGTGCCGCCTTCGATACTATTGATCACTTACTTCTCCTAACCAGACTACACTTATCGGAATTCATGGTGTCACACTGGCATGGTTCTCCTCCTTAAATGAAAGATCTCAGAAAGTACTACTAGGATCCTCCTTATCAGAACCCAAACCTCTCTGCTACAGGTACCCCAGGGTGCATTGCTAGCCCCACTCCTCTTCAGCCTGTATGTCAATCCAGTACTTGACTTCACAGAAAAATACCAAATCAAAATCCACTCATACGCGGATGACATACAGCTCTACCTCCCCCTAGGTCAACACCAAGACGCACAAATCAAAAAAACTTCACTTATGCCTAACTGAAATAAAGAACTGGATGACTGCAAATAAACTACAGCTCAATGCGTCAAAAACTGAACTCTGGATACACAAGGATTCCTGTCCATACACCCGCTCATCTCTTTCCTGGGGAAATGACACCCTTACAGCCAAAGACAACATCCGCAGCCTAGGAGTGATTCTTGATGCAAATCTATCAAAATTAGTATCTTCATGTTTCTATTACCTCTGCCAGCTAAAATGCATCCATGCTTACTTTTCAGAAAGCAATTTTGCCCAACTACTATATGCATTTGTATTATCCTGCTTAGATTACTGCAACTTGCTACTAGTGGGCTTACCCATAAAAACCATCTCCAAGGTGTGCAAAACACTGCAATTCGACTCCTGAAAAACCTGGGCTTCCGTAATATGTCACCCCTGCACTAATATACATGCACGAGCTGCCTATCCAAAAACAATGCACCTTTTAAAGCCTTGGTTTTAGCCTTCAAGACATTCCACAAGATGATACCAAACTACATAACATCAAAACTACAAATTTATGCCCACAGCCGATCACTGAGATCCCAAGCAGAAAAACGGCTGGTCCTACCACCTGGCTGCTCACTCATGTCTAAAATAGCCCGGAAACGCTCCTATTTACTCTACATACCCAGACTATGGCACCCCCATCTATTAGATCATTAGTCTATGGAACTTCAGGAAAGCCGTGAAAACCTTCCTCTTTACAAACCTAGCTCCTTAATGACCTGCGTCTGCACCCCTGACTGATGGATCTCGAAAGCACTGCCTAATATACTAAACAGATTCTCTCTAAAACTTGTATGCCACCGCAAGCTTAACTTGGAACTACTACCAAACTTACAAATCACGCCAAACAAAATCAAATTGTACTATATTCTAAAAACCAACCTCATTCCCAGTAAAACTTATCTGTGATACCCACCGGATCAAAAATTGCCATACTTCAATGATGCACACACCTACAAAGCAAAAGCTATTTTACCTCTGTTAGGCTACATCTATACGGAAAATGCTGCAATTCATACCACCCTATGTCTACTAACTCTGTATTTTCAAGTCTGTATGTTATGACCATACTGTAAATGCTGAAATTTAAACCCCCTATGTCCACCTAAAGTTTGTCCTGCTTGTACCGTGAATGTACTCTTGTGACCTGTTCTGGGCTCCTTTGGGAGAATGGGCTAAATAAATAAATTGTTTTCAATTGTGTGCTGGAGACCGATTGAAATTCCATCCAACATTCAACTACAAGTGACAATATAACAGGCACAGGTACATGCTGAAATGTTCCTCACCTTCATAGAAAAAAAAGGAGACAATCCAGAAAGGGTGTACGGTCACACATGACCCACATTATTTGGTTTTTATCTTGTAGGTCACCTTGTGACTGTATACACCCTTTGTAGATTGTTTTTAAGATTATTGTTTTTGTTATTTGGACACTTATTAAACTACAAACTGGTACATCTGATCTTCTGTTTCACAATATTTTTGTTGTTTTGCTGGGGAGATACCAATGGTATTCAGTGCTGATGAGTCAAAGAAACTGAAACAAATCTGTGTAAACCTAGAAGATGAAACAGGGCAATATGACAAATTGAAAAGTAGCAAATCATCTGTACCAGATGGCATACATTACAGAATACTGATAGAATTTAAAAATGACGTTTAGAGATGCTGTTGGTAATTTAACTTATCTTTAAAATCCAGCATGGAACTGGAAGATTGGAGGGGCGGCCAACGTAATACCAATTTTTGAAAAGGGTTCCAAAGATGATCTGGGAAATTATAGACTGGTGAGCCTGACATCTGTGTTGGACAAATTGGAGCATATACATGATGGAAACAAAGCCAACATGGATTTAGGCAAGGGAAATCTTGCTTCACCAGTCTACTACATTTCTTTGAAGGGGTGGATAAAGGTGAGGTCAATATTGTGTATCTGGATTTTCAAAAGGCATGTGACAAAGTACCTCTACTATTACTACTTATTTCTATAGCACTATCGGACACACTCTGCACTATACCTCATGAACAATTCCTGAATTGTTTCATTATGATTGCAGCTGTTAAAATATTAATGTGAGTTTTCCATGAATAGGTTGAGAATTAATGGGGGGAGGAGGGGAAGGGTGAAATTAGGTCTGGAAAAGGATTCTCAGAAGATGGGGGTGAGTGGAGAGTATGTAAATGGGAGGTGAGGGGAAGGGGAATAGAATGAGGGTATGAGTAAAGGATGGATAGTGGAAGAAGAAGGGGTGGGGTAAATTGGAAGCACGAAGGAAATTGGATGCCAGCAATCTGTATTTGGGCTGACTGGATATTTGGGCAGAATGCTGTTGGCACAGAATGGCAGAAGTACTGAGAGTTGGGGACCTCTCTACAGAAATATGTGACTGACGGGTGTGATTCCTGTCAATTCAGAGTAGCCTTCTAATAATCCCATTAAATAATAGATCCTGAAATAGGAAAAAAATAGAAATTGCCATGTTGCAAGAAACCTAACTCACATCTGTTGAGGCAGGAAATTAAAATAGAGGGATGGGGTGAAGTCTTATTCAGGGGGTTCTAAATTTAAAGGGGTAGCTACCCTAACTCAACACATTACTTTTTGTGCTGAAGGGACAGGGGATGGGACTTGATATACCACCTTTCTGTGGCTACAATCAAAGCAATTTATATATAAAAAGGTACTTATTTCGTATCTGGGGCAATGGAGGGCTAAGTGACTTACTCAGAATTACAAGGAGCTGCAGTGGGAATAAAATCTGGTTCCCAGGCCACTACACTAACTACAATAAGAAACACGGCAAAGAAGAGCATATAATTTGTGGTTGAGGATCAAATAGGATGATTTTGAGCTTATGTTTGTGAACCTTTATGCCCCACCTTCAGGAGTCAAGGGTACTTATTTTGGATCTATATTAGAGGTGGCACTTCCTGAGTGCTGGGGTGCTTAATACATGGCCAGTTGGACTCATCCACACTCAACAAATGGGAGAAAATGCTAGAGAGTAAGAAGCTGAGGACAGCATTAAAACAGATCTTGCTGATATATGGAGGGAACATAAAGGATATTGCAGGGACTATACCTTGCATTTGGCACCTAATGATGCTTTAGGATAGGCTTCTTGAAGAAGTTGGGGACTTGGAACAAAGTGATGGTATACCCCTTACTCAGATCACACAGTGCTATATGGTTATTGGACTGAAGATAGGAAGATGTGAGGTGATAAAAGGTAGAGAGCAAATATTCAAGTATTGTTACAACCATCAGTGGAAACATTTCCTAGAATACAATAATGGGGAGACCCTGTTGCACATAATATGGGATACTGAAAAGGCAGTACTGAGTGGGTTAATACAGAGAGGGACAAAGGGGATAGACCAAAGATCAGTATGGCTAGACTCGCTTTAGCGAAGGAGGAAGATGATATGGGTCTTCCTAATTTGAGAAATACTACTGTGTGGCAACTTAAAGGAATGTAGGATCACTATGATTAAGATGGGGTGAAGCATTGGCTACAGAAGATAAAATTCTTCTTGCCCCCATTCTCTGAATTTTTGACAGGAGTCACTGTCATAGGCACTAAAACTCACTTTCTTACTACCTCTTAACAACGGGATTTCATAAAAGGGCAATTTGGTACTACTGGAGACCTACATCTCTACAGTTGAGATACCACTCTCTTCTACAAAATATTTGAGACCTCTTTGGTTACAATTAGAAGATCTTGGTGTCTAAATATAGAGACCTTCTCATTCAGGGTACTTTTTCTAACAATGCAGCAAATACAAGAGTTGAAGGGGCACAAATTACACTTCTATCAATACAGTACTGCCAGGTTTTGAGATTTGTTCTGGGGAAAATGCCTAACTAGAATTTCTACAGCTAAAGAGAATATTCTGTTTAAACAGTAATCTCCCCAAAAACCTTCTCTCATGTATTTATGTGGCACTATCAAACCCAGTAGTAATGCAAATGAGGGCTCATGAAAAGGCATGGGGGAACATCATTAGAGCCAGAACTCTGGACACAGGTATATAGATATATACACACACTTGTTCTATAGTTACCTAGTGACAGACCTATTGGTACCATGCTAGAAAACAGAAGGCTGCAGCTATGGAGCATGGGACACTTTTTGGGGGGAAGAAAATCTCATTTTGGCAGGCAGTTTGGGATCATATCCAAACTTGGGGTCTTTTGGATCCCATGATCAGTCTTAGGGTTCTAGATTATGAAGCCAAAGACCATTTTAGTGCCCATCTTTTATTTGCCAAGGTCGCTTTTGCATAAGCGTGGAAAGACTATTGTGCCTCTATTGGTCATAGGGCTTCATCTGTGAAGAAATAAAAAATGTGACAATTTTGGCTTCTCCAAGGACAAGTAGGTATTCTCAGATGTTGGTGATGTCATCCATGGAACCTGGTATGGACACTACCAAGTGCACTGTCAC
The DNA here is from genome assembly GCF_902459505.1 of Geotrypetes seraphini. NCBI lineage: Eukaryota > Metazoa > Chordata > Amphibia > Gymnophiona > Dermophiidae > Geotrypetes > Geotrypetes seraphini. The sequence goes on along the minus strand of NC_047091.1, from coordinate 67,909,941 downwards.
TTTAAATCTTGAGTGAGTCCATACAGCATTCATGCCAGTTCCTTCCCACCTGATGTCAGCTCATGGAACCATCAGCTTTTAGTTTTCCGTAGAGCTGAAGTTGTATCTTCAGTTTTCTCTTCAGCATGTCTAACCTTTTCTTTCAACTATTTTGTGCCTTCCTGTCATATTTTTTAGTTTTATCATAATTCTTTGTTTTTATCATGTTCCAGTATTTCTCCTGACTTTGGTTTCAATTTATCACTTTTTGGTTTTTGACCTTTGGGCCACCTTGAGCCTCTTTTCCTACTTGGGAGCATCGCTCATTTTCAGGATACTTTTCATGCAAGCTTCCTGGGCTATTGAGCCCTTTGATTTGGCATTGGTCGTTTTCCTCTCCATGTTGGAAGAGTTATCACCTGCCTCAAAGAATCGACCCACACTTCGATGTACCTTTATGCACAGTCAACACGCCTCTCCCCCTAGTAGGGAGTACTTTGAACAGTCTGACTTGGATATCTCCAACTGCTCAGAAGACTAGCCAGAGTACCAGCAGAAGAATCTTAGGGTATACCTTCTGACCTCCCCCTTCTCCTCCTCAATGGCATACATCTCCACCAGAAAGTATATCTTTCAGTTGGCTTTATAAGCCAGATAGGACAGGCTCTTCCCAGCAATATGGAAACAATCAATCTGAATTTATTGATTTTGAAATACCACCAAATGAATGTATTAAAGTATCCTTACTTTATTTTTCTAGGAGCAACTTGGACTGAAAAGGGAGTCTCCTAGTTCTTAAATAGATACAATGTGAAGTATTCAAACTTGTCCAGGATTTGACAGAACTTAACTTCAACACTACTTGTTAATTGTGGAACCTGCCCTTAAACGATCATGCAGCTCCTGTTCTTATACTTCTGCGCCTCCAAGCAGAGAAGCCAGAACACTGGATTTTTTTTGGCATGTGCATTTTCCAATATCTGTCCTTAACTAAATTATGTACTACCAATTTTATGCGTATGAGATGTCTAGTGGTCTTGAACTGTACATTTGCTTCAAATCTTTGCTAAACTAATTGTCAGAATTGGAGGAACTTCTCTCCCAAGACAATTTAAAACAATTTCAACGATTATCTAAGAACTTGTTCCCTACTTGGAAGTTCATGGTTAGAGCAGCTTTCAATGCCTTTGATATTTCTTCCAGAACATCTGCAGTAACAATTGCGATTAACCGTTTAGTCTGGCTTTGAGTTTTGATCTGGAAACTTCAAGATTGCCTTTCCAATGTGCCTTGTAAGGGAGGTGATCTATTTGGAGAAAAAATTGAAGAGATTGCAGATAAGATCGAAAACATACAGATACTATGACAACCTTATCTCTAATTCAACAATTTTTTTTATTGAAAACTGCTCCTGGAGACAAGCAAATACAAAAGCAAGGCAATAAGTAGAAAACAATGCCAGATCAATACATTGACTAAGCAAATGTTAGAAAAGCAGACAGGATATCATACAGGACCCTTGCTAAAAATAACAAAGAAACCCAAGGATGCAATATCATTAGTATACAGTATGTCCCCGCGAATTGCGGACTCAGTCGTTTGCGGTATTTTCTGACCGCCTCCTCCAGGAACTAAAGTCAGGCTACACCAATCAGGAGCTGCTTTGATGCGCCAGATAGCGTGTCAAAGCAGCTCCTGATTGGTGTAGCCTGATTTTAGTTCCTGGAAGAGATGGTCAGAAAATACTAAGAACGATCCTGCACCCGATTTTCAGCACCTGCCGCTGCACCTGCAGCCCTCTCCTGCCTCCGATCCACTCCTAAACTGCATTCGCGGGTTTTTGAAATTCATGGGTGCTCCTGGAACGGAACCCCCGTGAATTTCAGGGTAGTACTTTATAACAAACACCTTAACCCCCCCTTCTACACCCCTATCCATGCCCCCAATAAACAATCCCCAACAACAATAATCATCTCCAAAGTTCCAACCCCAAACCACTCAAATCCCAACCACCCCTCCCCCCAAGATATAAAAACCTAAAGTTATGGATGGGGGAGAGAGAACCAAACCAACAGTAGATGTCTCTATAAGCAATAGGCAACACACTCAACTTTCCCAAGACTTACTCCTCCACCAAGTAGTCCTTGTTCATACAGGTAATCAAGTTTCCATGTTCTGTCTGAACAAACAAGGAATGAATGAAGTACTGCATAAATGTTAGATTAGTTCTAACATTTTTGGGATACACAGTTATTTACTGGTTCTTCATTTAAGTGTGTTTAAATAGCGCCAAAGATTAACATTGAACAAACAAGGAGGCACAAGCTCTTGCTTCCTTTGCATGGAAGCAATCCAGATTAGGACTTAGGTGACTGCTCATGGCATACTTCTCAGGGTAGTTGATCTAGTGGGGCAGCAGAATGTATTGGCAAACTTCTTCATCCCCAGCAAAACCATTGCATCAGATTTTCTACAAATGAGGAACAAACTTCTGCTTCATAGAAACATAATGGCAGATAAAGGCCAAATCTATTCTGCTCATCCGTAGTAACCATTATCTCTTTCTCTCTCCGAGAGATCCCATGTGCCCACCCCAGGCCCTTTTGAGTTCAGACACAGTCTCTGTCTCCACCAACTCTTCTGGGAGACTGTTCCATGCATCTACCACCCTTTCTGTAAAAAAGTATTTCCTTAGATTATGCCAAAGCCTATCACCTCTTAATTTCATCCTATACCCTCTCATTGCAGAGTTTCCTTTCAAATGAAAGAGACTCGACTTGTGCATTTACATTACATAGGTATTTAAACTACTCTATCATATCTCCCTTCTCCCACCTTTCCTCCAAAGTAGACAGATTGAGATCTTTAAGTCTTTCCCCATACGCCTTATGATGAAGACCACATACCATTTCAGTAGCCTTCCTCTGGACCGATTCGATTGGGATGGACTCCCCAGCCCCTAATCTATTGAATGTGATCATTTATTGCACCAGATGGGTGCCACGTCAGCAATTTTGAACCGCGTGCTGTAGTGCGTCTCTGTGTCCTTTGGGGAGCCAGCCTGGGTCCATGCCTTTTGAATAAAATTTCGTCCAGGGGCCATTGCCTGCGTTTTGAGCCTGGGGACTCTTGACGCACCACATGTACCTCAACAGTGCCCTTCCATGGTTTTGGAGTGTGCCTTCTAATTGGATTTTATTCGGCTCCTCTGAATGTCGTATCCTCAGACCCCGTTCATTTGATGCAGCCAGCGTATCTGGGCTTTTTCAGTCTATGGTGTCTGTGGTGAAGCTTCCTTTTAGGAGCTCTTGTCTGGCCATTCCAGATTTTGATTGCAGTAGTTGCCATGCAGATTTTATATTTATTCTGTCTCCTGCCACTGTATTTAATTTGTATCCAGCTGATGCCTTTGCTGAGACTGGTCTAAGCCTCCTTGAGCGTCCGGATTTAGAGGTGCTGATCCTTCAAATTTTCAGCGGGCTTCTGTCTGCCTCTTTACGGCTGATGCTCTGAAAGAGCTCCATTTGGATTTTCCACTTTCCAGGCTCTGGTCCTGGACTATTCTGTGCCTTTTCCATTCCGTCCACAGTTCCTGGGTCTGGTTTCAGAACAATGTTATCCACAGGCAGCTTTAGCAAATCAGAAAAAGCTATGTCTTCGCTTTATCACCTGAATCCTGCTTTTTGGCAGGTTTGAACAGCCTGAGGTGGATTCTGCCATGCAAGTTTTCCAGCGCACAGCCTCCCTAATAACAGGGGATGAAGTTTCAGGACTCTCAGGATTGCAGGAGGCTGTTATGATAAAAAAAAATATTCTAGCATTCTGAGGTAGCCGAATGGCAGCCACTACATTTATGGCACATTCGTGTCATTCCGGCCTGCACAATGCATCCTTTTTGGTGCATACCTATTCTCCACTGGTGTGGATTGGTGTGGCTGTGGTGCTGGGCGACCTTTATGATCTCATTTGAGTCTTAGTACATGTTCTGCTGGTGCAGAGTCTGAGCGCTGAACTCTGGATCTGTCACTGCCCTGAGGATCTCCTTCAGTGGCCGTTCTTTCAAGGTCAAGATGACCTCTACTCAGGTGTGGTGAATGCCACCCTACATTGCTCCCTGTGAACCAGTTTCGCTGGATGGCCAGAGGGGATCGTAGTTCTTTTCGTTCCTCCCGCAGGTGTCATCAAGGATATTTAGGTTTTTCCTCCTAGAGACATTCCCAGGGCTACGCCTCCGTTACCACGGTTCTGATTCCAGGCACACCACACACACAAAAGAAGAAAGTGCCAATGTCACTTCCTCACAGGCTGTCATCTACTGTTTTGTCAGGAGTGGACTCTACTTTCATCAGACACTTGTTAATCCTCCTTTGCCTACCTCTGGCTTGGTTAGGACTCCAGCAAGTCGAGAGCAACAAGAGTCCAGGGTCTACGATATTCTGCAGTGCCTCTTAGTTTTCGGGATGCACCCATCTGGATTTATCTTTAATGGACGTAATAATGTATTTAGCATTTGGGGGACACACCAGAGTAGTTGACCAGTTTTATCCCCCCACCTATGAGTTTATATTTATGGTCAAATATATTTTATTGAGCAATCAAGAAAACAACAGAATAGCACAAGAAGTACAAAACCAGCTCAAAAGTTTGAAATATCCCCCAAAAGAATCTCCCCCCCCCCAAACCCCAACCAAAACACACCCCCCATTCCCATCCCTGGGTCCTCCTTCCAAACACAAAAGAACAAAGAATCAAAATAGCGAGTTATACATGAAAGGAACAAAAGGATAAGTACAAACAAAACTCAATTAAGTATCCGGCTACGAGCCAGAGGGGTCAAAGTAGTCCAGAAAGGTTCCCAAGTAGTCTGGAAAAGACGGCCCTGGCGAGATAACAAATCGGACACATCCCGGCGCTCCCACATCAAGAGAAAATCATGCGACTCCTCCAAAGGGAATAGTCTGGAGTCTCAGCTTCAAGCCATTTCAGCAGGATGCATTTCAAAGCAATCAGAAGACCACTTGAGGAAAGCTGCAACTCCCTTGGAGCGTGGAAAGTAGCGAGGAATAGTCCCAAACAAAATCAAAGGGGAACTGCGAATAGTGACATGCTAAAGATTCTCCACGAAAGCAAATATAGCAGTCCAAAAAAGTTGTACCTGAGGACAAGTCCAAAACATGTGGCCCAAGCTAGCTTCCGGAGCCTGACAGCGAAGACAAGCTGCATGGAGACGGAAATGAGCCAAATATGCCCTTTTAGGAGAAACATATAAACGAAATATCAATTTAAAATGCTGCTCCCAAAAGGTAGTGTATTTACGAAAAGCAGGCAGTCAACGGACAGCCTGAAGGAGGATATCAGAAGGTAAATCAACGGCAAGATCACCTGACCAAGCATCTCGCAGCCGAGAGTGGTCAAACAAAGGGCATTCATCCTTCAAGTGGCGATGATGAAACTTGAGGGGGACTGGTTATTGAGAACCAAGGGTAAAGGCCGTAGACAAAGTCTCATGACAGGCGGCCTGCAAGGAGCTAGAAGGTAAGGAAGAGATGTAATGATGGATTTAAATGTAAGCAAAAAGTCAGTAGTAGGGAGATCAAATTCTGCCCACAACTGAGCAAAAGATTTAGGGGTGCCTTCATCAGTAACCAAGTGAAATAGATATTGAATGCCCTTTGTTTCCCACCGAGCAAAACTCGGCCCATCAATCCCAGGTAAGAAAGAACCATTAAAACGAATAGGCAGGAAGGGAGAGACAGAAGGAGAAAGAGTGTGAAATTTACAGACCCAACGCCAAACCTTCCGCAAGGGTCGATGTAAGGCTTTCAAAAAAAGAGACTCAGGTTCAAGAGAAGGGATAGAATGAAGATAGGCACTAAAATGAGTAGAAGAAAAGCAGGAAAGTTCCAGAGATGAGTTAGTAAACGCTGAAGTACCCCTAAAGAGGTCATTAATATGCCTCATTCCACAACCAATCGTCAAATAGCGGAGATTCAATAAGCCCAAGCCACCTCTGTACCAGGGAGTCGCCGCCCGTTTATAAGTCAAACGAGGTCTCTTACCGGCCCAAAGAAATTTCTGGACCAGTCGTTCCAATCGGCGCTCGTCACGAAATGTCAAATAAAGGGGAAGGACCTGAAAAACATAAAGACAACAGGGGACCAGAATCATGTTATACAGGTGTACGCGACCCAAAAGTGAGAAAGGAAGAGTCTCCCAAAAGGTGCAACCTATTCTGTAATGCCTGAAACAACGGGGTTACATTCAGCCGGTATAAGCTAGATAAGTCTAGCGGAATATTAACCCCCAAATACCGCAAAGCAGAATCAGCCCAACGAAGAGGGAAAACACCCCTCCACGATGTTCGTAAATCTGGTGGAAAAGGTAAGGCCAAGGATTTATCTAAGTTGAGAGACAGCCTGGAATAGAAACCAAATTCAGAAATAAGATCCAGAGCGGCCGGGAGAGAATCTTCAGGACGGGTAAGAATTAAAAACATGTCATCCGCATACGCCAGGGTCTTGAGTTCGGAGTCACCAACCGAGACCTCGGACCTCCGCAAACCCCCGAAGAGTACATATGAGTTTATATTTATAAAAGTATATATTTCGTGAAGCTCTATGGGTTAATAGAGCATTAATTTGGGTCCGAAGACGCACCAAAGTAGCTTTAATGGCCAAGTTTAATTGGGAAATATGAATCACACGCAAACGTTGCAGTTCCTGAGTCAAAGAGAGAAGCTCTTTTTCTCGTCTCTTTCAAAGCCACTGCTTCCCAATATGTGACCAGGTCCATGTCGTCCACAGAATTGGTCTGCATGTACTCCTCCCACTTTTTCTGGAAATAAGTGTGAAAGTTTTTGTCTAAATACAGCTGGAGAAAACATTCTCCAAACACGACCAACAAGAGACTGGGTGAATTATAAAGTAATACCCAAAAGAGCATGATCCAACAAAACTGGCGCTACCATGTGGATGTAGCAAGTTTAGGGAACAACATGTCTGAAACAAGTAAGTAGTAAATGTGAGAGTGTACAGCATGAGGATGGGAATAAAAGGAGAAATCTAATTCCTCCAGATGGAGGGTGCGCCAAGTATCCAACAAGCCCAGTTCTCAATAATGCACACTATTTTTTTTTTTTTTTTTTTAATTTACATGTTTTTTTTGGTTTGTTTGTTTGTTTTTTTTCAAGTATTTCTTTACAATCCATCAATATAGTCTCCCTGCTTTGCAGTGACCGAGTCCCAACGTCCGGGAAGCTTCATTATTCTATCCAAGACACTGTTTTTGTTCAGTTGCCAAATGGCTTGAGTACCAGCGGAAGAAAGCTCTTCCAGAGATGCAAAATGATGTCCACGCATAGGTTGTTTCAACTTTGGAAAAAGGTCGAAGTCTGGTGGATTCATGTCTGGACTGTAAGGAGCATGAGGTAACACCTCCCAGCTGTATTTGTGTAGTTTTTCAGTGATGAATGGAGAGCTCCATCTTCCTCACCACCAAAAAATTTTTGGCGAGCTCAATCAAAAGTCAAACTGACGATTTTTGCTTATGATCATGAAGACATCATCATCACAGACAATGTTCCACATGGAAGAAGTGTCAGAACAGTGTATTATTGTGATTTTTGTGCAAAAAAAATCACAGAAAATACACAAAACCAGACCTCAGTTGCTCTTGGCTGGGCCACTCATTCTTCACGACAACGCTCTGCCCACACATAGGGAATGTCATTGGAAAAACTACAGGTGCTTTTGAATTGTAAATAATAAATGCTTTCACTTCTCTAAATTTGTGTATGGGTGTTGCTATATACAGTAGATGATGTAATGTCATTGGAACCGTGCACTGGGTCCCCCTGAATTCGTTGGCCCCGAGACTTATGCCGATTTGGTTTTTATTCTTTAATCCAGCCCCGAGGGCAGGGGGGGGGGAACAATTGAAGATCCTGAGCACTGGAGCAGCGGAATATGTGATGCTGGCCCTTTAAAGCAAGGACTTGCACTCTCTCCGCCCAGCCCACCGCAGAGCCTGCAGTTTGGGAGAGGCTGAAAGCAGGCGGGGCAGTAACAGCGCACGAAAACCTTTTACAAACAAGTGAGACAGGGCCAGCTGGAGCCCCCGAGCTGTCGTTCCCTTCGCCCTAGTCAAACCTAAGAACATCGGCGTCTAGGAAGCAAAAGGATTCCATCTGAGGAGAAGGTAAGGTGCTTATGGATACCCCGAGGGTCCAAAACAAATTTCAGGATAAAGCTACACTTCCAGACAAATAATTCTATTTTATCGCTGGTACTTCCTTTTTTTCCACTGTACTTCTGGTTCAGTTTTTTTATGCTCAAATAGAATTTTTTTTTTGTTGTTGTTGCCTTTTTGCTTTGCTGCATTAAAAAAGGTGTGTCTTTCACTGCAGCCGCACCCAGTGCATTTAAAAGTTGTAGAGTATGCTAAAGAGAGAACTTTCTTGGCATGACCGTGGTTCTACATATTTTGCTAAATGTAGTAGCTCAGGTCCAGCAAACGAGAACAAAACCCGAGGCCATTAAAATTAGAGTACTGTACAGAGAAAATAATAAAAAGCAAAGAGGTTGGCTTCTGGTTGCTTACGAATCTCCCATCTTGCTTCATTGTCCTGTGTGTTTATACTTTATAATGCATGTAGTTCTAATAAACGAAGGCATTCTGGGGACAGTGGTATTACAAGGCCTGTGAACAGCAGAAGAATTGCAGGAATAATGTGAGCTATGCACAACTTGACAGCTGCGAATAGCACTGTGGTAGCACAGAACCTGTGAATGGCAGTGAATCCTGACCATGGTGGGGCATCACAGAGCCTGTGAGATACAGGGGATCCTGGGATTAGTTAGGACCAGATTTATATTGAGAGATTTGGGATGATTTGCTGAGCCCTTTACAATAGCAACTCAAGGTGAGTAGATATTTCCCTGTCCCAGGAGGATTTACAATCTAAGTTTGTCCCTGAGGGAAAGGAGGGTTAAATAACACCCAAGATCTCAAGTAGCAGAAGTGAGATTTCAACCCAGGCTTCCCTAGCTCACATCCCACTGTTCTAGCCGTTAGGATACTTGTACTTCTCCACTCCACACTCAGAACCAACTGCGAATAGACTTGGGTATCCTACCTTTTGTTTTTCCACTCTACACCCAATCTTACCTGCCTGGATCATCTTTTCTTCTGTTATTTTATTAATCTCCATTGTGATTCCATTTACTATACTGAAGATCCCCTGGCTTCTTAGCAGAAACCCCTAGAGTAATTTTTACACAGGGCCGATAAGCTCTGTGGAGCCCAGAGTTCACCTTTTCAATTCCTGTCATTAAAAGCTTTGCTAGGAGCAGGATGCTGCCGGGAATGACTGCTGAACTGCAGGCAGGCCCTATACTGTACTAAAATTATTTCAGGAGAGAGGAGTTGCTGCTGAGGGATTATGACTAGAGGCTTGGATCAAGGCTTAGTACTGGCACTGTGGTACCTCTCAAGATTTGGTGCTAGAGACAGTTGCCTGTGCCAGACCTGGAGATAGTGTTATCACAGAGCCTGTGATTGACAAGGAACCTCTTGGCACAATGTGGCATCACAAAGCCTACAACTGTCAGGGAATACTAGGGACAGTGTGACATCGCAGATCTTGTGAATGGCAGGGAATCACAAGCACTGTGTGGCATCATAGAGCCTGCAACTGGCAGGGATTCTTGGGCATTGTAAGGCATCACATATGTCAGACTAAAACTGATAAAATGTAAATGATGTACTTTCTAGTTCTGATTTAAAAATGCATAAATTAAAGAAAATCAGCCTGAAAGATTATATAGTGGCAAAATCCCAGGAATTCTCCCATCTGACTGCTGATTGTCCTCTGAGTTCTTGTATCTGCAGTTAACATTAAATAGAAATTTCTAGCTGAGCCATGAAAGACATTTGGATGGTTTGAGTTGGAGGCATCTGCTGTCTCCCTCACCATATCAGCACTTCGTGTGCTTTTCATAACTGAGGCGTGTCCATGTACAGTGACGGAGAGGCAGGAGGTTGGCCCTTTGCCCAGAAAGGCGGATTCCAGCCCTGAGTCCTTCCTGGTCACAAACAAAATCCTTTGCCTGCATTTTTGGGCTGAGTCTGAAGCCCCACCACAGAGAATCGGCCTTTCTTGGAGTGCTAAATCACCGTGAGGTAGGATTTTAAGTTTATTTTCCGTTTCTTCCTAGGGAACAAAAGGGGTTAGCAAGGTGCTTGGGAACAGCTAGCTGAATGATGCAAGAAAAGGCATAGAGGAGCAGGGAGGTTAGAAGAGGGAAGAGGAGCAAGCTAATTCCACCCATATGTCATGACTCTAGCCCTGATTTTTGGAGCATGTCAACCCCACTGCCAGTCTTTCTTCTTTTTCCTGGTTATCCCATGTTCTCTGACTTAAGGTTTGGGATAACGTTTTTACAGTTTCTCTCTGCTAGAGATTAACAGAGGGACTCGTTTGGGGTGGGAGGAAGATTCTTGTGTGTGTGCCATATTTGGATGTAGAGAGAGAGTTTGTGTGTACAGTATACTCTTCTGTCCTGATTTTACTGTAGAAAAGGTGTAATAGACTGAGCTGAGGACCAAATGGAGCACATTAGGAAATGAAAGTTTAATAAGGGAGGAGAACTGGTGAGTAGAAAGGACAGATTTGCAGGGGTTTTACTACTCTTCATCTGTCCGAGTAGGAGGGATTGGGACAGGGAGGTGAGACAGTGAAGGGATTCGCTAGCAACGGGATGAATAGATGAGTCAATTTCTCTGCTGCTGTCCATCTATCCCTGTGTGTATTCTGTCCGTCTGTGTAAAGGAAAATGAGGGAAATGTGTATGGAACTGTGTCGCAAGTAGTATTCAATGCAGCAGACCAAGGCCTGGGCAGGGATTCCAGTTCCCCTGGGGCAGAAGAAGGGAGTGATCAGCGGTTGGCTCTAAACTAAGAAAACAGAATATACTCCACGGGAGGGTTAGAAGAATTGTAGACCTAATTGAAAAGTCGTATTCAAATAAACAGGCAGTAACATGTTAATAAATAAAAGGCACGGAGGGCAAATACTCAGAGAGCTATAGTGACAGATATCCCTTAGCTCTATCACTGGAGGGCTTAGTACCGGTAGATAGGTGAGAGGATTGCTCTCCTTATGCTTAAAACATGGAGGGCTTGGGGGATGGGGCAGGAGTACAGAGCCTGTCACCTCTAGGACTTAAGGGCTCAGGGAATGGCGTGGGACAGCTGAGAGATATATTCCATCTGCTCACACTATTTGCATTGACCCTATGGGCTCCTTTTACGAAGGTGCGCGAGCGGGTTTTATCGTCCGCACCGGATTAGCGCGCGCTATGGCATGCGCTAGCCGAAAATCTACCGCCTGCTCAGAAGGAGGCGGTAGTGGCTAGCGCCCGCGGCAATTTAGCGCATGCTATGCCGCGCATTAAGGCCCTAACGCACCTTCGTAAAAGAAGCCCTACATTTTCCTTTTTTATTCTTCTCTGTAAAAATGCCACACCCATTCTCTCTCCTGTTGCTATATTGTTGTAGTGTGCATGGTGAAAGCAGCTTGATACAAGGTCCAGCATCAATCTTCCAACTCCCATCCTGCAGTGCTTTGGTTTTGTCATGACCCTTGCGTCCCAACCTGAAAAACCAGTCTGTAGTGGGAACAATTAATAAGTCCTGCTCACTGTATATGCTTGCATCCCAAGCTGTACACGTACACTCCCCCTGCTTAAAGGGAAATGCAGGATAAACTCTGCATTTCTTTGCTTTGTTGCATCTTTTTTGGTGTCTTTTTCACTTTTTTTTTTTTTTTTAACTTTGTCAAAACAGATTCCCCCTATTTCTATAATCTTGCAAGCGTAATTTTACTCTTAGCAAGATTACTTAATTAGCTGCTCATTGGCGCTAAGCAATAATTAGTTATAATTGACACCATTTGCAATTGCATGGGTAACTGCCCCTAACTGGTATTCTACAAATTGTGTGTCCAAAATCCAAAGCGTGCAACTGCAAGGGGGGCCCGGGCCTGGGAGGGGTATGAGTGGGTCAGGGGTATCTAGCACTTATTACATATATGGGTTACAGAATTTGAGCAGATAACGCACTTAACTAACGGACACAAGCCATTGAGCTGGTGTTAGTGCTTGCACCTAAAATTAGATGCGTAACTGTGGATTTGAGTTAGTATTCTTTAACTACTATTAACATAATAAATGACGGTCCACCCAGTCTACCCAACCATACACTTTCTAGAAATTAATGATTAAATTTAAATTGTCCTTTTTCTTAGACATTTCTGGGCCAGAAACCCATAGCTCTGCCCGGTACAGTGCTTAGGTTCTATCTACTGGAGTCTCCGGCAAAGCTCACTCCAGCCCAACTAAACCATCCTAGCCGTTGAAGCCTTCTCCATCCCATCTTCAACTGAATGTCCATAAACGGGACACAGACCATGCGAGTCTGCCCAGTACTGGCCTTAGTTCTTCAATATATACCATTTCCATAGTGCTACCAGGCGTACACAGCAAGAGACCGTCCCTGCTCAAAAGAGCTTACAATCTTAACTCCATGCATAGTTGCTGATATAAAATTCATGCTTAATGTGCAGTATTCCAGCACCTTACTTTAGGTTAACTAGAGAATTTCCTCCATTGTGTTTCTTTTATGCTTGCCTTTACATAAATGAAATATTCTATTATGACAGCATTCATCCAGTCTCCTTTTTTAAATACCTTTCCTGAGACCCATTGTTCAGCTGTTTTTGTCTGTGTTCTATTCACACTGTATTTAACAGTGATGTCTTCAGTTGTCCATGCTGTATTCATTTTATTTCTATCTATGTGGTGCTTGCATAGAGATCTGATGATTTGCTCTACAGCTGTCTGCATTGTATTCATGCTTTATGAACGTGCCCAACACCTGCATGTTATTCGCAATCATATCCCGCTGAATCCTAGCAAATCGGAGTTCTAGGTGGGTTATAAGTAGCATATTGCTATATAGAATTGTACATAGAAAATAATACATGCTACATAGTTATATATGTTACATAAAATTATACCTGTAATGTAAGATAACAGTAATAATAACTTTATTCTTGTATACCGCCACACCATTAGTTTCTAAGTGGTTTACATCAAGAGGACTGTACAAACAGCGAACCTACACATCGTGTGGTACAACTGTAATATTTGAGTACAAATCATTCAATTACATTGAATTTCACAATATCTATCGAGTAACAAATTTATGAAATAAATAAGTTTTCAGCAACTTTCTAAAAGAATAATATAACTGGCATTATGCTGTGTTCATACTTTTACATGCATGGATGTGACAACTGCATGAGGGTATGATCTCTCTGTTGTATTTGGAGATACCTGCATAAACCCTACCAAAGAGTATTTTTTGGCCCATGAGGTCCCCGATGGCCCTGTGCATCGTGTGAAACTTTGAAGCCAAGCCCTTCTTAATCAATATAGCCACTCCCTGTTGTCGCCCGTAAAAACTAGATGAGAGCATTTCCCCAAACCATTGATGATGTAATCTAGAATATTCCAACTCCGAAAGGGTAAATTTCTCAAATAAGAAATCGCCATCATAAATGTTGCCCTTTTAACCAAAAAGGTCAAAGGGCCCCTCCCCTTCACAACCAATTTGAGCAGCACATCCTCTCTATGTACCATAGTAAAAATAAACCCAAAACATCAGAACACATCTCCGTCAGAGGAGAACCCCCACCAATACTCAATCCAATAATCGCCCATCACAGTCGCCCCGTCACAGTCAAACATAATCCACATGAATCAACCCTGAACACCCATCTGTTTCAAAACCCACCCCACAACTGGTTCTGTACTACACCCCACCACCCAAGTCAATATTGCCTTCATACCCCCATTACCGCCCAGATATTCAGCCAGAGGTCTGAGTTGCAAAAGTTAGGAGACAACACTACTAACCACCCAGTTTCTTATAACATGTCAGAAGTGGAACCTCTTAACATGCTTCTTGCAAGAGTCGGTGCATATATGGAAGCAGCAAAAGCAGAGGGTCTCAACACCCAACCAGGCAGAACAAATGATGGTATCTTATGTAGGGTAATCCAGATGCTATGCAACTCCCCAGATTGGGTATCCCCAGAACAAATGCAAACCCAGTGCAAAGGGCCACCTGGTGTCTTCACTGCAAGCCACCAGGCCCCTATCCATAACAGTAACAGCGGTAGCGTATCCAAGGATAGTAAGTTCCAAGAGAAATTCCAACTCCACTATAGAGAAGCCTGTTAGAACCAGTAGCGAGGAGATTAAGCATGCACAGTATAAATAATTGGGTAAATATTACTCCGCCCCATCTCCCAAGAACTTGAGAAAATCTTATAGTTCTTGTACTGTAATACAGGATTTTAATCGAGCCATTCTGAAAAATCCGGACCTGCCATATTGTGATTTATAGAAAATTTAGCAGAGAAGGAGAGGGAACCTCTGTGGGATCAATCACACTCACACTGGTCAAAATGTGACCCCCCTGCAGCCAAGTCCCTTGGGTGTATTTTAGGGCCATGAGTCACTTTATGGTGACTTAATAACAGCACTTAAGTGCTTCAGGTATATGTTAATGATCGGGGGCATATTCTGTGTAAAACCTTGGAGATCTCTCCATTAATGCTAAGAGCTTGCTTGTTGGAATGAGACAGTGTCAGGGTTGGAACCTGGCTTTTCTGTCTACCAGATTCAGGGCAAAATGCTCTGAAATACAAAATGGGCCTCTTCAATCCTGGCAGTGAGCATGCATTGATGATTTTATTTTCTTTTTGGTGGTTTGTGCGAGATGAAACTTCCTCTGTTTAGGAAGATGAATCCTATTTTCTTAGCAGGGGGCTTCAGGGAAAAAGAGGAGTTTGGGTTTTGAGCTTTTGGGATTAGGTATTTCAAATGCTAAACTGTACCTTTAGGAAATGTCTCTGTGATCTTTTCTAACTCTACTGCCACTGCCTCTATCCTTCTTACTTCAGCTGCCTGCAGGGCTTTGATAGGAAAGCCCAAAATGTCACATGTGACTGGACAAGGGTGTCACTGAGTTGACGGATGCTCTGGTTTAAGTTTCATCCTGTGGCTAATTCACTCCCTGTTCCTGCCCATAAGCACAATTGAGAACTCCAGGAGGAGGAGCTGCGGTATAGTCTGTTTTTCTGAAACACTGAGTAGGCCTCGTTCTTGCAAATACCGGTCACTGCCTTAGTCATATCCCCACCCTGTAACACGCACCCTTGCCTAATCTAGAATACATGTAGCACACTCCATAGAAACAGTAGAGCCAAGGTAGTAGTGCCCCAGGAAACTTCACAGACACATATTTTAGCATTTAACAATTTTATTGAAAAATTGTCTCAGTACAAACCAGCATCAAATTATTACATACAGCAATCTTAAAACACTTTTAACTGAGAAGCAGGTTTGTATCTAGCCATCAAGATAGTAATATTGTTTGCAGTATTACTTTTCTGTTCTTTATTTTTTTATACTGAAAACTCTCCACAAGTTAATATTCACACGTTATTTATACATATAAAATGCTACAATGAATAATAAAGTGAAAAAGTGCTAATAAAGTGCTCAGTCACCAACCGAAAAGTGCAAAAAGTACTAATAAATAAAAGTACAAGCGCCGGTTTATAACCTGCCTCACCATCTTCCCTTCACCAGACCTTCTATACAGCCACAGCCAAAAAAAAGAGAGATATCCCACTACCAGAAAAATGTCGTTACTGATACTAACTATCCATACTTGCATAGTTTATAAAGTAATTTTTTATATGTAAAATATATTTTACACATGGAAAATGACTCTTATAAAATTACACAACCAAATACGAGTATGTGCATGCAAGTATGACATCCCTGGGGACAGATTTGGGGCAGATGTGCATGATTTATGAAATAAATTGTGTACATGCACATATTTACACCTGCTTTTCAGAGCAGATGAGAATTTGTGTGCTGCTAAGGATAGGCTCCCAGAACTATTTTATAAAGATACTGTATATACATGCCCTGTTATGAAATGATGCCCTCACTGTCCATCAGTGCAAGTGTCACCTGGTCCCCCAAACCCCAGGACATAGTAATATAGCAGATGATGGTAGGAAAAATACAATGGTTGTCTCTTCAGATATACTTGGTTATTCCCGTTCAGACTCCAAATTTTTCAGGACAGCTAACACTCAGGAAGACCACAAAATCTAAAATTAAAAAAAAAGGCCTCATGGCTCTAGAGATACTCCTTGTAAAAAAGCAAGGGTCAAAAGCCAAGGAAAAAAGATGAGTCATTAGCAAAGATTTGAATTTTCTGAAGGATTTTTTTTTTTTTAATGAAGTTTTTCCACAGTAAGGAGATATGAAGAAGAATTACTTTATTTCTATTTTCTGTTTATAAACATTTATCAATACAATTACAATACTATTGTACTCTAAAGCAACAAAAAATATATTGTCATTTCTGCTTTAATCATCTTCTCTTCACTTTTCTTTCTATCCAGCATCTGTCCTCTCTCCTTTCTGTGCAGCATCTGCCCCTTTCATCCAGCTTCTGCCCTCTCTCTGCACCTAGAAGTTCTATATACTGTCTGCCCTCTTCTCCTTCCATATGGCATCTTCCCTCTTTCTATATCCCTTCCATAAACTGTCTATCATATGCTGTCTCTCTTTTGTACATGATTAATTTCAGTTTCACTTCCTCTCCATTTTTTTCTCTGTCTCCATCCTCTCCCCTATGCTCTGGCATTTCTCTTCTCTTTTCTTTCCCTGGTCTTCCTTTTCTCTCCCTCTCCCGAGTTGCGTGCAGCAATTCTCCCCTCTTCCTCCCTTCGTCACCTCTCTCCGGTTGGCAGCACAGCATTCACAACTCACTGTTTTTGTCGGCGTTGGGCCTTCCTCTCTGCTGGGTCCTGCCTTCGCAGAAACAGGAAGTAGGTGGGACCCAGCTGACAGGAAGGCTCGATGCCAGCAAGAGCAGTGAATTGTGAACCCTGCTGCTGCTGCTGCTAGAAGAAGTTCCTGACACCAGCCCATGAAGTTCTCCCTTGGTATACTGCTGCAGGAAGGTTAGAGGAAGTGAGGGGATGGACAGAAGGGGAAGAAATGCCCGGACTGTGTGCCAGTGCTGGTCATGTGATGACCCCAAAATACTGGGGGGTGCTCGGGCACCCACAGATCTGGCGCCTATGATGCTGTGTAGGTTCTAAATGGGCCTGTGAAGGAAGAGGAATGGATAAGCATTTGTACATCCATCATAGTGGGTAACTCGATGTTATGGAAGAAATTAAGTTAACACTGGTGACCTTTCATAAAGAGCATGATGTGTTAAGGTAAGTACATATGTTATGTTGATAATGATAGCTGGAGAAGCTGATATGTATCTTATGTTGATAATGGAAGCCAGAGAAGTTTTATCAAAAGAGGTAAAATAAGATCATATCTTTTTGCATTTAAAAGGAATCTAGCTGCAGTGTTTGAAGAAGCTCTAAGCATCTAATCTGATATTGAGGTAAACCTGCAAAACAGCATTACAGTAGTCTGATTTTCAAACATTACATTCTCTTACTATCTCACTGGTCCTCACAAGTTTAAATAGGTGATAGAATGAAGATATCTAAGGACTTGAAAGCGTATCACCGAAGATACTTGATATTTGAATGTCAGTTTAGTATTAAAATATATCAGTTATCAGCCGTACTGCATGACTTATCCAAGACAGTTTTTGTGGGGTCTCTCCTTTTTCCTGAACTCTCCTGGGTAAATAATCATGAAGTTCTCTTTCTACTTGACAGCCAATACCCCCTCCCTAAAGAGGAAAAGAAGGCCACTTTGGTTCTCAAAAGTAGTAGCTGAGAAGGTAAGGAATAAGAGGTTAGCTATCATAAACTACAAAAGATTGCAGAAAGAGGAAGACAGGCAAAAATTTCTGGAAAAGTTAAGAGAGGCGGGTCTTGTAGTCAGGAAAGCAAAGATGCAAATGGAAGAAAAAATAGCTGACATGACAAGACATTTTTTAGATATATTAGTGATAGGAAGAAGTGTAAAAGTGGAATTGTGAGACTCAAAGGTGAAGGGGAGGAATATGTAGAAGCTGGCCGAATTGCTTAACAGATATTTCTATTCTGTGTTCATGGCTGAAGTGCCTGGAGCGGGACCACAGAAGACAAACATGAATAGGGATGGAGGAGTAATAGACCCTGATCGATTTTCAGAGGGTTGTGTTCTTGAGGAGCTAGCTAAAATAAAGGTAGGCAAAGCAATGGGGCCGGATGGTGTACATTTTAGGGTGTTGAAGGAACTTAGGGAAGTTCAGGTAGCTTCGCTGACTGACCTTTTCAACGAGTCTCTAGAATCAGGAGTGGTACCGGAGGACTGGCGAAGTGTGGATGTGGTCCCTCTCCACAAAAGTAGAAGTAAGGAAGAAGTAGGGAATTACAGGCTGGTAAGTCTGACTTCTATGGTAAGCAAATTAATGGAAACACTTTTAAAACAGAGAATGGTCAAGTTTCTGGAATCCTGTGGATTACAGGACCAGAGGCAACATGGATTCACTAGAGGTAGGTCTTGTCGGACAAATCTGATCAGTTTTTTTGGCTGGGTGACCAGAGAATTGGATAGAGGATGTGTGCTAGATGTGGTGTATTTAGATTTTAGCAAAGCCTTTGACAGTGTTCCACACAGACATCTAATAAATAAACTGAGTGCCCTCGGGATGGGTCCCAAAGTGACGGGCTGGGTCAAGAACTGGTTGAGTGGAAGGCTCTGAGGAAAGGGATGTTACCAGTGGTGTGCCTCAAGGTTCTGTTCTTGGGCCTGTTCTTTTTATGGTAAAATGATTTTTATTAGAGCAGGTAAAACACAGGTACCAGGGTGCATCCTAACAAGCAGTGCTCCAAAAACAATTTTATAGCAAACAATCCCCCCCACCTCCCTCCCAACCCTTCCAACCCCCCTCCCCCCCAGAACCAGATTCTTAAGGGATTACGCAGAAAGTAGCCACACAGATATTGACAGCAGAATTCCAATCAATAGTTCAAAACATGGCTTCTGGCCACAGGAGTCATGGTGTTACAAAAAGGCTCCCAGACAGCCGTAAAGCGCTCCCCCCTCAAGGTGAAAAGATCAGGCACGTCTCTGTGCTCCCAAGCCAGCAAGATAATCATCTGAGAACGCCACATGGGAGTGTTAGGAGCCTCGGGGTCCAGCCATTTAAGAAAAATACACTTTAAAGCACATAGGATGGACCACTGAAGAAACACACTCAAGCCCGACGGCCTCAGATGGAATGATGGAGAAAGTCCAAAAAGCAGGCGAGGCAAGAGTTGAATATTCACATTCCAGAGAGTCCCAATAAAAGCAAAGAGTTCCTGCCAAAAGGCTTGCACAGCCGGGCATAACCACAACATATGTCCCAGTGTAGCTGTTAATGCCCACATTTGTTACACAAGACTGTGGGTTGAAATTTGGCACAATAAGCCCCATAAGGTGATACATAAATGCAAAATAACAGTTTATATTGCATTTCCCAAAAATATGTATACTTTCTCAAAGCAGGCAGCCGGGCTACAGCACAGGACATAATGTCCTCCGGAAATATCATACTCAAATCCTGTGACCAAGCTGCTTGGAGTGTACCATAATCCAGCAAGGGGGTCTCATCCTTCAAGTGTCTATGATGGAACTTGAGGGGAACTTTCAGCTGGGAGCCAAGAGTATAAGCTGTGGACAGTAAGTCCTGACGAGCAGAATACAAATTGGTCTTGGTCAAAGTGGCCACATAATGCGCAATCTGCATATAAACAAATCTATCAACAGTGGTGAGGCCATAAACCTGACACAACGTTGGAAAAGGTTGCATTGAGCCATCATCCCGCACCAGATGAAATAAAAAGGTCAACCCCCTTACCACCCACTGCTTAAACCGTGAACCCCCCATGGCCTGTTCTTTTTAACATTTTTATAAACAATATTGCTGAAGTTTTGTTGGGTAAGATTTGCCTCTTTGCGGATGATACCAAAATCTGCAAAAGAGTAGACACACTGGATGGTGTGAATAACATGAAGAAAGATCTGGCGAAGCTTGAAGAATGGTCTGAAATTTGGCAGCTAAAATTTAATGCTAAGAAATGCAAGGTCATGCATTTGGGCTGCAAAAACCCAAGGGAACAGTACAGATTAGGGAGTGAACAACTTATGTGCATGACAGAAGAGTGGGACATGGGTGTGATTGTATGTAATGATCTTAAGGTGGCCAACAGGTTGAAAAGGTGATGGAGAAAGCTAGAAGGATGCTAGGTTGCATAGGGAGAGGTATGGCTAGTAGGAAAAAGGAGGTATTGATGCCCCTGTATAAGACTTTGGTGAGACCTCATTTAGAATATTGTGTACAATTCTGGAGGTCGCACCTTCAAAAAGATATAAAAAGGATGGAGTCGGTCCAGAGGAAGGCTACTAAAATGGTATGTGGTCTTCATCATAAGGCGTATGGAGACAGACTTAAAGATCTAAATCTGTATACTTTGGAGGAAAGGCAGGAGAGGGAAGATATGATAGACGTTTAAATACCTACGTAATGTAAATGCGCATGAGTCGAGTCTCTTTCATTTGAAAGGAAACTCTGCAATATGAGGGCATAGGATAAAGTTAAGAGGTGATAGGCTCTGGAGTAATCTAAGGAAATACATTTTTATAGAAAGGGTGGTAGATGCATGACTGTGTCTGAATACAAAAGGGCCTGGGATAGGCACGTGGAATCTCTCGGAGAGAGAAAGAGATAATGGTTACTGTGGATGGGCAGACTAGATGGGCCATTTGGCCTTTATCTGCCATCATGTTTCTGTGTTTCTATGTTTAAAGTCCTGCAGTAATTGAAATAGCTGCCTATACTAACCTGGCCATTTTCTGAAAATCAGCTTCCTAGTTCCCTGTTGTCTGGTTCACACAAGAATATGTAAACATTTGCCTATCTACTGGATCTTTTACTTATTACTATTCCTGCAACCTGCCAGACAACTATGGGGTTCCCTGTTTCCACTGGGACCTCTAACATTATGTGTTGCGCATTTTGCCATTCACTCTAGCAGCCTCACTTCTCATTGTTAAATTGTTTGAGTTGGGCACTTTAAAATGTGCTGCTAGATCTGCTTCTGCTGTCTATCCTCCATCTCTTTTTTTTACATGTAAGGATCTTATGCTTTTTTTTTTGCCCTCTATGATCACACATACACAAAAAAAAATCCTAAAGTTGCACCTGAATCTCCCTCCTAGTAGTCTGGTATCACAGAGATACCAAGAGCGGCCCATTACAATGCTGGAGATTTAAGGCCAATGAGTGAGATTTCTCTTGCAGGGCCCTGTCATGCTTTAAAGCAGCTCAATCATGTACATTCCAAAAACTGACATATTAGAAAACAAATAAGATTTTTTTTTCTTTACCTTTTGTTGTCCTATTAATTTTACTTTTGTAATTGTGTTGGTCCCAGTCTCTGTTTTTTTGTTTTCCTTTAACTGTCTTGCCAGGGTATCCTTGTTCTTTAGGAATTTTTTTCTCTCCATGTCAACCATCCATCTTCTTTCTGTATCTCTTTCCACTCGACCCAGCATCACCCCTGTGTCTTTGCCCCTATCTTGCCGCCATGTTGAGTATCTCTCCCCTCCCTGTGTCCCTAAGCTTATCTCCCAGCATCATACGTGCCAGCATCTCTTCCCTCCTTATGTCCCCGTCCCCAGGGGTCCAGCAAATGTTCCTCTCTTCCTTCACTCCTGTTCTGTTTCCCCTTTGGAGGTCTAGCAACTTAACTTCTTCCTTTCTCCCCCACCATTCTGGCACCTCTTTCTTTCTCTCGGTCCCTCCCCCCTTCCACCACCCTGGCATCGTTTCTTTATATCTGCCCTGATACACTCTCCCATTCCTTCCTCCAGTGATCCAGCTGGCATTTCCCATTTTTCTGGCTCCTGTGGTCCATCGAACTGGCATGAAGCTACCACTGGTAGCACCGAACAGATGCTGCTTCCGGCCAATGCAGGGCTTTTCTTCTGCTGTTCCTGCCTCCAGAAACTCGAAGTAGTGTCTGAGAAGAAAGGAGTGGCAGAAGAAAGGCCTTGCGTTGGCCAGAAGCAGTATATCTGTTCAGTGCTACCAGTGGCAGCTTCGTGTAAGTTCAGTGAACACAGGAGCCAGGAAAATGGGAGATGCTGGGCCAGGTGCAGGAGTAGGGTCCAGAAAAGGGAGAAAAAGTGATTGGCAGTACATGAGGTTTCTATAGTTATGCCTGTGAGCAGAAGGAGGATAGATGCATGTGTCACATGCCATTTGCATATGATTTGGCATATCTGAAGTACTCACTTAAATAATTCAGCACAGCTGCACTTGCTGCATCAGCTTGGGCAGAGGGAAAGAGAATGAGCAAGGCTCGCAACCTTAGAGATCATCATATGATCTACTGGTGCATGGTTGTGGCAGTCTCCATATGCAGCAATCTGGTTGCAGTGGAGTTTGCTACACACAAGTGCCAGTAGATCAGATGATCTCTGATGCTGCAGGTCCATGAACATGTCTTGTTTGCACCGGGCAGAGAGCAAATGTGGCTGTGCTGAATTACCGAAGGGAGGAACAGGAGGATGTCTTGGAGGACCCTAGGGTGGTAAAGTGTTCACTGAGAGACTTGTACGGATGGGAATTCTACAAGAACTACTTAAATCCCATTTTCGTGCAGCTCTCTACTTCCAACTTGTTTTTAAAATCACCTTTGACAGGTACCACAGCTCTCCTTCTTCGGTGTCCCACCCTCCTCTGATCATACTTCCTTTTTCCAGCAAGGGGCGTCAAAGAAGGAAAGCTGTAAGATTGTTGGGTAGGCAACCTCAGGTATGAGTTCAACGGTAGAAGGGGAGGGAGAAGGGTTTGAAGGAGAGATGACAGATCATGGACAGGGAGGAGAGCGAAAGGGACAGCTGGCAGACCACGGGGAGGAGACTGGTCTCCAAATACGTGTGAAGAGGGATGCTCACTGCACAGCGTATAAGCATGTGAAGACAGCCAAATGAGTGATATTTGGTATCGTGACCTTTTGTTTTACATTAGTGGTTCTCAAACCTGTCCTGGGAAACCCCTAGTCAGGTTTTTAGGATATCCACAATGAATATAGTTGAGAGAAATCTGCATACGATGGAGACATGCATGTCTCCATTGTATGCAGATTTCTCTCAACTATATTCATTGTGGATATCCTAAAAACCAGATCTATCTAATGAATATTTCTTTGTGTATAGTCTGAAAACCCGACTGGCAGATTTGAGTCACAGTTCCTCAGTTGAAAAGGTTTGTCTTCTATACAGTTGACTCCGCTTAAGTGCACGGCCTCTGGACCGTACAGCCACGTGCGTTTAAACAGAGTATGTGCTTAATCGGAGTACCACTTTTTAGTCATGAAAAATCACAGTACACTGTAGTCAAATGCAATAAAACTTTTATTCAGCAAAAAAACACACGTAAAACAATTCTACACGGTTCAGTTTTAGAATCAACATTGTTCCATCTAATGCAATACACTATAAACCTTTTTTCAAACCAATATTCTACTGAAATAATCAGTAATTGTTTTCTGCATGCAGATTGCACGATTCACTATGTATCTGACTACTGATGCTGTAAAACTGGCCATAGTCATGACATCTATTTCCAGATAATAACGAAGCGTGTGTAGGGACTTCAGTGCGTCCGAGAAGGTAACATGATGACCGCAGCAGTATCCCTGTCATCATCAGACTCTTGGTTGTCTGCAGTATTCTTTATGACTGTACATATATTGAAATTAGTGCTGTCAGATGATGTGTGGGCACATCGTTGTCAACTGCAACATACAGCTCAAACTCTTGTGGCGAGAGTCCAACTGGGAGTTCAATGGACGAAGTGTCAGCTTCAGTTGTATCCTCAGATTTGTGAATGAAGCTCGCCCGGCGAAAACAATTTGAAATTGTTGATGATGAGACTCAACTCCATGCCTCCCATACCATGTGAAGAGAGTCAAGCATCGTCATTTTTCTCACGAGCTCAGCAGCTTAGGGGCTGGATTCCGTGCTTGCATCAATCACTGCCATCACATATCTTTGGACGAGCGATCTGTAATGACATTTGAAGTTGGCGATTATCCCCTGGTCCACCGGTTGAATCAAAGAGGTTGTGTTTGGTGGTAGAAACACAAGTTTAATGTTAGTTAGTCTTAAGTCATTGCTGTGTGCTGCACAGTTATCACACAGCATTACAATGTACCTCCTACGCCTTCTCATCAGATTGTCAAGCTTCTGCAACCATTCAATCCACAGTGTTGCTGTCAACCATGCGTTTTTTTGTTGCTTGATCATATTCAACAGAAGGCGTTTAATGTTTATGAAGCACCGTGGATTTCGATTCTTCCCAATCGCCAGTGGCTCGAGCTTTTCACTACTGTCCATATTGCAACTGAGCAGCAATGTCAATCATTCCTTTGGCACCTTGAAGCCAA
The DNA here is from genome assembly GCF_902459505.1 of Geotrypetes seraphini. Classification (NCBI taxonomy): domain Eukaryota; kingdom Metazoa; phylum Chordata; class Amphibia; order Gymnophiona; family Dermophiidae; genus Geotrypetes; species Geotrypetes seraphini. Next base: position 67,885,409 of record NC_047091.1, on the reverse strand, counting down.
CAGTTTCGCTGTGTTTGAAAGCCAATGTTCCATTAGGGATGGCACACCAGTACAGGCCCGTCTCATCGGCGTTGAAAACGTCGCATGGTTCATATCCACCAATGACTGATGGCAACACTTCCATGACCCATCTTTCTGCACCAAACTCATCCACTTCTTATTTTTCGCCATGCTGTTTCTTAGATTTTATGCCATTATGAACTTTCCACCTCTCTAGCCATCCGTTTGTTGCTTTGAAGTCTTCTATGTCCAGTTCTTCAGATAGCTGTGCTGCTTTCTCCATCAGCAGAGGCCCACTGATTGGCAGTTGACAACTTCTAGCTTCAGCAAACCGTTGCAGCAACATCTGTTCAACGTCTCCAGCCTTCCCAATTCTTTTCCGTTTCCTGGTAGGATTGCTGTTGTTTTGCCAGTCTTTCAATATGGCTTGCTTATTTTTGAGAATCCGAGAAATCTGGCTAGGATGAATGCTGTAATGTTTTACAATAGAGACCTGACTCTCCCGTTGTTCAAGCCTCTTTAAGACATCGACATGTTCAGCCAAAGACAATGACTTTTGTCCAGCGTGGTGGACACATTCAGCCAGAGACAATGACTTTTAACCAGCCAAACACAAAGGTTTTTCTCCACAAGACGCCATGGTGCAATTTCGAAAGTTCGAACACTTGGCCAAGCCTAGACTGCTGATCCAAAACACGTGGCTCATCAACGTGAGAACATGATTGCATTTAATCGGAGTGAACGTAACGTGAATGTATAGAGGTGGGACCTATAACATCGGTGTGCATAAGCGGATTGTGTGCTTATCAGAATTGCAATTATCTGGTGTTTACATCCATTGACTTTAATATGAAAAAAAACAGGACCATGGTGGTAGGCTGCAGATAACCAAAGCATGTGCTTAACCGACGTGCATTTAGGTGGAGTCGACTGTACTGTTGATACCTTCACAAAATTGACCTTCCCTGGTATCAGTTGTACATACATTCCCCACTATCTTTGTGTATACTCTGATTCCAAAATCTGTCCTGGGGGATCCCCAGCCAGTCACGATTTCAAATTTATTAAATCTTCCTCTTAGTTGAAAAAGTTTGTCTTCTCTACTGTTAATACCTTCCAAAAAATTGGCCTTCCCTGGTATCAGTTGTACATACACTCCCCACCCATCATGTTCTTCAGCCGTGATATTTAATTCAATTGATAGTAATAGGGCACTATTAAAAGCCATTTATTTCGATAATAGCAACCGTTATCCAGACAAATGGCATAGTTGGGCCTGTCCAAGTTTATTAAAACTTTCTATCCACTCATTATGGTAAAACTTTTTCAGCAGCTTACAATACTAAATTTTAAGGGGAGTGCCGTCATAATTAGACTAGACTGTGAGGGTAAGCATTTGAAATGCATTTATTTAAAAGATAAATATGGGGAAGGGTAGAACATAAGGTTATGTGTATTTGTTTTCCAATTTCTTCAATCTATTGTTTAGCATCTTTAAGAACATAAGAACATAAGCAGTGCCTCCGCCGGGTCAGACCATAGGTCCATCCTGCCCGGCAGTCCGCTCCCGCGGCGGCCCAAACAGGTCACGACCTGTCTGCATCACCAGAAGGGGCTCCCTTGCCACCTTGGTTTCTCATTTAAGTCCTATCTTCCCATCGTAGTCCTAACCCTCCGGTCTTGCACATGCACGACCTGTTGGGTTTCTATACTTATTACCTGGTTAGCTTTCTATACCTGTGTTACATCCCAGCACCTCTCTCAGTATCCCACGATCCCTTTATCCCTCAGGAATCCGTCCAATCCCTGTTTGAATCCCTGTACCGTACTCTGCCTGATCACTTCCTCCGGTAGCGCATTCCATGTGTCCACGATCCTTTGGGTGAAAAAAAAACTTCCTTGCATTTGTTTTGAACCTATCTCCCTTCAGTTTCTCCGAATGCCCCCTCGTACTTGTTGTCCCCTTCAGTCTGAAGAATCTATCCCTATCCACCCTCTCTATGCCCCTCATGATCTTGAAGGTCTCTATCATATCTCCCCTGAGCCTTCTTTTTTCCAGAGAGAAGAGCCCCAGCCTATCTAATCTCTCGGCGTATGGGCAGTGTTCCAGCCCCTTTACCAGTTTCGTTGCTCTCCTTTGGACTCTCTCAAGTACCGCCATGTCCTTCTTGAGGTGCGGCGACCAATACTGAACGCAGTATTCCAGATGTGGACGCACCATCGCTCGATACAATGGCATGATGACTTCCCGCGTCCTGGTTGTTATGCCCCTCTTTATGATGCCCAGCATCCTGTTGGCTTTTTTCGAGGCTGCTGCGCACTGTGCAGATTTAAGTATTTTCAAAAGAAAAGTTTTAAGTTCTGTTTTAAATTGTCCCAAATTAGTTTGTAATCTTAATTTTTTGACAGAGAATTCCAAAGAGTAGGACCTCGAATAGAAAATTTAAGAATTTACGTATATGCGTATGTACTACTTCCCTATATGGTGGGATAACTAATTGATTCTGATTTAGAGATCTTAAGCGTCCAATGTGGTTCGTATGGAATCAAAAATTTAAATAGATGAGTGGTTCTTTTGTCATCAGAGTTTTAAATACTAAAAATAATTTTATATATGGTTCTTTGGGGGATCGGTAGCCAATGTGCTTGTTTGAATAGTGGAGTAACAGGATCATAATTCCTTGCATTATTTTTTATTCTAATCACTGTGTTTTGAATTCTATGAATCTCTGTGTTACTCCTGCCAAAAGAGTGCTACCGGGATACAAGCTATACCGCAGAGACAGAATGGCTCAAAAAGGTGGGGGTATTGCCCTATACGTCAAAGAGGGAATTGAGTCTACCGGAGGGAACATGCCGGAATCAAACAATAAGGTAGAGTCTCTATGGGCCAAAATTCCGGGAACAAATGGAACAGAAAGAAGATCGGCATCTACTATCGACCCCCGGGGCAGTCTGAAGAAATTGATGGAGAAATGACAGACGAGATTAAACGCAACTGCAAATGAGGCAACGCAGTTATCATGGGCGACTTCAATTATCCGTGAATAGACTGGAACCTAGGCAACTCCGGCTGCGGTAGGGAAACCAACTTCCTGGATGCTATAGGCAATTGCTTCTTGGAACAACTTGTCAAGGAAAATACAAGAGGAAACGCAGTTTTGGACTTAATTCTAAAAGGACTACGAGGACCGGAGCAAGGTGTAGAAGTAGAGGGGACACTGGGAGCCAGTGATCATGAAATGATCTGCTTCAACCTGGATATGGGGGACGAAACATCGATCCAGAATGAGGGCCACGGCGCTGAACTTCCGAAAAGGGAATTACGAAGGGATTGAGACTCATGATGGAGAAGAAGATCAAGAAGAGGATAAGCACTGTAAAGACGCTAGAGCAAACATGGTCCCTTTTTAAGGACACAGTCACAGAGGCGCAAAATCTATATATACCACGTATCAACAAGGGATCCAAGAGGAAAAAGAAGGAACCGGCGTGGCTCACTGTAGCGGTGAAGGAAGCAATCAGGGACAAGAAAACTTCATTTAAGGAATGGAAAAGGTCAAAAACGGATGAAAACTGGAATAAGCACAAATAGAATCAATGCAGGTGCAATAAGGTGGTAAAAGGGGCAAAAAAAGACTATGAGGAAAAAATAGCCAAGGAGGCAAAAAACTTCAAGCTGTTCTTTCGATATATTAAGGGGAAATGACCCGCGAAGGAAGCGGTGGGGCCGTTGGATGACCGAGGAATGAAGGGAGTGCTAAAGGAGGACAAAGCCATCGCTGACAAACTGAACACATTTTTTTCGTCTGTGTACGCAACATACCAGAAGCCGACAGGCTATACGCGGGAAACTGACAGGGTTGACGGTCAGTCTAGAAGAGGTATGCCGGCAGATTGTTAGGCTTAGAAATGATAAATCCCCAGGACTGGATGGCATCCATCCGAGGGTAATCAAGGAACTGAAAGGGACCATAGCTGAACTGCTTCAACTAATAGCCAATCTGTCGATCAAATCGGGAAGGGTTCCGGAAGACTGGAAGGTGGCGAATGTTATGCCATTATTCAAGGTTTGAGGGGTGATCCGGGAAACTACAGACCAGTGAGTCTGACCTTGGTACCGGGAAAGATGGTAGAGGTGCTGATAAAGGACCGCATCATTGAGCACCTTGACGGCCACGACCAGCATGGCTTCAGCAGAGGAAGATCTTGCTGGACGAACTTGCTGCACTTCTTCGAGGGAGTAAACAGACGGATAGACAAGGCTGACCCAGTCGACATTGTATATCTGGATTTTCAGAAAGCTTTCGACAATGTTCCACATGAACGACTATTTTGAAAAATTGCGAGTCATGGAATCGAGGGCGAAATACTCACATGGATTAAAAATTGGCTGGCGGATAGGAAACAGAGAGTGGGAGTAAATGGACAATACTTGGACTAGAAAAGCGTCACAAGTGGAGTGCCACAGGGTTCGGTGTTTGGACCTGTGCTCTTCAACATATTTATAAATGATCTGGAAATTGGTACGACGAGTGAGGTGACTAAATTTGTGGACGATACGAAGTTATTCAAAGTAGTGAAGACGCAGGAGGATTGCGAACATCTGCAACGTGACATAAACACACTCGAAAAATGGGCCGCAACATGGCAGTTGAGGTTCAACGTGGATAAGTGTAAGGTGATGCATGTCAGTAACAAAAATCTTATGCACGAATATAGGATGTCCGGGGCGGTACTTGGAGAGACCCCCCTAGGAAAGAGACTTGGGAGTACTGGTCGACAAGACAATGAAGCTGTCTGTGCAATGTGCGGCAGTGGCGAAAAGGGCAAACAGAATACTGGGAATGATTAACAAGGGGATCACGAACAGGTCAGAGAGGGTTGTCATGCCGCTGTACTGGGCCATGGTGCGCCCTCACCTGGAGTACTGCGTCCAGCACTGGTCACCGTACATAAAGAAGGACACGGTACTACTTGAAAGGGTCCAGAGAGAGCGACTAAAATGGTAAAGGGGCTGGAGGAGTTGCCGTACAGTGAGAGATTAGAGAAACTGGGTCTCTTCTCCCTTGAAAAGAGGAGACTGAGAGGGGACATGATAGAAACATTCAAGATAATGAAGGGAATAGACTTAGTAGATAAAGACAGGTTGTTCACCCTCTCCAAGGTAGAGAGAATGAGAAGGCACTTTCTAAAGTTGAAAGGGGATAGATTCTGTACAAAGGTGAGGAAGTTCTTCTTAACCCAGAGTGGTGGAAAACTGGAATGCCCTTCCGGGGGCTGTTATAGGGGAAAACACCCTCCAGGGATTTAAGACAAAGTTGGATGGGTTCCTGTTGAACCAGTACGTAAGCAGGTAGGGCTGGTCTTTGACCTGTGGGCCACCATGGGAGCGGACTGCTGGGCACGATGGACCACTGGTCTGACCCAGCAGCGGCAAATTCTTATGTTCTTAATCAATTTGCTGAACGATCAATGAATGAATTAGTATATTTAGACCTGAAGAAAAAAATTAATGAACAAATTGATTGAATTAATCATAAAGAACGTTGAACTATTTGTGTCACTTGGGCTTTAAATGTAAGTTTAGAATCTAATATTACTCTTCAAAATTTTTACTATATTCACCTGAGATAGAGAGATTTTATTTACATAGAAACATAGAAACAGACGGCAGATAAGTGCCACGGCCCATCCAGTCTGCCCACCCCAATAACCCTCCCCTACCTTTCTCTGTGAAGAGATCCCACGTGACGATCCCATTTTGTCTTAAAATCAGGCACGCTGTTGACCTCAATTACGTGTGGTGGAAGACTATTCCAGCGATCAACCACCCTTTAGGTGAAGAAGTATTTCCTGGTGTCACCGTGCAGTTTCCCACCCCCGATTTTCCACGGATGCCCTCTTGTTGCCGTGGGACCTTTTGAAAAAGAAGATATCCTCTTCCACCTCGATATGGCCCTTGAGATATTTGAACGTCTCGATCATGTCTCCCCTCTCTCTGCGTTCCTCGAGTGAGTATAGCTGCAATTTATCCAGCCATTCCTCATACAGGAGATCCTTGAGTCCCGAGACCATCCGGGTGGCCATTCGCTGGACCGACTCAAGTCTCAGCACATCTTTTCAGTAATGCGGCCTCCAGCATTGTACACAGTTTTCCAGATGGGGTCTCACCATGGATCTATACAATGGCATAATGACTTCGGGCTTATGGCTGACTAAACTCCTACGTATACAACCTATGATTTGTCTAGCCTTAGATGAAGCTTTCTCCACTTGCTTGGCAGTCTTCATGTCCTCACTGATGATCACCCCTAAGTCTCGTTCTGCTACAGTCCTCGCTAGGATCTCACCATTAAGGGTGTAAGTCTTTCATGGATTTTGGCTGCCAAGGTGCATGACTTTACATTTTTTGGCATTGAAACTTAGTTGCCAGGTCCTGGACCAGTGCTCCAGTAGGAGTAGGTCGTGCACCATACTGTCGGGCATTGAGTTATCGACAGGCACTGTGCTTTTGTCTGTTGTGTTCTTACCTACTACATTGCATAGTTTGGCGTCATCGGCGAATAGCGTTATTTTACCTCGAAGCTCCTCAGCCTCGAGGTAAAATAACGCTATTCGCCGATGACGCCAAACTATGCAATGTAGTAGTTTGGCGTCATTGGCGAATAGCGAATTTTAAATGGTAAATTTCCTCTTTCTGGTAGAACAACATTGATTTTGATTTTAGCTATGTAGTAATGGTTGTCATCTTGTTACTAATTATTTGCAGATACTAAATGGTTCTTTCCGGATAGTGTGATGAATATCCTTAAAGACCTCCTTAGTGTTATCCAGTTAGTGCTTGGATGGTCCAGGGGCAGAACTTGGATGGAGTTAGGAGTTATTCAGTTAGTTAACTACATAATTATCCAGATTCAATTAGGACAGCTAAAAGACTATCTAGAAGTGATCTCAATATCACTGCCATCTGGATAACTGCGCTGATCTATGCTGGATCTGGATAGTGACCTGAAAAAATCTGGATTTAATTCAGATGTAGTGACCAGCATTAAAAAAAAAAAAATTGTGCTGATTGCACAGGCTGGATACTGACTCATGTTATCTTGTCTGAGAAATGCTTATCTTGAATTTCATATTCCATCTGTGCTATGCATTGTCGGAATACATTTAAAAAAACAAACAGTTTTTACTGTTAACTGAGTAGATCCTATCTGGATGTCAAAGAGCAGTGTTAGATAGCTTTGGACCAGTTTGCAGATGGAAATTATGTGTTATGCATGTCAGTTGCTGGTTAGGATGGCACTCATAAGAACATAAGAATTGCCACTGCTGGGTCAGACCAGTGGTCCATCGTGCCCAGTAGTCTACTCATGCGGCGGCCCTTAGGTCAAACACCAGTGTCCTATTTGAGTATAGTCTTACCTGTGTACAATCTGGTTCAGCAGGAACTTATCTTACCCTTTGTTGAATCCCTGTAGGGTGCTTTCCCCAATAACAGCCTCTGGAAGAGTGTTTCACATTTCTACCACTCTCTGGGTGAAGAAGAACTTCCTCACCTTTGTATGGAATCTATCCCCTTTTAACTTTAGAGAGTGCCCTCTCATTCTCTTCATCTCGGAGAAGGTAAACAATCTTTCTCTACTAAGTCAATTCCCTTCAATATCTTGAATGTTTCGATCATGTCCCCTCTTTTCAAGGGGGAAGAGGCCCAGTTTCTCTAGCTTCTCATTGTATTGCAACTCCTCCAGTCTCTTAACCATTTTTGTCACTCTTCTCTGGACCCTTTCAAGTAGTACTATGTCCTTTTTCATGTACGGCGACCAGTGTTGGACGCAGTATTCCAGGTGGGCGCGCACCATGGCCTGGTACAGTGGCATGATAACCTTCTCAAATCTGTTTGTGATCCCCTTCTTAATCATTCCTAGCATTCTGTTTGCCCTTTTTGCTGCCACCGTGCATTGCGTGGATGGATTCATTGACTTGTCTACAAGTACTCCCAAGTCTCTTTCCTGGGGGCTCTCTCCAAGAATAGCACTGGACATCCTGTATTCGTGCATATGATTTTTGTTACTGACATGCATTAGAGGTCTGCACGGGAACGGGGATCGCGGGGATCCCGCGGGTCCCGCGGGGATCCCGCGGGTTCCCCCCCTGGCCCACGGGACTCCCACGGGGACGCCCCCTGGCCCACGGGACTCCCACGGGGATGCCCCCCTGACCCACGGGACTCCCACGGGGACGCCCCCTTGCCCACGGGACTCCCACGGGGATGAAAACAACCTACCTAAATTCTGGCGATGCAAGTCTGGCGTCGCGTCGGGAAATAGCCATGTTGAGCAGTGAGCTCAGCACGTACACAGATGAAAGCCTTGCTTGCTGATTGGTCCGGCGGCCCCGCCCCACCGTGCCGCCGGACCAATCAGCAAGCAAGGCTTTCATCTGTGTACGTGCTGAGCTCACTGCTCAACATGGCTATTTCCCGACGCGGGCATTAGGCTGTTTTTTGTCATTTCGGGTGGGGGATGGCAGCGGCAGCAGCAGCCTGAAAAAGAAATCATCCTGGCCGGGTTCGGTGTCATGCTCCGGAGCTTCTACAGCCTTCCTATCTCCCTCTCCCTTCTACCTGCGGCTCTCTTCGGCAACTTAGCAGCAACGATCGACACAAGCTTCTGGCGTCGGGGCCTACCCTCTGCGAGTCCCGCTTGTTTCAACTTCCTTTTTCCACAAAGGTGGGACTCGTAGAGGGAAGGCCTCGATGTCGGCAGCTTGTCTTGATCACCGCTGCTGACGAGTTGCTTAAGAGAGCCGCGGAGCAGGGGGGTGTTGCCAGGTGCAGGTAGAAGGGAGAGGGCCAGATGCAGGACTCGTGGGTGAGGGAGGAGAAGAGAGAGGGGAGAGAAACAAAAGGAAATATTTCATACTGGGCTGGGCCGGAGTGGAGAGAGGGTGGAAAGATTCTGGCTACAGGGTGCATTAACAAAGGAAAAAGGGGGAAAGCTGAAAATGGAGATAGTGACACAAAGAAGAGAAAGGGTAAGCAGGACCTTCTGAATAAGGATAGAGATACAGAGGGGACATGAAGAGGAGGTGAAATAGAGACATAGAAGTAATGCTGAAAAAGTGTGTGTGGGGGGGGGAGATAAAGACATTGAAAGGGCAAATGGTGAATATGGGGTAAAGACAAGGACAGAGACAAATGAAGATTCTGAAAAAGTGGTGAGATAGGGATATAGGTGAGATGGACACAAAGAAGGGTGATGCTGGAAAATAGGTGGAATGGTAATTCTGACAGACACAGAAGGGAAATGCTGGATCAAGGAGAGATGGGGCTCAGGCTGGATGGAATGAGGAGAAATGCCTTGTTGGCCCGGAACTTCCTCTCCTACGTCAGAATTGACGTCAGGGAGCGGAATGCTGGTCAGCGCGACGCTTCTGCAGGGAAAGCTTGGGACAGCGGTGGCTTGGGGACTATTCCCCGATGGCGGTGGCAGCAAACCGAGTGGCTTGGGGGAGGGCACGGAGAAAGAAAGAAAGGGGGCAGACAGAGAGACAGAAAGAAGGGGGAACAGGGAGACAGAAAGAAAAAGTTGGGGGAGAGAATGAGGTCTGGAGGAGAGGAAACATACAGGAGGCTGAAAGAAAGGAAGAAAGATTGGATGCACAGTCAGAAGAAGAAAGTGCAACCAGAGACTCATGAAATCACCAAACAGCAAAGGTAGGAAAAATGATTTTATTTTCAATTTAGTGATCAAAATGTGTCTGTTTTGAGAATTTATATCTGCTGTCTATATTTTGCACTATGGCTCCCTTTTACTAAACCGCAATATTGTTTTTTAGCGCAGGGAGCCTATGAGCATTGAGAGCAGCGCGAGGCATTCAGCGTAACTCCCTGTGCTAAAACCTACTATTGTGGTTTAGTAAAAAGGGAGGGGGTGTATTTGTCTATTTTTGTATTTTGTTACCGAGGTGACATTGCATAGAGTCATCTGCCTTGGGAAATGTATATGGCAGATATCTTTGTTTTGTGTTCAAAAGAAAAGGAAATGCATTTCTGGTTTTATTTCTACAGTGTTGAAGTACTTGTTGGCCCTTGCTGTGACTGGTGGGGATCCCCAAGCACCGCCAGCAGAGGACCTCCTCTAGAGATGGTCAGAACTCCCCTCCACCAAGCGCAGCAGTCGCTGGCAGCATCCATGAGCCACTGAGGTGCCAGCATCTGTGACTCAGGGACGCTACTGCTGCCTGCCAAGCTTGGCAAAAGGGACCCCAGGCCAACTGCAAAGGAAGTCCTCAGCTGACAGTTTGTGGGTTCTCATCAGCTGAGTATTTATATTTTATATTTACATTAGAGGTTCTGGTAGAAACCCATTTACAAAGTATGTATTCTTCCCAATTAATATTTCCAAATTAATAGTCTCTTTGCTTATTTGTAAATGGGTCTCTACCAGAGCCTTTAATTCAGTAGCATAATTAAATAAAATAACTATTTCTGAAGTTTATAGGGAAGAATGGTGACGGAGGGGATTCCTCGCGGGGACGGGTGGGGACGGAGGGGATTCCTCGCGGGGACGGGTGGGGACGGAGGGGATTCCTCGCGGGGACGGGTGGGGACGGAGGGATTCCTCACGGGGACGGGTGGGGACGGAGGGATTCCTCACGGGGACGGGTGGGGATGGGTGGGATTTTGGCGGGGACGGGTGGGGACGGGTGGGATTTCTGTCCCCGCGCAACTCTCTAACATGCATCACCATGCACTTATCCATGTTGAACCTCATTTGCCATTTTGCGGCCCATTCCTCGAGTGTGTTTGTCTTGTTGTAGGTCTTCGCAATCTTTCTGTGTCCTCACTAATCTGAATAACTTTGTATCGTCCGCAAATTTAATCACCTCACTCGTCGTACCAATTGAAGAGCACGGGCCCGAGCACCAAACCCTGCGACATTCCACTCGTGACGCTTTTCCAGTCCAAGTATTGTCCATTTACCCCCATTCTCTGTTTCCTATCTGCCAATCAGTTTTTAATCCACGTGAGCATATCACCCTCGATTCCATAGCTCGCAATTTTTCAAAGTAGACGTTCATGCAGGATCTTGTTGAATGCCTTCTGAAAATCTAGATATACGATGTCGACCATGTCACCCTTGTCTATCTGTCTGTTTACTCCCTCAAAGAAGTTAGCTGGGGTTGGTCCTTCATTGCTTCCAGATTCCCTGTTTGACCCATATCCAGCCTTTTACTCATCTCAGCTGTCCTTAAACCTCACTCGCTCAAATAAGCTAAAGAAGAAAAAAGTGCCATTACTACTATTAATTATTTCTATACCGCTACCAGACGTAGGCAACGCTGTACAGAGTCACAAAGAGTAAGAAAACAGTCTCTGCTCGAAAGAGCTTACAATCTAAACAGGCAAGACAGACAAACAAGATGTCATCGATACAGTTAAGGGGAACGGTTAATCAACTGACTGGTTGGAGGGCAGAGGAGTAGGATTAAGGATTTAAAGCTATATGTGTCCAAGGGGGCCTGTTGTATATATTTGAGATGTTTAACAAGAAGTGCGCCTTTAATTTTGTTTGCGGTAGCCCTTTAGTTGTCTCTGACACTTCTTAGTCTGGGTTTACACTTGGTATGTGGCCTGTAGTACCATATGGCTAGATAGATCTACTCCTGTCTGGGCTGTGCACAGTTGCTTTCTAGCTTATATAGAGTGGCATGAATTCAGTTTTTTTTAATCCATACAAAATATTATTCTGGTGAGTCATCTTTTGCTGAGAGTGCCACGGAAGGGAGGGCGGATTCAGGCCTGTAACTTCCAGCAGCTGCGATCAATTCTTATGTAGCAAGTCCTGTGCCAATGATTTTTCAATTTGTTTAATTCGTTATTATACTTCTGAAAGAAAATATATCAAGAATACACTCATGAAGTCTAATAGCGTACTAGCAGAGGTACAACAAAGCAAAAGAAAATTGCAAAACTTGTCTCAACTTCTGTCAGCTTATGAGTGTTGGATTTGTATTGGCCTTGTAACAATCGCAGAGAAAAATAATGAGATCTGACATAGTTTACTGGCAGAAGTGGTGGAAGCCAGGGCTTTTACAGCTCCTGCGTGTGTTTAGCTCTGAAAAGGAGGGCAGCATTGGGAAAGGGTTGTCCATGCTTATTAGTAATTTGCTATAGGGACTTAAATAGCAGGAGGAGTGGAATAAGAAAACCTATCCAAAGTGGAAGAATCCTGACTGGGCGGACAGGTTGATCCCATTTCTGTAATCATTTACTATGTTACGATCATGGAAAAATTAAATTGATAGTATGATGATAAACAATGGCAAACCACTCCTATATCATGCCAAGAAACCAGGGGAGGAGGGAACCCCCATAGTGTGCTCATCAGAAGTCTATTCAACTCGAGGACACATCTGGATCTGAATGATATGCGAGCAGAGATGCCCGTAATCACAATAAATATAAGACAAGGAGCTTATCGATAAAATGCAAGAAAAAAAAATGGAATGATGGCTAGCTGGGTGGAGAAAACCAAGTGGGAAAAGCATGCAGAGCATGGCTTATGAAATTCTTTACAAACCCTCTGCATGTGTGTATGTGTGTGCATGCATGTGCACATGTACAGTTGTCTCAGTTTGTCTACATTGCTTGTGTGTATCTCTGTTTTAGTTGTGTATGTATCTCTATTTTGTGTGTGTGAGTGAATGCTTCAGAACTGTCAAGTGGCCCAGTTCCAAGAGGGAGAATTGGGTTGGCCACTGTTGGAAACAGGATACTGGGCTTGATGGACCTTCAGTTTGTCCCAGTATGGCAATTGGGATACATGCAAGACAAGCTCTCAACCTATAATAATAATAATAATAACTTTATTCTTATATACCGCCAACAATCTTGCGACTTCTAGGCGGTTTACAATAAAAAAAACTGTAAATACAATCAAGAGAAAAACTTTAAATACAATCAAAGAAATTGTAGATACAATCAAGAGAAACTTTACGTACAGCGAATTAAAGAGTATAGCAGTGTATATCTCGTACAATGAATTAGAGAGTATAGCAGTGTACATCTGATAACATTAATAGTGTTAACGTCAGTTTGTGTGTTGCAAGGCCAGGAAGTGCCAAGTTGTTTACATAGAAGTAGATATATTCCGTAAGTTCGTAGAGTGTTCATATTTAGTGAATAGGGGTTGGGGTTAACAGTTTGCACGTTTAGATATGTGGTGATGTTACGAGGGGGATTGCTGTTCCGGTTCGTTACCTAGGTATTTCAAGAATACCGTATTTTCACGCAAATAACACGCACCCGTATAAAACGCGCACACGTGTATAGCGCGCAGAAATCACGATGATAAGCACAAAAACTTTGGTATAACGCGCTCACGATTATACCGCGCATGCTGCCCGACTCTCCGTTCACCCCCCTGACTTCCGTGCACTGCCCCGCCTCTCCGTGCGCTGTCCCGACTCTCCGTTCACCCCCCCTGACTTCCGTGCACTGCCCCGCCTCTCCGTGCGCTGTCCCGACTCTCCGTTCACCCCCCCCTGACTTCCGTGCACTGCCCTGACTTTCCGTGCGCTGTCCCGACTCTCCGTTCACCCCCCCTGACTTCCGTGCACTGCCCTGACTTTCCGTGCGCTGTCCCGACTCTCCGTTCACCCCCCTGACTTCCGTGCACTGCCCTGACTTTCCGTGCGCTGTCCCGACTCTCCGTTCCCCCCCCCCCCCGACGTCCGATTCATCCCCCCCCCCGGCAGGACCATTCGCACCCCCACCCCGAAGGACCGCCGACTCCCCGACAATATCGGGCCAGGAGGGAGCCCAAACCCTCCTGGCCACGGCGACCCCCTACCCCCACCCCGCACTACATTACGGGCAGGAGGGATCCCAGGCCCTCCTGCCCTCGACGCAAACCCCCCTCCCCCCCCAACGACCGCCCCCCCCAAGAACCTCCGACCGCTCCCCCAGCCGACCCGCGCCCCCCCCTGGCGACCCCCACGACCCCCCCACCCCCCTTCCCCGTACCTTTGGTAGTTGGGCCAGAAGGGAGCCCAAACCCTCCTGGCCACGGCGACCCCCTAACCCCACCCCGCACTACATTACGGGCAGGAGGGATCCCAGGCCCTCCTGCCCTCGACGCAAACCCCCCCCCCCCCCCAACGACCGCCCCCCCCAAGAACCTCCGACCGCTCCCCCAGCCGACCCGCGACCCCCCCTGGCGACCCCCACGACCCCCCCACCCCCCTTCCCCGTACCTTTGGTAGTTGGGCCAGAAGGGAGCCCAAACCCTCCTGGCCACGGCGACCCCCTAACCCCACCCCGCACTACATTACGGGCAGGAGGGATCCCAGGCCCTCCTGCCCTCGACGCAAACCCCCCTCCCCCCCAACGACCGCCCCCCCCAAGAACCTCCGACCGCTCCCCCAGCCGACCCGCGACCCCCCTGGCGACCCCCACGACCCCCCCACCCCCCTTCCCCGTACCTTTGGAAGTTGGCCGGACAGACGGGAGCCAAACCCGCCTGTCCGGCAGGCAGCCAACGAAGGAATGAGGCCGGATTGGCCCATCCGTCCTAAAGCTCCGCCTACTGGTGGGGCCTAAGGCGCGTGGGCCAATCAGAATAGGCCCTGGAGCCTTAGGTCCCACCTGGGGGCGCGGCCTGAGGCACATGGGCCCAACCCGACCATGTGCCTCAGGCCGCGCCCCCAGGTGGGACCTAAGGCTCCAGGGCCTATTCTGATTGGCCCACGCGCCTTAGGCCCCACCAGTAGGCGGAGCTTTAGGACGGATGGGCCAATCCGGCCTCATTCCTTCGTTGGCTGCCTGCCGGACAGGCGGGTTTGGCTCCCGTCTGTCCGGCCAACTTCCAAAGGTACGGGGAAGGGGGGTGGGGGGGTCGTGGGGGTCGGCCAGGGGGGTCGCGGGTCGGCTGGGGGGGCGGTCGGAGGTTCTTGGGGGGGGACGGTCGTTGGGGGGGAGGGGGGTTTGCGTCGAGGGCAGGAGGGCCTGGGATCCCTCCTGCCCGTAATGTAATGCGGGGTGGGGTTAGGGGGTCGCCGTGGCCAGGAGGGTTTGGGCTCCCTTCTGGCCCGATATTGTCGGGAAGTCGGCGGTCCTTCGGGGTGGGGGTGCGAGTGGTCCTGCCGGGGGGGGGGGGGATGTATCGGACGTCGGGGAGTCGGCCGGGCAAGAGGGCTTGGGCTCCCTCTTGCTCCGATCGTGGATGCGGGTGCGGGTGGGAGCGCGTGCGAGTGGTCGTTCGGGGTGGGGGTGCGAGTGGTCCTGCTGGGGGGGTGAATCGGGCGTCGGGCGGGGTGGGAACTATGTTTGAAAACTTTCGTATACCGCGCTCACGCATATAACGCGCGAGGGGTATGCGCGGTAGGTAAAAACGCGTATAACGCGCGCGTTATATGCGTGAAAATACGGTAGGTAAGTTTTTAGGTGTTTCCTGAATTCTTCATAGTTGTTTGTGTGCGCAATTAGTTTTTCTAGGTCTTTACCCCATATGGCTGCTTGATATGATAGCAGTTGTTGATGGTGTCTCTTATATTTGCACCCTCTAGCCGGTGGGGAGACAAATTTCATGTGTGTTTTTCTTTCATGTCTGTTGGTTGGGAATGAGAAGAGGTCTGTAATGTATTTTGGGGCTAGACCATTTAATACTTTGAAGCAGAGACATCCTAGTTTGAACTTCGTGCGCGCCTCCATCGGTAGCCAGTGTAGGAGTCGGTAGGAAGGGGTTATGTGATCAGACTTCTTCAGCCCGAAAATCATCCTGACTGCTGCATTTTGTATCTGTTGTAGTCTTTGCATTTGCTTCTGGGGGATTGTCAGATGGGTGATGTTGCAATAGTCCAGGTGGTTTAGTATTAGGGATTGTACTAGAATTCTGAAAGTGTGGAAGTACGCCTTAATGGATTTAAGTTTCCAGAGAGTGAAAAACCCTCTTTTGATTAAGGAGTCTATGTGGTCTTTCATGGTTAGTCCTTGGTCTAGTATTACTCCTAGAATCTTCATCGTTGGTTGAATGGGGTAGTTTAGATTGTTAATGTGTAGTGATATTGTCGTATTCTGTGCGTGTGGCGAGGCTATGAAGAATTTAGTTTTTTCTGAATTGAGCTTCAGTTTGAAGTCTGTGGTCCATTGATCCATTGTGTTTAGCGCTTCAGTTGCTGTGGGGGTGATTTCAGATGGGGATGCTATAAACGGGATTATGATTGTGAAGTCGTCTGCGTAACTGAATACTTTTATGCCTCGCTGGGTTAGCTTCATTCCTAGTGAAGCTATGTAGACATTGAAGAGTAGTGGGGATAGTGGGGACCCCTGTGGAACGTCTGATGGGTTTCTCCATGTTTTAGAGAGATTGTGATTGAAGCGAACTTGATAGGTGCGGGTCGTAAGGAAACCTCGGAACCAGTCCAGCACTTCGCCTCCGATGCCGATTGAATCTAAACATTGTAGTAGTTTTTTGTGATCTACCAAGTCGAAGGCTGAGCTCATGTCAAATTGCATCACTAAGGCTTTGTGGCCCTTACTAAATAAGTTACGTAGGTATTCTAAGATTGCTGCTATCACCGTCTCAGTACTGAACAGAGGTCTGAAGCCTGACTGGGTTTCATGTAGCAGTGAGAACCGATCTAGGTAGTCCATCAGTTGGGTTTGTACCAAGCCTTCCATTATTTTTACGAAAAATGGGATAGATGCTACTGGTCTATAGTTGGTTGCTGAAGTTAGGGGTAGTTTATGATTTTTTGGGATTGGGGTGATTATAATGTGACCGTTTTTTGATAGGAATTTTCCGTTTTTGAAATTGTTGGACATATGAGTCCATAGTGTTATCTTAAAGTCTAAAGGGGCTGCTTTCATTATGTTGGGTGGACAGGGATCTAGGATGCAGTTTGATGTGGTATATTTGTTGTAGAGTTTTATGAAGTTATGCCATTCTAGGTCCTGAAAGGAGTTCCAATACATGTCCACTTGTGTTTCATTTTTGTGTGTGTTGGCTATTTGCTGTTCATCTGTGTTGTTTGTTGGGCAGTTGTTCCTTAGGTTCACAATTTTTGAGTTAAAGTGTTGTGCTAGATCGTCTGCTGATGGAAGTTTTATGTCGTGCGTTGATTGACTGTGGCGTGTGGTGTCAAATAGATTTTTTACTAGATTGAACAATTCATGAGTGTTGATTCCTTTTGCATTTGTGTTGGATGTATATATTTTGGATGAGTAGAATTTTTTCCTTTTTTCTTTTATCAGTTGTTTATATTCCTTTATGTTTGATCTCCAATTATTCCTGTCGGATATTTCACCTGATTTGTTCCAGATCCTTTCTAGTCGTCGTGTTGATTGTTTCATTTTTTGTAGTTCGGAGTCGAACCAGTTGTTATATTTATTTGAGCGGTTTGTTCTGTTTTGTTTGGGGGCTATTTTGTCTAAGATAGTTGTGCTTGTTTTTAACCATTGTTCCCAGAATTCACCTTCTTCATTCATCTCCTCGCGCGCTTCGTAGTGGGCCCAGTATTCCTCTGGGTTAATGTGGCCCCTTGTGAGATGTTCTTTTTTTATCCTTGGGTGAGTTTTTACTTTAGTTTGGTTCCAGTTTAAATTAAAGTAATAGGTGTAGTGGTCGGACCAGATGTCGTGGTTCCAAATGCCGTTTGATATGGAAATAGTGGGATTTAGGATTTCTTTTGTGGACATAGCTACCAGATCTAGCTGGTGGCCTTTTTCATGGGTTTGTGTAGATGAATGGAGATTGAAGTTGAGTGAGGATAGGAAGTTTTTAAAATCTTTTGTGTCGGGATTTTTCCCGTTTTCTAAATGTAGGTTTGCGTCTCCTGCTATAATATTGTAAGATGGAGTAATTGAGTTGTGTAGGATGAATTCATAGAAATCTTCTCTGGCCTTTGACCAGCATTTTGGCGGTATGTAAAATAGAATGCAGGAGAGGTATTCTTCTAGGTCCTTATTGCTAATCTTGCATGCTAGTGTTTCTAGTTGGTTGGTTATCTTGGAGTCAACTAATTCTAGTTCGAGTTCTTCCTTGAGGATGACTGCTAGTCCTCCCCCTCTGCGGTCTTCACGGTTTAACATGTGAATTTTGTAGTTATCTGGTATTAGGTCATTTAGTATTGGATCCTCTCCTGATAGTAACCATGTTTCCGTTAGAAAGAGGCAGGCTATCTTTTTGTAGACGATCCAGTCTTTGATTAAGAAAGCTTTGTTCCTTACTGATCTAGTGTTAAGGTAGGCGCAGGGAATGGAGGTAGTTGTGTTGAGTGTGGTGGGTGTATTGATTTTGATGAGTTTTATCTCCCTTGGTCTTTACACCTGCTCATCTGCTAAGATCACAAGGAGAAAAACGCCTGACAGTCCCACCTGGCCGCTCACTGTCACATGAACAAAACCAGCAGAAGCTGATATTCACATTTCATACCCAAACTATGGAACCAAACCTCCAAATCAATCCGCTTACTTGATTCACTACTAAACTTCAGGAAGGCAGTGAAAACCTGTTTACCTAACTCCCCTGACTAATACATGCAACCATACATCTACATTGAACTTGTAAAATCTGATGTGATGGATTAATCATACAAGTATCCCAAAACCAATTATGTAGGCACAAAAAATTAACTTTGCCAAACTTACACCTTCACCTATATATTGCCTCATGTGTGTATTCCCAACTTGTATGTTAACTACTACTCAATTGTAGTACCATCACAAGTATTGTAAACCGACCAGATACTTGTGATGGTTGGTATATCAAATTACAAATAACCTTGAAACTTGTATCTGGGACCACCTTCTAGAAATCCTGGTTTCAACTGTTACCTGAATTGATATAAAGTGAAAACAAAACAAATTATGCCTCCAACTATAATTTTGCCTCCTGTGTATATTTATAGCCTCTTCGTATGTAAATTACTACTCAATGGTAGCTGGGACCACCTTCTAGGAAGCCTGGTTTCAACTGTTACCTGAATTGATATATAGCAAAAACAGAACTGAGCAACTAGTATCCTTACCCTTATCTTCTTCACTCGTATTCCTTACCTTTGATATAAACCTCAACTCTATCTCTGTATTACTGGTAACCTCCTACACCTGTAACCACACGCCAAGGAATGTATCAAGTATGTAATTGAAACTCATACTATAATATGTATGTAACTCTATAACCCGCTCTATATTATGTATGTAATTCTATAACCTGTTCTGAGCTCTTCTAGGAGGTCGGGCTATAAAACCAAATATATAAATAAATCTCCTCAAACAGGTTTTCCTCATTCAAACAGACAACAAGGTAGCCATGTACTATGTGGACAAACAAGGAGGCATGAGGTCTCGTCTGTCAGGGAGCGATGAAAATTTGATCCTGGGTAATTCCTTGCAACATGTTTCTAAAAGCTGTTTATTTCACAGGAAAGCAGAATGTCTTAGCAGACAGATTAAGCAGACTTCTATGACCTCATGAGTGGGCACTCAACAGGTTTTCATCAGATTTTCAAGAATTGGGGGACACCACAGATAGATCTCTATGCTTCCGGTCTTCTGTTCCAGAATCAACACACAACACCATCTAGAGTCGGACGCCTTTCTTCTTGACTGGCAAGGAAACAACCTATATGCTTTCCTTCCAATTCCAGTAATCGGGAAAACTCCACTCAAACTTTGCCAAGAGCAAGCCACTGTGATACTCAAAGCACCTCAGGTCCAACAACCATAGTTCCTTCTCCTCCTACAATATGGGAGTCTATTACAGTGTTTCTCAACCTTTTCAAGCCAAGTACCCCCTAAGCCTAACATACCAACCGAGTAACCCCAGTCAAACTCCACCCCAATCCCGCCCAAAATCTGCCCCAGACCCCCCAAACTCCACCCCTGATTCCACCCCCATAATAATAATACTAATTGTAATGCAATTTCTTCCATCCATTTTTCATATACACACAATATACTCTTATTAATACATAATGGTAACCACAAAATTAAAAAAACACAAAGCACACTACGCAGAGAAAATGTTAATTATCATTTATATTCGGGGGGTTTTCAGCAGATGACTTTAAAATATGCAATGTCACCTCAGTAACAACTATAGAAAATTAGACAAATATAAGGCAAAATATAGACAGCAGATATAAATTCTCACAACGGACACATTTTAATCACTACATTGAAAATAAAATCATTTTTCCCATGAGTCTAAACTAAACTAAACTAAAACGTAACATTATACACCAGGTCTTCAACCAAAGGAAGCTCGACGCGGTTAACCTTTCTTTCGTCTTCCTCTCCAGACCTCATTCCATTCCCCAACCAACATCTCTCTGTCCCTCCTTGAGTCCAACTTTTCTTCCTCTCTCATCCCCCAGATCAATTTTCACCCTGCCCATTTCTCCTATCACCCCTCTCCAACACCATGCCATATCTCTCCCTCTATCATTATTCCCAACATTCTTCCCCCTTGCATCTCCTTTAATCTATCCCTCTGTTCCCTCTCCACCACCATATCTGACATTTCTCTCTCTCAGCCTTCTATTCCCCATGCATCTCTACCTCACTCCTCTCTATGCCCAATTTTTCTCTTCCTTTTTCCCCATGTGCCCCATCTTTATCCCTCTCACTCACACACTCAGGCCCAACAATTTTCCCTTTTTATTCCCTCCCTCCCTCCTTCCTGTGTCCCAAATTAGTGCCCCCTTCCTCCCTCCTTCCTATGTCCCAAATTCGTGCCCCCTCCCCCTCACTGCCTTCCACTGCCAAAGCCTGCCTACCTGCCGCCAATTCCTCCTCCCCCTCCCGGTCTGCCACTCGCTGCCTGCCCGCTGCTGCAGCAACTCTAGGAAGGGCCAGGCGCATGGAACGATTGCATGCCTCCAGCCCACAAGCCTTCCCCCGACATCAATTCTGACAACAGAGAGAAGGTCCAGGCCAGCTAGTCAGGTTTTCGGGATAGTCCTAATGAATATGCATGAGAGAGGTTTGCATGTAATGGAGGTTACAGACATGCAAATCTGTCCCTTGCATATTCATTAGGGCTATCTTGAAAACATGACTGGCTGATTGTCTTCCAAGACAGTGTTGGGAATCACTGAGCTAGACTACGTGTGGATGTATGTTTTGGGGGTCACACCAGATGGACACTTTTCGGGAAACCATCTCAAATCCATCCAGAATCTCAAACAGCAACTCAGTGCTACATATTAAGCAGCTCAGGAGACAGCTGCCAAACATAATACAGGCAATAAACTCTGCTATGGTGCCTGAGTCAAAAGCCAAGAGCTACAAGCTGGGGACAGAGTACTTACTGATCAGGGTTCTAGATATCCCAGGTAAGCACAAGCTATCAAACTGCTGGTGCAAAGAGCCCTCTGTGGTAATGACTTGGTTGCCAAACCTGCCAGTGTACACCTGAAAGTGGAAAATGTCCTGTGAAAACTCTACATTGAAATCACCTATCGGGATTCTTATGTTCAGTGAATCTTTCAAAGTGCAGAAATTCAGCAAACAGGCCTCTGATGCCCTAGCAGCGGGAGGTTATCATGCACACTGTGTGGACTTCTCCCACTGCCAAGAGATACCTTGATATATTACAATGCCTAATACCAGGGCAGGATTAAAGCATAGGCAAATGGCATGGGCCTAGGGACCAAATATTTAGGAGGGGCTCTCTCAAATGTGTAAGTCGAGGCAGAGTTTTGCCCTAGTACATTAGCTGCTGCCACAGAGAAGAGAATCGGGAGAACGCAGAGCCATTGTTCACCACAGAGGTCTGTCTATTCTTCCTCACTCCCTGTGTACTACTGCCTTCTAGTCAGCAGGAGGAGCCAGCGAGCGGGGCCTCTTATCTGCTGTTTCTTCTTCTGCCAGTTTTCCTCTGTAGTCAGAATCATTTAAGGCTCCATTTCTGGGAGCTTTAAAATACTGTACATTTAAATTACAATGAGGGGCCCCAATAAACGTATTTGCCTAGGGCCCAACAAAGAGTTAATCCTGTCCTGCTCAATACAAATTGATGCAATTTTAAGAATATTGATTTAGATTTTAGCTTGTTGAAACTTGCTTTGACCTGTTTAGTTGAAAAAAAAAATGTAATAAATGAACCATGAATGTAATGATGAAGAAATGAAGATGTTTGTACGCTTGACCAAGAGATTAAAGGAATCTCATCACAGAACTGGTCCATCATTCAACAGTCATACAACCCTCCACTGCCTCAGGTACAAACTTAGATTGTGAGCCCTTCAAGGACAGAGAAATAACTACTGCCCTCTTCGCTGTCCCACAGCTCTGGAATTCCCTCCTCCTTGATATCCGACTTGAATACTCCTGCTCATATCTCATATTCAAGAAACAAATTAAAACATGGCTATTTCAATTAGTCTTTGGATAACCTGAGGCTTCTTTAGCAACTACACCTGCAGCAGCCCTCTCTCAACTTTCCTCTCCTCCGCCATTGGTCCTTCCCCTATTCCCCACTGCTCTTCCTCCTTCCTTATTTCTCTTTCTAGTCTCCTCTCTCTTCTTCATGTTGTTTTAGATTCAAGTATGGCATATTTCACGCCACTGTAATAAATAAACTGTTCCTAAATATAACTCACATTGAGCTATAACTGAAAAGGGTGTGAGCCAAAGTCAAATAAATGAATACTTGTACAATAAGACCAGGAGCTGGGAGCTACACAGTGTCCAGGAGTTGACAGTGGACAGCGAGACCTGAAAACAAGTGTGATTCTCAGATCCCGACTCATACTATAGCTATCAACCTTGTAATCTCCCTGGGAATGCCCAGGCTAATTTCTTGTTGTAAACTGCCTAGAACTGGAAGCTATTGGCGGGATAGAAGAAATCAATGTAATGTAATGAATTCTTCCTAGGTTGGGAGACAGAGGCAGCAAAGTGGGTGAGACAAAGGAAAAAGCTTTCACTTCTGCAGAGCTTGACAATGACTGATCCAATGTGAAGTTGCGAAATCTGGTCTGACAAGGCAGGCTCCAGCTGGTGGTGGTCTGACCTTTAACTCCATTTGTGCCACCCATAAAATTCACAAAATGGTTCATCTGCCAAGTAGCTGGTTGAGAAGATGTGTTGAATTAGATTAAATATGAGAAAAAGAAGAAGAAATCTTGCCTCAAATATATAATGGTACAACAGAAGAGGCAAGCGAGATGTCTAAAACCAACCAACAGTTACATCAATCATAATAAAACCCTAAGCACGCATGTGCACTTCTAACGCCGTGATCCCTGCCTCCGTGATCCGTAGCTCCATGGCAGAGACATGGTAGTACAGCGAGCGGCGTGTGTGCGCGTTCGGTAGTTTGCGGCACGTGCACACATGGCGGTATGCAGCACGTGCGGCGTTTTCCTGAACTTCCTCCACCTGGAGCCTGCGGTGGTTTGTGTGCCGCGATATCCCTGTGTCAGACCCTGCCAAGACGAAGAGAAATGCTGCACAGGGAAGTAGAAGGTGAGGGAATGCTGCTGATGCTGCACAGGGAAGGGTGGGAGAGAAATGCTGCTGCTACTGCTGCACAGGAAAGTGGAGGGGGAGAGGGAAAGGGGGCCAGGGAGCAAACTTGCTATGCTTTGGGGGGAGGGGTGTGCTGGGGGCAGGCAGCAATCTTGGTTTGCTCTTGGGGTGGGGGGGAGACATAAGGGGGCCACGGAGAGAGACAGAAAGAAAGGCAGGCAGGCATGGCACCACAGAGAGAGACAGGCAGGCAGGGGTCACAGAGAGAGACAGACAAACTGACAGGCAGGCAGGCAGCGCACAAGAACGAAAGACAGACACACAGAAAGACCGCGGGCAGGGAGAGAGACAGAAAGCAAGAAAGAAAGACAGACAAACAGTGGGCAAGGGAGAGAGACAGAAAGAAAGGGGGCAGGGAGAGAGAAAGAAAGACAGACATACAGAAAGGAAGAAATTAAATAAATAAAGTAATGTAGGGAAGGGATGCTGTTGGACAGGGGGAGCAGGGAAGGGGTGCTGCTGGACAGGGGGAGGTAAAAGTAAGAGAGAAGGGCTGCTAGCACCCATTAATGTAACGGGCTTAAAAACTAGTTTATTATAAAATAGTCCAAACAGACAAATGTTCCAACCAAAGCACTTGAACATATATATCGGAATGTATCTAGAAAAAGTCCCTACTTGGATCTGAGTTTTGGCAATGATATTGCCTTCTTAAGGGATAAGAAGTAACTGAAAAAATTATATAAAATAAAAACATACCAAGGAACCAAAAAAAGAAGAGACAAGGCCTCTAAATATTATGGGAACAGTAGCAAGAAGCGGCATTGGAGACGTCACAACCAGCGTGAGGGCTCAAATCTTTTATTGAAGTAAAATCATAAAATATGCGAAATCCCAACTAGGACCCAGTTTCGGCAAGTACATCGCCTTCCTCAGGAGACAATGTATATCTTGTCGGCGTCTCTTACACTTCATGGCGCCTCCATCGTGTAAGAGACGCCGACACAATACACATTGTTCCCTGAGGAAGGCGATGTATTAGCTGAAACTGGGTCCTGGTTGGGATTTCACATATTTTATGATTTTGCTTCAATAAAAGATTTGAGCCCTCACGCTGGTTGTGACGTCTCCAGTGCCTCTTCCAAATAAAAACATACATCATAAAAAATTAAAATAAAATGCATTAAATATTATGAAACATATAAAAACAATGGCTACCTTTGGCAAAGAAGGCTAAAAGTATAATTCTGTATCAAAAAAAGAATTATACTTTAAGCCTTCTTTGCCAAAGGTAGCCATTTTTTGATATCCTTCATTTCCTGTCAAGTATTTCTGTTACCATCATGTGTTTTTATATACCTCCACTTCAGTTTACATTTAGCAAAAACTACCTCTGTATATTAGCACATATCTAGAAGATCAATAGGTTTGCTTCACTCGCTCGTTTCCTTCACTCGCATTTATTGTCTTTCATTTTATCGTACGTATACTGCCCATCCCATCTACAGCAGTGTTCCTCAACTCGGTCCTGGAGTACCCCCCTTGCCAGTCAGGTTTTCAGGATATCCACATTGAATTTGCATAAACTTCATTTGCATACACTGCCTCCATTATATGCAAATGTGTTTCATGCATATTCATTGTGGATATCTTGAAAACCTGACTGGCAAGGGAGAACGCCAGGACCGAGTTGAGAACCACTGAGCTACAGCACTGGTTCATTCATGCACTTTAAAAATATCATTATGCATTGCTAAGATCTTATTCTTTACAAAAGTTTAATGTGGTTTGTTTTTATATGTTTCATAATATTTAATGCATTTTTTTTACTCCCTCCCCCTTTTACATAACTGTGAAAGTGGTTTCTAGCGCAGGCCGGTGCGCTGAATGAGCTGCTGCCGAGTGTCGGGAGCACTGCAGAGCATTGAGCGCACCAGCCTGTGCTAAAACCCGCTTTCACGGTTTTTTAAAAGGGGGAGTTAATGTTTTATGATGTTATGTTTTTATTATTTTACAGAATGTTTTCAGTTACTTGTCCCCTGAAGAAGGCAATATCATTGCCGAAACTCGGATCCAAGTTGGGACTTTTTCTGGATACGTCTTGATATACACACATGTTCAAGTACTTTGGCTGGAACATTTGTCTATTTGGACTAGTTTTATAATAGATGTAACTATTGGTTGGTTTTAGACATCTTGCTGGTCTCTTTTGTTGAATTAGATTAAGCCTTAAATGTCCCTTTCCCTTTCTCATTCCAAGAAGGCAAAGTTTAAATGACAGGCATGATCTAAGAAAGATTTCAGGAACTGAAAAAAGTGTTTTGTACACTTATTCTCCCCTTGCTCCAAATGCCTGGCTCTACCATTGTCTCTAACGGTGGAAAGCACTGGGACCCTGAGAGCGCACATTGACACAGGACCCCCAATGCTTGTTCAAATTCCTGGCTCTCTGACTAATTCTTAGTGCAATCTTGGGAGAGGAAGTATCTTGGTGGTTAGTGCAGTGCTTCCCAAACATTTTTATATTATGACCCCATTTTCACCATTTAAAATTTACATGACCCCCAGATGAGAACAAAATAGCATGTCTCCACCTCCCTCTGTAACTCACTTCTTCCTTCCACTCATCCAAAAATGGAGGGTAGTGGGAACAGTAATGACAGTCAATACAGGGTCCTCCTGTGTGTCAGTGTGCACTCTCAAGCCCCAGTACTCTGCACAGGATTCCAATCTTAACAGGAAACCTACCTGTGAGAGCTCTGTGAATGTTCACCAACTTACAGGACTCATGCTGACTGCCACTACTGGGCACTTGTCACAGTGGAAGTCCAGAGAGAGGAGGATTATCCCTGTGACCCTGTTTGGGGTCTTGATCCCCAGTTTGGGAAGCATCAGATTAGATCAATGGGTTGGAAACCAGGTTCAAATCCCACTTCTGCCGTAATAACCCTTATGACTTTGGTCAAGCTCTTTGTCTACCTTTGCCTCAGGTATTCCTTGTAAGATGTTTTGTGTCCGAATACCTATTTCTAGTAATAGTAAATAAAAATTATTATTATCATAATCTGCTATTTTGCTTTCTCCAGTTGAAGTAATACAGTTGAAGCCTGCAAATGACACCTGTCCTCCTTTTTCTTTTGTCTCCCTAGCTGTTCTTTTCTTCATTCCCACCAGCTCTCTGTTCCTCACCTCAGGATGGAGGAAGTCATCGTCCCTGTCTATGCCACTGGCGTGTCTGCACAGCTGCAGAAGGAGCAGGATAAACAGCTGGGCATGGGGCAACATGGAAAAGCACTGAAGTTCCTGGGCCAGGACTACGAGCAGATCCGTAATGAGTGCTTGCAGAGAGGATCGCTCTTCAAAGATGACATGTTCCCAGCATGTGCCTCTTCCCTGGGGTTCAAGGATCTGGGTCCCAACTCTTCTAAAACCCATGGCATCAGATGGATGAGGCCAACGGTGAGACAGCAATGATGAGTATTAGATGTGGGTTGGAAATACCATACAGAAAAATGAAGCATGGGAAATTTACTGTGGAGGATTTCCATTTCTAATAAACTTTTCCATAGAAGTCATTAGTAATAGCAAACGCAATGTGTGGCTAGCTAGGCAATTTGAAGCTCTGAATATTTTGCTTTGGTATAACATTTAAATGACAGAGACAAAGCAATAGTCAAGTGAAACTATTTCTATGAGTAAAACCAAAGGTCTTACTTATAGAAATAGTGTCTTGATTTTTTTTTTTTTTGTGACCTCTAAATGTGAAGGATACTGGAACTGTAGGCCTTAGAGAAAGCGGCCAGGGCTCTATGGGGTAACTTATTTTCTTTACTTTAAGATTTTGAAACAATATTACAACTGCGGCCCTATAGTGGTCCACAACAATCCTAGTTGATAATCATCTAAATAACACAGGTCCCACCCCAAACCCCCCTTCTCAGTCTTCCCACATCCCACCATTGCCCTCTATTGTAGACTCTACACTTCTATTTGTTTCAAGACCATTCCCCTCCTCCCTCTGCCAATATAATTCCTACATCCTCTTATACATATGTCTCTTATAAACCTCAAAGCTGTTTACATCCAAAAATATTGTCAAAGTCTCTCCACGACCATCTCCAGGATAAGGGTCTTATCCCTTTAGCAAAATTTTGCCAACTGAGCTGATGAAAACCTCAATTTGAGTAGCTTATCTTTCCCCATAAACACCAACTACCCTTTTATTTAACAGTGCCACTGCCACATCTAAAGCTAGAGTTCCTCCAGTCATGCCTCTCACTTTTTCCCCAATAAGGCTTAATCATTTCACCGTCCCACCAAATGTGCTTGAGTGATCTCTTTGTTCTATGAGCATAAGCCCCCTCCTGATCCATAGGTTCATTGCAACCACTCTGGGGTGTAATACTACGTCAGGGACACTTTTGTATGCATTTTCCAAAATGTGACTTGCTATTGCAATGTGCACAAATATCTCTCCTCAAACTTTTTGTCCATATTGAAGATCCAACTTAAGGCATGGATCAGGTGAGGCACTGACTCGGGGCGCCAAACCTCAAGGATATCAAAAGATTGCCTCACCTGCTCCCCTGCAGTGACTAAAGCCTCCATCCCCGGGTCTGACATCGCTCCCTATCTCTCAGGCCTCTCTCCTGCCTTTTAGGTGCAGTTATCCTCTCCTGAGCATTAGCAGCGTTCCACCTTAAGCTGCTTGCACCAACTCCGGCATCTCCCTCTGCTGCAATCCTGAAGACATGGGAAGTTATATCAAAGTGGGGTGGGGCAAGGTAGAGGGAAGATGTCAGTGGTGGTGGGGGATAGCATTAAATGCAATACTGCCAGTGCTCGGGAGGGGACAACCACATTTAAATAAAGACTAGGGGGATAGACTGAGAGAGGGAGAAAGGGGTATGCATGCTAATGGGGGAGGGGGTGCCAGGTGCTGAACCCACTATTGATCTAGGACGCAAAACCAAAGCCTGTTCCCACAGTATGAGTTTAGAGATTTCCCTTTCTTTGGCCTTATAATAACATAGATTCTTATATACCGCAGCTACCTTGCAGTTCTGTGCAGTTCACAAATCAAGAAATATTAAAATCCAGTGGCGTACCTAGCATATGTGACACCCAGGGCCCATCATTTTTTGACACCCCCCCATCTATATGAAAAATATGATTTTTAGTAATAATCCACATATCGCACAACAAGAGTGTACCAAGGAAAAGGCAGCATCTTAAACACTGCAGTGAGCACTAGAACACCAACACATACATTGTAAAACTAAACAAACCAGATCCTGCACAGTCAATTGATTCTGTACAGTCGAATTCGGAGGGAGGGAGAACTGGCGCCGGCTTCTTTCTGATGACGGCAATGGCAGGCCAGCTGTGCATCCCCTTGGGCCTGTGCACCTGGGGCGGACCGCCCCCCATGCCCCCCCCTAGGTACGCCACTGGTAAAATCATAACAAATTAATCAAAATATTTACCAAACAAGTATGTTTTCAGCATTTTTCTAAAAGCCAAATAGGAGGTGAAAATGATATGCGAGTAGTGACTTGTTTCTCCCACATAACCGCCTGATATGCTAACATTTTACCAAAGAATCGTTTATAAACACATCCCTTCGCTGATAGAAAGTCAAAGAATCGTACATTACGTAAATGTTTCCTATTTACGAATTTGAAATGATCAAAGAGATAACTTGGCAATAGTCCATTCAAAGCTTTGAAATACACAGTCAAACTTGAAGATTATTCTAGCCTCCATTGTCAGCCAATGTAATCTGAGATAATACTGCGATATGTGATCAGTTCGTTTCAATTAGAGAATGACATGGGGAAAAAATCTGTCCCTGTCACTGCCCCGTCCCTGGCCCACCATCTTCTGCACCGCCCCATCACCGCTGTTCCCTTCACCGCCACTGCCATCCCATTCACCGCCCCGTCACCGTCCCCGCTGCATCCATATAAGCCTTAGTACTGTAATATTTAGCTTATTCCTTTCTTATAAATCAAAGTTCCTGCTGCTGAACTAGAGAAAGAGATGTTCAACTGGCAGGGTTTTGTTTATAAATTTTTATCAACACAACTAATATACTACTTTATCCTAAAGCAAAAAATAAATAAATAGAATTTTTTTTCTGGTTTCTGCTTTCCACATCTTCTCATTCAATTCCTTCCATCCACTGTGTGTCTTCTCTCTGCGTTTTCCATTTGCTGTTACTGTGCCTCTCCCTTCACCCCCCCCCAATTGGTCTAGCACCCATCTTCTTCCCTCCGCTCCCCCATAGTCTGGCATCTGTCTTCTTCCCATTCTGTCTTCCACATTTCCCTTCAGGGTCTGTTCCTCTCCACCCTCCTTCAATGTCTGTCCTATTCCTTTCCACCACCACCCTTCCCTCCCTCCTTTACCATCTGTTCCTTTCTACCACCTTTCAGCTCCTCTTGTGTGGCCTATCTATCTACCTTCCTTCCTCTTATTTTCATGGCACGTTACAATGTAATTTGTGCAAGCCACTGGAGCCTGCGAGCTCGGTCCCTGTCCCATCCCCACAAACCATCTCGCTTCTGTGCTCCTATTTTCCCCATTTCTAATATCTCCCCTATGTATCTGCCATTGCCCCCCCCCTGTGTCCATATACCATCCCCATGGCATGTCCCCTTTATGTCTCTGTCCCTATGCCCCATGCACATAATTTCCCCTCTTTCTGTTACCTTCTTGTGTCCTTATTTCCCCTATCTTCCTCTTCCATACCAGTGTGTCTTTTCTTTTCAACCCCATCTAGCTTTTTTCCCTCTTTCTTCCCCTCCCCTGCTTCTAGCATCTGGCTCACCTGCCTGTCCTTCCCTTTCTTTTCTGCTGTGGGTTTTTCTTTCCATCTTCATCCCCTTGGCCCAGAATCCTTTTCCCTTTCACTCCCTCCTTCCAGTTTGAGCCGGGAACACGGGCGATCGCACGGTCCCCGCAGCCCACACCCGCCTGCCCAATCGATCGTAGTGATTAGCCAGCTCTCTCCCTTCTCCTCACCTTAGTTTGCAGGCTTTCTTTTTCAGCGACCTGCACGCTTTCCCAAAGAGCTGCGCATGCGCGGCTGCTCAGTGTTCAATCTTCTGCTCTGCTGCAACTTCCTGTTTCCGGTTGCGTCAGAGCAGAAGATCGAAACTGAGCAGCAGCAGGTGCGCGGCTCTTTGATAGCGTGTGGGTCGCCGAAAAAGAAAACCTACAAACTAAGGTGAGGAGAAGGGAGAGAGCTGGCTAATCACTACGATCGATTGGGCAGGCGGGTGTGGGCTGCGGGGACCGCGCGATCCTTCATGCCTCACTGCGGGGACAAGACCATTCACCACTCCACGGGGCGGTGAATGGTCTTGCCCCGTCCCCGCAGCGACTGCTAGTTTTCGTTCCCCGTTTTGGCGGGTTACCCACGGCTAAACCGCCACCGTGTCATTCTCTAGTTTCAATCTAAACATCAACTGTACCGCAGTATTTTGAATAATCTGCAACCTTTTTATGTTTTGCTTAGAAATCGAAAGATAAAGAATATTACAATAATCCAGTAAACTCAAAATAAGAGACTGATTTTTTTTTTCTTTTAGATTGTTGGTACAAAGTATGGCTTTAACATACTTAGTTTTCATAAAAGAAAGTAAGATTTTTTTAACAAGCGCAGTAACATGAAACTCAAAAGATAGTTTACGATCAAGGTAGACTCCCCAAATTTTTATATTTGGTAAGATGGAAAAGGTGGTACCGTTCAGATTTATAGAGTCTTCCTTGATCTCATCAGAAAGATAAAGTATCATTTATAACAGCTGTCAACTGAATGATTATTGTGATATCATCAGCATAGCTATACAGCTTTACACCCAGAGAAGAGATTTGCCTTTCTATAGTTATACAACCACAATGCAAAACGCAAAAGGAAGTTCCATGGTGAAGATGCCAATTGTCAAAACAACATGAAACGGATGACTCCCCTGAAGAAGCGTATTTAAGAAAGTCTGTTTTCTATGTAATGTTGGATAATGTTATAATGTTATTGGTGGACTCACAGTTCATTTTAATGCTGCAGTGAACATTTCTGAGAAGTTCAGCTTCCTCTGGAAGCACTTAACAATTCCTGTAGAAGAGTTGAAAATCAAATCAAAATCACTGGCAAATCAATATCCTGCTGATATCAGTGAAGATCTTGTAATGGAGATGAGTCATCTGCCAGCTGTTCATCGATCAAATTTTGGAGAGAACCAGCTGAGCCCATTGGAGCTGCTGAATTGCTTGAAAAAATACAAACTGGAAGGACTCTTTCCAAATATATGCATTAGTCTGCGTATTCTGTTGACAATTCCTGCTAATGTCGCCTCTGCAGAGCGCTCATCCAGGAAGCTAAAGCTGGTAACATTTTTTCTAATATCTACTATGTCATAAGCACGACTAGTAGATTTGGCCCAATCACCTTCTTTGTACCGGGGCCTGGATTTTCTCTCGGCGGCCCTGCATACAGGTACTTCTAGCATTTTCCCTATCTATCCCAGACGGCTAACAATCTCTCTCAAATACCCGGGGCAGTAGAGGATTAAGTGAGTTGCCCAGGGTCACAAGGAGCAGTGCAGGGTTTAGACTTCAGGGCCTGTTATGATTGACCTGGTGAAAAACTCCACTAATCTTGCCCTCACCTTCTCAAAGAACAGCCCTTGTCTGAGTTCAAAGAAGCATGGGATGAACACAGAAGATTTAGAATCAGAAAATATTAAATATTGAACTAGGCCAGTTACTAGGCAGACTTGCACGGTCTGTGTCTGTGTATGGCCGTTTGGTGGAGGATGGGCAGGGGAGGGCTTCAATGGCTGGGAGGGTGTAGATGGGCTGGAGTAAGTCTTAACAGAGATTTCGGCAGTTGGAACCCAAGCACAGTACCAGGTAAAGCTTTGGATTCTTGCCCAGAAATAGCTAAGAAGAAAATAAATAAATTTAAAAAAAAAAATTTAAATTGAATCAGGTTGAGCAGACTGGATGGACCATTCGGGTCTTTATCTGCCATCATCACCTATGTTACTATGAATTAGAAGCAGGTAAACTCACCAGAGTTAATCTGCTGCTCTCAGTTCACACATTCACATCTCACTACTGTCTGGAATCCTGTTCCAGATGGGATGGATAATTTGGCCAAGCAGGATTGCAAAATTTAGTTTCTTAATGGCCAACTGTCCCTCCATCCCATTATAGTAAGATAGGGAGTCCCACATGTGAGAATATGCTGCCTGCATGTCCTGGGATAACGCACAGTTATTCCAGGACAAGCAGACAGCATATTCTCACATATGGGTGATGCTAGCCCTGGTACAGACAGTTATAAGAACTTTAGAAAGTTTGCGACTGACCACACTGCGCATGCAAGAGTGCCTTCCTTTCCGACGTAGGTGTGTGGCTCTTCAATTCTTAGTTTTCCGCGGAGCTAAGATTTTGTGCTTTTCAACGTTCTTCATTTTAGCTTTTGCCTTCCCACTCACGCGTTTGATTTTTTTTTCTTCATTTTTCCATTCGTTTATTTCTTGTTTTTTTATCTCTCTAAAATAAAAAAACAAACAAAACATTTTTTCTTCCTGGTTTTTGTCTTTGGATGTTTCGATGGCTGGGCCTTCCTTCTCGCCTCAGCCTTCGAATTTTGATTGGGCTGAAGTGGTTTTCCCTTGCATGTCCCGCCTGTTGAGCGGTTTTAAAAAGTGCAGGTGTCAACGCACGATTTCCATCACCGACCCATATAACTGGTGTATACAGTACCTTGGCCTCAAATATCGCATCAAGACCTGTGCGCGTTGTTTTACCCTTTAAAAACACTTCTTCAAAAGCCGCATTCTACAGCAGCAGAAGTTGTTCAGTATTGGTATGGAAGGAGAAGAGGTATCGCATACATCAACATCCAAGCCCTCAAAGTCGAAGACACCGCCATCGTCCGATGCACCTGCATTGACACTGGTATCGCAAGCTATAGCTCTTTCTGGTAAGCCAGTTAAAAAGTCACCAGCTTCCCAGACAGGGTCACAGGCCACTAAGGCATTGAGTCTAATCATGCTGGTCAAGCAAAGACCCTTAATGAGACTCGCTTCCACATCGAAGGGTGCATTGACATCCGAGTCATCCTCTTTGGAGCGAGTCACAGCACCTTTGGTACGGCGACAAAGCCACAGATTTCGGTGGAGTATGGGCACATGTTTCCTCTTCTTACCCTGACACTGACTCTGCTGGTGCCGGCCCAGCCTGAGCGTCACACCACATGGGATGCGGGTACCACCATTGTTTTATCGATGTATTACCATGGCTCTCGACGCAAGTCATCATCTAGCCATGCTTCGAAGCATCAAACAGCCAGACATCGCTTCAGTTCATCGAGGTATCATTCTTCTTCCCCTCAACAGAAAAACGTAAACATACAGCATAGCTTTCATCATCGGATCGGTACCATGCGAAGTGGCAGCACCAATCTCCATTACTTCTTGTGGACTCGGATCTTCATATTGATTCCAATATCAATGCTTCTCATTCAACTACAGAAGCCTATGACTCTCCTGAGATACAATCTCCTCACAAGACTCCTCCTAGACAGCCATCTCCTATGGAGCCATTTTCTTTTACTCACTTTATTAGACAATTGGGTAAAGACCTGTCTATCAAGCTTAAAGTAAAATTTTTTTTTTTTTAACTTGTGCAGTTTTCAAAGGGAAAGTACACTCATCCTTGCCCCGTGACAATTGAGGTAAAATTTACAGGTATAATAAGCTCCTCGGACATTGCACCTGCCTGCAGAGCTTTGAAAAATGCCCAAAGGTGGAGTAATTTTTAGATAGCCCATGGGTCTGCAGCACATTTCAAAGGGAAACCCTGGCCAGCAGGGTGACATTGTGACCTGTGGAAAATCTATGTGAGGGTTTTACAACACCCAACTTCTCTCGGCCCCTTTGTGGATAAAAAGAAAAGTACCCATGCTGAGTGATCAACTCAAGGACTTTTATTTATTTAAAACATTTTTAATCCACCTTTATCCAAGGTGGCTTACAAGTTTCCATACACAGTAAAATGGCAAAATAAAAAAAGTTTCCATACAGAATAAAATCACAAAATAAAAAAAAAAAAACTTACAATAAGTAGAGGAAAATACAGAGTTACAAAAGTCTATTTTGGATTAATTTTGGGCATACAGGAATAGTAAGTTGTATGCCATTTATACAATGGGCATAGTGGTGGGATCTGCATCTAACTTTTAGGCATAAGGATTTACACCAACTGAATCCTGGTGTAAATTCTCACATCGAAATTAGGCACTGATCAGCTATATTCTGTAACACCACATGCAAAATCATGGAAAACCCATGGCCTGCCCATATTTCTCTCATGGTCACATTCCCTTTTTGAATCCAAAGATGATAATTTATGCATCCATCTTTAAAGAATAGTGCCTAACAAGATGTGAGTGTAAATTCTAATTATTGCCAATTGATTGATGATAACTGATAATTGATTGAAAGCATTCAATTATCTGTGCTGATTAGCTTGTTGCTCAATTAAACTGTGCACCCAAATTGGGAACATATCATTGAAATGAAAAGTGTCAAGAAAAGTGTGGAATAACTTGTAAGTTTTATGGCTCCACAACATTCTCTTTTTGGTTGGGCTGAAAACTTTTCAGCAGCCCCCTCGTAGAGCCTTTTATAGCTCATTCTTAACTAACACCAACCTCTGGATATACTTGGTATCTCCTGAGTGCTAGATGTCCACACTTAAACAGCTGGATTGGTCCTGGAGTGTGACCACTCGGTCTGCAGCTGAACCACTGAACTGCGAAGATGATCTCTCAGAGAAAATGGGAGAGAAAAAAAATAATATTTATTGCAGAGAAACAAATTACAATTCCTAGGACCTTGTAGAGCTTTGACGGAAAAAAATAATTCTGCCTCAGAACTTTTTAATATGTTTGAACCCATGTGTTTTCAGGAGATGCAATCCAGCCCGCAATTCATTGTGGATGGAGCCACCCGAACGGACATTTGCCAGGGAGCTCTGGGTATGTATGCTGCATTCTCTTGTGGCTTTAATTTGTGATGAATATGGTTTATGCAACTTTGTGGGAGGTGAGGTGAGGAGTAGCCTAGTGGTAGAACTGCTGCCTCTGCACCCACAGTTTGAGACCCTGAGCAATTCACTTACTTCTCCATTGCCCTAAGTACAAAATAAGTACCTGTATATATGTAAACCACTTTGAAAGAAGAACATCAGATTCATCTGATATAACATGATTCATGTGATATAACACCAGATTCATGTGATATAGCATTGGCTGAGCTGATGTCACCTGCTGGTAATATTTATTGAATGGTGGTGTGGGTAAAACCTGACTAAACTTAACATGCCAATGTAAATTTGAAAGTTCTCTGTAATGTCGCTGTCTGTGTACAGTCTCTTCCCTTGTAAACCGCTTAGAACTGTTTATGGTATGGCGGTATATAAAAATAAAGTTATTATTATTATTAAAATTGGGCGGGGGCAGAAAGTGAGGGGAATATATGAGGTGTTGTCAAGGGTCTGTAGAATAAGGATTGACAAGTTTATAAGAGGAGGTAAAAAAGGGTTAATAGACAGAGCTTGTAAGAAAGAAAAAGGATTAGAGCAGTCAGAGATTGGTTGGATGTTGTGGCAGGCTGGAGTGAATTCTGTGAGGAAAGGAGAACAGTAGAGTAGTCTCTTCAGGAAAAAATTATTCTCTTCAGAGTATATTAATTCTTCCTAAACATATTCTTCTTCTTCATTGGGACTTTAATGTTAGGAGTTTTGGTATGCTTTGAGTAAGGAATTTTTTTTTACCTTGTTAACCATCTCTGTGTCTGTGTTGTTGGTTAGGGCAGGCTAGTTTGTCTGTCAGGCTGCCGGATTTGTTGCCTGAGGAAGCAGAGGCTGCAGTGGAGAGGGGCATTTTGGGCTGTTCTGTGGAGGTTTGACAGCCTGGCGGCACAACAGTCCCCTCTGTGGAGCAGCAGTTAGCGTTGGGCTGCCATTGGGTGAGTTGTCTGCACGACCATGGGTAGAGAGTGAGGGAGATGGGATGGGATGTGAAAGGTTTGCTCACTAATGTACGGTGTGTTAGAGAGGAACTTATCTGTTGGGGTTAGTTTTGTGTGACTCAGAGAAGACTTTCTGTTGAGGTGAAATTTTGCCAGGTTGTTTCTTAGTAGGCTGGTTTGGGGGACCTGGCAGGTGGTTGGTCTTTAGT
Organism: Geotrypetes seraphini; assembly: GCF_902459505.1. Taxonomy (NCBI): domain Eukaryota; kingdom Metazoa; phylum Chordata; class Amphibia; order Gymnophiona; family Dermophiidae; genus Geotrypetes; species Geotrypetes seraphini. The sequence continues at coordinate 67,848,666 of NC_047091.1, read as the reverse complement.
TCATGGGGGTGGTGACTGGCTGTTCTGTGTGTCCTATGGTTGGGCACTTCTGGAAAGGTTTGAGGCTTTGACGCTGAGTTCTGGTGTTGGAGGTAAGGAGGGAGTTGGGAGGCGCCGAAGCTGCATTCGGGTGTTTGTTTTTACAGCCAGGCAGAGTTGTGGCTTTGCGGCCTTCGCGGATTTGGTGTTCCCGTGTCTGGGAGCTGAGGCGCACTGGCAGCTGCCTTTGCAATAGTTGTGTGCTCAGCAGCTGCACAACTGTACGGCTTCACCATTTTCGCAGCATTGCGGTTTTAAATTTTGTTTGGAGTGTCAATAGGGGCCATCTTCCTAATTCTCGTTTTCTGCTGTGGCCTTTCTGGGTCTCTTAGGTCTTCCTGTGCCTGGTGTTTTTTTTTTCCTTGGCGATTCAGCACAGTGTTAGCTGTCCTGATTTGTTAGCTTAGCTGGAGAGGACCTGTTCTTGGTGTTTCAGGTGTATTCATATTATGTACCTGTGGTGTTTTTCTGGATGTGTGGTGTGTGTGTGTTAGGGGAAAATACATTTCTTGGTGTCTGTCTCTTGGGGAGGGAGGGGGGTCATTGTAGTAAAGTTGAGGGTTTGGTTTGTTTGTGCTAGATATATTAAAGAGGAAAGGTTTTCTTATGGATCATCTAGATAAGTAGTGAGCAAACCTGAACAAAGTTATTGTAAGGGAAGCAACCCATTGTGTATGTCATGTATAGGAAATACTGAGTGAAGTGAAATGGAAAGGGTTGATGTGAATCACTTGTTCACTCTTTCCAAATATACTAGGCCTAGGGCGGGGGTCGGCAACCCGCGGCTCCAGAGCCGCATGCGGCTCTTTTCCACCTTTGCCGCGGCTCCGGTAGTGTGTCACGCAGGGATGCACCTTACAAGTCCGGCGTCGCGGCGGGAAATAGCCATGCTGAGCAGCTCAGCACATACACAGATGAAAGCCTTGCTTGCTGATTGGTCCGGCGGCCCCGCCCCGCCGTGCCGCCGGACCAATCAGCAAGCAAGGCTTTCATCTGTGTATGTGCTGAGCTCACTGCTCAGCATGGCTATTTCCCGCCGCGACGCCGGACTTGTAAGGTGCATGCCTGAAAAAGAAATCATCCTGGCCGGGGTCGGTGTCATGCTCCAGAGATCTACAGCCTTCCTATCTCCCTCTCCCTTCTACCTGCTTCCGGCTACATCCCCTGCTCCGCGGCTCTCTTCGGCAACTCAGCAGCAGCGATCGACACAAGCTTCTGACGTCGGGGCCTACCCTCTGCGAGTCCCGCTTGTTTCAACTTCCTTTTTCCACAAAGGCGGGACTCGTAGAGGGAAGGCCTCAATGTCGGCAGCTTGTCTTGATCACTGCTGCTGACGAGTTGCTGAAGAGAGCCGCGGAGCAGGGGGGTGTTGCCAGGTGCAGGTAGAAGGGAGAGGGCCAGATGCAGGACTCGTGGGTGAGGGAGGAGAAGAGAGAGAGAAAGAGAGAGGGGAGGGAAACAAAAGGAAATATTTCATACTGGGCTGGGCCGGAGTGGAGGGAGGGTGGAAAGATTCTAGCTACAGGGTGCAGTAACAAAGGAAAAGGGGGGGAAAGCTGAAAATGGAGATAGTGACACAAAGAAGAGAAAGGGTAAGCAGGACCTACTGAATAAGGATAGAGATACAGAGGGGACATGAAGAGGAGGTGAAATAGAGACATAGAAGTAATGCTGAAAAAGTGGGGGGGGGGATAAAGACATTGAAAGGGCAAATGGTGAACATGGGGTAAAGACAAGGATAGAGACAAATGAAGATTCTGAAAAAGTGGTGAGATAGGGATATAGGTGAGATGGACATAAAGAAGGGTGATGCTGGAAAATAGGTGGAATGGTAATTCTGACAGACACAGAAGGGAAATGCTGGATCAAGGAGAGATAGGTCTCAGGCTGGATGGAATGAGGAGAAATGCCTTGTTGCCCCGGAACTTCCTCTCCTACGTCAGAATTGATGTCAGGGAGCGGAATGCTGGTCAGCGCGATGCTTCTGCAGGGAAAGCTTGGGACGGCGTTGGCTTGGGGGCTATTCCCCGATGGCGGTGGCAGCAAACCGAGTGGCTTGGGGGAGGGCACGGAGAAAGAAAGAAAGGGGGCAGACAGAGACAGAAAGAAGGGGGAACAGGGAGACAGAAAGAAAAAGTTGGGGGAGAGAATGAGGTCTGGAGGAGAGGAAACATACAGGAGGCTGAAAGAAAGGAAGAAAGATTGGATGCACAGTCAGAAGAAGAAAGTGCAACCAGAGACTCATGAAATCACCAAACAGCAAAGGTAGGAAAAATGATTTTATTTTCAATTTAGTGATCCTGTATATAACATTAAGATAAGAAACAATATATGCAGTGTTAGATTTGTTTTATAATGGTTTTGCGGCTCCAAGTTTTTTTTTCTTTTCGAAAACGGGTCCAAGTGGCTCTTTATGTCTTAAAGGTTGCAGACCCCTGGCCTAGGGGGTGTGCAATGAAGCTAGTAAGTAGTAGATTTACAACAAACCAGAGAAATTTTTCTTCATACAACATGTGATTAATCTATGGAATTCAATGCTGGAGAATTAGATGAAATCAGTTAGCTTAGCGGAGTTTAAAAAAGGTTTGGATACTTTCCTAAAAGAGAAGTACATAGGGCCTTATTGAGATGGCATGGGGAAGTCCTCTGCTTAGTCCTATGAAGGACTTTTGGTCTGTCCCAGTATCACAATTCTTCTGTTCTTATGAGGTGCATGGCATTGGAGGCACAATTGGATAGAGTTAAGGGGGGTCTGGAAAGCGATGGAAGGATAAATAACTGCTGTGGTAATGATGGGAGACAAAACATTTTTAGATTTATTAGGGATAGGAAGATGTGCAAAAGTGGCATTATGGAACCCAAGGGTACAAGGGGGCAATAAGTAGCAGCTGATAAAGAGATAGCTGACTTCTTCACTAATATTTCTGTTCTGGGTTCATAGCTGAAGTGTTTTGGGGAGGGTGTACAAACACCTCATGCGATTAGGGCAGGAGGTGTGATAGGCCCTGTTTGATTTTCAGTGGCTTGGGTTTGTGAGAGTTCATTAGAACTATGGGTTGATACCGCGAGGGGAATGGATGGTACATCCAAGGGTACTGCAGGAATCTGGGGGTAGTTCTGGTGACTCTGCTGACTGACCTTCTCACTGCTTCTTTAGAGTCAGGAGTGGGTAATGCAAGAATAGAGCAGAGAGGATGTGGTTTCTCTCCACAACAAATGGAGGGAAGGCAGCACTAGGGATATACAGTCCAGTAAGTTTGACTTCTTTGATAAGTAACTCAGTAGAAACACTTTTACAACAGAGCTTGGGGATTCAGTAGAAAGTTTGGTTAAACAAATCTGCTTACTTTCTTTAGGCGATCTTGGCATTAGATAGAGGGAGTGTGGTGGATAAGGTGTATTTTGATTTTAGTAATTTTTACCATTTTCACAGGCATATCGTACTCTCAGTGTTCTCGGTCTGGGGGACTCCACTGGTGGTCTGGGGTAGTAACTAGTTGGTCAGTAAGGTGTCAGTGGGTTGTGGTCCCAGGAGATGATTATGCCAAGGGGGGGGGGGATCTTATCGGTACTGTGTCTGAAGATTTGTTATTGGGCTTGTTCTTTTCACAATTTTATAAGAGGGATTGTTGTAGGGTTGTTAAGTAAGATTTGCCTTTTTGTGGAGGATACTAAATCAGTAATGGATTAGACAGTCCTGATGGTGTGCCTAACTGAGGATGGGCTTAAGTTTGTAGAATGGTTTCATATTGTGCAGCTCAGATTTCATGCTCAGAAATGCCAGGTCATGCATTTTTGTTGCCAAAACACAAGGGCACGGTGCGATTAAGGGATGAATACCTTGGCGTATGAATGAGGAGTGGGGGTTGGTTGTGATGGTATGTGATGAGCTTCAGGAGGCAACCAGGTTGTAACAGTGCTAGCAAAAGCTAGGCAGATGTTTGAGTGCATAGGGATCAGTATGGCCAGAAGGACAATGGAGGTTTGCTGCCCCTCTCTAAGATTTTGGCGAGACCTCATTGTGAATTTTGTGTACATTAAAGTTTGGTTCAGAGGAAGGCTACTACAAGGGTAGATGGTCTATGTCCTTTAGGCATATGGGAACTGAGTTCATGATCTCTATCTGTATACTTTAAGGAAGGGCGTGAGAAGGGCGATAATAGTGATGTTTAAATACCTATGTGGTCTAATTATGCATGAGATGACTCCCCTTTTATCATACAGCAAATCCAGAGTAAGAGGGCAGGGGATGCAGTGCAGTAGTGCTGGGCTCTGCAGTACTGTATGGCACTACGTTCTTACAGAAGGCGAGGTAGATGCGTGAAATAGTTTTGGAATTGGGGAAAACATAGAAACATAGAAATTGATGGCAGAAAAGGGCCATAGCCCATCGAGTCTGCCCATACCAATGACCCACTCCCTGATTCTTACTCTCCTAGAGATCCCACATGAATATCCCATTTTCTCTTGAAATCTAACACGCTGCTGGCCTCAATCACCCGCTGAGGCAGCTCGTTCCAATGATCTACCACCCTTTCAGTGAAGAAGGATAGGCACATGGGCTCTCTGGGAGAGAGAAGGAGTTAATTGTTGCTGTGGAGGGGTATACTGGCTGGGCCTTTTGGTCTTTATCTACCCTTTTTCTAGGTGGTTTTGCTTGCGTCCCCAGACTGGGTTACAAGGAACTGCAAGGTGCTGGGAGCCAAACTACTTTGTTTGATTCATTTTTTTGCAATTTTGGGTGCCAGAGGTGACTTGCTCCTTTCTCATATGGTACAGCGCTTGTTCTATTAGTACTGTATGGTTTGTTTGTAGGATGATTTTGGGAGATAGTTCACTGGACATTTGCTGGTGTGGGGATTTTATTGAAGTTGCGAAATTGGTACTGAAATAGGTTGTGGGTGCTTGTGATCCAGTGTCCTTGTGCAGGGTTTACTTGTTTTTTGTATGAGGGTTTGGTGATGTTTGTTTGCAGTATTGCCTGATGTGTGCATTTCATGATTTGGAGTGGTGCTCTGGCGGTTAGCCTTTTTGCAGTACGTGGCAGCTTCTCGAATGGGTGAGCTGGCACCTTCTCGACCTGCTATTGTGTTCACAGGGTAGCTGCCTGGACAGTGGCATACCTAGCATATGTGACACCCGGGGCCCATCATTTTTTGACACCCCCCCATCTGTATGAAAAACATGATTTTTAGTAACAATCCACACGTCACACATGAATACCTAGGAAAAGGCAGCATCTTACATACTGCAGTGAGCAGTACATCAATAAACCCATTGTAAAACTAAACAAGCCAGACTAGTACAGATCAATCCTACACAATCAATCCTAACAGAAAACCATGTCTTTTCGAACACACAGAACACAGAAAATACCTTCACCTAGTATATAATCACAAACTAACTCCTTCCCCTTTTACAAAACTGTAGTATGGTTTTTAGCCACGGTGGTAACAGCTCAAGATGCCAATGCTAAAAAAAGCTCTACAGTTTTGTAAATGGGGAGATAGAATAAAAATACGTAGACAAAGGTTAAACTGGAGCACCAAGAAGCTGGACTCTGCATCCAAAGCAACATCACAGAAACAGCGATGCATCTCACCTAAAGCAATAAATAAATAAATAGGACTTTTTTTTACCTTTTCTTCTCTGGTTTCTGCTTTCCTCATCTTTTTGTCACTCTCTTCCTTTCATCCACTGTCTACCCTCTCTCTGCCCCTTCTATATGACATCTTCTCTCTTTCTATTCCCGTTCTAGAAACTTTATGCATCCCCCTTCCATTTCTCCCTTTACCCCCATTAGTCTGGCATTCATCTTCCTCCCTTCCCTCCTCCAATGGTCTGGCATCTCTCCTCTCCTCTTCTTCCCTTCCCTCTCCCACACCCACATGGTCTGGCATTTCACTCTCTCCTCTCCCTTCCCCCCCACTTCCATCAGCATCTGCCCCTTTCTCTCCCTCCAACCCAATTCCATGCAGTCTCTTTCCCTGCAATTCCTTCAGCAACTGCCCCTTTCTCTCCCTCCACCACCCTGACCCCCGTTCTCACCCTTCACCATGATTCCATACCACCCTGACCCCCCTTTGTCACCCTTCACCATAATTTCATACCACCCTGACTCCCTTTGTCACCCTTCACCATGATTCCATACCACCCTGACCCCCTTTGTCACCCTTCACCATGATTCCATACCACCCTGACCCCCCTTTGTTACCCTTCACCATGATTCCATTTGTCACCATGACTCCCTTTCTCACCCTCCACACCCTTCCATTCCACCCTGACTTCCTTTCACCACCCTACTATGCTCCTATCTTTCTCCATCCCAAAGGTCCCGTGATGACTGCTTCTGCTCTGGATGGATGAGGTAAGTGACGTTGGAGGGGGCTGGACCAGCAGACACAATTAGTTGTGGCAAGATCCCGCAATGACTGCGGCTGCCAGTCCACCTCCCCCCCCCCCGACGTCACTTACCTCTTCCAGAACAGAGGCGATAGACGGCACAGTCATCGCGGGACCTTCGTTCACTTCAGCGCGGCTGCCAACTCTGCTCTAAGTACGGCAGCCACGCTGAGGTGCCGTTTGGAGCAACGTGGGAGGTTCCAGATCCGGCCGGCTGTGCACCCCCTTGGAGCATGCACCCGGGGCGGACAGCCCCCCCCCCCCCCCTTGGTATGCCACTGTGCCTGGAGATGTTGGGTTGACTGCAGGTTAAATACAATTGCCTATTCCCCGGTCATCTGCTTTGGAAGGATCAGGAATTTGGATTCTTTTGTATGTGTGTACGGAGTAACGGGAATGTGCAGTATTTTGTGTACCATTCTAGTGGGCCGGGGAGGATTGTCTTAGCTGTTTCTGATTCCAGTGGGACATGGACTATAGATTTTATGGTTGGGTATATGGAGCATTTGTTGGGAGTGACTCTTGCTAATCCTTTTTCCAGCAAAGTCAATTTCCTATTCTGCTTTATTTTTGGTTCTTTTGGTGGGTTGTGACATTTGTTCAGCAAAGGGAAAGGATTTCATACTACCCATGAGGCGAGATCTGTTGTCTGCTATCTGTGTTTTCCCTAATGCCCCCCCACCCCCTTTTGTTTGGTCCTCTGTTTCCTTCATGGAGTGTGTAAGGAGGATTGGGACATGGTTGCTATTGAGTGGCTGCATAGATGGGTTTAATACTGAGATTTCGGAGTTACGGATAGCTTTTGGAGGTTTAGTGGTATCTCATGAGTTTGTGACAGCTATTTTTCCTGGACATTATTGTCCTGATGCTGTCTACCTTTCAGGCATAGGTTTGGACAATTGTATTGAGCTACTCTTTAGGATTTGTTGGAGGCTTGTTTTAAAGCTGTTGGCCGCAGCTTTTGTGGTAGGGGAGCGGTGACAAGCTCAAGGCTGTCACCGCGGGGTCACGTGATGCAGCCTGTCTGAGCAGTCGCACGACAGGAGAGCTCCTGCCTCACTCACACTAAATCCACTATAAAGTCGGCCCTTTTGCGTCCCTACTACAGCTACGAGTCAGCGGGACGAGATATTAATATCAGCTCTCACGAACACTGTCTGAAGCGAACGCGGCGGCACGGGGTATGCCCGTCAAATCGGCTAAAGGTACCCGGGATAAGCCCTCTCTTACCCCCTCCAAGATGGCGGCGGAGCAGGCCACATTCACGATTCCCGCCGGCGACTGGATCACGGATATCACGCGCTCAGTCACAGCGGCGCTGGCGGACAGACTCAATAAAATCCAGTCGGCTGTGGATGAGATGCATGAGAAGTTCGATTCCCACAGCCGACGTTTGACGGAGGTAGAACAGCGGGTGTCCGATCAGGAGGACACGTGCGCGACGCTGACGGCCCAGGTGGCAGACCTGAAGAAAACGTCCCGGGAGTTGCTGGAGGCCCTGGAGGAGCAGGAGAATAGAAGCCGCCGAAACAATCTGAGGCTGGTCGGGCTCCCGGAGACGGTGGGTGAGCAAGAGCTGTACGCCATATTTAGCACGTGGCTACCCGAAACCCTGAACCTGACCAGGAGCGCAGAGGCCTTTACCTGTGAACGGGCGCACCGCATTGGAAGCAGGCCCCTGGAGGGGGGGAGGGCGAGGACTGCCATAGCCCGCTATACTAACTGGAGGGAAAAGGAGCTCCTTCTCCGGGCCTACAGAAAGGCGGGGGCAATGGAGTATAAGGGCTCACGAGTGCTCATGTTCAACGACTACTCTGTGCGGGTGGCAGCTCAACGAAAGCTCATGGCACCTTCTTGCACAGACCTTCACAACAGAGGAGTTAAATTCGCACTGGTCTATCCAGCGAAACTCAGGGTCTGGCATGAGGGCCGGACCCTCACCCTTAACAACGGCGATGAGGCCAAGGCGTTCCTGGCGACTTTACCTGCCTAGGGTCATCTCGAGCCTGCTGCAGTTGATCTAAGATCCCTCAGCATATAAAACCTGCTTTCCAGAGAAGCTGCGCTGGAGTCCCTAAGAGCCCGGCTTGCAGAGAGGACATAAACCTGACCAATTTCAGCGGGCACCGTGAGGACGCAGGACTCCAAGCGTCGCTGCGGAGGTGGGGCCCTTTCTTTCTTTCACCTCGGAACTGGCACCCGAGCCCAGGATGGGGGAGCCGCCTGGGAGATCCGCACATGGCTGTGTGAGGCCTCGGTGCCTGTGTCACCATATGGACTCCTGCGCACTTTTCGGCCACAATCCATCTTGAGGGACTCTATCTGACCCATTCAGCGCTGGGTATCCTGACCAGATCGGGGCCTCTTGGAACGGCCCGCGGATGCTTTGGAGGGTTCACATATGGACTTGTTGGTATTACCTCTTCTTTGTCCCATGATAATGTTTTTCTTATGTACCAGGACTGTATGATAGGGGAATTATTGGTGGGTGGGGGGGAGGGCTCCGGGCAGGTTGGGGGATAAAGTTATGGGTATGTATGCTGGTGGGGAGGGATCAGCATGGGGGGCTAGGGTGGGGGGTGGAGGGCTGCTGGAGGAATGTGAGGTGAGGTGTGAATGGGAGTGTGTGGTTGAGTCCGGGATGTGTATATGGGGGGGATGTATGGGGGTATGGGGGATGGGACTAGGGGGCACAACGATACCGAGGGCAGCGAAGCTTAGCTGGGAGGCTTCGTCTGGGCCCATCTGCTCCTTCTGCACAGGACCAGTTCCTGTCTGGCTGGTGGAGAATGGATGAACTCCCTCACTCTTGGAGGGATGTTTCTCTCAGGGTTACTGTGCAGCATAAAGCTATTCTCTCACTGTTATGGCTGATCTAAGGATTGTTACCTTTAATGTCGATGGCATCAGGTCCCCAGTAAAGAGATCTCGTATTCTTACTAGCCTGCGTAAACTGAACGCGGATGTGGCTTTCCTGCAAGAGACCCACCTCACTCAGATTGAACATTCTAAATTGCGGAGAAATTGGGTCGGGGATGTTTACTCCTCCACTTCTGGGGGACGACGCCGAGGGGTGGCAATTTTGTTCCACAAGAGGTTGCCCTTTGTTTTGCATAAACAACTGACTGATCGGGAGGGGAGATATGTACTAGTGCTGGGGGAACTCTGGGGTTTAAAACTGTTACTCTGCAATTTGTATGCCCCCAATTCTTACTGTCATAAATTCTTCTCCACAGTTCTCTCTCTAATATCGGCTTACCCGGAATACCAAGTGGTCCTGGGGGGGGATATGAATATCACTGCAGACCCGGGGGTGGACTGCAAACCTCCCAGGGGTAGTTTGAGGGATCATGACAACAAAGGGGTGGGCTTCCTAACACAGCATTTAGGTCTGGTGGACGTCTGGCGGGCATTGCACCCATATGATTCGGATTTTACTTTTTATTCCCATGCCCATAAAGTGTACGCCCGCCTGGATTATATTTTACTAGATCAAAGGTTATTCTCTAGGGCTGCCAAGTCTGAGATAGTGGATTCCACGATTTCGGACCATGCTACTGTGGATCTTACCTTGACCCTTGCGGCTGGCAATAAGGTCTCCTCTTGGAGAATGGCATTGCACCTGTACCAAGACCAGGAATTCCGGACGTTTCTTAGGGCACGTTGGGCAGACTACCAGGCCACTAATGACACCCCTGACGTTGGACCGATATCCTACTGGTATGCATCCAAGGCAGTTCTGAGGGGGCACGTGATCGCATATACTGCGGCTAAACGCAAGGCCCGGGGAGCAGAGCTCTTGTCCCTCACGAGACAATTGCACGGTTTTCGCAGGGCCCATATTTCCTCCCTCTCGGACACGGAGAGACAGGAATACAAGACAATACGAGATCGCATTGAGACCTTACTTCGCCAACGAGCGGAACAGACCCTTGCGCACAGATGGGGGGGCAAGACAGGGAAACTTCTGGCAAACCTAGTGAGACCGTATAAGATACGTCAACTTATTACAGCAATCCGCGATGCTGGGGGCACTCGGCACGAAGGGGAGAGTCAAATTGCCGAACAATTTGTTAGGTATTATGAGACCCTATATGGTAAGCGTCCGCTGGATGAGACTGCTCTTCGGGACTTTTTCGGGGGTTTGTCACTGCCGAGCCTGGAGGAGGATCAGGCTGCATCCTTGAGCCTACCTATAACCGAGGCTGAACTCCGTATCACCATTCGGTCTCTTAAACTGGCCAAGGCGCCGGGCCCGGATGGGTTTGGTCCCGAATACTACCGCATCCTCGAGGATTTGGTGGCACAGCCCCTGAGCGCAATGTATAATGAGGTGGCGAGGACGGGGGGTTCCTTTCCGGATAACATGGCGCACATAGTCCTGCTCCCTAAACCGGGTAAGGACCCGGATTTGGTGGGGTCGTTCCGCCCGATTTCCCTCCTGGATCAGGATATCAAGCTCCTGGCGGCGACTCTGGCGAGGCGTTTAAATGGTATCCTCCCCGATCTTATTCACCCAGACCAGGTTGGGTTTGTGCCGGGCCGCTATGCCTCTATGAATCTGCTGAAGGTATTGGGGGCGATCCATGATAGGGTAGGAAGCGGAGGCCAGGAGGCGGTGGCGGGTCTGGACATGGAGAAAGCATTCGATAGCATTTCTTGGGATTATCTTTTCTGGGTCCTGCGCCGGGGTGGATTTCAGGGCGACTTTCTGGCCTGGGCATCAGCTTTATACCAGAACCCCAGGGCGCGCTTAATGATAAATGGGGGCTTAACTGAGGACTTCGGATTACAGAGAGGAACGAGACAGGGGTGCCCTCTTTCCCCGCTCCTCTTTCTTTTGGCTATCGAACCCCTCGCGGCGAAAATTCGGCAGGATGAGACCATTCAGGGTATTAGGGTACGGGGCCAGGAATGTAAAATCAGCTTGTTTGCTGATGACATCTTACTTTATGTGGATCAGGTCTCCCTGCATTTACCAAGAGCTCTGGAGGTGATCCGTGCTTTTGGTGCACTGTCGGGCTTACAAGTTAATTGTAGTAAATCGGAATTACTGTTGCTGGCCGGGGGTCGGGTGGAGCCCTGGCATGCGGTGTTACCCATTGCACCCACGACTAAACCGATGAGATATCTTGGAATATACCTTAGCACTGATCTACCTACACTTTACAACGCTAATATCCGTCGACCACTCGAGGCTATTGCAAAACTGTGCCAGGATTGGCAGGAACTACCGCTGGGGGTACTGGGTCGGGTGGCCTTGGTAAAAATGGTTCTGGTACCAAAACTCTTGTACCCTTTACAGACCATGCCGCTTTGGCTCACCAGAAGGGACGAACTTGTCTTCAAATCCACTATCTCCCGTTTCATATGGAGGTCCCGCACTCCTCGAATAGCAATGGCCAAACTCATCTTGGATAAATCTCTAGGGGGACTCAATGTCCCGGATATCCGGCTTTATAACGTTGCTTCTCTTCTCCGATGGATCCACGAGGGCTACACAGAGTGCCCACGCTATTCCCCCCAGGGATGGATGGCGGGCTGGAGTGCCCCTTTCCAATTTTTGAATCTAATACATCGACAAGAAGATCCTGGGAGGCGATACACCACTTGTTTTCGTTATCTGCGACCGCTACGGCTGGCGTGGCGTTGGTGGAGGCGTAGACAGCAACTGCCCTCGGACATATCTCCTTTCATGCGTATAGAGGGTAACCCCAGATTTCCACCGGGCAGGGGTAGATCTGTATTTCAGCAATGGGCGGTCCAGGGATGTCTGATGATGGAAAACCTACTTGATTTGTCTCCTACTGGGTTCCCATCCTTTCAGCAGATACGGGACGAGTGGGGCCTCCCTTCATGCTATTTGTTCTCTTATTTTCAAGTACGTCACTACTGGGAGACGGAACGTAGAGGAGATGCTGGGGCCTGGGACAAGGGGCCTCTGGATATCCTTTTTTCGGCCACCCAGCCTGCAACAAACTCCCTTGCGCACTGGTACCGCATCCTTAAGTCCTCTCTAGCTATATCGGTAATTACCCCAGTGCGCACTTCCTGGGCGCGGGATCTGGGGCAGGATATTTCTGAACCGCAATTCGCGGCCTGCTTTACTACATTATACTCCTACACTAAATCTGCAGATTTCCAAGAACTCCAGTATAAGATCCTTCACCGGGCTTATTTCACGGCGCAGAGGGGGGCACGCATGGGACTCTGGGAGAGTGGTTTCTGTATTAAGTGCAAGAGCAGCGCAGGTACCTACATTCATTCCTTTATGGAGTGCCCTCGGCTGAGTGTGTGGCGGGAAGCTCTCCCCTTATTGGAACAAGCAGTGCAACGTACTGTAGAATGGGACTATGGGTTCATACTCCTGGGTCTGCAGACCTCCCTCCAGGATCAGGGTTTCACCACACCCCAATGCAGATTCTTTTATAACGCTATTCTAGTAGTGAAGAAATTGATATTGACTTATTGGATGTCTGAGGAGGCCCCTCCGATACAACAATGGAGGAGTCGACTCCGGGAGGTGGCTCAGTTTGAAATTCGATCCTATGCTAGAACACCAAGCGTGCTTAAGCAGCACTATGTTGGCTTATGGGAGAGAATGCGGGACCTGGTGCCGTCGTGTGCACGGGAGGGGGAGCAGGGGTCTTCTTAGATCAGAATCTTTTCTATGCATCCTTGACTAGTCCCCGGCTGCGCATTCTAACTGTTTTTCTTTTCTTTTATTACATTTTCTTTCCTATTACACTCTGGTGCCTCTGGGAAGGGGGGGGGGGGAGGGAGGGAGATGCTCGGGGATTTGAGTGACAGGTATGTATGGGACGGATGTTGTAGTGTGCGATTGGTATTCTGAGCTCTGTGTGGGGTCTGGGGGTTATCAATATGGTATAAAAGAAAAAAGAGGTGGGAGATCACTGTTCCAGAAGGGCAGCTTCAACTTGCAGCTGTACTTAACTGCGTCTACCCCCGTTGCTCTCATTGTTTTTATTCTATTCCTGTATATTATACATGTGTGGGGGACACTGTGGGGTAGCATTGTTATTGTTCCTGCTATTCATATGTAATGGCTTGCTTTTTGCCCTTTTGATGATTACTGTTGTGCCCAGTTGGGCGGTGTATTTTTCACTGTTAATAAACATACGTTTAAAAAAAAAAAAAAAAAAGGCTGTCACCGCTTGTGGCGGAAAATGGGGTTTGGCCCAGTTGTATCTGGGAGATGAGCAGTTAATAAATGTAATATTCGTATGTGACACCGCTGCGAGGGGAAGCATGGCCTTGCATCACCATGGGTCATGTTTGGGGGGAGGGCAAGCATGGCCTTGCGTCACTGTGGGTCATGTTTGGGGGAATTTTATAAGTTTAAAGACTTAACAGGAGCTAGTTTCGACACCGAATAGCTCCCTGGGGGGGGGGGGTGAAATATGCATTGGGGGTTTGTTGGTTTTGGACATGGATTGTATTGTAAGTGGAGATAATATTCAGATAATAAAGCTGTGACCAAATATTTATTCCAATAAAATTGAGTTGTGTGATTATTGATTGACTAGTCTTTAAGCCCGTTACATTAACGGGTGCTAGAATAGATGTGTGTGTCTGTCTTTCTTTCTCTCCCCTTGGCCGCTGTCTGTCTATGTTTATTTGTTTTTCTCTCCTTGGACACTGGCTGTCTCTCCTTGGACGCTGCCTGAATGTCTTCCTTTCTGTCTGTCTCAATGGCCTCCTGTGTGTCATTCTTTGTGTCTGTGTCCTTGTGTCATTCCCCCGCCCCCCCCGGAGCTAAGCTGTCTGCTTCCAGCATACCCCTTCCCCCAAAGCAGCCCCCTTTCCCTCTCCCTGACCCCCTTGTGTCTTCCCCTCCCCCCCCCCGAGCAAAGCTGTCTACCCCCCAGCACACCTCTCCAACAAAAGCATCCCCCTGTACCTGCAGCACTGGCACGACACCCTTCAGCCAATCGTGAATGCTCAGAGCGCGACAGGGAGCGGGGCCTGCAGCTTCTTTGGCGTCGGTGAGGAAGGAGAGGTTGGCCCAACTCTCCGCTATCTGCACTCAGCACAACCCTCCCACCAAAACAGCCCCCTTTCCTGCCTGCTCCATGGCCCTTCTTTTTCCTCTTCCTCTCCCGTTCTTCCCCTCCCTCCAGTCACCGCTGCCATTACTATTTAAAACGGCCTGCTGAGGTTCGCGGCCGGCTGTAGTGAACCTCGCAGGCCGCTGTTCACCTCAGTAGCATGTTCCCTCTGACGCGATCGCGTCAGAGGGAACGTGCTACCACGTGGAGAGCGGCCTGCGAGGTTCGCTACAGCCGGCCGCAAACCTCAGCAGGCCGTTTTAAATAGGAATGGCAGCGGTGACTGGAGGGAGGGGAAGAACAGGAGCGGTAGCGATTGTTGCGGGAGGGGGTGAGTCGGCGACGTGCAGGCCGCTGTGAACAGGAGCGGCAGCGGCAGCAGGACCATGAGCCCTCCTCCCGCCATCCGCTGCCAGAGCCGCTCCTGTCGCCCGATGCAGCTAACTGGCGCATACGCCTCAAGCCGCGGCCAAGGCTGGGGACTCGCGCATGCGCACTCCTGCAGCCACAGACCTACAGCGCACAGTACACGCAAATAGGAGTGCGCATGCGCGGCTAGCTCTTTATTATATTAGATGGTAATTAGCTTTCAGTTGCAGGTGATGGAAATGCGAATTCTAATCTTATGTGTAACCACAAAAAGGCAATATACAAGGCCCATTCCCTTTCCTGGTAGAGGTTTAATGGAGGCTACCCTAGGTTGATGCAGGGTCAGATTTGTTCCCACTCCCACAGGAACTCAATTTCCCCATCTCTGCAAGTTTTGTTGCTGTCCCTGTCACTGCTCCAAGTTTAAGCTTCAAGTTTTATTAAAATTTGTTAAATCATCTATACAGAGTTTCTAGGCAGTGTACAGTTAAAATAAATAGGCTGCTTTACAAAGACCAATACAGTACTCCCACGAAATTCACGGGGGTTCCGTTCCAGGAACCCCTCACGAATCTTGGAAAAACCGCGAATATGGTTTTTCATGGGGGAGACTGGAGAGGGCAGCGAGAGAGGCAGGAGAGAGCAGCTAGAGCGCCGGCGAGTGAAGAAAATCACTCGCTGTATGCTCTGACCGCCTCTTCCTGCACTAAAGTCGGGCCTTACCAATCAGGAGCTGCGTGACAAAGCAGCTAATGTGCTAATTGGTTAGCACATGGCAATATAGCTGTGTTAAACCAATGAGCACAGAACATGTCCACCCCACTGCTAAATAAATTTTGTTTAATAGTATGTGGATAGCGTGCGCATATGTAAAAATTATCACAGAACGCCTGACCATGCTCTGCAGTAAGCCCTTGTTTGCTGCAGTAAGCATGTGTATCGCAGCTTGGTAAAAGGATCCCTAAGTAAAAAAATACTTTCTCTGATTGGTTTTAAATGTGCTACTATCCCCCAAGTTTTTTGTGCTTTTTGAAAGAGTGAACAATCAATTCAAATTTACCCTTTGCCACTCTGTTCAGGATTTTATAGACCTCTATCATATCTCCCCTTAGCTTTCTCTTCTCTAGGCAAAGAGCCCTAACCTCTTTAGCCTTTTGTCATATGAGAGTCATTCCATCCATTTTATGATTTTGGTCAGCCTTCTTTGTATTTTCCAGTTTTTCTATATCTCTGTTTGAGATGCAATGACCAGACGTGCACATCATAATAATAATTTTATTTCTTATATACCACTATACCATAAGTTCAAAGCGGTTTACAACAAGTTACATACAATGAGAGTAAGAGATGTTTACAACAAGAAGTAAGAGATGTTTACAACGAGATACATACAATGAGTGTATGAGATGTAAGGGGAACAGAAAAAGTACTTTCTGGGATACAAATTGCAAATGGAAGAGAACCAAGATGGTTTGAATCAAAAGGAAGTATCTAGTCAGAGATTGGGGTGCAGGGGAAAACAATTTGGATGGAATACCTTTACAAATGGGAAGAAGGATGAGTTAATCTAAAATCAAGAGAATTGGGGATTGGGATGAGGATAGCTGAGGGGGATTGGTCAAGAATTGGGAATTAGAATTTGCTAAAGAGACGGGTCTTCAGTGATTTTCTGAAGTTGGTGTAAGAAGTGGCCTTGAGAATGGGTTTTACGTGCCATGTGTTCAGTTTGGCTGCCTGGAATGATAACATTCTGTCTAGGAACTTCTCAAGGTGCAGTAAAATCATGGCGAGATATAGAGGCATTTTAATAATCTCTGTTTTATTTTCCATTCCTTTTTAAAGAATTCTTTTAACCTTCTATTTAATACAAGGGTTCTTCAAAGAGTTTCTGCAGTTTCAGAGTTTCACGGGACATGTTTGGGGTGGGAGAAGTGGTAAGAGGACATGTTAGTAGGATGCTGGGAAAAATGTATCGCAAAACAAGGTGATTATGTGGAAAAGTGAGCTAATTTCCTTTGAGATAAGTAATAAAATAGTGTTTAAAACAATAAAAGTGGCTGGGATTTTAGGGCAGCGGGAGAGTATGGATGTCTTTCCCGCTGCAGGGAGGGTGAAGGTGGACAGATTAGCGTTGGTCAGATTAACGTTATTGTGCTTGATGTTGTCAGTATTTTTATTAATACTCGTTTAAAACATCCTTGACCAAAGAATGTTGCATAAAATTTATTTATAAGTAACATCGTAAAATCTTGCTTCTATAGATTACGAATGATCCGCTCAATCTCTAAGTTTCTAGAGCCAAAATCATTAAATATATTAATTCATTCTTTTATTATTGCCAAACTTGATTATTGTAATTTATTATTAATAAATATTACGCAAAAGGAAAAGAAGCGATTACAAATAATCCAGAACATTGCCGTTAAACTTATTCATAACGGTAAAAAATATGATCACGTTACTCCTTTTCTGATCAAATCTCACTGGCTTCCTATTAATCACCGCATCACTTTTAAAATTTTATTACTAGTATTCAAAACTCTTGTCACTAACGAACCCCAATTTATCAATAAATCACTTATTTCTTATAGTATGTCGCGTTCCCTTCGGTCTACTAACCAAAAGCTCTTAGTAGGTCCCTCCCTGAAAATTATTGGAACTCGATGACAAGATATGTTCTCGGTGATGGCTCCACAACTTTGGAACACTTTACCTCAGCAATTGAGAGAGGAAAATAATTTGAGTCATTTTAAAAGTAACTTAAAAAGTTTTCTTTTTAAAGATGCTTTTAATCTTTAAATTTCGTTCAAAAATTTTACATTACCTTCTTCCAGGTTTCCACCTCTCCCCCACCTAATGTTTCTCCACTTATGGTTCTCTCCTGCACTCTAAAAATATTGAATTGTAGTTCTGCCCTTTTTTTACCTAATGTCTCGGTTGGTCTGTAAGTCTGTTGGTCTTAACTATTGTTTAAAAATTTTTAAAGTTATGTTAAAATAAATGTTATTTTTTTTTTTTTTTTTTCAATGTTGTAACTCGCTTAGTAAAAATTAAATTAAGCGACTCATCAAATTAAAATAAACTTGAAACTTGGTTAATATGCACAGTTGGGATTTCAGGGCAGCGGGAGAGTGTGGGCATCTCTCCCGCTGCAGGGGGGGGAAGTATCGCTGCTGTTCAGGGGGAAGGGGTGGTTTCACTACCTCTGCAGGGTAGGGGTGTTTTGATGCAGCGTGAAAGAATGGGCATCTCTCCCCCTTCACCACAACACTTTCTAGTAGTCTCTGACACTGACCGGCACCCCTGGACCAGCCGCTTTATTTTTGTCGCCAAAAGCCGATGCCGCTTTTCAAAAATGGCTCGGCATTTTTAAAGAATCCTCCGGAGGCTTATTTCAATGTTGAAGAGTCCATTTGCATGTCATTATTGGAGACTGCTAGAAAGCTCGCTATTGACAGAGATAATCCGTTTTGATAATCCGTCGCTAAAATGCTTACAGGCTAAACCGGTTAACAGTTTAGCAACAGTGTTAAAGTTTTGAGAATCTGGCCCTTGGAGTCCATCCTGTGTTAAGTGATAAGCTGAACAGAGCTGTGAGGGTACAGTTATCGGTTCCTCCATTAATCCCTTCAGTATTGAGGAATATACTCTATCTGGTCCTGTGGTGCATGTCAAAACATTTATATTCTACTTTTCTAATAGAGCAGATAACCCCAAAAAATGCTTAATAAAACTTACAAAACAGTTTTGTTTGCATGTGCCGGCACACTGAAAGCTGTCTTCACCAGCATTGCATAAATCTGTAGTTGCCACAGTACCAATATCATAAAGCTGTTCAGCTGAGGCCTCATTTTTGGTGCAGGAAGCACGAAGCTATGTGTTTTTTGCAGTCCGCAGACCTTAATCTCTTTTGCTGGTGTTTGCCACACCTTGTGCCTTCAGAGAGAACCTCTTGCACACAAGCTGGAACATGACTGGGAACTGTGTGCCCTGCAAGATTCCTCTATTAATCCCTTTTCTGATTACTGGCTGGGCTGGGGTGGGGAACCACTGATGATGCTTTGTATCTTCTCTTTAATGAAAACTGGCATCCACTGTTTATTCCTGGGGAAAGGCAGCATGATATCTATATGCTTTTGGGGATCCTGCTAGGTACTTGTGATCTAGCATGGCAGTTTTGGGAAACAGAATATTGGTTTGCTGGACAGTTGATTTGACCCTGAATAGCAGTTCTTAAATTCTTATGTTCTCCGTAAAAGCCAGGGTAAGGCCTGTTGACTCTCCAGTGCTAAGTCACCTCTTTACCCAAGATGCTGACCACTGACTTTTCTCTTTCTTTCCTGCTCTAAAGGAGATTGCTGGCTCCTTGCCGCCATTGCTTCCCTTACCCTGAACGACACCATCCTCCACCGTGTAGTTCCACATGGACAGAGCTTTCAGGATGGATACGCTGGCATCTTCAACTTCCAGGTGAGGAGGCTTGTTTGGACCTGAGTCCGATATGAAGCCTGTATTCAGGGTCACAAAAGGAGATGTGACATCTGTCAACACAGGATGGTCTCTAGAAATGCATATTGAGGATCACAAGACATACTACAGGAAGGTCTGATTCGGCAATCTTAATGAGCACTATACCGCTGGAGCTTCCTCTTAGGTTTCTGGTATCACTTCTCTGCGAGCCATCTTGGTGCTTTCAGCTCTCATTTATAAGGGTCTCATTGGCCAACTCAGTGGAACAGATATGGTTTGTTTATTTATAATCTGCCTTTTACAAGGTGAAGTACAACAACACACACATAATAGTACTTCACAAACATTTCAAACATCTTACAAAAAAAATTAAAATATACATAACGTTCAACAAAAAAATCAAAATAAAATACCAGCCTGACAATAAGAGCAGCACCAATCACTTCTTCCATACCAAAAATCAATCTCAAGCAACCTAATACAACTCAGGTTTTCAACAGCCAACATCTCATACAACAAAGCAGATGTCTTTTTAACAATTTCTTAAAAGCATCCACATTTTTGGGATGTTTAACGTATGTGTTCACAGTAGAAAGGGCAGGTTATTCTTAATTTCTGAGTTATCCCAGGACACTCCTGTAAAATGACTAATACAACCACAGTGAGACATTTTGGACTTGATCACTACGGAGTCAATTTTTAGAGTGTTTACTTAATTTTATTTCATTTGTATTCCATCCTAGACACAAATATCTTAGAAGAATTCCAAGCAAACTGACAAAAATGTCCAACAAATTATACAATAAAACCCACTGCTTTAACATACAGTATTTTCCCAGGTTAAAGGTGACAGATTTCAACAGGCTAAAAGAGGACAGCTCTGGAAGCAATCCTGGGATGAGTTTTTGATGTAGTTAATTCTGGTTGGTTTTTTATTTTAGCAATAATCAAGTGAGTATAGCTATAGTTAGCTGTCCTAAATGTAAGATACCAAATCCACTGATCTGTTTAGTTGGATTTTCAACCAAAGAGCCAGTTAGGTTTCAGTTAAATCTATCTGGTCAAAATTTGGTAGGTTAGATTTAGGACAGCTAAACTCACATGATTAAATATAGTATTTTGGGGGCAATTCTCAAATAACCCACAGAGTTGTTTTAAAGCATAATTTATTCAGATTTTGAAAGAGTAACTACTTGCATTGTTTCTTTTTTTGATAATTAGCAGGTGCAAAGCATCTGAAAAGTTTATACCTGCAGTTTCATGTACAGGGTTGGCCTGATCACTAAGTCAACTAGGACCTTGACTGGCACAATTTGGGGGGAGGCAGCAGCATGGGATTGTGTGGCGCAGTGGTTAAATTTGGGGTTGTGGGTTCAAACCCATGCTGCTCCTTTTGCCCCAGGGCA
Organism: Geotrypetes seraphini; assembly: GCF_902459505.1. Taxonomy (NCBI): domain Eukaryota; kingdom Metazoa; phylum Chordata; class Amphibia; order Gymnophiona; family Dermophiidae; genus Geotrypetes; species Geotrypetes seraphini. The sequence goes on along the minus strand of NC_047091.1, from coordinate 67,827,911 downwards.
AGTCACTTAATCCCCCCATTGCCCCAGGTACATTAGATAGATTATGAGCCCACTGGGACAGACAGAGAAAAATGCTTGAATACCTGAATAAATTCATTTAAACCATTCTGAGCTCCCTTGGGAGAATGGTAGAGAAAATTGAATAAATAAATAAATAAATAAGACTCATGCAGCTGACATGGCACCTTCAGCATTCATGTATACTCGAGTTCTAGGGGCGGGACTCAGCAAGCTTTGAGTATATAGGACCAATAGTTTGTAAACAACTCAACAAGCACATCTACAAACACTCATGTCTTCATTCAACACAATACGGTTTCAGGACCCAACATGGTACTGAACTGCTACTTCTTATATTAACAACTCACGTCAAGCAAACACTATGTAGAAGACAGCAAGCAATTCTACTTCAATTCAACATCTCTGCAACCTTTGATTCTGTAGACCAGGGGTGCCCAAAAGGTCGATCACGATCGACCAGTAGATCGTGAAGGCAGCGCGAGTCGATTGCGGAGCCTATCCAGGGCTCCATGATAGACTCACGTTGCCTTCGCGTTCTACCTGCAGAAGCTCTGGGCCAATCAGCCTTCCTCTCCCCGATGTTGGAGAGGAAGTTTTGGGCCAGCCAATCGCTGCCTGGCTGGCCTTAACTTCCTCTCCGTTGTCAGAATTGACATCAGGGAGAGCAATGCTGGTCATCCTGACGCTTCTGCATCAGAAAGCAGGGAGAGCTTGGAGGCCTGTTCCCTGATGGTTGTGGCAGTGGCTTGGGGGAGTGCAGGGAAAAAGAAAGAAAGGGGGCAGGCAGGGAGACAGAAAGAAGGGGGGCAGGGAGACAGAAGGAAAGAAAGGAAACGGAAATAAAGAAAGAAAAGGGGGGCAGGGAGGTAGAAAGAAAGAAAGGGGGCAGACAGGGAGATATAAAGAAAGAAGGGAAGCAGAAAGAGAAAGGGGAGAAAAGGAGACAGAAAGAAAGGGAACATGGAGAGAAAGAAAGAAAGGGGGCAGGGAGACAGAAAGACAGAAGGGGGTAGGGAGAAAGGAAGAAAGGAAGTGGAGGGGGCAGGGAGAGAGGAAGAAAAAGTTGGGGGAGGAAATGAGGTCTGGAGGAAAGGAAGCATACAGTAGGCTGAAAGAAGGAAAGAAATATTGGATGCACAGTTAGAAGAAGAAAGTGCAACCAGAGACTCATGAAATCACCAAACAACAAAGGTAGGAAAAATGATTTTATTTTAAATTTAGTGATCAAAATGTGTCCGTTTTGAGAATTTATATCTGCTGTCTATATTTTGCACTATGGCCCCCTTTTACTAAACCGCAATAGTGGCTTTTAGCGCAGGGAGCCTATGAGCATCAAGAGCAGCGCCGGACATTCAGCATAGCTCCCTGCACTAAAAACTGCTATTACAGTTTAGTAAAAAGGGAGGGGGTATATTTGTCTATTTTTGTATAGTTGTTACCGAGGTGACATTGCATAGAGTCTTCTGCCTTGACTTCTTTAAAAAAAAAAAATGGAATATAAATGATAATTAACATTTTCTCTGTGTACAGTGTGCTTTGTGGGTATTTTTTTAATTTTATTGTTGGTAGATCATTTTGACTTGGTCATTTTAAAAGTAGCTCGCAAGCCGTAAAAGTCTGGGCACCCCTGCTGTAGACCATAACCTACTGTTGACAAGACTTAGTGAAATTTGAATAGGTAGCTCAGTGCTAGACTGGTTCAACTCATCTCATTCCTGAGTAGTGAAGACGCAGGAGGATTGTGAAGACCTGCAACGTGACATAAACATGCTCGAGAAATGGGCTGCGACATGGCAAATGAGATTTAACATGGATAAGTGTAAGGTGATGTATGTCGGTAATAAAAATCTTATACATGAATACAGGATGTCCGGTGCAGCACTTGGAGAGACCCCCAGGAAAAAGACTTGGGAGTACTGGTCGACAAGACAATGAAGCGATCTGCGCAATGCGCGGCGGCAGCAAAAAGGGTGAATAGATTGCTGGGAATGATTAAGAAGGGGATAATGAACAGATCGGAGAAGGTTAACATGCTGCTGTACCGGACCATGGTACGCCCTCACCTGGAATACTGCGTCCTCACCTGGAATACTGCGTCCAGCACTGGTCGCCGTACTACTCGAAAGGGTCCAGAAAAGAGCGACTAAAATGGTTAAGGGGCTGGAGGAGTTGCCGTACAGTGAGAGATTAGAGAAACTGGGCCTCTTCTCCCTTGAAAAGTGTTCACCCTCTCTAAGGTAGAGAGAATAAGAGGGCACTCTCTAAAGTTAAAAGGGGATCAATTCCGTACAAAAGTAAGGAAGATTTTCTTCACCCAGAGAGTGGTGAAAAATTGGAACGCTCTTCTGGAGGCTGTCACAGGGAAAAACACCCTTCAGGGATTCAAGATAAAGTTCAAGATAAAGTTAGACAAGTTCCTGCTGAACCAGAATGTACGCAGGTAAAGCTAGTCTCAGGACACTGGTCTTTGATCAAAGAGCCGCTGTGTGAGCGGACTACTGGGCACGGTGGACCACTGGTCTGACCCAGCAGCGACAATTCTTATGTTTTTAACAGAGAATATACAGTATAGTGTGAAAGACTAAAACCTATTCCCAATGCTGGGAATCTTTCTGTGGTGTCCCCCAAGGCTCCCAATTATCCCCTATCTTATTCAACTATTCATGAGCTCACATGAAGACATCAAGTTCACAAATGGTTTCCAGTATCACCTATATGCTGATGACTCCCAGATCTACCTCTTTACACCTGAAATTGCACCTAAAGTCCAAGAAAAAGTCTCTGCTTGTTTGGCTGACATTGCTGCCTAGATGTCCTGCCCTCATCTGAAACTAAATATGTCCAAGTCTGAGCTGCTCCTCTTTCCTCCTAAACCTTCTGCTCCTCCTCCTTCTTTCTCCATCTCGGTAAATAATATTGTCATTGTTCCAGTCTCCTCTGCTTGCAACCTTGGAGTCGTGTTCGATTTCGACCTCTCATTTTCTATGCACATCCAACAAGCTTCTAAGACCTGTTGCTTCTACCACTTCAATATCACCAAAATTTGCCCCTTCTACACTACCTGGACCCTTGTCCATGCTCTCATGCTTGTCCAACCTCATACTTAGATTACTGCAATCTACTTCTAACTGGTCTCCTGCAGTGTCGCCTCTCCCCCTCACAATCTGTGCAAAACTCTGCTGCATGACTCATCTAATACCAACCTCGCTATGTTCATGTCACCCCTCTCCTTAAAATAACAAAAACAATCAAATCCCTGATTATCAAACTCTTATATATAATGTATCCTTCTTCATAAGTGCTCAGAAAAAAGTGTTAGAGACCAGACTTTGAGCACCAGCCCCAGCTGTAATCTTCTTTTCCTTTTTCAATCACAGTACTTGTTTAGAAAACTTCAAATAGCAAAAAACTTCACCTGCTAAACATATATTTTTCAAAATTGAAAAGGACTTATCTGAGCTGGCACAGGGCAGCATTCATACGGGTTTTGACGCGTTTCACGACAAGGCTGCTTCAGAAAACCTAAAGTCTATTCCCTTCAGTATTTTGAATGTTTCGATCATGTCCCTTCTCAGTCTCAGAGGCCCCGTTTCTCCAATCTCTCACTGTACGGCAACTCCTCCAGCCCCTTAACCATTTTAGTTGCTCTTCTCTGGACCCTTTCGAATAGTACCGTGTCCTTCTTCATGTATGGCAACCAGTGCTGGACGCAGTACTCCAAGCGAGAGCGCACCATGGCCTGGTACAGCGGCATGATAACCTTCTCCGATTTGTTCATGATTCCCTTCTTTATCATTCCTAGCATTCTGTTCGCCCTTTTTTCCACCACCGTGCATTGCGTGGACAGCTTCATCAACTTGTCGATCAGAACTCCCAAGTCTCTTTCCTGGGAGGTCTCTCCAAGTACCGTCCCGGACATCCTGTATTCATGCATGAGATTTTTGTTACTGACATGTATCACTTTGCCAGTCCGAGGGAGCTCCGGTGCTTCCAAAACAAGAAACTTCAACATAACATCTGTCCAATGCTGCGTCAGTGGGGCTGACAGCTCCTCCCAATGGATCTTGCTGAGATGTTCAGTGATTCTTGTGTGTATTGCTCTGATTGTGTGACCAATATACAAAAACTGACAGGGGCATACAATCACATACTGTATACAACACCAACTGTGTCACAGGAGGTGTGAGAGTTCAAATGATATACCTCTCCCGTTTGTGGATGAATAAAAGATTTAGTAACAATTGCGGGTTCACACACTGAGCAATGTCCACAGGTAAAATGTCCTGCCTCTGATTGATCCCTTACCACCATGGGATTCAAAAATTGCGAGGAGATAACCTGATCTTTTATATTTCGCCCCCGTGAGAATGCAAAACAGGGTGGCTGCTGAAAGATCTGATGGTATTGTAAACATGTCCCTCTCCTTAAGTCATTTCACTAGCTTCCTATCCGCCATCGCATACAGTTCAAGTGTGTTCATTCTGCTGCTCCTCAATATCTTTCCTCTTTTCTTTCTCCTTATACACCTCTCAGAGAACTCCGTTCCTCAGATAAGCTGCTCTTAGCTTTACCCTTCTCCTCCACTGCCAATTCCAGACTTCGTTCCTTTCATCTAGCTGCCTCTCTATGCCTGGAATAAATTACCCAAGTTTATCCATCCTCTGCCCTCCAACCCAGCCAGCTGATTAAGCGTTCCCCTTTACTGTATCCATGACATCCTGTTTATCTGTCTTGGCTGTTTAGATTGTAAGTTCTTTCGAGCAGAGACTGTTTTCTTCTTTGTGATTCTGTACAGCGCTGCGTACATCTGGTAGCGCTATAGAAATAATAGTAGTAGCACTCCTACAATTGAACCAAGCCTACTCAAGCTAAACACCACCAAAACCAAATTACTCCGGTTCCATACTACCCAGCAGTCAGTCCCCAACTCAATAATTTTACCTTCCGGAATCGACTACATTGTACAAAAACCATTCAAAATAATTGGAGAAGAGTGCCTAAAATGGTTAAGGGGCTGGAGGAGTTGCCATACAGTGAGAGATTAGAGAAACTGGGCCTCTTCTCCCTTGAAAAGAGGAGACTGAGGGGACATGATCGAAACATTCAAGATAATGAAGGGAATAGACTTAATAGATAAAGACAGGTTGTTCACCCTCTCCAAGGTAGAGAGAATGAGAGGGCACTCTCTAAAGTTAAAAGGGGATCGATTCTGTACAAACGTAAGGAAGTTCTTCTTCACCCAGAGAGTGGTAGAAAACTGGAACGCTCTTCCGGAGGCTGTTATAGGGGGAAACACCCTCCAGGGATTCAAGACAAAGTTAGACAAGTTCCTGTTGAACCAGAATGTACGCAGATAAGGCTAGTCTAGTTAGGGCCACCGCGTGAGCGGACTGCTGGGCATGATGGACCATTGGTCTGACCCAACAGCGGCAATTCTTATGTTCTTATGAGTCATTCTCGACTCAACACTTTCTTACGCACTCCAAATATCCAACCTATTGAGGAAAACTTTCTACAGCATGAAACATTTATGGCTGATCAGACCCTTGTTTTGCGAACATCACTTTGTCATCTTAGGTCAAATACTCATCTCATCTAAGCTTGACTACTGCAACTCATTATATGCTGGCCTAAGCACCAAACAATTACACAAATTACAACTCATTCAGAACACAGCAATCGGACTGATCTTCAGGCTCAAGAAATTTGGCGCAGATACAGAATATTATCACAAATTACACTGGTTACCCATAACCTCCCATATCTCCTCCTGCATTATATACCATGTACATAATACCAGCGCACTGGAGGCACTAATCGTTCTGTTCTCAGAGTTCCACTTCACATCTGCCAGATTATTCAGCACCTCCAAGATGATCACTCCCTGAAGTTAAAAGGGGATCGATTCTGTACAAACGTAAGGAAGTTCTTCTTCACTCAGAGAGTGGTGGAAAACTGGAACGCTCTTCCGGAGGCTGTTATAGGGGAAAACACCCTCCAGGGATTCAAGACCAAGTTAGATAAGTTCCTGCTGAGCAAGTAGGGCTGGTCTCAGTTAGGGCCCTGGTCTTTGACCTAGGGGCAGCTGCGGTAGCGGACTGCTGGGCACGATGGACCACTGGCCTGACCCAGCAGCGGCAATTCTTATGGTCTTATGTTCTCTCCTCATCCAAAGAAACCAAATACAAACATATATTCAATTCTTGGTCACTTATGTCACCGTCAAAACTTGGAACGATCTGCCACCAGGCACAAGAAAAGAACCCAGTTACCTAAAATTCTGAAGAAAGTTAAAAATGCTTCTTTACCCAAAACTGCTAGGACTACTCACTTAATTACTACCTTGAACTTAACATTTTGATCAAACTGAATATCTGTTCAATAGAATCTAACCAATTCTACATTGTAAAGCGGATTATACTTTATAACTTGTTTTACACTACATAGTATGTACAGTGGTACCTCGGTTTACGAGTGCACCGGTTTGCGAGTGTTTTGCAAGACGAGCAAAACATTTGCAAAATCGGTGCCTCGGAAACCGAGCATTCTAGAAATAGTAGTAGTAGTAGTTCTTATGCATGAACTGAGCATGCTCATAGTGCTGTGTTGGCAGCTCAAATTGGTACAACTAACTGGCATGCCTCAAAAAATGAGAGTGAACAGACATCAAATGAGGAAAGTGCAAGTAAGGGCCTTGACATTATACAATTACAGTGGTACCTTGGATTACGAGCATAATCCGTTCCAGGAGCATGCTCGTAATCCAAAATGCTCGTTTATCAAAGCGAGTTTCCCCATAGGAAATAATGGAAACTCGCTTTGATGCGTTCCCCCCCCCCCGAGAACCAGCATTGCTCCCCTCGAAGGCCCCCCCCCACGATCAGGCACCCCCCCTGCCATGATCCGACCCCCCCCCCCCGACATGATTGGGCACCCCCCCCCGCCGCTTCTTACCCTCATCTGGGCACTCTTAAAAATCGGCTTCCTCCTCTGCTGGGCCTTGAGCATCTGAGCATGCTCAAGGCCCAGCAGAGGAGAAGGCCGATTTCAAGAGTGCCCAGATGAGGGTAAGAAGCGGCGGGGGGTGCCCAATTGTGTCGGGGGGGGGGGTCGGATCGCGGGGGGGGGGTGCCAGATCGCAGGGGGGGTGCCTGATCGTGGGGGGGGCCCTCGAGGGGAGCAATGCCGGTTCTCGGGGGGGGAGGGGGAAAGCATCAAAGCGAGTTTCCATTATTTCCTATGGGGAAACTCGCTTTGATAAACGAGCATTTTGGATTACGAGCATGCTCCTGGAACGGATTATGCTCGTAATCCAAGGTACCACTGTAATTGTATAATGTCAAGGCCCTTACTTGCACTTTCCTCATTTGATGTCTGTTCACTCTCATTTTTTGAGGCATGCCAGTTAGTTGTACCAATTTGAGCTGCCAACACAGCACTATGAGCATGCTCAGTTCATGCATAAGAACTACTACTACTACTACTATTTCTAGAATGCTACCAGATGTACGCAGCTAGGGTTGCCAGATTTTCCTTTCAGAAAATCAGTACCCCCTAGTCCCGCCCCCATGCCCACCTAGTTCTGCCTATCCCTGCCCCCAAGCCCACCCTAGCTCTGCCCCCTGTTTCCTGCTCTTGTCAGGCAGGGAGGAAGTTCGCGCATGCGTTGCTGTCATGCAATGACGTCATGCCTGACACAGCTTTTCAAAATCCGGACAAAGTGCCGGGTTTTGAAAAGCCGTCCGGACCCCGGACATGTCCTCAAAAGGACATGTCTGGGGAAATCCGGACGTCTGGTAATCCTATACGCAGTGCTGTACAGAGTCACAAAGGAGACGGTTTCTGCTTGAATGACTTACAATTTAAAGGCTTGTGGTGCCAGTGTGTGCAGGCTACCATCTACGAGAGGACAGCAGACGGGATCTACATTGCTTCAGGTGATGGGGTTTTAAGATCCTTGCAGGTGAGATATTGTTTCCTCCTTCCTCCCCCCTGCCATTTTGGTGGAAATGCTCTAAAATTTGATTTTATCTTCTTACATAGTAACATAGTAAATGACGGCAGATAAAGACCCAAGTGGTCCATCCAGTCTGCCCAACCATACATGCTATATAAATTAGTTTAAATGGCCCTTTTTCTTAGATATGTCTTGTTGTACATAAGGTGATCATACGTCCCGTTTTGAACGGGACCATCCCGTTTTTAGATCTCCTGTCCCGTTGTCCCCACACACAGCTTCGGGATGCCAAAATGTCCCGTTTTCAGGGACAGCGTCCCGAAGCTATGCGCGGGGACAACGGGACAGGCAATCCCTTCGCCTCCCTCCCTACTGCGCCAAAACTAGCCTCCCTTCTTCCCTCCCTCTAACGCCCGATTCAAACCCCCCCCCTCCCCCGGTCTGCTGCTGCTTATCAGCCTCCCTCCAGTGTCGATTAAGCCCCCCCAGTCTGCCGCTGTTGCTACTTGCCGCCCAGAAGCCTTCTTCCTGACGTCAATTCTGACATTGGAGAGGAAGTTCTGGGCCAGCCAGGCAGCGATTGGCTGGCCCGGAACTTCCTCTCTGACATCAGGATTGACAGAGGGGTGAGAGAAGACTTGTAGGCCTGGCACTTGTGCAGTGCAGTCACTGCACGTGCCTTGATGTTGCTGGGTTAGGGAAGCAGGGTGCGTGGGGGCAGGGGAAGCAGGCTGCATCGGGGAAGCAGGGTAGCTTGGCTTGTCGGGGGCAGGGGAAGCAGGGTGGCTTGGCTTGGCTTGTCAGGGGCAGGGGACGCAGGGTGGCTTGGCTTGTGGGGGACAGGAGAAGTAGGGTGTGTCTGGGAAGCAGGGTGGCTTGGCTTGTCGGGGGGGGGGGGGGTAGGGGAAGCAGGGTAGCTTGAGGGGGCAGGGAGAGCGAAAGAAAGAAAAAGAAATGAAATAAAAGGGAGGATGCACAATCAGAAGGAAGTGCAACCAGAGACTCATAAAATCACCAGATAACAAATGTAGGAAAAATGATTTTATTTTAAATTTAGTGATCAAAATGTGTCTGTTTTGAGAATTTATATCTGCTGTCTATATTTTGCACTATATTTAATAGGATCTGGGGGATGGGGGGGTGGAGAATGGATCCGGGGGTCCTGACCCATTTTGAGGAAACATTAGTTATACAGCCCCTAGAGCACCAATATATCTGCTACTGGAAAACTGAAACAAGATGGTCTGTTAAGATTTCTACATAAACATCACATTCCAGCAGAATTCTTCACCTCGGTTGCAGATGCAGAAAATGACTCACACGATACAAAAACAGGAAACTGCAAAAAACATGCAGGCAAAAACTGAAAACAGAGATGCCAGACTCTGCATGTTGTGCAGCACCAACGAAATACAGGTCTCCCTCCATATTCATGGGGATATAGGGGCACAGCCCTCTCATGAATTTGCGAATATATTCAAAAGGACTTACAAGATAAAGATTCTCCCTATACCCTCCTATGATAGACTTACTCTCTATTGCAGGGGTGCCCACACTTTTTGGGCTTGCGAGCTACTTTTTAAATGACCAAGTCAAAATGATCTACCAACAATAAAATAAAAAAAAACCACAAAGCACACTGTATGCATAGAAAATGTTAATCATCATTCCTATTCCAGGGTTTTTCAAAGAGGTCAAAGCAGATGACTCTAAGCACTATCACCTCAGTAACAACCATACAAAAATAGACAAATATACCCCCTCCCTTTTTACTAAACCACGATAGCAGTTTTTAGCGCAGGGAGCTGCGCTGAATGCCCAGCGCTGCTCTCGACACTCATAGGCTCCCTGAGCTAAAAACCTCTATTGCGGTTTAGTAAAAGGGGACCTTAGTGTAAAATATAGACAGCAGATATAAATTCAGACACATTTTGATCACTAAATTTAAAATAAAATCATTTTCCCTACCTTGTCTGGTGATTTCATGAGTCTCTGGTTGGCACTTTCTTCTTCTGACTGTGCAAACAATCTTTCTTCCCTTCTTTTAGCCTGTATGCTTCTTCTCCTCCAGACCTCATTCCTTCCCCCCAACTTTTCCTTCCTCTTCCCTGCCCTTTCTTTCTCTCTGCTGCCCTTTCATTTTTTTCTGTTTCTCTTCTTTCCTTCTGTCTCCCTGCCTGCCCTTTTTCTTTCTTTCTCCCTGCTCTCCCCCAAGCCACTGCCATTACCATCGGGGACCAGGACCCAAACGCCACCAATAACAGGCCCCAAGCTCTCCCTGCTTCGGCCAACCAGCATTCCTCTCCCCGACGTCAATTCTGCCGTCGGGAAGAGGAAGGCTGATCAGCCCAAGATCGTGATCAACCTATTGGGGGGAAATGCTGCCGGGTCCTGCCTTCGCGGAAACAGAAAGTAGGCAGGACCCGGCAGGAACAAGAACAAATGCTTCACTAACCTGTCTCCCGCATTAGCCCGTAGCGAACGCTTGCTTCAGGGCTCTCAACATGTGCGTGCAGGCTTCCCTTCTCCCCCCCCCCCCTCCCCAGACATAACTTCCGGTTTCGGAGGGAAGAGAAGAGAAGCCTGCACGCACACGTTAGAGCCCGGAGCATAAGTTCGCTAGGGGCTGAAATCTCCAAGCCGGTTTTTTGGGTTTTTTTTTTTAATGTTCAGCAGCGGCAGATGACAGCTAAAAGGCCCTAGGGAGAACACTGGAGAGGAAGGCTGATCGGCCCGTAGATCAGGACGGCAACACGAGTGCGATCGACTCGAATTGCCTTCCTGAGCTACTGGTAGATCGCGATCGTCGCGTTGGGCGCCCCTGCTCTATTGCTTTCCATGCTGGTCTTTTCTGCCATCATTTATTATATGTTACCCTGAGAGCAGTTTAAAAAAAGGACATTTACACAATTAAATGACTGTCTGACCGTTTCCACTCTGTATTCTTATAAAAGTCTGTGCATTGAGTGAAGGTGTTCCCAGATGTAGAATTAGCTACCACCTGCATAGGTTTGCATTTTCAAAACTACATGTGTTTTGAAGGAACGATGTTCTCAGAAAAATAAAGTACAAATCCTACAGGTACTTTTTAACAATTTTCAAAGAATTGGGTAAAAGTCTGTGGGAAAGAAGCAGATCCTATATTTGGATTTCAGATGGGATTGAGAAGTATAAATAATTTTGCTGCCAGATTTTGTAAAGGAACTTTTTCAAGGCCTACGCATGCTCTCTTTGAGCCTAGAGATCAGGCCTTCAGCCAACATAGCAGCTATGAACTGGTATAGCTGGCTCTAAAACCTGTTCTTAGGCACTCAGAAATATCTTGGAATTTCTTTTCCTTTTTTCAATGCCTGACCATGAAAGTGTTTCCGGATCGCTGTAGAGTAAAACTATCGAGCATTTGCTCTGAGCCATATTTATGTCTGCCCTGCCCCTGCCTGCTTGTCTATGCTTGTGTCTTGAATTCTGAGAAATTACAGGACTATTTTGCTTGAGAGAACAGAAGAATAGCCTTACTGGGTCAGACCAATGGTCCATCAAGCCCAGTAGTCTGTTCTCACGGTGGCCAATCCAGGTCACTAGTACCTGGCCAAAACTCAGAGTGGCAACATTCCATGCTACCGTAGGGCAAGCAGTGGCTTGCCCCATGTCTTTCTCAATAACAGACTATGGACTTTTCCTCCAGGAAATTGTCCAAACCTTTCTAATAACCAGCAACGCTATTCACTCTTACCACAACCTCTGGCAAAAGCATTCCAGAGCTTAACTATTCTCTGAGTGAAAAAATATTTTCTCCTATTGGTTTTAAAACTATTTCCCTGTAACTTCATTGAGAATTCCCTAGTCTTTGTAATTTTTGACAAGAGTGAAAAATTGATCCACTTGTACCTGTTCTACTCCACTCAGGATTTTGTAGACTTAAATCATATTTCCCCTCAGCTATTCCAAGCTGAAGAGCCCTAACTTTTTTAGGTTTTTGTCCCTTTGGTTGAAAGCATTTAAATAAAGACCAGGAAATAGTTATGATTTCCAAATTCCTACAAATACTACAACTGGAAAAGATTTTAGAGAATGAAAAACCCATAATGCTAAAGGGAAGGGATTTTGGATTTAATTCATGCCTTTGTTCTAGTAGTACCTCAAGTTGAGTTACATTCAAGTACAGGATGCAAAGGGGGTTAAGTGACTTGCCCAAGATCAGAAGGAGCATCAGTAGGTTCTCTACCGTATTTCCCTGAAAATAAGACAATGTCTTATATTAATTTAGGGCCCAAAAAAGGCACTAGGTCTTATTTTCAGGGAGGTCTTATTTTTTTCATGTGCCTTCCTCTCCTCTACCCCAATTCTTCCTATTTCCTTTCTCTCCCCCATATGTGCAGCATCTTTCCTCCCCTCTCACCCATCCCCTTGTGCAGTATCTTTCTATCCCTCCCCCTTCCCTTCCATCCCCCTGTGCAGCAGAGCCCTTGCAGCCTATATCCCTCCCTCCCCTTGTGCAGCAGAACCCTTGCAGAGGAACGCCCTGGTGTGAGAAAGTCATAATGGGGCCTGTGCTGCTGATGAAGCGGTTTGTTATAAGGTACTGTATTTCGGTCTTGCGGTCAGAGTTCGGATGGGTGGGAGAGATGGAAGGGTCACAGGGGGAGCGCTGCTGCTGCCGGCGACTAGGGCTTATTTTCGGAGGTAGGGCTTATATTAAGACCTACACCAAAAATCATGCTAGGGCTTGTTTTCAGGGTAGGTCTTATTTTTGAGGTAACACAGTAGTTCTCAGCCTACTGCTTTAACCATTAGGTTATTCTCCACTTGGGGTGGGGGAGGGTGGTTTGGAAATGAGAGCATTATGGGGAAAAAAGGCACCCTATAACACCAACACTCCCAAGGGGTGAAATCCATTAAGATGCACATTTCTAAAAGCTGATGTATTATAATTAGGGGCTCATTTTCAAATGAGAAAAATAAAAACATAAGAATAGCCTTACCGGGTCAAACCAATGGTTCATCAAGCCCAGTAGCCCATTCTCACAGTGGCCAATCCAGGCCCTTATAACTTGGCCAAAACCCAGGGAGTAGCAACATTCCATGCTACTGATCCAGGGCAAGCAGTGGCTTCCCCCACGTCTTTCTCAATAACAGACTTTGGACTTTTCCTCCAGGAAATTGTCCAAGCCTTTCTTAAAACCAGCTACACTATCTGCTCTTAACCCAACCTCTGGCAATGCGTTCCAGAGCTTAACTATTCTCCGAGTGAAAAAATATTTCCTACTGTTGGTTTTAAAGCATTTCCCTGTAACTTCATCGAGTGTCCCCTAGTCTATGTAATTTTTGACGGAGTAAAAAATCGATCCACTTATATCCATTCTACTCCACTCAGGATTTTGTAGACTTCAATCATATCTCTCCTCAGCCGTCTCCTTTCCAAGTTAAAGAGCCCTAACCTTTTTAGTCTTTCCTCATATGAGAGGAGTTCTATCCTCTTTATCATCTTGGTCGCTCTTCTTTGAACCTTTTCTAGTGCCGCTATATCTTCCTTGAGATAAAGAGACCGGAATTGAATGCAATACTCCAGATGAGTTTGCACCATGGAGCAATACAGGGCATTATAACATTCTTAGTCTTGTTAACCATCCTTTTTTAAAAATAATTCCTAGCATTCTTTTTTCTTTTTGGCCACCGCCACACATTGGGTGCAAGTTTCATTGTATTGTCTACAATGACACCCAGATCCCTTTCATGGGCGCTAACCCCCAAGGTGGACCCTAGCATCCGGTAACTGTGATTTGGGTTATTCTTCCCAATGTGCATCACTTTGCATTTATCCACATTAAATTTAATCTGCCACTTGGATGCCCAGTCTTCCAATTTTGGACGGTCTGCTTGTAATTTTTCACAATCTACATGCGTTTTGACAACTTTGAGCAGTTTAGTGTCATCTGCAAATTTAATCACTTCACTTGTTGTTCCAATTTCCATATCATTTATAAATAAGTTAAATAGCACAAGTCCCAGTACAGATCCCTTTGGCACTGCACTGTTTACTCTCCTACATTGAGAAAGATAACCATTTAACCCTACTCTCCATTTTCTATCCGATAACCAATTCCTAATCCACAACTAAACTTTGCCACCTATCCCATGACTCTTTAATTTTCTCAGGAGCCTCTCATGAGGAACTTTATCAAAAGCTTTCTGAAAATCTAGATACACTATATCAACCGGCTCACCTTTATCCACATGTTTATTCACACCTTCAAAGAAGTCAAGCAAATTGGTGAGGCAAGATCTCCCTCGGCTGAACCCATGCTGACTCTGTCTCATTAAATCATGTTTGTCTACGTGTTCCACAATTTTATTTTTTTATAATTGTTTCTACCATTTTGCCCAGCACTGAAGTCCAGCTTACTAGTCTGTAATTTCCCGAATCTCCTCTGGAACCCTTTTAAAAAAATCGGTGTAATATTGGCCACCCTCCAATGTTCAGATACTACAAACGATTGTAGTGACAGGTTACAGATCATTAACAGCAATAGTAGCTATGCCCATGATCATGCACACTTTTTCCTGCAGGCATGCTGTCTCCTGAATGTATATACTCAGCGTAAGCTTTCAGCCAGAAACATTTAAGATTTTAAATGATCACTGCTTTTTATTTTTATTACTTCCTAATCTCAGTTGCATACACCCTCCAAACAATACAATTCAAATTTTATTTGTATATCACCAATACCTCAAAGAAATTCATAGCGGTTTATAGACATTAGTATCAAAAAATCTAATACAATAAAAACACTATAAGACAGATTTAAGACCTTTTAAGCACATATTCATTAATCAAATGAGTCTTCAAAGCTTTTTTAAACTCTTAAAATTACACAGTAGATTAATCTGAGCTCCAGAGTTTAGCAACTTGATAAGCCCATGTAGAATTAAACACTCTAGTGCAGAGGTGCACAAAAGATCTATCGCAAAGGCAATGCGAGTCGATCGCAGAGTCCATCCCAGGCTCCGTGATAGACTCGCGTTGCCTTTGCATTCTCCCTGCTTCCCGACACCGTAAATAGGACAGTAGCAGTGCCGGGCCCACCAGCCTTCCCCCCAACGTCAATTCTGACATCGGAGAGGAAGTTCCGAGCCATCCAGGCAGTGATTGGTTGGCCTGGAACTTCCTCTCTGATGTCAGAATTGACGTTGGGGGGGGGGGGGGAAGGCTGGTGAGCCCGGCGCGTTTACTGTCCTGTTTACGGCATTGGGAAGCAGGGAGAGCTCAGAATTCGGTGGCGGTGGCTTGGGGGCCTGTTCCCCAATGGCGATGGCGGCGGCGGTGGCGGCTTGGGGGGGGGCAGGGAGAAAAAAAGACAAAGAAAGAAAGGGTGCAAGCAGGGAGACAGAAAGAAAGGGGTAGGGAGACGGAGAGAGGAAGAAAAAGTTGGGGGAGGGAATGAGGTCTGGAGGAGAGGAAGCATACAGGAGGCTGAAAGAAGTGAAGAAATATTGGATGCATAGTCAGAAGAAGAAAGTGCAACCAGAGACTCATGAAATCAGACAACAAAGGTAGGAAAAATGATTTTGTGTTCAATTTAGTGATCAAAATGTTTTGAGAATTTATATCTGCTGTCTATTTTGTGCACTATGGCTCCCTTTTACTAAACCGCAATAGTGTTTTTAGCGCAGGGAGCCTATGAGCATTGAGAGCAGTGCAGGGCATTCAGTGCAGCTCCCTGTGCTAAAAACTGCTATAGTAAAAAGGGAGGGGGTATATTTGTCTATTTTTGTATAGTTGTTACTGAGGTAGCATTGCATAGTCATCTGCCTTGACCTCTTTGAACCCCCCCCCCCCCTAAATATAAATGATAATTAACATTTTCTGTGCTTACAGTGTGCTGTGTGTTTTATTGTTGGTAGATCATTTTGACTTGGTCATTTTAAAAGTAGCTCACAAGCCCAAAAAGTGTGGGCACCCCTGCTCTAGTTTATTTTATCCCCTTAACTTCAGTGAATATGGACACTATAAGCTTGTCCCAAATGAAGAGTGCTTCCCCAGCAGGTGCATAGATAGCACTGGCTCTGACCTCTGAAACAGCTTCAGCACAACTAGAGTCTGTAAACTTCCATGAAGCCAACAATAGCAAGGAGTGGAGGGGTGGCCTAATGGTTAGAGCTGCTATCTCAGCACCCTGAGGTTGTGAATTCAAAAAAAATTGAAAATAAAATCATTTTCCCTACCTTCGTCATCTGGTGATTTCATGAGTTTCTGGTTGCACTTCCTTCTGACTGTGCATCCAATATTTCTTTCTTTTTTTCTGCCTCCTGCATGCTTCCTCTCCTCTGGACCGCATTCCCTTCTGCAACTAACAACTCTCTCTGTCCCTCCATGAGACCAACTTTTCTTCCTCTCTCCTCTCTCCTCCATCCCTATCTCCCTCACTCACTGTCCATCTGTCTTTCTCTCATCCCTTCCCTTGCTGCAAAGGGAATGGGGAAAATATATATATAGAGAGAGATTCAAGGTGCATCTCTCTCACCTCCTCTACTGCCACATCCAACATTTCTCCCTTGCTCATCCTCTGGATCATGTGCAGTATTTTTCACCACTGTCCAACAGCCCCATGCCCATTTCTCCTTCTATCACCCCTTTCCAGCACCATGCCATATCTCTCCCTCCATCACTATGTCCAACATCCCCCCCTTGCATCCCCTTAATCTGTCCCTCTGTTCTCTTTCCACCACCATATCCAACATTTCTCCCTCTCATCCTTCTCTTCCCCATGCATCTCTACCTCTCTCCTCTCTTTCTGCCCAATTTTCCTCTTTCTTCCTTTCCTCATGTGCACCATCTTTCTCTCTCACTCACACAATTATGCCCAACAATTCTCCCTTAGTCCCAAAATTGTGCCCCTCCCATGTCCCAACTTGCTCCTTTCCCCCCACCCCTTTCTCCCAGATCAAGTCCCCTCTCTCCTTTACTTGCTCGATCCAGGACTGCTCTCTCTTCCTTCAGGGCCATCTAGCTGAGCTGCTCCTGCCTTCAGCGGCACTTGTTGCAGGGAGTCACAGGCAGTGGTTTTTTCATGCTGCATGTGGCTACCCACAAGCCTTCCCTCCAACGTCAGCTCTGATATCGGAGAGAAGACTTCCGGGTCAGTCAAGTGCAGCATGAAAGTGCCACTGATGCATCCTTGCAACAAGTACCGCTGAACGCAGGAAGGAACAGCCCACTTGGAAGAAGGTAACTGGGATCCCCTGCTGATCCGGAAGACTTACCTCTGATGTCAGCTCTGACATTGGAGGGAAGCCTTCTGGATTGGCTCAATGGAGGGGGTAGGCAGGAAGGAGGGCATGGGATCCCCTGTGGTGGCATTGGCATCAGTGGAGGGGGGTAGGCAGGCTGGCAATAAAGAGGGCATGGGATCCTCGGAGGGTGGCCTAATGGATCATGCCAATTGGAATCTTAGGCCACTCCCAGTGCAACTGCGAATTGGGCCTAAGATTCCAATTGGCTCAGGTGTCTAAGGCCCCTCCTATGGGAGGGCCTTAAGCGCCTGGGCCAATCAGGGCTTAAGGCCCCTCCCCGGTGCACCCCACGATGCACCGGGAAGGGGCAGGCCAGCCGGCTGGATGCAGGAAGAATGCCTCTGGCCGTCCAATGATCTAAGGTGGTGGGGTGGGGGGTCTATGGGGCTCTGGGGCAAAGGGGGGGGTGGAGGGGGGCTGGGGATGTCAGAGGAGGGGCTGGTGGGGGATGCCCACTATGTTTGGTAGGGGTGTGAGGGTTCCAGCAGGAGGAATTGGGCATCCCTCCTGCTGGCGATGTACAGGTGGGGTGGAGGAAGGTTCTGGCAGGAGGGATTGGGCATTCCTCCTGCCGGCGATGTATGGGGGGTTCCAGCAGGAGGGACTGGGCATCCCTCCTGCCGTGTGATGTTCTGTGGAGGGTTTGCAGGTTCCGGGCAGGAGGGACTGGACAGGACATCCCTCCTGCCACGTGATGTATGGGGGAGGATTCACGGGTGCCAGGCAGAAGGGACCAGGCATCCCTCCTGCTGCGTGATGTTCGGGGGGGGGGGGAAAGTAGGGGGGTTCTGGAAGGGCATATTCCCGGCCGGTAGTCATCGCGGGGGGTGGGAACAAGTTGCCGCTAAACTTATCATGGTAGGGAGATCCCTTGCCGCGATAAGTTCAGCAGCAGTCCAATTCTTTAACCGGCGCCTCTGACATGGACGTTGATTAGAGAATTGGGTTCATAGGCGGGCTTAGGCGCAATTCTCTATAGGATATCCATGTGCGATTCTCAAAAGCCGCTTAGGTGGCTTTTGAGACTGGGTGTCCTATATAGAATCTCGGCCTTCATACACATGGATATCTGTTTCAGCATTTTGGAATGTCCATATGCTTTGAAAATAAGCGCCTTAATCTTTTTTTTCACTAACTTTAGGTAAAGGGAGTTACACTGATCAATCCTGTTGATAATTTAAAGTAAGAATAGTGACTGTAAGATCCTTTTCCAATCAGAAAATCAGTCGCAAAGAGAGAAGAGAATTTCATGACTGATATAATTTTGTGTGTTCCTGGATAACATGGAAACCAGATTGAACTGGTAACACTTTTTCAGGCAGTAACTGCACTCTCCAAAGAGCAGGCAAGACTGTTAATGGCTGCTGTTAACTGCTGGTCCAGAACAATTCTGATTTTAATCAGATTTAATTTAAGCTTGGGCTAAATCAGTTGGTGACTGCAGCCAAATATATATTCAGCTTTAAGATGGCTGTAATAATGTAGACCAGAATCAGACCATAAATGCAAAGCCATAGATGTTATGTCAATTCCTAATCTTCAAAACTGGATTACAGGAATGCACTCTACACAGGTCTGACTAACATAAGAACATAAGAATAGCCTTACTGGGTCAGACCAATGGTCCATCAAGCCCAGTAGCCCGTTCTCACGGTGGCTAATCCAGGTCACTAGTACCTGGCCAAATCCGAAGGAGTAGCAATATTCCATGCTACCAATTCAGGGCAAGCAGTGGCTTCCCCCATGTCTTTCTCAATAACAGACTAGGGTCTTTTCCTCCAAGAACTTGTCCAAATCTTTCATAAAATCAGCTATGCTATCCGCTCTTACCACAACTTCTGGCAACGCGTTCCAGAGCTTAACTATTCTCTGAGTGAAAAAAAATTTCCTCCCATTTGTTTTAAAAGTATTTCCCTATAACTTCATCGAGTGTCTCCTACTCTTTGTAATTTCTGACGGAGTGAAAAATTGATCCACTTGTACTCCTTTCTACTCTACTCAGGATTTTGTAGCCTTCAATCATATCTCCACTCAGCCGTCTCTTTTCCAAGCTGAAGAGCCCTAATCATTTTAGACTTTCCTCATAGGAGAGGAGTTCCATCCCATTTACCATCTGGTTCGCTGAACCTTTTCTAGCGCCATTATATCTTTCATGATATAAGGAGACCAGAATTGAACGCAATACTTGAGGTCACACCATGGAGTGATACAGGGGCATTATAACATTCTTAGTCTTGTTAACCGTCCCTTTTTAATTAATTCCTTGCATCCTGTTTACTTTTTTGGCCGCCCGCCACACATTGGGTGGAAGGTTTCATCGTATTGTCTATGATGATACCCAGATCCTTTTCTTGGGCGCTAATCCCAAAGGGTTTACACCAGTTCCAATTGATTCAGGATGCTAAAGCAAGAATGATAGAAGGTCATAAAGGTGATGTACTGTATTTTCACGCATATAACGTGCGCGTTATACACGATTTTACAAACCGTGCATAACCTTGCGCGTTATACGCGTGAGCGCGTTTTACAACTTTTTGTTTACATAGTTTCCCCCCCCGACGTCCGATTCACCCCCCCCGCAGGACCGCACGCACCCCCACCCCGAAAGACCGCTCGCACGCACTCGCACCTGCACCCCCACCCCGAAGGACTGCTCGCACGCACCCGCACCCCCACCCCGAAGGACCGCTCGAACCCCCACAGCCTCCCGACCCCCCCCCCCATCATGTAGAAGCACCTACCGTTGTCCTGCTGCTTCCTCTTGGCGGTCCCGGCCCTTCTGTAAGCCCTGCGTCTGCGCTGCTTCCTCTTCCGGCGGTCCCGCCCTTTCTCTGCCGTCGGAGAAAGGGCGGGACCGCCGGAAGAGGAAGCAGCGCAGACGCAGGACTCACAGAAGGGCCGGGACCGCCAAGAGGAAGCAGCAGGACAACGGTAGGAGCTTCTACATGATGGGGGGGTCGGGAGGCTGTGGGGGTGCGAGCGGTCCTTCGGGGTGGGGGTGCGGGTACGGATGCGAGTGGTCCTTCGGGGTGGGGGTACGGGTGCGGGTGCGAGTGCGTGCGAGTGGTCCTTCGGGGTGGGGGTGCGAGCGGTCCTGCGGGGGGGTGAATCAGATGTCGGGGGGGGCATCAGGCTTTCAGGGTGGGAACAGGACTTCAAGGGGGAGAGGAGAGTCGGGGCGGGCGAAAGGAGAGTCGGGGTGGCCAGAGGAGAGTCGGGGTGGGCGAAAGGAGAGTCGGGCGGCGACGGGAGAGTCGGGGCGGCATGCGCGGTATACGGGTGTGCGCGGTATATAAAAATTTCTTTACATAAATTACAGTTTCCCGCACGCTATACCCGTGTGCGCGTTTTACACGGGTGTGCGGTATATGAGTGAAAATACGGTAGTCATGTCACTTCTGCAAAAACTTCACTAGTTACCAGTACAGGACAGGACAGGACTAAATTTAAAACTCTATAGCTGATCTTCAAGGCAAGAAATTGGTTAGCGTACTTGAAGTATAGGATCTCCCTCAACCTAACTCCAATGTCCTCCCAAGGAGTGTCTCTCCAAAGGCCTCACATGATGTGACACCTGCCAATGAGCCTGCTCAGCATTAACTCCTACACTCTGGAATATACTCCTTGAAAGGCTTTGCTCAACACAAGATTATCTGTACTTCAGGAAGCAGGTGAAAGCTTGACTCTTTTCCTAAGCCTTTAAAGGAAGAAGCAACTTATTTGCTGGTTGCACACACACAAGGACTAACACTAACTGTATATACTGTAGCAGGACTTGTTTACCTATGCAAGCCATAGCTGAGATTATATTCATGCACCTTTCTGACATCATGTGCAACTTTCTTTAAATCCTCCTCCACCTTTACTTCAAACTCTTGTTACTCCATCTTATCTATGTGTTCTACCTTTGTCTACACCCCATGCTGCTTATTAATGTTTTATTGCATATTCTGTTTCCATACAATGTACTGTACTATTGTTTGAATATTTTTACTGCTGTAATTATCTGTTGCTTATGTTCCACTTATTCTTGCTGTATACCACCGTGGTTAAATTTCTTCAAAAAGGTGGTAAATCCTAATAAATAAGGTATTCATTGAAGAAGATGGGGGGGGGGGAGTGCAGAATCCTATGATAGTGCCTACCAAACTTTTTCAATTAGGCCATTTTAACACCTGAAAATTCACAAGACCCTAGTTGAGAACAAAACAGCAGGTTTCCCCCCTCTTCCCTCTCCCATTTCCACCTCCCTTCTTATCCATAGTAGGAATACAGAAGCAGCAGTGGTGGAAACAGTAGCCATAGACCCCAGTAATTTGCAAGGGTTTTCAATCTTAACAGGAAAATCTATCTATGAGGGGTCAGGGCCTGTGACTATTTACTGACTACCACTAGGGTCTGGATACAGTAGAGATCCAGAGGGAGGGAGATAGCTCTTTCACTTATGATATGACCCCCAGTTTAGGAATTGCTGTTCTATGAAGTTGCACAGCTTAATTTCATTGGGGCATAATAACCCTTTACCTATCAATTTTGACCTTTAAGACACAAGATATATGTCCCTTGCTTGTCCCAAGATGCCAGTTTCAATACATTATCTCAAAAGAGTTTTATGGTTGATGGTATTGAATGCTGTGGACATACTGAGAAGTCTAAGAACCATATCCTGCCCCCTGTCCACATGCATCTGAAGTGAATACAACTGAGTAGGATAGCCAGGACAGTGTCTATTTCATGACACGCATAACAACGTATCAGCAAAATTACACAGATTGTAGCATTTCCTGTCCTAACTTTGCATCTGGGAACACCTTTGCTCAATGCATGTTAGTCATCCACCAGTGGCGTTCCTAGGGGGGGGGCGGGGGGGGCGGGCCGCCCCGGGTACCAGCCCTAAGGGGGTGTTCCCGGCCTTGCCGTTCAGTCCCCCGCCACCCCCGAAGGACCGTTCGCCCCCCTGGCCTCCCCGCACCACCTATGAACAGCCGCAGCAGGATAGCGAAGTCAGCGTCAGCGATCCCTGCGCTGCTTCCTGCGCCGCGATCCCGCCCCTCCCCTGACGTCAGAGGAGGGGCGGGACCGTGGCGCAGGAAGCAGCGCAGGGATCGCTGACGCTGACTTCGCTATCCTGCTGCGGCTGTTCATAGGTGGTGCGGGGAGGCCAGGGGGGCGAACGGTCCTTCGGGGTGGGTCGGGGCATCAGGCCTTCAGGGTGGGGCGGGCGGGCAGGCAAGCAGGCTTTCAAGGGGGAGGGGGTGACAGGCAGGCATCCTTCAAGGGGGGACAGGCCTTCGGGGGGGGGGTGCAGACCTTCAAAAAAAAAAAAAAATTTTTTTACATGGGGGGGGTGCAGACCTTCAAAAAAAAAAAAATTTTTTTTACATGGGGGGGGGGGGTGTCAAAAAATGATGCGCCCCGGGTGCCACATACCCTAGGTACGCCACTGTCATCCACAAACAGGAAAAACTGATTTTTTTAAACCATTGTGAAATATTCTGACTGGAACCTCATTTTAGCAGTAATGGTCTGATTGTGGATCTTCAGCATGAGAAGAGGGGGCATCGATTTATACAGTTACGAGGAGTGTGGAATGAGTGAGGGAAAATCCTTGAATTACCTGTATGTAAAAACCACTTTGAGTGGTTTTACTATATAACATTACTACATTAGAGAATGATTATTTACTCTTTCAATTCAGGTCCATTAAAAAATTGTTGCTTGACATTTCTGGGAGTATGTAAACAGGGAAGGGACCTCATTGTTAACCTGTGCCAGGTACTTTCCAATGACTCAAGTTGACTGCTTCCTTAGACGGAACACTGGGCTTATTAATGGACCGTTGTTCCGACTCAGCCTAGCACTGTGTACAGTATGTTTTGATAATCTTTCTTTCTTTTTTATATAAATTTTTGTTACCTTGAATGCTGATTTTGGTATAAAAGATGTTGTCTTGTTCTCATCTCATCCAGCCAGTATGAAGAACTCACTGTAGCTCCGCACCATTAAGAAGTTCTTTAATGAAGTCTCTTTTCGTTTGCTGGTGCAGTCATCCATTTTGAGTATTTTAAATTATTTTAATATTGTATATCTAGGGGCTTATAAAAAATACTCGAAAAACTCAGACTGATCCAAAACACTGCTGTTTGCCTCATTTTTGGATTAAAAAAATGGGAGCATATTATTCCCTTCTATCAAAAACTTCACAGGTTACCGGTAGATTCCAGAGTTCTGTTTAAGTTTTCCTGTATTTGTTACAAAGCAGTTTTTGGGATGCTACCAGACTATCTTGCTTCTCACTTTTCTTTGAACTATTCCAACAAGAGTACACATAGACTCTATCTATTCAATTAGCCTTCTATAAAATCCTGTCAATATAAGAAGTTCTTTGACAGAATTTTCTCATTCCAGGCTGCTAAACTGAATATGTGGCTTGGAAAACCAATATTAGAGGCTACTTTCTATTCCGATTTTAGAAAATCGTTAAAGACACGTCTGTTTGACATGTTTACATCTTAGCTGTGTTACTGTTTAACTCATCCTTGTCTTATAATTGATGTATTCCAATTTTAATTGACTGTACTATTATGCCTTTTTTAACTACATTGATTGCATGTATTTTTTCTTTGTTGTTAACCGCTTCGAACCTTTCTGGTATAGCGGTATACAAAAAATAAATTATTATTATTATTATGTAGTAAGCAAAAAAAAAAAAAAAAAGGGGAGCAGAGAAGACCAGACCATGAAGCTGGAAAATATGCTCTAATAAAAACCATATATAGTGGAACCAGAAACTGGATCCAACACAGACTATTTTGGCATCAGGAGTCCTAGGAAAATAAAAATCTAATAAAAGTATAATATTAAAATATTTGACCATAAATAAATGCATTTAGCCACACAATAATTACAACAATGAAGGATCAAGAAGTTTGTACACTCCAAAATAAAATATCAAAAAGGTACTCAGGCCAACCATTAACATTAAAAAAAAAATCTTTGATACACACCTTGAAATAATCCACTAATCAGTTGACCAAAAGGTTGTATAACACAAACCAAACTCACTGTAGTGCCATAAGGGTAATGATATGACTGCTGAATTTTCTGTGACATTTCAGTGTGATCTTAGCCAGAGGTATTGGTTTGCAAGCTCCCCTTCACCTCGGTGGCAATCTGGAAGTTTGTCTCATAGCTTGGGTTTGGTTATGGTTGAGAATTTTTCTTTTCTTTCTATCTCTTCACATAGCTCTGGCAGTACGGTGAGTGGATAGAGGTTGTGGTGGATGATCTCCTCCCAATGAAAGATGGGAAGCTGGTTTTCGTTCACTCTGCTGCAGGCAACGAGTTCTGGAGTGCGCTGCTGGAGAAGGCATATGCGAAGTAAGTAGAGAGGAATTTCCAACTGGGACATTGAACACTCAAGTAAGCAGAGCTCTTTCCACAGGCTCAAAACTTTTGCTGTTCACGGCTCACTTAATGTTTCAAAATTTTTCCATGGCTCTCCAGGTCAAATGATAGTTCTGCAATCTAATACAGAGTTTCTCAACTTCTTCAAGCCAAGTACCCCCTAAGTCTAACAAACATCAGCCGAGTACCCCCACCCAAGCTCCACCTCAGACCCACCCAGGCTCTGCCCCAAATCCACCCAGGCTCCACTCCTGACCCCACCCCCATAATAATAGTATTAATCTTAATGCAATTTCTTCCATCCATTTTTCATACTCTTAATAACTCTAAAATTGACAATTGATCTACTCTTTACTTCACTAGTAACAACAATAGTGCTTCCATTGTTACCCCCTTTTAATTCTTTTGCAAGTCGCCTTATCCTTAACAACCCAAGAAATGTTAAAAGATCTACTACTTACCTCTCTAGTTAATCAGTAGTTCTCCCATTGTAACCCCCGTTTTATTAATCTTTTGTAAGCCGCCTTGAACCGCAAGGTAATGGCGGAATAGAAATCCCTAATGTAATGTAATATACACACAATATAATCTTATTAATACATAATGATAATCACAAAATTTAACAAAACACAAAGCACACTATAGACAGCAGATATAAATTCTCAAAACTGACACATTTCGATGACTAAATTGAAAATAAAATCATTTTTTCTATCTTTTGTTGTCTGGTGATTTCATGAGTCTCTGGTTGCACTTCCTTCTGACTGTGCATCCAATATTTCATTCTTTCTGCCTCCTGCATGCTTCCTCTCCTCCTCATTCCTTGCCCAAACCAACATCTCTATCTGTCCCGCCACAAGTCCAACTTTTCTTCCTTTCTCCTCCACCCCCATTGGCAACATGTCTCCCTCTCTCACTTCTCTCATTCCCTCCCTTGCTGCAAAGGGAGTAGGGAAAGAGAGAGAGAGATCCAGGGTGCATCTCTCCCACTCCCCTTACTGCCACATCCAACATTTCTCCCTCTCTCATCCCCAGGATCATGTGCAGCATTTTTCACCATTGCCCAGCAGCCCCATGCCCATTTCTCCTTCTATCACCCCTTTCCAGCACAATGCCACATCTCTCCCTCCATCACTATGTCCAATATTCCTCCCACTTGCATCCCCTTCAATCTGGCCCTCTGTTTTCTCTCCACCACCATATCCAACATTTCTTCATTTCACCCCTTTCTACCTCTTTGTTTACTCCTGGCAGAATTCTGTGCATCTCTCCATCAATTCATTCTGCTCCTGGATCCAACATCCCCTCCTTCTCCCCCTCCCCCTCCTGTGTATCTCCCTCTCCCTTTCATCCACCCCCATGCCCAACACCTCTCTTTCTCCCTTCCTTGTGCCCTGTGTCTCTATCCCCCTCCATGCACCATCTTTCCCTTCCTCTCCTCCATTATTTTCAGTTTCATCTTTTCCCCTCACCTTGCATGTCTCCCTCTACTCCCCCATTAAGTTTATTAAAAATTTGATTAATCGCTTATTCAAAATTCTCTCCTCCCCCTATGCCACCAGATTTTCTTACTCTTACCTCTTCCCCCCACGCCATTTTATTTTATATCCTGAAAATCTTCCAAACCTTCCAGTCAAATCTTGTAAATGTGGAATGGTAGATTCAGGATTTCTCAAATGTAGCAAGATGTCATCTGCATATGCAGAAACTTTGTATTCTCAGCCTGCATACGTAATACCTTGAATTTCCTCTACTTGTTGAATAGCCAATAACAAGGGTTCCAGTACTATATCAAACATCAGAGGAGATAAAGGACAACCCTGCCTAACTCCCCTTTTCAGACGAAAACCATCTGAAAGAGTATTATTTATATATAATCTAGCAAAAGGGGAGCTATACAAATTAATTCATATTAACCATTTAGAGTTATTTAGAGTTATTTCTGCGCAGACTCAGTGAAATTATAAAATTATATAACTGGCATCATTTTAAAAATCTGCTAGAAATTAAAAACTAAACCAACGTCTAAGGTATCCAATTTCTTTCAATTCATTTCTTTCAGCAATGTTGTTCCTCACAGGAAATGAATACAGGTGCCAAAACAAGTATCTTCCAATGGACTTCCATATTATCAAAATAGCCTTAATATTAATAGCCTTAATATTAATAATAATAGCCTTAATATTGCCATCAGATCATATAGAACAGGAATACTTTACAAGCAGATTTGATGAATTTATATAGTTGCAAATTTGGTATCTGCTATAATAAAATGCTAAGCGCACATGTGCACTCTTACCGCTGTGTTCCCTGATCCCTGATCTGTAGGTCTGTGACAGGTAACAGTACGCATGCGCGCATTGTTGTTCTATACTAAGGACCGGAAGCAGGTAACACGCCGCAACTCCCCCCCTGGCGCCGACCCTACCCGGCACACCCAAAACCCCCGTTACCCTCCCAGCTGACCCTCCCACCACGAGACGAACACAAACCTCCCGGCTCCAGCAGCGTTCGAGGCACAGTAAACACGCTGCTTCGCATCCTTCTACTGGCTTGATTTCCTCTGCCGCGTCCCTGATGACATCATCAGAGACGCGGCAGAGGAAATTAGGGCAGTAGAAGACCGCGAAGCAGCGTGTTTACTGTGCCTCGGATGCTGCTGCAGCTGGGAGGTTTGTTGGCCGTCTAGCAGTGGGAGGGTCGGCTGGGAGGGTCAACGGGGGTTTCGGGTGTGCCGGGTAGGGTCGGCGCCAGGTGGGGGTTAAATGGAAACATGCTGCTCAGGGGGATTGGAAGGAGGCAGGCAGGCTGGCTTCGGGGGGTGGGGGGGGTTAAATGGAAACATGCTGCTCAGGGGATGGGAGGCAGGCAGACTGGCATCAGGGAGGTGGGGGGTTTAAATGGAAACATGCTGCTCAGGGGGATGGGAGGCAGGCAGGCTGGCATCGGGGGGGGGGTAGGGGGGATTAAATGGAAACATGCTGCTCAGGGGGATGGGAGGCAGGCAGGCAGGTTGGCATTGGGGGTCAAAGTCTGGAAGATAATAATGGGGACATAGGAAGGAGGCACTGGGGGCACTAAGGACATAGGATGCACTGAGGGTACTAAGCATGACAGAGGCACTGGGGGCACTAAGGACATGGGAAGGAGGCACTCGGGGCACTAAGGACATAGGAAGGAGGCACTGGGGGCATTAAAGACACAGTACGCAGGCACTGGAGTACTAAGGACACAATATGGAGGCACTGGGGGCACTAAAGACATGGGAAGGAGGCACTGGGGGCATTATGGACACAGGAAGGAGGTACTGGGGCACTAAGGACGTAGGAAGGGGTACTAAGGACATGGGAAGGAGGCACTAGGGGCACTAAGGACATAGGAAGGAGGCATTGAGGGCACTAAGGACATAGGGAGAGACACATACAAAAAAAATGACAGACAGACAGGCAGAATGCAAGGAGAGAGAGACAAAGAAAAAAAACCCCCAGACAGACAGACATCTACTCTAGCACCCATTAATGTAATGGGCTTAAACACTAGTAGTTACATAAGTCCGTTAAAAATAAAGATTTTTAATTTAATGTTTAAGAAAACCGCCAGATCGGAGTGAAAAGAGGCAACTTGTCCTACTTTCCTATAGATCTGTCCTTTGTTTAAATCGTTACAGAGACCTCCTTCAAAACGTATTTCTTTATTTTCCGTTCAGTCAATAGTGACAATCCTCTCAGGAAATGAATATAGGCGTGCCAAACAAGCAACTTCCAATGGCATTAAGCCTAACTCGCTCTTTTGAACCAATCATGAACAAAACAGACAGTCAGCAGTAATCTAATTGGTGTAGACACAGAAAAGTTCAATTAATCACAATATTATGTTTCTGCCAATTATTCGTCCCCTTTCCACAGCTATCATATGACGTTGTTGCAGGAAGTAAAAAATTGAGGCGGGACAGGAAAGAACTAGCCAATCTGATGACAGTAAATTGGAATTCTAGACTACGCTCAGCTGCTAAGCTGTTAAACTGTCAATTTTTAACTATTTCCTACCAATGAAGCCTTGCTTGAAAGATCTTTCATCACCAGATTGTAAATTGTCATTAACATAAAATAAAACTATTTCCTGCAGACCATGATAACTGGCGAACTTTAAGTCTTTAGTCATTCTATTAGTAAATCTATTTGAATACAACAAAAATAAGTCTATCCACCTCAGTCTTTAATTCAGATTAATTTGAATAATAATAATAATAATCTTAATTCCATTGGCACCACTTGCTGTGAAATATAGTCTTTTAATTTACTTGGATCATCAAAATGTGATGTTTTAATTTGATAAGTAACCCACATTACAGCAGGAAAAAAAGACCATACTGAGCCCCTAGCTTTTTAATTGGGGTCGTAGTTGTAGAAATTGTTTCCTTGTGTCAGCAGTTCTCTTTGCAAAATCTGGAACCATTAAGATCTTTGCATCTTTGTAGTTTAAGTTTTTATTTTGCTTTGCAAACTGGAGAATTTCTAATGCTTGCTGAAATCTCAAGACGCAAAATATTAACGACCTGGGACCAGTAAAACCGTTAGTCCGTTTTACTGGAATTCTATGTGCTCTTTCCTTAAAAGGATATTTTGAAGATAGAGGTATTAACTTAGGGATAAGATTTTCAATGAAAGCCACCACGTCTTTCCCTTCTGAATTTTCAGGAAGTCCCAGTAGCCTCACATTTCTTCTATGTGCCCTGTTTTTCAAATTTTCCAGTTGTGCTAACAAATCTTGTGTTAATTTTTAAGTTTTGTGAGAATTCAGTGCAGCTATTTCTGCCCTCTCCACTCGTCCCTCCAACTTATCTAACCTGGCATTAGTACCTTCATTTTTGTTAGATAAGTTCACCACTTCTTCTATTACTATAGCTAATTTATCTGCATTGCTCTGTAACAACTGTCGTATACACCTCAGTTCCTCTCTCATATCAAGTTTATCAGGAGAATCATCAGGCAGAGGAATCCTAAACACAGTCAGCGGATCTTGTTTGCTTCGTTTTGATTTTCCATCCAAAAATGCTGTCTCAAGGTTGATTTGTTTAGATGTGGCCATAGTGGTAAAGAAAATTTGTTTTTATCCAAAAAGATTTAACTTTTGAGTTCAAAAATCAATAAAATATTGCCTAGAGAGACAGAGCTGCTCAATTACCTGTCCATTCAGTAGCGCTCTCAAGCCACGCCCCCTCTTCCATCTATTCTTTTCCTACTCATTGATCACCTAAAAATAGAGCCAATGTTAGATATGCTGGAGCACAGGCAGAAATTTGGGTTGGGGGGCCCCAAGAATCTGTCAGCATGCATAGTGTCTCCTGCATGTGAGAGCCTAAGGTAAGTGATCTGGTTGTACAACCACCACTCCCCAGGGCTGGCTCTGCATAAAAACAAGTTGCCACTAGATCAGTATTTAAATGCTGTGCACATTGTGTCTTTTTTAAACACTATCAGTGGCATTTAATTATATTCCATATAGTTAGCACCACTTTTTGAATTGTGTTTGGTACTGAATATACTTGGACAGCAGTGAATGCCTCTGGCTACAGCTATGTGGTTTAAGTTAGGGCACCCTTTTTGCTGGCCTAAATTAATCCACATAGCTTTATGGAAAATGCTGCTATTAATTGGTGGCGAGGGCCCAGCAGTATATAAAGTCTTAATAAACTGCAAATAAGCTGTAAATTGCATCCATACAGTGGCATTTTAATATGATTTATGAGAGCCTACTTTTATGCATATATACCTAAGGTGGCCATACGTCCCATTTTGAATGGACACTGGAGGGAGGGAAGGAGGAAGGCTGGCTTTGGCATGGCAGGGAAGGAGGTAGGTAGGCAGGCTGGCTTTGGGGGAGGGGGTGGGACAAAGGCCGGAAGGCAATGAGGGGGACATAGGAAGGAGGCGCTGAGGGCACTAAGTTCATGGGAAGGAGGCACTGGGAGCACTAAGGCATGGGAAGGAGGCACTGGGAGCACTAAGGACATAGGAAGGGGCACTAAGGACATGGGAAGAGGCACTAAGGACATAGGATGGAGCACTGGGAACACTAAAGAAATGGGAAGGAGGCACTGGGGGCGCTAAGGACATAGGAAGGAGGCACTAGGGGGTACTAAGGACATAGGAAGGAAGGAGGGAGGGAATAGAAAGGGACAATTGTTTCAGTTGTGATCGGAATAAAGTTAGAGCATGTTTGTCATTGGCCATTGCTAAAACTGCTTTGCTATTGGTTGGTGTCCCATGATATATTCACCAAGCATCAGTGGAACACAAAGCCTTCAAACCTCTGGTCACATGACACTAGACTCTATCCTGTAACATTAATACTACTTGTCACAAGACTTCTAAATCCATCCTACTTTTTTCCCCTTCTATAGGGCCAATGGTAGCTATGAGGCACTTTCTGGAGGAAGTACTTCAGAGGGCTTTGAGGATTTTACAGGTGGTGTGACAGAGTGGTATGAGCTTCGGAAGCCTCCCAGTGACCTGTACCAGATCATCCTGAAGGGCTTGGAGAGGGGATCCCTCATGGGATGTTCTATTGATGTAAGTATGAGAGTAGGACTTTGTGCATTTAAGGCCTAAGTTCAAACACACAAAGCATGATCGCCCCTCTTTCTGAGTAGTATTACAAAGTGCAAAAGACATTGGAACACTCACTATAGGGACTTTAGAACTGGACTATATAGCAAGCTTCAGGCTCTCTTTGATCTTCATTAGTTTTTTTTTAGAGGGAAGGGCCATTTTGACCACAAATAAAAACCATTCAGTGTGAGACCAAAGACTGTTGAGCAATAAGTGATGCAGCCAACACAGCTAGTCAGGCATCCTCAGAGCAACTGATATAATATCAGTTTATGATAGCTCTGTCCTCTTCAACACTTGCTTCCTCCAGAAATACTCTCTATTCCCAACACTTACTCACTCTCTTCCCCTGTCCATCTTCTACCCATTCCTGCCAGACTCGGTCTCTACCTGTGCCTTCCAGCAACTTGCTTCCATCATCCTGCCCCATCTCTATCCTTCCCAAGTTGACTCTTACTCTAGTTTAACACCCCTCACCTTCTATGAAGGCACTACTTCTCAACATCATTTTAACTACATACTATAGAACTTAGCCAGAATGTCTCAGCTTCTTCCCCATACTCTCCCTATAGGAGGACGTCTCACTTATTTCTACAACCATTAGATTCTTATAACAACTGACCGTTGGGTTCTACAAATAGTGAGACAGGACTATGCCCTCTGATTTCAGAAAAGACCTCCAAATTGTCCTCCATGAGAGTCAATTTTCATCTCTCAGTAGAAGACCCTCCTTCAGCAGATCCTCTCAGCCCTTCTCCAGTTCAATGCCATAGAACCAGTTGCTTTGCAGAAGAAGGGCAAAGGTTCTACTCCAACTACTTCCTCATGTCCATTGTTTTAGATTTTGCCCTCCTCTTTTTATCATTGTAAATCGCCTAGAATTTTAGATAGGCGTTTAATCAAATTTTAAATAAAACTTGAAACTTGAAACTCATACCAAAAAAGACTGGAGAACTCCATCCAATTGTAGATCTCTGTGCTCTCAACAAATACTGGTGAAGGAGAAATTTCAAATGATTACTCTGGGAACCTTACTATCCCTTCTGGAAAAGAATGACTGGCTTTGAAAATAATAGTAAATATTGAAGAACTAAGGGCAGTACTGGGCAGACTTGCACAGCATGCCTTTGTATATGGCCTTTTGGTTGAGGGAGGGCTTCAATGGCTGGGAGGGCTGGGGAGGGCTTCAATGGCTGGGAGGGCTGGGGAGGGCTTCAATGGCTGGGAGGGCTGGAGTGAGCTTTGACGCAGACTTCAGTAGTTGGAACCCAAGCACAGAACCGGGTAGAGCTTTGGATTCATGCCCAGAAATAGCTAAGGAAAAAAAAAATTGAATTGAATCAGGTTTGGGCAGATTGGATGGACCATTCGGGTCTTTATCTGCCGTCATCTACTATGTTACTTTGTTCTCTAGACCTCAAAGAAGCATACACAAGCATCCCTAAACTCCCAACCCACAAGAAATACTTCTGTTTTCGGATAGGGACACGCTACTTCCAATACAAGGTGCTTCCATTTGGACTGGCGTCAGCACCCAGAGTGTTTATGAAATACTTAGTGGTAGTAGCAGCCACCTCCAGTCTTGTGGCTTTCATGTGTTCCCTAATCTGGATGACTGGTTGATCAGGACCCCTACACCTCATTCAGCTCAGCTAGCCATGAATTCAACTGTATGTCTTCTATAGATTCTTGGATTTACAGTCAATTAAGACAATTCTCACTTAGAACCCACTCAAACTCTGGAGTTCAAAGGAGCACTTCTGGCTACAACTCAGATTCATGCCTTTCTACTTCAAAAAAGGCTCAACAATCTAATGCAGATTTGGCAGAAAGTCTCCAATACATCACTGCATACCAAATAGAAGCATAGAAACATAGAGACATGATGGTTAAATGGCCTATCTACCGTATTTTCGCGGATATAACGCGCGCGTTATACGCGTTTTTACCTACCGCGCATACCCCTCGCGCGTTATATGCCTGAGCGCGGTATACAAAAGTTTTTAAACATAGTTCCCACCCCGCCCGACGCCCGATTCACCCCCCCAGCAGGACCGCTCGCACCCCCACCCCGAACGACCGCTCGCACGCGCTCCCACCCGCACCCGCATCCACGATCGGAGCAAGAGGGAGCCCAAGCCCTCTTGCCCGGCCGACTCCCCGACGTCCGATACATCCCCCCCGGCAGGACCACTCGCACCCCCACCCCGAAGGACCGCCGACTTCCCGACAATATCGGGCCAGAAGGGAGCCCAAACCCTCCTGGCCACGGCGACCCCCTAACCCCACCCCGCACTACATTACGGGCAGGAGGGATCCCAGGCCCTCCTGCCCTCGACGCAAACCCCCCTCCCCCCCCAACGACCGCCCCCCCCAAGAACATCCGACCGCCCCCCCAGCCGACCCGCGACCCCCCTGGCCGACCCCCACGACCCCCCCACCCCCCTTCCCCGTACCTTTGGTAGTTGGCAGGACAGACGGGAGCCAAACCCGCCTGTCCGGCAGGCAGCCAACGAAGGAATGAGGCCGGATTGGCCCATCCGTCCTAAAGCTCCGCCTACTGGTGGGGCCTAAGGCGCGTGGGCCAATCAGAATAGGCCCTGGAGCCTTAGATCCCACCTGGGGGCGCGGCCTGAGGCACATGGGCCCAACCCGACCATGTGCCTCAGGCCGCGCCCCCAGGTGGGACCTAAGGCTCCAGGGCCTATTCTGATTGGCCCACGCGCCTTAGGCCCCACCAGTAGGCGGAGCTTTAGGACGGATGGGCCAATCCGGCCTCATTCCTTCGTTGGCTGCCTGCCGGACAGGCGGGTTTGGCTCCCGTCTGTCCGGCCAACTACCAAAGGTACGGGGAAGGGGGGTGGGGGGGTCGTGGGGGTCGCGGGTCGGCTGGGGGGGCGGTCGGAGGTTCTTGGGGGGGGGCGGTCGTTGGGGGGGGAGGGGGGTTTGCGTCGAGGGCAGGAGGGCCTGGGATCCCTCCTGCCCGTAATGTAGTGCGGGGTGGGGTTAGGGGGTCGCCGTGGCCAGGAGGGTTTGGACTCCCTTCTGGCCCAACTACACAAAGGTACGGGGAAGGCGGGTGGGGGTGTCGTGGGGGTCGGCCAGGGGGGTCGCGGGTCGGCTGGGGGACGGGCGGAGGGTCTTGGGGGGGGGCGGGCGTTGGGGGGAGGGGGTTTGCGTCGAGGGCAGGAGGGCCTGGGATCCCTCCTGCCCGTAATGTAGTGCGGGGTGGGGTTAGGGGGTCGCCGTGGCCAGGAGGGTTTGGGCTCCCTCCTGGCCCGATATTGTTGGGGAGTCGGCGGTCCTTCGGGGTGGGGGGTGCGAGTGATCCTGCCGGGGGGGGGATGTATCGGACGTCGGGGGGGGGCATCAGGCTTTCAGGATGGGGACAGACCTTCAAGGGGGGACAGGACTTCAAGGGGGGACAGTGCACGGAAAGTCAGGGGGGGTGAACGGAGAGTCGGGACAGCGCACGGAAAGTCAGGGCAGTGCACGGAAGTCTGGGGGGTGAACGGAGAGTCGGGACAGCGCACGGAAAGTCAGGGCAGTGCACGGAAGTCAGGGGAGGTGAACGGAGAGTCGGGACAGCGCACGGAAAGTCAGGGCGGGCGAAAGGAGCGTCGGGCATCATGCGCGGTATACCCGTGAGCGCGGTATACAAAAGTTTTTGTACATATCATCGTGATTTCTGCGCGCTATACCCGTGTGCGCGTTTTACACGGGTGCGCGTTATATCCGTGAAAATACGGTAGTCTGCCCATCCACAGTAACCATTATCTCTTTCTCTCTCCGAGAGATCCCACGTGTCTATCCCAGGCCCTTTTGAATTCAGACACAGTCTCTGTCTCCACCACCTCTTCTGGGAGACTGTTCCATGCATCTATCACCCTTTCTGTAAAAAAGTATTTCCTTAGATTACTCTGGAGCCTATCACCTCTTAACTTCATCCTATGCCTTCTCATTGCAGAGTTTCCTTTCAAATAAAAGAGACTCAACTCATGCGCATTTACATTACATAGGTATTTAAATGTCTCTATCATATCTCCCCTCTCCCGCCTTTCCTCCAAAGTATATAGATTGAGATCTTTGTCTGTCCCCATACGCCTTGTAATGAAGACCACATACATAAGAAATGCCTCCGCTGGGTCAGACTTGAGGTCCATCGCGCCCAGCAGTCCACTCACGCGGCAGCCCAACAGGTCCAGGACCTGTGCAGTAAATTTCTATCTATACCCCTCTATCCCCTTTTCCAGCAGGAATTTGTCCAATCCTTTCTTAAACCCCAGTACCGTACTCTGCCCTATAACGTCCTCTGGAATTGCATTCCAGGTGTCCATCACACGTTGTGTAAAGAAGAACTTCCTAGCATTTGGTTTGAATCTGTCCCCTTTCAACTTTTCCGAATGCCCTCTTGTTTTTTTATTTTCTGAAAGTTTGAAGAATCTGTCCCTCTCTACTCTCTCTATGCCCTTCATGATCTTGTAAGTCTCTATCATATCCCATTTTAGTTGCCTTCCTCTGGACCGACTCCATCCTTTTTATATCTTTTTGATGGTGCGGCCTCCAGAATTGTACACAATATTCTAAATGAAGTCTCACCAAAGTCTTATATAGGGGCATCAATACCTCCTTTTTCCTACTGGCCATACCTCTCCCTATGCAACCTAGCATCCTTCTAACATACAATCACACCCAAGTCCCGCTCTTCTGTCGTGCACATAAGTTCTTCACCCCCTAAACTGCACCGTTCCCTCAGAATTTTGCAGGCTAAATGCATGACCTTGCATTTCTTAGCATTAAATTTTAGCTGCCAAATTTCAGACCATTCTTCAAGCTTTGCCAGATCTTTCTTCATGTTATTCATGCCTTCCTGGGTGTCTACTCAATTGCAGATTTTGGTATCATCCGCAAAGAGACAAATCTTACCAGACAGCTCTGCAGCAATATCGTTTATAAAAATGTTAAAAAGAACAGGCCCAAGAACAGAACCTTGAGGCACACCACTGGTAACATCCCTTTCCTCAGAGCGATCTCCATTGATCACTATCCTCTGTCGCCTTCACCTCAACCAGTTCTTGACCCAGCCCGTCACTTTGGAACCCATCCCGAGAGCACTCAGTTTATTTATTAGATGTCTTTGTGGAACACTGTCAAAGGCTTTGCTAAAATCTAAATACATCACGTCTAGCACACATCCTCTATCCAATTCTCTGGGCACCCAATGATACATCCTCTAGGCTACAAGTCATCCACAGTTCACATGACTCTATTTGCACATTTACATCTCAGAGAACCTCAATGGACTCTGTCAATCCAATGGTCTCAGTCCTCCGGAGCACTATCCCCCCAAAATACAAATAACCTCAGACCTATGGCTGTTACCGACCAATCTTTTCAGAGACCTTCTATTCCACCATACTCATCCTACATCAGAAAATATTAACAACTGATGCTTTCATGTTTGACTGGAGACGACCCTCATACTCAAAGCAGCTGGACTTTTCACGAGAAAACTCTCCGGACAACACAGAATTAGCTTCATCCAGTTCCATATATCCCTCTGGGCAGACTCCCTACTATCAGAAAGCTCTGTCAAGAAATCTTCCTTCATTTCTACTTCTGGGTAATCAACTATACATTCTGAGAGTTGTCTGACCTGTTTTCTTTGCTGTGCTGGATTCTTCCTTTGCTAATGTGGTTGTGGAACAGGTTTCAACACATGAGACTGCTCAGTGTAACTACTGCTGGTGTTCTGCTGTGTTCCCTCCTCCTGCCTTTACTAGGCCTGAGGAAATGAGAAACAGATATGGGCTGTTCCCTAATTACCTGCTTGCTGGTGTGTGCACTGTGTTTCCCTAAATTGGTCTCCTGCTTGCTGCTAGGTATGATCTGGTTATCAACACCACTAGGAACTCTGCCTCCAGGCTTAATGGTTCCCCCCAGGTCTGATTTTAACTTACTGAACCATGGTCTAGGTAAAAATAAATAGGTTATAGGCTGCTTGATTCCTCAGTCTTGCCAGTGTGTGCCTTTTCCTTATCCCCTGTTCTAGGTTGTGACATAGGACTAAACTTGAAAACTGTTTTGATTTTTCCTGCCTTACCCCAGGAATAGGTTTCTCTGAGCTTGCACTTGCAGGCACAGGAACTTCCCTGTGATAATATGTATACTCTGGAGGAAAGAAGCAGACATTTCCTTGAAAGGTATTAATCTACAAACAAATCTGTTTCAGAGGTGGAAAAGTGGTAAAACTAGAGGACAAAATATGAGATTGTGTGGTGGTAGACTTAGGAAATACTTCTTCATGAAGAGGGTGGTGGATACCTGGAATGCCCTCCCTGTAGAGATGGTGGAGGCAAAAACAATGAAGGAGTTAAAAAATGTGTGGGATAGACACAAGGTATCCCTAAATAGAAAGAGGATGGTATCCACACAAAACTTGACAGATCAAAAACTATATCTTCATTTATGATGCACAGGAATGGTGCTTGCATGGAAGCCCAGCAGCGGGGAAATGAAGACAGTGCCGGGTGGACTTCTACAGTTTGTGTCCCGTATATGGAAAGTCTGATCAGAAGGGTCTTGAGTTAGCTTTGATGATGACTCCAGCAGTGGGGCAGTGTAGCTGATGCCAGCCAGATTTCTACGGTCTCTATCTCATATGGATCAAGAGCTATTATGTGTATTTTATACCACATTCAAATCGTCTGAATACGGGTCTTACCTATCTTGGGAGGGAAGGAGGGAGACATCTTATACTGGAACTTAGCAAGTAAAATAAATAATTACTCATTTGTTTCTTCAACATTGCTTTGGGAATGAATGTGACTGTTGGGCAGACTGGATGGACTACAAAGGTCTTTTTCTGCCGTCATTTACCATGTTACTATGTCACATCAATCTCCTCGAGCTCCAAGTAATCAAAAACACTCTGTGCACAAGTAGTACCCATTCAAGCTGCCAACCTAGTAGCCATGTATTATGTGAACAAACAAGGAGGTCCGAGGTCTCGCCCACTTTGCCAAGAAGTGATTGAAATTTGGTCCTGGGTTATACCTCGCAGCATATTCCTCAAAGCAGTTTATCTATCAGGGAAACAGAATATCTTAGCGGATAGGTTGATCAGACTCCTTCAACCTCATGAGTGGTCCTCAATTCAGCTGTTTTACGTCAGGTATTCAATGATTGGGGAACTCCACAGACAGATCTCTTTGCATCTCCCCATAATCACAAGTTTCCAGTCTTTTGTTCCAGAATCTATACTCCCAATTGTCTGGAGTTAGATGCTTTTCTCCTCGACCAGCAAGACAACTTCCTTTATGCTTTCCCTTCAATCCCTCTACTCGGGAAAACTCTGCTCAAACTTCGCCAGGAACAGGCCACCATAATACTCATAGCATCTCGATGGCCATGCCTACCATGGTTCCCTCTCCTTCTACAACTCAGCAAAAGGGAACCCATCAGACTACCAATCTTTCCAGTGTTGCTGACACAGAACGAAGGATCTCTACTCCATCCCATTCTATGCTTGCTAGCACTCACAGCATGGTATCTCTCACCCAGCAAGTAGACACTTTTTCACACTTTCTGCATCAGTGTCAGCTGTCATTGAAGCTTCTAGCAAACCTTCCACACAGTGCTGCTATCATTTCAAGTGGACTCGCTTCACAGTCTGGTGTAATCTCCATTCACTGGATCCAATCACTTGTCCTCTCCCATCAGTTCTGGACTACCTTCTACATCTTTCAAACTCTGGTCTCAAAACTTCAGTCAGAGTTCATCTTGGTGGTATTACACTTCTAGATAAAAACCAATCATCAGTACATCCTTTAGTCTCCAGATTCATGAAAGGCCTTTTCCATGCTAAACCACCAATCAAATCTCCTCAAGTTGCTTGGGATCTTAAAGTTATACTTTCCTCTTTGATGAAGCCTCCATTTGAACCACTTTCAACAACATCTCTTAAACTTCTAACTTGGAAAGTAGTTTTTTGGTTTTTTAAATGATTTTTTTAAATTAAAGATCGTCATAGAAACCATATACAATAAATTCTAGTCTGCAAGTTGAGTCAGGGTGGTTCTTCATAATCATCCAAAGTTCCTCCCCAAAGTTGTCTTGGAATAACATTTATGCACTGTTGGAACACATTCACTAGGAACATTAAAAACTTCAGTCAACTAGTTCATAAACATCTCCTTAGTAGAAAATACTGGAAGTTTTGGTAAATTAATCTTAAGTTGTAACTTCTGACAGAGTTCTCTAAGTTCTCAACTTTAGCTTGGAGAAATAAATTAATTTGCATCAAAGCAGTCTCCATAGATTGAACCCTCATTTTGATCTCTTCCAACTTTTTTGCCTTATTTCTCAATTGACTAATAGCTACTACTTTCTTGTTCACCATGAACTCAAGCTCCTGCAGATTTTGTCCGAGTTTAGCATGATGAAGAGGAAAAGTTTTCTCCAGGTCAGAAATAGCCTTCCAGATAGTTTCCAGGGAGCAGACCTCCTGCCAGTTTAAAGCAAAGGATTACTGAAGACAAATCTGCAATTCTAATGGCTTCAGCATCAGCAACTTTCACATTCTCCAAAGGGATGTCTGGGGCCTGAATCAGAAGAATCATTTTATTTATGTTGACTGCTGGCTTTCAAACCACTCATTTTTGCAGCTCCTTCCAGCAAGCATAGCTGGTCAGGCCTCAGCACTGATCTCACCCTGTTAGGCCACAAATGTAGTTACTGACCTTCCTGTAGCAGTTCCATTGGAGGAACCCTCTGCTATGAGCTTAGATGCCTTCAGTTCAGAAGTCTCTACCAGTACTCTTGTAACAGCCCCATTGGACACCTATCAGAGTCTATTTTCATGCCTTAGACACCACAAGAAATTGTCTTTCAAGCCTTCTGAAGGTAAGGCAGAGACTTCCAAGGGAAAAACTTTTGCCTTCCTTTTATGTTTGACTTTTAAGGCAAACATTTTAGAAGGAAAAAAGTAGCAACTGAGCGGATTCAACAAGCAGCTACTGTTTTGGGTCTCCCAGGCATTAAGATGATACCTTTTATATTGGTCTAACAGTACAGTTTTTGAGTAGCTTTCAAAGGCCAGAACCTCCTTTCTCAAGCAAAAGATGACAAATCCTTAAGTGAAACATGAAGCATTCCAATGATGATGAATTCAAGGGGAAAGAGGAAAAGGGGTGAGGGGGGAGATACAGGGAAATGTGGATGGGTGATCAGAAGGTGACAAAATAAGTATACTGTAATTGTATGGTTTATAAAGTCATAGGAAACCCAAATTTTTGTTAAGACACCAATGAGACAGAACTTAACAAAGACCTGGATTTCCTATAATTAAGGTTACCATATTTAGAGAGCAAAAACCTGGACAAATGGCCCTGCCCGGCTCCACCTCCAGACCCGCCTGGTTCTGCCTTCAGAACTGCCCAGTTCCGCCTCTAGACCTGCCCAGTTCCGTCCCTCACAGCCATGCCCCTACAAAGCCCCCTCTCTTCCTGATGAGCTCCGGCTGCTGCGTCTGGAGGGCTTCGAGCATGGGCAGATGTGTGTGACATCATCCGCATATGCTCAGAGGCCCTCCACATGTGACTGGAGCTCATCAGGGCTTTCCAAATCCCGGACAAACTGCCGGGTTTTGTAAAGTCCGTCCAGGAAGCCGGACAGTCCTCTAAAAAGAGGACATATCCATCTGGTAACCCTACCTGTAATATTATACACCATAAGAACATAAGAATTGCCGCTGCTGGGTCAGATCAGTGGTCCATCATGCCCAGCAGTCCGCTCATGCGGTGGCCCTCCAGTCAAAGACCAGCGCACCTAACTGAGACAAGCCCTACCTGCGCACGTTCTTATTCAGCAGGAACTTGTCTAACTTTGTCTTGAATCCCTGGAGGGTGTTTTCCCCTATGACAGATTCTGGAAGAGCGTTCCAGTTTTCCACCACTCTCTGGGTGAAGATGAACTTCCTTACGTTTGTACGGAATCTATAAAAACCATAAAATTCTACTGCTTTGTCACCATCTGATCGCCCAATCATCTCTCTCTTTCTCACCTCCTCAATCCCTCCTACCTTTTCTCTTGGAACTGTCATTGGAATGCTTTTATGTTTCACTTATATATTCAGATATTGTCATCTTTTGCTCAAACTGTCCTGATAACCATATGACTGTGGAGGTCTCTGCATTTAGAATTAAATTGTTCTAACCAATTATTTATTTATTTTAGGTATTTACGCATCTCTTTCTGTTGTACATTAAGATTAATAATTGCTGCCTCGTGATTGTTCCCCCACAAATACTAGCAATTGAATGTCATCTGCAAAAATGATCCTATGTGAGTGAAATACATCATATAACTCAGTACTGATTATACAGTGTGACTGCATTGGAGTCTTTGCTGTGCTTCTTTTCAAAGACAGATGTATCCAAGGCTTCTAGGTGCTCTAGTCTTTCTGTTTCTTGTTTCAGATCACCAGTGCTCATGACATGGAAGCTGTCACATTTAAAAAGCTGGTGAAGGGCCATGCCTACTCGGTCACAGGAGCATCACAGGTAATTCCCTGCTGTCTCTCGATAGAGTATGTTGCACGAACACTCAGCCCCTCTGCAAAGTTTACATATTTTACTCATCATATATACGGTATAAGGTGCCTTACTGGAAAATACGTCTTTGTCAGGGAGAACATATGAGCAATTTTAAAATCCAGTGGCTTGCTCGCACATTTTCAATTTTGAAATCTATGGCCTGCAAGCATATTTCAGGGACATTCTATGGAAAATTAAGAGTCCAGTCTTGCTGCAGGTACAAAGTCCACAGCTGAAACCACCTATGGCGGCTGCCAAATATAACTTCTCCCTGCCCCTTTTTGCAGCTTGTAAATGCACCTTACACTTTCTTACTAAATGGGTAGGGAAAAATTTTGAAAATTGCCTGTCACATGATTTAGGAAGAGAAGAGTATAGTGGCTGGTCCCCAAGGAATAGGAGAAATAATAAGTCATAGCACAAAACATTCTGGGCATTCTGTTCTGCAGAGGATCCTGGCTCATCCTGGGCTTTCAAGAATGAGGACCTGGAGTAGCCTAGTGGTCAATGCAGTGACCTGAGAACCTGGGGAACTGGGTTCAATTCCCACTGCAGGTCCTTGTGACCTGGGCAAGTCACTTAATCCTCCATTGCTTCAGGTACAGAAAATTAGTACCTTATATAATATGTAAACTGCTTTAAATGTAACTATATGAAGTCCCATCCCCTTTCATGAAGGGCTTCAGGCAATTCTCAGATTCGAGTCAAGGGGATCTGTGACAGGGTGGAGTACCTGTCACTGGCCAGTGGAGGGAGCCCGAGTGGAGAGCTGATTTGCATGAGAGCCGCAAGTGTTGGATTCAGGGCCACCATCAGGGCAATACTACCAGTCCTGCATTCAGGGGCCCGGGCTCCCCCAGGGTCCTAGGCAGTGTTCTAAGGCAGGGGCGCCAGTAGCTTGCCAAGGCAAAGTGAGTCGATCACCCAGGACTCACTTTGTCTTGGCGATCTAATCTATCGGGCCGATCAGTCTTCCTCTCCCCGACGTCAATTCTGCAGTCGGAGAGGAAGTTCGGGCCAGCCAATCGCTGCCTGGCTGGGCGGAACTTCCTTTCCGATGGCAGAATTGACGTCGGGGAGAGGAATGCTGGTCGGCCCGAAGCAGGGAGAGCATGCGTCGGTGTCGGCTTTGGGGCCTGTTATCCATTGGTGGGTCCTGTTCCCCGATGGCAGCGGCAGTGGCAGTGACTTGGGGAACGGCAGGGAGAAAGAAAGAAAGGGGGCAGGCAGGGAGTCAGAAGGAAAGAAGAGAAACAGAAAAAAAGAAAGGGGGCATGAAGAGAGGAAGAAAAAGTTGGGGGAGGGAATGAGGTGTGGAGGAGAGAAAGCATACAGGCTGATAGAAGGGAAGAAAGATTGGATGCACAGTCAGAAGAAGAAAGTGCAACCAGAGACTCATGAAATCACCAGACAAGGTAGGAAAAATGATTTTATTTTAAACTAGCTGATGCCCCGGCGTTGCATGGGTATTTAATTATAGCAATAACACTGTAAATGGATTCAAATAAAGATACTTTATAGTGGTGAATGAAATTATTTTTTTACAGCTTAATAAAAAGTACAATATTCAAATTATAATGTGAAATATTTGACAAAATGAATACAATACAACTAACGCAAAACGTGATTATAAACAACATTTTTAGTTTCACCTCCTGGAGCAAGAACATATAAATTGCTGGGCGAACCCAGCCTTGAGCAAGCAACATAGAGTTGTGGGCCGCAAGACCCCCAGAACATATCACCCCAGGTAGTGAGGGATCTGCATACCAAGTTTCGTTCAAATCGGTCAAGCCGTTTTTGAATTGCTGTGAGAATGGCAGCTTTTTACATTTTTTCCATTGACATGAATGGGTGAAATCTGATTTTATGTTTGTAGCTCTGCCCACGTGTGCAGGTGGGCCACGAGACCCCCAGAACATATCATCCCAGGTAGTGAGGGATCTGCATACCAAATTTCGTTCAAATCGGTCAAGCCGTTTTTGCGTGATCGCGGTACATACACATACACATACATACACACATACATATCTCCGATTTTATATATATAGATTTAGCAAAGTGGAGGCAGTATTACCACAGTTTTCAAAGGAATTTGCCCAAATAACTTAATAGTTAACTGGGTAAATTCCCAGAGATGAAAACTTCCCTTCACTTACTATGCACAGTTCTGAATTTATATCTGCTGTCTATATTTTACAATATGGTCCCCTTTTACTAAACCGCAATAGTGGTTTTTAGCGCAGGGAGCCTATGAGCGTCAAGAGCAGCGCTGGGCATTCAGCGCAGCTCCCTGCGCTAAAAACTGCTATTGTGGTTTAATAAAAAGGATGGAGGGTATATTTGTCTATTTTTGTATGGTTGTTACTGAGGTGACAATGCATAGAGTCATCTGCCTTGACCTCTTTGAAAAAATCCCAGAATAGGAATGATAATTAACATTTTCTCAGCGTATAGTGTGCTTTGTGTTTTTTAATTTTATTGTTGGTAGATCATTTTGACTTGGTCATTTTAAAGTAGCTCACAAGCTCAAAAAGTTTGGGCACCTCTGAGCTAGAGCGTTGAAACTGTGTATTTCTATTTTATCCCCCCTTTTACAAAACTGTGGAGCGTTTTTCAGCGCCAGCCGTGGTGGTAGCAGCTCTGATGCTCAGAATTCTATGAGCGTCAGGGCT
Organism: Geotrypetes seraphini; assembly: GCF_902459505.1. Lineage (NCBI taxonomy): Eukaryota > Metazoa > Chordata > Amphibia > Gymnophiona > Dermophiidae > Geotrypetes > Geotrypetes seraphini. Next base: position 67,783,354 of record NC_047091.1, on the reverse strand, counting down.
GTTACCACTGTGGCTAAAATCCACACTACAGTTTTGTAAAAGAGTGAGGGGTTAGTTTGTGATGACATATTCCATACTAGGCGAAGGTGTTTTCTGTGTTCTGTGTGTTCGAAAGACATGGTTTTCTGTTAGGATTGACGGTGTAGGATTGATCTGTGCTGGTCTGGCTTGTTTAGTTTTACAATGGGTGTATTGATGTACTGCTCACTGCAATATGTAAGATGCTGCCTTTTCCTAGGTACTCATGTGTGACGTGTGGTTTGTTACTAAAAATCATGTTTTTCTTACAGATGGGGGGGGGGGGGTGCCAAAAAATGATGGGCCCCAGGTATTACATATGCTACGTACGCCACTGTATGTAAAGATACCAGAAAGCTGGCGTAGCAAAAGAACATAAGAACATAAGAAGTTGCCTCCACTGGGTCAGACCAGAGGTCCATCCTGCCCAGCGGTCCGCTCCCGCGGCGGCCCATCAGGTCCGCGACCTGTGAAGTGGTTTCTGACCATTTCTTTAACCTACCTCAAGTTCTATCTGTACCCCTCTATCCCCTTTTCCTTCAGGAACCTATCCAAACCCTCCTTGAACCTCTGTACAGATTTCTGGCCTATCACATCCTCCGGAAGCGCGTTCCATGTGTCCACCACCCTCTGGGTAAAAAAGAACTTCCTAGCATTTGTTCTAAACCTATCCCCCTTCAATTTCTCCGAGTGGCCCCTAGTGTTTGTGGCTCCCCTCAGTTTGAAGAATCTGTCCCTATTCACTTTCTCTATGCCCTTTAGGATTTTGAAGGTTTCTATCATGTCCCCTCTAAGTCTCCTTTTCTCCAGGGAGAACAGCCCCAGCATTTTTAACCTGTCAGCGTATGAAAAATTTTCCATACCTTTTATCAGTTTAGTCGCTCTCCTCTGCACTCCCTCTAGTACCGCCATGTCCTTCTTTAGGTACGGCGACCAGTATTGAACACAGTACTCCAGGTGCGGGCGCACCATTGCGCGATACAGCGGCATGATGACTTCCTTCGTCCTGGTTGTGATACCTTTTTTGATGATGCCCAGCATTCTGTTTGCCTTCTTTGAAGCTGTCGCACACTGCACCGATGGTTTCAGTGATGTGTCGACCATCACCCCCAGGTCCCTCTCAAGGTTACTCACCCCTAGAAGTGTTCCCCCCATTTTGTAGCTGAACATCGGGTTCTTTTTCCCTACATGCATGACCTTGCATTTCTCCACGTTAAAACTCATTTGCCACTTTTTTGCCCAGTCTTCCAATCTCGTTAGGTCCCTTTGCAGGTCTTCACAGTCTTCCGTGTTTCTAACCCTGCTGCAGAGTTTGGTGTCATCAGCAAATTTGATAACCTCACATTTTGTCCCCGTCTCCAGATCGTTAATAAATATATTGAATAGTAGAGGTCCCAGCACCGACCCCTGTGGAACTCCGCTCGTGACCCATTGCCAGTCTGAGTATTGGCCCTTTACTCCAACCCTCTGTTTCCTGCCTGCCAACCAGTGTTTGATCCATCGGTGGATATCCCCTTGCACCCCGTGGTTCCACAGCTTTTTAAGTAGCCGTTCGTGAGGTACCTTGTCGAAGGCTTTTTGGAAGTCAAGGTAAATGATGTCTATGGATTCCCCCTTATCCATCTGGCTGTTTATTCCCTCAAAGAAGTACAGCAAGTTCGTGAGGCATGACCTTCCCTGGCAGAAGCCATGCTGGCTCGCCTTCAGTTGTCCATTGTTTTCTATGTGTTCGCAGATTGTGTCCTTTACCATTGCTTCCATCATCTTTCCCGGAACCGAGGTCAAGCTCACAGGCCTGTAGTTTCCCGGGTCACCCCTTGATCCCTTTTTAAAGATGGGCGTGACATTTGCTATTTTCCAGTCCTCTGGAATCTCCCCAGTTTTTAGGGAGAGGTTACATATTTGGCGAAGTGTCTCTGCTATTTCGTTTCTCAGTTCTTTTAGTACCCTTGGGTGGATGCCGTCCGGGCCCGGTGATTTGTCACTCTTTAGTCTGTCTATCTGCCTGAGGACATCCTCTTTGCTTACCTCTAGTTGTACCAGCCTTTCGTCGTGTTCTCCGCTTATAATCACCTCGGGTTCTGGGATATTGGATGTATCCTCTCTGGTGAAGACTGACGAGAAGAATTTGTTTAACCTGTCAGCTATCTCTTTTTCCTCCTTTATCGCTCCTTTCCTGTCTCCGTCGTCCAGTGGTCCCACTTCCTCTCTGGCTGGTTGTTTCCCTTTCACATACCTGAAGAAGGGTTTGAAGTTTCTTGCTTCTCCTGCCAGTCTTTCCTCATATTCTCTCTTTGCTTTCTTGACCTCTCGATGGCATTCTTTCTGGTGTCTTTTGTGCTCTTCTTGGTTTTCCTTTGTTGGTTCCTTTTTCCATTTTTTGAAGGATGATTTCTTGTTGCTTATCGCCTTTTTAACTGCAGTAGTTATCCATGCTGGGTTTCTAGTTCGATTTTTTTTGCACCCTTTCCTAAACCTTGGGATGTACAGGTCTTGCGCCTCGAGCACTGTGCCTTTAAGCAGTGTCCAGGCTTCCTTTACGGTCTTCACTTTCCCTGGGCTGTTGCTGAGCTTTTTTCCCACCATTTTCCTCATGTCTTTGTAGTTTCCTTTTCTGAAGTTGAGTGCTGTCGTTGTGGTTCTTTTCGCCTTTGATGTTCCCATGTTTAATTTGTATTGGATCATGTTGTGATCGCTGTTCCCTAATGGTGCTATTACCACCACTTCCTTTGCGGGTCCTTCTAACCCGTTGAGGATTAGGTCTAGAGTGGCATCCCCTCGTGTTGGTTCCGTGACCAGCTGCTCCATGAAACAGTCCCTTATTGCCTCTAGGAATAGAATTAAGTAAATTGTTATTCTTCTAAGTTTTGAGTATTTAACCCTCCCACAATCTCACGGGCACTCGTTTCAAGTTTCAAGTTTATTGAGATTTTGATTTAAACGCAATATCAAATATTTTCAATGCGTATAACAAAAATAAATTTGGAGAAATAAATAAAACCATTTGAACAATAAACATATAAACATAACCATAGATGATTAAAATTACATAAGGAGTACAAGGATAAACTACATTTGTTTAAAAATGCGTTCTCCGCGCCTGCTCATAAATTTTTGACTGGAAGGATCCAGCAATGTGGCCAGATGCCATTCAGGACAAAGACAGAGAAAGAATTGTGCAATTTGGATTAATGATGGAAGATGATTTAAAGCAAATGGCACAGTCTATGAGTAAAGATCTTGACGGATGTTCTTTTTATGAATATCTCCTCTATGCCAAATCACCCAATGGACGTGAGAAGATTTTACGGGACTGGCTTAGGTGGAGCATTAGCAGAAAAGTATGTGTGTATTCGGCCCATGGAAGAAGGGGGGGGGAGTGTCGGGGGGGGGGGGGAAGGGGTGCGTGGGGGGCCCAATAGGATTGCTCAGTAAGGGGCCCAGAAATTTCTGATGGCGGCCCTGGTTGGATTGCAGTGCTGAAAAGAACCATTCCCAGCACAGAGAGCTCAGAAGGCAAGAAGGTCCTTCAGGAGTTGGGTGACCCTAGGGAGGAGGAATTCTGACCTAACTCCTGGTAAGCCCTGAAGGCCACTGCTGACAGGCTGACAAGGGGCCTGGTGCAGCAGAGTAGGGTGGTGAGGCTGACCAGTCCTGACAGGGGGACTGGTGCAGGGGTAGAAAGCCCAGTGGTGAGATCTGGCCCTGGAGTGAAGTCCGGTGGTGGGAGGGTCTATAGCGACCTATGCACTAGCAGGAAAGAGCTGAGAAATAGCCAGAGGGCCTGGTAGAGCCTGTAGTTAAGGAAGTGGCTCAGGCTTCATGACCAGCAATGGGACCGGTGAAGAAGGGTCCAAGTGGTGGGGACCCAAGAGGCCAGGGAGTGAGGGACTGGCAGTGGCCCCACAAGAGGCAGCTGGAAAAGTTGGCAGAGTTCAAGACTGAGGGGGTCAGGTGGCTGATCAGCAGTGGAACTTGCAGGGCCGGTGTGACCAGTGATGGCACTGAGAGCCGTCAGAGAGGACCCCAGGTGAAGCAGCCTGAGAGCCCCTGGGAATGTTGGCTGAGATCTAAGGAGCATTCTGTGGAGGGATCAGCTGGGATGATGGCAACCAGCAGAGTGACTAATAATGGCATCGGAGGCTGCCGAAGATGGAGAGAGTCAATGTAGGGTTGGAGGAAGGACTCAACAGACCTGGAGATACAGAAACCAGGGAGGTCCTGGGAGATCTAGTGGAGTCCAGGGAGGACCCGGGAGAACAAAGAGTCCAGGGAAGACTTCAGGGAATGACCAGGAGGGTTGGGAAGGCCGCTGGTCATGGTTTTAATGGAATGTGTGATGTGTATGTAACCCTGCATTTGTGTTTTAACAGAGAACCAAGGTGTTTGGGGGTGTGGTTATGTGACGGGTGTTACCACTCAGTCCAGAGACCCAAAAGAACAGAACAAGTTCTAGAACATTTTGTTACTTGGGATTGTGGTTAGCAAGAGATTTTCCAGAGACATTACCACCTAAGGAGAGTCTACTTAGGGTTACCATACATCTGGGACTACCTGGACATATCCTCTTTTTAGAGAACTGTCTGGGTATCCAGACTGTTTTTTCTTAATGGGGAAGCCTGTCCAGGTATAGCTGGCCCACAAGCTCACCCAGTTTGGCATGGCCAGCTAACACTCCCGGATTCAGAGTTGGTTATGGCTCTCCCAGTTCCCCCATCTACCGCCTCTCTGGCCACTGCAAGTTTTAATCTTCAGGCAGCCAGCTGCAGCAATGAGGTGAGCCTGCTGCTGTCGGCCTGCCACAGACGCCTTCATTCTGCAGCATCTTGCCTACACGGAAACAGGAAGTTGCTGCAGAATGAAGGCTTCTGGGGCAGGCTGATGGTAGCAGGTTCATCTCATTGCCATTGCTGTGACTGCCCAAAAATTTCAAAATTGCAGCGGCTGGGGACGAGGTAGGTGGGGGAGTTGGGAATTGGAGAGAGAGAGGTTGTACCACCAAATCCCACTGGGAGGGAGAGGGGGGGGTTTGGAAGGAGGTTCTGTGTACCAGATAATCTGAGCAAAATGTTCTATATAGCAAGGTTTACAATGGTGCCAATTGAGGGTATATGAGAGGCCAGAGTCTCAAAGAGCTATTAAGTGGAAAACATAGTGAAAGCCTCCCCTCTCTCATTCATTTCAGATCCTCAGCTTAGTGCTGGACTGCTGTAATGAGTGTATTTATGTAATGGGTAGGATTTCTGAAGGGAAAAAGGAAGAGATGTGCCTCAAGATTTAGGAATTAACTAAGGACAGTAAATTTCTTCCCTTTGCCAGTACAGACTAAAGGAAAAACAAAGTAACACTTTAGCCCCTTTCAGTAAAATAATGCATGGAAATAAACTTTTTAAAAGTTACCGGTAATTTAAAAATATAACAACATAAGCATAACCATACTGGGGGGTTGAAAGGAGGGAAAGACACAGAAGCACCCATGGAGTGGGGTTGGAAGGAGAGAAAGACGGACAAAGAAGCACCCATGAGGGGGTTGGAAGGAGAGAAAGATAGAAGCACCTATAGCTAGGGGCTAGGGAGAGATGCTACCATAGGGGAGCTTTTGGGGAATAGAGGGTGAAAAGGGAGAGAGAATGCAGATGCTGGGATGTGGTGGGGAGGGGAGGGAGATTGAGAACGATGGTGGAGGAGGGCGAAAGAGTTGCAGTACAATGAGAGAGAAAAGAGAGATATTGGTACTGGGATGGGGTTACAGGAGAAAGGGTAAAGGGTAAAGAAGGAAGAGAAGTTGAACAGGGGCAGAATATGGGGACAAGGATAGAAGAATGGCCTTGGAGGCAAGGGAAGGATGGGGAGATAGGGATGAAGTTAAGACTGGTAGGTTGATGAAATGCAGTGGAGGGTAGATGAGGGCTAAAAGGGTACAAATGATGAGAAGGGGAACTAAAGAAAAGGGTGAAGGGGGGCAGGGGTGGGACTGAGACTGGTGGGGTCAGGGGTGGAGTCATGTGTCCTTTTTTATGTTCACAAATATAGTAACCCTAAACCTACTAGCATAGACAAGGATGGCTTTCTTTCCATACTTTCAGAAGAATTCAAGGGAGAAGAGTTACTAGGGCAACTTGGCACTCCAAGAACCATCCCTAGATGTTTGTGGATTTAGCTCATGTGTTTTCAGTAATAACTTAAGGTGAGCTACATTCAGGTACAATAGATATTTACCTGTCCCTGGAGGGGACCCTTACCTGGATCTGGAAAAGGTTAAGTACCTTGGCCAAAGTTCCAAGGGGAAGCAGTGGGATTTGAATTGGGCATCCTTGGTCTTCAGCCCCTTGCTCTAACCATTCATCTCCTCCTCCACTCCTTAATTAGAGTTGTAGTTACCAAAATTTGTCCTGCTTCAGCATGTATGTGAACTGCTTAGATACTGTTTGGATTTAGCTTATGAATATCACTGGGTCATGTTTGTCAACTTAATGCTATTCAGTAAGTTTCTTGGTACCATCTTTTATTATTGGAACAACACTGTCTGGTGAGGAAGCATTTTGGTTTTTTTTCTTGAACCCCATGCCAGTAACCCAAACCCCAAGAGGTTAGAATAAAGATTTCTCCCTAACAGAGGAAATTCCTGGAGTCCCATGTTGCATGGTGGGCTGGCAGTTCTGAGATGTGCCTCCTTATTTGTTCCAGCTATGGAAAGAAGGCTACACGTTGGATTCTTGACTTCATTTCTGTTCTTTGGGTTTCAGGTGAACTGTCGAGGGCAAACGGTGAACCTGATCCGCATGCGGAACCCCTGGGGAGAGGTGGAGTGGACAGGGGCCTGGAGTGATTGGTAAGGATCTTGATCATCCAACTATAGGTTTGCATTACAATTGGAGCACTTGTTGAACAAAATAGCACCCAGGGCAAGGGTTATTTTCAGCACCTCCTTCTTTCTTGATGGGCTTGTGTTGGTGTCAGATTCGCAGGCTGACTCTAGGATAGTTTAGAGCCCCTCCACCTCCTGCCAGTTGCTCTGATTGTCCACCTCTTCTGACAGCATTTGAATCCTTAGGGTTCCCCTCCTACATGTAGTTTGCCTTAGATATCAGGAATTCACTTTGGCTCAGGGAAAAGAGAACTGCCATTGAGCATAGAAAATTATCCTTCTGCACTTTGGGTCAGTGGGAGTCACTATGCTTTGGGCTGCTGGATAGAGCTCCTGTTTTTGGATTGGGAATTTGTTGGTTCTGGTTCTGGCACAGTCTTTGTGCCTTACCAAAATCTAAAATGAGCTCCGTGGCTCTAATGACTTTAGGCTTGTGAAAGTGTTGGGATGCTGTTTCAGAGATCATAAGCATTCACAGTTTATCTTATCCACAGCTCCCAAGAGTGGAATGGGGTCGACCCCAACCAGCGGGAGGATTTAAGGATTAAGATGGAAGATGGAGAGTTTTGGTAAAGTATATGTGTGTGTACGAGTACTGCTTTGCTTGTGATGGGACTTACTATCTGGTAGAACTGTGTGTGTGTGACAGTGTAATGATTGCACAGTAGCTGCTTGTTTTCTTACTGTTCTGTGGAGGGACTTTGTGTGTGTTTGTGTATGCTCACAGGCAAATGGGAATCTTGTACTACTGTTGTACTGCTTTGCTTGTGCTGGACCTGTAGCAGTGAGGTCTGTGGGACTGTGTATGTGTGTGTAATAGTTGCAGCAGACAGAACATCGTCCTACTTCTCCACTTTACAATGGTCAGACTTTAACAAACTATAAAAAATACAGCCACGCAGCCTGTGACCTCAACCATTGCCCACCATACCTGTTAAAAACCTCAAGTACTTTATTCTGCGCCCTCCTCTTACAGTTGGTGCAAACCTTGCTCACAGACAGCCTTTTCCCGTAAGACCTCAGCAAAATCATTGTCACCCCGATCCTAAAAGACCCCAAAGGAGCAACAGATCAACCATTCAACTACAGACCCATAGCCTGAATACCACTTTATGTCAAGCTAATGGAAGGCCTCGTAGCTAAACTCCTCACCAACTACCTAGAAAACCACAACCTACTCCACCCTACACAGTCTGGTTTCAGAACCAATTACAGCACAGAGACACTACTGGGATCCCTCCTGGACACAGCTAGACAACACCTCAGCACAGGCAGAAAAATGCTGATTATACAATGAGATCTCACTGCAGCTTTTGACTTGGTAGACCATGACATCCTACTACAACTACTAGATTCAATAGGAATCACAGGTAAGGTACATACATGGTTTCAAGGACTCCTACAATCCAGGACTTACAGAATAAAGTCAAACAAAGAAAAATCAGAACCATGGTCCAACCCATGCGGCGTACCCCAAGGATCACCTTAATCTCCCACACTCTTCAACCTCTTCATTGCATCCCTCGGCACCTGCCTAGACAAATTAGGCCTAACCTCCTATAGCTATGCAGACGAGATCACCATTCTCCTTCCTTTTGATCAACCAGCGCCCTTCATGACAGATACACTACACAGAACACTAGAAATAGTAGCAACATGGATGAAAGAGCACAAACTGAAACTGAATCCTGACAAAACAAAATTCATCCTCCTCGAAAATAACAAAACCCCAACCATAACAAACCTAGTAATAAACTCAATCACATACCCCTTTCAACCCACTCTAAAACTTCTGGGAATGCTGATAGACAGAGGATGTACCATGCAGCCAAAAATCAACAAAACAATACAGAAATTATTCGCAGTCATGAGAAATCTAAGGTAAGTTCGAAAATTCTTCGACAGAAAACAATTCCAGCTTGTGGTCCAGTCTCTAGTCCTGGGTCTTCTAGACTACTGCAACATCTGCTATCTCCCCTGTCCCGCAACCATGATAAAACAACTACAAACAGTACAAAACACAGCTCTGAGATTTATCTACTCACTGAGGAAACACGACCACATCACAGCAGCTTACCTCGATTCACACTGGCTCCCAATACAAGCAAGAATACTATTCAAATTCTACTGTCTACTATTTAAGACCATAAATGGAGACTGCCCAGCCTACTTGAACAACCGACTAATCCAAACAACCACAACCAGACAGAGGAGAATCCACACTCCATTCATGCACCCTCCAATCAGAAACGTCAAACGAAAAAAAATGTACGATGGCCTCCTGGCCACTCAGGCAGCAAAACTAGACTACCAACTCTCCAATTTACTGATCGTGACCCCAGACTACAAAACCTTCAGAAAAGAAATAAAAACCCTGCTATTCAAGCAATCCTTAAAGACAAACTAACACAGCAAGAATCATCTCAATCCCCAATAGCAACCCGCTCCATTCCATAATACCATGAGAAATGTCCAGATAACTCCTTATGTAATCCACCTTGAACTGCAAGGTAATGGCGGAATAGAAATCACTAATGTAATGTAATGTAATAGTGCCATGATTGCAGTGCAGCTGCTTTTGCTCTTTACTTTTCTGTGGTAGGGCTGTGTGTGAGTGGGAAGCTTTTTTATTTCTGATGTACTGCTGCTGCTTGTGCTTTAACAGAGTGAATGTGGCATTTCCTTTCGTGTCAGTTTGGTTGGTGAGATTTTGTACTTGTCTTTATTGGATATTAATTAGCTTTTAATTTTAATGTGTCTGTATTACCCTATTTTTGCTTTTTATTGTAAAGCCGCTTTGTAATTTTGAAAATGTGGGATAACAAATTTTTAATAAACTGGAAATTTGAAGTCCAGCACTGTCCTTAGGTTCCAACTACTGTCCACTCCACCTTCTTGTTTGTGGGATACAGACCGTAAAGTCTGCCTGGCGCTGTCCTCACATTCCAAATTACTGGAGTTTCTGTTGAAACCCTCTCCAGCTCATGCTCAACCAAATTGCCATATATGGGACACAGTCCGTGCTAGTCTGCCCAGTACTGGTCTTAGTTCTTCACAGCTGGTGATACCATCTAAGCACCACTTGACACATCAGACACATATGCAGTCATTTACATTTTGATATTTATACCATTCATTTTCTAATTAGAAATCCTTTGTGTTCATCTCGTATCTTTTTAAATTCCGTCACTTTCATCTCTGCCACCTCTCTTGGGAGGATATTGCAGGCATCAGCCACCTTTGCTCGTTCTGTGGTGGGGCAGTGCGTTTGTGTATGTGGGGAAGCTTAAACTATTGTTGTCTGTGGTGTATCCGTTTTGTGGCATGAAACAGTGCAGATCTGCTGTCAAAATTACTTTCCTGAGTTTTTTCATTCTTCTTATCTCTCCTTGTTTCTCTTGCTCATCCCTACCTTCTCCTATTTTACATTCTTCCCTTTCTCTACATGTATTCTCCATACTCCTCCTTTCCTCTTCTACTTACCCCTACCTACCTCTCCCCATCACCCTCCTATAGGATGAACTTCCAGGATTTTTTGCGTGAGTTTACAAGGTTGGAGATTTGCAACCTTACCCCAGATGCATTGAAGGCCCGCAGGTACCGCAAGTGGAACACTACACTTTATGAAGGAGCATGGCGCCGTGGCAGCACTGCTGGAGGATGCAGAAACTATCCAGGTAAGAATGTGCAATCTTCCATGTTGGGTGACAGACCATTGAGCCCATTCTTTCTCTGACAGTGGCCATCCCAGGTCACAAGTACCTGCAGGGTTCCCTGTTGCTCACTCCCAGGGGTAAGGTGTGGCTTTTCCAAGTCTACATTGCTTATAATGGTTTATAGACTTTTTTCTTCCCAGAACTTGTTTAAAACCTTTTCAAGTCCAGCCATGTTAACTGCTTTGACCATATCATGTAGGAACCATTTGGTCCTGGTGATTTGTTACTCTTTATCATCTCAGCTTGCTTTATTATAGTAACATAGTAACATAGTAGATGACAGCAGATAAAGACCCAAATGATCCATCCAGTCTCCCCAACCTGATTCAATTTAAATTTTTTCTTCTTAGCTATTTCTGGGCAAGAATCCAAAGCTCTACCCGGTACTGTGCTTGGGTTCCAACTGCCGAAATCTCCGTTAAAACCTACTCCATACCATCTAAACCCTCTCAGCCATTGAAACCCTCATCAGCCCATCCTCCCCAAACGACCATATACAGACACAGACCGTGCAAGTCTGCCCAGTACTGGCCTTAGTTCAATGTTTAATATTATTTTCTGATTCTAGATCCTCTGTGTTCATCCCATGCTTCTTTGAACTCAGTCACCGTTTTCCTCTCCACCATCTCTCTCGGGAGCGCATTCCAGGCATCCACCACCCTCTCAATAAAGAACATAAGAACATAAGAAACGCCTTCACCGGAACAGACCAAGGTCCATCTAGTCCGGCGATCCGCACACGCGGAGGCCCATTTAGGTGCTCCTTGTTGGAGACCCGGATTTCCCGTATCCCTCAATATGTTTTGCAAGAAGGTGTGCGTCCAAATTGCGTTTGAAACCCAGAACAGTAGCCTCTGCCACCACCTCCTCCGGGAGAGCATTCCAAGTGCCCACCACTCGTTGTGTGAAACAGAACTTCCTAACATTTGTCCTGAACCTGCTGCCACTCAGTTTCAGGCTATGACCTCTTAAGGACAAGAGTAATGCTGCTTCCTGGACAATTTGGTCAAATCCTTTTAATATTTTAAAAGTCTCTATCAGATCCCCACGCAATCTTCTCTTTTCGAGGGTGAACAGTCCCAGTTTCCCGAGGCGTTCCTTGTAGCTTAAATTCTCCATGCCTTTGACCAGTTTCGTGGCTCGCCTCTGCACCCTCTCCAACAGAATTTTATCCTTCTTAAGGTATGGAGACCAGTGTTGGACACAGTATTCCAAGTGTGGTCTGACCATTGTTCTATAAAGTAGAATTTCCTATCATTGCTCTTGAATCTACCACCCCTCAACCTCAAATTATGTCCTCTGGTTTTATCATTTTCCTTTCTCTGGAAAAGATTTTGTTCTACGTTAATACCCTTCAAGTATTTGAACGTCTGAATCATATCTCCCCTGTCCCTCCTTTCCTCTAGGGTATACATATTCAGGGCTTCCAGTCTCTCCTCATACGTCTTCTGGCACAAGCCTCTTATCATTTTCGTCGCCCTCCTCTGGATCTCTTCAGGTCTTCTTACGTCCTTCGCCAGATAAAGTCTCCAAAACTGAACACAATACTCCAAGTGGGGCCTTACCAATGACCTGTACAGGGGCATCAACACCTTCTTCCTTCTACTGGCTAAGCCTCTCTTTATACAGCCCAGCATCCTTCTGGCAGCAGCCACTGCCTTGTCACACTGTTTTTTCGGACACTATCACCCCAAGGTTCCTCTCCCCGTCCGTGCATATCAGCTTCTCACCTCCCAGCATATACGGTTCCTTCCGATTATTAATCCCCAAATGCATTACTCTACATTTCTTTGCATTGAATTTTAGTTGCCAGGCATTAGACCATTCCTCTAACTGTTGCAGATCCTTTTTCATATTTTCCACTCCTTCCTCGGTGTCCACTCTGTTACAAAACTTGGTATCATCTGCAAAAAGGCACACTTTTCCTTCTAACCCTTCAGCAATGTCACTCACAAACATATTGAACATGATCAGCCCCAGCACCGAACCCTGAAGGACTCAACTACTCACCTTTCCTTCCTCTGAGCTACTTCCATTAACCACCACTCTCTGGCGTCTGTCCAACAGCCAGTTTCTAACCCAGTTCACCACTTTGGGTCCTAACTTCAGCCCTTCAAGTTTGTTCAACAGTCTCCTATGAGGAACCGTATCAAAGGCTTTGCTGAAATCTAAGTAAATTACATCTAGCATATGTCCTCGATCCAGCTCTCTGGTCACCCAATCAAAAAATTAAATCAGGTTCGTTTGGCACGATTTACCTTTTGTAAAGCCATGTTGCCTCGGATCCTCTAACGCATTAGATTCAAGGAAGTACACTATCCTTTCTTTCAGCAACCCTTCCATTATTTTTCCAACAACCGAAGTGAGGCTGTAGTTTCCTGCTTCTTCCCTGTGACCACTTTTGTGAATAGGGACCACATCCACTCTCCTCCAATCCCCAGGAACCACTCCCGTCTCCAGAGATTTGTTGAACAAATCTTTAATAGGACTCACCAGAACCTTTCTGAGCTCCCTTAGTATCCTGGGATGGAGCCCATCTGGTCCCATCGCTTTGTCCACCTTCATCCTTACATTGTCCAGTTTCATTTTCCATCTTCTGAAAATGTACTTTTGGCTTTAATAGCTTTTTTTTAATATGAAAGCCAGTGAACATTAACTTCAGCCCTGTGTCTAGTATTGGCTATGTGCAGTATATTGAAAATAAGCCCACAAATCTCTGAAAAGACAATTTATGGTTCAGTGTCCCCTGTATTCACCATCTCTTTTCTTTCTCCTTTCTCCACTAGCAACATTCTGGATTAACCCTCAATTTAAGATTCAACTGAATGATGAGGATGAGGATGAGGATGATTATGGGAGTGAAAGGGGCTGTACCTGTCTGGTGGCTCTCATGCAAAAAGACAAACGCAAGGAGCGGAAGCTTGGCCGAGATATGGAGACCATTGGCTTTGCTCTCTATGAGGTAACAGGCAGATCTTGACAGACCAACCAATTCTGATCAAGCAAGGGAGGCACCTGGTGTAGGTCGCTTTGCCTACCCTGGCTCTTTCCACAACTTTGGAAACCACCTGAGTAAATGTCTGTTTATACACAAGCAGGGAAAACATAGGTTGGGCTTAGGAATTTGTTGCCAAACTACAATGTATGTATAATGAAATAAAATAAAAACAACAAAATTGGAGTGTAGTCAGTGAATTGAGGAAGATGTGAACTGGGAGTCCTGGGGAAACCATGCACATAGTAATATTGCCAACTAGAGGAAGGATAGTTTGAGAATAATTTCCTCTGAGTCAGGAAATAGGTAAGACTTGGCTATTGCTTGAGTACCTGACTGTAAAACCGCTTAGATAACCTTGATAGGTGGTATATAAAATCCTAATAAACTTGAAACTATTTGAAGAGGCTTTTCTCTTGAGATTTCATGATTCTTGGTTCGTTTTATTTGATATGACTGCCTATCCAAAAACCTAAGCAGTTTACAATTATACAATATTATATAAGGGTTAAAATATGAAAAATTAAAATAAAAATAAATCCAAGACAGACATAACTATGGGAGGACAAAATGGGGAGGCCTAATTTACATCTAGTTTTCAAATCAATAAAAAAAATAGTAAAAATAAATATATGTGTTAAATATGAATCCTGGAGGGAATTAAGTACTGGGAAGGAAGAGAATGTGGGACTGAGATTTTGGAATGTATTTAGGATGATTTTTGCACTATTGTCAAGTTGTATTCTGAGAATTTCTATTTCCTATGTTATATTGCAGATCTGTCTATCTATATTAATTTTAAAAAACCTAAAGTTAAAAAAACAAACAAAAAAAACCTATTATTAAATAATAAGATCCATAAAGGAGGACAAGAAGAATGCCGGACTTACCGGTAGATAGTATATAGGGCTGCCAAGGATTCTAAACCATTGAGCTTGGTCGAGAAAAGGAAGCGCAATTTTAATCTGGGGTAAATGCTTTTGAAAAGTACAATGCTTTTAGAGCCTTTTAAAATTTGGACTGTGAAGTCTCAGACTGAATCAGTATCAGTAATTAAGCATTTACAATTCCTTTTCATCTCTATCAGATCAACCCAGACTTGTGGGTTATGTTCATCGCCTAGTAGATGGAGACAGAGAAAGTAGTTCTCTATGATGAGCCTCATAAGAGAACTGTGGACACATAGTTCCTCAATATTTTGCTTGCCTCACAAGTGGATGGAAGATAAAATAACCATGCAGTTCCTGACTTGGTTCTTAGCTAGTATTTAGTTGAGACATGTTTATTCTTTGGAGATTTTCCTTTTGAGCCACAAAGTTTCTCAGCTTTTTTTGACTTATTCACCTGAGCCAGTAATTACTGGATATTAGTTGAGTTGGGGGTTCCATTTGGGCTTTTTCTCCTGGCCTGGTGGAATTCCTGGGTTGCAGTGAAGTTGGGAATGCCTTTCCTGTTTGGCAAGAAGCAGTGGAGCTGAGCAAAATCTTAGAGGTTCTGAGATCCCTATCACCACTCCCCTTGCCTTAACTCTTCATAAGAGGCCGACATCTAACAAAAAGCTTGGTGAGTTTGTTCTGTGTTTATGTCTGGGAATTTGTGAGGCTAATGCTTTGATTTTGTTTGTATGCCTCTTAACACGACCGCAATTCCTTACCCATTCTTATTGGTGCTTGAAGAGCAACTCATCATTTCCACCTTTTAGCTGTCTAGGCATTTGGGGCTTCTTTCTATTATTTGATTTCATTTTTCTCACTGATGGCACTTCCAAAATTTTCCATGCAGCTATGCAGAACATGAGCAAGTATAGTCTTCCCTGCTTGTATTCTCTTTCAATCGTCCGTTCTTTGACTACTAATCATCAAAAACAAAGTGATTCACTACATCTACCTTCTGCACAATCTCTGGCCGATTATTTTACTGATAAAATTAAGAACACTAGAGCTACGTTTCAACCTCAAGCAAACCTTAACATCACTTCTGTCTCAGATTCGCAGAACCTTGACTTGCAGAATACTGACCTATTTCAATCTAAATGTTCTCATTCAAAAATTGTAGTTCTTTCCCCTCTTTTTTTGTGCCAATATATTTGTCTGTTTTAAAGTTTAGTTTGTTGTTGTTGCTGTTTTTGGTTTTTAAAACTTTGATGTTATTTTAATATTTGATGTCATTTTATTATTCTGTCTTAATTGTCTTTACCCTACTCAAATGCATTATGAATGTTAGCTGCTTTGAAACTTTGTAAAGGCGGGATAACAAAATTTAAATAAACTTGAAACTTCAAATCTATCTTATGAATATTCATTATGGATATATTGAAAACCTGATTGGCTGAAGTTCTCCCAGGACAGGTTTGGTAACCATTAGCCCAATAGTTAGGGTATCCTGTTGGTGAATGCTGGGTGCAGTCCCATTATTATATTTCTTTTGTCCTTGAGTCCTTGGATCTCCAAAAAATGTATTTTCTTCCCATTGGTTAATTCTCTGATATTTGGCCCTTTGAAGCTTATACACTGTGCTTTCTGGCATGGAGAAAGCATACTGGGCACCATGCAATTATCACTAACCCGCAGTCTGCATTCTCTCCGCTTAAGAACTTAAATTTCCCTGAGCACTTGTCATAGGTTGAGTGAACCTTGTTCACATAGGGTTTGCTACTATGGCAGATGCTTGACAGCAATTGGTTGTCTGAGCTGGGCAATGACGGCAGGGGTTCTCTGACCTTGCTAGCACAAGTTCCCAGAGTTTGGCATGGAGTTATCTGGGCTCATTTCTGAGGTCTTCTATGGGCTGAGCGCCTTCATTACATTTATTTATTCATTCATTCATTTTTATATCCCGTCCTCTCCAGGAGCCCAGAACGGGTTACAAGGATACATACACAACGTTTTCAGGAACAGAGACACATACATTACAGAATCAATAACATGCTACAGGATCAAAACACAAAGCTATAGAATCAATAACTTACAGCTTATAGAGAATGTGACTAAGAACACATGCTTTGCAGAATCTAAGAAAATAAATCATAGAGTCACGAATGGGTATTAACATATCTGCAGTGAACGGTAGAAGAACTGGTTAGCAGGCGCAGGTGTTCTGAGGTAAGGTACGTTGAAGCGAGGTCTGTCAAAGTTTGAGACCAGAATTGATCTGGTCCATGAAAAGAAGCTTCTTTACTACTTTCCGGAAGGTCAGTAGTTTATTTGCATTTAGGCTGCAAAGCTCGATTTCCCTGATTCTCAAGTTCTTTCGAACTCCTCTTGGTTTCATCTGAACTTCCCTGCATGGGTCAGCCAAATTTGGCAACTCAGTTTCAACTGAGCTCAGTTGTATGGAGTCAGTCAAGTTGTTCTGACCTCTTTCTGGCCTTGAGGATTGTCAGCAGCTTAAACTCAGCACTGTGGTCTCCAGAACATTATCGGATGGACTCTCAACTCTTTAAGCAAAACGTCTTTAATACAAAACTCAAATAAAAAAAAAATGAATGACCTTAGTTTATTGCTTGTACAAAGCTGTGGCTCTTGCCAAAGTCCCACCCTCTGTCAGTGTAATACCCTGCTGCAGGGATGGGTATTTTCAGCTTCTTGCAAAAGATAATGTTGTGCTTTAGAAATTAGCAGCACTAAAGCTATACTTGGAGACTAGCAGCACTAAAGGTAAAAATTTGATTGGGAACAGTGCTTCCTAAGAGCAGTATTTAGCTAGAATCATGGAGAGAGAGAAGATACAGAGCTCAGAACAGGACAGGAGCAGTCCACTTAAAGCTATGAACATTGGGAACCTGACTTAAAGTTACATACACTAAAATAAGCCTGCCTTCATGAATATGGGCAAAAACAAACAAAAAGTCACTCCATATGTATTGAATCAGAAAAAAAAAATCAAAAAATGTTCTTCTTTACTGTTTTTAGGAACTGTGCTCAGAGACATGAAGGCTATAAAACCGCCTCACCACACAATCATTGCATAGTTCAGTACAGTGTTTTATTCTTTTTAGAGTTTCATACCCAAAATGATAAAGCTATAACCTGTTTGGTTTTGAGTAATCAACTAGAGAGAGATATACCATTCTTCTGACGCTGTATTGAACTATGCAATGATTGGGTGGTGAGGCGGTTTTATAGCCTTCATGTCTCTGAGCACAGTTCCTAAAAACAGTAAAGAAGAACATTTTTAGATGTTTTTTCTGATTCAATACATATGGAGTGACTTTTTGTTTGTTTATGTTCTCTTTTGTCACTCAACAGCTTAGTACTGTGTGAGTTATATTGCCTCTCTTTTTGGCTTTTTCATGAATATGGGGGCAGACCATGAGTTGTTTAGCTCAGATTCAGTTAGGATTCACATCCCCCACCCAAATGATTTTTCTGCAAGCTTATTCAGCTTGCCTTCAGCTGAGCTCATTTCTGCAGAGTTAGTAAGGCTCAATGTGGGTCTTTGGTCAAGCTTTCTTCGGGAGCTTTAGCTGAGTTTCTCATCAAGGCTTCAACTTTATTTTTCAAATGAGATTGTTTCTCCTAACTTCCCTTCATTTTTTTTTCTAGGCTTAGCTGTATTTATGCATTAGTCCTTAGTCATGTAGGCTCAATAAGGGATTTCCTTGCTGCTTTCTTTGAGAATCTAACTCCTGAAGTAAGGATCTAATTTTCTTGGTTGCGGAAGGTGTTCTGTTCATTATAATTATGATCTAAGCTGTAGACTGATTTTTATTTGTTTGTTAGACTAAGATCTTTTGGTTTTGTATTTGTCTTTTACTGATGTAATATTTTTTTTTCTTGTAACTTGTTTATATTGTAAACCGCTTAATACTTGGTTGTCAAAAGTGGTATATCAAATTAATAAATCCAATCCAATTGGTCTGTCTCACATAGACAATTCAGGGATTTTTCCCTTTTACCTGAGCATCTCTTCAGCTTTGTGGCACATACTTTATCTACCCTCTGACTTGCTTCTTGCCCAGCTCTTTGGGTTTGCCCAGGTGCTAGAGGATGCCATCTTTTTTTAGCTAGGCAAAAAAAAAAAAAAAATTGCATTCTGTTACTTGGCAACATTTCTGCCCCTCATCTCCTATTACAGGCTCTCATCCAATCCAATAGACCTTTAAGATCTTAGGTGTAATTTTGGATCAGAATTTGACCATGAAGAACCAAGTGGATGCTAATACAAAAAGGTTTTCATATATTATGGAAACTATGTACTATTAGAGCATATTTGATGCCTCATCGTTTAGAGTTTTGGTACAGTCTTTGGTCTTGAGTTAGCTGGACTATTGTAATATTGTCTACCTATCAGGCACAGAAAAAAATCTGTATAGATTACGTATTCAGAATGCAGAGGTCCGACTTATTTTCAATTTGAAAAAGTTTGATCATGTCACTCTTTTTTTTCGCAAATTGCATTGGTTGCCAATAGAGTCCCGGGTGAAGTTTAAGTTTAGCTACATTTGTTACAAGGTTTTATCTGGCCTCGTACCTAGTTACCTCGTAGATTTGTTTACATTTGCCAACATTAGGCACTCTAGACGTTTACATGCACTATTTAATTTTCCATTTGTCAAAAGGTGCAAATTTAAAAGATATAATCATCATCTTTTGTCATATCAGGCAGCATCCTGGGATAATGATTTAAATCTTCTAATCACAACTTCTTGTACTTATCAACTATTTAGGAATATCAACTTATCAACATTTGAAATCCTACCTGTTCACTAGATACGTAGGTAACTTAATCCCTCTTCTACAAAGAGTCCCGAAACCCATAGAGATATAAAGGGCTTCGGGGCTGTTTGTAAACCACATAGAACTTAACGGTATTGCGGTATAGAAGTAAATTTTTATGTTATGTGTATGTTTATATCTACTTATTATCTGATATTTATCTTAGAGCCTTTATGGGCTTTCGGTGTTTTCTATTGGAAGAACACTTCTTGAGGATCAAGCAGGCTTTGTTTCTCTGCCTCTGGTGAGCTTCATGTCCTCTCCAGAAGAATAAGAATTTTCTTCCTTTCAGCATGTCCACATTTGTCTAACTGAGGATTGCAGAGGAAAATTTCTGGCTCTGTTTTCTTGGGTAGGCAGTTTACCTTCTTGGGACTCGTATGAAACTGACTACCATGCAGTTCTGGAGGAGTCATATTTTTGCTGGTTTATCACCTTTTATTTATTTATTTATTTATTATTTATTTAATTCGATTTTCTATACCATTCTCCCAGGAGAGCTCAGAACGGTTTACATGAGTTTATTCAGGTACTCAAGCATTTTTCCTTATCTGTCCCGGCGGGCTCACAATCTATCCAATGTACCTGTGGCAATTGGGGGGGGGGGGGATTAAGTGACTTGCCCAGGGTCACAAGGACCTTCTATCAATTCCGACCTCAGTTTATCATTACCCTCATGGTTCAGCTTACCTCTCTTCTCAAGGTTTGGTAGTCTATTCTTCTCTGGGACAGTGTTGCTACAGTGCCTTGGAATTATATCTTTTCAGTGGATGTCCACAGTTCATCTGGCCCATTTGCATGATCTCAGGTGAACTTTATGGCTTCCTGGTTACTGTTCCTAAGCATGTGGTGGAGCTCTACAACTTTGTCTTCAACTGCCCTCAGCTACAGGTACAATCACTTTTCTAGTCTGGGTTCAGTTATGGGTGTGCGTCCTCTGGTGGGCTAGCTTTTTCTTTAGTGAAGTGTGTGGCAGTTTTTCATTTTTTGCTATGGTAATTTATACAATTACACCTGATCACTGCCACTTTGAACTGCAGTTTCCACTGTATCTGGGTTGCTGAGGTTCTTAGATTCTTGAGCTCAGCCTGACTGCGGAAGCATTGTTCCACTGCTTCTCTGTAGTCTGGCTATCCATCTTATTTTTCTACTCTGGTTGTTTAGTTCAGCTTTGCATTTGGTTAATCTCCTTTCTAACACAGAGTTCTGGGAAGTCAAAATGATTTTAATGTCTTTCTGACAGGATTCTCTTTTTAAGTTACTCATGTGAGTTTTCCCATCAACTCCTGCTTTGGACAACATTGACTGGTAGTTAACATAAGAACATAAGCAATACCTCCGCTGGGTCAGACCTGAGGTCCATCGTGTCCAGCAGTCCACTCATGCGGCGGCCCAACAGGTCCAGGACCTGTGCAATAATCCTCTATCTATACCCCTCTATCCCCTTTTCCAGCAGGAAATTGTCCAATCCTTTCTTGAATCCCAGTACCGTACTCTGCCCTATTACGCCCTCTGGAAGCGCATTCCAGGTTGGGTAAAGAAGAACTTCCTAGCATTCGTTTTGAATCTGTCCCCTTTCAACTTTTCAGAATGCCCTCTTGTTCTTTTATTTTTCGAAAGTTTGAAGAATCTGTCCCTCTCCACTCTCTCTATGCCCTTCATGATCTTGTAAGTCTCTATCATATCCCCTCTAAGTCTCCTCTTCTCCAGGGAAAAGAGTCCCAGTTTCTCCAATCTCTCAGCGTATGAAAGGTTTTCCATACCTTTTATCAGACATGTCGCTCTCTGAACCCTCTCGAGTAACGCCATATCCTTCTTAAGGTACGGCGACCAATATTGGATGTATTACTCCAGATGCGGACGCACTATCGCCCGATACAATGGCAGGATAACTTCTTTCATTCTGGCAGGATAACTTCTTTCATTCTAGTAGTAATACCCTTCTTGATTATACCTAGCATTCTATTCGTTCTCATAGTGGCCACTGCGCACTGTGCCGTCGGCTTCATTGTCATGTCCACCATTACCCCTAAGTCCCTTTCTTGGATACTCTCCTTCAATAACATCCCTCCCATCGTATAGCTGTACCTCGGGTTCCTACTTCCCACATGTAGTACTTTGCATTTCTCAACGTTGAACTTCATCTGCCATCTCGTTGCCCATTCCCCTAGTTTGTTCAAGTCCCTTTGCAATTCTTCGCAGTCCTCTATAGTCGGAGCTCCACTAAATAGTTTGGTGTCGTCCGCAAATTTTATTATCTCGCACTTCGTCCCTGTTTCTAGATCTTTTATAAATATATTAAATAGCAGCGGTCCAAGCACCGAGCCCTGTGGAACACCACTCGTGACCCTCCTCCAGTATACTCCTACCCTCTGTGACCTACCCGCCAACCAGATTCTGATCCATCTATGTACGTCTCCTTCCACCCCATGGTTCTTCAGTTTCCAAAGTAGGCATTTATGGGGTACCTTGTCAAAGGCTTTTTAGAAATCTAGATATATGATGTCTATGGGGTCTCCTCTGTCCATCCGTTTGTTAATTCCTTCGAAGAAGTGCAATAAGTTCGTTAGGCACGATCTCCCCTTCCAGTCAAAATTGCTTGCTTGCTGTGAGTGAGCCTTGGTTTAAAGGTATACTATCTTCTCTCTCTATATCTGTAATCTCATTGTTATGCCATTGAAAATAGCTGTGTGTGCACAGTTCCCTTATGGAGCATATCACGGAGAACTACTTTTTTTCACTCTCCAACTGCTGGTCAACAGGATTATAAGGAAAAAAATTATCAGGTAAGATATCATTTCTCCTTATATGCGCTCACAAATATTAATTACACTTGATATTTTTATTTGGGGAGATTATATTTTTAAGTCTGATTGTAATTTTGTATATTGTTTTAATATGCTGGTGCTTTGCAGTTATGGCATGTAATCACATTTATGGAAATAACTGTAGTCCAAGGATCACCTGTCAGTGCAGGGGAACTCGCTCAGTAATATCAGTGCATGCAAAGGCAGATTGCTGATGAATTTTTCTGTTTTTTTCCCTTTTTAGGTGCCTTCAGAGGTATGTATTCTCCCCTCATCTCTCTTCTTCTGTATGAGTGATCAGGGTTATGTTTGTGGTAGATTCTTGGGCTCTAATGGGAAGTACAAGGAGCAGGAGTCACCATGTCAGAGAGAGAGATGATGTTTCAGTGATCTTGAGTGTTGGGGATAGGAGCCATTCATCACTTCATTGTCTTCATCAGGCAGGTCCCATCCTATTTATTTATTTGGATCTATTAACCACCTTTTCATGAAGAGATTCCACCCAAAGCAGTTTACAATACATTTGAATAGTGATCAGGTGCTCAAGTTTTTTTCCCCATCCGTCCTGGCCAGCTCACAATCTAATTGTGGTACCTGGGGCAATGGAGGAATTAAGTGACTTGCCCAGAGTCACAAGGAGCATGCTGGAATTGAACTCGCAACCTCAGGGTGCTGAGGCAGCAGTTTTAACCAATAGACCACTCCCTCCCTTTAGTGTGCATACTAAGTTCACTTTCTATAAGTGTTTGGGGGTGCATATGAAATGCCGTATGCATGATGAGCAAAGAGTTCACCTTGCATTGTCTCTCTAGCCTTAGCAAAAAAAAATGTCATTTTACAGCGAATCAGCTACCCACTCTCTCCCAAGTTTGTCCTGATGGTGTATATCTGTGATATAAGAGTAACAATAGCTAGCCAGGAGGCAGGGGTGGGTCATATAACCAGGCCTCTAATGCCACAGAATCTCTTTCGCAGTGCCATAACCAGCCAGTTGTTCACCTCAAGCGTGATTTCTTCCTGACCAACAACTCACGGGCCCGATCCGAGCAGTTCATCAACCTTCGGGAGGTCAGCACACGAATGAAGCTGCCCCGGGGCGAGTATATCCTGGTGCCTTCCACCTTTGAGCCCAATAAAGAGGGTGACTTCGTTGTACGGGTCTTTTCAGAGAACAAACATGGCACAGTGTAAGTGTAATGGGCGTAATCCCACTGCTCACACAAGAAAGTCTCCCCCTCCCCCACAAATACTGTGACCCAAGTAGAAATTGGTGTTTGTCTTGGCTAGTAATTGACATGCTGAATGTTTTTGAATTTCCCTTCAGGGTAATGGATGATGATATCAAGGCTGATCTGCCAGAAGAGGTAAAAATCAAGTCCTGCTCTTGTCCAAAGGCATGAAGTGTTATCTTTCTCCAAAGGCTCAGCATGTGCCCTGTCCCCAGTCCTAGCATCTCATTAAACCCTTTAAAGCCAATCTAAATAACATTGATGTGCCACTTGCTACACTACAACACACACTACCATAGAGTAGAATTCAAAAGAGGATTGAGCAAGTTCCAGGAGGAAAGGTCCATAAAAAAATTAGTAGCTTGCTAGATTGGGAAAGCAATTGCTTACAAATGATCAAAATCCAACTACACTACAAGAAGCAGTGGAATCAATAATACCAATCCAAAACACTTCCACCTTGTGAAGATTCACTGTGAAATGAAGTGCAGCAAACTAACTCCCTCTTCTATCAAGCTGCACTGCTGAGCAGCACGAGCTAAATAATGAGCCACCTATTCTGTTCCTATGGGTAGATTGGCATTTAGCTCGCACTGCTCGGCAGTGCAGCTTGATGAAAGGGGGGGTTAGTATGTAATGAATATTATAAAAATGTATACATGAACAAATACTTACTTAGATAGTTATATGAATATAAATGTGAGAGGAAAAGCCTCAGAACCCCATCCGGAATTATATTTTCTTACAGTCAGTTTGGGTTGACCCTCACTGGCATAAAAAACTCTCACATCTCAAAAATTAAATTCTCCTTATTAATTTCACTTTTTACTACATTGAAAAACAAATGTGTCTGTCCTTTAATTTTGCAAGGCTGAAAAGCACTTATCTGTCAAATGAGAAAAAAAGTTTTTGGGGAAAAAATTTTCTTCTAGGGAGCTGTTTTAGCAATTAATGTATGAAGAAGATCCCACCCCAATTAGTGTATGAAGAAGGTCTCACCCCATTGGAGGGGCCTTAGGCGTCTGGGCCAAGCAGAACCTTAGCCCCTTCCCGGTGCATCTGGGGAGGGGCCTGAGGCTCTGATTGGCTCAGGCTGTTTAATTGGAGGGGCATTAAACAACTTGGGCCAATCAGAGCATCAGATCCTTCCCTGGTGCATCCCGAGATGCACCGGGGAGAGGAAGGCCCATTTTTTGACGATGTAGGACTTCTGGGAGGAAGTAGTCCATGTCCTTCTGTGCATCAATTTGGAGGTAAGGGTGAAGGGGCATCGGAGGCGGGGGTCGGTGTTCTATGGCAGAGGGGGGGTCATTTGCCAGCAGGGGAGGTTGGGCATCTCTCCCACTGCAGGGAGGGGTGTTGCTGCTGTTCCGGGGAGGGGGGTGTTCACCGCCACTGCAGGGGAGGGTAGGAGTGTTGTGATGCAGCTCCCCCTGCATCATAACACAGACTTTCTAACAGTCTCTGACACTGACCGGCACCCCTAGACCAGTTGCTTTTTTTTATGTCACCAAAAGCCGATGTCACTTTTAGAAAATGGCTCGGCGTTTTTTAAGAATCCACCAGAGGGCTCATTTCAATGTTGGAGAGCCCATTTGCATGTCATTGTTGGAGACTGCTAGAAAGCTTACTATTGACAGAGATAATCCGTTTTGATAATCTGCCTCTAAAATGCTTACAGGCTAAACCGTTGGTAAATAGTTTAGCAATGGCGTTTAAGTTTTGAGAATCTGGCCCCAAGTGCTGTTAAAGCGGCCAGGACCAGTTCCTAGCTGGTTAAATAGTTCTGAGGATGTTGGGCTTGCTGACCTTTGATGGGACTAAGCTGACTTTTCTGATGATCTTGTGTAACATCACAGAGTCTAATACTATACAGAAGCAAGCAGCCTCTCTGCAGTTGACCCTGTGGTTGCAGTGGCTGCACTAGAAATGAATTGTGATGTTCATTGGAATTTTGATCACTATTTTCTCCATCTTTTCACAGCATATACTCTCAGAAGAAGAGATAGATGAGAGCTTTAAAACGCTCTTCAAGCAGTTATCTGGACCTGTAAGTATATGATTCTAAGCATCTAGGGTGGGAGAATTGCATTCCATATTTCTGCTCCCTGTGTGTGTCAATGTGACACATTCAAAGGGCTCTTCAGCTCTCCGTAATGTATTCCTGTTGTCTATCTATCAGGTGAAAGCTCTGATGAAGATCCACAAGTGAAGATCCTCATTCATAACTGCAGGAATAATTAAACGAAAGGAGTTTTTGAATATAAAGACATAGATATGTAGAACATAACAACACTTAAGGACTGTAAGACTTAATAGCATAGAAACACAGAAAATGATGGAAGATAATGACCGTATGGCTTATCTTGTAAGCCTGTCAGTACCACCTACCTCTCCCTTAGAGATCCTATCTGCTTTTCCCATGCTTTGTTAAAGTAAGACATGATCTATCTCCATCTCCTCCATTGGAAGACTGTTCCATATATCCATCATCATTTCAATAAAGAAATAGTTCCTTAGATTATTCCTGAGTCTAACCCCTTTCACCTTCATCCTATGCCCCTGTATTCCAGAGTTTCCTTTCAGCTGAGAGAGACTTGTCTCCTATGAATTTATGTTATGGAGGTATTTAAATGTCTTTAATATCTCCCCTCTCAGTGTAAACGCTGAAGCTAAAGCTCAAATTTCAACTATTTTCTGTCTAAAGCCTACAGTTGAAATGCATTTGCAGGGGCTTTGCCTCAGAAGCTACCGGGCAATCTCTGCTCCAGAGCTATGAAGGAGAACCCGAATTTCTCATTGGTTAACCTTCAACAGTCTATCATAGGCAGACCCCGCTGTAATAATTTTAATGGTAAAATAATTAAATCATCATCCAAAAAAATGCAAGCCCCACTTATCTGTTGCTTCATGGCAGACAGGTTTAATAACGTGATTCAGGCACTATTGAGGCCAACGTATCATGATTGAAAAATCATTTCTTCAGGGCTCTGCATTTTACAGAGAAGGTCCCAGGAATAGTTCAGGGCCCGAGGGCCCCCACTTGGAAACATAGCCCTTAAGGTCCACAAGAACATAGTATATCAATCCTCTGCCAATCGAAAAGGCCCTCCGCTATGATGTGGAACATAGGGTCCAGCTGACCCTTGCGGAAAAGATCCATCTTGATGGTCCTAAAGCCATACCAGCCGCATGAGGCCACTAAATCCCAAAATGAACAATTTCTCAGGCCATACCAGCCTGCTCAGGAGGCGGATGAAGACAGTCCACAAAAATCTCATAATTCCTCCAGCTTAGATAGGGTGATGGTGACAGTTGGTTATGTGCTGGCTTTGAAACCACCAATTTTTTAATACAGTACTTTTATTTTTCTAAAATTAATGTTTATGCTTCAAGCACCCAGCATATAAACATCCATTTCCCTTGTATTATAGAACAGGATCTACATTGGCACAATCTGTTCTAAAATACTGGCCATCTCAATTCCTACTTCTACACTACTATTACTACTATTAATTATTTCTATAGTGCTACCAGACGTACGCTGTGCTGCACAGAGTCACAAAGAAGAAGAAAACAGTCCCTGCTCGAAAGAGCTTACAATCTAAACTGACAAACAAGATGTCATGGATACAGTTAAGGGGAACAGTTAATCAGCTGGGTTGGAGGGCAGAGGAGTAGGGTTAAGGATTGAAGGCTATATCGAAAAGGTGGGTTTTCAGTCTGCTTTTAAACAGGGGAAGGGAAGGGTCCTGACCTGTCTAAAATGGGGCTGCACATGTATCGACTGATCTGTCCAGGTTTATTTCTGGTACTTAACCATAGACTTCAGCTGATCTCTGGTTTTCCTCTAACATTTTTGAATTTGTGCTATCCTAGTTTTTAACCCTTATTCCCCACTGCTGAGGATCCAGTGGGCTTATCACAGGTTTTCTTAAATATTGTTGCTGCTCTTGTCTGTTATCTATTGCCCTGGGGGCTATTCATATTTTCTAAATGTAATTGCCTCATTATTGAAATGAACCACATGAGAAAAAAGCATTTTAATAAGTTTCCTTTTGATTGGATTTGCCTGGGTCTTGACTCACTCCCTTTTCCCTTCCATGTCACAGGATCAAGAGATTAGTGTGAAGGAGCTTCAGACAATCCTGAACAAGATCATCTGTAAACGTAAGTCAGAGAGGGCAGAGGCAGGAGGAGGCCCCAGTGTCTGACTAATGGTATCCTGAGTTCTGATGGTATCAACTGGAAGGATTTTGAGCTAGGAAAGGGTTAGTGCCCAAGAAAATGATCTGGGTGTTATTGTAGATGATACAATGAAAACCTCCATTCAATGGGCAGCGGCAGCCAAAAAAGCAAACAAGATGCTACCGTGTTTCCCCGATGATAAGGCAGGGCCATCAAATAAGACAGCCCCCCCTTTTTAGAAAAAATTGTAAAATAAGGCACCCCCCCCCCGCAAATAAGCCACCCACCGATACCTGCGCTTACCCGAATCGGGTGATACGGTGGGTGACTCCGTGTGGTCCCTCCGTCTACCTCGGGGGTCGGCAACCCGCGGCTCCAGAGCCGCATGCGGCTCTTTTCCACCTTTGCCGTGGCTCTGGTAGTGTGTCACGCAGGCATGCAACTTACAAGTCCGGCGTCGCGGCGGGAAATAGCCATGCTGAGCAGTGAGCTCAGCACGTACACAGATGAAAGCCTTGCTTGCTGATTGGTCCGGCGGCCGTGCCGCCGGACCAATCAGCAAGCAAGGCTTTCATCTGTGTAGTGCTGAGCTCACTGCTCAGCATGGCTATTTCCCGCCGCGACGCCGGACTTGTAAGATGCACGCCTGAAAAAGAAATCATCCTGGCCGGGGTCGGTGTCATGCTCCGGAGATCTACAGCCTTCCTATCTCCCTCTCCCTTCTACCTGCTTCCGGCCACATCCCCTGCTCCGCGGCTCTCTTCGGCAACTCAGCAGCAGCGATCGACACAAGCTTCTGACGTCGGGGCCTACCCTCTGCGAGTCCCGCTTGTTTCAACTTCCTTTTTCCACAAAGGCGGGACTCGTAGAGGGAAGGCCTCGATGTCGGTAGCTTGTCTTGATCACCGCTGCTGACAAGTTACTGAAGAGAGCCGCGGAGCAGGGGGGTGTTGCCAGGTGCGGGTAGAAGGGAGAGGGCCAGATGCAGGACTCGTGGGTGAGGGAGCAGAAGAGAGAGAGAAAGAGAGAGGGGAGGGAAACAAAAGGAAATATTTCATACTGGGCTGGGCCGGAGTGGAGGGAGGGTGGAAAGATTCTAGCTACAGGGTGCAGTAACAAAGGAAAAGGGGGGGAAAGCTGAAAATAGAGATAGTGACACAAAGAAGAGAAAGGGTAAGTAGGACCTACTGAATAAGGATAGAGATACAGAGGGGACATGAAAGGGTAAATAAGGCATCCCCCCGAAAATAAGCCCTAGAGCATATTTTGGCCTTCCAAAAAAAATAAGACAGTGTCTTGCCATCGGGGAAACACGGTAGGAGTTATTTAAAAAAGGGATGGTTAACAAGACTAAGAATGTTATAATGCCTCTGTATTGCTCCATGGTCAACCTCACCTTGAGTACTGCATTCAGTTCTGGTCACCTTATCTCAAGAAAGATATAGCATAACTAGAAAAGGTTCAAAGAAGAGCGACAAAGATGATAAAGGGGATGGAACTTCGGTTGTATGAGGAAAGACTAAAAAGTAAACAAACAGTGCTACTAGGCAAGGAGAAATCAGAGCCTAAACCCATTAAATATGGAGTTCCTCAAAGTGCTTTACTGTCTCCGTTCCTCTTCAACCTGTACATCAGACCTGTCATTGACATTTCCCACAGATACAACAGCAAGGTTCACTCCTATGCCAACAACATATAGCTACTACTCCCACTGGGCAAGGACTGGCCCACCCAACTTTCCAACCTCCACCACTGCCTCTCCGACATGAAGAACTGGATGCTCCAACTAAATACCGCTAAAACTGAACTTCTCTGGATCAAAAAGAAGAACTGTAGCTTCATCCACTTAACATTATCCTGGGAAGCCACCTCCATAATGGCAAAGGATCAAGTGCACAATCTGGGAGTGATACTAGATGGCCACTTATCTCTCTATGCACATATCTCACAGTAGTCGTCACTTCCTTATTATCTTTGCCATCTATGGAAGATCAAACCTTACCTCTCAAACCCAGATTTTGCACAGCTCCTCTATGCCTATGTACTCTCTAGAAAAGACTACTGCAATTCTTTGTTTAACAGCATCACCATGAAAGACTTGAAATGCCTCCAGCGAGTGCAGAATTCAGCTATCCACCTCCTGTATAACCTCAGCTTCCACGACCCCATAACACCAGCACTCAATGCAGCCCACTAACTTCCCGTCAGCAAGCTCTGCACCTTCAAGGCCCTTGCACATAAAATCTTCCACCCACAAGACTCCCACCTATGTCACAACCAAACTACGACTGTACACCCCCAACCGTTCCCTCCGCTCTGGAGTGGAGAAATGACTCATCGTCCCCACCCCCCCAGGAAGGTATCTCCAGATGGAAACTGCATGCAAACGCTCTTACAGCCACTTTATCCCTTGACTATAGAACCAGCTGCCTGCACAAACCAGAAGACTAGATTCACTGATGGCTTTTTGAAGAGCTGTGAAGACTCTCTTTCTATTAAAAATGATATTATCAAATAGACTCCTGCCCTATATGCCTCCTTCTGTACTTCCTGTTTGTATCTGGTCATGTCCTCAGACTTATTTTGTAACTGTCTTCTTGTAACCCATTCTGAGCTTTTTGGGAAGACGGGATAAAAATTGACATCTGCTATAATAAAACCATTTGCGTGCATGCGCAGTTGAAACTCCGTGCGGCTGTGATCCGTGATCTGTGGCTCTGTGTTACCGCATGTGCAGTAGGAGCCTTAGGTGGTTTGCGACACGTGCAGCATTTTCCCCAGCAACGTTCCTGCCCTGATCTCCAACGCCGGCTGACTTCTGATGACACCTCTCCTTCTGGACCAGCAGCGGCAGCAGTCACGGGGCATTTGCTAGGCCGGCCCACTTTGATAATGTGAGGTGGGCCGGCCTAGCAAAAGCCCCGAGGCTGCCTGGCCTAGCGGATGCTGGACAGGGGTAAGGTAAAAGGAATGGAGAAGGGAAGACAGACAGGGGGCAGATAGAAAGAAAGAAAAT
Organism: Geotrypetes seraphini; assembly: GCF_902459505.1. Lineage (NCBI taxonomy): Eukaryota > Metazoa > Chordata > Amphibia > Gymnophiona > Dermophiidae > Geotrypetes > Geotrypetes seraphini. Next base: position 67,752,800 of record NC_047091.1, on the reverse strand, counting down.
AAGACAGACAGACAGGGGGCAGCGAGAAAGAAAGAAATGCCTAAGTCTACACATCTAGTCTAGCATCTGTTAATGTAATGGGCTAAAAAACTAGTAAATAAATAAATAAGGTTAGGGCTCTTCAGCTTGGAAAAGAGACGGGTGAGGGGAATATGACTAAAGTCTACAAAATTCTGAGTGGTGTAGAATGGGTACAAGTGGATCGATTTTTTTACTTCCATCAAAAACTACAAGACTAGGGGGACACTTGTTAAGGTTACATGAAAATACTTTTAAAACCAATAAGAAGAAATATTTTTTCACTCAGAGAATAGTTAAGCACTGGAATGCATTGCCAGAGGTTGTGGTAGGAGTGATTAACCTAGCTGGGTTTAGGAAAGGTTTGGACAATTTCCTGGAGAAAAGTCCATAGTCTACTATTGAGATAGATATGGGGGAAGCCACTGCTTGCACTGGATCGGTAACATGAAATGTTGTTACTTTTTGGGTATTTGCCAGGTACTAGTTTATTTGGATTGGCCACCTTGAGGACTAGAATGACCATTGGTCTGACCCAGTAAGGCTATTCTTATATTCTTATGAGGTAGTGGAAGGACAGTAAACAGTGGCGTAATGAAAGTGAGAGGCACCCAGGGTGGTGGTGCCCCTCCCCCGCTGTCTTCTCAGCCCCCCCTCCCCGCTCCTTTCCGCACCCCCTCCTGCCACGTCCGCGTATGCCCCTTCCTTTCTCCCGTACCTCTTTAACATTCCCGGTGCGAGCAGCAACCTCAACCTGCTGCTCGTACAAGCGTCAGCTAATCCTTTGATATCACTTCCTAGGCGCGGGTCCAGGAAGTGAAGTCAGAGGAAGAACCTACACTTGCTCGAGCAGCAGATTGGGGTTGCTGCTTGCACCGGGAATATTAAAGAGGTACGTGGGAAGGGAAGGGGCGCGCACATGCAGTAGTGGGGGGGGGGGGGGAGAGGCAGGGAAGGAGCATGGGGGGGGCGGAGAGGAGAACGGGAGCCGGTGCCTCCACCAAGACTGCGCCCTGTTGAGCTGTAGCAGTGAGTTCCTAGCTAGTTCTAGCTTTAACTGAGGTCTCTTTTCTTCACTTTGTTATATGTACCCCACTTGTTGAACTCTGATTGTTTTCTCCTTGCATTGGAAGAGAGTAGATTGTTTTTGTGTTTTTATTTGAAAATTACCCACCCTTTCTGCAGGTGAAAGTACCCATCGTTGGTTCTGTGAGTTTGTGTGGCTAGATTCACTAAGCAAACCGATCGTGTACCGATCAGTTTGCGACCCGATTTTACTCCGGCCTGATTCACTTACCTCTGTGCCGATCCGATTCCAATCCGTGCATGCAAATGAGGGGAACAGCATGCAAAGTAGGCAGGGACGTGATTCACTAAAGAAATTTTTGAATCTGACTGGGCTGGCCGATCAACACAAGAATCGACTGCTGGGGACCAGTCGCAAGCGTCCTTTCCGACCGTCTGCATGCCTGAAATCCCAGCCCTGCAGCCCATCTCTGCTCTCTGTTCTTTCCAGCTGAATTTTCCATACAAACGCCCCTTCCAGCCGAGCCCTCCTCCTGCTGAGCCCTGCTGTTGCTGCCCTGACTCTCCTGGTTTCTGCCGTCCTTCCCCGCAGTGCGAGCCCGTGGTTTTAAAGTGGGGCTGCACTGCGGGGAAGGACAGCGGAGAGTAGGAGAATAAAAAATTGCCTGCTTTAAATGCCAGGGATCACTCAGAGCAAGAGAGTCGGGGCCAGTAACAAAAAAACAACCCCCCCCCCAGCAAAAACGAACGCCGAACGCATGCGCAAACCATCTACAGGGAAAGCAGATGGTCTGTGCATGCGTCAGGATCGCACATTAGCGATCCATGTGGTCGCCCTCATTTAAATTTTATTGTTTGGTGGATTGGTCGGGCCTGCACGGATTGGGCACGGAAATGAGGTTTGTGAATCTAGCCCTTTGTCTGCAGCTGCTCTTTGCTGTTACCTCTCAGGACTGCTACACTTTGCAGCTGACAGGTCTTTCCAAATAGTTGGCCAGCCCTGCAGTTCAGCAGTTTTGATAGGTGGTATATCAAAATGAAACTTTGAAACCTCTCTGCTTTCATTTCCTTCTTGGATCACAAGTATAGAGGTGGACCGGTTCCTTGAAGCTGGAGGGAGTTTTGATATCCTGAACCACAGGAAAACATGGATGATTTAAACAGATTTGAGAGCTAACCTCTCTCTTTTTTTTCCCTTACAGATAAAGACTTAAGGACAAAGGGGTTTTGCCTGGAATCCTGCCGGAGCATGGTTAATCTGATGGATGTATCCTTTTGTACCAGACCTGTAAACCTGTCTGGGTAGATAATTAGGGTTATCATATGGCTCCAGATAAAAAAGGACAGATTGAGACATCCAGGTTTTTACTTCCATTGAAAGCAATGGAAGTAAGGAGGACAGATTGAGACATCTAGGTTTTACTTCCCAGATGTCTCTGTCCATCCTCCTTTTTCTGGGGCCATATGGTAACCCTATTGATAATGATTTAATACTCCAAAGACATGGTGGGCTGATTCATACATACTTTTCCCTTCAGAATTAATTGGGCACATCTTTGCTGGTTTTTCATTCTTTTTTATTGACATTTTAGAATAATTACATTACAAAATTAGCATATTAAGAAAAGGAAAAAACACATAAGCAATAAAGATTAAACTCTTAGTTCCCATTTCAAAAGATGAGAGAAGCAAACTGATGACAGCAATCAGACTATAAATTCTCTCACAAAAGTGGAGGACTGTTACCAGTGTTCATTCATACAGATTTTTCAATTAGAAAGGTCTCTGAGGGACGATGCAGAAAGTGGCACATTACAGCTGCTGACTGCATGGCTTCCGGCAAAATATTAACTGCAGGATGCAGTAATCAATATGCATGCAATTACTGCCATGTTAAAATCTCTCAATATTCAATTTTCATTTATACAGTCAATATTCTTCTGATTTTCCCAAACTCTACTACATTACATCCTGACCTCACACAGTTACAGAACTGCTTAGATGTTCTTTCTGGTTGGTTATTTTCTTGTAAACTGGTTCTAAATCCATGAAAACCAACTGTACTTGTTGGATCTCTGGGCTTCATCCAAAACCTACTCTTATCCCATATCTTTTCAATCTGCTGTCCCAACTGTTGATTCTTTCTGATACTTAGAGGGGCATAATCAAAAAGAATGTCTAAGTCCATTTACATCCAAGTCGCAAGTCGTCCAAAGTAAAAAATTGCTTAGGACACAAAATGGGGGAACTAGAGACAATAGCAAGACATGACATATTGGATATCATTGGCATAACAGAAACATGGTGGAATGAAGAAAACAAATGGGACACAGTACTACAGGGATACAAACTGTATAGAAGAGATCGTGTAGGGCAGAAAGGTGGAGGTATTGCTCTATATGTTAAGGAGGGAATAGATTCTGTTGAAATGGTTACAACAGAAATGAAAGAGAAGCTTGAGTCACTCTGGATCAAAATTCCTGGTCAATATGGTGCAGATACGAAAATTGGCCTTTACTATCGTCCCCCAGGACAGGCGGAGGAAACTGACTCAGAAATGATGGAGGAAATCAAACAAGAATGCAAGACGGGCAATGTAATTATATTGGGAGACTTCAATTTCCCAGGGATAGACTGGAAACTAGCAACCTCCAACTGCGGCAAGGAGGCCAAGTTCCTGGAGGTGCTAGGGGATTGCTTCCTGGAACAAATGGTAAAAGAGCCGACAAGAGGCAACGCCACCTTGGACTTGGTCCTAAATGGCCTAACGGGACCGATAACAGAAGTGGAAGTCGTGGTTCCACTGGGAACGAGTGATCACAATGTAATCAACTTTAAACTTGACATCGGGAAAGGGAAACATGCCAAAACCTTAACCACCACCTTAAACTTTAAAAAGGGTAAATACGATTGCATGAGGGCCATGGTAGAAAAACGACTAGAGAAGATGGTGGACAAACTTGAAACGGTAGATCAGGCATGGTCCCTACTGAAAAATACTATCACAGAAGCACAAGATCTCTACATTCCGAGGATTTCCAAAGATCGGAGAACAAAGAGCAAAAGAGAACCGGCATGGCTTACCATACAGGTGAAGGAAGCCATAAAAGAAAAGAAGGACTCTTTCAAAAAATGGAAATGCATAAAGACAACCGAAGCCTGGAACAAACATAAAGATGATCAGAAGAAATGTCACAAGGCGGTGAGGGATGCCAAACAGGATTATGAGGAAAAAATAGCCCAGGAGGCCAAAAACTTCAAGCCCTTCTTTAGATACGTGAAAGGGAAAAAACCTGCAAAAGAGGCAGTGGGACCCCTGGACGACCAGGGAAGAAAAGGGTACATCAAGGAAGATAAACAAATCGCAGACAAACTAAATTCCTTCTTTGCGTCTGTCTTTACGAAGGAAGACACCTCAACAATACCTGAAGCGGAGAAAGTGTTTCCAGGAGAAATAGAGGACAGCCTCACCACAGTTGAAGTGGACTTAGACCAGATATACTATCAGATCGACAAACTTAAAAGTGACAAATCCCCTGGACCGGATGGAATTCACCCGAGAGTCTTAAAGGAATTGAAGGTTGAAATCGGAGAGTTATTGCACAAACTTGCAAACCTGACAATCAGAACTGGACAGATACCGGACGACTGGAGGATAGCGAACGTCACGCCAATTTTCAAAAAAGGATCGAGAGGGGAACCGGGCAACTATAGGCCTGTGAGTCTTACGTCGGTTCCCGGCAAGATGGTTGAAGCACTGATCAAGGATATCATAGTCCGGCACTTGGACGCACACGACTTGATGAAACCCAGTCAACATGGATTCAGGAAAGGGAAATCATGTTTGACGAATTTACTCCAATTTTTTGAGACCGTAAACGAGCAAATTGATAGTGGGAAGCCTGTGGACATAATATACTTGGACTTCCAGAAAGCGTTCGACAAAGTTCCACACGAAAGACTTCTCAGGAAACTACAAAGCCATGGCATAGAGGGAGATATACAAAGATGGATAGGCAAATGGCTGGAAAACCGAAAGCAGAGAGTGGGCATAAATGGGAAGTTCTCCGACTGGGAGAAAGTGACTAGTGGTGTACCCCAGGGCTCGGTACTTGGGCCGATCCTTTTTAATATTTATATCAATGACCTGGAGGAAGGAATATCCAGTGAGATCATCAAGTTTGCAGACGATACAAAACTATGCCGGGCAATCAGATCGCAGGAGGATAGAGAGAAACTCCAGAGCGACTTGTGTCGGTTAGAAACATGGGCGGAGAAATGGCAGATGAAGTTCAATGTGGAGAAATGCAAGGTAATGCATTTAGGCAATAAAAATAAGGAATACGAGTATACAATGTCAGGTGCAACTCTGGGGAAGAGTGAACAAGAAAGGGACCTGGGTGTACTGATAGATAGGACCCTGAAGCCGTCGGCACAATGCGCGGCAGCGGCAAAGAAGGCAAATAGAATGTTGGGCATGATAAAGAAAGGAATCTCGAGTAGATCGGAGAAAGTTATAATGCCGCTTTATAGGGCAATGGTCAGACCACACTTGGAATACTGCGTCCAACATTGGTCTCCCTACCTAAAGAAGGATATAAAACTACTGGAGAGGGTGCAGAGACGAGCAACAAAACTGGTGAAGGGTATGGAGAGACTGGAATATGAGGATAGACTTATAACACTAGGATTGTTCTCCCTTGAGAAAAGGAGAATGCGTGGGGATATGATCGAGACCTTCAAAATACTGAAAGGAATCGACAAAATAGAGCAGAGAAGATTATTTACACTGTCCAATTTGACACGGACTAGAGGACATGGAATGAAGCTAAGGGGGGACAGGTTCAGGACTAATGTCAGGAAGTTCTGCTTCACTCAGAGAGTGGTTGACACCTGGAATGCCCTCCCAGAGGAGATTATTGCGGAATCGACCGTCCTAGGCTTCAAGAGCAAACTAGATGCATATCTCCTTAAGAGAGGCATATAAAGATATGGTGGACTATAAATTACGCCAGGTGTACACCTGGCGGGGCCTCCGCGTGTGCGGATCGCCGGACTTGATGGACCGAAGGTCTGATCCGGAGATGGCAGTTCTTATGTTCTTATGTTATGACATATTTTTGAAAAATACGTCCAAATATTTTTCCGTTTCGAAAATCGTCTAACTATATGTCCTGCCAATCTTATCGTCCAAGCCGCTAAATCATCTATCTTTATACCACATTTTTGTCCATCTTTTTGTTCAAGTCAAAAATGCCTAGAACAAGCCCTGTTGGACGTGGGAGGGGTCTGCAAAGTGATGGACTGAACACCCAGACATGGCACCTAAATAGTGGGGTACCTTACAGGGCACTGCTGTGAACTTCACAAAAAGGGTGCCATGTCTTCTCCTCACTACAGCTCCCTTATAGGTCCTACAGAATCCCCTAGACCCACTTATCTACCACCCCAATAGCCCTTATGGCTGCAGGAGCCACTTATATGCCAGTAAAAAAGGGTTTTGGGGGTGTATAGGGGTGTGCACATGTTTCATTATCAATGCAGTGATTACAGGGGCTTATGGGCATGGGTCCTCTTCTCCATGAGTCCCTAACCCACCCCTAAGATGGCTTAAGCCGCCTCTGTGCAGGACGACTAGGCTTTCCTGTGCCAGGCTGCCAGGTGATGATGGTCTGGAGGCTGAATTTTAAAGGTGTGATTAATATTTTTAGGGGGGGGGGTCGATGATCACTGGGGTAGTGTGTGGGGGGTCTGTTTTATGTGTTTGCAGGTAACTTTAGGTGGTTTTTTGTGACTTAGACCATGTTTTATATGGTCTAAGTCACAACGTCCAAGTTCCATCAATCCTAGGCTGTATAACTTTTGGTTATACATGCTGTACGACTAAGTCTAAGCTGGCCTACGTCCCGCCCAACTTCCGCCCTCGACACTCCTCCTAAAATGCCCCATTTAGCTTTGGTCATTCAGCGGCACTATGAAGGCCTAGGTCATTTAGAAATACGTCCAAAACCCGTTTTTATTATAGGCACTTGGATGTATTTGGACAATGTTCATCCAAGTGCCGACTTAGGCCAGTTTTTCTCTTTCGATTATGAGCCCCTTAGGGCTTATTGTTGATTCTAAATTTACATTTAAACAACAAATTTCCCAGATAGCTAAACCTGGCTTCCTATCATTACATCGACTCTGATCAGTCAGTTATTTTATGGATTTTCCCTCTTTGCACACATTGATTCATATAATTTTGATCTCTAGACTAGATTACTGTAATGCTGGTATCACTAAAGCCCAAATACACAGTCTTCAAACTCTACAGGATATAACTGCATGCTTCCTTTGCATTAAGTTACCATATCTGTGAAGAAAAAAGGACACATGACCTCACCCACACTCTTCCCATTTCCTTGGTCCTCCTTCCCATCTTCTGTACCCTTTTAGTGCTTCTCTCTCTCCCTTCCTCTAACCCTCCTCCCCCAAGGGTGCTTCTCTTTCTCTCCTTCCAACACCCCTCTCCTGTGGCTGCTTCTTTCTTTCTCTCTCTCCTTCCAACCTCCTCTCCTGCTGTTTGTCTCTCCCCTCCCATCCAGCACTACCCTACTCCATGCTCTTTTCTCCAGCACTCTCCTTTCCATAATGCTTCTCCAACACTCCTGCCTCCCTCCATGCTGTTTCTCCAGCCCCCCTCCTTCTATGTTGTTTCTCCAGCCATTCCTTCATGCTGTTTCTCCAGTCCCTCCTTTCCCCTCCCTCCTTCTCTCCTTCTTTCCTCTGACATTCCTCATGACTTCTCTAGCTCCCAACTCCCCCTCCTACTTCTTCCCCGGGCCAGGCGCTGTAATTTAATCTTTGGACAGCTGGCCACAGCAGCAACGAGGTAAGCCTGCTACAGCCGGCCTGCACTGTAAGCCAACTGTCTGCAGAGACTTCCTGTTTCCACATATGCAGAACTTGCAGAGAGATGGCTTCTGGGGCTCGTTGGCGAAAGCTGATTGCTACTGCTGGCTGCCCATAGATTTGGTTACAGTGGTTGGGCCCGGAGAGGAGGTAAGTAGGGAGAGCTGGTTAAACCCGGACAGACTCCCCCATTTAAAAAAAAACAAAAAAAAAACAAACGTCCAGGACCTGGACAGTCCTTAAAAAAGAGGATGTCTGGTAACCGTACCTTCACATGGCAAAGAAATCAGACTCTGCCTCCTATTTACTGATTAAACTCCATTGGCTTTCTATTGATCTTTGTGTCTGCTTGAAAGTTCTCTACCTCACAAGGTTCTTCACATGAACCCTCCATTATATCTTTCCTCTTATCATGATACCATACACTCACACTCTCTAGCTCTAAAGTAGCTCTTCTCAAAAGAGCACACTATGAATCCATATGTAATAAAGCATCTTTCTTCATAGCTCTAAAACTTAAGAATGATTTACATCCCGAAACTGGAAGAACTGTGATCGTTTAAATTTTTCGTTCTGGTGGGCAAGTGTTTGCTCTAATTATAGATGTGAAAGGATGAACGCTGAGAATTTGGGGCATGGTAATATATCTAAATTGATATGGGGCCCATTGACATCATATGTTACCTCATTATAATTCATTATTGAATGTGTCAATTTTTGTTATTTTGGTACATATCCAGGGAAGAGTGGGAGAGAGGGGTGGGGTTATTTCTGCTATAAATTGATTTTTAAATATTTACACGTGGGGTGGGTGGGAATATATCAGTATTTTGAATGGGGTAAGATTTTTGCGGTAATATATGTTTTTGTGTTTTATTGAATAATCATTGGGTGGGTAGGTGGGGGAAAATGGTTGATTATGAACATGTGTAAGATGAATGTGCCTTTATTGTATAATTGTAAGTTACATTTGTTGTATTGCACTATTGAAGATTTGAAAATTAATTTAAAAATTTTTTTTTTTTTTTAAAAGAATGATGTACATCCCATTATAACAACAGAAACCTCTTTTCCTAATTTTAAGATGCTAATTAGAAACTAATTTTTCAAATTAAGATTCAGCATTCCCTTTTGACCACGGTGGTCCTGTGTGTCACAGATAGAGTACATGCCGTCTCTGCTGACGTACCTCTCTACTTTTTACCTGTTCCTTCATGTGAATGAATACTTTTCTGTCTTGCTTATAGAGTTCCTTTCTATGATTTTTTTTAAATTGTATTGTATACCACTTTGAGCTGCAGAGTCAGCAATGATGGTATATAAAGACCAAGTAAACATAAAATTGCAGCAGTAATCCCTTCCGCTCAGTGCATGAGCTGTGATTGGCTCATAAACTCACTTGAAGGGTGACATTAAAAACAAACAAACACCAACAACAAACCACCGGCCTCTCCGTCAGCCCCTTGTTCTCTCTCTCTGAACTGAACCCCCAATTCCTAGTGTCTAGCAGCACTCTTCACCTTGCCAGCCTGCTCTCCTTTCCCTTCCCCTCTACGTTTAATAATATAAAATCCCTGGTGTCTAGTGAAAGTCCCCTACCTGACCCCTCCCAAAGTCTCCCCATAGCCCATTTGTTCCTACCTCCATTCACCGGGAAGGGACCAAAGGCTCTAATTGACCCGGATGCCTAAGGCCCCTCCTATGGGTGCATCTGTAATATCAATCTCAGCAGATGTAGCATATAGAGTAGACCATCTCTATACCTCATGTTTTATCCCTCCCCCATACTTTTCTATTGTAAATTGTATTTCTTCCCTTATCCTCCTGTGTTATATATTGTTTTATAACTATTTTGTTGTTTTTATTAATATTTTTTAATTATTTGTACTTATATTTTATGTAAGCCGCTTAGCTGTTACATGATTTATGGGATATGAAAAATGAATAAACTTGAACTTGAAACTTTTATTATCAAGAGATAACAAAAGTTTCAAGTTCAAGTTTCAAGTTTATTCATTTTTGATATCCCACAAATCGTGTAACAGCTAAGCGGCTTACATAAAATTTTTGATATCCTGCATGCTGTTTTCCCAGACCATGATTCTCTGCTTCATTGAGAAGAAAGGGGAGAATGCAGTAACTGTAGATAATAATAATAATAATTTATTTCTTATATAACGCTATACCGTGAACTTTGTGGCCTTATTCAGAGAACAGTGCATTTTTTAGTCTCCTTAACTTCTAGCAATAGAAAGATGGGAATGGGAAGCTGGGCCTGGTGGAATTTAATGTACTGTGGACTAAAATTAAGAATTACCTGGTAAGAGAAAACTGTCTGTCAGCCTTACTTCCAGTGACTGACATCTGATTGCTACAGGCAAAGCATAGCATCTTCTGCTCTATAATTTAAATTTAAACCTTTGCATTCACTCTTATATTAGCAGCATCTGTGATAAAGTCCCTTTATATAAGAACATAAGCAGTGCCTCTGCCGGGTCAGACCACAGGTCCATCCCGCCCAGCAGTCCGCCCCCGCGGCGGCCCAACAGGTCATGACCTGCCTGAATCACCAGAAGGGGCCCCCTTGCCCCCTAGGTATCTCATCGAAGTCCTATCTTCCCATCAAAGTCCTAACCCTCCGGCCTTTCACCTACACGACCTGGTGAGCTGTCTATACTTATGCAACACCCCAGCACCTCCCTCAGTACCCCACGATCCCCTTTTCCCTCAGGAATCCGTCCAATTCCTGTTTGAATCCCTGTACTGTACTCTGCCGGATCACTTCCTCCGGGAGCGCATTCCATGTGTCCACAACCCTTTGGGTGAAGAAAAACTTCCTTGCATTTGATTTGAACCTATCCCCCTTCAGTTTCTCTGAGTGCCCCCTCGTACCTGTCGTCCCTTTTAGTCTGAAGAACCTGTCCCTGTCCACCTTCTCTATGCCCCTAAGTATTTTGAAGGTCTCTATCATATCCCCCCTGAGCCTCCTCTTCTCCAGAGAGAAGAGCCCCAGTTTATCCAGCCTCTCGGCGTATGGGCAGTTTTCCAGCCCTCTTACCAGTTTCGTTGCCCTCCTTTGGACTTTCTCAAGAACTGCCATGTCCTTCTTGAGGTGCGGCGACCAATATTGAACGCAGTATTCCAGATGTGGGCGCACCATCGCTCGATACAGCGGCATGATGACTTCCCGCGTCCTGGATGTTATGCCCCTCTTGGGTGACTATTATGCATATCTGCTCCATGACTCCTAGCTCATATCCACTGAAACTTGCTTTGAGACATTTCATAGGTGCTCCATTGTTTCAGAGGAGCACTTGAGTAGGAAGCATTAACTTTTTTTTTTTTGGGGGGGGGGGGGTTTACATGCCATATGCATATGTGGCTGTGTTTTGTTGGAGGGAGGAGGGCGTTGGCTTGTTGAAGTCACTGTTTCCAGCTGCAGCTGTTTGATAATAATAATAATGTATTTATAACCCGCTATACCTTGAAAGATCAAAGCAGTTTACATCAAGAAGATTTGCCAGATGCAGTTGAAATACAAACAGAAATATATCCATCAAATAACTAGAGTTTGTTATAGAAATTTGTCATATAAATAAGTCTTCACAGATCTTCTGAACACTTGATATGAGATTGAATTAAAAAATAAACCGCTTATAGATTTACTCCAAACACCAGCCTGGTAAGACAAAGTTTTACCCAGAAATCTCTTTGAAATGCAACCCTTTAGTGTTGGAAATGAGAATAGAGAAATTCCCCGCCTGAGATGAAAATATATAGTTAGCACAAAATGATTAGTGAGATAGATAGGAATAAGTCCAACTAACATTTTATAGCATAAAATGCAAACTTAAACACAATTCTAGCCTTGATTGGCAACCAATGCAATTTCCTGTAGTATGGAGTAACATGATCTGATCTTTTCAGCCCAAATATCAAACGCACTGCAGCATTCTGTAAAATCCTCAATCTCCTAATAGTTTAAAAAAAAATAATCTTAAGTAAACCACATTACAATAATCCAATATGCTCAAAATGAGGGATTGACTGCTGTCTCCTGTTCTCTTGTCCCCAGAATGTGTTTAGGAAGTTTGACTTGGATAAATCCGGCAGCATGAGTGCGTATGAGATGAGAATGGCTGTGGAGTCCGCAGGTAAGTGCATTCTGTTTTACAGATAATCCTTCCACCTCCAGCCCCTGATTGGGGGCTACTCTCCTGACACCACCTCATCTGGCTATTATCAAGGATCCTTTCCACTAGAGGGTCTCCATCATGAAAACCATTAAGAACACTATTCTTTACTCTCCAACAAAAATTCTGGGTGTTATTCTTAACAACACTTTCATTTCATTCTCATATTTCTAAGATTGTTTCTTTTTCCTCGTATTCGCGTAGGCGTACTCGCTCTATTCACGCTCTCTGTATTCTTTTGCACTCTTTGATTCGAGGGCAAATCAAAAATTAAAGACAATTATGAAATTACACGATAACTGGAACAGAGCTTGCGAAATGCAACATATGTACTCATACATTGCCTGTAGGATAGTTCATCCATGCACCATTGCAGCACTTAGTCTCTAGTCATTTGGCAGCCATGAAGTCAGAAACATGGACGTTCCATTGCAAGATTGCACCATTGAAGAACATCGTGCTGTAGTGCGCTTCCTTTGGGCAGAGGGAGTGAAACCTGTGGAAATTCACTGTCTGATATTGACTCAGTATGCACATAGCACCATGACTCAAAGAAAGGTTTATGAGTGGGTAAAAAGGTTTAAAGCGGGAAGAACAGGTGTAACCATCGAAGGTCATTCTGGTCGCCCATTAACATTGCAAACACAAGAGCACATTGATAGGGTGGATGCCTTCATTAGAGAAGACCGACAGATAATGGTGTCTCAATTGGCTGCATATTTAGCTATCAGCTATGGATCTGCATTTGCCATAATGCATGATGATTTGGGATACAGGAGTCTATGCATGATGGGTTCCCAACCAGCTTACTGATCTGCACAAGCAACAGTGTGTGGCAGTTGCCATCCAGTTCCTAAGACAGTATGAAGAAGATCTGAGTATTCTGGAGAGAACTGTCACCGGAAACGAGACCTGGGCCTGAGAGCAAAAGGAAGCGGGGCTCACCTGATTTTGGGAGCAGCCGAAAAACTTCTCTGCAGGAATGTAGAAGCTAGTTGAATGGCACAACAAATGCGTCATCTCGCTTGGGGACTATGTGGAAAAGTGATATGTTCAATTGCTCACAGTTACTTCTGTTAAAGCTGTTAAATGTATTTTGCTTTTACTTTTTGACTTACCCTCATATTTTCCAAATGTGACTATTGTAATCTATTCTTATTAGCCTTGCATCTTACCAGACTTCAATTAGTCCAAAATACTGCAGTTAGGCTTCTAAATTTTGTTCTAAGTTCAACCACAACACTCCCTTTCTCAAATCAGAACATCTGCTCCTGGTGTCAATAATAATAAAACCCTAAGCGCGCATGCGCACTTAGGGTTTCGTGATCTCTGCCGCCGTGTTTTCTGTTCCCTTGCCGAATTATATTATAGAACACGGCGGCAGGGAACACTCCGGAGCTTCCCCCCCTCCTGCCCTCACTCACCAACCACTGCCGATGCCTTCAAAGGAGCCTGGTGAGGATTACGGCCGGCTGTAGCAAACTTCGCAGGCTGCACAGCACCTCGGTAGCACGTTTCCTCTGACGTACGCAATCGTGTCAGAGGGAATGTGATATCGAGATGCAGAGTGGCCTGCGAGGTTCGCAAAAGCCAGCCGCGATCCTCACCAGGCTGCAAACGCATGCTGGACCGGAGGAGCAGGGAAGAGGGACAGGGGGAGCAGAGACGAGGTGCTTTTGGACCAGGGGGAGCAAGGAAGAGGGACAGGGGGAGCAGGTAAGGGGTGCTGCTGGACCAGGGGAGCAGGAAAAAGGGACAGGGGAACAGGGAAGAGGTGCTGCTGGACCGGGGGAGAAGGAAAGAGATGCTGCTGGACCGGGGGAGCAAGGAAGAGGGATGGGGAGCAGAACCTGGGGTTGCAGGTAAGGGGTGCTGCTAAACTGGGGGAGCAGGGAAAAGGGACAGGGGGAGCAAGGAAGAGAGATAGGGGGAGCACGGAAGAGGTGCTGCTGGACAAGGGGAGCAGGGAATTGGGACTGGGGGAGCAGGGAAGAGGTGCTGCTGGACCGGGGGAGCAGGGAAGAGGGACAGTGGGAGCAGGGAATAGGTGCTGCTGGATCAGGGGAGCAAGGAAGAGGGACAGGGGGAGCAGGGAATAGGTGCTGCTGGACAGGGGAAGCAGGGAAGAGGGACAGGGGGAGCACGGAAGAGGTGCTGCTGGACCGGGGGAGCAGGGAAGAGGTGAAGCTGGACAGGGGGAGCAGGGAAGAGGGATAGGGAGAGCACGGAAGAGGTGCTGCTGCACAGGGAAATGGAGGGGGAGGGTATGCTGCTGCTGCTACTGCACAGGGAAGTGGGGGTGGGGAGGGAAATGCTGCTGGTGAGAAAAGGGGGCTGGGGCTGAAAGGGAAAATATGGGAGAAGGGGGCTGGGGGGGGGGTAAAAATGGGTTTGGAGCTGGAGCTGAAAATAGGAGACATGTGAGGGAAGGAGGCTTTATTAGCACCCGTTAATGTAACGGGCTTAAACACTAGTCTTTCTCTTCCCTTTTGATCTGCTACTCTCCTGCAGGAGCTCTCTGCTCTTCTTAGCAAAACCTTTCAACAGACCCTCCTTTCAGGAGGTGGTTTTAAATATTTATAGGAATTCCTGTTTTCCACTTATGGTTCCAGCTTTTTAGAGCACCCTCCCCCTTTATCTCAGGATGGTGGCTTCCTTCATGAAATTTAAAAATCAATTGAAAGCTTTCAATTTGGAGTCCATTTCCTAATCTTAATTTTGCTTCTAATTTTTATCATTTTTTGCTTTTCCCTTCATCTCGTTATTGCCTTGCCCTTGCTACCCTAATTCATATTGTAATCTTTTTTCCCCTCCTCTTTTGGTCTCATCAGCTCTAAGTTGCTCCTTATGTCTTTTTGTCACAGTTAGTTCATTTGTACCAGATGCTTCAACAGGCCTATCTAGAAGGGGCAAAGCCAGCAGCCCATTTTTTTGGGAAGGTGGATGGGACTCAGAGGTGGACTGGGAGGGTCATGCATTTCCTCATTGTTCTCTCCCCTCACCCTCAATAAAAGTCTTACCTTTGCTGGCAGAGATGCTTGAGCCCCTCCATCTGAAGCAATCTGCTGCCCGAACTCCCCCACCCCAATGCTGCCTCAGATTAGGGTTACCAGATTTTACATCTGGAAAAAGAGGACACGAGGCCCCGGCCCTGCTCCATTTCACCCTGGCCCCGCCCTGTTCTGCCCCCCCAACCCCAGCCCCACGCAAACCTCATCTCTTTGAGCCAATTCTTGAGGGCATCTGCGCAACCCAGATGTGACATGATGACATCACATGCATGGGTGTGACATCATCTCGTTGCATCCAGGCATGTGCAGATGCACTCCAGACTCGGCCCTGATCTCAACAGCTTTTCAAAACTGGGACAAAGTGCTGGGTTTTGAAATGCCGTCCAGACACCCAGATAGTCCTCTACAAAGAGGACATATCCGGGTAAATGCAGATGTCTGGTAACCCTACCTCAGATGAACTGAGCATGTGTGAGGAGTGCTTGCATTGGTGGCTGGAAAACTCACCGCTGACTTCCTCCCTACTGAGGCAGCACGGGGAGGGGGAGGTGTTGGGGAGGCTTGGGTATCCCTGCCAGCCATTCAAGGGTGCCTGCCTGAGCCCCAAGGCCTCCCTTAGCTACAACACTGCTTTCTAGAAAAGGGAGTGTGAGCTGGGAACGCAGCTCAGGTTGTATGCTTTGCAATTGAACAAGGCAGCATATGGAATGGATGTGTAGGTTTAAATTGGGTTAGGAGTCTGTGTGTTATTTATTTATTCATTTATTCAGTTTTCTATACTGTTCTCCCAGGAGAGCTCAGAATGGTATACATGAGTTTATTCAGGTCTCAAGCATTTTTCCCCGTCTGTCCTGGTAGGCTCACAATCTATCTAATGTACCTGGGCAATGGGTGGGGGATTAAGTGACTTGCCCAGGATCACAAGGAGCATCAGGGTTTGAACCAACAACCCCAGGGTGCTGAGGCTGTAGCACTGAGGCTGTTAACCACTGCACAACACTCTCCCCATGTTATTAGGGCATCCTAGGCTGCTGTGTGGATTCTGGATGCCACAAAGTGTTCTGCTTTCCTTTCTATAGGTTTCAAGCTGAACAATAGGCTGCATCAGCTGATCATCACCCGTTATGCAGAGCCAGACTTGGCTATTGACTTTGACAACTTTGTTTGCTGTCTGATACGTCTAGAGACGATGTTCCGTGAGTACCAGCGTGTCTTCTGTTCTTCCCCTGTACAGACATTCCTGGCTGCTCTTCTTCTGCTGATTGCCTCGTCCTGGGAGGAGTGGAAGCTGAAGTGCAGCCCCCAAAAGTTTCACACTTAAAGTCAGTGTCAGAATAGTATTAGAATTGAGACACAAGGAGATAGCAGAGCTGGGTATTAGAACTGAAGCACAGAGGGATAGGCGGGAGGTATAGTGATTCACATTGCCAGAATCAGTGACAACACTGGGGACTGCATACCACGGATCTCATCTTCCATTCCTTTCCTTCCTGCAGGATTCTTTCAGGGGATGGACACTGACAAAGATGGTGTGGTGGCGTTTGATTTATGCAAGGTAAAGTCCTAGTATTTTCTGTGTTTTAAAGCTTTTGGGGAGTAAGGAGTTTTGCATACCATGGACTCTCACAGTACCCTATGAGTGATGCCATCACACATGGTGCTGGAGGTGACAAATATGTGAGTGCTAAAGAGTGGGAGATAGAGACGAATTAAATATTTAAGATGTAGCTACAAAGATAGAAAAGATTTTTCTTATCTCTAAGGCAGTGTTTCTCAACTTCTTCAAGCCAAGTACTCCCTAAGTCTAACAAATATCAACCAAAATCCCTGCCCAAGCTCCACCCTAGACCCCATCCCCATAATAATAGTACTAATTGTAATGTGATTTCTTCCATTCATTTTTCATATACAAACAATATAATCTTATTAATTCATAATGGTAACCACAGAATTTTAAAACCCCACAAAGTACACTGTATGCAGAGAAATGTTAATTATCAAGTTGCAAGTTTTATTATTTTTAATATATCGACCATCAACAAGTATCTAGCCGGTTTACAATGCTAGGATAAAATAGAGAATTAAAATAATACTTATAAAAGGGGGGAAAAGTGCACATTAAAGACGTTTTACAAATACAAACATGAAAGTGGGGGTTGAAGGAGAAAAGGGGAGGTAGAGTTACATTGTTAGGAGTGGAGAAAAAAAAATTTAGGTTAAAAAGAAAAGAGAAGGAAAGGGATAAACATTAGGGTAGTGGACACTTGGAATGCGCTACCGGAGGAAGTGATCAGGCAGAGTACGGTACAGGGATTCAAGCAGGGATTGGATGGATTCCTGAGGGATAGAGGGATCGTGGGGTACTGAGTAAACCAACCTGGTCGTGCATGTGCAAGACCGGAGGGCTAGGACTTCGATAGGAGGGCAGAACTTAAATGGGAAACCAAGGTGGCAGGGGAGCCCTTCTGATGATTCAGACAGGCCTTGACCTGTTTTTGGCCACCGCGGGAGCGGACTGCTGGGCAGGATGGACCTGTGGTCTGACCCAGCAGAGGCACTGCTTATGTTCTTATGTTCTTATGGGTCGCTTCTTAAAAGCGATTGGTGGACTTAATGATGGGAAATTTAGGAGCTGTGGAAAGCATCTAGAAATAAGAATGTTTTTAGTTTAGTCTTGAATTTATCAAGGAGATTTTCGTGGCGGAGTTGGGATGGCAAAGTATTCCATAAAGTTGGGGCGACTACGGAGAAGTTGATTTTCCTGGTGAAATAAAATTCTTTAATAGAGGGATTTTTTTTTTTCCAAAGAGGTCAAGGCAGATGACTATAAAATATGCAATGTCACCTCAGTAACAATATAGAAAAATAGACAAATATAGTACAAAATATAGACAGCAGATATAAATTCTCAAAACTGACACATTTCGATCACTAAATTACAGATAAAATCACTTTTCCTACCTTTGTTGTCTGGTGATTTCATGAGTCTCTGGTTGCCCTTCCTTTTGTGTGCATCCAATATTTCTTTCTTTCTGCCTCCTGCTTGCTTCTTCTCTTTTGGACCTCATTCCCTTCCCCAACCAACATCTCTCTGTCCCTCCATGAATCCAACTTTTCTTCCTCTCTCCTCCACCCCTATTGGCAACATGTCTCCCTCTCTCTCTCACTGTCCAACTGTCTTTCTCTCATTCCCTCCCTTGCTGCAAAGGGAATGGGGAAAGAGAGAGAGAGAGATCTAGGATACATCTCTCCCACCCCCTCTACTGCCACATCCAAAATTTCTCCCTCTTTCATCCCCCAGATCATGTGCAGCATTTTTTTACCATTGCGCACCAGCCCCATGCACATTTCTCCTTCTATCACCCCTCTCCAGCACAATCCCACATCTCTCCCTTGATCAGTATGTCCAACATTCCTTCCCCTTGCATCTCCTTCAGTCTATCCCTCTGTTCCCTCTTCACCTCTATATCCAATATTTCTCCCTCTCATCCTTCTATTCCCCATGCTTCTCTACCTCACTCCTCTCTCTATGCCTAATTTTCCTATTTCTTCCTTTCCCCATCTCTTTCCCTCTCACTCATACACTAATGCCCACCAATTCTCCCTATTTCCTCCTTCCTATGTCCCAAGTTAGTGCCCCCTTTCTCCCTCCCTTCTGTGTCCCATGCTCATGCCCCCTTCCTTCCTCTTTGTCCCTAGTTCGTGCCTCCCCTCCAGCCTTTGTCCCCAAATCGTGCCCCTCCCATGTCTCAATGCGCTTCTTCCCCTCCACTCTCCCTTTGTCTCAGATCATATCCTCTTTCTCCCTTACTTACTCACTCTAGGGCCTCACTTGCTTCTTTCAGGGCCGTCCAGCTAGGCTGCTCTTTCTGCCTTCAGCGGCACTTGTTGCAGGGATGCACAGGCAACGGCTCACATGCTGCACATGGATGATCCACAAGCCTTCCCTTTGATGTCAGCTCTGAGGTTGGAGAGAAGATTTCCGGGTCAGCCATGAAAGAGCCGGTGACACATTCCTGCATCAAGTGCCACTGAAGGCAGGAAGGAAGTAACTGGGATCCCTCGCTGACCTAGAAGGCTTTCCTCCGACGTCAGCTCTGACATCGGAGGGAAGCCTTCTGGGTCGGCTTCGGTGGAGGGGAGCGGGCAGGAAGGAGGGCATGGGATCTCTAGCAGTGTCTTTGGTGGAGGGGGGCAGGCAGGCAATAAGGAAGGCTTGGGATCCGCGGTGGCCATTAAGGAGGAAGGGGGCGGGAGACCCATGCAGTGCCACATACCTCCAACAAGCAGCTACCTAAGGGTATGTGTACAGTGTGTTAAGAAACACTGCTCTATGGCAAATGCCTAGTGCCTACAGGGGAAAGATCCTGTAAATCTGTTAAAATGCAATAGAAATCAATGGCTTTGTAGCAAGTATTAAATAACAGTCCAAAGCAAACCAGCTATCTTGTCATATATAACTCCAAATGCAAAGAACTAAACTTTGATATATAGACATGGGGATATCTCAGAACGCTACTCTGAAAGATATCAGCGTAGCAGCACTCCTCACTGAGTTCACCCTGTGTATATCAAACCTAATATTTTTTTCTTTTTATATTTTATAGTTCAACTTGTAACTTGTCATGAAAATTTTCTTTAAACATATTAAGTTT
Organism: Geotrypetes seraphini; assembly: GCF_902459505.1. Lineage (NCBI taxonomy): Eukaryota > Metazoa > Chordata > Amphibia > Gymnophiona > Dermophiidae > Geotrypetes > Geotrypetes seraphini. The sequence continues at coordinate 67,733,003 of NC_047091.1, read as the reverse complement.
ATAAATATTTCTTCATCTTTTTTGCTTATAAAAACTTCATATTATTAAAGCATTCCATTTTCAAAAATTCACTAATGGATAATGCACTTATCTTATATATATCAACTGTATGGCCGCACTGTTCCCCCACCAATGCGTTTCGCCTTCTTTTTCAGGACGGGGCTAGTGCTGCAACTGTTGGCTTACACCATTCCATTTTGATAATAATATGAAGTTTTTATAAGCAAAAAAGATGAAGAAATATTTATAAACTTAATATGTTTAAAGAAAATTTTCATGACAAGTTACGAGTTAAACTATAAAATATAAAAAGAAAAAAAAAATATTAGGTTTGATATACACAGGGTGAACTCAGTGAGGAGTGCTGCTACGCTGATATCTTTCAGAGTAGTGTTCTGAGATATCCCCAGTGTCTATATATCAAAGTTTAGTTCTTTGCATTTAGAGTTATACATGGCAAGATAGCTGGTTTGCTTTGGACTGTTATTAAAATGCAATAGAAGCATATTCCCTACTCCCTGCTACTGGTGACAAGCATGCTTCCTCCCAGCTACTTTGTGGTCCAGTGACCATGTTGAGGGATTGTGGCTTGGTTGTAAGTGATGGGGAAAGGATGGAGAGCAAAAACTATGAAGGCTTTGTTAGGAGAGTAGTTCACATCTTTAGAAAGGAGGGAGGGATATGGTCCTGGTCATGCTTAAGAGGATGGTGAGAGTTTTGCTATAGACAATAGCTGACAAACCCCTCCTTTTTCATTTCTTCTCTCTCTCTCCCCACCAGTGGTTACAGATGACAATGTTTGCATAACAAATGGGAGCCCGCTGCTGCTGGCGTTGAACCCCCTTCAGGTCCCATCACTCACCCTGAATGCTGTAGCTTGAGACCTGCTAAAGTGCCTTCATATAATGAGATATCGCTGCTCCTGCTGCCTCCTTACTTGAGTAAAGGCTTTTCCCTTGGCCTGTTCCCATCCTGTGGCCTTTTGCTCAAGTTACCGCAGACTTTGCACCTCCCTCTACCCGACTGCTCTCACCTGCTCCTTCCTTTGCCGCTCATTCTGGTATTGATGAGGACATACTGTTTTACTGTTGAGCTGTCAATGTAGGCTATCCCATTCAAGACATAAGATGAAGATGGTCGCATCTGATCCAGCCACAAGGCCATGCTAAATCATCACAGAGGATCTGGTTCCTCACATACCTTTCTTGCTTGCCAGGGGCTGCTTGTGGCAATAACAATGGTGGTGGTAGAGAACTGGCAATAAATCTGGGGAGAGGGGGAAAGGATGGGAAGATAACATAGATGATGCAAGGAATGCTCGCTATCCCTCATGACTGGAAACATACCTTTTGTAAGATAAATCTTTGCCACCAACCCACTCTAGTGTTGAGTACATTGTTACTTTCATAGCGCACCCAGCTCCTACTGGCCCTGATGGACTGTGGTTTCCCAGTACCTAGATGGGTCAGCTCTTAAAGTGTGTATTATATTTGTAAGTACCAGTTCCACCTCTCTTGACAATGTTACATGAAAACCAGTTGCAATGCCACAAATGCCGAATGCTTGATTTTTACTGGAAGAGATCCCAGACAGTTTCTGACTGGCAGTAACTGGGTGTTCATTTGTGATGTGTTATGACAGCTTGCTCCTAAAAGGTGCTTTTTTTAAAACTTAATAGTCCCAATATTTTTAAATTGAAATGCTGCCTTATTTCTATCATTGAACTTAGTGGGAGAAAGGATTGAGCATCCTTGTTTGACAGAGAAAGAACTATATAATAAGGGGGGAGGGAGAGTTTATTTGTGACTGGATGCATAATAGGGACACTTGACCCTCATATATGCTCACCGTTGTTTCCTGGATGTGTGCCAACAGAAGCAAGTCCATTCAACATTTTTGCAGATTTCTGCACTCTTGCCCATCCTCTCTCTACCTTCCTTCCCACCAGTCTGTACTGTGGGCATTTGGTCTGATTTGTAGAACATACCAACAGCCCAGAAAGAATTGCAAAGGGATTGCTGATTCTCCCTCCCATGACTGTTCTTTCTCTGTTATTTTCTTAGTTAATTCTTTTTTAACATATATGTATGACCAGATGTAACATCATGTAAAGGGGATTGGTATATTTTTTAGGGTGAACCATGTATTCGTGCATACTGTTGCCAAGCCATGGGTATTTCTAGAGGTTGGGGGATAATTGGAAATTATCCCAGGTTGGTTTTATGATGCAGAAAAGATTTTAAACAAAGGAACCATTTATCGATGCCAAAATATAAAATAAAATGGCGCAAAAGATATTTCCTGGCGTGTTTATTGTGAAGTGTTGTGTCTCTAATAAAAGAAAATTAACACATTCTGCTGAACATGAACAAACAGCTAAAGGCAAGAGCAGAGAAGAAAGCATTCTTGCTTCTGGGATTGTTTGATCAGTGTCACACTAATAAGTCCAAAAGATGGTATATGGGATCGAAAAGGAATCATCCACAGGAAAAGCTGAATCCCATAGACTCAAGCATAGGGCACTGTTACAGGGTAGTTGAGGATCTCAGAAACCAGCTTGAACGTGTATAAATAAATCTTAAGGTCAAGACTTACATCGATCCTCAAAACCTCCCTCTCCATCTTTTCAAGTTCTATAATCATTTCAATTTTTAATATTTCTTTTCAATGAAATTCTTCCAAAGGTGGATATATATATATATATTATCCTCCACCCAGTGTAGAAACAGAAATAACTTAGGTAGATTAAAAAAATTAAAAGCCCGACGGGACCCGTTTCACCTTTTATATTGGCTTTCTCAAGGGTTCAATAATGACGCTGCGTCACTCCAATAAGTTATTTCTGTTTCTATGCTGGGTGGAGGATTATATATATATATATATATATATATATATATATTTGTGAATAAGGATCCACCTTAGGAAGAATTTTATTGAAAAGAATTATTAATAAATGGAAATTATTGTTTGATCAGTAACAACATATATAGCCCATGTTCTTTACGTATCCACAGTCCTACCATCTTATGTGGTGATCTTTGGTTTAATCCTCACCTCTAACTATCTACTTCATTCTTCTAAGTCTCACCTTTGCAGCACTAGCCATTCTCCTATTTGCTCTTTGTTGTGTGACTACCTTGTCCGAGGTGCAGGGATTATATAAAACTAGACTAATTTTTTAATGAGGCACTTAGGTGGGAAAGCCATATTGGTACATATATTGCACTTATTTTATGTGCCTTTATAAAATTAAGAACTCCAAAAAAATCGGCAAAAATATGAGGAGAGGAGGACACTTCTGCTCACGGATAGTTCCAGCTTTTTGAATCCAGATAAGATGGACTTCTCTTATGTTATTTTTCATTGAATTTTTATGGTATTTATTGCTACATAGGATGTTGGCACTCTTCTTTTACATATATATTTTGATCTTTGAGGATATGTTGAAAGAGGGAAATGAATGAGTTATGAATTGTCACATATTTTTTCACTTTTTCATGTATTAAAGTGTTTGAATTTTTTGAAGCACATTCTATCACTTATTTATTTATTTATTCATTCAATTTTCTATACCGTTCTCCCAGGGGAGCTCAGAACGGTTTACATTAATTTATTCAGGTACTCAAGCATTTTTCCCTGACAATATGATGTATCGGGCGAAGTCACTTGGGCTTCTATAGCCATCACGAAGTTGTCAGCCCGGTAAGAGCATTTCATCATATTACAGTTTCCCGATATTGAAGTCTCTAAAGTCTTTCACTTATAGCTTCACCAAGTATTTTTTCACTTTTCATTCATTACATTAGGGATTTCTATTCCGCCATTACCTTGCAGTTCAAGGCGGATTACAAAAGAATTATCCAAGATGTATTACAACAAGAACTTACAAAACAAAACAAAAAAAATTGGTCATTTTCAAAAAGAGTGAGAAATTCTTCCCCTTTCTTCAATATATGAGCAGAGGTGTCCTCCTTGAAAAGGATTAGGTCCCAATTCCTGCCCCATACTTTCTCTGTCATTTGGAAGACAGGTGCACCCGGGGACATATTGTAGAGGCAAGAAATGATCTCCAAACATGTCCGCTTTATTGAATATTCTGTACCTCCTTTTATACATTTTACATGGGTAAGGGTCGTCAGCATATGACGTAAATGAAAACCATATGTGGACACAGATCACATGAAACTTTAAAGACATCAGCATTTTTCTCTATCTCTGGCTGGAGTCCAAAAGGTCAGAAAAAGCCTTAACCAGCAGAGCTTCTAATCTAAATCTGTCTGTAAATACGGCTTAACAAAACAATTGAATTCACTTCACAACATCTCTGTTCAAACATACATGTCCTTGTAGTATTTTCAAAGAAGGAAAGACAAACAGGGCCTGGCTTTACATCTTTAAACAACATATGCCTAAGAAAAATTACCAAAGTTCTGATACGTGTCCCTTCAATCCCCTCTTATGTCATGAAAATGACGTCATAAATACACAGCATGAGCTGGAAGGGAGTGATACTCTAAATATGTCTCTCGAGGAGGGGTTTTTTAGGAGCTGTAATACGAATAACACAGTACATGAGCAGTCAAGACAAGAGTGCAGATAATAATAGAGATTATAACAATAAAAAGGTCTTTTACCCAACCCTGCATTCAACTAAAGTGCTGATCCCAAGAATTAGATAAATCAGAGTTACATTTGAGCTCAGCAAAGAGGTCTGCTAATTTCTGAATGTCCATAGTAGGACCTATATTGTCAGAAAGAAAAGTACAACAGCTTAAAGTACTGAGGAGAATTTTTCAGCTAGAATCATAGCTAGGGCAACATGATATAACCATCTGAGAAGTGGAGCCTAATTGATCAGTAATACTTCTTGCAAGGCGTCCCTAGAATAGTTCACAAAGCGTTGCTGATTATGATAAATTTAACTAATCCGATCAACATTCTTATTAATAGTAATAAAGGGAATAAGGAACTCAAACCCAGCCTTAACCTGAGCTCGGGCCTTAAATTCATCTGGGACCCCTCTTGGGACCCCTATAGCATCTATGTATACATGCGATCAGATGTATATCGAGACAAATAAAAGGAAAAACCGTGTGAATAGGAAGGATGCCGTTCAGAAAAATATGCAGGAGCATGGTAACCTTAGCTAAAGTGCACTGGCCTATCCACTGGCTGGGTAGCTTAACACGGAGCCAAAAGTCTCCATAAAGCCAGTAAATATCAAATCTGATGTAGCAACAATAGGGCATACCTATGAGCCAAGACAGAACAATAACCTGGGGGTAAATTACCTACAAAACTACCCTGTGTCAGATTAGAAACATGATATGTGTAATTACCCTTATAGATGGTAACGGCAATATCAAGCTTTTGCTGTCCTGGCAGCAAAAGGTATTTAGAACACCACAGTGCACAAAGGGGATAGGTAAAATTAGAGGAGGTAGATAGATCCCATAAGAAAACTGATGGGTCGGATAGCTAGACCCACCCTTAAACCACATGTCCATAATGTACATACCTTCATCAGTAGGTCTAGGGTTGTCAATAGTAAGAGAAAGCTTAATAATTTGTGCAGGAACACTTTTTCTACAACAGTGTCCAACCTTATGAAAGGTCATACAAGTAAGCAATGATTTACCATTTTTGGTCCACCTTTTTTCAGAGTATTTTCTAGTTTATAAGCCCAGTCAGTATCAATATTCTACCCTACTTATCCCCCAACGTGAGTCAGTAACATATATATATATGTCCTTAGTTTTAGGAATCTCTGAGGACCAATGGCACAGCCTTGGGATATCAATTGATGAACAGTCCACAATGTCACAATACTCAAAGGAGAAGGTGGCAACTTGCACACTGCTGGAATTATACCATAAGGTAGTATACTCTCTGTCTTTCTGGATTCCAATTGAAGGACAGCCTTTGCGAGGGAGTAGTCCAGCTTAACGTGTGTTCGCAAAGAGATGCCGGGGTGCTGTTTACAGCAGAAGTGTCATTTACAGATGGGTATGGGCAGAAAGTGTTGTGGACCCAAAACACATCATCCCTGTAGACCCAGTTAGAAATGATCCATACAGGGAGAAAAACTAGCAGCAGCGTTGCCAGTAAGAGAATGATAAAGTTGGTAGAATGCTGCAATGAGATCATCATGTTGTTCCACTGGAGGAGGTGAAATCTGCGCAGGGAAGACTTGCTTCTGGGGTTTTAGGTTAACCCTCTTCAAGCGACTTGCGTGGATCCAAACAGGAAACTCCTCAGTGAGTGCAGCGGGCCTGGTCACAGCGATCACAATAGTGGGAAGGCCAAAGGGGAAATCTGTCTGTTTCCGATCCTTGGAAAGCTTCTGGACAATCACCAGGCTGGAAAAAATGGGTAGGAATCTGTGGAGAGAAAGGAGAAGTGCAAGACACGTTTCTTTGAACAAGCCTTAATATTTCAATTAGCTTTTGGACGTATTCCTCCTGTATCAAGGGAAAATCTACCCATGGGACGGGGAAAGGTCATCCCGTGAGAATCTCAAAGGGAGAGCAGCCAGATGTCTGTGCATACAGAAAGAGATACTTGAAAAGAGATGCTTGAAAAGCATTCCAAATATCATTCAGCAGCTGTACTCCAATGTGATCCAAATAAGAGATAGAAAACAAGAGAAACCATGTTGCCTGTACTGAATGTGGCAACATGTAACGATACCAATTAATTTACTTGATATAGCTATGGCAAAAGAGAGACAATACTCAGTTACTTAAGGTTCTTAATTGAACAATCCAAAAGGATATGTTTTTGCGTGCTGCATATAGCTTATTATGCACTTCAGAGAGACCATACTGATGTACTGAATGTATTCAGAAATGTATATTGAATGGATCATAGGTAGGGAACACCACGAAATAAACGCAGTATAAAGTAAAACTTTTTCTTAAACATATAACCCCTAACTAAACTATATTCAGAATATAAAAGCTATAAGTAAAAGAACATTGCGCAGTTAGGCTAGTAAGAAGTGGAAAAAGAGCTCTAGAAATGGCCAATATTATGTATCCTGGGGTACCCACTAAACTAAAACAAGTAGACATGACACAGACAAAACATAAAGTTTTAAGCGTGGAGCTATTACTCCATCTGTCAAGTGTACAGGGCTGAATTTAACTCTGCAAATAAACACATTGATATAAAAAACCAAAACAAAGAAGCAATAATATATATCATAACCATCTCATATTTGGAAAAAGGCATAAAGCTAACGTCTCTTTGGAGCATCTCTATCTCTGCAGTGATAAAGAGGACCCTTGGAAAACATTAGAAATATCTGTGCCAAAACTGATCTGGGATGGCTATGTATAAATCCGGAAAAAACATTTTAAATTAGCAACATCCTAATTTCAGCTAAAACAATAGAAAGGAATTGTATTTTCCAATTTATTTTCAATTCACAACCGTGCCAGCTGTAATTATCGAACTATATATCTCTGTATCAAGGAGCAAAAGGTCAAGAATGAAAATATCACTAGCAAGAAGTTAAAATGTCGAGCGAGCACTACGATAACCAATACCATGATATTGGGCAATGAATAAGGGAGAGCTAGCAGCTGGTATCCAGGGTTTCCCCTCTTTGCACCAAAGTCCGTCCAAAAGGGCGGCTTTGGGCACCTGCCAAACGCCAGGCATCAAGTTCAGAAGGGGGTAACAAAGGACTGAAGCTGTGAAAAAAGAGAGGAAGAGAATCCTGTTCACCCGTGAGACCCAGGAGCCCATTTAAAAGAAGGGCTTGTACATCGTGAAAAGTGTGAAGGGTAATGGGGCGACCAAGGGTCAGAGGAGTAACCATCTCTACCACCATAGCACATGCAGCCAGGGAACTTGAACAGGAGTGACTATAAAAAAAAAGGCAACAGAGCGTAACTTACCGCCATGTTCTCCCTTCATGGTGTTACAATGGTCCCAAACAAAGAGATAAAACATGTGGGCATAAGCAGGAAAACCCAAACCTGAGCTAGAAACCAAAGCACATTTTATGAGTCCATCTGATAAGAGCAGTCATTTCAGAAACCAGGGTCTGTCTCAAAATCTGGTCATAGAAGGAACAAGCAGAGATCCATTGGCGGCAATGACCAATCATAGCAAGAAAAGTAAGCATGTCTTTCTTGGTAGCTGGGTGGGGCAGACCCAGAACAGCAGCAATGCAGAAAGTGCAGATTTTCCTCTGACCATGAGACAGGACAAAACCCAGGTATTTCACTTCAGATTTACAGACAACCATTATAAAAGGTGCAAACTATCAGCTTGACAGGTCTCTTGAATTATGGAACACAAACAGATGTACAAAATAAGGATAGGACCATGAGGGGCAGTGCATGACTGTAGAATAGCCCGAAGGACAAGGAAGTCAACATAGCCCTGGGGCATTCCACACTAGGTATACTGTTGCTTAAAGGTGAAGGCAAAAAAAAGCTGAAAAGCCTCACCAACAGGGACAAAAATAAAACATTCTTTAGGACAATGACAGAAAAAAAAAACATTGGCTGCCGATGGAATGGGGGAGAGGAAGAAACAAGAAAACAGCCCTAAAATCTAGGACAAAACGGGGAATGCCATCAGCTTTGACAACAAAAGCGATGGGCGTATTGTAAGAAGAGATGGTGGTTTTGATAATGCCAGAGAAAAGATAAGTGATAAGCAGTGGAATCACACCGTACTGCTTAGTAACTTCAAAGAAACACTATAGGGGGGTCAGTGTAAGCCCAAACTGAGAAGTCTGGGGGAAGGGGCAAAAGCATTCATGCACAGACCCTGATAATGAAAGCAAAGAACAGATTAGCTTTGCTCTGCACAAGAAAGAAAGCCTCTAAAACGGAATTTTTTCTTTTTTTTTTTTGTTTCTTTTTTTTTATGATCCAGCACAGAACACAAAGGAAGCAGCTGTAGAAGAAACACACAAAATTAGTCAGGATCAAAAGGAAGACAAGAAATAGTGCTTGTGTACAAACTACAAGGGAAAGATCTTAGACTGATTCAAACAGCGCTTTCAATTCATTCCACATAACAGCACGTCCTACCTCAGTATTAAACATTGGTGACACAGAAAGATGGGAGCTGAAGGAAAAATGTCATACACACACACAGCCGTACAAGTCTCATTTGTCTAGGAGTATCCTAAGTACCTTATGACTCATTACAAAACCAATATAACAATGCAAAAATATTCGCTTATCTTACCTTATAAGCGAGGTACAGTAATAAGAGACAATAAAATCTTATACTCTATAAAAGTTTTAACCTTACAAATGACAGAGTGGGCAGGGGGGTTCTATAAATAATTTCATTCTTCCCGAAAGAATGGCAGCTGCTTATATTCACAAGGGGCGCTTACCGAAAGTACCCCGAGATTTTTCCCAAAAAAACTCCATAATAGAACCCAAAGCTTGAACTTAAAATAAAGGGTGGGTACAGGTCACCACTACCTAGTAAGTATTAAAGAACAGAAAAAATTCAGAAATACTCACAAAATATTGGTGATATCATCTGCCCATCGCGGACGTGCCCCCAACTGAAAAGGATTAGGTCCCAATTCCTGCCCCATACTTTCTCTGTCATTTGGAAGACAGGTGCACCCGGGGACATATTGTAGAGGCAAAAAATGATCTCCAAACATGTCCGCTTTATTGAATATTCTGTACCTCCTTTTATACATTTTACATGGGTAAGGGTCGTCAGCATATGACGTAAATGCAAACCATATGTGGACACAGATCACATGAAACTTTAAAGACATCAGCATTTTCCTCTATCTCTGGCTGGAGTCCAAAAGGTCAGAAAAAGCCTTAACCAGCAGAGCTTCTAATCTAAATCTGTCTGTAAATACGGCTTAACAAAACAATTGAATTCACTTCACAACATCTCTGTTCAAACATACATGTCCTTGTAGTATTTTCAAAGAAGGAAAGACAAACAGGGCCTGGCTTTACATCTTTAAACAACATATGCCTAAGGAAAATTACCAAAGTTCTGATACGTGTCCCTTCACTCCTCCTCATATTTTTGCCAATTTTTTTTTAGTTCTTATTTTTATATGTGGCAAGTTATTTGGTTTATAAAATTAACCCACTGGAAAGCAGGTACACCCATTTATACCTGTCCCTGGTAGACACAATTGACTCACCTAAGCTTTGAGTGGATGCATTCTTGCCTGAAATGGGCACTAACTAGTTAAAATTGTTTATTTGGGACTCTCCACTAATTTCCAGCAGAATTTAACCAGTTATTACCGTACCACTGAAAATTAGTAATTAAGGCCTCAGTGAAAACTGGCTATTTTGGGGGCATTCCTGAGAAAGAGTCTGTACTCAATCATCTCTCTCCCCTTTCATCTGTTCAGAACTCTGCTGAATGCCTCATGTTTCGCCAGTGTCACTATGCCCACATTACCCCTCTCCTCTTCATCGGCTCCTTATCCATTTCCACCAACAGTTCAAACTCCTCTTACTGATCTACAAGTGTATTCGCTCCACAGCTCCTCAGTATCTCTCCCCACACTCCCCACCCCCTAGGGCACTCCACTCATTGGATAAGTCTCTCTTACCTGTACCCTTCTCCTCCATGGCCAACTCCAGACTCTGTCCCTTCTAATTTGTGCACTGTATACCTGGAACAAACTGCCTGACTCAGTATGTCAAGCTCTGTTTCTGGCAGTATTCAAATCCAGACTCAAAGGCCACTTCTTTGACGCTGCTTTCAGTTCCAAACTTCAACCCACCTATTAAGCACCAACATCTGTCTTATCATTCCCTCTGTAATTCCCCTATCTGCACACAGTGTATCGAAGCACCTTCTTGTCCAGTTTGTTTGTCTTGACTGGATTGTAAGCTCTTGAGCAGGGACTGTCTTTTCTATGTTTTGAGGTACAGTGCTGCGTATGTCTAGTAGCGCTATAGAAATCATTAGTAGTAGAAGTAACCAGCCAAGATTACTACATCAATGGGACTGCATAAAACACAGTCCCTATCTTTATATGGCGACCCATGGCCGGTTAAGTTTTGAATAATGACTTAACCAGCTATGTGTTAACTGGTGCCACATAAACCAGATATTCAATGCCCTGGGTAAATATTCAGCCCCTTACCATATAATACATGTCTGTATCTTGCAACTTTTATGTGGTTCCACCCAAACTGCTATTCCTGGGAATATAGCAAGTGATTTTTATAAAGATTTTTATGTGCAAAGATAACACTATATCTACCACATACCTATAAAACGCCTTCTGGCTAATATTCAGACTGTGGGAGGCAGGTCAATTAACTTCAGTTAACTCCTGTGTATGGTGGTGACTGTGGATATTCAATGCCAGGCTGTTTCCAGTGACCGGCATTGAATATCCAGTGTATTTTTAGCTGACTAACTTAACCAGCTAAGTCAATGTTTGGTGCTGGCCAGTTAAGTTTATAGCAGCCAAAGATAGGTTTGCTATGTGCAGGGCCTAATTTGTCCGTTAAACTTGGCCAGTTAGTATTGAAAATTGCCAGTTATCATGTGATATAGCCAGTTAACCTTTAGGCACTAAAAGGGAAAATTCAGCATGAGATAACTGGTTATCTCGCACCAGTGGCGTACCTAGGGTATGTGGCACCCGGGGCCCATCATTTTTTGACACCCCCCCCCCCCCCATGTAAAATTTTTTTTTTTTTTTTTTTTTGCAATAACCATGAAATGGAATAAATGGTCAGAATAGAAACAGGCAGTGAAAATTTTCTTTTATTGAACCTCATTTATGTAACCATTATTCCAAACATAACATAACATAAATTATGTCTGAATTGTCATGACATCAGAAGTACATATGGAGTAGTTGCAGGTGATGCTTGGGACAGTTCTGATTATGTTAGTTTGGTTTTATGTGTTTTTTGAATAGAAGGGTTTTTATTTCTTTTTTTAAGGTTTTGTAGTTTGTGGTCGAGGTCAATAGGTTGTAGAGTTGGGGGTCAAGTGTTGCAGCTCGAATGGCTAGGAGGTTGTCGAACAGTTTTTTTCTTTTGACGTTTTTGGTTGGAGGGTGTGTGAATGGTGCGTGAGTTCTCCTATGTCTGTTTGAAGTGGATTGAATTATTTAGCTGAAGAAATTAGTTACCCCCCCATTCCACACACATTAATTCTCTTCCATTTTTGTTCCCATTATAAAAAAACACTGATAAGTTCCCAGGAAAAAAATACATTAAAATAAGAAGTGAAAACAAAGGCCCCTACAGATGAGAACATAACATAAGAATAGCCTAACTGGGTCACACCAATGGTCCATCATGCCCAGTAGCCCATTCTCATGGTAGCCAATAGTGCTGCCCGATTCAGAGAAAAATATTTCATTCGATTCGATTCACCCTGTTGAATCGATTTTTCGATTAGATTCACTGTTAATGACACCGCTTTTTAAGTTTAAACAAAGTATAACAATAAATTTCACAACAACAATAAATTTCACAAAGTACTTAAAAAAAAAAAAATCACATTTTTCCATTAAAGCAGTTCTGGAGACATTTGCTTGAACAGTCTTTTTTCCCAGTCCATAAGCAAGCAATATGAAAAAGATTTCCTTAATTATCTACTCAAACATTTTTGCTATTTACTTTCATTGTACCTAGACTATTATTCAGTAGAAAAAATTTAGTTTGTTCAATCAAGCAGAACATTCACTCATAGAAGTCCAATGTCCACACAGGATTTGATTGAACAAACCAAATTTTTTCTACTGAATAATAGTTTAGGTATACTGAATAGCAAAAATGTTAAAGCCACACAGAAAAGCAGTAAAAGTCAATAGGTTCTCCAAGTGGGAACAACCTGATGTCTCAGCACTTGAGGAAAAGACCACGTAATAATGTTTATAAGATAAATCATATAAATGATTATACTGAAGCAGGGTGTCCTCAGCGTGAGAGGTAAGCGAGAGGAGAGAATTCTCCAGTGCTTTACACAATAAGGCTCCTCTGCCTGCAGTGCACACCATCATAGGACACCTCAGGTGTGCTCAAATTAATCAATGTGATAAATTAAACAGTGATAAACAATTGGTCAATCACAAGAGTGCAAGATCAAACAGGTTGTTCCCACTCAGAGAACCTATTGACTTTACTGCTTTTCTGTGTGAGTAGATAATTAAGCAAATTTCTGATAGCCTACAGAACTGATTCTCACCTTCCATCCCCAGCCCCCAAGACTTACCAGACCCCCCCTGCCGATACATTTACTTACTGCCTGAACTGGATATTAAATCGTGGGGAAGAGAGGAGAAATGCGGGGAAAGAGCCAGCCAAAACTAGTATTTGTTGCTGCTGAGTGCACCAATCCAGGGCAAGCAGACGCTTCCCCCATGTCTTAATAACAGACAATGGACTTTTCCTCCAGGAATTTGTCCAAACCTTTCTTAAAACCAGCTACGCTATCTACTTTTAACATAACTTCTGGCCACTTCATTTTTAAGCTTAGATCTTTCCTTCCAAACAGAGACCTTGCTAGATGTCAAATACAGCACAAGGTAACTTCACATGGACTTAACTGTGCAGGAAATGAATCTCCTCATACACCCACCATATAGTGCAAAAATGTGCAAAGGTCTGTTTTTTTCTTTCGATCACTACATAGCCTAATGCCACACAAGCAGCGCTGTTACAAACATATTCTGAAGGTCAATGCTAAGGTTGACAAAGTTTCCTTCCTTGGACCAGAAGGAGATACTGACAAACCACTGGAAGAGATTCTAAAACAACTACCCAGAAATAACACCCAAAGACCCACTCAGTGTGTGAACCAGTTGAGTGGAGTGGACTAACTGGGGGTGGAAATGGGCCCAGAGTTTGCTCAGCAGAATTTCCCAGACTACCTCTTCCTCTCAACACACTGACATGCTACCACCACCACCAACACTAGGAACACCTCACCGAGTATGCCAGCAATGCTTATAAACTTTATAAAACACATTATTATATTTTCTTATAAAGCATATATTTTAACTGAACTCAGCCTTGCCATTCACAAAAATAGAAAAGTTCCCATTTCAAGCTGTCTCATGTACACTTTTCAAATCTAACATATTGTAATCACAAAACAGAAAATAAAATTATTTTTTCTACCTTTTGTTCTCTGATCAATATTCAAATCTTGTTGGTCCCAGGCTCTTGTTGTCTTGCTTGCCAGGGTCTCCTTTCTCCGTGCTAACCATCCGTCTGCCATCTCTGTTCTCCCCTTCCGTTTCCCTTCCCTCTCCCGGAGATCTGGCATCTTTCCTTTTTTTTGTCTCCATCCACAGATTCACCTTTTCTCAACTCCCCACCACCCCAGGATCCACCATCTCTCCCTTTCTGTTCCCAACTATCCTCCTATCCAGTATCTCTATCCCCCCTCCACACCATCCCCTGTTTCCAAGTTCTCTCCCTTTCTGTTCCTTCCCTCCCTAAATCCCATTATGCACCATCTCTCTCCCACTCCTCTGTTTTTAGACCCATTATTTCTAACCCCCAAAGTCTGGCATATGCACGTATCTTTGAACCCCCCCCTTCCCTCTCTCCCTCTGTGTACTTTTACACCAGGACCCCCCTCCCCCGAAGGTCTGTCCCCCCTCCGAAGGGCTACACCCCACCCCTGAAGACCTGCACCCCTCCGAAGGACTTTACCTCCCACCCGAAGGTCTGTCCCCCTCTGAAGGCCTAAACCCCACCCCTGAAGGCCTGCACCCTCCCCGAAGGATTGTACCCCCCACCCAAAGGTCTGTCCCCCCCTGAAGGCCTGCACCCATCCCGAAGGCCTGCACCCACCCCGAATGCCTGCACCCACCCCGAAGGCCTGCACCCCCGAAGGCCTGTCCCCCCCCTTGAAGGCCTGACCCCCCCCTTGAAGGCCTGACCCCCCCTTGAAGGCCTGCCTGCTTGTCCCCCCTTGAAGGCCTATCCCCCCTTAAAGGTCTGCCTGTCCCACCCCCTTGTAGGCCTGTCCCCCCTTAAAGGTCTGCCTGTCCCACCCCCTTGTAGGCCTGTCCCCCCCTTGAAGGCCTGACCCCCCCTTGAAGGTTGGCACCCCCCAAAGGCCTGCACCCCCTTGAAGGCCTGTCCCACCCCCTTGTAGGCCTGTCCCCCCCTTGAAGGCCTGCCTGCTTGTCCCCCCTTGAAGGCCTGTCCCCCCCCTTGAAGGCCTGCACCCCCCCTTGAAGGTTGGCACCCCCCCAAAGGCCTGCACCCCCTTGAAGGCCTGTCCCACCCCCTTGAAGGCCTGTCCCACCCCCTTGTAGGCCTGTCCCCCCCTTGAAGGCCTGCCTGCCTGTCCCCCCCTTGAAGGCCTGTCCCCTCCCTTGAAGGCCTGCACCCCCTTGAAGGTCTGCACCCCCCCCGAAGGCCTGCACCCCCCCGAAGGCCTGTCCCCCCACTTGAAGGCCTGCCTGCCTGTCCCCCCCTTGAAGGCCTGCACCCCCTTGAAGGTCGGCAACCCCCTGAAGGCATGCACCCCCCCTGAAGGCCTGTCCCCCCTTGAAGGCCTGTCCCCCCCCCTTGTAGGCCTGCACCCCCTTGTAGGCCTGTCCCCCCCTTGCAGGCCTGCCTGCCTGTCCCCCCCTTGAAGGTCTGCACCCCCCCCCGAAGACCTGCACCCCCCCTTGAAGGCCTGCCTGCCTGCCTGTCACCCCTCTCCCCCTTGAAAGTCTGCCTGCCCGCCCGCCCCACCCTGAAGGTCTGATGCCCCGACCCACCCCGAAGGACCATTCGCCCCCCTGGCCTCCCCGCACTACCTATGAAGCAGCCGCAGCAGGATCGCGACGTCAGCTATCTTTGCGCTGCTTAGGAGCTGCTTCCTGCGCCGCGGTCCCGCCCCCTCCTCTGACGTCAGAGGAGGGACGGGACCGCGGCGCAGGAAGCAGCGCCCAAGCAGCTGAGGGATTGCTGACGTCGCGATCCTGCTGCGGGCTGCTTCATAGGTGTGCTGGAAGGTCAGTGGGGCGAGCGGTCCTTCGGGCGTGGGGGGGGACTGAGCGGCAAGGCCGGGAACACCCCCTCAGGGCTGGTACCTGGGGCGGCCCGCCCCCCCCCTAGGTACGCCACTGTCTCGCACTGAATATCTGCATTTAACTGGCTAAGTGCTATTAAAAAGGTCAGCACCGTTTTTGACCTGTCAAATGGCGCTGAAGTTTAGCTTATAAAATTAGACACAAAAGCATTCTCAGGGCAATTAGGTGTGTCCATGAGAAAGATCTGCATGCAAATCTACAGTATTTCACACATGCACTGTGCATATCCTGAAAACCTGACCGACTGTGTGTGTGCCCTGAACACTGTGTTGAAAAGCTATGGTCTAAGAGATACCTTGATAGTCCCCTCCCCCAGTTCTTCAAGGGCCCTTTCTCTGACCAGTTGGAGAGCTTTCTTTTTTCCTGCCCTTGATTCCTCACCACAGCTATCAGGAAAGAGTGCATTGTCTTTGCAAATGGTTCACAGCCTTTAGAAAGAGCATGCGATCTTTCCAAAAGAGTGTGCACTCTTAATGACAAAGATCCCATTAAAAAATGCCCAGAAACTCGCAAACAAAATGAACCTTCCTGTAAATGATATAGGAAAATATATGAAACAAAACTTTTTCTGACACAAACCCATATGCAGGGGTACTCTTGAGTAGGGTTACCAGATGACCAAGAAAACTGGGACATGTCCTCTTTTTAGAGGACTGTCCGGGTGCCTGGATGGATTTTCAAAGTCTGGTAGTTTGACTAGGTTTCCTAAGCTCAGTGCCGCACCTGGAGGGCCTCCAAACATGCATGGATGTGATGCAATGACGTATGACTTCATCATGTCGCTTCCGCGCATGATCAGAGGCCCTCCAGACATGGCCCCCATCTTGAGAAAGGAGATGAGCAGGCGGGGCTAGAGGCAGAACAGGCCAAGGCTGAGGCAGAACTGGGTAGGGCCACATGTCCTCTTTTTATGGAGAAGAAGTCTGGTAACCCTACGCTTGAGGTTCTACGTCATACGTTTTCTATACTAGGAGCTGTTTTGTACCTCTGAGCTGTCTGTACACTAGAGCTTGTGCAAATGCTGTGAGCAGTTTTAATATGCGTCATTTATGTCAGTGGTATTTATTGATTTATGTGCTCCATATGAATAATTACAAAATCTTTTGCATAGAAATAATATCTAGACACTACACAAATTATTCAATAAGAAATAATCAGGCTACACTATAAAGGATTGTAACAGCGCGAGCAGGATTTTGTTTTGGACTTGTGAACACAGCCTGACATGAGCAGCAATAGTGCAAAAAAGTTCTTTATTGACTCAAAACAAACTCCCTGAATCCCGTTACCTCACAGGATTAGGAACACAGGAAAACTGTCTCGGAGGGCCAGATTCTCAAAACTTAAGGTTGCCTTTAACACGGTCGCTAAATCGGTTCCAGCCGGTTTAGCGTGCATGTATTTATGCGGTGGATTATCAAAATGGCTTACCATGGTCTTTTCCGAGCTTCCTAGCAGTCTCCGATTCTGCCATGCAAATGGACTTATCGATATTTAAGTGAGCACTCCGGTGGATTCTTCAACATCGCTGAGTGATTCTCCAAGTGCGGCAACGGCTTTTGGCGACCAAAAATCAGCGACTGGTCCGGGGGTGCCAATACTGTGAAAATCGCATCTCTCTTTTGACTATGGCTCATGAAAAAGAAATTAAAATTACATGATTCGTATAAACTAGAGGGGAGGGAGGGGTTGGGGGAGTAGACATATTATAGAAGTGTTTTATGTGTTTCTGGCTGTGGTTCATGATAAAATTTTATACTAAAAACAAATTACAAGATTTACATGAATTATAGCAGTTTGGGGGGAGAAAAGACGTGTCTTATGTGCGTTTGTTTGAAAGACGATATTTCATCTCCCCTCCTTCCTTTCATCCAGTAGCTCTGGCACGCCTATGATTGACACACCGCTTACGGCGTTACTTTTCCCGGCCCATGCTCACATTTAAGCCTCTTTCATGGTATATTCTGCACATGTGCCAATTACTATCGCCAGTGACTCATGTAAATTTTATTTGCATGTGCATTTTTTGGGGGAATGACTTGCCTTTTTGAAATTGCTACGACAGCAGCCCATTGGTTTTTACCGCAAAGTTTTGAGAATGAGCTGAGCCTGGTGCTGGTACTGCCATGTCCCAAACAGACAGCAAAAAGTCTTCCTCAAAACAGGTAGTGAGGTCTGGTTTTTGTTAGACCTTAGAGCAGGGGTAGGGAACTCCGGTCCTCGAGAGCCGTATTCCAGTCAGGATTTCCCCAATGAATATGCATTGAAAGCAGTGCATGCAAATAGATCTCATGCATATTCATTGGGGAAATCCTGAAAACCCAACTGGAATACAGCTCTCGAGGACCGGAATTCCCTACCCCTGCCTTAGAGCAGGGCTCACATGTAATTAGCACATGAAGTTTGGCTTACCTCAGTCAAGCAGAATGCAAGGACTATCTGGGGCCACTTCTCTTTGAAGTCTCTTGCTATGGGACCTATTCCCCTGGGACCTCTCATACTGACTCTGCTCTAGTGCATTTAAACTCCTCCTTGCCTGAGTCTCGTCCCCATGATTCAGCAGGACTATCCTTCCAAGGTGGCTTACTCTTGCCTTCTGTATACTAGCACCCTCTGCTGTACAAAGGCATAATTTCAGTATTAGTGAGGGAGAACACCTCCCTCCCTTACAAGGAGATTCAAGATGCCCAATTCAGAGGAAACTGGAAATACAGAAAATATAACCATTTATGCACATTTTCAGGTAAAGTCCTTGCACAGTACATGCAAACTGTCCATATACTTTGCAACAACATGGTCCGTTTGAAAATTGCCTCTACATGATCTCTGGAATAGGAGAACTAAGCACCTATAATTATGTTTTGTTAGGGCACTGAGGCTGAAGGTATTGCTGAAAGGAAAACTTTTTTTAAAGCATAATTAGCACAAATCTAAATGTTTTTCTGACTCAGACAATAGGAGTTATATAAGCACTTCAGCTGGTTGAACACTGAATACCTTTTAAGCCAGCCAAACATTCCAAAACTGATTAAACTTGGGTGACACAAGGTCAGGACAGAGCCAGGAATAAAATCTAACTTACAGGGAGACACATTGACCTCCCCCAGGATCATAAAATAGGGTTATCATATGGTTCCAGAAAAAGGAGGACAGATTGAGACATTTGGGTTTTACCTCCAATGAAAGCAATGGAAGTAAAACCCGGATGTCTCAATCCATCCTCTTTTTTTCTGGAGCCATATGGTAACCCTAGTTCATGCACAGAGAATTAGAAGAGCTGGTGGTTGATTCATCAGTACTTTACCTGACGTAGTGCATCCCTCTAACTTTAATTTTAGTTCAGGGTTTATTTTTTTAAATTTGGGAGGGACTTAGAAAAATGAAGACAACTCTGATCACAACAAAACAGAGTTAGGTTGTATTGGTCACTTTTATGAGGATCTCTAGAACCATGTAGAGCGAAAGCATAAAGGTACAGCTGGGTTTTGGCCTTCAGATCCTGTGTGAGATGGTGGTTCTCAGCCCAATTCCAGAGTCCGTAGTGGAAGTATTCACATCGTGCTGCCTGACAGGTTCAGTGATGTAGCGAAAGTGAGCGACGCCTGGGGCGATGGTGTCCCTCTCCCGCCCTCTTCCCTTCCCCCCTTCTGTGCACGCATGCTCCTTTTCTGTACCGTTTAAACTTTGGCGCGAGCAGCCACTATCTTACCGCCCATATTGGCTTTGGTGCTGTCTGACGTCACTTCCTAGGTGCAGGTCATGAAAGTGACATCAGAGAGCGTACTGAAGCCAACTTGTGCAGCAATTTTGTGGCTGCTCATGCCGAAGTTAAAACGGTATGGGGGAAGGGAAGGGGCGTGCACATGGCAGGGAGAGGATTCGGAAGGGGGGGGCAGAGAAGAGGTAGTTTGCCGGCGCACCCTGAGCAAGAGGGTGCTCAGGGCGGACTACCCCCTGTCCCTTACTACATCACTGGTCAGATTCATGTGGATCTGTGAACTCTACTGCACTCTTACCTTTGTTTCTCTTTCCTAACTTTATGTCCTCCCATGTCCCCATCATGAATGAGTCCCAGCCCGTAAAATCTTGGGGGCTGCTATTTGGCTGGTAACAGGCAGTGCTGTGACTACCTGATGCTGCTGTTAAACCTGGATATTCAATGCCAGGACGTTTCCAGTGACCGGCGTTGAATATTTGATATTATTTTTGTACTGGGTTGTACAGTGATTAGGGTGCCTAATGTAGGTGTTTTGTACAGAAACTGGCCCTAACAGCGCATATTCAGTGAATGATAACTGGTATCTTCCACTGAATATTCACAGCTGCAAAAACCAGTCTGCAGCTGTTTCTGACTATATAGTGCTGAATATCAGGGACTGGATACTAAGTAGGGTTGGGTCTGGGATTATCTGTATATCTTGTCAAAGAAGTCATTGTCACATAAGAATAGCCTTACTGGATCAGACCAATGGTCCATCAAGCCCAGTAGCCTGTTCTCACGGTGGCCAATCCAGGTCCCTAGTACCTGGTCAAAACCCAAGGTGTAGCAATATTCCATGCTACCAATACAGTGCAAGCGGTGGCTTCCCCCTTGTCTTTCTTAATAACAGACTATGGACCTTTCCTCCAGGAACTTGTCCAAAGCTTTCTTAAAACCAGCTACGCTATCCACTCTTACCATATCCTCTGGCAACGCTTTCCAGAGCTTAACTATTCTCTGAGTGAAAAAAATTTCCTCCTATTGGTTTTAAAAGTATTTCCGTGTAACTTCATCGAGTGTCCCCTAGTCTTTGTAATTTTTGATGGAGCGAAAAATCGATCCACTTGTACCCGTTCTACTCCACTCAGGATTTTGTGGAGCGAGTGTGGCGCAGTGGTTAAAGCTACAGGCTCAGCACCCTGGGGTTGTGGGTTCAAACCCATGCTGTTCCTGGTGACCCTGGGCAAGTCACTTAATCCCCCCATTGCCCCTGGTACATTAGATAGATTGTGAGCCCACCAGGACAGACAGGGAAAAATGCTTGAGTACCTGTATAAATTCATGTAAACTGTTCTGAGCTCTCCTGGGAGAACGGTATAGAAAATTGAATGAATAAAATTATATCTCCCCTCTACTGTCTCTTTTCCAAGCTGAAGAGCCCTAACTGTTTTAGTCTTCCTCACATGAGAGGAGTTCCATCCCCTTTACCATCTTGGTCGCTATAATCACCAACTCTTACACATATTCCTGCACCATTTCTTACATATCTCTATCCACTTCCCCAGCCCCCAACCTCTAATTTTTCTATATCCAAGACCCTGCTGACCCAGCTCCTCCTCTATCAGAAGTGCATCTCCTTTCCTTTAGAATATCTCACTGTCTAACCCTCACCCTATACATACTCACTATGAAATGTTAGTAAAATGTATAAATAAAGACTTAACAAAAGACCTAGCATGGTCATGTTTTTCCCAATTGGCTGCAACAGGGTAACAAAACTATAAAAGAAGGCTAATCCAAATCAATAAATCATACAAAAAAAAAATCAGTTAAATGCATAAATGATGCCATGCATATAATCTAAAAGAAGTGAATACCCATAAATAAACATCTGAGTATCAACCTCCCTCCCCCAATTTTGACCCTCAGCTTTGGCCTGTCACCTTCTCATTATAAGGTGAAAGGGACCTTCGGGTGATAAAGCCTGAGGATCTGAAGGCAATGAAACAGTGTGACAAGGCAGTGGCTGTAGTTAGAAGGATGCTAGGCTGTAAAGAGAGAGGCATAATCAGCAGAAGAAAGAAGTGTTGATGCCCCTGAACAGGTCATTGGTGAGGCCCCACTTGGAGTGCTGTGTTCAGTTTTGGAGACTGTATCTGGCCAAGGATATAAGAAGACTTGAAGTGGTCCAGAGGAAAGTGATGAAAATGGTAGGGGGTTTGTGCCAAAAGAAGTACGAGAAGAGACTAGAAGACCTCTAGAGGAGAGGAGGGACAGGGTTGATATGATACATTTAAATATTTGAAAGGTATTAATATAGAATCAAATCTTTTCCAGAGAAGGGAAATTGATGAAACTAAAGGACATAAATTGAGCATAAGGTAGACTTAAGAGTAATGTTAGGAAATTCTTTTTCACGGAGAAGTTGGTGGATGCCTGGAATGCTCTCCCGAGGGAGGTGGTGGAGAGGAAAATGGTGATGGAATTTTAAAAAGCATGGAATGAACACAGAGGATCTCTAATTAGAATATAAATGGGCAGACTTTCATGGTCTGAATCCTGCAAACGAAATAGTTTGGATAGACTGGAGTGAGCTTCAATGGCGACTCCAGTAGTTAGAACCTATGGACTGTACCAGTTTGTCTTCTAAGATCTATGGTCCAGAAATAACAACAACAAAAATAAGAGTTTTCAAGACAGAGTTAGAGAAACAAACAATTTTGAAACTATATTTTACTAAAATTCTACTATAAAACAGGCTCTGTTTTGTGGCCATAGGATTCTTATATTTCCTGATGTCTCTAGTTCCGAAGAAGATGGGCAATCTGTGATCTATTCTGAATCTCAGAGCACTCAACAAATTTCTTGTCAGAGAAAAATTTCAGATGCTATCTCTGGCATCCTTATATCCTCTGCTAGATCAGAATGATTGGTTATGTTCTCTGAATCTCAAAGAGGTTTATACTCACATTCCCATTCATCCAGCCAAGTTCCTCAGATTTTGGGTAGGAAACCTCCATTTTCAGTACAGAGTGCTACCCTTTGGCCTGGCATCATCTCCCAGAGTCTTCACCAAGTGCCTAGTGTAGGTAGCTGCAGCTCTGCATAACCATGGTTTTCAGGTTTTCCTGTACCTGGACGATTGACTTATCAAAGATTCAACATCTCATGGGGTTATTGTAGCGACCCAATGGACTACTTGGTTCCTCCAAAGCTTGGGGTTCGAAATCAACTTTCCAAAATCCCAACTACAGCCCTCTCAGATTCTACAGTTCATCAGAGCAGTACTGGATACTGTATGACTGAGAGCATTCCTTCCTCAACAACGTCAGGATGCTTTTATTCAACTTTGTCACAAAGTGTCATCCCTCACTTCTCTCTCAGCAAGACACATGATAGTTCTCCTAGGTCACATGGCCTCTACAATTCACGTGACTCCTTTTACCAGACTTCACCTCAGAATTCCTCAGTGGACCCTGGTAACTCAGTGGGTGCAGGCTTCCGACCCACTATCTCAGCACATTACAGTGACTTCTTCATTGAGACAGTCTCTCCACTGGTGGATGCTCTCTTCCAATCTCTCCAGAGATTTACTGTTTCAAACGCCCCCTCATCAGAAGGTCTTCACGACAGATTCCTTGACCTATGCTTGGGGGGCTCATCTCGATGGTCTCCATACTCCAACCCAGATCGTCAGTGCCACATAAATCTGTTGGAACTCAGAGCAATCTTCAATGCTCTCAAAGCTTTTCAGCATCTTCTTCACGATCAAGTAGTCCTCATTCGGACGGACAATCAAGTCGCCATGTACTAGGTCAGCAAACAGGGAGGCACAGGATCTCTCCCTCTTTGCCAAGAAGCTCAGAAGGTTTGGAATTGGGCAATCTTTCACAACACCTTTCTGAAAGCGGTCTATATTCAAGGAAAGAAAAACTGTCTGGTGAACAAATTGAGTCGTCTTCTGCAACCTCACAAATGGACACTCAATTCCTCACCGCTCCATCACATTTTTTTCTCAGTGGGGGACTCCTCAGATAGATCTCTTTGCGTCTCCCCACAACAACAAACTACTTCAGTTCTGCTCCAGGATATACTCTCCTCATCACCTCAAGGCAGATGCTTTTCTTCTGGAATGGATGAATCAGTTTCTCTATGCATTTCCTCCATTTCCTCTCATTCTCAAGACACTCGTCAAACTCAAACAAGAACATGCCACCATGATTCTCATAGCTCCTCAGTGGCCCAGACAACCGTGGTTCTCCCTTCTACTTCAACTCAGCAGCAGGGAGCCACTACTTCTACCAGTTTTTCCGTCTCTGCTTACACAGAGTCAGGGGTCTCTGCTTCATCCCAACCTGCAATCTCTACAACCTAACTGCCACTCTACAGTTTTCTCAATCTGTAAAGGACATTTTAGAAGCTTCCAGGAAGCCTACCACTAGACAATGTTACAACCAGAAATGGACTAGATTTTCTGCTTGGTGCACCATTCATCACAAGGAGCCTCAATCTACCTCCTTGTCTTCAGTTTTGGATTACCTGTTGCATTTGTCTCAATCAGGCCTTAAAAACACATCCATTTGAGTCCATCTCAGTGCAATTGCTGCTTTTCACCAGCCTATCAAAGGAAAACCCCTTTCTGCTCATCCTATGGTTTCCAGATTTATGAAAGGACTTTTCAATGTCAAGCCACTTCTCAAACCGCCTCTAGTGGTTTGGGATGTCAATGTGGTTCTTGCTCAATTGATGAAGCCTCCATTTGAACCAATGTCTTCGGTTCATCTCAAATATCTCACTTGGAAAATGGTCTTCCTTATTACTCTCACGTCTGCTCGCAGTCAGTGAGCTACAAGCCTAAGTAGCGGACCCACCATTCACAGTATTCCATCATGACAAGGTGGTCCTCTGTACTCATCTTACATTCTTACCTAAAGTGATTTCAGAATTTCATCTCAATCAATCCATTGTACTTCCAGTATTTTTTTCCAAAGCCTCATTCTCATCCTGGAGAAAGCTCTTCAAACTCTGGACTGTAAGCGTGCTTTAGCGTTCTACTTGCAAAGGACTATGCCACACAGATCTGCTCCTCAACTTTTTGTCTCCTTTGATCCACACAAGTTGGGACATCCAATCTCCAAGCGTACCATCTCCAACTGGTTAGCTACTTGCATCTCTTTCTGCTATGCTCAGGCTGGACTGCATCTACAGGGTCGAGTCACAGCCCATAAAGTCAGAGTCATGGTGGCATCAGTAGCTTTCTTTAGATCTACTCCTATTGAGGAAATCCGCAAAGCTGCCTCTCATTATTGTCTGGATCCTTTTTCCAGATGGGATGGCCATTTCGGCCAGTTTTACAAAATTTATTCTCCTAAATTGCCAACACTCCCACCATCCCATTCTGGTTAGCTTGGAGGTCACCCACATGTGAGAATATGCTGTCTGCTTGTCCTGGGATAAAGCACAGTTACTTACCATAACAGGTGTTATCCAGGGACAGCTGGTTGGCTTCTTAGCTAGCTATCTGAATTGAAGAGACACTGAGGAGACGCGCGCCCTACGTTGGGCGGGAAGGCACTCGTGCAGTGTGGCAGTCACAAACTTTCTAAAAGTTTTATAAGCAAGTCTGTTTGCGAGGAGGTCCACATCCAGGCTCTGTGGATGACATCACCCACATGTGAGAATATCTGCCTGCTGTCCCTGGATAACACCTGTTATGGAAGTAACTGTGCTTTATCCGGGGACAGCAGGCAGATATTCTCACATCCCTCCCACCTCCCCTGGTTGAATTCTTAGCTTGCTTACAGAACTGAGGAACTGCGAGCTGACATCGGGCGGGAAGGCACTCAAGCAAGCGTGGTGCGGGCAGTCTCTAAGCTTTGAAAAGCCTAAAGTGATAGTGCACTTTTGCATTGTTCATACTGGGCTCCAAGGATGATGTCACCCACATGTGAAAATATCTGTCTGCTGTCCCCCGATAACATCTGTTACAGTAATAACTGTGCTTTATGGCCAGACAGTGAGATTTAACCAGGAAGGAACTCTCCTAACTGGTTAAATTCCACTGAATATTGACCCTCTTGATGTTAACTATTCCCATAATAAATTAAATTCCCTAATTCTGCGAAATGGGATGATTCAGCATGACTGTTTCAACATGCCCATTTCAACACAGCCGTTTCACCATGGCCGTTTCAGCATAGAGAATCCCATAATTGTATGCACGAGTGCAATATTTTTGTCCTAGGGCATGCAAGTATTCTATCAGTCTACCACTGGTAATTCTACGTTTTACACCATTTACAAGTCCTTAATATAGACAATTTCATCCAGTCTGATACCCCCTCAAGCTAACCCAGCTGAGGCACTACCCCTGACCTTTACATTGCAAGATAAGACATCAAAGGAGAGGAACAGCATCTAGATGTAGAAACATCTCCAATACTGACAAAAGATTCAATCCCTTCCCACACGCCAGTTAAGGGGGCAAACCTCAAGCACCATTAGGCTGTTGTTGCCAGTAGGATCCATAAGGATTCTTATATTTGGTAGAGAGACATGGCTACAAGCTCTGCATACTTCTCATACCTGGTACGTGGATGGTACATTTGCCATTACATCTAAACTGTTTGCCCAGGTCTACGTCATCCTTGTGAAGAATTACAGGGGCGTACATCCAGTGGTTGGATTTGAAGATGCTGTCTGAAGTCGACTTCTTTGCCAGATTGTTTTTCATAAAGCTTCGGTTTTGTATCTTGATATTGCATTGTTTCATTTTTATGACAAAATTGTCAATTAATTTCATACTGTGCTGCCTATAGTTGACTTGCATTTTTATGACAAAATTGTCCGCCTATGGTTGACTTCTTAGAAGTATGGGGGAATACATCTGGCAACTGGATCCAAAGGTACTGCCTGTTGTTTTATTGCACTTTTTTGACATTTCCACATTTCACTTAATATACGCAAGAAGAATCGAGTCTGAAACAGTTCAGTGTGCCATGATAAACAGCCCGCACTGAAGCAACTGTGACGAAATGGCTGCAGTGTAACGTCTTGCGCTGAATCATCCTAGACCACTAATTGTTATTTTTCTTGTTTGTCTTGAGTAGATTGTAAGGGCCTTAGAGAATGACACGGTGACAGAATTTGTTCTCGTCTCTTCAGCTAACCGCGGGAAACCATCCCCGTGTCATTCTTTAAGAAGAGAGGAAGAATCACAACCACTGACCCTCAAGCCTTGCATTGAAGAATGCTGGTGTAGAAAGACTGAGGTTGAGATAGACACTAAAGAATGACAGTCTCTGGTATCCAGAGCTGATACTGTGATGTCATAATGCTTTACTCCACCAATAAGAGTCAACCTCATCAGTGATCTCACAATGGCTTCATTATCCTATTCTTGGCTCAAATAAGAATCAAAGTATGAATGGGCAGAGCCACTGACCTTCAAGCCTTGCATTGAAGAATGCTAGTGTAGAAGGACTGAGGCTGTTATCCGCGGGGACGATGACAAATTCTGTCACCGTGTCATTCTCTAATGATCTTATCTTATGTGTATGTGTATAGCACTGAACAAATCTAGTAGCACTACAGAAATGTTAAGAAGTAATAATATGATGTCTTTCTGGAGGTCAGTGTTCCCAGAATGAACCAGGAAATTACTAATCAGACATACCATTCTGTCCATGAACATGGTGGCCTGCTGGCTGTTGCTGGGCAGTGGAGCAGCAGGGCTCGAGGCCAGAGGTTTCTTATTATGTGATATCTAATCCCATGAAAATCTCTGAAAGCGATGCCTCCTGAGGGCGTAATGGATCTCTCTGTCAAGATGTGTTCCAGGATTTCCAGTAGTCTGTTGCAATGCCGCTTACAATAATGATACTGCTTGGCCTGGCATGGATTTGCTTTTCTCATATGAATTTCTTGGGGGAGGGCCAATGTGGGGTTTAAGATTTTGGCCTTTTTAGAAACATTGTCCCTTGAACTAGACCCAGCAATGTGTGCATGTGTGGGAGGGATAGAAGGAAGTGAAAGCCACTAGCAGTGAATTTTATTCATTAAAATGGTAAATAAAACCTGTTATATAAATAAATAAGCATAACAGTGGGGAGGGCAAAGCTACAGAATGGAGACCCTTCAAGCAGGGATTCAAGATAGTGGGGAAAGGAGAAGACAACTGCTGCAGTGTGGACCCAGCTTCCTATTATTGAGATCTAAGGGAGTGAATGCTGCCAGGTTAGAAGTGGAGTAGGATGGGACAAGGGTAGAGGCATCTCAACCCACAATGTAGAGGATTTGGTCTTCAGAACAGACCTGATCTCTTCTTCCATGCAGAAAGTTTGTTTTTTTAAAAGGCTTTCAGATGCATGTACAAATGGTGGAAGAAGGCCGGGAGATAGAGATGTGGGAGCACAAAATAGGGCATAGGTCCAGGGCAGGAAAGCTGGAGCAAAGGGAAAAGCAGATAAAGGGAAGACTGAAAGGACAGTGGAACACTGCAGTGATAGATGTGGGAGAGAGCAGGTCAGGGAAGCACAGAGGGAAGGCTGAAGCAGAGAAGTACAGAGAGAGAGATAGGAGCAGAAATGAATGTTGTAACACCCAAGCAGAAGAAAGAGCAAAGCAACTGAGAAGCAGAGGTAAAACAACCCTCAAGAGATTATATCTATGTGGGCATTCTAATTTACTGATTAATGTGAAATTAATAGATGCCACCTACTGTTGCTGTTCCTCTGTAGAAACCTGGAGAAGAATTAGTGAATAGAAAGGATAAAAGGGGAGGTGAGGTGAGGTTTGAAGAAAGTGTGGATTGGTGGACGAGTGTTGTTATTTTGGGGAGGATACTAAATTCAGGTTACCATATGGCTCCAGAAAAAAGAGGACAGATTGAGACATATGGGTTTTACTGCCAATGAAAACTAAGCTTGGTTGAACCGTAGCAGCACGATAATGCTTGAATAGCGACAATAATCTAATATAATAAAATAATAGGCCGCGCATGCGCACTAAAAAAAACGTGTTCCCTGATCTGTTGCGAAAATACGAGTGCGCATGCGCGGGTTTTACGTCACCACCTACTCGCTTTGTACTCACGGCTGCGGCGGCGGCTTTCAAATAAAAAAAACTTACACATCTGCGGCGGCCTTCCTCACCCCCGCCTCTCACTCTGCATGCTACCGGCTCCTCTCCCGAACTGCACAAAACTCTGCTGTTCTTCGTTCTGCCCTGCTCCTTGCCTTACTATATTTTTAAGTTGAAAGACGAGGCAGCGGCTCCTCTCAGGATCCCCACCTGTGTCGGAAGTCCAATGCAGTCGGGGATCTTGAGAGGAGCCGCCGCCACCGTGTCTTTCAAATTAAAAATATACTAAGGCAAGGAGCAGGGTAGAACGATCTTCAAAATGGCGGAAACTCGATTTCGAAAGCGTGCATCCCAGTCCCCGCGCCTGCCTACCCCCCCAACACAGCGCTTGAGGCGGTCCGCGGCTCTCGCCAATTCGCAAGATTTCCTGCAATACGGAGCGGAGGCTGCCGGGAGGAGGGCTTTGAGGCAAGCGGCTGTCGGCTGAGGGCAGACGCAGGGCCAGGAGCGGCTTACACGAAGAGTCGGTTTCGGACGCGAGTGGCGGCTGCCAGGAGGAGGCCTTCACAGAGCGGCGCTGGCGGCCCTCCTTCAAGGCAGCACAGCTAAAGCACTCAGGTAGGAAGGGAGGCCTACTACTGGACAGGGGGAGCAGGAAGAGGTGCTGATGGACAGGGGGGGCAGAAAAATGAAGGGAGACCTACTGCTGGACAGGGGGAGCAGGAAGAGGTGCTGATGGACAGGGGGGGGCAGAAAAATGAAGGGAGGCCTACTGCTGGACAGGGGGAGCAGGAAGAGGTGCTGATGGACAGGGGGGGCAGAAAAATGAAGGGAGGCCTACTGCTGGACAGGGGGAGCAGGAAGAGGTGCTGATGGACTAGGGGGGCAGAAAAATGAAGGGAGGCCTACTGATGGACAGGGGGAGCAGGAAGAGGTGCTGATGGACGGGGGGGCAGAAAATGAAGGGAAGCCTACTGCTGGACAGGGGGAGCAGGAAGAGGTGCTGATGGACAGGGGGGAGGTAAAACAAAGGGAGAAGGGCTGCTGCTGGATAAGGGGAGCAGTGAAGGGGTGGTGGTGGACACAGGGGACGTAAAAATAAGGGAGAATTGACAGGGGGAGCACGCAAGGGGTGGTGGTGGACAGCCAAAAGAAAGACAGAAATACAGAAAGCGGCTAAGGAGACAGAGAGAGAAAGAAATAAAGACACACACACATATATATTCTAGCACTCGTTAATGTAACGGGCTTAAAGACTAGTACATTCATACTTTTGAATGGGTGCTCGGTATGTTGTCCACAGAGGAGCAAACCAGAAGTGCTGGAGATAAACGTACTAACTCTGTGTGAAAACTGTTTAAGCATTGGTATATTGGGAGCACAAATATATTTTTTAATTCTTTATTTATGAATTTTAACTTTTTCACAAGCAAAAAGAACAAGAAATAATACAATGCCAATATGTTCACAGATACGCTATATCTTCATAATTTTAATAAAGAAATAAGTACCCCAGCTTGTATAGTTAGTCCCCCATATGGAAGGCGGAACTGCAAATTTAACTGAAATAAACCACTGGTAATTATAAAAAAGAAAAATAAAGATGTGGCTGGCTAGAGCCCTGTTCCGCCACTTATTTCTGTCAAATGGGATGATCAGTGACACTCAGAAAAGCACACAGACAATATAAAGCATAAACAATAACACTTTATTATACTTATATATATAGATGAATATAAAAATAGAATAACATCACCGTGCTCCTGGGCAACACCATCCTTCGCAATCGGGAATCCTTGCAATTGATAGGAGGGTAGACACGGGCTGTCCCTTGGTTGCAACGAAAATGGATTCTTCTGTTAGGAGCAGAGTCCCGTCTTTTATATATAGGGTGAAAGCTGCTGAGTTCATAAAAACAACAGCTGGTCCTGCAGTAACCAGCATCCTTTATTACGAGTCAGGCACACCCGGTCCTGGTCTTTTGATGTTGTTTGGGCATCCCCCAGGTCAAAGAGGTCAAGATAGCAGATACTTGTTGCAGAAACCAGTTTCACTGTCCCTTTGATGTTGTTTGGGCAACACTCAGGTTAAGGAGGTCAGAATGTCAGATAAGCAGACTTGTGGATACATGTCAGTAGTATGCTGAGTTTCAGTTACTCCCCTGGCCAGTCCCTCTGATGTTGTTTGGGCAACACTTAGGTCAAGGAGGTCAGAATGTCAGATAAGCAGACTTGTGGATACATGTCAGTAGTATGCTGAGTTTCAGTTACTCCCCTGGCCAGTCCCTCTGATGTTGTTTGGGCAACACTTAGGTCAAGGAGGTCAGAATGTGAGATTTCAGTTACCCCCCTGGCCATAGGCATAACAGTCCAACCCTGGATCCTCAAGTCTGCACCTCCAAATAAGAAGTCATCCGAATAGAGGGAGAGAGTGTTCGTTTGTATACACAATAGGTAAATCCACAATTAAGAAATGTTAACAAAAGGATAACTAAACAAATATAGATTAAGGGATGAAGAAACACCTTTCGTGCTGTAGCACTCCATCCGGTAAAAGCATCCCACCAATGGTGTGCAGTAGTAGCTTCAATATGATCTGCCACTGAATGCAAGTTAGTATTTAAAAATTCAGTATCTATTTTATGCTGCAGCAAGGTAAGGTTACGTTGCTGATTTGCTTTATTTTGGATTGCTATATTTTGCATGGCTTTCTTTACAGAGGGTAATAAAATAATTGGAGTAAGTACATCGGCAAAAGAAAGATTAACATTTATATTTGATATCCAGGGTTCATAAAAATGATAAGTTGCATTATTTGCCAACTGCAACACACTAACATTCTGTAAACATACTGAAAAGGGAGCTTGAATTGCAGGAATCACAAGTTCAACAGTACTGCTAGCAACACAGACATATTTATGTAATATTTCTTGTATAAAGGTGTAACCTTGAGGTTGAATGGTCCATTGGCACAGATTGTAGGTATGTAGTAAAGAACATGGTTCATAGATCGCATAAGGAGATGGACAAACTTGTCCATGTTGAATTTGTTTACAATTTTTTAACACGTATGTTTTGTTCTGTTCATCTATTTGTTACCCATAGTAAGTAGGAAACCATAATTGGGGTCCTAATACCAAAGGCATCACAGTGAAAGGACACATTATGGTAGAGTTCCTTACATCAAATAACATAAGCAACCCTTCACAGGAGAAATCAGAACATTGTTTTATATCAAAATTCCACCATGTTCTATCTAAGGGCGTGGTTTTATTAAATAATACAAAAATCAATGAGGTATTTCGTAATTGTAATTGCTGGATAAAGTTAATTCTTTGTTGTATAAAAGACAAAACACGAATCTCACAAGTAGTCCACTGTAAGGCGGAAGAAACATTACTATCTAAAGTATATTGCTGTATTATAGTATCATTAACAACATGTAACATTAACTGATCATATCGTAGGGTTAGTTCATGATTATGTACAGTATTTGGCATCCATTTACCTTCCCACCTAAATACATCCGCTACTCCGGAGCCAAAAGATGCTTGTTTACCAGCCAGTATTTCAGAATCAATAGTATTTACAATACCTAATGTAGTTCCCGCCCCCCCCCTAATAGTTGATCCAGCCATCTTCGGGTCCTACATTTGGGTAAAATAGGAAAATTCGACTGGTGGGGGAGATATCTTCGGTTGCGACTTCTCTGAGGGTTTGGAATCAGACCCGAGCTAGTTTATTGGGGCATAGGCGGCATTCCTGGTACACACCGTTGAGACATAATCCTGACTTTCCACCGGGAAGGGATAGGGGAGTGTTTACCGACTGGGAGTCTCGGGGCTTAGTCTGTGTGGGACAGTTGTGGGATCCGGTTCTGGGTAGGATTAGACCCTTCGCAGAA
This sequence comes from Geotrypetes seraphini, assembly GCF_902459505.1. Classification (NCBI taxonomy): domain Eukaryota; kingdom Metazoa; phylum Chordata; class Amphibia; order Gymnophiona; family Dermophiidae; genus Geotrypetes; species Geotrypetes seraphini. Next base: position 67,700,283 of record NC_047091.1, on the reverse strand, counting down.
CTCAGGGGCAAGTTTGAATTTGGGGTACGGGATTTGTTTCCCTACCTACAAGTTCTCCATTATATCAGGACCTCGGGTCTTCTGGGGGACTTAAGGGGTGGTAAGACGCCCTTTGAGCTGCTATTGGGTCCCATGCTCCGGAAGGGAGTTCTCTCTGCGATATACAGGTGTCTTAATTGTCGGGGGGCTCCCCTTCCCTACATGAGGGCCTGGGAGGGCGATGGTGGTTCCGCTATTTCCTGGGACACTTGGGGTGACATCTGGTCTGAGATTTCCTCGGCGGGTATTGCTGCTTTGCTGATCGAGAATGGATATAAGGTCCTCTTCCGTTGGTATTATACCACTCAGGTTGTGGCTCGCTGGCAGGGAGGTGCAAGTGTTCTCTGTTGGAGGGGCTGTGGGGAAGTGGGTACCTACTTTCATATGTGGTGGCAGTGTGGGAGGGTGTGTGGATTCTGGACTGAGGTTTTTGTTCGGGTGTCCCGGATCCTGGATGTCCAGATACCGGCCGATTGGCGACACGCCTTGTTGTTTTGGCATCAATTGGATCTGGCTTGGGGTGACTCTTTGTTTTGCAAGTTGGCATTCACTGCAGCTCGATTAGCCATTGCCTCTTTGTGGAATCAGGCGCTCCCTCCCACGTGGGCCCTGGTGGAGCAACGTTTGTGTAATTGGCAGAACCTTTATCACTTAACGGCCTTGCGACATGGTAAACTACATGGCTATGCTTATGTGTGGCGTAATTTTCGGGCTTCTGTGGGGGTTTGTGGTAGGGGTGGTCAGGGGCTTTGAGTTGGCCTTGGAGTTGGAATGGAAGGGCGATACTTGGGGGGATCCCATAACCATATTCCTTTTAAATTTTTGGTTTATGTTTGGAATTGTCTGTTTCTCAACCATACTGAGAGCTGTAGATATTGTGCTTTGTCCCTGGGGGGTGGGAGGGGGGTTATTGGCTGTGTTTTGGTGGATATTCTAGATTGTTCTTATTAGTTTGTAGGACTCGCACATGTCTATGTTGTTGATTGTACTTATGTGTGCTATTTTGGAATGTGGTACTTTGATTTATGTATTTTTGTTTTTGCATTTCATGTGCAATTGTTATGTACTGTTTAGAGTGTTTTTCAATAAAAGCTTTTCAATTAAAAAAAAAAAATAGGAAAATTAATTTGCCATTCATATCTCATTTCTTTATGTTCTAAACTGGTATTTTTGCATTCTCTAATATTTCTTACTAATGAGGCATTTAATGAAGTAGGATTGGTATGGATAAATGCCATAATAATTACCATGTCAGTGCGGTTTTCAATTTTTGTTGCATTCATACAAATTATCCCCTGTGCCCTGTTAATGGGTAAGGATAAATTCCAAAATGTAGTGCTAGTAAACTTTTGTGTTTGTATGATATCTCAAGCCACTTGTTTACTAACTATATTTTGGGGGAAAGTATAGTTAGTACATTGGATCCCAGTGTGATTTTGAATGGTAATGCTAATTACAGAGGCATTCATCACCCAAAAAGGAGTTTTATAATATTTAGTGAACCCGGTATCTGTGTCATATCGAATGACAGGGGAAGGAGAAAATGTAAAATTCCAAATGTTACACAGAGAGTTTTCGCTGCATGTGAAATTATCTTGTTTTCTCATTGAAGTTGCATTTTTCCACTGGACCATGACGACAGTGGTTGGACGGTCACTCTTCACTGGCATTATTGCAGTTTGTCCGTACCATACCAAAGATAGAATGGTGATACACTTCCATGTTAGGTCCTGTGGAAAGAAAAAGAATCTTTATTCTCTCCTAAAACATTGGTCTCGAGGAGCGAAGATTGGATGTTCATAACCATCCACTAGTATTTGTAAAATACTATCTTTCCCTGCAGCTATTACGGTGGCTCCTACTATTGGTTGGAGTGGTTTCTTCCACCAGATTCTCATACCAGCTTTAATTACATTAGCTGCCCCAAAGCCTTGTTCACTTCGGCCATAATGGTGCAGGGGTTTATCAATTAACTGTGGAGCCTCCATTTTAATTGCAATAGTTATCAATTGTGCAATACGATCCCCCTTTTGGAGAATGATAGCTTCTTTTCCAAGGTTTAATAATAATATTCTAATTTCGCCCCGATAGTCTGAATCAATGACACCCCCCATTATAGTTACACCTTTAAGAGCCAAACTTGATTGTGGACAAATCTGTCCATAATATCCTTTTGGAATAATCACCCCCAAACCCGTTTGAATAGGTTTCACTATTTGTGGATCCAATTTGCATTCATTAGGGCAATATACATCTAGTCCAGCAGATCCATCAGTGGCCCTTATAGGAAGCTGTACTCCAGGTCTAACAGTCCAAAACTGGAGGGTACAAATTTTGTCACTTGCTTCAAGAGTGGAATACAGCATCCTATTCAGGGGTGTAGTATGTGAAGCTATAGGTCTATTGTTCAAAATTTGTAAGGCTTCAGTTAAATGTTCTCTCCACCTACGCAATGACTGATATCCTAATCTCTTTAATTGGGTTTTTAATAATCCATTCATCCTTTCTATAAGTCCTGAGGCCTGTGGATGATAGGCTACATGTAGTCTTCATTAAACATTGTTATCATTGATCCAATCCCTAATCATATTACCTGTAAAATGAGTCCCCCTGTCTGACTGTATTTCTAGAGGGTGTCCGTAATATAATGTAATTAATCCTAATGCTCTAATGGTGTTTTCTTGATTGGCTTTCCGGCAAGGATAAGCCACTAACAACCCTGAATAGGTATCTACCATGGTACACACATATTGACATCCTTTAGACAATGGTAGAGGGCCTATATAATCTATTTGCCAAATCTGACCTGGTAGCCTGCCTCTGGCTATTTTCCCAAAAATTGGGGGCATCTGCTGCGCTGATGTGAGAGCTAGTTTACATAAATGACAATTACTGATTACTGTCTTTACCATATCTACAGTACAATGTATTCCTCTGTTATGTGCCCACCTAATAGTTCCCTTCTCTCCAAGGTGTCCGGACTTTTGATGTGCCCATGTTGTCATGGCCATTTCGGAAGCAACATCTGTTTCCATGACCACAACGTGCGGGGTGGAAGAGTTTTGTTCTTCTGCCAACTCTGTTTCAGTGAGTTTGGATGCGCTATCTGCAACAGAGTTGAAAACAGTGTCAAGCGTATCTTTCACAACATGTGCATCTACATGGTACACTGTTATTACAGTAGTATTGGCCCATTCCAGAATATCTTGCCAAAGTCTGGCTCCCCAGACTTCTTTATTATGAATTGTCCAATTGTCCTTTTTCCATTTCATCATCCAAGTTGTCATTCCATTAGCTACTGCTCATGAATCAATAAAGATATGGCATTGTTGTCCTTGTTCTAGCCGTATAGCCTGCCACACTGCATATAGTTCAGCATATTGTGAGCTCTCTCCTTTTCCGGTAGTTGTTAGCAGTTGCTTTGTGACTGGATTAAAGGACACGCCCTTCCAATGTCTCAGTTGACCCTGGTATTTGGAGGAACCATCTGTAAACCAGGTATGCTTTTGTTGTGTCTCAGTTAGTTCTTGATATGTCTTTCCCCACCGAATGGGACTTTCACATATGTCGTCCACTTGCATTGGGGTATCTTCTGTGGGCACATTAAATACTTTTTCATGCAGCATCGTTACTCCATGGAGGCCTGACTTAGCCCTCTGTTGGATGTACCATTTCCATTTTATGATACTCTGTTCCTGGGCATGTCCAATACGATGAGTTTTTGGGTCACTCATGATCAGTGCTCCCTCTAAGCGGGCGGGTGTTGTGGGCAAAATTTTTTTCGCTGTGCGCTACAAATATCGGGCGCCAGCGCCAACTCGCCCGATTCTCCTCTCGCCGCCCTGCCATCTCCGTACGCCGTGCGCTGTGACGTAAACTTGTGCGCTGCGATGCAATATTTTGTGCGCCAGCGCACGCCAGCGCAGCTTAGAGGGAACACTGCTCATGATCCATGTCATAATGGGTATTTCTGGTCGTAGCATTACTTCGTGTCCTATGGTCAACTGTTCTGTTGCTACCAAAGCCCAGTAGCAAGCTAGTAGCTGTTTTTCAAAGGGTGTATATCGGGTCCCAGTTTCCGGGAGGGTCCTATTCCAGAATCCCAAAGGCACTCGTCGTCCAGCTTGCTTTTGCCATAGGCTCCAATTAGCATATCGCTCCCGCACACTCACTTGCAATTCTACTGGACCCTCCTTTAATGGCCACAAATTCATGGCTTGCTGAATAGCTTCCTTTGCTCTCTGGAAAGCCTGCTCCTAGTGTTCAGTCCAGACAAAATCATATTTTTTCCTTGTGATTTTGTACAGAGGAGATAGGATTTGCCCCAAGTGTGGAATATGTTGCCACCAGAATCCAAAAAGGCCAATAAAGGCCTGGGTTTGTTTCTTACTTCTGTTTAACTTTCTCTATCACTTCTCGACACCCTTTTGACCATTTAATTCCTAAAAATACCACTGTTTGTGCTGGTCCCTGCACTTTCTTTGGATTTATTTCCCACCCTGCCTGTCTCATTGTTTCTACTACCAATGCCAAAGCATCTGCAACTTCCTTTTCTGTATTACCCTGGATCAAGATGTCATCAATATAGTGTGAAAATTCTACTCCTTCAGGTAAGGTACAGTTATCTAAATGTTCTGCTATAATCTTGTGACAGAAAGTGGGACTATGTAAGTATCCTTGTGGTAGTCTGGTAAATGTATATTGTCTCCCTTGCCAAGTAAATGCAAATTGTTCCTGACATTGCTCCACTATAGGAATAGAGAAGAATGCATTGGCTAAATCAATAACTGCATACCAAGTACCAGTTCGTGATTGAATTTGTTCAATCAGTGTTATCACATCTGGAACAGCGGCACTTAAAGGTGGCATGTGTTTATTCAATTCTCGGTAATCTACTGTCATTCTCCAACTTCCTTTTTGCCTTATGGACGGGCCATACAGGATTATTGAAGGCGGAGGTAACCGTTTTTATTACTCCCGCTTTCACCAAATCCTGTATTGTATTGGTAATTTCTTCGTGCCCTCCCGGAATGCGATATTGTTTCATGTTTACAATTTTTGTGGAGATCGGTACTACTATTGGAACAGGTAATTTTCCCACCAATACTGATCTCATAGGAATGGCTGGCGATTTGCCAAAACTATAAATTCCATCAGAAAGCTGTAAGGTTAGCCCTTTCAGGATATCTATCCCTATTATATATTTAGGAATCTCAGTGATCAGTACAGTATACTCCCGAATTGGTAATTGTCCAATTTTTAATCTCAGTTTTGTCTGTACTGCTTGTATAATTTCCCCCCCCCCCCAATCCTGATATTTGTATTCTAGGGCCCCAAAATTTTTTAGGGTTCTCATATATAATAGATGCCTCCGCCCCAGTGTCCACTAGAGCTTGTACCTTTTGCTCCCCAGATTTCCAATAGATATTCACCTCGACATGCGGACGCTGTTCTAATTTGGTCCAGGCAAACACTGAGGCTTGGCATTCACATCATTGATCCTCCCACCACTTCCACCCTTTTAAATCAGGATAAAGAGTGGAAGCAGTTTCCTCAGGAGGAGCAGTTGGCACCGGCATATCCTCACTCTTGTTTACTTGGGCTTGAGACATAGATTTCTTTCCCAATCCTCTACTTTTGTACATTTTCCATAAAGTCCCAGTATCTTTCCCATCTATTTCTTCCCTCTTTATCCCATCTTTTATTAATGCCAAAAACATATCCCTTCGGGATACTCGATTAGCCCTGTTTGAATTGGATTGCCCTTCCCTCTTTTTATCAAAAGTAGTTTGAGGTCCCCAGTCTCCCAGATCTCCTAACTGTCGGACCGCTTCCAAGACTTCCAAAATAGTCCTGTCTGTTTGATTGATCAACAGAGTCATAATTACTTGCCGGTGCAGCATACCTGATAATTTTATTTCTCATGGATACTGTAAAGGGTAATGACAAATATGTGTCAACGTGACCTATTACTAAAGCTACCTTCATAGCCTCTTCCTTAATTCTCATTTGTGCATCTTTCAATGTATACCAAACTTTATCATTTGAAGGCCAGTCAGATTCAAGGGGATATCGCCTCTAATTACCTCTAATAAAGACCATTGGTTATAATTTGTCGGATCGGGATCCTCCCGTAAAGCATCTTGTACTGCTGCTTCTTGACTAATTCGAACAAATTTAGGGGCGTCTGTGGCATCTAACATAATCCCTGCTGCGCCCAGCTTCTGCACCCGAATTACCCATTGTATTAGTGGCCCCCCGGGCCGCTGTGTAAAGCGTGCCATAATATCCATGACTTCTTGCTGAGTAAAGTCCTTCATAACATCATTTCTAGTCAAATTTTCTCCTGTCTGCAGATTTCCCTGTAATCTTCGTCTCCTCACTGGCTTTGCTTCTAAACTTTCTGCCTGCTTTCCTTCAATACATATATCCTCCTCACTGGTATTAGAATTGGAATCCCAAATATCCCCATCCCATTTGTCTGGATCCCAATCATCCGGAGGATGGGAAAGCAAAGTCCTAACCTTTTTGGCACTCACTTTCCCCCTCCGTTTTTTGTATTTATATTGTGCACATCGCACAGCTGCCTTTTCGGCTACATTTTGATAGGTGTCCACCTTATCCATTAACAATTTATTTTGACATTGTAGCATTGTGATGGCATTCTGTTGCTCACACATTTTCTTTTCCAGCTCCCCTAACTTTGATTGCAACTCATGTTTAACTTCATGCAACTTCCTCCATGCTGCTAAAATCATCCATCCTCGTCTAGAAATTCCCTCTCGCTCTTTTCCTTTTGTAATTTTCACCTTTTGTAAGGAGGCACATAATTCATGTGGATCCCCACTTCCAAAAGTCCAGGATTCACATAATCCTGCTTCGACAGACCACTCAGTGGCTACTAATTTATAAATACTGTCATACCAACCCGGAATGGAGAGGTTGGGAGCCTGCCCCTCAACCCCATGTTTCATCTGGTGCTTTTTTGACCACATTGATCAACCCCACTTCTGGTACCAATATGTTCCGCCACTTATTTCTGTCAAATGGGATGATCAGTGACACTCAGAAAAGCACACAGACAATATAAAGCATAAACAATAACACTTTATTATACTTATATATATAGATGAATATAAAAATAGAATAACATCACCGTGCTCCTGGGCAACACCATCCTTCGCAATTGGGAATCCTTGCAATTGATAGGAGGGTAGACACGGGCTGTCCCTTGGTTGCAACGAAAATGGATTCTTCTGTTAGGGGCAGAGTCCCGTCTTTTATATATAGGGTGAAAGCTGCTGAGTTCATAAAAACAACAGCTGGTCCTGCAGTAACCAGCGTCCTTTATTACGAGTCAGGCACACCCGGTCCTAGTCTTTTGATGTTGTTTGGGCATCCCCCAGGTCAAATATGTCAAGATAGCAGATACTCGTTGCAGAAACCGGTTTCACTGTCCCTTTGATGTTGTTTGGGCAACACTCAGGTTAAGGAGGTCAGAATGTCAGATAAGCAAACTTGTGGATACATGTCAGTAGTATGCTGAGTTTCAGTTACTCCCCTGGCCAGTCCCTCTGATGTTGTTTGGGCAACACTTAGGTCAAGGAGGTCAGAATGTCAGATAAGCAGACTTGTGGATACATGTCAGTAGTATGCTGAGTTTCAGTTACTCCCCTGGCCAGTCCCTCTGATGTTGTTTGGGCAACACTTAGGTCAAGGAGGTCAGAATGTGAGATTTCAGTTACCCCCCTGGCCATAGGCATAACAAGCCCGAACATTACTTCATTGAGCCATTATTGAAGAAGCTGATCTCACGTAGTGGACACACTTTGCCCTTTGGCGGAAATAAATTTTGACAACTGCTGAGGTTCATAAAAAACATATCTGTTACCTTGATAAACCATAACACATTTGCAGAGGTATCTCAAAACGAACGTTGCACCCAACTGCAGGGCCTGAGGTCTCAAAATGAGAAACTGTTTTCTTCTCTTCTGGGTTGAATGTGAAATGTCAGGATTCATTCTAATAACTTTTGACATAAATGGAACATCTTTATATTAAAAAAAAAGCTTAAGCATCCATTCTGAATCAATAGCAAATTGTACCATCAGCGTAGCAGTAGTAGTCTGGACTTCAGTATTCGACCTCTCTAGAAATGAGTTAAATCCAGACTATCAGCAGACAAATTCTGCTGGTATGGATCTTGAACTTTAACTCTAAAAGGCAAATAATAAATTTTTGTGAGAGGCGGATAGGAAGACTCAGGCACCTTCAAAATTTCAGTAAGGTATTTTCTGAACATATCATGTGCAGACATAGAAGGTAATTTGGGGAAATTTATAATTCGAAGGTTAATTCTCTTAGTTGCATTTTCCAACATTTCTATTTTAAAGTAGAGGTTCCCACTGTCCTTGACCCATGTTAAGGCCTGTGTTTCAACTACTTTTAATCTAGTCTCATATCCTTCTACTTTGTTTTCCACTTTTGATATTCTATCTTTTATGTCCAGATTTTCTGACAACACTGTTGTGTAGCACGCTGTAAGATGCAGCATATGAGTCCCCAGAGAGAACTGTAAATTAGATATTAGTTGACCATGGGAAAATGCTACAATGCCTAGATGCAATTGGTATTAGGGAACAGGTGTTGGACTGGTTTCGAGGCTTCCTTATGTCCCGTACCTATCAAGTATGTTTCAATTACGATCTCTCCGATACCTGGAGCAATCCATCTGGCGTACCGCAAGGGTCACCACTATCCCCATTGCTTTTCAATGTCTACATGTCCTCACTAGGTGCGCAATTGACCCAGCTGGGGATAAAATTATTTAGTTACGCAGAAGACTTTACGATCATCATTCCATTTACTAACTCTCTCACGGAAGTTACTCCCAAGGCATCAGAAGCACTAAATCTGATGGAGCAATGGATGATTGAATTCAAACTGAAACTTAATTCAGAAAAAAACATCTCTCCCTTCCTCTCCTTCACCCCAATTCTTCCTCTTTCCTTTCCCCTGCATGTGCAACATTTTTTCTCCCCTCTCACCCATCCCCTTGTGCCTTCCCTCTGCAGCATCTTTCTACCCTCCATACCCCTGTGCAGCAGAACCCTTGCCCTGCTTCCATCCTTCCCTCCCTCCCATCCCTAATGCAGCAGAACCCTTGAGCAACCGCCCCACCTCCGCTGCACAGCTGAACCGCCGAAACCCTGCTGACCCTCCATCCTTCCCTCCCAACTGATCCCCGCCGACTGCGACCATAAATACCTTCCGGCAGAGGAGTGTCAGGCTAGCAGCACTCGCAGGCTGCTTTGCGGCCTTCAGTGCATAGACCATCCACCCTACTCACCAGATTTTGCTCTATCTGACTATTTTCTGTTTCCAAACCTTAAAAAGAGCTTGAAAGGGAGACAATTTTTTAGTAATTTATTGGTGATAGCAGCAGTGGAGCAGGATTTCAGTGACCAGATAGCAGAGTATTTTTTTGGAAGAGTTACAGAAACTTCAGATACGATGTGCCAAGTGTGTTGAACATAGAGATGACTATGTGGAATAATTTGTAAGTGTCATGGCACCACGTTATTCCCTTCTTGGTTGGGCTGAGAAGTTTTCAGCACCCCCCTTGAACAGGCAGTCCCTGAGTTACAGATGCCCGACTTTAGTACAAATCGTACTTAACAACGCAGTTGTGCCTTCATTTGATTTCACTGAGCAGCATTTCCAGTGGCGTAGACTCCTACACTTCTCCTGTAGCAGATTCAGGAATGATGCATGGCCACATTAAGAACAGTGTGCGATTGTGCATGCAGCATGCTTAACGTGACCATTTATTTTTTTCATCAAAATGGGACATCTATTAATATTCAACCCTGCCCCCATCCTGCCCTAGCCCCGCCCCATTTTCATCCATTCATTTTTCACCTCCTTCCATTCAATGTCTGTCCCCCTCCCCACACTTCTATTCAGCATCTGTCCACCCTCTCCCCCACACTTCCATTCAACACCGGTCCCCCCTCTCTCTACCCCCTCCATCTACTGTTCACCCTCTCTGCCCTTTTCATCCAGTGTCCACTCTCTCTCTCATTTCAGCTTCATCCCAATTCATTTTTCTGTCTCCACCTCTTCCCCTGTGCTCTGGCATCTGTCTCTTCTCCTTTCCTTCCTTCCCACTCAACCCCATGGCCTGGCATCACACACATTTCCTTCTCTTCTACCTCTCCCTCCCCCTCCATGCTCTGGCATCTCCTCTCCTTCCTTTCCCTCTGGTCTGGCATCTGTCTCCTTAGTTTCCCTTTCCTTATACCCTGGCACCTCTCCGCTCTCCTCTTCTATCTCTTCCTCCCCCTCCATTAACTGGCATTTTCTCTCCTTCCTTTCTCTCCCTCCCTCCTTCCTTGCCCCTGGTCTGGCATCTGTCTTCTTCCCCCTCCTTGTGCAAGTGATGGGTAAATGCAGATACTCAGTTAGAGAGTTGGCCTTAGAGTGCTGGTAAAAAAATTGAAAAATAGGACTTTAGAAGTGGTCCTTTGAATACCGGTTACACTTGTAAGAGAGCCCATAAAATCCTGGTTTTGTAGAATGGTCAGTCACACTGGATGCTAATCGTTTTGAATTTTCTTCTTCTTCTCCTTCCTTAAGGTACATAAATAATCCTTAGAGGAAGGAGAAAAAGAAAATCCAAAACGATTAGCATCCAGTGTGACTGATTAGAAGGCGACTGCTTGAGTTTTTTAGGCTGGGCGGTTACCTGTCAGTTGCTGTGGCCCTCGGGGTGTGGTGGGCAGTCTGCCACCTTCACGAGCTCTCTCTCCGGTCTGGGCCCATCTTCGTTGCCCGGTAACCCCAACGAAGAGGCACTGAGGCAGGTAATGGGTGGAGATGGCAAAGCGTCCTGTTGTCTCCACAGTAACGGCCCTTAAGTGAATTGAACTCAGGCCGCGGGGCTCTAATACGGCACACACTGGCTTCCCTTCTCCTCCGAAACAGGAATGACATCGTTTCCTGTTTCGGATGCGAAGGGAAGCCAGTGTGTGCCGTTTAGAGCCCCGTGGCCTGAGTTTAGTTCACTTGCAGGCAAGAGGGTAGTGAGGGAATAGAAGAGAGGGAAGAAGACCTCACCAGACAGTTGGGGGGGAGGGGCGGCCAGGGTCCTGGGACAGGGAGACAGCCCATTCTACTGCAATCCCCTGTCCCGTTGGCCCCACACACAGTTTCAGGACGCCGTCTATGAAAACGGGACTTTTCGGCGTCCCGAAGCTATGCATGGGGACAACGGGACAGCGGAGCTGAAAAAGGGACAGTCCCGTTCAAAACGGGACGTATGGTCACTTTTTAAAAAAAAATAAATTTAATACATTTAATAATATCAGAAGAAAAAGGTTTCACGAAATGAATACTTACATAATACAATACACAACAAACAATCCTTTTTAAGCCCACAATCTGGAGAGACACATTACCGTTTTTTACCATAATTTTTTTTAAGGAAATCAAAGAAATGGGTTGAATTCATATGAATCATAATCATTCCTACTATATAAGACCTTGACATCCTACCATTTTCTCAGAGATGAAACATCTTAAATAATTAAAAGAAAAAAGAAACTAATTTCTGTTCACGAGCTAACAAAAATTGTTGTAACTGAATGGGGTCCCAAAAGACATATTCAATGTCCTGTATCTTAACAAGACATTTACAAGGAAACTTTAAGTAGAATGATGCCTCAAGAGCTAACACTCTAGTTCTTAATTTCAAAAATTATTTTCTTCTTAACTGTGTAGCTCTTGAGACATCAGGAAAAATGCTGACCAAGTCTCCACAAAACTTGGTAAGCCTATTTTTGAAGTAAAGTTTCATTATCAACATTTTATCTGTCTGACATACATGTTATTACCATAGTGGGCCTAGTCTGAATAACATCCTGAGTATCTTCCAAAAACTCTGTCAGATTAACTTCGTCTGTTATTAGATGGTCCACTTCCTGGTCAGGTTTTTTTTTTTTTTGAGGTATATAATAACAATTACTTAATGGGAAGTTTTCCGCATTAGGTAATCCCAATATTTCTTTAAAATATTTCCTTAACAATATTTCAGAAGATAACAAATGAGATATTGGGAAATTAACCAGGCGGAGATTCCTTCCCCTATACATATTTTCCAACATTTCCATTTTAGAAAATAACAATGTGGAATCCTTAATTGCAGACACTGAGACAGATTGTAGTGTATTAGTTTGTGTTTCAACCACTCCTATTCTCTTATCCAAACAACTTAAATTAGAGTCCACATTCTCAAATTTTTGAGCTACAGAATGTGAATAGTCCAAAATTTGTTTCATTGATTCTCTAAGAAACCCTTCAACTCTAGTAATGCCTAACCACAAATCTTTAAGGTTAATATCTTGTTTTTCCACTGTTTGTGGTTGCTCATCTACTACACTTGAAAAATCAAGTGGTTTAGGTATTTCAGTAAAAACCAATTTATTCGTCTGAGTAGATGGTACCACAACATCAGTAGAAATAGTGGGGGTTATATTCCCACTAACACCGGATATTGGATGAAGAGGGGGTGTCCTTTCGAGGGGGCTCAATGATGCTCCTGACACGGGAGAGTTTAAATCAGTTATAGTTGGTGCTGGGATTCCAAACGAAAGACTTGTCAGGAAACTACAAAGCCATGGAATAGAGGGAGATATACAAAGATGGATAGGCAAATGGCTGGAAAACAGAAAGCAGAGAGTGGGCATAGAGGGGAAGTTCTCTGACTGGGAGAAAGTGACTAGCGGTGTACCCCAGGGCTCGGTACTTGGGCCGATCTTATTTAATATTTATATCAATGACCTAGAAGAAGGAACATCCAGTGAGATCATCAAGTTTGCAGACGACACAAAGCTATGCCAGGCGATCAGATCGCAGAAGGATAGCGAGGAACTCCAGAGCGACTTGTGTCAGTTAGAGAAATGGGCAGAGAAATTTAATGTGGAGAAATGCAAAGTAATACATTTAGGCAGAAAAAATAAGGAATACGAGTATAGAATGTCAAGTGCAACTCTGGGTAAGAGCGAACAAGAAAAGGACCTGGGTGTACTGATAGATAAGACCCTGAAACCATCAGCACAATGTGTGGCGGTGGCAAAGAAAGCAAATAGAATGTTGGGCATGATAAAGAAGGGAATCACGAGTAGATCCGAGAGGGTCATAATGCCGCTTTATAGAGCAATGGTCAGACCCCATTTGGAATACTGCGTCCAACATTGGTCCCCCAACCTAAAGAAGGATATAAAACTGCTGGAGAGGGTGCAGAGACGAGCAACAAAGCTAGTAATGGGTATGGAGAAACTGGAATACGATGATCGACTTATGAGACTGGGATTGTTCTCCCTTGAGAAGAGGAGACTGCGAGGGGATATGATCGAGACCTTCAAAATACTGAAAGGAATCGACAAAATAAAGCAGAAAATATTATTTACATTGTCCAATTCGACCCGGACAAAAGGACATGGAATGAAGCAACGGGGGGACAAGTTCACGACAAATATCAGGAAGTTCTGCTTCACGAAGAGAGTGGTTGACACCTGGAATGCTCTCCCAGAGGAGGCTATTGTGGAATCGACCGTCCTAGGTTTCAAAAGCAAACTAGATGCACATCTCCTACAAGAGGCATAGAAGGATATGGGTGTCTAAAAATTGCGCCAGATGTACATCTGGCGGGGCCTCCGCATGTATGGATCGCTGGACTTGATGGACCAAGGGTCTGATCTAGAGATGGCACTTCTTATGTTCTTAAAATGATTTCTTTTGAGGCGTCATGATCCTTCTCAGGAGCCTGGGATAGCTCTCTTGGGTGGGGAGGGGGGTTAGCTTAGCAGAAATCTGTATGCAGGTTGTTTATTTTGGCAGGTTCCCTCTTGTAGTGCATCTCTGTCTCTTTGTGAAGAGATCAAAAGTTTTTTCACATAGGCCCAGTTCTACTATCGCTTAAAACTATGGAGTCCCCCAAGGCTCAATCCTCTCTCCTCTTCTTTTCAACATCTTTCTGACTCCTTTACTCACCCTAGTGCAATCCATAGGCTTTACTGTGTTCACATATACCGACAATATCCAACTATTTCACCCCCTAATCTCTACATCCCCTGAAGAAATAATCAAAATCAACTCCAAACTTGACAAAATTAGTTCTTGGCTCCGGCATAATAAACTTTCCTTGAACATTTCTAAAATTACAGGTGTCCTTTTTCCAACCTCTACTGATGGATGCCTATGTGTACCTATCCGTATTGACTCCTCCCCCATTCAAATGGACAACAAAGTTAAACTTCTTGGAGTCATCCTTGACAACGACCTTACCTTTCATCAGCAAATCAGTGCAGTTACCCAGAAATGTTTTCATAAGCTAAGGCTCATCTGCTCTATTTTCTCTCTTCTTGATCCCTCTTCCATCAACATCTTGATTCATTCCCTTGTAATTTCAACTTTAGATTACTGCAATGCCCTATACCAAGGTATAACCCTGAAAAAAATCTGACACTTACAACTACTGCAAAATACGACCGTCAAATTAATCTACCACGCCAAAAAATATGATCACATTACTCTTCTCCTCTGCCAAACACACTGGCTACCCATCACGCATCATCTTACCTATAAATTAATCCTTCTTACTTTCAAAACAAAAAACTCCCACCAGCCAGCTTTTATAGATAAACTTCTAATTCCATATGCTTCTAGCAACCAAAATCTACTCACTATTCCTTCAATACGGGAACTTTTTTTATGACACTACCCGTAAATCCATCTTTTCTGTCACTGCTCCCTCTCTGTAGAATGCCCTTCCAACTGACCTTCGCTTAGAAACCTCTTTAGAAAAATTTAAAACCAAACTCAAGACCTTTCTATTTAAAGATGCCTACACTCTTTAATCCAATCTTCCTTTGTTAATTCATTTACTCTCTCAGAAATACCTAGGCAATCAAACGCTTCTTTTGAAGCAAGTCCTTTCCTAATGTATTCCCCTTTCCCATTTACCTCCTTTTATTTTTATTTTCTATCTCGATGTATTTACAAACTTTCCTTCCCCTATTTACCCTCTCGTCTCATGTACGTCAATGCGTAAATGTTTCCCTTTTTCTTTTTTAGCCATAGATATGATTTTACTTTAACTTATTTAAGACTTTTTATTTTCATTATTTTATTTTATTGTTAACCGTTTAGTCATTTGCTTGATAAACGGTATATCAAAAATAAATAAAACTTGAAACCCAACCACAAAGTTTCTCTTTGCAGGGGTCAACTGAGACATACCAGTCAGTTAACAAGCACTGTAGGTGATGTATGAGGAAGAATCAGGAGTAGGACCTTCATGAAAATGTAGGTGCAGATCTCTATGAGACCCCAAAAGTTATACAGTATTTTGAAGAGAGACAATGTGCTATTGAATTCTAGTTTCTGGACAATCATATTTCTCTCTGTCAGCAAGAAGAAACAAAATGCTCTGTAAGAGATTCATCTTTGCCCCACTTTCTATTGGGTTGACACATTCATCATATCTATTAATTGTATAGTCTGCATTTTTATCTCGGAGCCATATTGAAGCATGATGTTATCTAGTGTCAAAACTGACCTTTCTATTTCCCTGACAATGCATTCTTAATACCAAGTTCAATCATTTCTAAGAGCAGGCCCTCTCCTTCCTGAGCTTCATTGTCCTTCATTAGTAGTTTAGATAATTTTTGGTAGGACATCTTATCCTGCAGTAATGGTGCCTAGGCTTATCTTTTTGTTTTGGGATCGTTGTCTTCTGGAAAGTCTTAAAATATCCAAGCCTGTTACAGTCAGCAGATTACAACATTGGTTATCTGCTGACTGTAACAGGCTTGGATATTTTAGGACTTTCCAGAAGACGACGAACCCAAAACAAGAAGATAAGCCTAGGCACCATTACTGCAGGATAAGATGTCCTACCAAAAGTTATCTAAACTACTAATGAAGGACAATGAAGCTCAGGAAGGAGGGGGCCTGCTCTCATAAATGATTGAACTTGGTATTAAGAATGCATTGTCAGGGAAACAGAAAGGTCAGTTTTGACACTAGATTACATCATGCTTCAATATGGCTCCGAGATAAAAATGCAGTCTATACAATTAATAGATATGATGAATGTGTCAATCCAATAGAAAGTGAGTATGTAATCTGTAACCAGGCTAGGTTACTGAACTAAAAGTATATAAGTGGCATACCGGCTGGCTTAAGCTTTAGGGTGGATCCATAAACAGAAGGTGGCCTCTCTATGTATCCATTGGTAGAGAATGTCACGGTGGCGGTTTACCCGCGGCCACCGCATTTTAGCCGCGGGTCACCCGCCGAAAACGGGGAAGAAAACTAGCAGTCGCTGCGGCGACGGGGACAAGGCCATTCACCGCCCGCAGGGCGGTGAATGGTCTTGTCCCCGCAGTGAGGCATGAAGGATCGCGCGGTCCCCGCAGCTCACACCCGCCTGCCCAATCGATTCTAGTGTTTAGTCAGCTCTCTCCCTTCTCCTCACCTTAGTTTGTAGGTTTTCTTTTTCGGCGACCCGCACGCTATCAAAGAGCCGTGCACCCGCTGCTGCTCAGTTTCGATCTTCTGCTCTGACGCAACCGGAAACAGGAAGTTGCAGCAGAGCAGAAGATTGAACACTGAGCAGCCGCGCGTGCGCGGCTCTTTGGGAAAGCGTGCAGGTCGCCGAAAAAGAAAACCTATAAACTAAGGTGAGGAGAAGGGAGAGAGCTGGATAAACACTAGGATCGATTGGGCAGGCAGGTAGTGGCTGTGGGGACCGTGCGATCGCTAGTGTTCCCGGCTCAAATTGGAAGGAGGGAGTGAAAGGGAAAAGGATTCTGGGCCAAGGGGATGAAGTCGGAAAGAAAAACCCACAGCAGGAAAGAAAGGGAAGGACTGGCAGGTGAGCCAGATGCTAGAAGCAGGGGGGGGGGGGAAGAAAGAGGGAAAAAAGCTAGATGGGGTTGAAAAGAAGAGACACACTGGTATGGAAGAGGAAGATAGGGGAAATCTGGACACAGGAAGGTAACAGAAAGAGGGGAAATTATGTGCATGGGGCATAGGGACAGAGACATAAAGGGGACATGCCATGGGGATGGTATATGGACACAGGGGGGGCAATGACAGATACATAGGGGAGATATTAGAAATGGAGAAAATAGGAGCACAGAAGCGAGATGGTTTGTGGGGATGGGACAGGGACCGAGCTTGCAGGCTCCAGTGGCTTGCACAAATTACATTGTAACGTGCCATGAAAATAAGAGGAAGGAAGGTAGATAGGCCACGCGAGAGGAGCTGAAGGGTAGTAGAAAGGAACAGATGGTAAAGGAGGGAGGGAAGGGTGGTGGTGGAAAGGAATAGAACAGACATTGAAGGAGGGTGGAGAGGAACAGACCCCCAAGGGAAATGTGGAAGACAGAGTGGGAAGAAGACAGATGCCAGACTATGCGGGAGCGGAGGGAAGAAGATGGGTGCTAGACCAATTGGGGGGGGGGGGTTAAGGGAGAGGCACAGTAACAGCAAATGGAAGACGCAGAGAGAAGACACACAGTGGATGGAAGGAATTCAATGAGAAGATGTGGAAAGCAGAAACCAGACAACAAAGGTAGAAAAAAAAATTATATTTATTTATTTATTTTTTGCTTTAGGATAAAATAGTATATTAGTTGTGTTGATAAAAATTTATAAACAAAGCCCTGCCAGCTGAACATCTCTTTCTCTAGTTCAGCAGCAGGAACTTTGATTTATAAGAAAGGAATAAGCTAAATATTACAGTACTAAGGCTTATATGGATGCAGCGGGGACGGTGACGGGGCGGTGAATGGGATGGCAGTGGCGGTGACGGGGCGGTGAAAGGGATGGCGGTGACGGTGACGGGGCGGTGAAGGGAACGGCGGTGACGGGGCGGTGCAGAGGATGGTGGGCTGATGACGGGGCGGTGACGGGGACAGATTTTTTCCCCGTGTCATTCTCTATCCATTGGCTCAAAGTGCTGTACCTTGTTGTTCCATGAAAAGCTGACTTTTGGCTATTGCTACTAAACCGATGTTATATACAGCAATTGGGTTGTTGTGAGGTCAGTTTTATGGGAAGGTCCGCATCCCCTTCTCATGTCTCTTACAATCTTACAAATCAGGATATCCTGACCAGGGCCGCCATCAGGGCAGTACTACCAGTCCTGCATTCAGAGGCCCGGAGCTGACAGGGGGCCCGGGCTCCCCCAGGGTCCTAGGCAGTGTTCTAAGGCAGGGGCGCCAGTAGCTCGCCAAGGCAAAGTGAGTCGATCACCCAGGACTCACTTTGTCGTGGCGATCTAATCTATCGGGCTGATCAGTCTTCCTCTCCCCGACATCAATTCTGCAGTCGGAGAGGAAGTTTGGGCCAGCCAATCGCTGCCTGGCTGGGCGGAACTTCCTCTCCGACGGCAGAATTGACGTCGGGGAGAGGAAGACTGATCGGCCCGAAGCAGGGAGAGCATGCGTCGGCGCCTGTTATCCATTGGTTTGTCTTGTTCCCCGATGGCAGTGGCAGTGGCTTGGGGAACGGCAGGGAGAAAGAAAGAAAGAAAGGGGGCAGGCAGGGAAACAGAAGGAAAGAAGAAAAACAGAAAAAAAGAAAGAAAGGTCAGGGAGAGAGGAAGAAAAAGTTGGGGGAGGGAATGAGGTGTGGAGGAGAGAAAGCATACAGGCTGATAGAAGGGAAGAAAGATTGGATGCACAGTCAGAAGAAGAAAGTGCAACTAGAGACTCATGAAATCACCAGACAAGGTAGGAAAAATGATTTTATTTTAAATTTAGCAAAGTGGAGGCAGTATTACCACAGTTTTCAAAGGAATTTGCCCAAATAACTTAATAGTAAACTGGGTAAATTCCCAGAGATGAAAACTTCCCTTCACTTACTATGCACAGTTCTGAATTTATATCTGCTGTCTATATTTTACAATATGGTCCCCTTTTACTAAACCACAATAGTGGTTTTTAGCACAGGGAGCCTATGAGCGTCAAGAGCAGCGCTGGGCATTCAGCGCAGCTCCCTGCGCTAAAAACTGCTATTGTGGTTTAATAAAAAGGATGGAGGGTATATTTGTCTATTTTTGTATGGTTGTTACTGAGGTGACAATGCATAGAGTCATCTGCCTTGACCTCTTTGAAAAAATCCCAGAATAGGAATGATAATTAACATTTTCTCAGCGTATAGTGTGCTTTGTGTTTTTTAATTTTATTGTTGGTAGATCATTTTGACTTGGTCATTTTAAAGTAGCTCACAAGCTCAAAAAGTTTGGGCACCTCTGAGCTAGAGCGTTGAAACTGTGTATTTCTATTTTATCCCCCCTTTTACAAAACTATGGAGCGTTTTTTAGCGCCAGCCGTGATGGTAGCAGCTCTGATGCTCAGAATTCTATGAGCGTCAGGGCTGTTACCACTGTGGCTAAAATCCACACTACAGTTTTGTAAAAGAGTGAGGGGTTAGTTTGTGATGACATATTCCATACTAGGCGAAGGTGTTTTCTGTGTTCTGTGTGTTCGAAAGACATGGTTTTCTGTTAGGATTGACGGTGTAGGATTGATCTGTGCTGGTCTGGCTTGTTTAGTTTTACAATGGGTGTATTGATGTACTGCTCACTGCAATATGTAAGATGCTGCCTTTTCCTAGGTACTCATGTGCGACGTGTGGTTTGTTACTAAAAATCATGTTTTTCTTACAGATGGGGGGGGGGGTGCCAAAAAATGATGGGCCCCGGGTGTTACATATGCTACTTACGCCACTGTATGTAAAGATACCAGAAATCTGGCGTAGCAAAAACTTTAAGTAAATTGTTAATCTTCTAAGTTTTGAGTATTTAACCCTCCCACAATCTCACGGGCACTCGTTTCAAGTTTATTGAGATTTTGATTTAAACGCAATATCAAATATTTTCAATGCGTATAACAAAAATAAATTTGGGGAAATAAATAAAACCATTTGAACAATAAACATACAAACATATCCATAGATGATTAAAATTACATAAGGAGTACAAGGATAAACTACATTTGTTTAAAAATGCGTCCTCCGCGCCTGCTCATAAATTTGTTGATTGGAAGGATCCAGCAATGTGGCCAGATGCCATTCAGGACAAAGACAGAGAAAGAATTGTGCAATTTGGATTAATGATGGAAGATGATTTAAAGCAAATGGCACAGTCTATGAGTAAAGATCTTGACGGACGTTCTTTTTATGAATATCTCCTCTATGCCAAATCACCCAATGGACGTGAGAAGATTTTACGGGACTGGCTTAGGTGGAGCATTAGCAGAAAAGTATGTGTGTATTCGGCCCATGGAAGAAAGGGGGGGTCGGCGGGGGGAAGGGGTGCGTGGGGGGCCCAATAGGATTGCTCAGTAAGGGGCCCAGAAATTTCTGATGGCGGCACTGATCCTGACTATCAGACTTGCTCCTGTGTGCCATGGAAAAGTCATCTCTGCTCAATGCACAGGTCCACACTGGTATCTGGACTTGCTGGCAGCACTGGCTCAAAGGGTTGTGGTGCTCTGAACCTACTTTTGCTCTGGCTCCACCTTACCCCCCATCAGAATCAGCTTTACATGCTCTTCTACAGCAGCGAGAGCAAGTCACTTTGCTCTCAGCACTGTGCTTTCCTCTGAGCTTAGCTACCGGCACTGTCCCAGGTTTAAATACAAAAACAGAATGTAACTGTCCTCATTTTTTCAATCTAAGGCAGTGCCAGTGGTCCTGTGGAGAAGTGAACACAACACACTCTCACCACTGTGAAGGCTGAGCCAGAGAGGCAGGCTTTGATGCCCTGAGCTAGTACCTTACCTTGTTAATGCCTTGAGCTGAAACTTGACCATAAGATCCAGCTCTGTGGATGCCACTGGCTGCATAGTATTGAGCAAGCTCCTTCAGTTTTCCCAAGGAAGTATAATTTGTATTGTGCTTGGCACCCTCAGTCATTCTGAAATCTTGTCACCTATGACAGTAACTAGAGACACCATTCCCTCTCCTTTCTAATTACAGCACGAGCCCCAAAAATTTGGACTTGTAGCATTTCACTGTTCTGGGCTCATGCAGGCCATTGTCCTCAGAGTAACCACTCATGCAGAGCTGTGCAAACATTAACCAGGGCACTCCCTCTTTCAACTTTTTGAACCTCCTCTTTTATTCTTTCCCTCCTCTGCCTAATTCCCAGCCTGAGTAAAGTGGGATGAGCATGCACTGTGCAGTGGATGTGACTCAGTATTAGGAGCAGCAGCAGGGGAGAAGCTCTGGCAGTCACAAACAGCAGCAGAGGTAACTGAGCCATCAGACTGCACTATACCAACCTCTGCTTTCTTCTGTCCATGCAGGGAACTGGAGTCTGGGTCTAGGGAGGAAGTCAGTGGACGGAACAGGAAAGTGCAATTTATGTGTGGAGAAGAACCAAGGGTAGGAAAAGAGTAGGCAGGAATCTATAGTGAGGAGCGGAAGGAGAAGGACCATCTCCAGAGTTATCTGTGGGGAACAAAACCAGCAACAGTGTGTATGTATGCACAGGCAGTTCCGGGTTAAGAATTACTTTTTTAAAGCTGTTCTTAAGTTGCATTTGCACGTAACTCAGAACTTATAGATTTTAAGATTCTTGCTGCTTACCTCTGCTCCCAGCTGACAAAAGCGCCAGTGTTCCCTCTAAGGTACAGCATGCACAACCACACACTGTACTTAATGTGACCATGCATCATTCCTGAATCTGCTACAGGAGAAGGTAGGAGTCTATGCCACTGGAAATACTGCTCAGTGAAATGAAATGAAGCCGCAGTCGTGTTCTTAAGTATGAGTCGTACTTAAGTTGGATGTCTGAACAGAACAAGTCATTTCTATACTGCATAACCGATAAGTTCGATGCGGTTTAAAAAATTTAACAAATAATACAATCTAAAGAAAATTGATTAATTTGCGAACAAATGTGTCTTCAGTTGCTTTCGAAAATGATTGTAAGACATGGAACTCAATAACAAAAGTTTCAGTTCCTTGTCCCAGAAAGCAGCCTGATAAGAAAGCAAAGATTAGTGGTATTTTGTATAACGACAGCCTTGGACAGATGGAAAAGTGAAAAGGCTGTGTGAACTGCAAGAATGCTTGGATTGAGTAAAGGAAAATAATTCAGATAAGTAAGTGTAACTTGGGGACTGTCTGCATGTCTCTTTTCCTCATATGTTCTATATATGTGTGTGTATGTAGGTGGGTGGCTGTGTACTGTATATATAACTTACGGTAGTTGGGGGAAAACCAGAGCCACCTCCTGCTACATTTGTTTCAAAAGTCACCGGTCTATGTGTGTCACTGTACTTTCTCTCCATTTTGTTCAATCTGGAAAAGAGACTACTGTAGTTGAATCTATAAGTATTCTTATGTGATGATGGAATGGTATGACTAATAATCTGTAACTATTCAGAGCTCTTTGGGGAGGACTAACTATATATTCTTTTCCCCTTTTGAGCCCTCTTCATATCTGTCCTGCCTGTTTAAAGAAGGCTAGTGTATCTCACATCACTATTAATGTAGATAAGCCCAAGACTCTAAAGAGCTGGGAAACCCTGATGTCACCTTCCTGTTTGAAATATAGGACTAAAGTTGTCGTTATTTTCTCTAGCATTTGGATGAGTTTGACTGCCTTCAGGCTATTGACTGTTTTAGTATATTTTTAGAGATTTTTGTTTATTGTTTCAGAATATTCTTGGGTTTGTTTTTTTTTTTTTAATACGAATTGATGCTACTTGTATCTTTTTATTGCAAACCGCTATTCTGTTTTATTCGAAGGGTGCGTTATCAGTAACGTCCGTTTTCCCTTTTTCAGCTCCGCGTTAGGGGGGGGGGGAGGAAGCAAAAAGGGCAGGGCCTCCCGCCCCCCACCCCGACTGTCTGGTGAGGTCTTCTTCCCTCCCTTTACTCCCTCACGACTCTCTTGCCTGCAAGCGAACCAAACTCAGGCCGCGGGGCTCTCACACTACACGCACTGGCTTCCCTTCGCATCCGAAACAGGAAATGACGTCATCCCTGTTTCTGAGTGCGTGACGTGTTAGAGCCCCGCGGCCTGAGTTCAAATCACTAACGGGCCGTTACTGTGGAGACAAGAGGACGCTTTGCCATCTCCCACCCACTACCTGCCTCCGCTGGGGGTCACCGGGCAACGGAGATGGGCCCAGACCGGAGAGAGAGCTCGTGAAGGTGGCAGACTGCCCGCCACACCCCGAGGGCCACAGCAGCTGACGGGTAACCGCCCAGCGAACAAAACTCGAGCAGTCGACTTCTAATCAGTCACACTGGATGCTAATCGTTTTGCATTTTCTGTTTTATTTATGTACCTTAAGGAAGGAGAAGAAGAAGAAAATTCAAAACGATTAGCATCCAGTGTGTCTGACCATTCTACAAAACCAGGATTTTATGGGCTCTCTTACAAGTGTAACCAGTATTCAAAGGACCACTTCTAAAGTCCTATTTTTCAATTTTTTTTACCAGCACTCTAAGGCCAACTCTCTAACCGAGTATCTGCATTTACCCATCACTTGCACATGGAGGGGGAAGAAGACAGATGCCAGACTAGGGGCAAGGAAGGAGGGAGGGAGAGAAAGGAAGGAGAGAAAATGCCAGATAATGGAGGGGGAGGAAGAGATAGAAGAGGAGAGCAGAGAGGTGCCAGGGTATAAGGGAAGGGAAACTAAAGAGACAGATGTCAGACCAGAGGGAAAGGAAGGAGAGGAGATGCCAGAGCATGGAGGGGGAGGGGGAGGTAGAAGAGAAGGAAATGTGTGTGATGCCAGGCCATGGGGTTGAGAGAGAAGGAAGGAAAGGAGAAGAGACAGATGCCAGAGCACAGGGGAAGGGGTGGAGACAGAAAAATGAAGAGGGGTGAAGCTGAAATGAATCATGTACAAAGGAGAGAAGGGACACAGGACAGACAGCTTATTGAAGGGACATAGAAAGAGGGAAATTGCCATATGGAAGAGAGATAGAGAGTGGACACTGAGAGAGAGGGTGGACACTGGATGGAAAGGGCAGCGAGGGAAGTAGATGGGAGGAGTGAGAGAGGGTGAACAGTATATGGAAGGGGTACAGAGAGGGGGACCGGTGCTGAATGGAAGTGTGAGGGAGAGGGTGGACAGATGCTGAATAGAAGTGTGTGGAGGGGGGCAGACATTGAATGGAAGGGGGTGAGAGAGGGGAGTAGACGCTGGAAGGAAGTGGAGAGAAGAAAGAAAAAAGGGCACATGCTGGATTGAGGGAAGAGGATAGAGTTAGATACTGGAAGGGGTGAGGGAAAGAGGTGGCAAGCTATAGGTAGACACAATGAAAGAGGGAAATTGAGGACTGAATAGCAAGAAAGAATTTAGACAGAGGCAGAAAATAAATTGAGAAGGAAGAACAGGAGGAAGGGAGCAGAGAGAGAGAGATGCCTGAGCAGGGGGGAAGGGGAGGAGACAGATACCAGACCTGGGAGGAGGAAAAGAGGAAGGAGACAGATACCAGATCTGAGGGGAGAAAAGGAGGAGAGAGATATGCTAAAATCTGCTGGGAGGGAAGGAGAAAGGGAGGCGAGAAAGGGGAGGGGTTTGTAAGCAGATTAGAAAGACTAGAGAGAGAAAGACCTGAACCAAAGGGGAAAGACAGGAGGCAGATGCAGGACTATGGGAGGTTCAGACAGAGAGGGAGAGACCCTGGGGAAGAACAGGGAGATTTAAGATCATAACAGAGGAGGGAGAGAGAGGGAGACCTGGAACAAAGGTACAAATGAGAACTGACACTGGATCTGGGGAGGGAAACAGAGGGAAAAGAGAGAGAGACCTGGATCCAAAGGGGATGGGGCTAGATTGTGAAAGAAATGTTTGATGCGAAAGAAAGATTGGATACACAGTCAGAAGGAAGTGCAACCAGAGACTCATGAAATCACCAGACAACAAAGGTAGGAAAAATGATTTTTTTTTTTTAATTTAGTGATCAAAATGTGTCCGTTTTGAGAATTTATATCTGCTGTCTACATTTTGCACTATATTTGTCTATTTTTCTATAGTTACTGAGGTGACATTGCATATTTTAAAGTAATCTGCCTTGACATCTTGGAAAAACCCCAAAACTGGTAAATGATAATTAACATTTTCTCTGTGTACAGCGTGCTTTGTGTTTTTTTTTTAATTTTATGTTTACCATTATGAATTAATAAGATATTGTGTGTGCATGAAAAATGAATGGATGAAATTGGGGGTGGGGCTAGGGTGGGATGGGGGCGGGGCTGAATATTAATAGATGTCCCGTTTTGATGAAAAAAATAAATGGTCACGTTAGTTATCAGTGATATAATTGTATTGTATTAGGTGGTGAGAGACTGAGAAGCAGGGAGAAATGTTCAGCTTTACAGCCCCCCTTGTTCAAAGAATGAGAAGATATACTCTACATGTGTTAGATTATACCATTAGATCAGTGGTCTCAAACTCAAATCCTTTGCAAGGCCACATTTTGGATTTGTAGGTACTTGGAGGGCCTCAGAAAAAAATAGCTAATGTCTTATTAAAGAAATGACAATTTTGCATTTAGTAAAACTCTTTATAGTTTATAAATCTGTCCTTTTGGCTAAGTCTTAATAATAATATTGTAATTTATAGCTAAAGAGACATATGATCAAGAAACTGTTTTATTTTACTTTTGTGATTATGATAAACATACCGAGGGCCTCAAAATAGTACCTGGCGGGCCACATGTGGCTCCCTGGCTGCAAGTTTGAGACCACTGTATTAGATAGATACCTCAAACTCCACACCTTGATTGCAAAACTGTGATACCATGCACTGCTGAATGGTAACCCTATATACAGTTACTAGTCTTTAAGCCTGTTACATTAACGGAATCTAGAACAGATGTGTGTGTCTGTCTTTCTTTCTCTCTCCTTGGCCACTGTCTGTCTTTCATTCTTTTTTTCTGTCTCTCTCTTTCCTCGGCTGTCCACCACCACCCCTTGCCCGCTCCCCCTGTCCAAAAAACCAAACAGAGAGGCAATATAACTCACACAGTACTAAGCTGTTGAGTGACAAAAGAGAACATAAACAAACAAAAAGTCACTCCATATGTATTGAATCAGAAAGAAAATCTAAAAATGTTCTTCTTTACTGTTTTTAGGAACTGTGCTCAGTCATGAAGGCTATAAAACCGCCTCACCACCCAATCATTGCATAGTTCAGTACAGTGTCAGAAGAATGGTATATATCTCTCTAGTTGATTATGCAAAAACAAACAGGTTATAGCTTTATCATTTTGGGTATGAAACTCTAAAGCTAAGTTTTATTCTTTTTAGAGTTTCATATCCAAAATGATAAAGCTATAACCTGTTTGGTTTTGCGTAATCAACTAGAGAGATATATACCATTCTTCTGACACTGTATTGAACTCTGAGCACAGTTCCTAAAAACAGTAAAGAAGAACATTTTTAGATTTTTTTTCTGATTCAATACATATGGAGTGACATTTTATTTGTTTATGCTCCCCCTGTCCAGCAGCAGCCCTTCTCCCTTCATTTTACTTCCCCCTGTCCCTGTATTTCTCTGTTGCGCCATGCCTGCCTGTGTCTCTGTGGCCCCTTTCTGTTCCCCCCCTCCTGGAGCAAAGCATGATTGCTGTCTGCCCCCCAGCATACCCCTCCCCTCAAAGCAGCCCCCTTTCCCTCTCCCCCTCCACTTCTTACCAGCACACCTCGAAGCACCTGCACAACACCCTCCTGCCCTTGTAGAGACAAACCGCTGCTCAATCTGTGCTCCAAACTGGCGCAAGCACTGCAAGCCGCCCCACACGCCACAAATTGAATTCGGCACATAGTCACACATCACGGCAGCAGGGATCACAGCCTCCTAAGTGCGCCCATGCGTCTGGCTCTGTCAGGACAGACCACAGGGAGGCAGCAAAGGGTTAGGTGCCAGGTCTGACCCGTGGCACTCCTCCGAGATGCTTTACAGCCCTGCCCGTCTCTATGGAGACAGCAACCTGTGCTCCTGGAGCAGCAATTCACAAAATACAGAGAGCAGGGAAAGTCTGCTGCCGCCTCCTCCCCCCACCCCCAGCTGTCAATGCTCACCGAGCTACAGCGAGACCTCTGCACGCTCCCTTTGCAAAGTTTACCTTCTTGCCATATGCACCCGGGATATGCGGAAAAACTGGAATCCTGACCCCCACCCAAAAAAAAAACATGGGGAAGTGAAAAGCTGAGGACTGCACTTTGCCAGGGGACTCGTTAATTTTAAAGCTACTTTTGCTACTCTTCTTCCCTTTCTGAGCCCAGAAATCCCAGTCACGAAAAGTTAACTGGCAGCTGACTCAGCCAAGGAGGGGGGGGGGGGCTGCGGAGCCATTTTGGAAGCAATCTGCGAGAAAAGTTTGGGTGGCGAGAAGTTCCCTGCCGCTTTCTTGAGGAGCGGAGCAGGGGAAGCCAGCACTGGCCAGAGCAGCTGAGGCGCTGGAAGCATGGAAGAGGGGCCGCTACTATTCCTCTTCACCTGCCTTTGCGTCCCCTTGCTACTGGGCGGCGGCAGCGCCCTGGACCTGCACTTTTCAGGCCTCGAGGCTGAAGTGGCACTCAACCTCTCGCTGGGGGTGGACTGGACTTATGAAATTCGCAGTGCTGAAAAGGCTCTGGACGCGAGCTGGGAGGAGAACCAGCGGCTGCTGAGGCTGCGGCCGCCCGGAGACTGTGCTCGGCTGCCCAGGAACCCCGTTCCACTCTCGGAGCACCTGAGTGGTGGTGGAGCCGGCACCGTGCTGCACCTGCACCTCTGGGTTCATGTTCACGACCTGCATTGTACACTCCAAGGAGGGTAGCAGAAGGAATGACCCGATTTCCTCATCCGGCACAACCTGCACCTGCGAGCCCCACTTTGCCTCCCTGCAGGGGACCTGGTCACCGCCCTCTTGCTTTCGGGGGGCTGCCGCAAACCGCCCCACATGCCACAAATAGAATATGGCCATGGAAGGACACAGCATGCTATCAGGGATCACGGTCTCCTAAGTGCGCATTGCCGCTTAAGGTTTTATTA
This sequence comes from Geotrypetes seraphini, assembly GCF_902459505.1. Taxonomy (NCBI): domain Eukaryota; kingdom Metazoa; phylum Chordata; class Amphibia; order Gymnophiona; family Dermophiidae; genus Geotrypetes; species Geotrypetes seraphini. Next base: position 67,672,159 of record NC_047091.1, on the reverse strand, counting down.
TAGAGGATTGTAAGTCTAAGAGCATTAACAGTAACCCTAAGTAATGTAATATTGTAACACTGTGAATGTTAATTTGTAACCTGTTCTCAGCTCTCTGAGTAGGATGGGATTTAAATATCTCTTAAAGGATCACTCTCACAGTAGCTTAGTAATTTTAGGGATGAGAGAGTGGGTCAGTGCATGGAGCACTGGAGAGCATTAGAAGAAATTCTGAAGACATGAGTTCGAATGTCCTGTTCTGTTCTCTCTCTGTGATATTGGGGCTTTGCCTCAGAGATGATTTCCAGCTCTGTCACTGTTTCTGTTAGGGATGGTTCATCTCTGTTTTAGGGATATTCAGTCTAATTTCCAGATCAGTGGGTGAAGTTTAGAGATTTGTCAGTGACAGAAGAACATTTCTAGAGCAGGAAGGTAAGTTTGGTGAGCTCACTGGGGCCAGGTGAAACACTTAAAAGGTAATTCCATAAACTAGGTGCTCACACGTACACACACGCTATGCAAATAAATGTTTAGAATAATCAAATCTTCAACATATAAATATACCCATAAAACTTCAAAATTACTTTAAACTGGTATTAGTTGACTGTCAAAGATGCCACCTTCAGGATATACATAGGGCTGCTGAAAAGATGTCAGCCCAACCAACAAAGTTGGGGCAGTCTCCATCGAGGGCTATATGCAGCAAAAGATTAGAGAAACTGGGCCTCTTCTCCCTCAAGCAGAGGAGATTGAGAGGGGACATGATCGAAACATTCAAGGTGCTGAAGGGGATAGACTTAGTAGATAAGGACAGGTTGTTCACCGCCTCCAAGGTAGAGAGAACAAGAGGGCACTCTCTAAAGTTGAAAGGGGATAGATTCTGTACGACCGTAAGGAAGTTCTTCACCTAGAGAGTAGTAGAAAACTGGAACGCTCTTCCGGAGTCTCTCATAGAGGAAAACACCCTCCAGGGATTCAAGACAAAGTTAGACAAGTAGGGCTAGTCTGAGTTAGCGTGATGGTCTTTGACCAGAGTGCCGCCGCGGGAGCGGACTGCTGGGCACGATGGACCACTGGTCTGACCCAGCAGCGGCAATTCTTATGCTCTTATGTGTCTAGTGATTTTCCACTTTTTTCATTCCGTTGGAAAAGTACAGAATGAAAAAAGTGGAAAATCACTGGACTTGAGTGTATAGCTGTCGAAGGAGAATGCCCAACTTTGTTGGTTGGGCTGAGAACTTTTCAGCCGCCCTCATATAATCATATAAACAATCCTATGGGAATCAGTATCAACTTCTTCATCAGGTCCGTAGCACAAGCTTTAATGCTTTAACTCTAATAAAGATATTTTAAAAACAAAACACTTCCTGATATATTCAAAATAGAGCTCAGAAACTCAAAATGGCAGGAGACAATCAATCCCAACTGATTACCCAGTTTCCTAATTTTGTGCTTATCAAGTGTCAATATTTAGAATAATTCAACAACTTACATAATACATATCCCCGTCTTTTATGAACACATAGCGCAGGTTTTAGCATTGGCAGCAGCGGTAACTGCTCCGACGCTCATAGAATTCCTATGGGAGCAGTTACCGCCACTGCCGGCGCTAAAATCCACACTCTGCATTCATAAAAGAGGGGGTATATACTGTCTAACTTTAAATTAATATAGATAACATTTTATATAGGTAAACAAGCTTCTGAGGTTTTGCCTGAAAGATTTCATAGCAGAACGCTAGATCTTAAAAGGACTTAATACTTCTTTATTAGGTCGATAGATCCAAAGATAACTTTTTACATTTTTTGTTATAATTCCTTTTAAATTTCTTTTCAACCATATTATCTCATATCTTTTAGCATGCACTTTTCCAACTTAAATAGTTCTGAGAAAATTTCACCCAGACATGGATTCATGTTTTGCTTAGAAAAGCTGAATCAATAGAGTCTATTCTATGCTAGGAATGTTTCTTTTGTGACCTCAGAATGTCATTTACCTATATAAAATGTTATCTATACTAATTTAAAGGTATATATACATTTAAGTGAGTTGTTGGATTACTCTGTATATACCATAAAATTGATCTTGTATAGAATGATAGTTAATGTTTAGAATAATGACATATATGTGCATATACTTAGTAATATTACGACAATTCTTATGTAATCCGCCTTGAACGGCAAGGTAATGGCGGAATAGAAATCACGAATGTAATGTAATAGGTGTTTCTAAATTTCTGATCAATTAGATTTCTGTATATTATATTATTCCTGTATTTTTTCATAGCATAATCTTTTATTAACTGCCTTGAACTCATAGCTATGCGGTCTAGAAATCAGCTATTATGTTATGGTACATATACAGTATCCATAAATGCAAATATTCTGCCTTCGTGCAAATAACAACATAACATAACAAAATTTCATATATACCGCAGCTACCTTGCGGTTCTGTGCGGTTAACAAAAATTAAAATACAAGTACAAGTCTTCATAAATTTTCTAAATGCCAAATAAGAAGTAGAGATAGAAAGATACATACTAATTTGTTTATCCCATAATGCTGCCTGATATACTAACGGCCTCTTTTACAAAGCCGCGTGGCAACAGCCCTGAAGCCCTTTAAATCTCTATGGGCTTCGGGGCCATTAGCGCAGCACGTAAAAGAGGCCATAAGATTTTATTAAAGAAGCATTTATAAACACATCCTTTTACAGAAGGAAAATCAAAGAGCCGAAGATCATGTAGATGTTTTCTATTGGCAAATATAAAATGATCCATGAGATAACTGAGAGCCTTGAAACAGATACAGCCGTACTTAAAAATCACTCTTGCCTCTATTGGCAACCAGTGCAGTTTATGGTAATACTGCATCATGTGATCAGATCGTTTCAGTCCAAAAATCAAACGCACAGCAGTATTCTGAATAATCTGCAACCTTTTTAGATTTTTCTTGGATATCGAAAGATAGAGCACATTGCAATAATCCAGTGTACTGAGAACTAGAGATTGAACCAGCAATCTAAATGAGAAAAAGGGTATTTGCAAGGGGGAGGGGGTATAGGGGAGAATGTGTCGCAGTGGTTAAAGCTGCAGCCTCAGCACCCTGGGGTTGTGGGTTCAAATCCACGCTGCTCCTTGTGACCATGGGCAAGTCACTTAATCCCCCCATTGCCCCAGGTACATTAGATAGATTGTGAGCCCACCAGGACAGACAGGGAAAAATGCTTGAGTACCTGAATAAACTCATGGAAACCGTTCTGAGCTCCCCTGGGAGAACGGTATAGAAAATTGAATAAATATTTAAAAATAAATAAAACAAGCATGGTTGGAGCAGATATAGGGCTCCCACTAAGATAGGTAACTTATAGAATACTGTAAGTTGGGTGTGTCCTGCTGCATTTAAGAATATAAAAACATAAGACATAAAAATAGCAATACTGGTTCAGACCAATGGTCCATCTAACCCAGTATCCTGTTTCCAAAAGTGGTCAATCCAGGTTACAAATACCTGGCAAAATCCCCAATAGTAGCAACATCCCATGCTAATGATCCCAGGGCAAGCAGTGGGGGCCCAATAGGCACCTGCAAAACAGGTGCCTACTGCATGTCAATTACTGGTAGGGGTCATGTCCAGAATTGCTTCTTTTTTTCAGACAGACGCCTTAAATGTAGGCCAGTTATAGGCCTACATTTAAGGCATCTGACTTGCACATATAGAAGTGCCTAAACACACCTACAGATGACTGAAAGCACTTCCGGCATAAGCCATGCCTATTCCAGCCTTGGGCATCTGTAGGTGTGCCTAGTCGTCTCTGAAAGCATGAGTAAGATGCCTACATTGTAGATGTCCTTTACCGCACCAATTTTTTTTTTTTTAAATCATGCGTCCCCATTGGTCCATTAAATGGTGGTAGGACGCCTACTGCTACCTACAACCGGGACGTGGTTTACAGAATCAGGCCCTCTGTGTCTACTTTTCTTTCTAGAATATAGAAAAGGCTTCTATGAGGTGTTTTCTGGTTGCCTGTTATGTACTGAGTTCCAGGTTGCAGGTGAAGATTCTCTGGAGCCCTCAGAAATTTTCTGTAGGAACACTTGTAAATGAACACCCTGAGAATGCTCAGGAATGGCTATTCTGAAGCATCCAGTGATATCTGTTCTATAATGTCAGTATATAATTTCTAGAACATTTAAGTGCAATTTCTACAACCCAACAATGGCCTTTGTAACTACCCTTTGACATCATCTGTGGACCTCCTCAGGCTAATTGTACTGATTTACTTTAACACCATTAAGTTAGGGGGCAGCAATGGAGAGCCTAAATGGCTGAGAGAATGGATAAAAGCATGCACCGCCATGCCATCAGTTCCAATCCAATTCAGTGGTAATTAAAAGTCATACAACCCTGAAAGACATTTGCCAGCCCCTAAAGAGTGAATTGCTGGGCTTGTGTTCACTTTCTTCTTACAAAAGTGTCTCTGTCACCATTGGAAGTCTCAGAGATGCCAAGAGTTAAAGGTTAAGAGGAGACTGGCAGGGATCTTTGGGCCAGATTCTATAAATGGCGTTTGTTAGGTGTCCCTAGGTGCCCTAATTATGGATCCCTAACGATGCCTAATTAAAATCTGTATGAAACACAAATTGTTTAAATTAGCTTAAATGGTGTGATAATTTACCACACCATTGAAGTTAATTGCAGAATTCATTTAAAAAAATGACCAATTAAGGATTGCTCATGGAATTCCGTGTGTCGCCTAGTGACGCCTAAGTCGAAGGACCTTCCTGAAAAGTAGGTAAGGTTAGGGGTGGAATAGAGGTGTGGTTGGATTTAGGCATCGTTAGGTATCTGAGATAGGTGCCAGTAGATTAGGCCAGTTAAAACCTGGTCTAATGTACTGGTTTAATAAATGAACTACTTCTACAAATATATCAACCATCAACAAACAGTATAGTTTAACAGGGGTCTCAAAGTCCCTCCTTGTGGGCCGCAATCCAGTCGAGTTTTCAGGATTTCCTCAATGAATATGCATGAGATCTATGTGCATGCACTGCTTTCAATGCATATTCATTGGGGAAATCCTGAAAACCCAACTGGATTGCGGCCCTCAAGGAGGGATTTTGAGATCGCTGGTATAGTAGTACAAAGCAGCTATGACAAAAAGACCTCTGCTCTCAATTACAGAAAACAATGTGGAGAAAGAGACCTCAGAAACTTATCACTCTTTATTTTCAGTATAATATGTCCTGCACGGGGGTTAGCACAGTAATTGGTCTCTGAAAAAATGCCACAAAAACTTCTTAACATTGAAGTTTCAAGTTTAATATTTTTCTTGATTGATCGCTTAATCAAATTCTAAGCGATGAACAGATTAAAATATAATCAAATAGAGGCAAAACAGTACAAACTTTAAATAATAACATTGGGTAGATAACTAATACATTATACTTATTACATAAGGTAAGATAGGGGTTTGAAATACAATTAATAAAGAAAAGCAAAACAAAGGAAAAATACAGTAGGGAAACAAATAACCACAGAACATAATAAAATAAAATCGCTGGTGTAAGAACTGTTAAATTAAATATTAAAAGCATCTTTAAAAAGAAATGTTTTTAGATTACTTTTAAATTTTCCTGTCCTGCACTTCTCCACTATAAACAATTTTCCTAAGTCCTGCAATTCTCCACTATAAACAATCAGTACCCATTTTCATAACTGCAGTAAGGCAGTGTTTCTCAACCTTTTCAAGCCAAGGACCCTCTAAGCCTAACAAATACCAACCGAGTACCCCGCCCAAGCTCTACCCCAGACCCACTCAAACTTCGCCCCTGACCTGACCAAACTCCATCCCTGACTCCACCCCTATAATGTAATTTCTTCCATCCATTTTTCATATACACACAATATAATCTTATTAATACATAATGGTAACCACAAAATTATATTTGTTTGTTTTTTTCAAAGAGATCAAGGCAGATGACTTTAAAATATGCAATGTCACCTCAGTAACAACTATAGAAAAATAGACCAATATAGTGCAAAATATAGACAGCAGATATAAATTCTCAAAACTGACACGTATTGATCACTAAATTGAAAATAAAATCATTTTTCCTCCCTTTGTTGTCTGGTGTTTTCATGAGTCTCTGGTTGCATTTCCTTCTAACTGTGCATCCTTTCTTTCTTTCTTCCTCCTATATGCTTCCTCTCCTTCAGCCCTCATTCCATTCTCCAACCAACATCTCTCTCTGTCCCTGCATGGCAATAATTGGATCAAACAACAAAAATATGTTCCATTGAACCGGCACCATGAGCTAATGTACCAGTGCCTACCTCTAGGATGCCTAAGTCTGCTTAGATGCCACTAGGCATGATTTTATAAACGATTCTTAATGGTTGATTGACAACCACACGGACCGGCGCCTAAAAGTTTGGTGCCGTTTATAGAGTCTGGCCCTCTGGAGCTGATTCTATAAAGGGTACCTAAAGTTATTAGCAAAATATCCTTAACTGCCTCGTTAATTGGTTACAAAAAAATTAATTGGGTGACCGGTGCCTATCCAATTCTATAAAAGATAGTATATCACAATGTGCTTAGTGGTGCCTAATGCCTAAGTGGGCATTTCTATGGGCAGAGTTTGAGTTTGGCGCTGCTAAGTGCGATTCTCCCAAAACTTAGGTGCCAGAAATGCAGGCCTTTAAAACCCTCACCTACATCTCAGGTGCCTACATTTTTACATAGGTGCCGCTAGCCATGATTCTGTAAACAGCACCTAAGTGTGATTGACATGCAGCCGGCACCTTTTTTTAGGTACCGTTTATAGAATTGGCCCCTTTGTGTCTTAACCTCCACCATATTAAGCATAACGTGTACTGTATGGGGTGCTGAGGTTCAGAAAAGATGAAAACAGGTACCATAATGGTTCTTGCCTGCCAGTGAGTGCATGTCTCAAGATGGCGGGAGATTAGCATTATGTAGGGAACTGAGGTTATGAATCATTTCTGTTGTAATTCTTTCTATTAAATGTTATCTTGTTTTATGTCATTATTACAATATTTTATTTTACAATAAATCTGTGAACCATTCTGATTGGTTACTCCAGATAAGACAGTTTACCAAATCTAATAAATAAATAAATAAGGTAGAGAGAGTTAATTGGGGGAAAAGGTGATCCTTCCCTGTTATAATGCCATTATCTTTACATTTTAGATTACCGAGACACACCTATAGCATTGTGGGTGACAAGAAATTTGGGAGTTGTTGGAATCTGAAAGACCATTTCTTAAAATCCTCTCAGAAAACCGAATTTTCAGTAGCCAACCTCAGGGAAGACAGAGAAGAGAACATTTCGAGGAGAATATAGATCATCAAATGATATTAGGTGGCAAGAGCTTGGAAAGACACCCTATTCTACTCTTGTTACAACAGATTCTTGAATTTGTTGAACATTTATGTGATGTTGAATAGATTGAGCACTTAGCACAGTGTTTAATCTGCCTGCTGGAAATCAGCCTTCCTGCCTTTGGCATCTGTCTCATCACTGAAATGTACTTGTGTTGGATGAGACCATAAGTATTGGCTGGACCCATCTGAAGAGTTCATAATGGGGTTCAATGACCTGCTGGAATCCATTGGAGGTGTGGGGTATTTCCATATCCTGCACAATATCCTGATTTTGATCCCAGTTTGCATAGTCTCATTCCATAGCTATCTGCAGAACTTTACAGCAGCAATACCTAACCACCATTGCCATGTTCCGGTAGACACCAAACAGATTTGTGATGCCAACCTTACAGCTAAAGAACTCCTGCAGGTTTATATCCCTATGAACAAAGAAGGGAAGCCCAAGGAATGTCACCAATTCAAGGTGGCTCAATGTCATATCATCAATACCACAGTCAGCAATGTTACAGATTTGGCCACAAAGCCTTGCACAGATGGGTGGACCTATAATCAGAGCCAATTTGTTTCCACCATTATTTCAGAGGTAAGATGATGAACCATTAAGCTCTTCCTTTCAGATGATAATGAACACAGTTCATTGAAGGACCTTCAGCAACATTCATCAGCAAGGGCACATAAAAGTAAATTGTACTTTCTGACTTTGAAGCATAAAACTAAAACATAAAGGAAAAAATAATAAATTTTTTATTGTACTAACTTAATGTAATTTATGATTATCTTTCAAATGTAACCCCTTCTTCCTCAGATCAGAAGGGGTTACCTTTCGAAAGCTAATCTTAAACTAAATTACGATAGTCCAATAAAAGGATATTATATTTTTCTTTTATGTTTTTGTTTTATGTCTACATATTATCTCGAAGTGTGGACTAACATGGCCACCACACCATTTCACTCTCTTTGAAGCAAAACTTGCTCGGTATACCATCTGCACATCGGTTTTGTTGATAGAGTAGCAGACCCTTCTGGACCAGAAGAGCTTATATCCATATTTTCTGAGATCTTTTTACTTTTTTTTTCTTTTCTTTTATATTGGTAAATGGTATTTTGAAGTGGTAGCTGCCACTCTGAATGCAAGTTATATCCTACAGCAGCCATTTTGAGTTTTACCTAAGTAGGTTTTAGCAGGCTTCAGTGCACTACTGTATAGATTTCAAATAGCCCTTTACTTATATTATTCTGGGATGGTGGTTTAGAGATGATCATGATTATTGTGGGAGGCCAAGGAGTCTAAAAGATAATTGGGAAAGAGAAGGTTACAAGACTTGAAGATTTGCCTAGGGCACCTACCATAATATGCACTGACCCTGCTGACAAATAGCAGAGGAGTAGGAGGCATTGATCTGCAAGTGTTCAAACAATACAGATAAAGAGCAGACCAAATACACCAAAGCAGTGAAAGCAGTAGGCAATTTATTGAGCATAGAAGAGATTAAAAACAGAAGGGTTTGGACAATTTCCTGGAGGAAAGTCCACAGTCTGTTGTTGAGATATGGGGGAAGCCATTGCTTGCCCTGGATCGTTAGCATAGAATGTTGCTGCTCTTTGGGTTTTGGCCAGGTTCTAGTGACCTGGATTGGTCACCATGAGAATGGGCTACTGGGCTTGATGGACCATTAGTCTAAACCAGTAAAGCTGTTCTTATGTGGCCAGTTTTGCCCAGATCAGACTGCATCAGGGGCAGAAGATTATCAAATAAACATAATACAAATTAAAACCCATATCATAAGAAACTGAAATCATATAAAACATAATTCATAAATTTTTTTTTCTTGGTGCCTTGGGTTTTTGACCTTTACCTGGGGTTATTTGGGGCACTGATTCAGAAAATTGCATTTTGATAGTCTGCTCGACAGAAAAAGAGGAGTCTTCCTTTGCCCAGCACAGCGAGAAGCAAAACAAAAGAAAGGCAAAGCCGATGTCCTGCCGAAACCAGGATCCTAGTTGGGACTTCCCATAGGAACTTTCAATAAAATCCCTTGTGTTGTATTTTGACATTGGATAGACCGCATCAGCTCTACCTTATGAAAGACTTCTGAGGAAATTAAAAAGTCATGGGATAGGAGGTAAAGTCCTATTATGAATTAAAAACTGGTTGAAAGATAGAAAACAGAGAGTAGGGTTAAATGGTCAATATTCTCAATGGAGAAAGGGAAATAGTGGGGTTCCCCAGGGGTCTGTGGTGCTTTTTAACATATTTATCAATGATCTGTGGTGCTTTTTAACATATTTATCAGTGATCTAGAGATGGGAATAACTAGTGAGATAATTAAATTTGCTGATGACACAAAATTGTTCAGAGTTGTTAAATTGCAAAAGGATTATGAGAAATTGCAAGAGGACCTTGTGAGACTGACAGATTGAGCATTAAAATGGCATATGTCATTTAATATGAACAAGTACAAAGTGATGCATGTGGGAAAGAGGAACCTGAAATAAAGCTACATAATGCAGGATTCTGCGTTACGAATGCCCAGGAAAAGGATCTACCGGTGTCATTGTCGAGGATAATTTGAAGCCCTCAGTTCAATGTGCGTCGGTGGCTAAGAAAGCAAATAGAATGTTAGGAATTATCAGGAAAATAATGGAAAACAAAGATGAAAATGTTATCATGCCTTTATATTGCTCTGTTGTGCTGATGCACCTTGAATACTATATACAGTTCTGGTTGCCGCATCTCAAAAAAGATAGTGGAATTAGAAAATGTGCTGAGAAGGATGATGAAAATGATAAAAGGAATGGGACAACTTCCCTAAGAGGAAAGGCTAAAGTGGCTAGGGCTCTTCAGCCTGCAAAAGAGATGGCTGATAGAGATCTATAATAATACTGAGTGGAATGGAACAGGTAGATGTGAATTGCTTGTTTATTCTTTATAAAAACACTAGGACTAGGGGGAATGCAATGAAACTACTAAGTAGTAGATTTAAAACAACGGAGAAAATACTTTTTCACTCAATGGGTAACTAAACTCTGGAAATCATTGCTCAGTAGGGTTTAAAAAAAGGTTTGGATAATTTCCTAAAAGAGAAGTCCATAAGCCATTATTAAAATGGTTTGGGGGAAATCCATTACTTATTCTTAGGATAAGCAGCATAAAATCTGTGTTTCTCTTTGGGATCTTGCCAGGTACTTGGGACACAGGTTGGCCACTGTTGGAAACAGGATACTGGGCTTGATGGACCTTCAGTCTGTCACAGTATGACATAAGAACATAAGAATAGCCTTACTGGGTCAGACCAATAGTCCATCAAGCCCAGTAGCCTGTTCTCAAAGTAGCCAATCCAGGTCACTAGTACCTGGCCAAAACCCAAAGAGTAGCAACATTTCATGCTACTGATCCAGGGCAAGCAGAGGCTTCCCCCATGTCTTAATAACAGACTATGGACTTTTCCTCTAGGAATTTGTCCTAACCTTTCTTATGTTCTTATAATAATAATAATTTATTATTTATATACCGCCAAAGCCAAGTTAGTTCGAGGCGGTTTACAATAAAGAAGAGCTGGAACATACAGCGAAAAAACAGAAACAAGAAGGCTTTGAGTGCATGACTGTTTGTATAGAGTAAGACCTTCAAGATCATGAGGGGCATAGAGAGGGTGGATAGGGACAGATTCTTCAGACTGAGGGGGACAACAGGTACGAGGGGGCATTCGGAGAAACTGAAGGGAGATAGGTTCAAAACGAATGCAAGGAAGTTTTTCTTCACCCAAAGGGTCGTGGACACTTGGAATGCGCTACCAGAGGAAGTGATCAGGCAGAGTACGGTACAGGGATTCAAACAGGGTTTGGACGGATTCCTGAGGGATAAAGGGATCGTGGGATACCTAGAGAAGTGCTGGGATGTAACACAAGTATAGAAAGCTAAACAGGTAATAAGTATAGTATAGAAAGCCAACCAGGTCGTGCATGTGCAAGACCGGAGGGTTAGGACTTCGATGGGAAAATAGGACTTCAATGAGAAACCAAGGTGGCAAGGGGGCCCCTTCTGGTGATTCAGACAGGTCGTGACCTGTTGGGCTGCCGTGGGGGCGGACTGCCGGGCGGGATGGACCTATGGTCTGACCCGGTGGAGGCACTGTTTATGTTCTTATGTAACATTATAGGGACGGTTTGCAATAAGAGTGAGTCAAAAGGGAGCAGGTCGTACAGTGTGGGGTAAGTAGTGAAGGCTTTGGGAGATTTTGGTCAAAAGGGAGTAGGTCGAGGAGATTTACAAAGAAGGGTAGGTCATACAGTGTGGGAAAGCAGTGAAGACTTTAGGCATTCCTGGTCAAGTGTATATGTAGGTAGCCACCATAGTTGATCACTATAAAAACCAAAAGCACAGTACACTTCCCCCTCCCCATTCGCAGGTTTCTGCACTTGCGATTTCACATAATTGTGATTTTTTTTCTGGGGAGGGGGAAAATAAAAAACCCCATATTTTTTACCTCCTTGCCGCCTTCCCTGCCTTACCTGGTGGTCTAGCAGGCTTTCGGGGCAGGAGCGATCTTCCTACGCTCCTGCCCCGTGCAGATCACTATGAGGAAATGGCTGTAGGGAGTTCCCATCGTAGTCTTGAGACTATGCAATGTCACCTCAGTAACAACTATAGGAAAATAGACAAATATAGTGCAAAGTACTCGCATAGACAGGAGATATAAATTCTCAAAACTGACACATTTTGATCACTAAATTGCAAATAAAATTATTTTTCCTACCTTTGTTGTCTGGTGATTTCATGAGTCGCTGGTTGCACTTCCTTCTGACTGTGCATCCAATCTTTCTTTCTTTCTGCCTCTTGAACACTTCCTCTCCTCCGGACCTCATTCCCTTCCCCAACCAACATCTTTCACTGTCCCTCCATGAGTCCAACTTTTCTTCCTCTCTCCTCCACCCCTATTGGCAAAATGTCTCTCTCTCTCTCTCTGTCCATCTGTCTTGAGAGATCCAGGCATCTCTCCCACCCCGCTCTACTGCCACATCCAATATTTATCTCTATCTCATCCCCCAGATCATGTGCAGCATTTTTCACCACTGCCCACCAGCGCTATGCCCATTTCTCCTTCTATCACCCCTCTCCAATACTATGCCACATCTCTCCCTCTATCACTATGTCCAACATTCCTCCCCCTTGCATCCCCTTCAATCTGTCCCTCTGGTCCCTCTCTACCACCATATCCAACATTTCTCCCTCTCATCCTTCTATTCCCCATGCATCTGTACCTCACTCCACTCTCTCTCTATGCCCAGTTTTCCTTTCTTCCTTTCCCCATGTGCACAATCTCTTTCCCTCTCACTCGCACACTTATGCCAAACAATTCTTCCTTTCTAGTCCCTCCCTCACTTTTGTCCCAAGTTCATGCCCTCTTTCTTCCTTCTGTGTCCTAAGTTCGTGCTCCCTCCCTACCTTTCAGCTTTTATACCAAAATCATGCCTCTCCCATGTCTCAAAGCACTCCTACCCCCTTCTCCCTTTGTCCCACGATCATGCCCCCTCTCTCCCTTACTTGCTCACAAGGCTGCATTCGCTTCTTTCATGGCCACCAGATGGGCTCCTCCTTCCTGTCTTCACTCCCATTTGTTTGCAGGCAGATGCAGGCAGCGGCTCTTATATACTGCACATGGCTGACCCACAAGCTTTCTCTCTGACACTGGAGAGAAGGCTTCCAGGTCAGCCACCGCAACGTGCAAAGAGTCGCTATTGCGTCTCTGCAACTAGTACCTGGAAGGAGGTAAATGGGATTCCTTGCTGACCCAGAAGGATTCCCTCTGACGTCAGCTCTGACATCTAAGGGAAGCCTTCCGGGTTGGCTTTGGCAGAGGGGGACAGGCAGGAATTAAGGCATGAGATCCCCTGCGGCTTCTTTCAGAAGAGGGAGCAGGCACCGGCGGCCATTAAGAAGGAAGGGGGTGGGAGATCCGTGCAGTGCATATCCCCAACAAGTGGCTCACGTGTTGAGAAACACTGATTTAGAATATTGTGTACAGTTCTGGAGACTGCACTTTCAAAAAGATATAAACAGGATGAAGTTGGTCCAAAGGAAGGCAATTAAAATGATTGATGGTCTACGGCGTCATAAGGCATATGGAGACAGACATAAAGATCTCAATATGTATACTTTGGAGGAAGGGCGGGAGAGGGGAGATATGATAGAGATGTTTAAATACCTATGTGGCATAAATGCACATGAGGTGAATTTCTTTCAATTGAAAGGAAACTCCAGAGTGAAAGAGCATAGAATAAGGTTATGAGGTGATAGGCTCAGGAGTAGTCTAAGGAAATACTTTAATACAGAAAGGGTGGTAGATGCAGTAGATGTGGAGACTATGTCTAAATTCAACAAAGCATGGGACAGGCACATGGGATCTCAGGGAGAGAAGATAGTGGATACTGCAGATGGACAGACTATATGGGCCACTTGGCCTTTTTCTGCCATCATGTTTCTATGTTTAAGATAAAGAAGGGATAAGGAAGAAAGATGGAGGGGAGGGAAATGAAAACAAAGGGAAAACAAAAAGTGGGATGGGTAGGAGAGAAAAGGGAGATATTGAAGGGAGGGCCAGGTAGGAAGAAACAAAGAAGGGGAGGGGAAGTGCTACTAAAAGGTGATTTGTATATTCCAGATGTTGATTGGGGTATTCCTATTGCAGGATCTTCTTTTTTTTTTTTTTTAGTTCAATAATTTTTATTGAGTATTTTGAAAAATACAGGGAGCATTTCAAATACATAAAAACAAAATAAAGCTTTGTGTATAAAGAATCTGCAAATATATATTTAACTGTAGAGGACCATAGCAGTAAGAAAAGCTCCAAGTATTGGAACTGCTTGTGAAGACTATATGAGAAAAAGATGAGGGAGAACAGAAATAGAAATTAAAAGTGAAAAGAAAGAAAGAAGAAAAGGAAGGGAAGACAGGAGTGTCTACGAAGCAGAGCGTACATAGGAATCCAGGAATGACCAGGGTGATTTTTTGCTCTTCAAATTCATGGAGGTTCGGAGTGTAATTTTATTCTCATATGCATAGGATTCAAATCTATGATACATACACAGAGAGTTCCACCAAAAAGTATAGTCTAGTAGCGAAGATGATTTCCAATTTTTCAGAATGTGCATGAGAGCAGTCACAAACATGGTATTGATGAGCTTAGGAGGACAATTTGATTGTGTGAAACAGGGATGTTGAGAGCGAAGGATTATAATGTCCATAGAGATCTCTTCCGAGCAGTTAGTGATAGATTGTATGGTGTTCCAAATTTGAGTCCAAAAGGAGCAGACCAAAGTACAATGAAAAAACATATGATCAAGAGTTCCCTCCTCTTTCAAACAGTTCCAGCAAACAGAGTCTTGCTTTAAGTTGGCTTTCCACATGCGAAATGGGGTCCATACTGCATTCCACATAATAAAGAACATTGATTGTGAAACTCTAGAAGATAAAAGCGGGTGGTTTGTTGAAGACCAAAAGAGTTCCCAATCAATGTCAGAAAGCGGAGTGGTGAGTATAATATCCCAGTGTTTCATAGATTGAGGTGAAAAAGTGAAGGAATGATCTCTCAAAATATTATAGAAAAAAGATATAGCCTTGCCTTTTAATAGAGTCAATAAAGACCAATGGCGGATAGTATTTTTGGAAGTCATGAAGTCAAAACGTATATGCACAGAAGACAGCACTCCAATGAGTGAGAGCCACTGTGAATAAACAGAAGAAGGCAGCAGGTATGTGGAGCAAAGTATATCAAAAGGAACTGACGCAGTAAGAGTAGACAATTGATGGGCAAACCATATACCTGCCCGCTGCCACCGTTTCCATGAGAGGGATTTGCCATGGTTTTGGATTTTGGGATTATTCCAAAGAGACATGAGTGGGCTAACATTAACTGAGATCTCAGCTAATGTATCTAAAAGATGAAGAGCATGCTGCGTTGAACCCAACAAAGAGTACCTTCTCAAATGTCTGGGTACTGACACCGTTAGTAAGCAGGAGATGTGTAAAGGCGTGCATAAAAAGCACTCCATTTCAAACCAAGCAGGAGGATCTTGGGGATAGGAGTCAGTAACCCAGTAAGCTCCATATTTAGCTAGTGAAGCAATATAATAATGATAGAAATCCGGGAAGTTAAGACCACCGTTAATCTTAGAGGCTTTCAGCTTGGCGAGAGCAATTCGAGGTTTTTTCTTGTTCCAAATGAATTCAGATAGCTTCCTATTTAGCCAATGAAAAAACGACTTCCGGCATAGAAGAGGAAGCATAGAGAGAGTGTAATTAATTTGAGGTGCTAGGGTCATTTTGATGGATGCTATTCTACCCCACCAAGACAAAAAAAAGTGGAGACCATCGAGATGTAGTATTTAGAACTAGATTTTTGACTTTAGATATATTAAGATCTTGAGCAAGAACCGGATCCTTATGTATTAAAATCCCCAAGTATTTCACAGCTTCATGTGACCATGAGAAGGGAAAATGAGCCAGATCTGATTGAAGAATGTTATCATTCAGAGGGAAGATCTCTGATTTCTCCCAATTGACAGAGTATCCGGATAGGAGGGAATATTGTTTGACAATATGTATAAGATGAGGAAGAGAGGATAGAGGGTTCCTAAGAAAAATTAAAACATCATCAGCATAGGCTGCTAATTTGAAGTCTCGATCAGAGGAGTGAATACCGTTAATTAAGGGGCTTTGTCTAATAGCAGAAAGAAGAGGCTCCAACACTAAATTAAATAGCAATGGTGAGAGAGGACAGCCCTGTCGAGTGCCTCTTTGAAGGGAAAATTTATTGGATAAAGAGTTGTTAATCAGAATATGAGCTGTGGGTTGGTGATATAACGCTTCTATCCAATTCGTGAAGAATGAGCCAAAATTATACCATTTCAGGACACGGAAAAGAAAAGGCCACTCCACCCGGTCAAAGGCTTTTTCAGCATCAATAGCTAGGCCTATTATAGGGTCTGACATTGTTTTAGCGTGAGCGTTGATATGGTGAAAGAGGCGCAGGTTATCTCCTATATATCTTTGTTTAATGAACCCTGTTTGATCTTTATGTATAAGAGATGGAATCACTTTGGTAAGTCTTAATGCAAGTAATTTTGCCATTATCTTGTAATCTAAGTTAAGGAGAGAGATAGGGCGGAAGTTTTTAACCAAGGTGGCGTCTCTGTCAGGTTTAGGAATTACTACAATGGTGGCTTCAGTGAAATTGAATTGTTTGTCCAGAGTGGAATGGAGGAAATCATAATATGTAAGGAGATGAGGGGCTAAGATGGTGCGAAATTGTTTAAAGAATTCGTTAGTAAAGCCGTCCGGGCCGGGGGCTTTCCCAGCAGGTAGGGAAGATATGGCAGCTTCTATTTCTGATATAGTTTTCGGGGAATCTAGTTCCAATTTAACAGAATCCGATATGGTCGGATGAGTTAAGGAGGAAAGAAAGGAGTCTATATCTGATTCAGGAGCAGCAAATTCGGATTGGTATAATGAAGCATTAAAATTTTCGAATTGAGAGGAGATTAAAGATCTGGTTTTGACTAATTGACCTGATGGATCTTGAATAGCCGTGATATGTAGTCTTTTGGATTTAATTTTAAGGTATCTGGCCAAAGGGCGACCCATAAGATTATCTCCCATATAATGACCAGAATTGGAAATGAAGATATTACGCCTGGCTGTACATGAAACTAAAGTATTATATTCATATTTAAGTTTTTGGATACGTTGGAGAGTAGCTGGGTCATGTAGGTGATTAGACATATGTTGTAATTCTAATGTTTTAATAGAATTTTCTAAGTCTTTTTCCTTTATCATGGACTGTTTCTTTTTCCAAGAGGCAATTTTTATCAATTCACCTCTAAGGGTTGCTTTGTATGCTTCCCAGACAATGGAAGGACAGACTTCAGGATCTTTAGAGTTATTTTCAAAAAATTCCGCTGTGAAAGAATTGATTTTTTCAACAGTTTCCTCATCTAGGAGTAAAGCGTTGTTCAGCCGCCAAGAGGGGTATTCTTTGCGTGGAGCCGAGATGGAAATATATAAAGAGACGGCAGCATGATCCGTGAGAGAGATTAGATGTATGATAGTATTGGTAAGATCTTGAATAAGAGAAGAGGATAGGAGAAAGAAATCAATTCTCGAGTAGGTATTATGTGGTGGTGAAAAGTGTGTGTATTCTCTGCCTTTCGGGTGAAGTAAGCGCCAAGGATCCACAAGGGAGAAGTAGGAAGATCCTGGATTCCCTACAAGAAGAACTGTTCCAGAAGTTGCTAATGGAACCCACGTGGGGTGGGGTCATACTGGACTTAGTGCTTACAAATGGGGAAAGTGTTACTGATGTTATAATGGGTGATCATCTGGCATCCAGTGATTATTGCATGGTGTGGTTTAATATTAAGACAGGTGTAGAGAGAGATCATTCAAAAGTGAAGGTTCAAGACTTTTAAAAAACTAACTTTGTTCAGATGGGGGATTATGTCAAGGAATTGTCTGTATGGGAATATCTGAAAGGAGTAGGAAAGCAGTAGGCAAAACTGAAAGGACCAATTGTAAAGGCAACAAACCATTTTGTAAGGAAAGAAAGTAAAAGTAAGAGGAAAAGAAGGCTGCTTTGGTTCTTAAAAGTAGTAGCTGAGAAGATAATGAAAAAGAGGTTAGCTTTCATAAATTACAAGTCACAGAAAGAGAAAGACAGAACATAAGAACATAAGAATTGCTGCTGCTGGGTCAGACCAATGGTCTATCATGCCCAGCAGTCTGCTCATGCGGCGGCCCTTAGGTCAAAGACCAGTGCCCTGAGTCTATCCTTACCTGCATACGTTCTGGTTCAGCAGGAACTTGTCTAACTTTGTCTTGAATCCCTGGAGGGTGTTTTCCCCTATAACAGCCTCCAGAAGAGCGTTCCAGTTTTCTACCACTCTCTGGGTGAAGAAGAACTTCCTTACATTTGTACGGAATCTATCCCCTTTTAACTTTAGAGAGTGCCTTCTAGTTCTTTCTACCTTGGAGAGGGTAAACAACCTGTCTTTATCTACTAAGTCTATTCCCTTCATTATCTTGAATGTTTCAATCATGTCCCCTCTCAGTCTCCTCTTTTCAAGGGAGAAGAGACCAAGTTTCTCTAATCCCTCACTGTACGGCAACTCCTCCAGTCCCTTAACCATTTAGTCGCTCTTATCTAGACCCTCTCGTATCCTTCTTCATGTATGGTGACCAGTGCTGGACACAGTATTCCAGGTGGGGGGAGGTACCATGGCCCAGTACAGCGGCATGATAACCTCTGATCTGTTTGTGATCCCCTTCTTAATCATTCCTAGCATTATGTTTATCCTTTTCGCTGGCGCTGTGCATTGCGCAGACAGTTTCATTGACTTGTCGACCAGTACTCCCAAGTCTCTTTCCTGGGGGGTCTCTCCAAGAACTGCACCGGACATCCTGTATTCATGTATAAGATTTTTCTTACCGACATGCTTCATCTTACACTTATCCATGTTAAACTTCATTTGCCATGTTGCGGCCCATTCCTCAAGCATGTTTATAAATCAGTTAAAAATGAAGAAAATTAAAATTTGTCCAAAACAAAAACTAATATAAACCAGCGAACAAATTCATATCAAGTTATGTTTGATTACCAGACCTCAAATACCCAAGGCACTACTTAACTGATTTTTCATGCCCTTACTGGGGTGGTAAATTTATCATTGGTCTTGGTAAAGTGACCTGTGCTATGAAAATTTTTTAAATATTTATAATATCAATTTTCAATAAATATAAAGTGCAATGGGTGCGTAAGGTGCTTGAAAAAGGAGAGCACTTATCTTTTGTCCCCTCAAACCTTTCATGAAGATCGGCGTAACATTCGCCACTTTCCAGCCTTCCAGAATCCTTCCCAATTTGATCGACAGATTGGCTATTAGTTGGAGCAGTTCAGCTATAGCCCTTTTCAGTTCCTTGATTACCCTCAGATGGATGCCATCCGTTCCTGGGGATCAATCTGCCTGCATACCTCTACTAGACTGACCGTCAACCCTGTCAGTTTCCTGTCTTCGTTTCCTGCGTATAGCCTGTCGGCTTCCGGTATGTTGCGAATATCCTCTTTGGTAAATACAGACACAAAAAATGTTTTTGGTCTGTCGGCGATGGCTTTGTCCTCCTTTAGCACTCCCATTATTCCATGGTCATCCAACAGCCTCACTTCTTCCTTCGCAGGTTGTTTCCCCTTAATATATCGAAAAAACGGCTTGAAGTTTTTTGCCTCCTTGGCTATTTTTCCTCTCTCTCTCTTTTGGCCCCTTTTACCGCTTTATGGCACCTGCTTTGATGTTGTTTGTGCTTTTTCCAGTTTTCGTCTGTTTTTGACCTTTTCCATTCCTTAAACAAAGTATTCTTGTCTCTGATCGCTTCCTTCACCGCTACAGTGAGCCACGCCAGTTCCTTGTTCTTTTTCCTCTTGGATCCCTTGTTGATATGTGGTATATATAGATTTTGTGCTGCAGTGACTGTGTCCTTAAAAAGGGACCATGCTTATTCTAGCGATTTTACAGTGCTTATCCTCTTCTTAATCTTGTCTCATCGCTTCATAATTTCCTTTTCAGAAATTCAGTGCCGTGGCCGTCATTCTGGATCGATGTTTTGCCCCTATGTCCAGGTTTAAGCGGATCATATTGTGATCACTGCTTCCCAGC
Organism: Geotrypetes seraphini; assembly: GCF_902459505.1. NCBI lineage: Eukaryota > Metazoa > Chordata > Amphibia > Gymnophiona > Dermophiidae > Geotrypetes > Geotrypetes seraphini. The sequence continues at coordinate 67,652,068 of NC_047091.1, read as the reverse complement.
GTCCCTTCTACTTCTATGCCTTGCACTGGTCTTTATAGTCCATTTAGAATTAAGTACAAAATTGCATTTCCTCTCGTATTTTCCTCAATGAGTTGTTCCAGGAATCAATCGCCTAGAGCATCCAGGAACTTGGTCTCCCTACTGCAGCCAGAGGTGGCTAAGTTCCAGTCTATCCCCAGATAATTGAAGTCGCCCATGATAATTGCGTTGCCTCCCTTGCAGTTGCGTTTAATCTCATCCATCATTTCTCCATCAGTTTCTTCGGACTGCCTTGGGGATCGGTAGTAGATGCCAATCTTCATTTCCATTCCATTTATTCCTGGAATTTTAGCCCATGGATACTCTACCTTATTTTTCATTTCCGGCATGTTGTCTCCGGTAGACTCAATTCACTCTTTGATGTATAGGGCAATACCCCCACCTTTTTGACCTACTCTGTCTCTGCAGTATAGCTTGTATCTCGGTAGCACAGTGTCCCAGACGTTTTCCTCATTTCACCATGTTTCCTTGATGCCAATGATGTCATGGTTATCTTTTTGTGCCACAGCTTTCAATTCTCCCATCTTATTCCTGAAGCTCCTTGCGTTCGTATACATACACTTAAGTTTGTGGCCTGTTACTTTCTTGCATTTCCTTCCCTCTTGTGTCCCTTTCGATCCATCAGGATTTCTGTCTTGCTTATGATTCAGTAAGTCTTCCCCCCTATCTTCCTGTACGGTATCCTGTGGATATACTGTTTCCCAAACCATCGACTCTTGGTCGACTGTCAGCTTTCCCCGTCTTCCTAGTTTAAAAACTTCTCAATTTCTCTCTTGATGTTGCTTGCAAGTAGCCTCATTCCGTCTCCGCTGAGGTGGAGATCTTCCTTCCTGTATAGCTTGTTCTTCCCCCAGAATGTCATCCAGTTGCACACCAAGTGGAATCCTTCTTCCTCACACCAGCGCCTCATCCACGCGTTGACTGCTTGCAGCTCCGTCTGCCTCTTCTCATCGGCCCTGGCTACCGGCAGGATCTCTGAGAATGCTACCCTCAGCGTTCTGGTCTTCAGCTTCCCTCCTAGCATCCGGAACTGGTCCTTCAGTCCTTCTCTGCTGTAGTTCCTGTTGCTCACGTTGTTTGTCCCCAGGTGGATCACCACCGCTGTATCTTCCTCTTTCATGCTGTCAGTGATCCTGTTGATGCGGCTCACTATATCTTCTATCTTGTATCTGGATATGCAGGTCACCAGCTGATCCTGTCTTCCTCCCGCTATGTGGCTGTTGACTTGTCTGATGATGGAGTCCCCCACAATGATCGCTTCCTCTCTATCTTTTCTTGTTTCTCCAGCTGCAGGTCCGTGTCCCTGATGTATGTCCATCTCTCCAACCGAAGGTCCGTGTCCTCTGCGCACTTCCATATTCTCTCATCCTGGAGTTGGCTTGCACCAGATTCATCTTCCTGTGGGTTCCCTCTACTGCTTCTAGGTCTCGCTGCTGTGTCACCCATTTCTTCCTTGTGGTTGTCCTCCAGGTGGTCCTTACTCACTGTAGGTGTATCTTGGCAGTTCCCCTTTGCTGGTGATTCTCTACGGCCTCCCTGTATGCCTCCTCGATCAACTTCTCTAACTCCCGGACTTCTTCCTCAATGGTCTCCTCTGTCTTGAAGTTTTCTGCCTCTCTGTCTTCCTCTACTGCTCGAAGTGCTTCTAGTTCCAGTATTCTGCCTTCTAGGAGTCTGACTTGTTTCTTCAGGCCCTCCAGTTCCTCACACTGAATGCATACATAATACGGCCTCCCAGAGGGGAGGTAGTCATACATATGGCAAATGGTGCAGAAAACATTCTGCTTCTGTCTGCTGCTTCCGTTGCTGTCCTTTCGCCAGGCTGCTGTCTGAAGTGGCTTCTCCCTGTTTCCTTATGTAGTGTCCTTGGTGTTACTGTGAGGTCTCTCTCCTGATTTTAAACCTGCTACCCTTGCTTGCTTGTTGCTTTTGTGTCCTCTGTGTTTGTTGTGGTTGTCCTCTGTGTCTGTTGTGGTTGTCCTCTGTGTCTGTTGTAGTTGTCCTCTGTGTCTGCTGTGGTTGCCCTCTGCTCTTCTTTGCAGTGAATCATCCCTTCTTAAGGCCCTTTGCAAAGGTGCTCTCGCTAAGGCAAGCACCTTTAATGCTCGCCTTCGACGTGCGCCGAACAGCTGAGTGCCATTGCCTCCTCCCCTTTTAAGGAGGAGCGCTGTGGATGACATCGGGGGGGTGGGCAGAGCTACCTTTTGCCGATGCCCCTTGCTCTCTCCTGCCTCTTCTTCCCCTTTCCTGCGCTTTGCTCTCCTTCTGCTTCTCCTTTTCTTGCTTGCCTGCCCAAGCCTGATTAACTCAGTTCCGTTAGCCCCTCCCCTTTTAAGGAGGAGCTCCGGTGGATGATGTCAGGGGGTGGGCGAAGCTACCTCTCACCGATGCCCCTTGCTCTCTCCTGCCTCTTCTTCCCCTCTCCTGTTCTCTCCTGCGCTTTTCTCTCCTTCTGCTTCTCTCTCCTTCTGGCAAAAATATCTGGAAAAGTTAAGAGAGTCTGGTTGAGTAGTCAGGAAAGCAAAGATGCAAATGGAAGAAAAAATAGCTAACACAGTAAAACAGGGAGACAAGACTTTTTTTTAGATATATTAGTGATAGGAAGAAGTGTAAATGTGGCATTGTGAGACTCAAAGATAAAGTGGAGAAATATGTAGAAACTGATAAAGAAAAGGCTTAATTGCTTAACAAACATTTCTGTACTGTGTTTACGGCTGAAGTGCTGGGAGTGGGTCCGCAGAAGACAAACGTGAATAAGGATAGAGGAGTGGTAGACCCTGATTGATTTTCAGAAGGTTATGTTTATGAGGAGTTAGCTAAAATAAAGGTAGTGCATTAGTGGTTGGGTGGCTCAGCTTATAAATATCCAAAACCTTTTCCACCGCAGACACAGGGAAACCTCTGACTGTAGGCTAATTTCCAATCTGAAGTCAATACATATAGAGGGGCATAATAAAAAAAATTCTAAATCCCCTTTTGGTCTAAGTCCCTAGACGCAGAAAGTAGGCAGCAGGGAAATGTCCACTCCTCCAAAACTGCCCCTTTTCGCTCTAGGCATACAGAGGCAGGGTAAAGGCCTAAGCTGGTTTTAGATATGTCTAAAACCAGCTTGCATTATCGGTACTTGGACGATCTGTCTTTTTGATCGTCCAAGTACCGACTTAGGCAACTTTCTGTACGTTTAAAAATTTTTTTTTATTATGAGCCCCTATGTATTCAATGCATGAACCGTCTTTATTCAAAGCCTTTACAAATTGTTTCATCAGGCCTAGCTTTATATGTAGTGGTGGCAGTATGATTCTATCTTGTGCTACCAAAGGTTCATTGATTACATTTTGTCCTCCAACAACCATATATTCCCTCAGAGGCCAATCTTTTTTTGCCCAATGTTCATGTTTGGCTCTACTATCCCAAAGGCTAGGGTTACCAGACGTCCAGATTTCCTTGGACATGTACTCCTTTTGAGGACATGTCCGGGGGTCTGGACGGCTTTTTAAAACACAGCACTTTGTCCGGGTTTTAAAAAGACTCCTCAAATTGTGTTGGGTATTTAGGAAGACTGCACATGTGCGGACTTCCTCCCTGCCTGACTAGAGTAGGCAGCAGGGGGCGGGGCTCGGGTGGGGCTGGGGGCAGGATTAGGGCATTACAGGGCAGGGATGGACAGTACTGGGTGGGCATGGGGGAGGGGCTATGAGGTCCTGATTGGGAAATCTGGCAACCTTACCAAAGGCATATCTACTATCCCATAACCATCTAGAGTTGATGCAGTCTATCCAATGCAATTTTCTAAATCAGCAACCCAAATAACCCCAGGAAGAATTCAAAAATCCAAGGCACCAAGAAATGCTTTTTTTTTGGTTGGCCTGTGTAATAGGACAAGCAGGAGTGATCCCTAGTCACTCCTGCCCATGCTGACACTGGGTTTTGGAAAGGGGGATAGGGAAGGATGCTCAATTCAGGTCAACATTAATGGAATTAATAATTTGAATTGCCATTAACAATTGTGTATTAAATTGCAGATATTAAGGGTGATTAATCAATAATACTAATATATAATATGCAATACACACACAGATAATCCAGCTAACATGAAGCCAGCCACTTTTTTTATTTTACCAATAGTCACATGCAGAGGAAACAACAGAGCGAGGGATTAGAACTGAGGCACAGACCAAGAAAGTAAATCACTCTTAAGCATGCCGAGTTAGTGACAGTAGTAGGATTTGAACTCTGGTTTACCATAAAGTAGATGAGTGCTGCAAACCAGATTTTCATTTTACTCTAATAATGGCCTCAGTCTGTCATTACTCTCCTGCAGTGGGACCTGGTATGCAGCCAGCAGGCACTGAAGCAGGTTGCACAGTCTATATACATGGCAGGGGTGCTGGTGGGATCTGCGTTCTTCGGATGGCTCTCAGACAGGTAGGTAGCAAGATCTGGCTGAGGATGTAAAACCCAGGTCGGCTTGAATCATTTTCTCTGACCTGGAGTCACCTGATCACCCTGCATTAGAGAAATGTATAACACCAAATTTGTCTCCAGGTTTACTTGCTGGCCAGTCTGATTTCTTTCTCTGTGTTTGGTGTGTGCAGGTTTGGACGTAGGCGTGTGCTGATGTGGACCCATCTGCAGGTGGCAGTAGCTGGCACCCTGGTGGCACTCCTGCCCACATTCAGTAGTTATTGTGTCTTCCGCTTCATAAGTGGAATGGGAACATCAGGCATCTTCATAATCTCTCTCTCCCTGAGTAAGTATTGGTAAACTATCTTCTCTGAGGATAAGTAGGTATAATATTCTCACTAGTAGGTGACGTCATCCATGGAACCTGATACTGCGTCCATACTGCACGCGTGCCAGTGCCTTCCCACCTGACATCAGTTCAAGGGACCATCAGTTCTCATTTTTCCGTGGAGGCAAAAAAACTGTATTTTCAGTTTCTCCTCAGGGCATCAAACTAAGAAATCTTTTTTTGCTTTCCCACTTTTATTTTATTATAGTTTTTCTTCATAATTCTTCATTTTTCTAATTTTTTGTCATTCTTTTGAATTTGTTTGTTTTCTTCATTTTTTATATTTTGGCCTTTGGACCACTTTGAGACCTTTTTTGCCCTGATAGTTTTTGACATATTTTGCATCAGCCTTTTTTCCCTCCATATCAAATAGGGTGCCAAGCAGCTTCAAGAAATGTACTTCATGTAATCAAACCACTTCAGGCTCTGATCCCCAATAGGTGTGTTCAGTGACTAGATCCTGACCATCGGGACATTCATTGTGACCTTTACCTGCGTATGCAAAAGAGGACACTTAAAGCCTGACAACTTCAGTGTGAAAGACACCATGTGCAACAAGCTTGCATTGAGAGCATCAGGTTCTCTCCAAAAGCATAACTCAGTTTCGTTTTCCTCCATTACTCATCCACTGGGAGAGATATTACATAAAAAAGCTAAAAAGCATAAACATTCTTTTTCTTCTAAACCTGGCACAGCTTCGTCCCAGCTATTCACCTCATTAACATTTAGTAAGCGTTGATACACTGTACATTGCTTTCCATTACTGCAGATCATGTCTTCTCCCAATCAAGGTCTCCCATGCCCAGACAACATACATTGCTTCCAGATTCTGTATAGGACGCCCAGTCTCAGAAGCCGCCTAAGCGGCTTTTGAGGATCGCACACAGGCGTCCTATAGAGAATCGTGCCACAGGATGCCGCTGAGCTTATTGTGCCAAGGGATCTCCTTGCTGTGAAAAGTTTAGCGGTAACCCGTACCCTTCCCCTATAAATACTACCGGCAGGAGATCCCTCCCCAGTCCCTCCTGCCGGAACCCTCCCACCCCTAATGAACATCACTGGCAGGAGGGATGCCCAGTTCCTCCTGCCAGAACCCTCCCTCCATACATTGTGGGCATCCCCCCCAGCCTCCCCCAGAACCGCCTCCATCTCTCCGGACCACCCCAGCCCCACCATGAACCCACCCTACCTTAAATTGTTGGTCAGCTGGAGGCATCCTTCCTGCCTCCAGCCGGCTGGCCCACCTTCTCAAGAATGGCAGGCCTGCCCCTTCCCAGTACATCGTGGAATGCACCAGGGAGGGGCCTTAAACCCTGATTGGCCCAGGTGCTTAAGGCCCCTGTGCATTCTGGGATGCATTAGGAGTGGCTAAGATTCTGATTGGCTAGATCCCTTAGGCCACTCCCATTTTGTTGGCCTACATTGTACGCATCTACCACGGGCCTAGGGAGGTGCGTATGGCCACCTATGCCCACCTAAGACTACTTCCAGGCCAAGACACACCCATGCCTAGCTTTAGAAGAGCTTAGGCGGACTTGCGCACCTCCCTAGGCTCCCAGAGCTGCCTCCAATGTAGGCAGCCTGCCACAGAAGATTTTTTTTTAGAAAATGTGCATCCCATTTGGCTGGTTAGGCAGTAGTTGGCCGACTACAATCTGGATGCCATTTATAGAATTTGGCCCTGACTCTCCAGAAGGAGATATGAGCTATGCTCAAACAAGAGCTTTCCTGGCTATTGTAGATGCAAAGGTTTTGTCTATGCCTGCCTCAACCCAGCCTGAGGATACATGGAGGCATTGAATGAGGACAATCTCACACTCCCCTGCTCAATGTCAAGCATCGGGGCTGGCATGGACTCATTCTTCCCATGCTTCATCATTGGCAGAGGAGTTATTTCCTTGGTCAGAGCATTGACTTCTGCCTCAATGCTTCTTGAAGCATAGTCAATGCACCTAGGAGAGAGTATTTTGAAGAATATGACTCAGATATATCAAACTACACTGATGAGGATCTGTCAAATTTGTCAGAAGAAGAATCCTATGGCATACCTTCTGACACGGTCTAATGAGGACCAGCCAGTACGGTTTCAGCAAAAGCAGATCTTGTTTGACAAACTTGCTGCACTTCTTCGAGGGAGTAAACAGGCAGATAGACAAGGGCGACCCGGTCGACATTGTATATCTGTATTTTCAGAAGGCGTTTGACAAGGTTCCGCATGAACGACTACTTCGGAAAATTGCGAACCACGGAATCAAGGGTGAAATACTTACATGGATTAAAAACTGGCTGGAGCATAGGAAACAGAGAGTGGGGATAAATGGACAATACTCGTATTGGAAGAGCGTCACCAGTGGGGTGCCGTAGGGCTCGGTGCTTGGACCTGTGCTCTTCAACATCTTTATAAATGATCTGGACATAGGTATGACAAGTGAGGTGATTAAATTTGCGGACGATACGAAGTTATTCAAAGTAGTGAAGACACAGGGGGATTGCAAAGATCTGCAGTGTGACATAATCGCTCGAGGAATGGCCATCGACATGGCAGATGAGGTTCAACATAGATAAGTGTAAAGTGATGCATGCCGGTAACAAAAATCTCATGCACGAATACAGGATGTCTGGGGCGGTACTCGGAGAGACCTCCCAGGAAAGAGACTTGGGAGTTCTGATCGACAAGTCGATGAAGCCGTCCACCACAATGTGTGGCAGCGGCGAAAAGGGCGAACAGAATGCTAGGAATGATAAAGAAGGGGATCACGAACAGATCGGAGAAGGTTATCATGCAGCTGTATCGGGCCATGGTGCGCCAGCACTGGTCGCCGTACATGAAGAAGGACATGGTACTACTCAAAAGGGTCCAGAGAAGAGCGACTAAGATGGTTAAGGGGCTGGATGAGTTGCCGTACAGCGAAAGATTAGAGAAACTGGGCCTCTTTTCTCTCGAACAGAGGAGATTGAGAGAGGACATGTTCAAAACATTCATAGTACTGAACGAAATAGACTTAGTAGATAAGGACAAGTTGTTCACCCTCTCCAAGGTAGTGAGAACGAGAGGGCACTCTCTAAAATTGAAAGGGGATAGATTCCATACAAATGTAAGGAAGTTCTTCACCCAGAGAGTGGTAGAAAACTGGAATGCTTTCCCAGAGTCTATCCTAGGGGAAAACACCCTCCAGGGATTCAAGACAAAGTTAGACAAGTTCCTTCTGAACCAGAATGTGCACAGGTAGGGCTAGTCTCAGTTAGGGCGCTGGTCTTTGACCAGAGGGCTGCCGTGTGAGCGGACTGCTGGGCATGATGGACCACTGGTCTGACCCAGAGGCGGCAATTCTTATGTTCTTATGTTCCTTCTCTTCCACTTGAAAAGCGTAAGTCTCCACCAGAGGGCATATTCTTTACTGGCATTATAAGGCAAATGGGTCAATTTGACGTGTATGTAAACAAATGCTAGAAGCTTAAAAAATAAAATAGGAGAGTTAAGAATATATATCACTGAATGATGAGGTAGATATAATATGCATCTCAGAAACCTGGTGGAAGGAGGACAATCAATGGGACACTGTACAAATTATATCACAAGGATAGAGTAGGTCAAATTGGAGGGGAGGTTGCACTATATGTTAAAGAGGGAATTGAATGAAATCAAATAAACATTCTGCATGACATAGATAGCAGTGTGGAATCCATATGGCTAGAAATTCCATGTGTGAAGGGAAGGGATATAAAGGTAGAGTTATATTACCATCTCCCGGGACAAAATGAGCAGACAGATGAAGAAATGTTTTCAGAGATTAGGAAAGCTGGAGAATTGGGCAACAGTATAATAATGGGTGGTTTCAATTACCCATAGAACAATCACACAACGGCAAGAGTAGGAATAAACTCAATACTCATATAGAACACACTACTCTCTTCAGAATTTGGAATGAACCTGCACAAACAACCCTAATAATGTGGAGAAAAAAAGACCTCAGTGTACACAGCGCACCTCTCAAAGAGGCAAAGCCACTATAGTCAAGTGGGCATACACTAATCCCAGGTCAGAAAAAAGCTCCACATTTCATCAATATTGTTAACAGTCCATCTCCACAAACTCCTGGAAATAATAATGGAAATAATTTTTGGTGAGGGTAGGGGGCACCCAGGGCAGTGGTGCCCCTCAAAACTCTCATCTCTGCTCCCCCCCCCTCTCCTTCCATGCCCCAAGCCACACTCACACTCTCCCTTCCCACCCCAGAAGAGACAGTCTGTTTGGCCAAACAGTTCTGCAGAATGTACTCTCTACTTAAAGCCAACTTCCTCCAACCCTGTAGGGTTTCAATAGGCTCCAGTATATTCAATTTTAAACTTCTTCCAGATATGATCCTGTAGCTTGGGAGTCCCAAGTGTAGAAATATTATCCCTGCTTGTCCTCAGAGAAAGCAAAGATACTTACCTGTAGCTTGTGTTCTTCAAGGACAGCAGGCATATATTCTCATAACCTGCCCATCTCCCCTAGTTGACTTCTTAGCTGTGTTACTGAACTGATGGTCTCATGAGCGGACATTGGGCGAGAAGGCACTGGTGTGCACAAGGTATGGGCACTGCTACAGATTTAAAGTGACAATGAATTTGGCAGTATCCATACCAGGTTCCTTGGATGATGTCATCCACCTGAGAGAATATGTGACCGTTGTCCTCGGAAAAACACCTGCTACAGGTAAGTATTTTTTCTTTAGCAGCAGCAGGAACTGTGCTGAAGGGCTGAATGTTCCTCTAAAACAGGGGTAGGGAACTCCGGTCCTCAAGAGCCGTATTCCAGTTGGGTTTTCAGGATTTCCCCAATGAATATGCATGAGATCTATGTGCATGCACTGCTTTCAATGCATATTCATTGGGGAAATCCTGAAAACCCGACTGGAATACGGCTCTCGAGGACCGGAGTTCCCTACCCCTGCTCTAAAACATCCTGCCCTGAGAAAACAAGGACAGTTCAGAACGGCTGAATTTTTCTGTAACACATCTTGTCGTGAGACAGCAGGGCTGAGCATTTCTATAACGCATCCTCCCATGAAACAGCAAGGACTCAGTAAGAAAAACAAACACCTGAGATTTATACAATTTCTACAAGCCAAAAAACAAAGAAAACAACCCCATGAAAAGCTCATAGTGGGAAAGGAACATTACACATCAACCAGAGATAAAATACTTGAGATTTTATAATATACAGTGGTGCCTCACACAACGAACTTAATTCGTTCCAGGAGCAAGTTTGTTATGCGAAAAGTTCGTTATGTGAAACGCGTTTTCCCATAACAATACATGTTAAAAAAAATAATTCGTTCTGCAGCATAAAATATGCTAAGATGACATAAAAAAAGATAAATTTGTCAAAATGGTGAAAATGGTGGTCTTGCTGAGGCCAAACTCTTTGACGAGGTCACACTGTTTTACCCCACATTCACTCCTTCTAATTATTTCCCGTTTCATTTCAACAGAAATCACCTTCCTGCTTTTTTTAGAAGCTATGATATATAAAAAATATTGAGTTTATCTTAAAAGGACGACTGTATACAGTGAGAGAGGGCAGTTAAGCGCAGTGACTAACGACTGCCTGCAGTGCCTGCGCGGAAGGATGCAATACATCGGCAGCTCGGGCGACTTCGTTGTGTGAAACGAAGTTCGTTGTGTGAAACGAAGTTCGTTGTGTGAAGTTCGTTGTGTGAAACGAAGTTCGTTGTGTGAATCAAGACATGAAGTTCGTTGTGTGCAGCGTTCGTTGTGTGAGGCGTTCGTTATGCGAGGCACCACTGTATTCTGAATGAAAAATTATAACATTAAATCCAATCTGATACAATCTGATTGTTTCATTGTGTCGACTAATACAGATTGGATTTGATGTTAGGGTCTACTATACGGACTGTATGTAATGTTATAATTTTCCATTCAGAATATATATTGTTTCATTGTGTTGGAATAAAACTTTGATTATTTTATCTCTGGTTGAAGTGTAATGTTTCCTCCCCACTTTTTTAAATTCTTCTTTTTTTTATTATTTATTTATTTGTTACAATTATATAACAAACATACAGGAATATCAATTTCAACAACAGCATAAAATGCTCATATTGTACAAAAGGAAACCATTTATCAATGATCTAGCCCAGTGGTTCCCAACCCTGTCCTGGACCCCCAGCCAGTCGGGTTTTCAAGATATCCCTAATGAATATGCATGAGAGAGATTTGCATATAATGGAAGTGACAGGTATGCAAATCTTTCTCATGCATATTCACAGTGGGGTACCAAGGGGGGAGTGGGGGGGGGGGTGGTCCGCCCCGGGTACACGCTCCAAGGGGGTGCACAGCCGGCCGGATCTGGAACCTCCTGCACTGCTTCAAACCGTACTTCAGTGCGGCTGCCCTACTTAGAGCAGAGTCGGCAGCCGCGCTGAAGTGAAGAAGGTCCCGCGATGACTGGGAAGAGGTAAGTGACATCGGGAGGGGGGGGAACCAGCAGCCGCAGTCATCGCTGGATCTTGTTGCAACTAACTGCGTCTGCCAACCCAGCCCCCTCTGACGTCACTTACCTCTTCCATCGGAGCAGAAGCAGTCATCGCGGGATCTTTGGGACGGAGAAAGAAAGGAGGTCAGGGTGGCATGAAAGGATGTGGAGGGTGACAAAGGGGGGGTCAGGGTGCTATGGAAACATGGTAAAGGGTGACAAAAGGGGGCCAGGGTGCTATGGAAACATGGTAAAGGGTGACAAAGGGGGGTCAGGGTGCTATGGAAACATGGTAAAGGGTGACAAAGGGGGGTCAGGGTGCTATGGAAACATGGTAAAGGGTGACAAAGGGGGTCAGGGTGATATGGATGCATGGTAGAGGGAGAGAAAGGGGCGGATGCTGAAGGAATTGCAGGGAAAGAGACATAAGGGGGAACGATACTGCATGGAATTGGGTTATAGGGAGCGAAAGAGGGCAGATGCTGATGGAAGTGGGGGGAAAGAGAGAGAAGGGGCAGATGGAAGTGGAAAGAAGGAGAGAGAAGAGGGCAGATGATGGAAGTGGGGGGAAGAGAGAGAAGGGGCAGATGATGGAAGTGGGGAGAGAGAAGAGGGCAGATGATGGAAGGAGGGGATAAATAAAAGGAGGGCACATGATTGGGGAAAAGGATTGAGTTAGGGAAATACTGGAGGAGGTGAGGGAAAGAGATGGCGAGCTGTAGGTAGACAGTAAAAAAGGAAATTGATGAGAGGGTAGTAAGAACGTAATCTAGATGGATGCAGAAAATAAATTGAAAAGGGAAATGAGGGAAGAAAGGGATTGCAGAAGAGAGGTGTGGGAGGGGGAAGGAGAGGAGAGAGATGCCAGACCAATGGGGGTGAAAGGAGAGATGGAAGGGGGAGGCAAACAGTTTCTGGAAGGGGCATAGAAGGAGAGAAGATGCCATATAGGGGCAGAGAGATGGCAGACAGTGGATGGAAGGAAGAGAGTAACAAGAAGATGAGGAAAGCAGAAATCAGAGAAGACAAAGGTAGAAAAAAAAATTCTATTTATTGCTTTAGGAGACATGTGTCACTGTTTCTGTGGTGTTGCATTGTATTCAAAGTCCAGCGTCTTGCTGGTTCTATTTAACCTTTGTCAGTGTATTTCTATTTTATCCCCCCTTTTATAAAACTGTGGAGCGTTTTTTAGCACCAGCCGTGGTGGTAGCAGCTCTGATGCCCAGAATTCTATGAGCATCAGAGCTGTTTCCACTGTGGCTAAAATCCACACAACAGTTTTGTAAAAGGGGGAGGGGTTAGTTTGTGATTACATAATCCATACTAGGCAAAGGTGTTTTCTGTGTGTTCGAAAGATATGGTTTTCTGTTAGGATTGACGGTGTAGGATTGATCTGTACTAGTCTGGCTTGTTTAGTTTTGCAATGGGTGTATTAATGTTGTATTGCTCACTGCATATGTAAGATGCTGCCTTTTCCTAGGTACTCATGTGTGACGTGTGGCTTGTTACTAAAAATCATGTTTTTCGTACAGATGGGGGGGGGGGTGCCAAAAAATGATGGGCCCCGGGTGTCACATATGCTAGGTATGCCACTGCATATTCATTAAGGATATCCTGAAAACCTGACTGGCTGGGGGTCCCCCAGGACAGGGTTGGGAACCACTGATCTAGCCCACATTATTCTGACCACAAATGCCGCAACTTAAGAAATAAAAGTAACTAAACCAAATATTAACATCTTTAACAGGCAATAAACTTGTGGCACACTTTTTAATGTCAACAAACATCCTCCCAAGCAAACAAGTAGAAATTAAGAAACTATCTGCAAAGGTTTATCTTTAAGAAAATCTTCTAACTGGACTGGGTCCAGAAACACATATTTATTACTGTATTTTTATACTTCCTTTTCATTCTTTAAAATCAATGCTCAGTCCTTAGAGGGATTCATTATGAGACTGGGCAGTGCACTAATGAAAAGGAAACCTTTTATACTGAGAAGGCCGAAATGTTAATTTTCTCAGCAAAGGTAAACAGCCCTGGATACTCTGACGGTCCCATCAAACCAGAATGTGTGAGGAAAGGCAAAAGGTATCATAGAGTCCTGCAGCAACAGAGACAGACTTACAGAGCAGCGTGCTCTGGGCTGCCACCTTATGGCTGGAGCTTGACATCTCTATGCTGGGCTATGTAATATGAGCCCTTCCGTTAAGCAGCTCTTTTGGCTTTCCACTCTGATGACATTCTACTTTTCTCCTTGCAGTTCTGGAATGGATCCCAATGCGGGGCCGCACACTTGCTGGGAACTGTTACGGGTATTTTGCATCCAGTGGGCAGATGATCTTGGCTGGCCTGGCTTACTATCTCCGGAACTGGCGCTGGTTGCAATTTGCAGCCTGTGTTCCATTTTTCCTTTTCTTCCTGTATTCCTGGTGAGTCATTCTAGCACACTACCTAGGATATAGACCTGGACAAAACTGGAGTGCCCTCATAAAGTTCAGATAGATATTGTATTCCCTACAGAAGTACTTCTGTGTGAGATAGACACCAGCATAAACACATTTTCAACTGGTGTCACAGCCCCTGTGTAATATCCATCCCACCTCCCCCATTTCCTGAGGAAATGTTTCTTTTGTCATATATTACACTTTCTGAGGCTTCCTGCTCATCTAAGATCTGGCCTCTGGATTTATGGTTTATTAGGTATGATATACCACCTTTCCAAAGTAGCAAGGTGGTTTACAAACTGAAATAAAACAAAAAAAAGCTAAAGATAGGAGAGATTTTCCTACTTTTATCTCTTTGACTAGTTCAGTCATGCCAGAGACAATTCTTGGCTAAGGTTTACAGGCTGTGACTTTCTCTCATACCCCAAGTCCAACCACAAGTTGGTACCATAAAGGATGATTCAGACTCCTTTCCTGACCTCACACATTGTGAAGTAGTCTCATTCATTCTTTCTGCCACTGACCTCCTGCAACAGGAGTTTTACACATTTCTCCCACTACTGACCTCATACACTGTGATGGAGTCTCGCTCTTTCCTCCCACTGCAGACTTCACACAATGGGTTAGAGTTTCATTCATGCCTCCCATTACTGACCTCACACACTGCAATGGAGTCTCATTTATTTCATCACTGACCTCACACGCCACATTGGAGTCTTACTCATTTCTCCCATCACTTTTCCGCCTGCTTATGGGATGTGATCATCGGTGTAGCCAGGATCGAAGCCAGGGGGTGCAAATGATCTTAGACAGAGAGAACTACACTGGGATTGGACTCGAGCATGGGTGTAAGCTAAGTAAGCAGACTTTTGTTCAAGGTTGAAGGACATGATAAAAAGCACAGTTACTTACCGTAACAGGTGTTATCCAGGGACAGCAGGCAGATATTCTTTACGCATGGGTGACGTCACCGACGGAGCCCTCGGTACGGACCTTTTTACTAGAAAGTTCTAGTTGGCCGCACCGCGCGTGCGCGAGTGCCTTCCCGCCCGACGGAGGAGTGCGTGGTCCCCAGTTAGGATAAGCCAGCTAAGAAGCCAACCCGGGGAGGTGGGTGGGACGTAAGAATATCTGCCTGCTGTCCCTGGATAACACCTGTTACGGTAAGTAACTGTGCTTTATCCCAGGACAAGCAGGCAGCATATTCTTTACGCATGGGTGACCTCCAAGCTAACAAAGAGGGAGGAGGGATGGTTGGCCATTAGGAAAATAAATTTTGTAACACAGATTGGCCGAAGTGTCCATCCCGTCTGGAGAAGGCATCCAGACAGTAGTGAGTAGTGAATGTGTGAACTGAGGACCAAGTGGCCGCCTTGCAGATTTCCTCGATGGGCGTGGAATGGAGGAAAGCTACAGAGGCAGCCATAGCTCTAACCCTGTGGGCCGTGACAGCACCTTCCAGTGAGAGACTGGCCCGAGCATAACAGAACGCAATACAGGCAGCAAGCCAATTGGAAAGCGTCCGTTTGGAGACGGGGCGACCTAGACGGTTAGGGTCGAAGGACAAAAAGAGCTGAGGCGAGGAGCGGTGAGCCCTGGTACGGTCAAGGTAGTATGCAAGGGCACGCTTACAATCCAGCGTGTGCAACGCCTGTTCCCCAGGATGAGAATGGGGTTTGGGGAAAAAGACGGGTAACACAATGGACTGGTTGAGGTGAAAAGCTGAGACCACTTTGGGAAGGAATTTAGGATGGGTACGCAGAACCACCTTGTCATGGTGAAAAACAGTGAATGGTGGATCAGCGACCAGTGCATGCAGCTCACTAACCCTCCTGGCAGAGGTGATAGCAATGAGGAAAAGCACCTTCCATGTAAGAAATTTGAGCGAAGTTGTGGCAAGAGGCTCAAACGGTGGTTTCATGAGCGCTGACAAAACCACATTCAGGTCCCAGACGACAGGAGGGGGCTTCAGAGGCGGTTTGATATTGAAGAGGCCTCTCATGAACCGGGTAACCAGAGGGTGAGCCGTGAGAGGTTTTCCGAGGATAGGCTCATGAAACGCAGTGATGGCACTGAGGTGGACTCTGATTGAGGTAGACTTGAGGCCAGCATCGGACAGAGAGAGCAGATAGTCCAGTACAGTTTCCACCGCCAATGAGGTGGGATTGTGATGATGCCGGAGACACCAAGAGGAGAACCTTGTCCACTTCTGATGGTAACATTGGAGGGTGGCCGGTTTCCTGGAGGCGTCCAAGATGAGACGGACGGGCTGAGACAGATTCTCAGGAGAGGTCAGCCCGAGAGAAACCAAGCTGTCAGGTGGAGCGAGGACAGATTGGGATGTAGTAGCGACTGATGCTGCTGCGTAAGCAGAGTAGGAAACACAGGAAGAGGAATGGGCTCCCTGGAGCTGAGCTGGAGCAGGAGGGAGAACCAGTGTTGGCGAGGCCACCGAGGAGCGATGAGAATCATGGTGGCTCCGTCCTTGCGGAGTTTGGACAAGGTCCGCAACATCAGAGGAAGTGGAGGGAAGGCATACAGGAACCGATCTCTCCAATCGAGCAGGAATGCATCTGGGGCCAGACGATGAGGAGAGAAGAGTCTGGAACAGAAGTGGGGCAGCTGATGATTGTGAGGTGCTGCAAAGAGGTCCACCTGCGGAGTGCCCCAGCGAGCAAAGATGGAGTGGAGTGTTGGAGGGTCCAGCGTCCACTCGTGAGGTTGAAGGATGCGGCTGAGATTGTCGGCCAGGGAGTTCTGTTCGCCCTGGATATAGACAGCCTTGAGGAAGAGATTGCGGGCCGTGGCCCAGGTCCAGATGCGTAGAGCCTCCAAACAAAGGAGGCGAGATCCGGTGCCGCCTTGCTTGTTTATGTAGTACATGGCGACTTGATTGTCTGTGCACAGGAGAAGAACCTGAGGACAGAGAAGATGCTGGAAAGCCTTGAGGGCGTAGAACATGGCTCTGAGTTCCAGGAAATTGATGTGATGTTGACGCTCCTGTGGGGTCCAAAGTCCCTGGGTGCGCAGATCTCCTAGGTGGGCTCCCCATGCATAGGGGGAGGCATCTGTGGTGATGATCATGGAGTGAGGGGGCAGATGAAAGAGCAGCCCCCTGGAAAGATTTGAGGAGTTCAACCACCATTGGAGAGATTGCTGAAGAGATGATGTCACAGAGATGGGATGAGAAAGAAGATCCGTAGTCTGTGACCATTGGTTGGCGAGAGTCCATTGAGGTGTTCTGAGGTGGAGACGTGCCAGAGGAAGGACATGTACTGTCGAGGCCATGTGACCCAGGAGGACCATCATCTGTCGGGCAGGAATGGAGGGATGCCTGAGGACCTGACGACAGAGATGGAGCAGGGTCCACTGATGATCGGAGGGAAGAAAAGCCCTCATTAGTGTAGTGTCCAGAACAGCTCCGATGAATTGAAGTCGCTGGGTGGGAAGTAGATGCGACTTGGGGTAGTTGATCTCGAACCCCAGGAGGTGGAGGAGAGAGATGGTGTGATGAGTAGCCTGTAGCACAAGTTGAGACGTAGGTGCTTTCACTAACCAATCGTCCAAGTAGGGGAGCACCTGGAGGTTGTGAGACCTGAGGAAGGCCGCTACTACTATAAGGCACTTGGTGAATACCCTGGGTGATGAAGCGAGGCCAAACGGTAGCACCTTGTACTGATAGTGGCGGTGAAGTACCTGGAAACGCAGGTAGCGGCGAGAATTCGGATTGATTGAGATGTGAGTGTAGGCCTCCTTGAGGTCCAGGGAACATAGCCAGTCGTGTTGAGAAAGAAGAGGGTAGAGTGTGGCAAGGGAGAGCATTCTGAACTTCTCCTTGACAAGATACTTGTTGAGGTCCCTGAGATCGAGAATGGGACGGAGGTCTCCCGTCTTTTTGGGTACCAGGAAGTAGCGGGAGTAGAATCCCTGACCCCTTCGTTCTGGAGGTACTTCTTCGATGGCATTGAGAAGGAGGAGGGATTGAACCTCCCTCAGGAGGAGGGGGGTTTGAGATGAGTGCGAAGCAGACTCTACGGGAGGGTTGTCCGGTGGAAGAGTCTGGAAGTTGAGAGAGTAGCCGTGGTGGATGATGTTGAGGACCCACTGGTCCGATGTGATGACCTCCCAACGGCTGAAGAATATGCGGAGACGACCTCCGATTGGTTGTGGAAGAGGTAGCGAAGGTGGAAGACTGGCTATGCCCTGGAGAGAAGAGTCAAAAGGGCTGAGAAGGCTTTGCAGGTTGAAGAGGCTTGTTGGGTTGATTGGACTGAGAACGAGCCTGGGCATGGTGTTGTTGCTGACGGGGCCGCCGAGGTTGTTGAGAAGGCGGATTGAGTGGCCTGGCTGAGAACCTGCGCTGATAGGAGGATTGAGGTCTGTAAGGTCGGGCAGGTGGAGCCTTCTTCTTCGGCTTAATCAGGGTGTCCCACCTGGTTTCATGGGCCGAGAGTTTCTGGGTGGTGGAATCCAGTGACTCTCCAAAAAGTTCATCCCCGAGACAGGGGGCGTTGGCCAGACGATCCTGGTGGTTGATGTCCAAGTCTGAGACTCTCAGCCAGGCCAGGCGGCGCATGGCTACGGCCATGGCAGAGGCACGGGAGGTGAGCTCGAATGAATCGTATATAGAGCGGACCATAAATTTTCGCAACTGAAGGAGGCCAGAGATGTGTTGCTGAAAAAGTGGAACCTTGCGCTCCGGGAGATATTTTTGGAGGGCGGACAGCTGTTGAACCAAATGTTTCATGTAAAATGAAAAATGGAATGAATAATTGTTCGCCCTGTTGGCCAGCATGGCATTCTGGTAGAGCCTCTTGCCAAACTTGTCCATGGTTTTACCCTCTCTGCCAGGAGGGGTAGAGGCATAGACACTGGAGCCCTGAGTCTTTTTTAAGGTGGATTCAACAAGAAGGGACTCATGGGGCAATTGAGACTTGTCGAACCCTGGAATAGGGATTACACGATAGAGGTTGTCCAGTTTACGGGGGGCCCCCGGTACTGTAAGGGGGTTCTCCCAATTTTTGTAAAAGGTCTCCCGTAGGATGTCATGTACGGGGAGCTTGAGGAACTCCTTAGGAGGTTGTTCAAAATCTAAAGCCTCCAGGAAGGCTTGAGATTTTTTAGAGTCTGATTCCAGAGGAAGGGATAAGGCTGCAGACATCTCCCTGAGGAACTTTGAAAAGGAGGACTGCTCAGGTTTGGAGGTGGCGTCGGGTGCCGATGGATCCTCATCAGATGAGGAGAGATCCTCCTCGGTATCGGGGGGGGACTCTTCCCATAAGTCTGGGTCCCGGACCTCTGGGTGAGCATGCCGAGACACTGGGGTGGAAGGTGCGGTATGGTGAGTCTTGGATAAAGATTTCCCAGAGCGCACCGAAACGGTACCGGGAGAAGAGGACCGGCGTCGATCCCGGTCCCGGGAAGTATGGTGCCCTGCCTGGTCCCGAGGGGGATCCGTCGTGGTATGGGAGTGAACCACCGGATGGGCATGAAGTTGCTCAGCCGAAAGAATCGGCATGGAGGTGTTGACTGGTACCGATGGGGTGGATACCGGGGGCTCGGTACGGGGCTCGGGCCGGTCTGGTACCGAAAGGAGCGGTGCCAGGATAGTGGGTAACAGGTGCTCGAGCTGATGCTGCAACTGTTCCTGGAGTTGAACTTGGAGGATGGCCGCAATACGGTCATCCAAAGGTGGCACCGGAACCGCTTTCTTTTGCTTCGGTTCCTTAGGTGCCGCTCCACGCCCCGGCGATGAGGAGGCTGATGACGAGGCACTCACCGAAATCGGGGCGGAGCGCTTTCGGGGTCGGCGTGAGGCCGGCAAGATCGGTGTCGCCACTGTGGCTGGTGGACGCTCTAGGGAAGAGGGAGGCTTCTTAGCCGGCTTACCTGGCGCCAGAGACGCCGATGCGGGGTCGGGCGTCGTCGAAGTAGACGGTGCCGATTTCTGTGGTACCGCTGTCGATGCCGAGGAGTCCATCGTCGACCCGGTGCCGAACAAAAGATTTTGTTGGATTTGTCGGTTTTTAAGCGTCCACTTTTTAAGAGTGGCACAGCGGGTGCAGGAGTCCGCCCGATGCTCCGGACCCAAACACTGTAAACACCAGTTGTGTGGGTCAGTGAGGGAGATCGGGCGTGCACACCGCTGGCACTTCTTAAAACCGACTTGCGGGGGCATGAAGGGGAAAACAGCCTCCGCAAAATCGAACCCCGAGGCCTGTATAATGGCAACAGGCCCCGCCGGGGCAAAGTCGAAAAAAGGGAAAAAAAATATATAAGTTTTTTTTTTTTTTTTTTTACAAAGCAAAGAAAAAAGAAACCCGAAGGCAAAAAGGAAGAAAAAATGGAAAAAATCGCGAGCGGGAAGGCAAAAAGTGATTTCAACGGCCGTTGAAAAAACACACGCGTCTTCTTCGCTCCGCGGAAACGAAGAAACTGGGGACCACGCACTCCTCCGTCGGGCGGGAAGGCACTCGCGCACGCGCGGTGCGGCCAACTAGAACTTTCTAGTAAAAAGGTCCGTACCGAGGGCTCCGTCGGTGACGTCACCCATGCGTAAAGAATATGCTGCCTGCTTGTCCTGGGATAATAGGCTATTAAAAAAATGTTTTATTTTAAATGT
The DNA here is from genome assembly GCF_902459505.1 of Geotrypetes seraphini. NCBI lineage: Eukaryota > Metazoa > Chordata > Amphibia > Gymnophiona > Dermophiidae > Geotrypetes > Geotrypetes seraphini. The sequence continues at coordinate 67,631,690 of NC_047091.1, read as the reverse complement.
AGTCTTCATCATACACTATAACAATTTTTCTTCTATCTGCAGAACTTCCTTTTCTGTTTCTATCCTTCCCTGAACCAGCTTTCAATGCACAACATACACAGCTCATTCAAGCGATCCTCTGTCGTTTAAAGTTTCCAGAGTGTAGAAGTATCCATATCTCTCTTGCATATCTTCCTCCCTTCCCATTGTTATGTCTAGTCTGGGTCACTTTCTTCCTCCCTCACTTATAGGTCCAGCATCTATCTCTGTCCCATTCCTTCCCCTTCACCCTGTAGGTTCACCATCCATGTCCCCTCCTCTCCCCCCCCCCAAATTGTGGTTCACCATCTGTCCTCTTCTCTTCCCCCTCCCTTCCTCCTTCTGCAAGTCTACCCTCTCATAGTTTCTGGCCCCCCCCCCTCCCATGGCATCTCCCTGTCATCCTGCTCCCTCCCCCATGCAGGTCCGTCCTCCAATCAACCTCCCTCCCCAAATGGAGCTGGTATTTCTTAACCACGTCCCTCCCAAAGCAGCAGTGGCAGCTGGACAGCAGAGGAAAAACTGTAAACAGGCTGCATGCGGCCAGCCCCAACAGGGGCTGCCATGTCGGAAGTGAAGTGGCAGAGGAAAGACCCTGGTGAAGCTGGCCGCAAGCATTTAGCATTGTATTCATTTTTGGTCGGTTAGGGGGTGTGCTCATTTTAATGTTGGCAGTGTCAGAGACCTGCTAGAAACCTAGCTAAAAACAGAGATAAGCCGTTTTAATAATCTGCCGCTAAAATGCATGCAGGCTATACCGTTGGGAAAACAGTTTAGCAACAGCATTAAAGTTTTGAGAATCTGGGCCTAAGCAAGTCAGAGCAGTAGCCTTGTAGTTAGTGCAGTGAACTTGTAAGCCAAGGGGCACAGATTCAAATCCCACTGTAACTTTTGCAATTTTTTTTTCTGAAGCTTCCTCCAGGAACAGAAAAATATTCACTGTACCTAAAGATATAGGACACCTGCAAGCCTGAAGACTATTGAACTGGTGTGCATTCAGAAACAGTAGGTATTTTTCTGTTCCTGAAGAGATCACAAAAAAAAAGTGTTGCAGTAGTTTACAATCTACTATTCTAACCAGTAGGCTACTCCACTGTTCTGCAAGGACATCTATGTGGCCATTTCTATAACCATGATTTTGGTCAGACATCCTTGTACCTTGTTTTCCACCATTTATAATTTTAACATTTCAGTTTGCAAAATGGACATCTCTAGTGTAAGGATTTTCTTCTCACATATTTTCAAACTGGAAACCCAATGTTTTTCCTGTTTAGAAATGCCTTGATTCATTGTGTTTATTATGATTATTGTACACTTGATGAAAGATTTTTTAAATGAATAAAGAATATTAAAAAAAAAAAAAAAAGAAATGGCAGTGAGGTGGATTTTGTTTTGAACGTTTTATGCTGGATGATTTTTTGGCCACTTAAATGTCCTTTTGAAAATGCCTCTCAAAATGTACTAAGTGCAATAGTTGGAGGAGCTGTCCAGTCCATGGTGCTGAATAGCTATCTCAATCATTATAGTACGAAATGTGTGTGATCCTTTGAATTTGGTCAAACCACTGCAGAAATTCACTTTAACATTTCCCAGATACATTTATTGGTCAACTGTGCCTTTTTCTCTTAACAGGCTTTTAGTGGAATCAGCCCGCTGGCTAATCCTCAAGGGGAAACTTGACCACGCACTCAGGAACCTGAAGATAGCAGCGTGGGTCAACGGGAAAAAAGAAGAAGGTGAAAAGATAACCATAGAGGTAACAATGAAAGATTAACACAAATAAAAATTAAAAAGTATTTTAAATATTCCTTGCATGTATACTGTACCTCGAGGCTTGGCGCATTTCTGTCTCCTGCTCCTTTTAGGGTACAGCGTGTCTTATTTAAGACAAATGTGATGTTATTTTTAATTTGTATCTATTGAGGTCCTTCCTATTATTATTGGAGTTCTTTTTATATTGAATTTTGATTGTAAACCGCTTAGACCTATCGTATGCTTAAGCGGTATAACAAGTTTTAATAAAACATAAACATAAACCTATATCTTCCATTTTGAGGGCTGTTGTTCTTGTGGTCAGTCTCCGTGCTTCATTTTTTTCTCAGTTCATCCCCTTTCTATTTTCCTGTCAGATGCTAAAAGAAAACATACCAATGAACTCTTCAAAAGTATCATCCTATTCATTTCTTGATCTGTTCCGCACCCCAGGCATGCGAAGGATTTCTTGCTGCTTGATGTTAGTCTGGTAGGTTATTATACTTGTACACTGTGATGGAGTCTTACTCATTCTTCCTATCACTGATCTCACACTCTGCAGTGGAGTCTGATGCCTCTGGTTAATGATGCATTTCACTTTCACACTCAGTTTCTCCACCCACTTTGCCTTCTTTGCCCTGGCGTTGGACCTCACCACCTTTGGCTTCAGCATTTTCTTGGTTCAACTCATCTTTGGAGCCATTGACATTCCTGGGAAGTTGATCTGCACCCTGACCATGGATCTGTTTGGACGCCAGAAAACTCAAGCTGTCTCCCTTATTCTCTCAGGACTGCTGATAATTGGTGGAATATTTGTGCCACAAGGTGTGTGATAAAATTAAAGCACACAGCTAATAAGACAGGAGGAAATATCAGAACTCACGAAACATACCTGCTGATATTCTGAATGGTCAGGCCAGTCATGTTCTTTCACAGTGACTCAACTCCTGTGATAGAAAAGGATCTAGGAGTTGTGGGCTTGATCTTACATCCTCACCTGACCAATCAAGCACATCTTTAGCTTCCCCTTCTAGTATCACTTGAAGCAACGGAGGAAAAAAAGTACATATAAGCCAGAAGTCATAGATCATGGGGCATGGGGGTAGTATCTCACAGCTACACAGTGGATTTGATTGCTAAAGGCATGGGTTAAAGTTTCATGAGGCCTCTTTCTACTCCTGAGTTATGTCATCAACATTTGACAGCTGTATATTCTCTTCATGTAGGGATGATGGCACTCCACACAGCCTTGGCTACATTGGCAAAATGTTGTCTGTCAGGAGCCATGGCTTGTGTGCTGCAGTTCTCTGGAGAGCTCTACCCAACAGAAGTGAGGTAAGTTCCATGGCTAAAATACCTCCCTTACCTTTCTTTTAAAAAACAAAATAGATAATTTTTTTTGCCTGTGAAGTCTGCTCTGGCACTTGTTGAATCTGGTAGAGGATGCAGAGGAGGCTCTGTCCAAGCCAACTGGGTTTCCATATAGGCACTGGAACTCAACTATCGTAATCTTAGATTATTGATTAGTGACATCTGAAAGCAGGGAAATAAATTGTATTAAATGACTAATGTCAAATTGGCAGTATATATCAGGTTATATTTGTATAAATAAAATTTGATGGAGATGCTCCCTTTTGATGTTACTTAACCTATCCACTGCTTTTGATAACCTAAATCACCACTACTAATTATTTCTAGAGTGCTACCAGATGTACGCAGCGATGTACATAGTCATTAAGGAGACAGTCCCTGCTTGAATACGTTCACAATCTAATCAATCAAGACAGATAAACAGGATGCCAGGGTAGGGACTACAGTTAGCAGGGGATGGTTAGACTGATGGTTAGGGTAATGAGTAGAGGGTGATGGTTAAGTGTTGAAGGCAGACTCGAAAAGGTGAGCTTTCAGTCTATTTTTGAACAAGGGAAAGGGCGTGACGCATGGCCTCAGGTAGTCTATTCCAGGCATATGGGGCAGTGAGGTGAAAGGAACGAAGTCTGAAATTGGCAGTAGACAAGGTATTATACCATAGGATTGGGAGGTTGACTTAGATTGGAAGTAATCATTTCTTACAAACAGGGTCCAGAGAGTCTTTTGAAAGAGCAAACATTCCTCTGCCTTACCTCTGAATTTCTTATGAGTGGATCAGGGCTATTGGTATAATACTAAGAAGCCAGAAAGAGGTTTAAATCCAACAAAAAGCTGACTTCAATAGAAAAATGGTCTATAAAGTGTGATCCATTGGATATATAAAATGCTCAGAGACATGAAACTCTGAAGGGAAGGTTGCTAAACCTCCCTGAAAAAGAGTTCACCTTCCAGTCATTGCACCTTCATAAATCTAAGATCACACTTCAAGTCTCTGAGAAATATTTATAAAATTTAAAGTTCTTATAGTGCTTCAAATATATTCAGAATAATATCTTCTCTTTTAACAAAAAACAGCCATCACTATATTCATTGGATATATTAGTGTTCACATTAGCTTTTAAAGTTTGGCTTAAGGGGTCCCAACGTGGCCCTGTTTCGATCTCTGCTTCAGGAGACCATTTTTCTATTTAAGTTACCTCTGAATTAAGCAGAATCAAAATAGTTTGTATTATCGCCACTACCTCTCAGTAATCCAGAGTTCTGGGATGAAATGTCAGGCATTTTCCAGTTGATATCTAGTGTAGTTACTAATCAGGATTTGGTGATGTCCAATTGTTTGCACACGGTAGCATCTTGGCTGGAATCACTTAAATATTACCTTAATTTGACTATTTCTGTAGTGGGATAATAGAAAAGAGAAATTAATGGAGGATTTTCTATGCTATGAATTTGGCTGAAGCCCAAAGGAAGGGTTACTAGTTCAAGTATCCCTGAATGCCCTACTATCAGTGGAACAGCAGGCATTGTATGTGTCGTGAGAAAACAACTTTTGTAAGTTTGATATATTTTACAGATAGTTAACTCTTAACCAGCAAGTTCAGTCTTTACTTGCAAATAAACCTGGAAACTTGGATATGCTAGCAGATGTTTGCTCTTGGGATGGATAGACTACTTGGGAGAGTGTGGCACAGTGGTTAAAGCTACAGCCTCAGCATCCTGAGGTTGTGGGTTCAAACCCATGCTGCTCCTTGTGACCCTGGACAAGTCACTAAATCCCCCCATTGCCCCAGGTACATTAGACAGATTGTGAGCCTGCCAGGACGGACAGGGAAAAATGCTTGAATACATAAATAAATTCATGTAAACCATTCTGAGCTCCCCTGGAAGAATGGTATAGAAAATTAGATAAATAAATAAAGCATGTGTGAAATTACAATACCAGGTTATAAGTATTCACAAGGGACAACAGGTTTATTTTTGCCTTTTCTTTTTTGTGTGAATATGAGGTCTGTTCAAAAAGTTCCAGGACTGAATTTTTTTTTAAATTTATTAAACAATCTTACAACTTATTCCATTGGGTCCCCTTCCAAAGTTCTCTGTAGGATTGAGGGAGACTGTTGTGAAATCGAGCATAGTTCTTTGCGTTGGGGTAGACGTCTTCACTGCAGCGGGTTCGAGACGGACACTCCCTTCCATTTAGAGTGTGACATCTTGGATTTCCTCCAAAAAAGAAGCGCTCCTGATTCCGATGTTACAACGGACTCCTGGCTGCCGCCATCTTGATTCTTCCCTCGGTGATGTTTTGGTTCTCCATTGAGACAATTGAGCTTTTGTTTCCATATCATAACCATAGACCCATGTCTCATCACCAGTTATCACTTTATCAATAAATATTTTGTCTTCATTTGCCTGCTCAAGAAGTTTCTAAAAGATCATGATGCGGTTGTTCTTCTGGTCGTTGGTCATCAACCGTAGAACAAACTTTGCGCAATACAAGACATCCCCAACTTTTCTGTTGGAATTTTGTGGCATGAACCAATGAAGATGTTGCATTCCTCTGCCAATTCTCTAACAGTTAATCACCGATTAGCACACACAAGAACCCTCACTTGATCAACATGATCATCATCAGTTGATGTTGATGGACTTCCAGTTCATGAATCATCTTACACTGATTCATGACCACTTTTGAAGCATGAATACCATTCAAAACATCTTCCACGACTCATGACAGGTTCCCCATAAGTCACTTTCCACATTTCATAAGTTTCTGTAGCAGTCTTATCCAATTTAAAATAGAACTTCACACTATAGCACTGCTCATTGAAGTCACACGTGTTGAAATATAGCCGATCACGAAAACACACTTTCACAAAAACTGCTGTAGTTCGAAGACAAAATCAGATATCAACAAACAGAAAAAAGGAGGTGACTCATGAAGTTTCAAGCTATTCAACGCTGCCTAGCACATCTCAAAAAAACATCCCATTGGCGCACAATTCAAACTGTCCTGGAACTTTTTGAACAGACCTCATATATAGGAACCCTATATCTAGGACTCCTGCACTCAAAACACCCAAGACTAGGAACCCCATACCTGGAAATTACAAGCTTACTTCATCCTATCACTGATAAATTACCCCTCCCAACCACTCTCTATCCCACCTACCTTCCCATCCACTCCCTCTTTTATCCCTGTGTTATTTTACGAGTAACTCATGCCAATGGTAGTCCACATTGGATAACTATGCCCCTTAGTTTAGGTTTTAACTGTAACTTGCTCTGAGTTTTCTTATATTAAAAGTGAAGAATCAAAATTAGGTGCAAATAAATAAATATGAGTACATTTATACTTACGATAGTGAACAAAGGGGCAAAGCATGGTCAGTTAGCTAACATCAATGCATTGCCTTTCTGCAGTAAATGAAGCATGTAATGAGAAACAATTTGAAAAGTTGATGTTTACCCAGTAGATTTTAAGATTGCATGGTTCACATAGAAATCTATGGAGAGAACTTGGAGGGACTAACCTCTGATATTAAAGTCCCACATTCCTTCTTCAATTCACACACTAAGCAATACTACAAACTATCCTTCTCATCTCCTCAATAAGTATGGTGAAAGAAAATATTCGAAACTATTTTTGAATACCAGGGACTTCTCATTTGGAACAAACTGCCAACATACCTAAGACAACCTATCAACTACCTTGAATTTTGGAAGAAATTAAAGACATACCTATTCTCGCTATAGTCACTTTCCTACCCTTTAGCTCTTCCTTCTAAACCAACGCTCCTTCTAACAATGTAACTCAAGAACTTGATCTTAATCTTATTGTAAACCGCATAGATTCCTTGTAGAAAATTGCAATATACTGTATAAGACACTGTATTTATATCTTTGACACAGACACTGTATTTATATCTTTGGGACAGTGCTGTGAACAAGGCTGCCCTGTGAACTTCAAAAAGCTAAGTTGCTCAGCATTTCATATTCTGCTCTTTTCACTGGTTTTCAGCATTATATCTGCTTAATTTCTCTTCTTCTCCCTGTTTCTTACTTAAAAAAAAAAAAAAAGCACAAAAACAATAAACCCTTCTCTTTCCTCTGTTAAATCTTATTTCCTCTTCCTCTTCATAGGAATAAGGGTAAGACTTTATTAACTCTAATTAAATCCTGGTGCCTGTGGCTCAGGGAGACTAAAGTAGGGAAAATCCTGTTATAAATTCTGTGTTTTAGGGTAGCCACTGATTTGTTATAGAACCTGCATTTTTGTTTCAAATACTGTGTTTTAGGTGGTATAGAGCCTGTATTTCTGACTTGCTAGTTTTTAGCCATTGTGTCTGCTGATTAGGTGGAGAAGGGAGGGGCTCTGATTTACTTCTAAGGTCAACTGCATTATCTTTGGGACAGTGCTGTGAACAAGGCTGCCTGTGAACTTCAAAAAGCTAAGTTGCTCAGCATTTCATATTCTGCTCTTTTCACTGATTTTCAGCATTATATCTGCTTAATTTCTCTTCTCCTCCCTGTTTCTTACTAAAAAAAAAAAACCAAAAAAAGCACAAAAAATAAATCCTTCTCTTTCCTCTATTAAATCTTATTTCCTCTTCCTCTTCAAGTTTCAAGTTTATTTGGATTTGATAGTTCGCTTATTAAATACTAAGCGAATTACATAATAAAAAAATTATAGCATAAGACAATGAGACAAATTATTTAGCATAAAAAATTTCAAGGGGCTGTGACAAACTGACAATACAGACGTACTAATATACACATAGGAAAGAACATTGGGAAATAAAAGTTACATTTTGCTGTTTCCCAGAGGGAAGAAAGGGGATTTGTGATAGGTAGGGTAGAACATTAGGTTAGGGTAAGAAGTAAGAGGAGATTTAGTCAGTTTAGTACTTCACGGAAAGAGTCGTTCTAAAGGTTAAATGAGACTTTAAAGAGAAATGTTTTTAGATTAGTTTTAAATGAGTTAAGATCTTTTATTTCTCTAATATATAGCGGGAGATTATTCCATATAAGAGGAGCCATGACTGAAAAGATGTCGTGGCGTCTTGTTCCTATTATTTTCAGTGAGGGGACCATTAATAGCCCTTGTGTGTTAGACCGAAGTGAACGATTTGAAATATGAGGAATTAAAAGTCGATCTATAAACTGTGGTTCATTAGTAGATATTGTTTTATGTACTAATAATGCTATTTTATATGTTATTCGTTGATTGATAGGTAACCAATGAGATTCTATCAAATAGGGGGTTACATGATCGTATTTCTTCCCTTGGTGAATTATTTTGATTGCAATGTTTTGTATTATTTGTAAGCGTCTTTGATCCTTGTGAGTGATATTCATAAGAATAAGGGTAAGACTTTATTAACTCTAATTAAATCCTGGTGCCTGTGGCTCAGGGAGACTAAAGTAGGGAAAATCCTGTTATAAATCCTGTGTTTTAGGGTAGCCACTGATTTGTTATAGAACCTGCATTTTGTTTAAAATACTGTGTTTTAGGTGGTATAGAGCCTGTATTTCTGACTTACTAGTTTTTAGCCATTGTGTCTGCTGATTAGGTGGAGAAGAGAGGGGCTCTGATTTACTTCTAAGGTTAACTGCATTATCTTTGGGACAGTGCTGTGAACAAGGCTGCCTGTGAACTTCAAAAAGCTAAGTTGCTCAGCATTTCATATTCTGCTCTTTTTATTGGTTTTCAGCATTATATCTGCTTAATTGCTCTTCTCCTCCCTGTTTCTTACTTATAAAAACAAAAAATAAACCCTTATCTTTCCTTTGTTAAATCGTATTTCCTCTTTCCCTTTCCCTTCATAGGAATAAGGATAAGACTTATAGTCCCACCAACCCCAGGGACCACTTTTCATATATATAGAGTCCCAAATAATCAGGACTACTCAAATCAAATCACTTCACAACCAATCAAGATGACCTTTATTCTATGCAATCACTGTGATGCTTTAATTCCAAGACATACTATTTGGAGGCTTAAGGCTTGCCCCATCTGTCTTCAATTTGCTATTATTAAGGAGGAGCGCTGCAAACTTAAACAGGAATTGAATACAATTAAAGCAGCTTTCATCACTCCACAAAATCATACCAACTTACCACCTCTACCTCAAAGAATAAAACAGCCCAGGAATAAATGGGTCACAGTAGACTCAGGAAGACTGCGACATGTAACACAGAAACATCCACCTTCACAAATATTACCTCTACAGAATTCCTTCGCTCCACTAGTGCACTGCGATACTCAAGAAAACAGAAGGGAGGTGGGACTGGAACCAATGAAGGTAACTCAAGAGAACAAGCGCACCCTAAGCACAAATAAAAAGGCCAAAACCAGAAAACTATTATTGTTGGGGGATTCCATCATCAGAGGCATTAACCTTGGAACACAAGGCGAGGAGACCAAAATAGTGAAATGTCTTCCAGGATCCTCAGCTACCAGGAGTTCCAAGCAAATACAGACTATAATTAAGGAAGAAACTAAGGATTTTAACACTGATGTTGTTATCCATCTGGGAACAAATGACCTGGCCAACAACTCCACACTTGCAGCACAGAAAGCTTTTCGGGAGCTTGGTGAAGGCGTGAAACCTTTTGTAAAGACTTTAGCTTTTTCTGAAATACTGCCTGCATATGGAAAGGGAGAGCAAAGAGTGAAAAACACAGAGGACTTTAATAGATGACTCAAAGCCTGGTGTTATCAAGAAGGCTTCAGGTACATAGGAGGAAGGGGAAATACATGGAAGGACAAGAAGCTATATTGCACTGATGGGCTACATATTAGTACAGCAGGAAAAAGAAACCTTGCAGAGAAATTTAGACAATATTTTTCTAGGCATTTAAACTAGAAGGTTGGGGTGGTGTATGTACGAAGGACAATTATAGAGACCACCCCCGGCAAAAGAAAAGATGTGATAGTAGTAAAGACTGCAACATAAGCAATATCAGCAACTCATTTCTTAGTATTGCAACGGAAAGTGAAACGAAACAAAAATCCATACGAAAAAGGAGATTATCGCTGAAAAATAGCTGGAAAGCGATGACCACAAATGCTCGCAGTCTAAGCAACAAAGTTCATTATCTGCAAGCCCTGATGTTAGAGGCAGATCTAGATATTGTCGCTATCACAGAGACATGGTTCAGTGAATCACATGGATTGGATGCAAACATACTGGGATATAATCTTTTTAGGAAGGACAGAGATGGTCAAAAAGGTGGAGGAGTAGCTCTCTATGTAAAGATCAATAGCCAAGCGACCGAAAAGCAAGGGACCTGGGGAGAGGAAGAAGCGATATGGATTGCGGGTGTAGTCTACAGAACTCCGACTCAATCGCAGCAAATTGATAAGGATCTGATTGTAGATATCCAAAAGTTTGGAAGGAAAGAGGAGGTTCTGCTGTTGGGAGATTTCAACCTGCCAGATGCGGACTGGAATGTTCCATCTGCGGAACTGGAAAGAAGTAGGGAGATTGTGGATGCCTTTCAAGAGGCTCTGCTCAGACAAATGGTGACGGAACCCACAAGGGAAAAAGCGATATTGGATCTGGTCCTCACAAATGGAGAGAGTATCTCTAATGTTCGAGTGGGTGCTCACCTGGGAAGTAGCGATCATCAAACGGTTTGATTTGATATAACGGCTAAAGTGGAGAGCGGCCGCACGATACTTAAAGTCCTAGATTTCAAACGTACGGACTTTAATGCAATGGGAGAGTACCTGAAGAAAGAGCTGTTAGGATGGGAGGACATAAGAGAAGTGGAAAGACAGTGGTCTAAGCTGAAAGGAGCGATAAAAATGGCTACAGACCTTTATGTGAAGAAAATCAATAAAAACAAGAGAAAAAGGAAGCCGATATGGTTCTCCAACCTAGTGGCTGAGAAAATAAAGGCGAAAGAGTTGGCGTTCGTGAAATATAAAAAAACCTAAGAAGTGGAGAGCAGAAAGGACTACAGGGTGAAACTGAAAGAAGCCAAGAGAGAGATACATCTGGTGAAAGCACAGGCGGAAGAACAAATGGTTAAAAATGTAAAAAAGGGAGACAAAAATTTTTTCAGATATATTAGTGAAAGGAGAAAGATGAAAAATGGAATTGCTAGGCTAAAAGATGCTGGGAACCAATATGTGGAGAGTGATGAGGAGAAAGCAAATGTGCTAAACAAATACTTCTGTTCTGTGTTTACAAAAAAAAATCCTGGAGAAGGACTGAGATTGTCTAGCAAAATTACATGAGAAAATGGTGTAGATTCTGCGCCATTCACGGAGCAGGGTGTTTATGAGCAACTTGAAAAACTGAAGGTGGACAAAGCGATGGGACCAGTCGGGATCCATCCCAGGATACTAAGGGAGCTCAGAGAGGTTCTGGCGAGTCCTATTAAAGACTTGTTCAACAAATCTCTGGAGACGGGAGTGATTCTTGGGGATTGGAGGATAGCGGATGTGGTTCCTATTCATAAAAGTGGTCACAGGGATGAAGCAGGAAACTACAGGCCAGTGAGCTCACTTCAGTTGTTGGAAAAATAATGGAAGTGTTGCTAAAAGAAAGGATAGTGGCAACATGGCTATACAAAAGGTAAATCGTGCCAAACGAACCTGATTGAATTTTTTGATTGGGTGACCAGAGAGCTGGATCGAGGACATATGCTAGATGTAATTTACTTGGATTTCAGCAAAGCCTTTGATACAGTTCCTCATAGGAGGCTGTTGAACAAACTTGAAGGGCTGAAGTTAGGACCCAAAGTGGTGAACTGGGTCAGAAACTGGCTGTCGGACAGACGCCAGAGGGTGGTGGTTAATGGAAGTCGCTCGAAGGAAGGAAAAGTGAGTAGTGGAGTCCCTCAGGGATCGGTGCTTGGGCCAATCCTGTTCAATATGTTTGTGAGTGACATTGCTGAAGGGTTAGAAGGAAAAGTGTGCCATTTTGCAGATGATACCAAGATTTGTAACAGAGTAGACACCGAAGAGGGAGTGGAAAATATGAAAAAGGATCTGCAAAAGTTAGAGGAATGGTCCTAATGCCTGGCAACTAAAATTCAATGCAAAGAAATGCATTTGGGGATTAATAATCGGAAGGAACCGTATATGCTGGGAGGAGAGAAGCTGATATGCACGGACGGGGAGAGGGACCTTGGGGTGATAGTGTCCGAAGATCTAAAGGCGAAAAAACAGTGTGACAAGGCAGTAGCTGCTGCCAGAAGGATGCTGAGCTGTATATAGAGAGGTGTAGTCAGTAGAAGGAAGAAGGTGTTGATGCCCCTGTACAGGTCATTGGTAAGGCCCCACTTGGAGTATTGTGTTCAGTTTTGGAGACAGTATCTGGCGAAGGACGTAAGAAGACTTCAGGCGGTCCAGAGGAGGACGACGAAAATGATAGGAGGCTTGCGCCAGAAGACATATGAGGAGAGACTGGAAGCCCTGAATATGTATACCCTAGAGGAAAGGAGAGACAGGGGAGATATGATTCAGACGTTCAAATACTTGAAGGGTATTAACGTAGAACAAAATCTTTTCCAGAGAAAGGAAAATGGTAAAACCAGAGGACATAATTTGAGGTTGAGGGGTGGTAGATTCAGGGGCAATGTTAGGAAATTCTACTTACGGTGAGGGTAGTGGATGCCTAGAATGCGCTCACCGAGAGAGGTGGTGGAGAGTAAAACTGTGACTGAGTTCAAAGAAACGTGGGATGAACACAGAGGATTTAGAATCAGAAAATAATATTAAATATTGAACTAAGGCCAGTACTGGGCAGACTTGCACGGTCTATATCTGTATATGGCCATTTGGTGGAGGATGGGCTGGGGAAGGCTTCAATGGCTGGGAGGGTGTAGATGGGCTGGAGTAAGTCTTAACAGAGATTTCGGCAGTTGGAACCCAAGCACAGTACAGGGTAAAGCTTTGGATTCTTGCCCAGAAATAGCTAAGAAGAAAAAAATTTAAAAATTTAAATTGAATCAGGTTGGGCAGACTGGATGGACCATTCAGGTCTTTATCTGCCGTCATCACTATGTTACTATTTTATTGTACTGTACATTAAGATTAACTACCTGCTGATCTGATAGTTTTCTTACTTCTTATTTCCTCACAGTAATCTTTACTAATTTCTGCTTGCAGGCAGCGTGGACTGGGCCTCTCCTTTATGACTGCTTATCTTGGTTCAGTGTTGGCTCCTGTTGTCTACCTGCTGGGGGACATTGTATCTTTCCTACCTTACCTGATCTATGGTGTGGCATCCATAGTTGCCGGGGTGGCTGCCTGCTTTCTGTTAGAGACAAATCAAGCCCTGCTGCCCGACACCATTGAGGAGGTGGAAAGTAGGTTCAACCCAACCTGGATTCCCCACTGACTTTGCACTGAGTTTACCAGGTTGAAGTCCAGCAGGGCCTCTTTATCCAACAGACTGACTGATGAGCGGCTGGATCCCTGTCTTTAAACCAAGAGTCATATGCCCATCCCTGCAGCTGAACAGGCCCCCACATAGATTTTTAAAATAAATATTTTTAAATTGAAAACCCTTTAGACAGATCACGCAATAAAGAAAAGCACAGAACAAAGAAGTTGGTGGGTGTGTGCGCATAATTTCATACGAAAACTGCATTAAGTTTTGGATTGTATTTGGATGTATTAGAGTTCATGGGACAAGTTTTAAAGTTATTTACTTGGGTAAATAGATATTTGCTGGGCAAATGAGCTGTCTGAAAATTGCCCTTCTCAATTCTTCTGAAAGTACACATTGGGCTCCAGAATGAGGGACACATTCAGCTGATTTGGGAGGAGGCATTTGGGGGCAGTGTTTTGAGCAGAGTCAGGAAGCAATAGTCCGAGATAGAGAGGCTATGACAAGGGCTACCTTTCATAACTGGAGATGAATCTCTCCTGTGGTACCTCAATTGCTTGCTCACTTTTCCTATGAATTCTCAAAAAGAGAGGAGGATAATTGCATCCAGGACCCAGGTGTAGAGCTAGAAAACTTGATTGTACATTAGAAGTCCAGGTAGGAAAAGGGAGGTCAAGATTGGAAGATGGAGCCTTTTGTAAAAATAAAAACATATGTATCAAAAGGCACACACAGTGGAAACAGATAAGAAATATTCAGAGAATATTTAAGTTCTGTATCCAATTTATATTCTGTATCCATAACTTGCATAAGATACAGTATGTCCGTGAAATTTACTGCCCTAATACCTTCCCTTTTTTCCCCTCCTTCAGACCCCCTACTCCATATAGCACCTCTGGCTTATAGTACAAGGGTATTTTAATGCACTCTACAACCACATTGTCAAGATCCCTAGAATGGTTCCCAGGTCTTAAGGAGGTTTTCACTACTATTTTCTTGAGTGCTATGAGTATTTCTTCAAGGGCATCCTCTCCATCCTTAAAAGCTCATGCATCTAGTTGCGCCATAAAGTAAGATCCAATTGCCTGTCATCTATCCACTCTTCCAAAATATATCTTTTCAGAATAAGGCAAGCCTTCTGAACAAACAGAATATTCATCCCTAGGCCCAGCCAAATTTCCTCTCCTATGTCCAAGAGGTTTTGTCCTATTAAAGCTACCAGATGGGTTGATCCCGAAATTTCTTACTAGCTTGGCAGTCCAAAACACAGAGCATGAAGGTTCCTTCAAAGCTGCAATATTTTTTACAATTGGAGTCAGTCATTCCTACTTTATTATAAACCCAATTTGGATGCACATATATCCAATGAAACATCTTAAAATGTATTTCCGGTAACTGGGTACTTTCAACTAATTCCCCCCCCCCCCCTCCACCAACTGTTCTTGGAAGTCTTCCTCAAAATATTCCACCCCTAGATCCCTGGCCCTCCTCTGCACCATTGTACTGACTGGAGAGGATTTATATAATATATGAATTCTCTGACATAGTCAGTCAGACCAAGGGCCAGAGTTGGGCAGCAATATATTACTGGTAATATATTACTTTTACAAGTAATATGTTATTTTTCACAGTAACCTACCTAGACTAGTAACTGTAACATATTCCTATTTCCTAATGAAACAATTGATTGTTTTATATTACTTTTCGAAAGCACAGTTACTTACCGTAACAAGTGTTATCCAGGGACAGCAGGCAGATATTCTTGACTGATGGGTGACGGCACCGACGGAGCCCCGGTACGGACAATTTTAGAGTGATTGCACTCTAAGAAACTTTTCAGAAAGTTCTAGCTCGGCCGCACCGCGCCACAGCGCGAGTGCCTTCCCGCCCGACAGAGGCGCGCGGTCCCCTCAGTTAGTTAAGCCAGCTAAGAAGCCAACCCGGGGAGGTGGGTGGGACGCAAGAATATCTGCCTGCTGTCCCTGGATAACACTTGTTACGGTAAGTAACTGTGCTTTATCCCAGGACAAGCAGGCAGCATATTCTTGACTGATGGGTGACCTCTAAGCTAACAAAAAGAGGGATGGAGGGAAGGTTGGCCATTAAGAAAACAAATTTTGTAAAACAGATTGGCCGAAGTGACCATCCCTTCTGGAGAATGCATCCAGACAATAATGAGATGTAAAAGTGTGAACTGAGGACCAAGTAGCAGCTTTGCAGATTTCCTCAATAGGAGTGGAACGGAGGAAAGCTACAGATGCTGCCATTGCTCTGACTCTATGGGCCGTGACAGAACCTTCCAGTGGCAGTCCGGTCTGAGCATAACAGAATGAAATGCACGCTGCTAGCCAATTAGACAACGTACGTTTAGAAACAGGACGTCCCAATTTATTCGGATCAAAGGATAGAAAGAGTTGGGGAACTGATCTGGGGGTTTCGTACGCTCCAGATAGTAAGCAAGAGCCCTTTTACAATCCAAAGTATGCAGAGCTTGTTCCCCAGAATGAGAATGAGGTTTTGGAAAGAAAACCGGTAGAACAATGGATTGGTTGAGATGAAATTCAGAAACAACCTTGGGGAGAAACTTTGGATGTGTACGCAGAACCACCTTGTCATGATGAAAGACCGTAAAAGGTGGATCTGCAACCAGTGCATGAAGCTCACTGACTCTCCTGGCAGAGGTAAGAGCAATAAGGAAAAGTACCTTCCAAGTGAGAAATTTGAAAGGAGAAGTAGCTAAAGGTTCAAATGGAGGCTTCATTAAAGCTGAAAGAACCACATTGAGATCCCAGATAACCGGAGGGGCTTTAAGAGGTGGTTTCACATTGAAAAGCCCACGCATGAACCTGGACACCAGGGGATGAGCTGAAAGGAGTTTTCCATGGACTGGCTCATGAAAAGCTGCAATGGCACTGAGGTGGACCCTGATGGAAGAGGACTTCAGGCCAGAATCAGACAAAGAAAGAAGATAATCCAACAACGTCTCCACCGCTAGGGAAGTGGGATCAAGATGATGAAGAAGACACCAGGAAGAAAACCTCGTCCACTTTTGATGGTAACATTGTAGAGTGGCTGGTTTCCTGGAGGCATCCAGAATGGAACGAACGGGCTGAGATAAAAGAGTATCAGTCGAGTTCAGCCCGAGAGATACCAAGCCATCAGGTGTAGAGACTGGAGGTTGGGATGCAGAAGGGTTCCCTGCTGTTGCGTAAGCAGAGAAGGAAACAGAGGAAGAAGAAAAGGTTCCCTGGAACTGAGTTGAAGTAGAAGGGAGAACCAATGTTGCCTGGGCCACCTCGGAGCAATCAGAATCATGGTGGCTCGTTCCCTCTTGAGCTTGAACAAGGTTCTCAACATGAGAGGCAGAGGAGGGAAGGCATACAGGAACTGATTCGACCAGTTGAGGAGAAAAGCATCTGCTGTTAGACGGTGTGGAGAGTAAAGTCTGGAGCAGAACAGGGGCAGCTGATGATTGTGAGGAGCTGCAAAGAGGTCTATCTGAGGAGTGCCCCATTGATCGAAGATAGACTGTAGAGTTACAGGATCGAGTGTCCACTCGTGAGGTTGGAGAATTCTGCTGAGTTTGTCCGCTAAGGAATTCTGTTTCCCCTGAATGTATATAGCTTTCAGGAAGAGATGGTGATCTATGGCCCAAGTCCATATCTTCTGGGCTTCCTGGCATAAAAGGCGAGAGCCTGTCCCACCCTGTTTGTTGATGTAGTACATCGCAACCTGATTGTCTGTGCACAACAGAAGGACCTGAGGAAAGAGAAGGTGTTGGAAGGCCTTGAGGGCGTAAAACATCGCTCTGAGTTCCAGGAAATTGATTTGATGCTTCCTCTCCTGGGCTGACCAAAGACCTTGAGTCTGGAACTCGTTCAAGTGAGCTCCCCATGCATACAGAGAGGCGTCGGTGGTGATGACTAGTTGATGAGGAGGCTGGTGGAACAGAAGACCTCTGGATAGATTTGAGGATACCAACCACCATTGAAGAGACTGACGAAGAGATGATGTCACAGATATGTGTCGTGAGCAAGGGTCCGACGCTTGGGACCACTGGGTAGCAAGGGTCCATTGAGGAGTGCGCAGGTGAAGACGGGCATGAGGTGTGACATGAACTGTGGATGCCATGTGTCCCAAGAGTACCATCATTTGTCTTGCTGAGATGGACGGCAGAGGAAGTACCTGGTGACATAGAGACTGAAGAGTCTGGAGACGATTGGATGGTAAGAAAGCTCTCATGAGGAGTGTATCTAGGATCGCTCCAATGAATTGAAGTCTCTGAGTGGGAATGATATGAGATTTGGGTAGATTGATCTCGAATCCCAGAAGTTGTAGAAACTGGATGGTTTGGTTGGTGGCCAGAAGGACCGCTTGAGCAGAAGTGTCTTTGATCAACCAATCGTCCAGGTAAGGAAATACATGCAGGTGGTGAGAGCGTAGAAATGCCGCTACCACAATGAGACATTTGGTGAATACCCTTGGAGATGAGGCAAGACCGAAGGGCAGCACCTTGTACTGGTAATGACAATGATTGATCATGAATCGGAGATATGGTCTTGAGGTTACATTGATCGGTATGTGAGTGTAAGCCTCTTTGAGATCGAGGGAGCATAGCCAGTCGTTTTGATTTAGAAGGGGATAAAGGATGGCTAAAGAAAGCATCTTGAATTTTTCTTTTACTAGATGAATGTTGAGATCGCGAAGATCCAGGATGGGTCTGAGATCTCCTGTCTTTTTGGGAACTAGAAAGTAACGGGAGTAGAATCCCTGCCCCTTTGATCTAGGAGGAACTTCCTCTATATAGCGTTCAGAAGGAGGAGGGATTGGACCTCCTGAATAAGGAAGGCCGATTGAGGACTGTTCAAAGCAGACTCTTTTGGCAGGCTTTGAGGTGGAAGAGTCTGAAAGTTGAGAGAGTAGCCGTGGCGGATGATGTTGAGGACCCATTGGTCCGAAGTGATTACTTCCCACCGGCTGAGGAACAGAGAAAGTCGACCTCCTATAGGCTGAGGCAGGAGAGCAGGAATAGGGATACTGGCTATACTGCGGAGAATGAAGTCAAAAGGGCTGTGACTTCTGCTGAGGAGGTTGTTTTACAGCTTGTTGCTGCTGCTGTTGTCTGGGAGGCTGACGTTGCTGTTGCCTCTGACGCCTAGGTATGTTGAGCAGTGGTAGTCAATGGACGAGCTGTGAAGCGGCGTTGATAGGCCGATTGCTGCCTGTATGGTCTTGGCGGAGGAGGCTTCTTTTTATTCTTGAGGAGGGTATCCCAGCGCGTCCATGAGCAGAGAGCTTTTGTGTGGTTGAGTCCATGGAATCCCAAAGAGCTCATCCCCTAGACATGGGGCATTGGCTAACCGATCTTGATGGTTAACATCAAGCTCGGATACCCGAAGCCAGGCCTAAACGACGCATAGCTACTGACATTGCTGTCGCTCTGGATGTAAGTTCAAAGGTGTCATATATGGATCTAACCATAAACTTACGCAATTGGAGAAGAGACGACAAGCTATGTGTGGAAAAGCTGGATGCTTTCGTGAAGGAGAGATATTTCTCGAAAGAAGCCATGGTGGTAAGGAGATGCTTTAAATAAAAAGAAAAATGAAAAGCATAATTACTAGCCCTATTTGCTAACATAGCATGTGGTAGAGCCTCTTACCAAATTTATCCATGGCCCTTCCTTCTCTGCCAGGAGGGACAGATGCATATACACTGGCTCCTGAAGTCTTTTTAAGGGTGGATTCGACAAATAAGGATTCATTGGTAGTTGAGGTTTGTCGAACCCAGGAATGGGAATTACCTTATATAGAGAATCCAGTTTACGTGGGGCCCCTGGGACAGTTAGAGGAGTCTCTAAATTCTTATAGAAAGTTTCCCTCAAGATGTCATGAAGGGGAAGTTTCAAAAATTCCTTTGGAGGCTGATCAAAATCAAGGGCATCCAAAAAAGCTTTAGACTTTTGGATTCAGCCTCCAAAGGAATGGACAAGGACTCACACATCTCTTTCAAAAAACTAGAGAAAGAGGAAGTGGCCTGTTTGGGAGGATGGGTCAGGGACAGCCGAATCCTCCTCCTCTGAGGAACATTCTCCTTCGGAAAGAAAGGGTTCCTCTGAGTCTCCCCACAGATCAGGAGTCCTTGACAATGGGAAGAATGGTCCCGAGACTCAGGTGTCGACGTTTGCATGTTCGGGTTTTGCGCACCGGACTTACCCGACCTCATCGATACCGTGTCCGGAGAAGTTATCGGTCGCACCGGTGCCGAAGTCTGCACCGATTGGAGTGGTGAGCGCTCGGCTCCGGTGCAAGGACTGGCATCGATACCGAAGAGGTTAGGTGAAGCGGTACCGAAACAGTGGAAGCGGGTGAACACGGTTCCACAATCGTATCGATACGGGTTGTTCCACAACCGGTAACCGATGGCATCGGTGCGGACTGGCACCGGAAGGTTCGGTGTCATGATAGCAGGAAAGGGAGTCGTATCTAATTGCTCCTTAAGCGGCACCTGAAGGATGGCCGTAATGCGGTCATCGAGGGATGGCACCGGTAACCGGCGTTTTTTCTTCTGCGGTACCTGCGGTGCCGCTCGACGCCCCGGAGATGAGGAGCCCGATGTCGAGGGACTCACTTCTATAGGGGCGGAGCGCTTCCGCTGGCGTCTTACAGGGCGGCAGGATTGGACTCACTGCAGTCGGAGGGCCGGAAGACGTTCCAGCGGGGGAAGGCTTCTTAGCCGGCTTACCTGACTGTTGGGATGCCGGTGTGGAATCACGCGGCGTCGAAGACGAGGGTGCCGACTGAAAATCGGTGCCGAAGCCGGAGTCGAAGGAACGGGGGTCGGACATCTCGGCACCGAACAACAATCGCTGGTGAATTAAGCGATTTTTTAATGTCCGTTTTTAAAGTAGCACAGCGGGGTGCAGAAAGAGGCCTGATGCTCAGGGACCCAAACACTGTAAACACCAGTTGTGTGGGTCCGTGAGAGATATAGGCCTAGCACACCGCTGGCACTTTTTAAAACCCGTTTGAGGGGGCAATGAAAGGAAAAACGGCTTCCCCGCCAAATCGAAGGCCGAGGCCTTCGATGGTGGCAGAAGGCCCCGCCGGGGGAAAACCGAAAATTGAAAGAAAAAAAATAAAAGTTTTTTTTTTAACAAAATAAAAAGAAAGAAAAAAGGCAAATTAAGCCAAACGTTAACGCGAGCGGGGAGAGGCAAGTTAGGAAAAAAATTTCAACAGCCGTTGAAAACGCGTACTTCTTAGCTCCGCGGAAACTAAGAAACTGAGGGACCCGCGCGCCTCTGTCGGGCGGGAAGGCACTCGCGCGTGCGCGGTGCGGGCCGAGCTAGAACATTCTGAAAAGTTCTTAGAGTGCAATCACTCTAAAAATTGGTCCGTACCGGGGCTTCCGTCGGTGCCGGTCACCCATACAGTCAAGAATATGCTGCCTGCTTGTCCTGGGATAAAAATAACTTACTCGACAGTGGTTACTCATATTTTTAAAAGTAATATACAGTATTACTAAGTGGATAGTTACCAGTAATATATTACTGCTACTATTACTTTTTTTAACCATTCCTGCATTTTATTTCCTTTCATTTGACAATTGGCATTCCTTCATCTCAGATTTAGATTGTCTATTGTTCACTGCTTTGTATCTTCTCAGGAAAGATGGTATATTAAATTATAATAAATAATAAACCATACAATGTAACTCTCTCCTATTTATTGCACAACTCTACCAAGGGCCAATGTAGCCTAGTATCTGTTTCCAACAGTCCAGGTGTAGGTTTGCCAACTTTTTGGGTAGAGAAAAACCCACCACCTGCCTCAGCTCCATACCCCTCCTTTGTCCTGCCCCTTGCCCCATGCTGTTCATTAGGCAAAACAAAATATTCCAGCAGGTCTGAGCTGTCCGTAGCCTACTTTCTGGTCAGATGTCCACAGCTCTACTACCACTGCCAAGCAAGCCCCCAACAATCCCCCCCCACTCCCTACTGCCACTGCCGGATCAATGCCTCCAATTGAATCCCCCGGCAACAGGAAAGAAGGCCCACTCCTTCCTGCTGCAAAAGCAATCCCCGCACAACCCTCCTGGAAGCTGGAGGGATGTCTACCCTTCCCTCCGCCGTCCATCGTGCCGTCAACAACCCCCACTCCCCTTACCTTGTTTACAAAAGTCCAGTTGGAGGGATGCCTACCTCCTTCCAGCTAGCAGCCTGTCTCTGTCAAAATGGTGGACCTTCCCTTCCCCGTGCATCCTGGGATGTGCCGGGGAGGGGCCTATGGGTTCTGATTGTCCCAAATGCCTAAGTCCCATCCCATAGGAGGAGCCTTAAGCAACCTAGACTAATCAGAGCCCTAGGCCCCTCCCAGGCACATCCCAGGATGCACTGGTGAGGGGAATTCCCACCATTTTGATGAGGCAAACCTGCTGGCTGGAGGGGGTAGGTATCTTTCCAGCTGGCCTTCATAAACAAGGTGAGGGGGTCATTGGAGGCACAGAAGGTCATCGGAGGCACAATGGTGGTGGTGGTGGGGAGGGAGGGGACATCTCGCCCACTGTGGGGGGGAGGGGTTGCTTGCAGCAGGAGGGATTAGGCATCTCTCCCACTGCTGGGGGTTGGTGACGGGGGTTGTTGCATGGCAGCAGGAGAGAGTAGGTAGTCTTCTCCCTCTGCTAGGGAGGGTCGGGGGTTGTTGGCATTGCAGTGGGAGGGAGTGAGCATATCCCCACTTCCAGGGGAGTGGTAGCTATATGTCAGTGGCAGGAGGGTGTGGGCATGTATCCCTGTTGCTGATCTTTAATTAAGGTCTTAGTTTGCGCGTTTATTGTGATTCAGTGTGCCGAGCGCTATCACCAGCGATCGGCACATCAAATTTAGCAAAACTTCATGATTCTCTGTGGACTTCATTTGCATATGCATTTTTTAAAGAATGACTCAGTAGACAATATGATAAAAAATTCTGCTCAATGGTGCGGGCGGCAGCCCAAAAAAAGTAAACAGGAAGCTAGGAATATTATAAAAGGGATGATTAACAAGACTAAGAATGTTATAATGCCCCTCTATCGCTCCATGGGTACAACCTCATCTGGAGTATTGCATTCAATTCTGGTCTCCTTAGCTCATAGAAAAATATGGTGGAGCTAGAAAAGGTTCAAAGAAGAGCGACCAAGATGATAAAGGGGATGGAACTCCTCTTGTATGAGGAAAGACTAATAAGATTAGGACTGTTCAGCTTGGAAAAGAGATAGCTGAGGGGGTAATATTCAGCCTATGGCAGTCAGCATTTTTTTTTTTTTTAATGCTGACAACTGTGGGCAGAATTAGCTCCAAATATTTAGTTCACATACCCTGGAGGTCATGTGTTTGCCTCTTGTTTGTGGGGCCACAATAACTTGCTGCTTCAGCCTCAAAATATCACAAAGTCTGTATTGCTCAAAGTATTTTTTGATGGAATCTGAAGTCCTATACTACAACTACTACTTATCAGAGCTGCTAGACGTACGCAGTGTGTACATTAAACATGTAAGAGACAATCCCTACTCAATAGAGCTTACAATCTAATTAAAACAGACAATCAGGCCAAATAGCAGTTAGGGAATTTCTCAATCACTCTGAAGGATAGATTTCAGAAAGTTGATAGTGCTACAGAATTTACCCCTTCCCCTTTTATCAAACTGCGCTGCCGAGCAGTGCAAGCTACATACTGAGCTGCTCATAGGAATAGAATGGGCGGTCCGGCATTTAGCTCGCAATGTTCATCAGTACAACTTAATAAAAGAGGAAGGGAGGGTTAAGTGTCTTCACATCAATACAGAAGTCAAAAGGAGAAGCAGCAAATATTGGTGACCCTCAGAAAGAGACCAAGACATGACATCGCTAGCACAAACAGTGAGCACATTAACCTTGTTTAAGGGTACATATTGCATTAATGTTTAGCCCAGGAATTTCCAATTTCGGTCCTTGAGATCCTCAATCTAGTCAGGGGTTTCGGGATTATTACATTATTTGCATACACTGCCACTATTGTATGCAGATAGATTTCATGCATTTTCATTGTGGAAATTCTGAAAACATGACTTGGCAAGGGCCAAGGTTGGTCATCCCTGGTTTAGCTAATCTGCTGAATATCCTGTTATAAATGTCACCGCATGCCACTGGTTGTCAAGGTAGAAAAACAACACAAACAAAAAGGGGAAACATATGCTATCAAAAATGTCTTAAGCATCAAATTTCTGCTTCTCAATGGCCACGTATTTGGTCTTGGAGGATGAGATGTACAATGTCTGCATCTATGAGACAAACATGGTTCTTCCTGTTGCATAGAGCATTCAGGACCCCTGTTCATTAAAAAAAATTAGATAGCTCTAAGTCTGATAGATGTTGGCATTGTCATCTTGAAGCAGGGACTTTAAGACCATTTATTATTCTATTGTCAGTTTATTATGGAATTTTGGAAATCAATTTGGAGTCAAATAAATTGTTTATTAGAAAAACATGTGGCATTATCCTATGATACCATATTATTTGGCATGGAGATGAGAGCTAAGAGTCAAATATCCTCTACGAATAATAAATTATTGCTAATTTTGACAGGAGTTGCCTTACAACAAATAACACTAAATTGGAAAAGTTGGAATAGATTAAACTTTAGTTTTTGGTGGAATTCAATATGCCATATTTATAAAATGGAAAGAACATTAGCCATTCAAAAAGGGAACTTTAATAAATTTCAGGATGTGTGGAGACCATTGTCAGACTATTGTAAAGAACGAGTATCTATTTTTCTTCCCTGATTAGTACAAATGGAATTTGGGTGGGGGGAGGGGGGAATTTATTATTGGAAATTATTTTCATGAAATATAAAAGGATGGGAGGGAAGGGGAGAAATTTAATTTGATATGATTAATTGTAGAATTTCAAGTGATATATCTATGTTAAAATGTTATTTCCAATGTTGATGAATTTATATAAGTTATAAAATGAATAAAGATTTAAAAAAAAAAAAAAAGTGTGAAGGAAATGGCCTGTGTCAAGGCTGAGGCGTATATTTCTATATGATAAGCGCACATCACAATTATGTTTATTTATGAGACACTGGGACACTTACGCATCACTGTGCTGGGATTAGAATACTGAAGATAACCACTAGTTCCTTGCAACTTCCTACAACAAGCTGATCTATGAGCACAAAGCCTTTAAATCTGTTTGGGTGCACTTTAAATATATATTTTGAACCACATATTAGTCTGTGGAATGTAGGAAAGCAGGCATCCATTCTCTGAGCATTTTAACTATTGTAAAATTTGCATTAGGATGTGGAAATGCATGTGCAGTTTGCAGCACATAAGGCGGGAACAGATGTTAAATTTAGAGGAACACTTTCAAAAAAAAAAAAAAGGGGGCAGCAACACAAAAGTGCTGGCACTGAAATGTATAAATGCTGGAATTTACAAAACTGGATATCCAAAGGGTCCTTTTACTAAGGTGTACTAATCCCTAATGTGGGTTTAATAGTATATTAAGTTTCTGGAGGTTATACTGTATTTTCTTTTTTTGTCCCATTTTCATCCTCCATCTTTGAACCTCTCCTTGCCTAAATAATATGCCCAGAAATTCTTCAGTGGCTTAAGAGCTGGATGTTGTGCAACCTAACCCTTTCCTATTGCTTCCTGGTCTTATGGATTATGCAGTATGTGCCTTTACGTTCATGCCATTTGTTACCATAATCTTTGGTGGGTTTTGTACACTGTCTTGACGTCTGTACAAATGGGAGCAGGTTAACAAATATCATTACTGTGTCTGAATGTTACTCGCCTTGAGCTACTACTACAAAAGGGCACGAGTCAAATTCAAATAAATGAATAGCACAGTTACTTACCGTAACAGGTGTTATCCAGGGACAGCAGGCAGATATTCTTAACGTATGGGTGACGTCACCGACGGAGCCCCGGTACGGACCTTTTTAACTAGAAAGTTCTAGTTGGCCGCACCGCGCATGCGCGAGTGCCTTCCCGCCCGACGGAGGAGTGCGTGGTCTCCAGTTAGGATAAGCCAGCTAAGAAGCCAACCCGGGGAGGTGGGTGGGTCGTAAGAATATCTGCCTGCTGTCCCTGGATAACACCTGTTACGGTAAGTAACTGTGCTTTATCCCAGGACAAGCAGGCAGCATATTCTTAACGTATGGGTGACCTCTAAGCTAACAGAGAGGGAGGAGGGATGGTTGGCCATTAGGAAAATAAATTTTGTAACACAGATTGACCAAAGTGTCCATCCCGTCTGGAGAAGGCATCCAGACAGTAGTGAGTAGTGAATGTGTGAACTGAAGACCAAGTGGCCGCCTTGCAGATTTCCTTAATAGGAGTGGAACGGAGGAAAGCCACAGAAGCAGCCATAGCTCTAACCCTGTGGGCCGTGACAGGTCCTTCCAGTGACAGGCCGGCCCGAGCATAACAGAACGCAATACAGGCAGCAAGCCAATTGGATAGCGTTCGTTTAGAAACAGGATGACCCAGACGGTTAGGATCGAAGGTCAGAAAGAGTTGAGGAGAGGAGCGGTGAGCCCTGGTACGGTCAAGGTAGTACGCCAGGGCACGCTTACAATCCAGCGTGTGAAGAGCCTGTTCCCCAGGATGAGAATGGGGTTTAGGGAAGAAAACAGGCAGCACGATGGACTGGTTGAGGTGAAAGGCTGAAACCACCTTAGGAAGGAATTTAGGATGGGTACGCAGAACCACCTTGTCATGGTGAAAAACAGTGAACGGTGGGTCGGCGACCAGTGCATGTAGCTCACTAACCCTCCTGGCAGAGGTGATGGCAATGAGGAAAAGCACCTTCCATGTGAGAAGTTTGAGCGAGGTAGTAGCCAGAGGCTCAAAAGGAGGTTTCATGAGGGCTGACAAAACCACATTGAGGTCCCAGACGACTGGGGGAGGTTGAAGAGGTGGTTTAATATTGAAGAGGCCTCTCATGAACCGGGAAACCAGAGGATGAGCCGTGAGGGGTTTTCCAAGGATAGGCTCATGGAACGCAGTGATGGCACTGAGGTGGACTCTGATTGAGGTCGACTTGAGGCCAGCGTCGGAGAGAGAGAGCAAGTAGTCCAGTACAGCTTCCACCGCCAGAGAGGTGGGATTGTGATGATGAAGTAGACACCAAGCGGAGAACCGGGTCCACTTCTGATGGTAACATTGGAGTGTGGAGGGTTTCCTGGAGGCATCCAAAATGCGACGGACTGGCTGAGACAGGTTTTCTGGAGAGGTCAGCCCGAGAGAAACCAAGCTGTCAGGTGGAGGGAAGACAGATTGGGATGTAGCAGAGACTGATGTTGCTGCGTAAGCAGAGAAGGAAATACAGGAAGAGGAATGGGCTCCCTGGAGCTGAGTTGAAGCAGGAGGGAGAACCAGTGTTGTCTGGGCCACCGAGGGGCGATGAGAATCATGGTGGCCCTGTCCTTGCGGAGCTTGAACAGGGTCCGCAACATCAGAGGAAGTGGAGGGAAGGCATAGAGGAACCGCTCCGTCCAGTCGAGTAGGAATGCATCCGGGGCCAGACGATGTGGAGAGAAGAGTCTGGAACAGAACTGGGGCAGCTGATGGTTGTGAGGAGCTGCAAAGAGGTCCACCTGTGGAGTGCCCCATCGAGCAAAGATGGAGTGGAGAGTGGGAGGATCCAGGGTCCACTCGTGAGGTTGAAGAATGCGGCTGAGTTGGTCGGCCAGGGAGTTCTGTTCGCCCTGGATATAGACCGCTTTGAGAAAAAGAGTGTGGGCTGTGGCCCAGGTCCAGATTCGGAGGGCCTCCTGACAAAGGAGACGAGATCCGGTGCCGCCTTGCTTGTTGATGTAGTACATGGCGACTTGGTTGTCCGTGCACAGGAGAAGAACCTGAGGATAGAGAAGGTGCTGGAAGGCCTTGAGAGCATAAAACATGGCCCTGAGTTCCAGGAAATTGATGTGATGTTGACGTTCCTGAGGGGTCCAGAGTCCCTGGGTGCGTAGATCCCCTATGTGGGCTCCCCATGCATAGGGGGAGGCATCTGTGGTGATGATCATGGAATGAGGGGGCGGATGAAGAAGGAGGCCCCTGGAAAGATTTGAGGAGTTCAACCACCATTGAAGAGATCGCTGAAGAGACGATGTCACAGAGATGGGATGAGAAAGAGGATCCCTGGTCTGTGACCATTGGTTGGCGAGGGTCCATTGCGGTATCCTCAGATGGAGTCGCGCCAGAGGAACTACATGGACTGTCGAGGCCATGTGACCCAGAAGAATCATCATCTGGCGAGCAGGGATGGATGGTTGTAGGAGCACCTGTCGACAGAGGTGAAGTAGTGTCCGGTGCCGGTCGGCAGGGAGGAACGCTCTCATGAGGTTGGTATCGAGAAGTGCTCCGATGAACTGAAGGCGCTGCGTGGGAAGCAGATGTGACTTGGGATAATTGATCTCGAACCCCAAGAGATGGAGGAAAGAGATGGTGTGATGAGTTGATTGCAGCACCAGTGGTGAGGATGTTGCTTTCACCAACCAATCGTCCAAGTAGGGAAACACTTGAAGGTTGTGGGACCTGAGACAGGCCGCTACCACAATCAGGCACTTGGTGAACACCCTGGGTGATGATGCGAGACCAAAGGGTAGCACTTTGTACTGATAGTGGTGAGTCAGTATCTGGAATCGGAGGTAGCGACGCGAAGCCTGATGGATTGGGATGTGAGTGTAGGCCTCCTTGAGGTCCAGGGAACATAGCCAGTCGTGTTGAGACAGAAGAGGATAAAGTGTGGCAAGGGAGAGCATTCTGAATTTTTCCTTGACCAAACACTTGTTGAGGTTTCTGAGATCGAGGATAGGACGAAGATCCCCTGTTTTCTTGGGTACCAAGAAGTAGCGGGAGTAAAATCCCTGACCTCTTTGGTCTGGTGGAACTTCTTCGATGGCATTGAGAAGGAGGAGGGATTGGACCTCCCTGAGGAGGAGAGGAGTCTGGGAGGAGTGAGAAGCAGACTCTACGGGAGGATGGTCTGGAGGAAGAGTCTGAAACCTTAGGGAGTATCCGTGACGGATGATGTTCAGAACCCACAGGTCTGATGTGATGGCCTCCCAGCGTTGTAGAAAGATGGTGAGGCGGCCCCCGATAGGTTGAGGTAGAGGTAACGAGGGTTGAAGACTGGCTATGCCCTGGAGAAAGGCGTCAAAAGGGCTGAGGAGGCTTAGTTTGAGGGAGAGGCTTAGCTGTCTGGTGAGATTGCGAGCGAGCCTGAGAGTGCTGTTGTTGTTGCTGGCGAGGCCGACGAGATTGCTGTTGAGGAGGATTCAGCGGCCTAGCAGAAAAACGACGTTGGTAAGAAGACTGAGGTCGGTATGGTCGTGTCGGTGGAGTCTTCTTTTTAGGCTTAATGAGGGTGT
Source organism: Geotrypetes seraphini (assembly GCF_902459505.1). Lineage (NCBI taxonomy): Eukaryota > Metazoa > Chordata > Amphibia > Gymnophiona > Dermophiidae > Geotrypetes > Geotrypetes seraphini. Next base: position 67,602,796 of record NC_047091.1, on the reverse strand, counting down.
CCCATCTCGTCTCATGAGCCGAAAGTTTTTGTGTGGTGGTATCCAGAGACTCCCCAAAAAGTTCATCACCAAGACAGGGCGCGTTGGCAAGGCGGTCTTGGTGGTTGACATCCAGGTCTGATACTCGCAGCCAGGCAAGGCGTCGCATGGCAATTGCCAGAGCAGAGGCACGGGAGGAGAGCTCGAAGGAGTCATAGATTGAGCGTACCATGAACTTCCTGAGTTGAAGGAGGTTAGAAATTTGTTGCTGAAACAATGGGACCTTGCGTTCAGGAATGTACTTTTGCAGAGCAGAAAGTTGTTGTACCAGATGTTTCATGTAAAAGGAAAAATGAAATGAGTAATTGTTGGCTCTGCTAGCCAGCATGGCATTCTGGTACAGGCGCTTTCCAAATTTATCCATTGTTTTACCCTCTCTGCCAGGAGGGGTGGAAGCATAGACACTGGAACCATGAGATTTCTTGAGAGTGGATTCCACCAGGAGGCTCTCATGTGGCAACTGGGGTTTATCAAATCCCGGAATAGGGATGACCCGATATAAACTGTCCAGTTTCTTAGGGGCACCAGGAACAGTAAGGGGGTTCTCCAAGTTTTTATAAAACGTCTCCCGCAGAATATCATGGACGGGGAGTTTGAGAAATTCCTTGGGGGGTTGGTCGAAATCCAAGGCTTCTAGAAAGGCCTGGGACTTCTTGGAGTCGGACTCAAGTGGGATGGAAAGAGCCCCAGACATCTCCCGAAGGAATTTCGTAAAGGAGGACTGCTCGGGTTTGGAGGTGGATTCAGCCATGGAAGGTTCCTCATCAGTGGAAGAGGCATCCTCCTCGGTACCGAGTGGGGATTGCTCCCATAAGTCAGGGTCCCTGATGGCCGGCTCAGTATGGCGGGTTTTAGAAAGGGACTTGCCAGATCTCATGGACACGGTGCCGGGGGATGAAGACCGGTGCCGATCTCTGTCCCGGGAGGAGTGGTGCCGATCCCGGTCCCGAGACGATCGATGTTGATCTTGGGGACGGGATGGGTCCTCCGCCGTGCAGGTCTGGAGCGTAGGCTGTGCCGATAAGACCGGCATCGAAGTGTTCATCGGTACCGAGGGGGTGGCCACTGGCGTAGTGGTGCGAGGCTCGGGCCGGACCGGTACCGGAAGGAGCGGTGCCAGCAGGGTTGGAAGCAGTTCCTGAAGCTGGTGCTCGAGTTGCTCCTGCAATTTAGTTTGGAGGATGGCCGAGATACGGTCCTCCAATGGGGGCACCGGTACCGTTTTACTTTTCTTCGGTACCATAGGTGCCGCTCTACGCTCCGGTGATGAGGAGGCCGATGAAGAGGCACTCACCGTTATCGGAGCGGAGCGCTTACGGGATTTGCGGGACGTCGGAAGGACCGGTGTCACCGCCGTGGCTGGAGGGCGCTCAAGGGAAGTGGAAGGCTTTTTAGCTGGCTTACCTGGCGCCATCGACCCCGCAGAAGGATCAGGTGGTGTCGATGTTGACGGTGCCGATTTCGGCGGTGCCGTCGACGTCGGGGTCGGATCCATAGCAGAACCGGTGCCGAAGAGGAGATTCTGCTGAATCTGTCTATTTTTAAGTGTGCGTTTTTGAAGAGTCGCGCAGCGGGTGCAGGTGTCAGCCCGATGTTCCGGACCCAAGCACTGTAGGCACCAGTTGTGCGGGTCCGAAAGGGAAATCGGGCGTGCACACCGCTGGCACTTCTTAAAACCCGGCTGAGGGGGCATGAAGGGGAATACGGCCTCAGCGAAATCAAAGCCGGAGGCTTGTATGATGGCAACAGGCCCCGCCGGGGCCTGTTGAAAAATAAGGAAAAAAATAAAGTTCTTTTTTTTTTTTTTTTTTTAGATTAAACAGGAAAACAAAACCCCGAAGGAAAAAAGCAGAAAAAAATTAGAATAACGCGAGCGGGAAGGCAAAAAGGGAGTGTTCAACAGCCGTTGAAACCACATGCGTCTTCTTCGCTCCGCGGAAACGAAGAAACTGGAGACCACGCACTCCTCCGTCGGGCGGGAAGGCACTCGCGCATGCGCGGTGCGGCCAACTAGAACTTTCTAGTTAAAAAGGTCCGTACCGGGGCTCCGTCGGTGACGTCACCCATACGTTAAGAATATGCTGCCTGCTTGTCCTGGGATAAATATACATATCGCTGAGAGGCAACCTAGTGCTGCTCTTTAGTCTTACACAATCGCTTGCACTTAGCGACAAAATGACCAGGTGTTCTTCAAGTGGTTCCCGAGGTCACAGGACATTACTGTTTGTGACTTTTTCCTCTGGGGGTACGTGAAAGACAGAGGGTATGTACCTCCACTACCTGCAACGATGGATGACCTGCAGGAACGCATCACTGAAGCTATAAACGCAATCACGCCGGATATGCTTCGGAGAATGTAGTCCGAGCTCGATTATTGCATTGATGGTTGCCAAGTAACAGGTGGGGCACCCATCGAGTGTATATAATCAACAGATACCATATGAAACTTTATGAGTTGATGAAACTGTAGCCTCAAAAGTGAAAGAGTATTCCAATAAATTCTGGTTATGTAACCATTTAAAATTAAGGAGTGGGCACACTGTATCTTATTAATACATAAGGGTAACCACAAAATTTAAAAAAAACCCACACAAAGCACACTGTACACAGAGAAAATTTTAATTATTTATATTTATAGCAGCCCATCCTATTATTTTTCCCCTAATTGTTCTCTTTTACTTTGACTATTGTAGTTCTTGCCTTTTTACCTTTTGTTCCTGTTTGTCTTTGTTTTTAAAAGTCATTGTAAGTTATTGTTACTGTTTGGTGATGCTTTGTCAGCTTAAATTTGTATTTTATCTAAAGTATGTTTTTATGATTTTGCACACCACCTATGATTGGGCAGTATAAGAAATTTTAAATAAACTTGAAATTTGATATTTTTGGGTGGTGGAGTCAAAGAGGTCAAGGTAGATGACTTTAAAATATGCATTGTCACCTGAGTAACAACTATAGAAAACCAGAAAAATATAGTGCAAAATATAGACAGCAGATATAAATTCTCAAAACTGACACATATTGATCACTAAATTGAAAATAAAATCATTTTTCCTACCTTTGTTGTCTGGTGATTTCATGAGTTTCTGGTTGCATTTCCTTTTGACTGTGCATCCTTTCTTTCTCAAAACAGGCACATTTTGATCACTAAGGCCCTGATTCTCCAAAGTGCGTCCCGATTTTAGGCAGCTGTAGGCGTCCTACAGCTGTCTAATCAGCCAATCGGGATGCACGTTTTTTTAAAAAATGCTCCCCAGGCAGGCCGCCTATATTGAAGGCGCCTCCGGGAGCCTAGGGAGACCCGCAAGACGCCTAAGCTCGCCTAAGGGCCTTAGGCGAACCTAGGCGGCCCTACACGTCTCCCTAGTAGAGGAAGAGACGCTTACAATGTAGGCCAACAAAATGCTGGTCTACATTGTAAGTAGACGCGGCCACTATATTTATTGCAGCAAGGGATCTCTCTGCCGCTATAAGTATAGTGGGCCGCGGCCGCCTGTCCGATCGCTGGCAGGAGGGTGCCCAAACCCTCCTGCCAGAAGATGCCCCCACCCCCTGACACTACCGATCGCTGGCAGGAGGGTGCCCAAACCCTCCTGCCAGAAGATGCCCCCTCCAACAATATCGATCGCTGGCAGGAGGGTGCCCAATCCCTCCTGCCTGAAGACGCACCCCCACCCGCGCTAACAGCCCCCAAGCCTCCCCCCCACCAAACTAACCTTTTCTTTTGGCCAGACGGGTCTTGCCCGTCCAGCTGGCAGGCCCAACATAAGACTAGCCTTATTGGGTCAGACCAATGGTCCATCAAGCCCAGTAGCCCGTTCTCACGGTGGCAAATTCAGGTCAATATTACCTGGCCAAAACTCAAGGAGTAGCAATATTCCATGCTACCGATACAGGGCAAACAGTAGCTTCCCCCGTGTCTTTCTCAATAACAGACTATGGACTTTTCTTCCAATAAACCAAACCTTTCTTAAAATCTGCTCTTACCACATCCTCTGGCAAAGTGTTCCAGAGCTTAACTATTCTCTGAGTAAAAAATATTTCCTACAATTGATTTTAAAAATATTTCCCTGTAACTTCATCGAGTGTCCCATAGTCTTTGTAATTTTTGATGGAATGAAAAATCGATCCACTTTACCCGTTCTACTCCACTCAGGATTTTGTAGACTTCAATCATATCTCGCCTCAGCCGTCTCTTTTCCAAGCTGAAGAGCCCTAACCTTTTTAGTCTTTCCTCATACGAGAGGAGTTCAATCCATTTTACCATCTTCGTCTCTCTTCTTTGAACTTTTTCTAGTGCCACTATATCTTTCTTGAGATAAGGAGACCAGAATTGAACGCAATATTCCAGATGAGGAGCGATACAGGGGCATTATAACATTCTTAGTCTGGTTAACCATCCTTTTTTAAATAATTCCTAGAATCCTATTTGCTTTTTTGGCTGCTGCTGCACATTGGGCAGAAGATTTCATCATATTGTCTACGATGACACCAAGATTCTTTTCTTGGGCGCTAATCCCCAAGGTGAACCCTAGCACCCAGTAACTGTGATTCAAATTCTTCTTCTCAATGTGCATCACTTTGCATTTATCCACATTAAATTTCATCTGCCATTTGGACGCCCAGTCTTCCAATTTCCTAAGGTCCGCCTGCAATTTTTCATAATCTGCATGTGTTTTAACAACTTTGAACAGTTTATTGTCATCTGCAAATTTAATCACCTCACTCATCGTTCCAGTTTCCAGATCATTTATAAAGAAGGTAAATAGCACTGGTCCCAGTACAGACCCCTGAGGCACTCCACTGTTTACTCTCCTCCGTTGAGAAAAATGATCATTTAACCCTACCCTCTGTTTTCTATCCAATAACCAATTCCTAATACACAACTGAACTTTCCTTATATCTCTCTCTGTCCCTCCTTGAGTCCAACATTTCTCCCTCTCTCATCCACCGGATCATTTGCAGTATTTTTCTCCCCTGCCTATCAGCCCCATGCCCATTTCTCCTTCTATCACCCCTCTATAGCACCATGCCACTTCTTTCCCTCCATCACTATGCTCAACATTCCTCCCCCTTGCATTCCCTTCAATCTGTCCCTATGTTCCCTCTCCACCACCATATCTAATCTAACCATATCCAACATTTCTCCCTCTCACCCCTTTCTACCTCTTTGTTTACTCCTGGCAGAATTGTGCATCTTTCCATCACTTCATTCTGCTCCTGGATCCAACATCTCCCTCCTTCTCCCTTTCCACCTCCTGTGTATCTCTCTCTCCCTCTCATCTACCCCCATGTCCAACACCTCTCTTTCTCCCTTCCTTGTGCCGTTTCAAATCTCTCTATCCCCCTCCATGCACCATCTTCCCTTCCTCTCCTCCATTATTTTTAATTTCTTCTCCCTTCTCCATGCATGTCTTACTCAACTCTCCCATCTTTCCTTCTTCTCCCCCTCTCCTCCCCTCCCCCTTTGCTAACAGATTTTCTTACCTCTTCCCTCCCCATGTACCATCAGATATCCTTCCTCTCCTTCCCTGTATTCCAAGGCTTGCTTTTTTGTTTCGTTGTATCAGTAGGGACTCTAACCCGCTAACCCGGAAGTCTTCCCTCTGCCATGGAGAGACAAGATTCAATGATGATTTGTTCCCCTCTGCCCAGCCTCCGATTCAATGCTGATTCAGCTCGCCTCCAACTCCAACCTAAAGTAGCAGTGGTAAACAGACTGCTCCTGGCATACCTGTCAGGGCATCCCTCTGCCGCATCATTAGTGATGTCATCAGCGACGCAGCAGAGGGAAGGCCCCAGCGGGCAGGCCAGGAGCAGCCTGTTTACCACTGCTGGAGCCTATTGGAGTCAGAGGCAAGTTGAATCAGCATCGAATTGGGGGAGGGGGCGGGGGGAGCGAATCATCATTGAATCTTGTCGCGGTATTGGCAGCAATTCCCACATGCTGTCTGCCACTGACTGGGGAGGGAGAAATGGATCCATTTAATTAAATCGGGCAGCGCTATCCCTAAGGGTACAACACAGGAAATAAGTGTGTATATGTGTGTCAATCAAACATAAAATAAAACTTGATAAAAAGAATATATTATAGTAATATTTATATGAAATGTATATTTAGGGGTCCTTTTATCAAGCTGCGGTAGGAGTTTAACGCGCATTAAACCGCCTGCTGCGCTAGCTGCTAATGCCTGCATTGAGCAGGCGTTAGTAATTAGCCAGCCACGGGGGTTAGTGCGTGATGAAATGTCTGACACGCTAACCCCACTAGCGCGGCTTAATAAAAGGACCCCATAGTGGTAGGGAATAAGGGTGCTAAGGTGCTGTCCTGACCCACACACACACACTGCCCAGATGAGCGGTTTAGAGTGGCTAACTCACCCTTAATAAAGCACTGCAAACTTTTGGATTCAAACAAAATATTTTCTTTATTTTTGGTACTTCAGATAAATCATATGGCACAATCAAACATTGTCCACATCATCTGGTAGAAAATAATCCATAAACAAACCCAAAAATGATGCCACAAAATGCTTTCAGAAAATCAAACGTTTGCAATGTGCTTTTATCACAGTGCTAAGTAGCTACACTGACATCAGCTGTGCAATCAGCTCTCTGGTGTAATGCACAACCTACTAGAGCTTCTATAACTTTGGGCAACTGCTCTGCTGAAACAGCTTTAGTATATTATCAAATCCTTTGAGGTTTTCTCTAAAGGCTTGTACAGTTCTTATTTCACACAGGAACACTGGTTTCATTAGAAAGTCTGAGCTGGGAAATCGGAGAAGTGCCCTGCCCTCACCTTCACAAACATGCAGAGAAACATTTTGCAGTGTATCTCAAACTGTGTGCCAAGGCACACTAGTGTGCCTCCTGAGATTTCAGGTGTGCCGCAGTACACTGGGGAGGAGGAGAGGCACCGGTGTCAGCCGACTGCCTACAGGACGTTGCTCTCGTGGCGATAGGCACGTCCTGTAGGCAATGAGTGGGCGACAGAACCTATCCTCTCTGGCACCCCCACTGGCATTTCATGGCCCGCCAGGAGGGCCTTCACACACAAGCAGACATCAAAATGATATCAATCATGTGCATGATGTCATCATGGCGATATCCACGCACTTCCAGGTGCCTCGAGCCACGACTACTACTTTTAGTGTGCTGTAGTTCAAGAAAGTTTGCGGAAAGGAAGGACTGGGCATTTCTCCTGTTGTGATCATTCGGAAGATGCCCAGCAGCTTCAGGTAGGAAGGACCACGCATCCCTCCTGCTGTGATTATTTGGGGGGGGGGGGTCCAGCGGTTTAGGCAGGAGGGACTGGGCCTCTCTCCTGCCAGAGAACTTGTGGGGGTCCGCAGGCAAGCTTCGGGCAGGAGGTACAGGGCATCCTTCCTGCTGCGATCATTCGGGGGTTGTCCAGCGGCATCGGGCAGGAAGGACTGGGCATCCCTCCTGCTGCTTAGTTCTTTCATTTATACCATTTGTTTTCTAATTAGAGACCTGTGTTTATCCCATGCTTTTTTTAATTCCATTACCGTTTTACCTCTCAACTACTTCCCTTGGGAGGACATTCCAGGCATCCACCACCCTCTCCATGCAAAAGAATTTCCTAACATGGCTCCTGAGTCTTCCTCCCTGCAACCTCGAATTATGCCCTTTAGTTTTACTATTTTAGCTGGAAAAGATTTAATTCTATACACATATTAATACCTTTCAAGTATTTAAATGTATGTATCATATCTCATCTGTCCCTCCTCTCCTTCCAGAGTACACAAGAATGTAAAAGTTGCCCATACTGGGCCAGATCAAGGGTGTACATAGCCCGGGATCCAGGTACACTTACTTGGTAAAGTCCCCAAAAGTGGCAAGATTCCAGAATGCCAAAGGGAATAGCAAGATTCCATGCTTACTTAACCCCAGGAAAAAGCAGTGGCATTCCCCAGTGCCACCTTAAGAATGGTTTATGGACCTTGTCTCCAGGAGCCCATCTACACATACCTCCTACATTAACTGTTTTTACCACTTGAGTTCCAGAGCTTAATTATGTGTTCCATGAACAATTACACAGGCCCCGATGAACTGAAGAGACTGAGAAGGGTGCAACTAGGATTTTGGAAAGTTGACTTCGAACCCCAGACATTGGAGGAACACAATAGTCTGTCGGATTGCTGCAATAACCCCTTGTTGAGAGGGGGGCTTTGATGAGCCAGTCATCCAGGTATGGAAAAACTTGAAGACCCTGGGTACGGAGAGCTGCAGCCACCACCACCATACACTTCGTGAAGACTATGGGGAATGAGGCGAGTCCGAAAAGGAAGAACTCTGTATTGTAGATGAAGATTCCCCACCTGAAATCTTAAATATTTGCGAGAGGCTGGATGAATTGGGATATGTGTGTAAGCCTCTTTGAGATCCAGAGAGCATAGCCAATCCCCCTGATTCAAGTTGGTAAAGAAAGCATCCAAAACTTCTCTTTGACTAGAAATTTGTTGAGGGCTCTGAGTTCCAGAATGGGTCGCAAATCCCCCGTCTTCTTTGGGACTAGAAAGTAACGGGAATAAAAGCCCATGTCCCATTGGTTCAAGGGAACCTCCTCGACAGCTCGAAGGTGAAGAAGAGCCTGAGCTTCCTGAAGAAGGGGAAGTTGCGACAAATTGGAAGGACACTCTCTTGGAGGGAGATCTGGAGGCACCTGAAGAAAGTGAAGTGAGTATCCCTCCCGAAGGATGGTGAGAATCCAGAGATCTGAGGTGATCATCTCCCACTGGTGATAAAAATGGCGAAGACGACCTCCGATGGGCAGAAGTCTGATGGAGGGAGGCTGGTATGCTCAGACTGGGAATGTCAAAAAGACTGAGCTGGTTTGGCCGCAGCAGGAGTCTGAGCTTTCTGCTGTCTGAGCTTTCTGAGCTTTTTGCTGACTAGATACTTCCTTTTGAATCAAACCACCTTGGTTCTCTTCCATCTGCAATTTGTATCCCAGAAAGTACTTTTTCTGTTCCCCTTACATCTCATACACTCATTGTATGTATCTCGTTGTAAACATCTCTTACTTCTTGTTGTAAACATCTCTTACTCTCATTGTATGTAACTTGTTGTAAACCGCTTTGAACTTATGGTATAGTGGTATATAAGAAATTAAAATTATTATTATTATTATTATTGTTGCTGTGGCGGACATCTAGGCGGAGGCCTGGAGATAAGCTGGTGTTGTTTTTTTTGAGGATAACGACGTGGTGGATGCTTTTATGGCCGAGCAGGAGGAGTTTTAGGCTTCGGCCTAATCAAGGAAGCAAAAGAGCGCTCATGTTCAGATAGGCGTTTTTTAGCAGTTTCAATGGAATCATCAAAAAGCTCATTTCCCTGGCAAGGCAAGTTCGCTAGACGGTCCTGCAAATTGGGATCCATATCAACAATGCGGAGCCAAGCGAGGTGACGCATGGCTACTGAAAAAGCAGAAACTCTGGAAGAGAGCTCAAAGGCATCATATGTAGCTTGCAGCATGAAGAGTCGAAGTTGAGACAGAGTTTGAATAATTTGAATGAATTCTGGAAGAAACTGTTCCTCAAGAGCCAGATAAAACTTAGGCATTATTTTGAGGAAGTGATTAAAATAAGCAGTGAAATGTAATTGTAATTGAGAATTCTATTGCCATCATGGAATTCTGATATAATCTATGGCCAAACTTGTCCATGGTACAGCCCTCTCTGCCTAGAGGAACCGCAGTGTAAAGCTTAGATGGTTGAGCTTTCTTTAATGAAGATTCCACAACCAAGGACTGGTGAGATCATTGGGATTTCTCAAATCCCTTACAAGGTACGGCTTAGATGGTATGGCCGTAATAGAATAAGGGGTTTCCATATTTCTGAGGAAAGTTTGCTTTCATAGGAAGCCTCAATGTCTCCTTGGGTGGATGGGGTAACTCCATGTCAGCCAAGTACTCAGGAGTGTACTTGGAATCAAAGTGGAGATCCAGCTGAAGAGCTTTCCCCATGTCAAAGACAAATCTCGCAAATGAGGCAGACTTCGAGGTAGATGGACCCTCAGGAGGAGAGCGAGACTTAGGAGCCACCAAATAGGAAGGAGCTAAGCCTCTCTGGAATATTGAGGAGGCTAAGAATCCAGCAGCATAGTCACCGAAGAAGCTCCACTACCTGTGACAGGAGGAGTAAGAGAGTGCTTGCGCTTAAGAAGTCTCGATGGTGAAGTCCCCGGGATCTGAGGAACAGAGTGGATCGAGGCAGGAGGAGAAGGCTCCCTCAGAAGTGGTCTCGATGGAGGAGTCTTCGATCTGGATGGACTTTGAAAAGAAGCAGCCGGTGTAAAAACTTTGCGAGACCTATGTTTAGGTTTTGAAAAAGTCTTGACAGCCTTTGATAAATGAGGCATAGAAGACTCAGTATCCGGAGGAGGAGAGGTCTTTTGTTTGAGAAAAGACTCCTGACTGTGCTTGGAAGCAAGATGCCTCAAATGCTTCGAGTGATGCCTCAATCGAGGTTTAGGAGACTCTGTCCCAGGAGGAGGCGAAGAGTCACTGGATGATAAGCGATGAGACTTTCGAGGCTTGCCTCAAGGTGCTTCAACAGGAGGCTCAGGCTGGCTTGTAGGAAGCAGGGTCGAGGCCGAGGAAATCTGAATGGTCAAAATGGCTTTCAACATGTCCTCGAACATAGGCACCGAGACAAAAGGATCAGGTTTCAAAGGTGCAGCAGTGTGCTCCAAAGAGGGTGACCTCGAGGATGAGTATTCCCTATGTTTGAAGGCACGCTTAGCTGGAGGTCTCGAAGAGGCCGGCAGGACCGTAGGCACGGCCTGGGATGCCTGAGACTCTGGAGGCTTCTTGGGAAGGGTACCTGAAGGAGAAACAGGAGACTTACCCACAGATGAAGACTTAGAAGGGACTGCAGTTGAGGCCTTTGAGACCGAAAGTTGTCGAGGTCGAGGCCTTGGTCAAGGCAACCACGGGTGTCGGGGTCGAGGTCTTGGAAGTTGAGGCTGTCCCCGAAGCTGAGGTCGAGACCCTCTCAGCAGACTGCTCCATAGTGCCAAATAGTTGAAGAATTTTAGCACGGTGTCTGCAAAGGGCTTGAGGTTGAAGGGTAGTACAGCGCGAACAAGTATCGGTACAATGTTCGGGACCCAAGCAAATACACCAACGATGAGGGTCGGAGATTGAAATTACCCTGACACACTGGCTACACTTTTTGAAACCGGTAAGAGGCAGGGACATAGAAAAAAGAAAGACCGACGAAAGAACGAGGTTCAGCGGCCAGGCCTAGGCCGAAAGGCCGTCGGCCAAAAAAGAAACAAGAAAAACTTTTTTTAAAAAATAGATAAAAGACATGAGGGCACAGTGACTGAGAAAATAACAAAGCCATGGTGTGAGAAGGCAACGAAGAGCTGAAGTGAAGAAGACTTCTCAGCTCCGCAGAAAACGTTGAACTGAGGTCCCTCACAGGAGACATGCGCCCTGACTAGGGCGGGAAGGCACTCAGGCATGCGCGGTGCAGCACTCGTAAGCTCTTACAAACATCTTCAAGCAAGTCTGCTTGCGAGACTGTTCACTAAGGGACTCCGTCGGTGATGTCACCCACCTGTTGAGAATATGCTGCCTGCTTGTCCTGGGGATAATCAGAGATTACAAATACCACACTGCTTTGACATCAATTAAAAACAAGGCCATTTCGAGGCTGGAACAGGGTAACTTAGCGACACCCTATCTAGCTTCACACACACCCCTTTTTCCATCACTCTCTTTATAGGAAGAATAGCTCTCCTTTGCAGAATTCACTACTGCTTCCTTCCTAGGGAAGGAATAACTTTCTTATGAAAATCACAATCCTATTGGGCACTCAGTGATTATCAATAGAGCTGCCGTCTCGCCAAATCACACCCACGCACAGCAAAACGCTAGAAGGCGTCAGTACGCAGCAACGTCACAGAGCATGCTAACGCTCCTTAGCCCCGGTGCTCTCTGGGTACCTATATTCTCCCCTCTCATAGGACCAAAGGAAGAGGCTTGGTGCTTTGTCTTTTCGCCTATCGGTCAGAAGTCTCGGAGGGGGAGGGGAAAGTAACGATCTGGCGCTCTATGGAGCGGTTGTGGCGGGAAATTACGACTGGGCGGGCTCAGTTCTAACTTGTTGAGAAGCCTAGGTATTTTCTGCACCGCCGGATTCGTCTTCCTTTATCGTCATTTTTGTCATTACCGTGGGTTTCGTTTTCTGACGCCGGTGACAGGGATTTGAAGATTCTAAATCTGCTTCGCTCTCTCCCGTTGAGGCACCACTATGGCGCCGCCGTCGCGGGTGTCCGCTGCAGCCATAGCGCAGGAGCTGAAAACATTCGGTTTGGAGCTGGAAGAGGAGGAAGAGAAAGAACTCTTGCTGGAGAGAAGTGAGTGATCCGTGAAAAGGGTAGCTAGAGCCTTCTTTTCTTGTCACCTCCGTACTTTTTGATGGGAGTCACCCTTTTTAATCTCTCTTCCTCCGATCAGTCACCTCTTGTGGAAAGCAACTCGCTTTGTATATGAGTGTGACTCATTCTTCTCGCAGCATCTCTATTCTAAAGCATTTTAATTTTTTTGCTTAGTGGGTTTTGTAGGGGAGACGAATGTTAGGCAAAGACACACGAAGGTAGGGAAGGAAGACTAGTGTTTCAGTGATATGATCTACTGTAGGCCACCTAAAATTCTGCCACCTCTGTTATGACAGATGGGGGATCCCCAAGCCCCGCCAGCTGGAAGAGGTTCTTCAGTTGCCAGACAGCTCATTCTCCTACTTGCAGCTAGTGACACTGTCAACACATTTCTGCAGCACTACCCCCCTCCCCATGCATGTTTTTTTTTGTGCATGAATGGGAGGGAAAAGGCTGACCATAGATAGCATGTGCATAGTGCTGCTGGCTTCAGCAAGTAGGAGAATGAGCTATTCTGGCAGCCATAGGACCTCTTACTGCTGATGGTGCTTGAGGATCCTCACCACCTCGGGGATCAATGGTGTAGGGGTGGAAATTGTGTGTCCACCCACTTTGGGTTCAGGCCCATCCAAAATATCTTGTCTCTCTGCATCTATATGGTGTGATACTTAATGTACCGTATAGATAAAGGAGTCCATTGTTGTCTATGGGCTAGATCAGTGGTCAGCAAACTCATTAGTCAAACGAGCCAAAGATCAGCAGTACAACGATTAAGATTTCTTTTGAGAGCCAAATTTCTTTTCAAGAACCATGTTTTTAGGAGTTGGTTTAAACTAGCTACTAACGTTAAATAAAACCAGATATGGCAAATGTCTTTTAGTATAAATCATGTTTTATTGGCACACCATCAGTAAATACACAATACAACACGACAATACAACAAAGTCGCGAACACCAAACGTACCATCAAACACATTTTCACCCCAACCAAAGAATCCCCCCAATCCCCACCCACTCCAAAGCCCAAACCCCCACCCCATCCCAAACCTACACCATGAGACCGAATCCATACCCAAAAACCCCAGCAAGAAAGGAGTATGCTGAGCAAGCTGTTTGCTTATGCCGCTCAGCACATATCAAACAAAATAACCAAATCCCATCCTCCCACCCACAAAATGTAGTCCCCCCCCTACCCACCGAACTCCACATACTTCCAACCACTCATACCCACCATTCACACTCACCCAAACATCCACCCACCAACCCGGGGAAAACAGCTGAGAGCATAAGGTATCAGCAACGGAATGAGTTTAAGACCAGACTTCTGGCCCTAAGGGAAAGCGAGGAAATGTAGGGGTCCCAGGTCTGCAGGAAAATCTTCGACCGCCTGACAGATAATCGAGCATGGCACTGCTCCAAGAGCATCAAATTATGAAAACGATTCCTCCAAGCCCAGTAAGCAGGCGCTATGTCTTGCGTCCAAACGCTAAGAATGACCTTCTTTCCTATAACAGCACCTTTCCGGATCAGCAACCGATGTCTCCGAGCAGGCACCCGCAAAGATTCATATCTATCCAAAAGCAAGCCTACCGGAGACATCGGAATAGCGTGACCAACAAGCCTCTCCAAGAAGCGGAGTACAGCTCTCAAAAAAACTTTCACTCGAGGGCATCCCCAAAATGCATGAAAAAAGGAGTTGCACCCCAGTGTACACTTAGGGCAGAGGCAAATGTCATTTAAAAGCAGCCAATCAGTATGATAGGCGGGAAATATTGTCCAATATGAAAGGAGGGGTTCGCAGTTTTCTCTGCATGTTTGGCGGCGGAACTGATGTTGCTCCTCCTTTCCTCTTTCCACTCCCTCTCTCGCCCCACAAGCATACTGGGGCCGCAGGGTTTCCTGAGCACTAAGTAGAAATACAATAGATGTATGGGACTAGGAGAGACAGTCAGGTGCTATAGAAAAGTGATGAAATCTGCAAACTCAAGCCTGCAAGGATTACTAGATGTCTTTCAGCAGCTCCCTCTTCTCTCCGTCCCCCTTCCCTTCGTGGCGATTTTCTTTTTTTTTTTTTTGTCTTCCAGCTGCCCGAGCCGGCTTTCATCAAGTCGCGTGTGGCTGCCGAAACTTCTCCTCTGATGCAACTTCCTGTTGTGTCAGAGGAGCAGCTGGAAGACAAAAAAAAAAAGAAGATTGCCAAGGTAGGGGGGAGGGAGGAAGATGCCTGATTGGTGACCGCGCGCATTCCCTACCTTAACTGTGGGAAACAAGGTCAGTCACCTTGTCATTCTCTAGCAGAGCTGCACTCAAGTGGCTAAAGAGCCGCGGTTTGCCGACCACTGGGCTAGATTCATAAAACTTACTGATCGTGTTCTGATGGTTTTACTATCGTTTCCCGACCCGATTGTTTCCCGATCTGATTCACTAAACAGCTGTGTGATCAAGCTCTGATCCGATCTGCACATTCAAATGAGGGGAAATGTCATACATAAATAGGAAGCCATGGATTCACTAAACAGAAGAAGGAACACCGATTGAGTTTGCTGACCCTAAATGAAGCGACTGTCCTTGACAACTCTCCTGCTCTCTGCCACCCTGAAATCTCCCTTCTCTCTACTGCCCTGAAAACAACCATCAACATAAAAAATAAAAACTGTACATATGCATACTCCCCCCCCCTTTATATATTGTGCAAAAAGCGCAATGCGAGCCTGTGGGTTTAAAGCATGTTGTATTTTGTAGTCTGGCTGCAAAGCGTGTTCTGTTCCATTCTGCCTGCACAAATTCTGTGCCATTCTTCCTGCACAAATTTAAAAATGATTCCTTTCGGGAGCTGCTTGTACCTATGCCACCCCTCCCCCTTTGTTTTGACCTCGCTTGTGCGGAAAGCAAGCACACGCTCGGATCGCATCTACAGCCAACCAGGATGGTCTGCGCATGCATCACGATCACTCTGCAGCGATCCGTGAGGCGTGCGTCCGATCAGATAATTTGTATGAGGACACTTTTGTGAATCAGTCGCCCGGCAGAACTCGGCCACGAAATGCCCAACAACGATCCAGACTGGTGAGTTTAGTGAATCTAGGCCTAGATCAGGAGTGTGCAACTTTGGTCTTTGAAGGATACAACCCTCTTGGGTCTTCAGAATTTCTGCAATGAGGCCATTATATGTAAGTAGATCAGTGGTCTTCGCTAATTTTTAAGTACAGGCTGTTTTGGATCCAAAAGAGCTGAAGGAGAGTCATGACACCAATAATACAGATCACAGATCTAAATCACAGATCACAGATGTAAATACAGTACCACAAACTAAAAAAGTCCTAATATACACAAATGAAACCCTAAGAAGCCAAAATCTGCATGCAATACAACACACAAATGCATTTATTTTTGAAACAGTGCAAAATATAGACAGCAGATTACCGTATTTTTCACACCATAAGACGCACTCACCTGTAGAGGAGGAAAAACCAAGAAAAAAAAATTCTGAACCAAATGGTGTGCCCTGTACTCTTTTCCCCCTTTGGTGGTCTAGTGGTAGGCCGGGACAGGGTACAGGGCACGTCTAGAGGTAGGCACGTCTAATGGTAGACACGCATAGTGGCAACCAGTCTGCCCCAAGCCACCCAACCCCAAGCCAGCCCCCCAGCCTATTCCCGTACCTTTTTAAATCATCCTCCCAGTACTTTTAGATCATCCCCCCAATTGATCATCCCCCAGTACTTTTAGATTATCCCTCCCCCAGTACTTTTAGAACTTCCCCCCCAGTAGATCATCCCCCCCACTACTTTTACATAATCCCCCCCCCCAGAATTTTTAGGTCATCCCCCCGAACCTGGTGGTCCAGCGTGTATCCCTCCCTCGCTAGTGGCGCACAGGTCAGGAATGCGGATGTCAGGAGTAAACTTTCCGCGCTCTCGCTTAGGCCCGCACTGCTTTCTGAATGGCTGGGGTCAGTTCTCGCGGGACTCGCGAAAACTGACAAAGCCATTTAGAAAACAGTGCGGGCCCAAGCGGGAGCTTGGAAAGCTTACTCCTGACGTCTGCGCTCCTGACCTGTGCGCTGCTAGCGAGGGAGGGATACATGCTGGACTATCAGGGACTGCAACTGCGACGATGACGACGGAAGAGGAGGCAGTAGAGCGTGGGTAGCTGTTTTAAAAGGTGCGGCTACGGTGGCAGTAGCAATGATGTGCAAGTAGGTGGGTGTTTTAAAATGGTGCGGCTACACAGGCAGGTAGGTGTTTTAAAAGGTGCGGCGGGGGGGATTCAAAATTGTACCTTCGCTCCATAAGACACACCAAGATTTCCACCCACTTTTGGGTGGAAAAAAAAGGTGCATCTTATGGAGTGAAAAATACGGTAAATTCTCAGAACTGATATTTTTCAATGAAAATAAAATCATTTTCCTACCTTTGTTGTCTGGTGATTTTAATTTTTCTAATTATTTTTTTCCCAGTCTCTCGTTGCACTTCTCTGTGTGCTCTTAACTCTTTTCCAGGGCCTTATCCATTTGCTGTTTTTCTCTCCACTTTCTGCCCCACATTTATCTTTGTTTATATAATTGGGGAATTTGTGCTGCAAGGTTGTTTTTTTCCTCTCTGATTTCTATATTAAGTAATCCCCTTTTTGGTTTTGGAATATACCTACATCCATCTTTGGCATTAATTTTTAATATTCAGCTTTCTTCAGTTTCTGCTTCTTTCTCAAATCTGTCTACTTTTCCATGTCTTCCTTTCCCATCTATCAACGTGCACCATCTCTTCCCTCTCTCTGCCCTTTCCCTCCATGTGTATTATCTCCTCCTTTCTTCTCCCCGGTCCCATTTTTTCTTAAACTACATTTCCTCCATATCTTTTCCCTTCCCCACACCTCCCATCCCTAAGCACCATCTCCTCCCTCTTCATCCCTGTGCAGCATCTCCTCCCTCTAGCTCCCCCTTCTGGTAGGCTGACATCTTTCTCCTCTCCTTCCTGCAGTCTGGCATCTCTCTCTCCTTCCCTTCCCTCCTCCCCTTGTGGTCTGGCATCTCTTTGACCTTCCCTTCCCCCTAACTTAGTCTGGAACACTCCTTTCTCCCTGTGATCTGATATCTCTCTCTTCCCCTTTCCCCTCCTCCCCTGGTCTGGCATCTCTCCTTCCCTTTTCCTTCCAGTAGTCTAACATCCCTCATCCTCCCTACCGTGGTCTGGCATCTCTGTCCTTCCCTCCTCTTACCTTAGTCTGGAATCTCTCCTTTCACCCCTTCCTATGGTCTGGTATCTTCTCCGCTTCCCTGGTCTGGCATATCTTTCTCCTTCCTTTTCCCCTCCAGTAGTCTATCTCCTTCCCTTTCCCTCTTGTCTGATAAATCTCCCTTCCCTCCTCCTCCTCCCTACTGTGGTCTGGTATCTCTGTCCTCCCCTTCCCTTCTGGTCTATTATCTCTTTCTTTCCTCCCCATCCTTGTGGTCCAGCATATCTCTAGTAACCCTCCTCCCTGCGATTCACCCCCCTCCCCTTTGCGGAATCCAATGCTAACCCTTCTTTCCAGCCTGCACTCTTTCACTTTTGGACCACCGGCAGCTTGAGTAAAGTAAACATGCTGCTTTTGGTGGTCTGGAAGCTTTCCCTCTGCTACTGCTTCCTGCGTATGTGGCGACAGGAAGCAGCACTAGAGGGAAAGCTTCTAGGCCTCCGAAGGCAGTGTATTTACTTCACTCACACTGCTGGCGGCCCGAAGGGTGAAAGAGCAGCTGCTGAGAAAGAGAAGCATTGGATCCTGCATGGGTGGGGGAGGGAGTGGAATCCCAGATAGGTGCATGGGCCATCCATAAGGTCTCTGTGGGTCTCTATTGGCTTGCAGGCCTTGCTACTGGAGTAGAACCTAGGCTTATTCATGGAGGACATTCTGAAAACTCAATTATCAAGGGCTGAGGTTGGATACCATTGGTCTGTTTTCTAGAGCAGTGGTTCTCAGCGTAGTTCTTGGGACACTCTTAACCACTCAGTCTTTCAGGATGCCACAATGAATATGCATGAGAGAGATTTGCATACACTACCTTTATTGTATGTAAATCTATCTCATGCATATTCACTGTGAGCATGCTGAATTGAGACCATATAGTCTAGGCTTAACATATTTGTCCATTCCAAAAGTCAGGACTATATAGCTGTTCATTTAGGCAATGATTGTTGGAGCTATAAAGCTTCAGTATCTACAAACAAATATATTATATCTAAATCTTTACTATGTTTTGGATTAAGGCTAATACTATAGCCTTCGGAGTTAGTAAAGGTATTCAGCAAATTAAGAACATAACATAAGAAAAGCCTTCCTGGGTCAGACCAATGATCTATCTAGCCAGGTAGTGATGCCCGATTTGTGATTCGAATCGATTCACCGATTCACTTTGGGTGAATCGATGGGTGAATCGATTCGAATCGATTCATTTGCACAAAAAAAATCGAACTCACCGGTTAAAAGGTCAGCCCCCTTGAGACCCGCTTGCGTTCAGGCTTTCCCTCTGCTGCGGACGCCGGAGTCCTTCATCTAATGCAGACATGTCAAAGCGAAAGAGCCGGAGGCAACAGGAAAGGCAAACCCAGGAGCTGCCGATCAGGGCTGGGTGGGAGGGGGGGGAAGCAAGGGGTGGGTTCTCTCCAGGAAGTGAGTGATCCCTTAACTTAACTCCCCTGTAGGCGGCCGTGGAGTAGCCTCAGCCCATCTCCCCGGGCGGCGGGCTAGGGAAATAGACGGGGGAGGCGGAGGCACTCACAGCCAATGAGCACAGAAGAAAGAAAAGCGAGTGTTGGGATCCATGGTGGCGGCAGCGACGGCAACTTGCAAGCACGTTGATTTTTTTGTAGTTGTTGGCTCTTGGCTGGCTCGTTCCCAAAAGCATTTCTCCTCTCAAGTCCCCGCCTCTAACTTTCAGCGTAAGTAAAGGATCGCTCTACTGCAGTGCTCTCTTCATTTCCTGAGGCCATGAAATTGGGGGGGGGGAGGGGGAAGCTGAAGACCTTCCTTTAGGGAAGCTGAGGAGGAGGAATTAGAGAATGGCACAGTGATAAAATTCATTACCGTTCCCGTCACCGCGGATAACCACGAGAAATAATCCCATTTCATTTTTTAGTGTCTATTTCAGCTTCAGTCCTTCTACACCAGCATTCTTCAAAGCAAAGCTTGAGAGTCAGTGGTTGTGGCCATTCATACTCTGATTCTTCCCTCTCTCCTTAAAGAATGACATGAAGATTGTTATCCGCAGGGACGGGAACGGTGATGAATTTTGTCACCGTGTCATTCTCTAGGAGGAATATGGGGCCTATTTCTTCTGGGGATGCTCTGGGCCTGGGGAAGCTGAGAATCAGGAGAGCTGGGGACGGGGAATATGGGGTCCTTTCTTTGAGGATGCTCTGGGGAAGCTGAGAATCGGGGAGGGGGAATATGGGGCCTATTTCTTTGGTGATGCTCTGGGCCTGGGGAAGCTGAGAATCGGGAGAGCTGGGGAGGGGGAATATAGGGTCCTTTTTTGGGGATGCTCTGGGGAATCTGAGTATCGGGGAGGGGGCTGGGGAGGGGGAATATGGGGCCTATTTCTTTGGTGATGCTCTGGGCCTGGAGAAGCTGAGAATCGGGGAGAGGGAATATGGGGCTTATTTCTTTAGGGATGGTCTGGGCCTGGGGAAGCTGAGAATCGGGGAGGGGGAATATGGTAGTGCCGCCCAATTTCCTTGATATTGCCTTATTTAAATAAAATGTTTAAACTTAAAAAGCTGTGTCATTGAAAATGAATCAAATCGAAAAATTGATTCAACAGGGTGAATCAAATTGAAATATTTTTCACTGAATCGGGCAGCACTAATTCACGGTGGCTAATCCAAATCAGAAATACCTGGTAAAACCCTAAATAGTAGCACTATTCCATGCTACCAATCTAGGGCAAGCGGTGGCTTCCTCCATGTCTGTCTCAATAGCAGACTATGGACTTTTCCTCCAGGATCTTGTCAAAACCTTTTTAAAAACCAGTTACATTAACCAATGTAAACACATCCTCTAGTAATGTGTTCCAGAGCTTAACTATTCTCTTTTTTTTTATTATATATTCAATTTTCCATAAACATCCAAGCATATTAATCTTGTACAGATAGTGTGGTTAAAGAAATTAAGGCATAGTTCTTAAACAAACAGCAAGGATACCATACTAAATGAAAAAATAGTATAGTTGCAAATAATTCATTACACTCAAGTCCACTATCGGATCCAAGAATTACAGAGTAACAACATTTCAGGAATAAAAATTATAATGAAACTTAAATATCTGCTGCTAAACCAGGAACCCAAAATTTATTCATGAGTGATTGTTAAAGTTCCTTCCTTTTCTGCTCGTTTTTGAGATATAAATGATGTCAAATGGCTCGGATCAAGAAAAACATATTTGAATGAGTTATATCTAACTATGCATTTGTAAGGATAAAGGAGGAAAAAAATTCCTCCGATCTGACTCACCCCAGGTTTTAACAAAAGAAACTGACAACGTCTTTTTTGAGTTTCCTTTGAGACATCAGGAAATACTTGAATATTCAATCCCATAAATTATTTCCTCCTATTCTTGAAGAACATATTCAACAGCCAATCTCTATCCGGAGATAGTGCCATTGTGATTAACAGAGTAGCAGGAGTAACTAACTCTCGATCAGAAATTTCCAGCAATGTAGATATATTTAATGAAGCTTGTCTTTGTTCATTTGCTTCTGTCTCTTGATTTTGCTGCAATGTTGGCAAGTAATACGCCTATGGGGTCCTTTTATCAAGCTGTGTATCCTCTTTTTCTGTTTTTTGTCCGTTTTATGCACAATAGATTCATTTTTTAAGGTATTAAGCTCTTCTTTATGAGTATTCATTTCTTTTTCCAAAGCTTTTATTTAGGGAGTAAAAGATTTCCCCAAATTCACAACTAAATACCAAATAGTTTCAAGTGTTATTTCCTGAGGTTTAATAGGCTCAAAAGAAGAGCTTAGCATAGTTAGTGAAGGTATAGCCGGTGTTTTTACCTCAGAAACGACTCTCATCTCCCCTGCTTGTGATGTTCCAGCCACAGCTTCATCTCCAGGTGAAAGCTCAAACCGGGAGGTCTCCAACGTCATGCTCACTGACAATTCAGCCTCAGGAGTTGAGAGCACTTCCTCTCCGGGTGTGTTCTCTTCTCGCGGTGAGCTGGCTTTTTGTGGTATAGGTTGCGTGGGAGGCTCTCTTGCATCGGGACTGAGAGTGACATCGAGCCCAGAACAGTTGCTGCCGCGTTACTCTCCGGTAACGTGTCCAGCGGGCAACTTCCCGACGGTGAGGGTTCCAGCTGCAATCTTCTGAGAAACTCGTCAATCGTCAGAAGAGGAGCTTCTGAGCGTTGGGAGGCTCTACCGGCGCTTTTGCCCTGTCTCTTCGGCATCCGCCTAAGTTTCCAAGTCGTTTAATGAAGAAAAGACTGCGAGATAATCAGGAGCATTCAGTAGCAGTCAGGCATCCGTGGCCATCTTGGATCTCCCACTGGCTTCCTTTTGAAGCAAGGGATTAACTATTCTCCGAGTGAAAAAAATATTTCCTCCCATTGGTTTTAAAAGTATCTCCCTGAAACTTCGAGTGTCTCCTAGTCTTTGTAATTTTGATGAAGTGAAAAATAGATTCACTTGTGCCCGTTCTACACCACTCAGAATTTTGTAGACTTAATCTTCCCTCAGCCATCTCTTCCAAGCTGAAGAGCCCTAACCTTGTTAGTCATCTCCTTTCACTGTTCTTTGAATCTTTTCTAGTTCCACTATATATGGGGAGAGTGTGGCGTAGTGGTTAAAGCTACAGCCTCAACACCCTGGGATTGTGGGTTCAAACCCACACTGCTTCTTGTTACCATGGGCAAGTCACTTAATCCCCCCCATTGTCCCAGGTACATTAGAGAGATTGTGAGCCCACCAGGACAGACAGGGAAAAATTTGTGAATACCTGAATAAACTCATGTAAACCGTTCTGAGTTCTCCTGGGAGAACGATATAGAAAACGGAATAAGTAAATAAGTATATCTTGTTTGAGATAAGGTGACCAGAATTGAACGCAATACAGTGCTCCCACGAAATTTGTGGGGGTTACATTCCAGGAGTGACCGCGAATTGTGAAAAACTGCAAAAAAATGGATGTGGTACAAAAATGCCTAATTTCTTTTAGGGCCCACTTCCCCGCTCCATTTTTGGCTTCTCATTGCCACGGTGACGGTGCGTCGTTCTCAGCCAAGCAGCTGCTGCCATTGGTTGTCGTCGGCTGGAAAGCTCTATCACGTGTGTGCGCACTGCAACTGCCACCGATCTTCTTTCTCTCTTTCTCCCCCCCCCCCCATCTCCTTCGCAGCGGCCACGCTAATAATGAGGTGGTGGTGTGTATGTGGATTAAAAGCAGCAGGAGGAATAAGATAAAAATATGAATGCTGAACTGCGAATTCGCGGGGGAGTATTGTATTCAAGGTGAGGTTTCACCTTGGAGCAACACAGAGGCATTATAACACTTGTTTACCATCCCTTATCTAATAATTCCTAGCATCTTGTTTGCCTTTTTGTCTGCTACTGCACTTTGGGTGGGATGTTTCAGCACATTGTCTACAATGACACCCAGATCTTTTTCTTGAGCGCTGACCCCCAGAGGTGGCCCCTAGCATCCGATAACTATGATTTAGGTTATTTTTCCCAATGTGTGTCACTTTGCATTTGTCAGTACACTAAGTGAAAAATCAATCTGCCAAATCAATAAGCTCCACAGAAAAGCAAATTAATGAAGGTCAATCTAAATGTGGAGGATAGTGTCTCAGAGCACCACTAAAGGGATCATAAAGGCTTTCACCCTTAATTTGTGTGGTGCTAGTTATCTTTCATCCACACAACCCCCACAATCTTTACTACTCTATCGTAGCTAATTCTATATTGCAATTAAATAGTCAATCTTATTTTTTATCAAAACTTTTCAGACTAATAAATTAATTCATTTTTCTTAATTTTCTTCTTTTGTTTAAAACTTTTTTTGTGCTTTTTTTGTTTTAAAGTTTTTAGAAATTTTTATCGGGAATGAATATGGCTCTCAATGCAACCAGCTGTTTTACTGCCTTACTTACTAAGCTGTAATCATACTACTGATTATTTTCAGCATACAGAAAGAGCAGTTTTACTTAAGAACATAAGAATTGCCGCTGCTGGGTCAGACCAGTGGTCCATCGTGCCCAGCAGTCCGCTCACGCGGCGGCCCTCTGGTCAAAGATCAACGCCCTAACTGAGACTAGCTCTACCTGCGTATGTTCTGATTCAGCATAAACTTGTCTAACTTCGTCTTGAATCCCTGGAGGATGTTTTCCCCTATGACAGACTCTGGAAGAGCATTCCAGTTTTCTACCACTTTCTGGGTGAAGAAGAACTTTCTTACGTTTGTATGGAATCTATCCCCTTTTAACTTTACAGAGTGCCCTCTCATTCTCTCTCTTGCCATTCGCTTAAAGGCCCAAACTGCATTTTCGCCAAAGTGTTCAGAAGTATGGCTGACACTTGTAGTGCTAGTTGAAATACTGACGGATCCCATTTCACTGCACACAGCGACTTCCTTGGGGTCTTGTAGTTGGATTTTCTTTGCGTAGGAAGCCACCGTGTGCAGTGAAATGGGATCCGTCAGCCATACTTCTTCCATGGCAAATGCACCAAAGTCCATTCAATTCCTATAGACTTCAGTGCATTTGCTGTGGCAGAATTGCTGTCTTAAAAACAAAATTGCCGGGGATGCAAAGCATTAACTGATTCAACATGAGTTTGAAGTTGGTTGAATACCACTCTCTCAAGTACGGTAGTTTTGAAAGAAATAGAAGGTTTGATACTGGCCAGTAGTTATTCGGAATAAGAGGATCTGCATTAATTGTTTTCAAGGGTGGCTTAAATGCTACTGGAACACTTCCTAAGTGTCAAACCTTAAAAAGAAAATCATATTGAGCATTGGAAAATAATTAATAACAATTAACTAATAAATATAGTGCACATTTAATTTTCCCACCACCAAATTTCCCCGTCCCGCCCAGCTACATTTTCATGCCACCCGACTGGAAGAAATTTCTGGGGAGAACACTGTGTATCTATTTGGGGGCTCTAGGAAAGGCACTTGTCACTTCTGGGACTAGATATAGTTTTGGTGTCTTGCCTGTCCCCTAGCATTCTTCTTAACTTTGGTCAACAGTTTGCCTCCTGTGGGAGCCCTATGGATTTGTGCTTCAGAGGGCTTCAGTTAGAGGAGGTGTCTTCCCTTATACCGTTTCCAGGTTTGATGCCCTAGACCCTTGCGAGGGAAAGAAAGTCTGGTCTGCGGTGGTGCTCATGGGTTTTGACAACAGCTAAGGACCATTGTCAGGCATGATGGTTCCATTCCCCAGGAGGTTATTTGGGGCCTGGCGGCCATAAGAGGCTGCTTTGCACTCATTCTATTCATGGAGGGACGATGTAGCGGTGGTTTCCACAGCATGGTGCTCTTGGGCGAGGATGTCTCCTGCTCACATATGCTAAGGAGGTTAGCCTCTGTATGATCATGGGTGACATACTATCTGGAATGTAGTATCTCCTTGGACGGGTGCTGCAGGGCAGGATTTGGGGGGCGAGGGATTTCCCGTTCACTTCTTTATTTCCCTTCCTATGTTTGGACTGCTTTGGTACATCCTATTTATCCCAGGACAAGCAGGAAGCATATTCTTGACTGATGGGTGACGGCACCGACGGAGCCCCGGTACGGACAATTTTAGAGTGATTGCACTCTCAGGTGCGGTTTCAGCATGCTTTTGGATGAAATTACATTCTTGATTTTGAAGCATCAATGGTGGGGTAGCACATGTGAGGGAATGAAGTTGCATATGTGTCTTATGTTTCATATGTCTCATGCCTTTTATGTGCTTTACTTTGTGTTTTAATTGCTTTGGTTGGCCAGGAGGCTGTGCATCTAAGATATACTCGAGGATAAATCAAGTGCTCTCTATCTCCACCTGCTGGTTGATGGATGTAATCCCATTAGTCTCTGGATTCATCTGCTGTGACTAAAGGAAAGAAAATTATCAGGTAAGAACATAATTTTGCCTTTTATGAAGCCACATTAGGGTTTTTAATGCAGGCAATGGCAGTAAAAACTCCGATGCTCATAGGCATTCTGTGAGTGTCGGAGCTTTTACCGGCCTGCGATAACCCTAATACGGCTTCATAAAAGGGGGGATAAATCATTTATTTATTCAGTTTTCTATACCATTCCCTAAATGAACTCAGAACGGTTTACATGAATTTATTCAGGTACTCAAGCATTTTTCCCTGTCTGTCCCAGTGGGCTCACAATTTATCTAATGTACCTGGGGCAATGGGGGGATTAAGTGACTTGCCCAGGGTTACAAGGAGCAGTGTGGGTTTGAACCCACAGCCTAAGGGTGCTGAGGTTGTAGCTTTTAACCACTGTGCCACACTCTCCTCTCATGTTTGTGTACATGTTCTACAATTTTATTTTTTGTAATGGTTTCCACTATTTTGCCCAACACTGAAATCTGGCTTACTGGTCTGTAATTTCCCGATTTCCTCTGGAACCTTTTTAAAAATCAGTGTAACATTGGCCACCCTCCAATCTTCGGATACTAGAAATGATTTTAGCAAGAGGCCAGGGAAAAGAAGGAAGAAGTGATCCTAAAATACACTTCCCCCTCCGCATTTGCGGTGATAGGGGGAACAGCAGGGCAGCGAATACCAAAAAACCGCGAATAACTTTTTGCATGTAAAATAGCCCTTAAAAAGATAATAAACCGCGAATAACCTGACCTGCGATTTCCTCCATGAACCGCCGGGAGCAGCGATTTCCTCTGTGACCCGCCGGTGAGCAGCGATTTCCTATGTGAAACGCTGGGTTCAGTGACATAAATTAGGGGAGCGGAGTT
Organism: Geotrypetes seraphini; assembly: GCF_902459505.1. Taxonomy (NCBI): domain Eukaryota; kingdom Metazoa; phylum Chordata; class Amphibia; order Gymnophiona; family Dermophiidae; genus Geotrypetes; species Geotrypetes seraphini. Next base: position 67,576,398 of record NC_047091.1, on the reverse strand, counting down.
GAGGAACGAAAAACCACAAATAATCAAAACCGCGGTTAACGAAACTGCGAATATGGAGGGGGAAGTGTAGTGTATGCCTTGACTGCAACTTGTAGATATTCAGCTTGGCTGAATGTTTTTTTACGATCTGGCATTCCTTTTATGAATACTGGTTATCTGGTTTGTCACTCACCAGGACTCATGATGCAGGCTTTTTAGCCGAAACATGGCCCGCATCGAGTCATACAATGTGCCAAATGTTTTTCTACATGTGTTACACCATTGGTTGCTAATAAAGTGTGGTTTATTTGAAGACCAGTCATACTCTGTTTCTGGACATGCCCTATTGTACCACCAGTATGTAAGGAAAGAGAGATTTTACGTGCTGATCTTAATTTTTTTGCTGGCTATTTTTTTAAAGCATTTTTTATCAAGCCTTGGTATATACTACACTAGAGGGTGATCATGAGTAAGGTCCCTTTTTGTTGAATGTCTGTCTGTATCTTTTTCCCATGTGAGGGTCCTTGTGCTATGTGCTGGCATAGATATGGTATATTGCAGGGATTTGTTCATTTTCTTCCTTTTGAGTTTAAAACTTGTTTTTCATACTTTTCTCTCTCCCTCCTGTTTAGGATTAGCTAGTATTTGGAAAGCTAGTACTGGAGGAGCAGAGAATATTTTTTTCCATCTCTATATGTCATCAAAAGCAGGTTGCATTCCCTGTGACTTTCCTTTTATACTATAGTAGTATATGGAAATATATCAAATATGAGGGGACCTTCTATATTCTCCCTAGTATAGGCCATATCAATGCATAAAATGAATGGAGGGATGCCACAGTGGTGACACAGGTTGGAAACTGAAGTCAACAATAAATTTACACAAGCATAAGAATATCAAAGCAAAGCTTGGCAACAGTTCTCTTACTATCTCATTGAAGCCAGACTTCTATATTAATATCTTTATGATAGGGTACAAAAAGGGATGTTTAGAACAGTTCTCAATAATAAAATACTAAAATTAAAATGATCACACACTTCAAAAACAAACCTAGAGGCATGGATAAAATAGCATATTGTTTGTGGAAACCAAAGAGACATGATGGCAGATAAAGGCCAAATGGCCCATCTAGTCTGCCCATCCGCAGTAACCATTATCTCTTCCTCTCTCTAAGAGTTCCCACATGCCTAAACCAGGACTCTTATTGCCCAGATTATACAGTACCCCAATTTGTTGGTTTTCTTTCATTATTGCTAAACAAAAAAATTATCTAAAACAGAGTATTCCTTTCATTTACTGTGGAAACTCCATGGGTTAAAGTTAAACAGTAGTACCTTGGTTTGCAAGCACAATTCATTCCAGAAGCATGCTCGTAATCCAAAGTGATCATATATCAAGGCAAAGTTCCCCATAGGCCATAATGGCAACTCGGATGATTCATTCCACTGACTTAGGTACATCTCTCCGACACCCGACCCTTATCGCTTCTTTTGTCTTCTCCCACTATTGTCCTCCACTTTGATACCCCACCCCGGGAACCGGCGTTGCTGCTCCCCTGAGGCCACTGGCGCTGCTCCCTCCCTACCTTCATGACTGAGATCACCTCCTCTCCCACTGACCGGCCCTGTCCTTACCTGTGTACCAGTACTGAAAGTGCCTGCTGCCAGTTCTCTGCTGGGCTGTTGCGGGGCCTTGAGCATCTGCACATGCTCAAGGCCTTTTGGCTCTCACTCTCGCCGAGATTCTCATGGGTTGGGGGCTCGCAAATTGAGCCAATGCTTGGTTTGCGAGTTAAAGTTTGCTCGAGTGTTTTGCTTGTCTTGCAAAACACTCGCAAACCATGTTACTCACAAACCGAGGTTTGACTGTATATGGGTTTTGCTGGAACCTGCAGAGGTTGATTTATTGTCTCCAAAAGGACTTAATAGACATGGAGGGGCCAATATATGAGAGCTGACAATTAAGTTCATGAACTTGCCACCGTGTGCTTACAGACAGCTTAGTAAGGTTTCATAGCCTTATTATATCAATGTCTCACAGATGTGTTTGTGTTGACGTGTGGTAGTATCTTGCTGAGTGGCGTTCATTATTATTGTTGCATGTTTTGTGTGCCATCGCGAGAATGTTGGAGCTTGAATTAGAGCAATAAACAAACATTAAATTCTTTATCGTTCCTCCAGACTGGCACAGAAACTGATGGGTAATAGCTCACCACGACCAGCAGGTGAAGACAGACACAAGCTTTGGCTGTAGTATAAATGAGCTGTGCAGTCCCAAGTACAATCATTACATTACATTACATTAGTGATTTCTATTCCGCTTGTGCCTTGCGGTTCTAAGCGGATTACAAATTAGAAGACTGGACATTTCCAGTAGCATTGCAGTACATAGAATCAAGAATGTGTCAAGTTACAATTGTTAGTCTGGACATTTCCAGGAGAAATTGAAAGCAGATAGTAGATGATTCAGAGGTGTTGCTGTGGTGGTGGTGGTGGTGGTGGTCATGAGAGTATTTTCTAATACTATTGTGAGGTTATGATGATGGGAAGTGTTTTTTGAAGAGATGAGTTTTGATTTCTTTTCGGAATACTTTAATGTCTATTGATTTGGTCAGTAGATTTGAGATGGTAGTATCGATCTTTGCTGCCTGTGTCGCTAAAAGGCTGTCGTATAGTTTCTTTCGTCGTGTTCCTTTGAGAGGGGGGTAAATGAATAGGCTCTGAGTTCTCCTTAATCTGTGTGAGAGGTTACGGTGTAGTCTGTTGTTTATGTAGCTGGGTGCTGTTCCGTGTATTACTTTGTATAGTAGACAGTAGAATTTGAACTGGGATCTTGCTTTTATTGGTAGCCAGTGTGAGTCTAGGTATGCGTTGGTGATGTGGTCATATTTGCCGAGGAAGTAGATGAGTCTGAGGGCCGTGTTCTGAACAGTCTGTAGTTGTTTTATCATGTAGTTTCGGCATGATAGGTAGAGGCTGTTGCAATAATCTACAATACTTAGTACTAGGGATTGTACTAATATCTTGTATTGATCTTTGTTGAAGAATTTTCTTATTTTTCTTAGGTTACGCATTGTGAAGAAAGCTCTTTGGATGATTTTGTGGATTTGAGACTGCATTGTGCAGTTTCTGTCTAGTTGTATTCCCAGGATCTTGAGTGTACTTTGCATTGGGTACTTGATTGTATTTAATTCTAGTTCTGTGAGAGATGTTTTTTTTTCCTTCTCTAGTAGTAGGAATTTAGTTTTTTCCGAGTTCAGTTTTAGTTTATGACTTGACATCCATTTTTCTACCGTTTCCATTATTATTTTCAAGTGGTTTGTGGATAAGGGGTCTTGAATCAGTCTCCCCTTGTAAAACACTTAGAATTTTGGATATGCGTTTAATCAAATTTTAAATAAAACTTGAAACTTGAACTGTGAACTATAAGAGCAACATCACTCTGTTCTCAGACTTCAGCAGGTGGAGGTGGTAAGCCTGTGCTGTCTTTACCTAGGTTAGGGTAGGGGCTGTTGGATTTTGTTTGATTTTACCTTCTTGTCCCTGTTGTGGTGCTGGATTGAGCTTGGGGGACCCTTTCGAGGTCCAGTTGACCTTGGGGGGTGCCACACTCAATTGGTCAAGTTTCCCCTCCCCCATTCCCCCCTCCCCAAATTGTTTTCTTTAGAGGTGCCTCAGCTGAAAGCCTTGCCACCAACTACCAGCAAGGCCTATAGCTTAGAGAATCAGTGGGGTCTGTTCAAGTGTAACTTAGTTATATTGAAAAAAAATCCTGAGGCAGTGCCAGTCTGAAGGGAAGCCTTCAATTGAGTTTAATTGATTTTCATTGTTAACCGGCACTTTATTTCCCTTGTAGCGGTTTTCGCAATGAGCACTATTAAGAAGCCTAAAAAGTGCTCATTGTGTTCAAGGCGTGCAGTTGATGCAGCTGGCATGTGCACGAAGTGCATTTGCCATCACAAAGTGGAATCCTTATTGGCTTTGGGTGCCGGCGAGCAGGGTTCCCCTTCGTGCATATACCACTCATTGGCTGCAGGCAGTGGGGAAGCCCTGGCTTCCCTTATTGCCCACACAGGGATTTCCTCAGCCATTGCTGGTCAGGGAAAGGAGATTTCTCTTACCAACAATAGTGCTGGGGGACTCCCTTTTCACGGCTGCTGGCTTGCCTGCTTTAGCGGCTGGCTCTGTTCAGGCCTCTTTGCCGCTGCAGGCCTTGGGGGAGTTTATTTTGGTGGGTTTTTCACCTGTTTAGAGAGACAGGAATAGGTTTGTGCTGGGTCTCCTGCTTTGGCAGCAAGTCCTGCTTTGCTGCCAGATTTTGTTTTAGCCATGTACAAGGCTTACTTGCAGGTGGCTGGGGATCCTGTTACTTCCCCAGGGGTCTCTGGTTTTTCCAGGAGGCTTTTGCCTTTTGTATCCACACCTGTTTGGCCCCCCTCAGCGGCGTCTCCGGCCCAATCCCTCCCCCTGTCTTTGTCCAAGTGGCCGCAGGTCTCATGGGATAAGGATTTTCTGTTTGCAGGTGCGGATAACACAGACATATGTTTTTGAGAGACGCTGGCTGATGAGGATGCGTTGGTAGTGCTCATTTTTCAGCGGGAAGAGCTACAAGAGCTTATTCTTTGGATTTCGTCAGTATTGCGCTTTGAGGAAGACGCAAAGGAGTCCCTACGTGTGGTGGATCCCCTACTTTGGGGGATCCGTTTAGCCTCCCGTTCTTTTCCTGGTCATCAGGATATTCGGGATGTAGTGCAATAGAAAGGGCAGGAAGCACTTTTTGATTTTGGCGCGGCCCATGTCTCAGCTGTATCCCATTCCTGATGGGGATAGGGATACCTTGAAGTCTTCTATGGTTGATGCAGTGGTTTCGGCCATCGCACGTAGGCATACGGTGCCGGTTGAAGGCAGCTCAGCCTTGCTGGACTCTCAGGACCTTAGGTTGGAGTCTCTTCTTAAGCAAAGTTTTGACGTGGCCCGGGCTTGTTTCTGGTGGTTCTTGACTGGGAGTCTGATGACTGGTCCTTGGTGGATTAGAAGGTTGCTAAAATTGAGCCATGTATGATCTGCTGTGGTCTTCAGCCAAGTCCATGGCTCTCGGAGTGGCTTTTCGCTGTACCCTGTGACTCCGGGGTTGGTCAGCGGATGTGGCATCTAAGGCTAAGCTTAGTAAATTTCCCTTTCAAGGTTCTTTCTTGTTTGGCGGGGATTTGGACAAGCTGGTACAGGCCTTGACTGACTCTAAGGAGCCCTGTCCTCCTGAGGACTGTTCTCGGCCGTCTTTGCGGGGGTGACGTCACCTTGGGGCATTTGTGTGATTTTCGTTCATACCGGAAGACCCCTTGTTGGATCCCCAAGATCCTCTCAGGGGGGCGGATAACACGGACATGTGTTTTTCGGAGACACCGGCTGGCGAGGATGCGTCGGTGGTGCTCATTTTTCAGCAGGAAGAGCTACAAGAGCTTATTCTTTGGGTTTCGTCGGTTTTGTGCTTTGAGGAAGACGCAAAGGAGTCCCTGCGTGTGGTGTACCCCCTACTTTGGGGGATCCATTCAGCCTTCCGTTCTTTTCCTTTGAATAGTGGACTAGGCACTGGTGTCGGTGCATAGCTTCCCAAGGGGAGTACTTCGAAGGTGACCATAGTGATATTCAGCAGTGAGGTATGTAGCACTTTTTCTAGGATGAGTTCATGAACTTAATTATCAGAGCTCGTATTCAGAGCAGCTTATACAGTAGTATAAATGACATTTAAAAAAATTTGAGTCCTTTATATGCATAAAAGTTATGTATACTTGAGCCGGAAAAGCTAGAGATTTGTTACTCATTTGTATGTTTAGGCAACATCATTCTGTACCCCTATCTGTGCAACTCCTGAACATTGGTCCAGAAACAAGATGTTCTATTTAATATATGTATATAAAGTAATTGTGTTTTTACCTTTTTTTATGCATATTGTAGACCAGGGGATTTCACCCCAGTCCTCAAGACACACCTAGCCAGTCAGGTTTGCAAGATGCCCACAATGAATATACATGAGATTGAAGTTGTATGCAAATTTTTGTGGATATCCTGAAAACCTGACTCTCTAAGGACTGGGTTGAGAGCCCCTGTTGTAGATTAACCTAGAAAACACACTACTTTATCTGAAATGTTATGATTAAATGTTATTGGATTTCACTTGGGTGTTAACATATCACTAAATTGAATTCTTATTTATGGAGCAGGTCTCTCTTCTGCCTGGTTTATTATTTAGCTTGAGGCATATTTTTGTGATGTCTTTATGATTAATTTTGAGTTTGCTGGACTCAAGCTGCTAGTCTTATCCTTTCTCTTGTCTCATTTTTCTGCAGTTATGGAACTGTGTTCGATGTACAGTTTAAAAGAAGATGACATTGTAAATGAATGGATTGCATTCAGCACAACTAAAATGCTTTCCCTCACCGTGGACAATCTAAACCTGTTGGAACATGAAGTAATTATAATACGAGCAATATATATTTTTAATTTGCTCTGTACCTTTCCTATTCCCATTTTGCTTTGTAGTAGTTTTCATGGGCAGTCATCCACTATGACTGCCATGCTCTTGAAAGTAGAGTTTCTGCTGTTACCATCAAGGAAAGGGGATGGGGCTTGATATACCACCTTTCTGTGGTTATAATCAAAGCAATTTGCAAACTATGTACAGGTACTTATTTTGTATCTGAAGCAATAGAGGGTTACATGACTTGCCCAGAGTCACAAGGAGCTGCAGTGGAAAATGAACCCAGTTCCTCTGGTTCTCAGGCCACTCGACTAACCATTAGGCACCTATTTGCCGCATTGGTTGGTATACACTAGAAAGACAGTATATTAAATACAATTAATTATGCGAAAATGTTTAACAGACTTAAGACCTGCTATTTTGAATAGGCCTTTAATTTGGCCAGTTATTAAATGGTATAGGATTATCCAGTTGTCTGGGGACAGCAGTGGCTAACTTGTATTTTTAAACTTGGTATGAACGTGAGAGCTTTGCTATTTTGCTTTATGGTGGTTTCCTTTACTTTGTTATTTGTGGACCACTGTGACCTGTGTTTCAGAAATGGTGGTTTGGCAAGTGTGAACAAGGAGCACTGTGTTGGTATAGTTGCTTTATGACCCATTTTCTACCATCATAATTTCACCTTAAAGTAAATGAATAATAAACTCAGGGAATAATCACTGAGGTGGTGAGAGGCTGTGGTGTTAATGTTAATTTGAATGATACCTGGTTAATTTCATAGAGTGTTTTATAATTGACATACTGTGAAAACCATTGTTAATAAGTTCTTAGCATTACATTAAAAATTAATCTAAACTTTGCATTCATAAGGCTGCAGAAGATTTACTTGGGATGTCTTGCAAGTGTTTCTCTCTGGTTTATCTGTGGGCTTGACTTCTCTGTTCTAGATTCTTAGTAAGAAAGCTGTTAAGACTCACCAGACTTCAGTCAAGAAAACCCAGCACTTGGGAACTCTGGATTTCAGCACTCTTCAAGAACTGTATCCTTCAAAGCCCAGACACATACAAAGCGTACCCCCCAGTACCACAATCCCTGACAGGTGTTACCTGAAATCAAGGCTATTTTATTTTACTAGGTTTTTTTTAAGACATGAAAAAATCAAGTGTATCCCAGTGCATATTATCTTATACAGAGTTGCATTTGATTCTCAGTAGGCTCCTGTCACCTCATAGGTGTTCTTGTTATGCCAACATGGCATGAGCCATTTCTTCACCAGATCTTTTTATGTGCTATTTTTTAATTCTATATTACTGTGTGTACATAAAATTTTCTTGTGAATTTTTTATTTATAAATAAATTATTCTTATAAACTTTTTTTGTGAATAGATTTAAATGATAAACTTATCTTTTGTCAATACTGCTGTGGGAGCGCCTCCATCAACAAGATCATGTTTTTAAAATTTTTTCTTCTTCAGGGTCCAGGCTCCCAGCAATTATATTGCCAAGTTTAGTTGATACTGCGCTCCACAGAGATTCATCCTAGATCTCGAATGAATCTCTGTGGAGCGCAGTATCACAAGAAAAGTCTATGATACACATAGTAATATAAAAATAAAAAATAGCATATAAAAAGATCCAGTGAAGAAATGGCTCATGCTATGTTGGCATGACAAGAACACCTATGAGGTGACAGGAGCCTACCGAGGATCGAATGCAACTCTGTACAGTCAAACCTCGGTTTACGAGTGCTGCGGTTTGCGAGTGTTTTGCAAGATGAGCAAAACATTTGCAAGATGAGCAAAACATTTGCAAGATGAGCAAAACATTTGCAAAATCCGCACCTCGGAAACCGAGCTTGCCTCAATTTACGAGCCTCCTCCCTGCGATCCTGCATCCCCCCCACCCACTCGCGTCACCCCCCTCCCCCCTGCCACGGTCCACCACCATTATCATTACATTACATTACATTAGTGATTTCTATTCCGCCATTACCTTGCGGTTCAAGGCAGATTACTTCCAAACTAAAAACAAGAATTACATTTCAACTTTGAAATAATAGAATAAACGATGAGATAAAATTTTAAGGGATAATTATGGGGTTTAGATAATGTTTGGTAATTAGAAAAAAATTAGAGAGTACTAAGGGTTTATAGAGTGTTGGATGTTGGGTTAGGATTGGTTGTGCTGGATAGGTTTAACGTGTTTTTTGAAGAGTATGGTTTTAATTTCTTTCTTGAAGGTTTTGTAATCTGTGGATGACGATAACAGAGTGCTGAGTTGTTTGTCCAACTTAGCTGCTTTGGAGGCTATTAAGTCAGAGTTTTTTTCGTTTGACATTTTTGGATGGTGGGTAATAGAATAGTGAATGGGTTCTTCTGTGTCTGATTGAGGAGGATTGATTTAGTCTGTTATTCCAGTAAGTTGGGCTTTCTCCGTTGATAGCCTTGTAAAGTAAGCAGTAGAATTTGAAGTTCACTCTTGCTTCTATTGGAAGCCAATGCGAGTCATGGTTTGCCTCTGTGATATGGTCATATTTTTTTAGTGAATAGACAAGTCTCAGGGCTGTATTCTGCACCGTCTGCAATTGCTTCATCATGGTCGCGGGACATGGTAGGTATAGTATGTTGCAGTAGTCCAGCATCCCAAGGATTAGAGATTGTACCAATAGTAGTGCACTATATAAATTGCTGTTTTTGAAAAGGATTATTAAATGCCACTTGTAATACTAAATAAAATATAGATATTCCATGCTTGTTAGTGCTGTTAGTATAACCTTTGACACTAATTCCTGCTATGTATAGTAAATCTAAGAAAATTTTAATTAATAACAGAAATACATAGGATATTTCTTTATGTACAGAATTGGGACTAATAAGGGAAAAGGAATGGGATTTGATATATCGCCTTTCTGTGGTTACAATCAAAGTGGTTTACAGATTGTACAGTATACAGGTACTTAATTTGTACCTGAAGCAATGGAGTGTTAACTGACTTGCCCAGAGTCACAAGGAGCTGCAACGAGAATCGAACCCAGTTCCCCAAGTTCTCAGGCTGCTGCATTAACCACTAGGCTGCTCCTCCTTTACAAGATACATTTACCGTATTTGCCAGCGTATAAGACGACTGGGCGTATAAGACGACCCCCCAACTTTTACAGTTAAAATATAGAGTTTGTTATATACTCGCCGTATAAGACTACCCCTTCTTCCGATTCGCGACCCCCCCCCCCAAGCCGGCAAAAACAGCTTTGCACCGCAGGCCCAGCCGCCCAAGACGAGTCGGAGGCCCCTACCCGCCGCATCCTGCACGTGGGCAGACTCAGCACAAACGCTGCTGATGGCCCCAATCGACACGCTGACCTCCCCGCGCACGCTGACCATCTTCTCTCTGCCTGCACTTTACCTGCGGCCCTCTTCGGCGACTCAGCAGGGGCAGCGATCAAGACAGGCTGCAAACGTCGGGACATTCCCTCTCTGAGTCCCGCCTATTTTGTTTCAACTTCCTGTTTCCGCATAGGCGAGACTCACAGAGGGAATGATCGCCCGAGGCTGGGAGGAACAGAAGATTTCTGCAAACACCATCGGGGCAGAAAATTTAACGGGTCCATCTCGCCGGTCCTGTGCGGACCGGCAGGAATTTTCTGCGGACCGGCGGTTGAAGAACTGTGATGTAAACAGTACCCGGCGTATAAGATGACCCCCGACTTTGGGGAGGATTTTAAGGTACTGAAAAGTCGTCTTATACGCCGGCAAATACGGTATTTGAAGTGTGAATTTAGAACCTGAACAAAAAATGCTGTCAATTAAAAACACGTAATACACTGTTATACATTTTAATATTTTTATTAAACCTTTAAAAAATTGTATTTATAAGAAATTCAAAACAGCAAATCAAAATGAACAATTTATACCGAAAAACTAGTATTCAAGGAGAAAAATTAAAATATGATCTTTTATAAGTTACAGGGTAATCTAGATTTTCTTGATAACTATCAAATATTTTGCATTTTTGTAATATATCTACAAGTAGCTCAAGACCACAAATTGAGGAATTGTAATAACTTGGGAGAAATTTTTAAATAAATCTTTGAAGAATTTGTCCTTGGAAAAAGAATTGCCTCCTTCATAGATGCCCTCAAATCTGATCTAATTATTATTAGAGAACAATCTCTGAACACTTACTTGGGTCAGTGGTAAATCAGTAACCACCAAAGCGGCATCTCTAATAATTTCAGGATATAATGGAATAGCTTTTTTGCAGTTAGTTTTAATGACTGGTCAAAATTTTCCAAGTGCAAGTGAGCTATTATCTTTCAAAGTCAATCTCATCCTCATTTGATAAGTAGGTACTGTCCCAATGTATGGCTTGATCAGTAATTATTGAACAATATATTTGTTATAAAGTATCCACTGAAAGATACCACACTAGAGGCTATTGAAGGATCAAATATAAGTTGGAAAAAAAGCCTCAAACTTCCATAGCAGCAGCACAAAACTCATAGCTGCCATCAGTCATATTATCGGCGTAAAAAACTCCACCAACAACCCGCACAATATCTCAGAAGTGAAAGTAAACTATTCAGGTGCACAACATAGGACTTATCTGTTGGTAGGGGGTTTCAGTCATCATCTATCCTTTTGTCACTGATTTTTGTGACCTTCTTTGCATCCAGCTGCTGTGCTGGCCCATACATCATGTGACAGTGCCAAGGTCTTGAGGACCAGATTAGTGTAACTCAGCACTCTCACTCTGATGATATTATTATTTTTGTTGAAGAAAGGTGCATTATATGAACCAAATTGGGCATATTCTTTAAATTATTTAAGGGATTTTAACAACATGATTTTGAATAAAGTATATTTCATATTAGGTAGGATGGAGGTTGAAAGCATATGATTACACCTGATGAGGATCGGTGAAGTAGGTACTGCAATAGCAGGAGCTATAAGAGGCCCCATGATCCCTTTCCAATCAAAAGTCTGATGCTTCCACCTTGTTTTTGATGTTTACAAAAAGTTGTAATGAACTCTAGGAAGAATTTTGGAAGTTTTTTCTTAAGACGGGTATCGTAACAAGTTTACACGAAATATGTTAACTTCCATTTTTTGAATGAAATAGTGGTTAGTATCCAAATCATAATCAGTTTCTGATACTTCACATTGATATAAATGCAGAACTGATACTATCTATGCTGTCTCTATAATCTAGCTCATTTCATATGGTAATTGTTATCAACATTTGTTGAGCTTAAGAATTTCCTATCTCTACAATTTTTGATGATATAATTGATGGCAGCTATGAGTTTTGTGCTATGTGCTGCTGCTATGGGAGTTTGAGGCTTTGAGCTGCGGCGACACCTCACGGGGCGGGAAGGGAAGCACTGAAAAATCACTCCAGCCGCTACATTCTTCGCAGTCCTGACTCCAAAACTGCCGATTCCAGCAGCGTGTGCAGCACTCTACACACGCTGCTTCGGGGCCTTCTACTGCCCTGTTTTGCTCTGCTGCGTCTCTGATTATGTCATCAGGGACGTGCCAGAGTAAATCAGGGCAGTAGAAGGCCCCGAAGCAGCGTGTGTAGAGTGCTGCACACGCTGCTGGAATCAGCAGGTTTGTTGGGACCACGGGAAGGGAAGGGGGGGTAAGGGAAATGCTACTGCTGCACAGGGAAGTGGTGTGGGGGGAGGGAATGCTGCTGCTGCTGCTGCACAGGGAAGTGGGGGGGATCGAAATGCTGCTGTACAGGGAAGTAGGGTGGGGGGAAATGCTGCTGCACAGGGACATGGAGGGGGAGGGAATGCTGCTGTAGCTGCTGCACAGGGAAGTGGGGGGGAAAGAAAGACAGACAGCTAGCACCCGTTAATGTAACGGGCTAAAATACTAGTTGTTGTATAAAGGGCTAATATCGGTACGTTCTGGACAATGTTGCTGCTCTACCTATACACCAACATAGAAACATGATGGCAAATGAAGGCCAAATGGCCTATCCAGCTAGTTTTGAGGCAATCTTAAAGGGTTCACGGAAGTTTCGCCCCCCACATTTCGCCCCCAGCAATTCGCCCCTCACATTTCGCCCCCGCACATTTCGCCCCCCGGATGTTTCGCCCCCACACATTTCGCCCCCCGGATGTTTCGCCCCCACACATTTCGCCCCCACACATTTCGCCCCCACATTTCGCCCCCCCACATTTCGCCCCCACATTTCGCCCCCACACATTTCGCCCCCGTCTCGGAGCGCAAATCCTTACCTCGGAGCGCAAATCAGTCCAGCTACTGTTGTGAGCGCGAGAGAAGCCAAGGGGGATCGAGGCTTCTGGAGAGATGCAATCAACTGCAGCATTAGACACCCTCCTGCTAGCGATCGGCGGAGTGTCGAGAGTGTCCTCTGGCAGGAGGGGTTGGGCACCCTCCTGCATGTGATCGGGGGGGGGGGGTTGGTCGGCCTTCCAGCAGGAGGAATTGACAGACAGCGGCGATTGGGGGAGGCGTCCTCCGGCAGGAGAGGGTGGGCATCCTCCTGCCGGTGATTGGGGGGTTGGTCGGCCTTTGGCAGGAGGGGTTGGGCACCCTCCTGCTAGCGATCGGCGGAGTGTCGAGAGTGTCCTCTGGCAGGAGGGGTTGGGCACCCTCCTGCATGTGATCGGGGGGGGGTTGGTCGGCCTTCCAGCAGGAGGAATTGACAGACAGCGGCGATTGGGGGGAGGCGTCCTCCGGCAGGAGAGGGTGGGCATCCTCCTGCCGGTGATTGGGGGGTTGGTCGGCCTTTGGCAGGAGGGGTTGGGCACCCTCCTGCTAGCGATCGGCGGAGTGTCGAGAGTGTCCTCTGGCAGGAGGGGTTGGGCACCCTCCTGCATGTGATCGGGGGGGGGTTGGTCGGCCTTCCAGCAGGAGGAATTGACAGACAGCGGCGATTGGGGGAGGCGTCCTCCGGCAGGAGAGGGTGGGCATCCTCCTGCCGGTGATTGGGGGGTTGGTCGGCCTTTGGCAGGAGGGGTTGGGCACCCTCCTGCTAGCGATCGGCGGAGTGTCGAGAGTGTCCTCTGGCAGGAGGGGTTGGGCACCCTCCTGCATGTGATCGGGGGGGGGGGGGTTGGTCGGCCTTCCAGCAGGAGGAATTGACAGACAGCGGCGATTGGGGGAGGCGTCCTCCGGCAGGAGAGGGTGGGCATCCTCCTGCCGGTGATTGGGGGGTTGGTCGGCCTTTGGCAGGAGGGGTTGGGCACCCTCCTGCATGTGATCAGGGGGGGTTGGTCGGCCTTCCAGCAGGAGGAATTGACAGACAGTGCACGCTACCTCGGCCTGCCCCGGAACTCTTCCTGCAGCCACCACCCGCCTAGGCAGGAACATGAAGTTGCTGTTGCAGGAAGAGTTCCGGGGCAGGCCGAGGTTAGAAGTCTCCTCCGATGGATACAGCGCCGTGGCTGCCATAACATTTAAAATAATAGTGATCGGGGGGGGGGGGGGGAGAGAGCAGGTGTGGGGAAGTCCGGAGCTGCAGGGCCGGTGTTAGAGGGAGTAAGAGCTGATGGTGCCACAGGGTCCCGCGTTGGGGGGGGGGACGCTGTCTCGCTTTGGCCAAGCCTCGATCCCCCTTGGCTTCTCTCGCGCTCACAACAGTAGCTGGACTGATTTGCGCTCCGAGGTAAGGATTTGCGCTCCGAGACGGGGGCGAAATGTGTGGGGGCGAAATGTGGGGGCGAAATGTGTGGGGGCGAAATGTGTGGGGGCGAAACATCCGGGGGGCGAAATGTGTGGGGGCGAAATGTGTCTGGGGGCGAAATGTGGGGGGCGAAATGTGAGGGGCGAATTGCTGGGGGCGAAATGTGGGGGGCGAACCTTCCGGATCCCATCTTAAAGTGCCTCTAAAATGATAGTTATCAGAATATTACTTTTTGAATATCCAGCCCTAAATTTTCAAAATGTGTTTTCTGTACCAGCCCTTTTTTAGCACAGCTAATACAATTAAATGTGTATTTAGCATACTGAATGTTACCATTTTTTCCATAACTAATTCCTTAAGCATTGATGCAGAAGTAGAAGAGGAGACCCTCTTGGATTCTTATACACCACCTGCAAAAGTATGTTGTAGTGTGAATTAGCATGTATAGAGTGACAGCATGGAAGCCTTGTGATAAGAGGCTCCTGGCAGAAGAGAAGTATCTTTGCTGCTGTTTTTCTGATATGCTTCCTGGAAAATTTTAGGCCCCTAAGAATTGACTTCTGTTTATAAAAAAATTTTTAAAGTTGAATTACGAGAGAAAATGAATATATCTACTACAGAGATAATGCCATTTGATGTTCGTATGGAATCTCATTTAGATTCATTATATTGTATAATATTATATTGCCCACCTAGTAAATGGAGTGAGATTAACACTGATGTTTCTGATTTTTCAGCACATAATTCGCTTAATTCTGGTCATACTTTATTGTTAGGAGATATTAATTTACATCTTGAAAACAAATGATCCGAATGTAAAAGACCTTTCAGCTTTTTTAGACTCTATAGAATTACAGCAATCTGCTACTACCGTAACATATGAAAAAGGTCATTATTTAGATTTGTTCTCTTTCACTAATCACTTTTTAGGTTGTTTTTTTTTCTTCTAATGGTTGGGATAAGGTCAATGGTCAGATAATTATTTATATGTTAAATTTGATAACTAACTGGAAAGAAAGGGGTTTAACCTACAGTAAAAAAGTGAAACAAGAAGGGTGGTCAAGAGGCAAAATAGATCAAATTTTATTCTGGCAGAAAAGTTATGGATTTTTATAAAGTTGAAAATTCAAGTGCTCATATACCGTATTTTTTGCTCCATAAGATGTACTTTTTTTTCCACCCAACAGTGAGTGGAAATGTCGGTGCGTCTTATGCAGCGAAGATACAAATGGCTGCTGTCAGCACTTCTCCCTTCCCCTCCTCCTCCCGTCAAAGTCCGGTACCTGAGCTCGCCTAACACCAAATCCCGCAGCCTTCCTTCTTCGGTCCCCCGACCACATCTAACACAACTTCTCTCCCTTGCAAACATTCCACATATTCCGGAAACAGGAAGAGGAAGAGGAAGAGGAAACAGGAAGAGGGTGGGACTTGTTGCAGTCGATCTCCACTCTCCATTGGGAAACCAGAGCTGGGGGACTGGAGCAGTTTCTATGGCACTCATGTACAAGTGTAAGAGCCTCTCTGTGAGCTCCTATGTACCCAGGGTCTGCCTCCTATTCCCTTCATTAAGAAATTCAGCGCAGCCGCATTTGCTGTCTGCCTAGGCTCATACAGCTAATGCGCTCGCTGACACGTGCAAGGGCCGGCAGCATCAAATTCAGGGGATACCTGATCTACTAGGCATGCATGTGGTGACCTGCTAGGTAAGGAGCAAATTACCTTTTCCAATTCAGCCAGCATGTCATTTACCAGTATATTAATGGTGCAGAGCCTCCCAGTATCTGGAACTTATTGTATTTCTCCTTCAGTCAGATGTGGTGGTGGTGGGGATGTTGGTTTAGCTTTGGTTTGGGGAACTGGTAGCATTTATGGGTTGTTGTGTTTTTTTATCTGATTTCTGAAACCTATCAGAACACAGGGTCTCGGAGATAAGTTGGATCGCTTGATAGTTATTTGGAGGGATGGGGAGAGGGGGTTATCGCAACATACCTGCCTAATTTTCAAGATCCTACATGACATTCTTCCTCCCCTAATCCCATTATCCTGGAATTCTTTGAGACCTGACACTACCAAATCCGCCCACATACTCAAACTATCTTTCCCCTCATTAAAAGACGTCATGTATGCAGGTAAATTAGGGAAATCCCTTTTCTTCAAATTCACTGAGCTTTGGAATAACCTCCCTGCCCCTCTGCAAAACCTAGGCTCATTCCAATTATTCCGAAAGCATCTGAAAACCTGGCTTTTCTCCAAAACGTAAAGCTATCTATTTAAAATGTAAAGCTAGCTATCCTCTTCATAACCTCTAATTTCCTATTATGTTCTTCTCTCATTTATTGAATTACCTGTAAACCATGCCGAGCTCTATCTTTATGGAGATGATGTGGTATACAAACTTAAGGTTTAGTTTAGTTTAGTACTGGTATAGAGTTATAGGTTTTCTATATTATTATGGAAATATTGGTGATGGAGATGTTGATCTTTGTGTGTTGTATTATCTTTACTGAGATATTTATGCAATTTTGCTGAATTCACTGCTTTGGCCTTTGATGTGCTATGGCAACAATAAAAATTGTTTATACATAATGGTGCAGAGCCTGGCAGGGAGGGGGACAGGGTGCAGAGCCTGGCAAGGAATGTGGGGTTGGGTGCAGAGCCTGGCAGGGAATGAGGGGGGCTGGGTTCAGAGCCTGGTATATATTAGTACACAATTTGGTTCAGAATGTTTTTTTTCTTGTTTTCCTCCTCTAAATCTAGGGTGCGTTTTATGGTCAGGTGCGTCTCATGGAGCGAAAAATATGGTAATTAGAACATGAAATTCAATGTTGTACATCTGTTTTAGATGAAATAGTTCCTTTATGGTCAGGTTTTAGAAGAAAAATCTGTTCTGGTTTTCAGAAGATTTAATTATATTAAAAAGAGAATGTAGGAAATTGGAAAAATATTGGAAGAAAGTAGGTACTGAAGAAAACAAGGATTAATTGGAGAATTATGATTCAAAAGTATAAAGCTTAATTAACAGAATATTATTCCAACCTTATAGGGGTGGAGCATATAGATAATAAGAAATTGTTTTCAATCGTTAATTTCTTAAGAAAAGCTGATGATATTACATCGGTTGATAAATCAAATATTCCATTGTCAAATGAGTTAGCTAATTATTTTAAATCAAATGTAGAAACCCTGAGAACAGAAATTTTATTAAAATCACAATAATTTTTAATGAATGAAGATATAAAGGAGTCATTAATTCCAGTGAATACAGTTTGGGACTCTCTTGAGAAACCAGTGTCCCAAGAGGTAGAAAAATTGTTTAAGAAATATATTAAGGGAAAGGGATTGGGACTTGTATACCACCTTTTTGTAGTTTTACAACCATATTCAAAGTGGTTTACATATAGGTACTTCAAGTATTTCCCCCGCGGGCTCACAATCTATCTAATGTACTTGGGGCAGTGGAGGATTAAGTAACTTGCCCAGGGTCATAAGTCTTATTGTATGTTAGATTCTTGCCCTAATCAGCCGATTGCCCGTTCAGGGACAGTTGCTTTTCGGCCAGTGTGCAGGATCACAGGCCTAAGTCGCTGCTGTGAATAGATCCCATTCTTCCATGGGTTCGGGATGTCCTAATTTTCATCCTTTCAGGCATGCTTATCCGTACTTGGACCTTTCCGAGGGCCAGTGGTCATCTTCATCTGCCAGACCACGGTTCTGCGGTTCTCGACATCAGTCATCCAGGGAGAGTTGTCCGGCGGCTCCTGCAAAGAAGCAATTCTGATGCCATCAGAGGGTGGTTGTCGGTTTATCTGGCATTCGGAATGGCAGGTCATTACCTCCAACTGCTGGGTCTTTGAGGTTCTCAGGGATGGCTACAAACTGGAATTTCTCTGTCCTCTGACCAAGCATTTTTGGGATTCCCCAGTGGGCTGCCCCAAGCATGCGGTTCAGGCACAGTCCACAGATTACATTACATTAGTGACTTATATTCCGCCTGTACCTTGCAGTTCTAGGCGGATTACAAAAGAGCTTACTGGACATTTCCAGGAAAGTTACAATTTTGGGTAACAAATGAGATGAGGTAGCTGGATATTTCCAGGAGATATTGCAAATTAGTTAACAAGTAAGACAACTGGATATTTCTAGGCAATATTACAAATAAAATAACAAAAGAGCTAACTGGACATTTCCAGGAAAGTTACAATTTTGGGTTACAAATGAGATGAGGTAGCTGGATATTTCCAGGAGATATTGCAAATTAGATAACAAGACAACTGGACATTACTCAATATTGCGGCCATCATATTTAATAAAATGCTAGCTGCGCATGCGCACTCTCGCTGCGTGTTCCCTGATCTGTCGTGCTAGGCGAGAGTGCGCATGCCCGCTTAGTACGTCACCACAGCCTCCCTGCTCTCCATCTCGCGCCGCTGCAATAACGGCCCCACACTTGAGACTCGCCTTTGTTCCGAAGCCGGCAAAGAAGGCTCTCCCCAATCTGAAAAGCTACCCGGACTCTATGTCATCGAGGCTCCTAGCCGGAGCGGGATCGGACATCCTTCCACAGGGCAGCAACTGACGTCAGGGGCCGAGGGGCACTCCTCGCTTACTTTTTGCCCCTCTCCAACTACCGGCTTTCTACCCCACCCCCTTCCCAATACCACACCTTCTATGTGACCTCTGCTCCCCCCCACGCCCTACCTCCCCCTTCCCTTCCCATGCGCTCTCTACCTCCGACTCCCTATCCCCGGGCTCCACATTGACGGCTCGCGCCAGGCTCCCACGCAAACCGACGCCGGCTCTCCCGTTCGGAGCTTTCTCTTCCCCCCCATTCCGCCCTTATGACTTCCGCGTTTCCCGCTGCACCCCCCACAAGGAGGACTGAGCGCGGGTGTGGGGGGTGGGGAGCGGTACCACCGGCTTCCGGGCAGGATATTTCAGAGGAAAAGTCCCAAACTTGACGACTGTGGGTTAGGGAGAGGAAGAAGGAGGTAGAGAGAGATGCCAGATCTGCAAGGTAGAAGGAAGGGAATAGGTGAAGGGAAGAAAATAGAGAGACTAGATTGGACAGACAGGGGAGGGCTGCAGGGAATGAGAAATCAAGTTTCAAGTATTTACAATGCATCCATCACATAAAGATGTACCATTCAGTGTCCCAGTGCTCCAGAGCAGGGGGGAAAAGGAAGGGAGGCCTACTGAAGGACAGGGTAGGTAAAAGGAAGGGAGAATGGACAGGGGGAGCAGGCAAGGGGTGGTGGTGGACAGCCAAGGAAAAATAAAGACAGAAAGCGCAAAGGAGAGACAGAGAGAGAGAAAGAATTAAAGACATACACACACACACACACACACACATATATTCTAGCACTCGTTAATGTAACGGGCTATAAGACTAGTTACTCAATATTATTGAATATTGCGGCCATAGAACCCATTCCAGAGCGAGACTCAGGCTCTGGGAGATACTCAGTATACTTCTTCATTCCAAAGAAAGGCTGTGATGATTGGAGACCATTCTGAACCTCAAGGTGGTCAATGCGGCGCTGAAAGTGCCTCACTTTCGCATGGAGATGATGCGCTCAGTGATAGTTGGAGACGCAGGGGAAGTTTCTAGCCTCCCCGGATTTGATGAAGGCGTATCTCCACATTCTCTTTTTTCTAGACTACCAGAAGTATCTGAGGTTCCAAGTTTTATTAAAATTTGTTATCCCGCTTATCAAATTTCTAAGCGGCTTACAGTAATAAAATTCTAAAAAGTGAGTGATATACAAACATTAGTAATTAATAGGACAATATGAATTTTCATTTGGACATTACAGACTGACTATGGTTACAAGAAGTAAAAGGGGAAGAAATACAATTTTAGATAGGATAGGAAGACGTAGAAGGTAAGCATATGTAGTAAAGAGAGATTACATGTTTGGTAAAAAAAATAGATTGGATTGTCTTAAATTATGTTTAAATGATTTTTATTATTCCAGCAGTAAGAAGCAAATACAAACAGTAGTACCATTCAGGAAATAACATTTTCAACAATGTAATCAGTTCCCCTCCCATCCCCCCTCCCCTCCCCTCCCCAAGAATCCATGGCCAGTCCAACAGCTGAGAGTGGGAATAAAATCTTAAAGATTCAAAAGTCTACTGCGAGCATGCGGTGTGAGGTCCTGCCAGAAGTGCTCC
Source organism: Geotrypetes seraphini (assembly GCF_902459505.1). Lineage (NCBI taxonomy): Eukaryota > Metazoa > Chordata > Amphibia > Gymnophiona > Dermophiidae > Geotrypetes > Geotrypetes seraphini. Next base: position 67,556,109 of record NC_047091.1, on the reverse strand, counting down.
CACACCTGACAAAATTTGCGACCCGTACCAAGAGCCAAGTCTCCCACTATGCGTCTCTCCAGTGTTGCATGCACTATCATTAGGGATCTCCATTGTGCATATGACGGGGGATCATGGGAGAGCCAGTTGATGAGGATGGCTTTTTTTCCATCAAAAGGGCTCGGGAGATAAATGCTGACATTCCCCTGGGTTTGGGCGAGGCTATATTATAAAATCCAAATAACGCCCTCGGTTGCGGAAGCCATCGCCTTCCCCAAAGCGATGTGGTATATAGGCCAAGATGTCTCCAAAACTGTTGGATTGCGGGGCAGGCCCAAAATATGTGACTCAAAGATGCGTGAGCCTGATTGCATTTTGGGCAAGAATGCGACGCAGTAATCCCCATCCGGGCTGCACGTTCTGGTGGAATGTAAAGTCTAAGAACAATTTTCAATTGCATTTCCCAGTGAGTAATATTGGGTGACACCTTCTGAATGTTCTTCAGGACCCGTTGTAATTATTGAGCAGTCAACTGGCAATGCAAGTCCTCAGCCCACGCTGTCGCTAATATATCCAGATTTGTACTTGGTTGGCAATCCCGGATTCCCACAATATGAAATCGTAGAGGAATCCTCTGTTGGGCTGAAAGGCTGAAGAGTTCCAAAAGCGCCTCCCTGCAGACTTCAGTAAGGGCAGCCACTGGGAGGGACTGAACATAGTGACGGATCTGGTAATAGGCGAAGAAATCATTAGCCTGTAGGTCAAAAGTTCGTTGCAGCTCGGCAAATGTGACCAGGCTCTCCTCCTCCGAAAACAGGTGAAAAAGATATTGTAGACCTTGCCTAAGAAAGGTGGCATTTTGCATGCCCGGCTGGAAAGCTCCGTTACCCTGTATAGGCAAATATAAAGACACCCTAGAAGACAATTTGGCTGTTTAACAGACCCATCTTCATGTCCTTTTGGCTGGCGTAAAAATGGGGTAGTGAGACACCAAAGGACGCATCCTCGGATCTGCCACATGTAGAAAATAGCTCACATGGAACGGAGCCAGCAAAGATAACTCCAGTGGTGTAGCAGAAAAATCAGATGTTCCTCTAAACCAGTGGTTCTTAACCTTGTTGGAGGTACTGAACCCCACCAGTTTCATATGCGTGTTCACCGAACCCTTCTTTATTGGAAAAATAAAATATGATTTTTACAAATTCAAAACATAGGTATACAGTGAGGGAAAAAATAATATCAATTTTGAAAACAAAAGAGGTTCTCCTATATTTTGAATAATAATAACATAATAATGAAATTTACTGCAAATCAGTGTGACTTCTGCTGTTGATTGATAGATCAAGAAACCGAGTACACGATCAGTCTTGATCAAAATCACTGAATAACTGATAGATGATTGAACGTGACTGAAGCGCTATATGAGTCGGAGGTGTGTTTTGACCTCCGCCGAACCCGCGAGACTGACTCACCAAACCCCTGGGGTTCGGTCGAACCTAGGTTAAGAACCACTGCTCTAAACCAATCATTAATATATCTCATCTGACAAGCCATAGCGTACCAACGTACATTTAATAAACCATAGTCCCCCCTATCCCTGGGCAGACACATCCGTTGCAAGGGCATACGTGTCGCTTACCACCCCATAGAAAACGCTGTAGCTCTTTCGTTAAACGAATGTTATGGGCATGGGACAGCAGCAGAGGTAAAACCTGAAAGCGATATAACCATTTGGGAAAGAGCACCATATTAAAAAGGGCTACCCGGCCCGCCACCGATAAGGGAAAAGTGGACCAATTCTGTAGATGTTGTGAGGTGTCTTGAAGCAATGGGGTGATATTGCTGGTGTACAGGGTCGTAAGGTCTCGGGGGATCTGTACCCCCAAATAGCAAATTGAAGTCTGAGCCCATGTAAATGGGAAGTGACCGCTCCAGGTCTGTTGTAGTGTCAGGGGGCTAGCTAGGGCCATAGATTTCTGGTAGTTCAACGTAAATCCCGAATAAAATTTGAATTCGTCAAGCGCTTGCAATAAATATCGAACAGAGTGAGCGGGGTCAGTTAGTAAAAATAATAGGTCATCTGCAAAGGCCAACACTTTAAGTGAATGAGTCCCAAAGTCCACACCCACTATGTCGGGGTCCTGAGACACTGTGCGAAAAAAGGGTTCGAGGTACAATAGAAATAAGAGGGGTGATGGGGGACAGCCCTGTTGAGTTCCCCTCTCAATAGGTATTGGGTCAGTAATAATGTCATTGACAAGTAGTCTTGCTGTTGGAGTGGAATATAAAGTGCGTAATGCCGAGGCGAACCAGCCAGATATCCCCATACAATTTAACACTTCAAAGAGGTACGTTCAATTGACCTGGTCGAATGCCTGTGCCGCATCCAAACTGAGTAGAAGCATAGGAGTGTGATGGAATTGCGTGTGCGCTAAGGCTATCAATGCTTTACGTACGTTGTGTACTGCTTGTCTACCCTGTACAAAGCCGACTTGTGTGGATGCAATCACACAAGGGGAGAAGGGTCGCTAATCTATCAGCTAAGATTTTGGGCAGAATTTTGATGTCTACATTCAGCAAAGAAATTGGGCGATAGGACTCGGGAGCAGAACTGTTTTTGCCAGGCTTCAATATCAACATGATTAAAGCCTCATTCGCTTCTCCAGGGAAATGTTCATCCTGGATTACCTGGGAGTAATAGTCCCTCAAAAAAGGACTAAGCTGCCCTGAGAGCAGTTTATAAAATTCTGCCGTAAAGCCATCCGGCCCTGGAGCCGAAAAGTTTCGTTGATTGTGGATAGCTTTATGTAGTTCTTTAGGGGTGATGGGTGCATTAAGAAACCTAAAATCCGAGTCAGAGAGCGGCTGTAAACCGGAATCCGTGAAATAGTCCTTAATAAGGGGTTCAGCTCCCGAGTCCCGGCGCCCATATATCTTCCCGAAGTGGGACTGAAAAAGTTGTGCAATGTGTTCAGTAATGTGGTGAAATTGGCCCGTACTATCCCTCAATCCCAGAACATAACGGTGACCCCGCACCTGGGAAGTCAAGCGGGCTAATAACTTCCCTGCCCGATTTCCATAGTGATGGTAGTGAAATTTTTGATACAAGAGCATTTTCACCGTGCGCTCATGTATATAGGAGTTGAGGGTCGTTTCCACGGAAGCTAAGTGTTCCCTAGCGTGGTGGGTCGGGAACAGGGTATACTGACGCTTAGCGCTTGCTAGTTCTTTTTCCAACCGCAGTATTCCCCGGGACAAACGGCGATTACGCGCTATTACATAAGCTATACAATCTCCTCTGAGCACCACCTTAGCCGTGCTCCAAAACAGTGTCGGATCATTGCTATGCTGACCATTAAAGTCTAGGAATTCACCCCATTTAGTCGTTAGGTATGTTTTGAAATGGTCATCAGAAAATAGATAACTAGGAAAGCACCAACGTACCGCGTAAACCGAAGCCCACATTCACATCTAGCCAGATCATCGCGTGATCTGAAATCACTGCCGGGCCTATTACCGCTGCATCCACATTTAGAAATGCTCTGCGCGTGGTAAGGATGTAATCTATCCTAGATTGTGTGTTATGTGCTCTGGAGCGGTGTCGGTAATCCCGTTCAGTGGTATGGAGAATTCTCCAAGGGTCCACCAGATCTAAAGTGGCGCAAAGATAGGGCAGGCCTCTGGTATGAGATATACTCGCACCAGGTCCCGGCTGAGAACGATCACAAGTCGGGTCAAACACCTGATTGAAATCCCCTGCAATGTATACTGGATCAGTAACCCGCCCAAGAAGCATGGCAGTTAGACCCTCAAAGAAGGAATGGTCATAGGTATTAGGTGCATATACATTCATCAAGTAAAAGGAATATGTGCCTACTGACAACTGCAGCAAGAGGTAGCGGCCCTGTGGGTCCGAGGCTACTACTTTCGCAGTGTAAGACAATGTCTTACTAATCAGTATCGCCACCCCTGCCCGCTTATGAGTTGAAGATGCTGCATGCACTGCGGCTACCCAGGACCTCCTCAATTTCTGATGTTCCAAGTCTGTAAGTCGGGTTTCTTGCAGACAGGCTATGTCGACCTTATGTCGTTTGAGCTATGTTAAAATTTTTGTTCGTTTTATGGGAGAGGTAATGCCCGAAACATTCTAGGATACTATTCTCAAAGTGTTAGCCAGCAGGTATAAAAGGGGCTAGTACAAACATATAAAATGCTAAGTGCGGAAAAAATCCACCCCGGGTTCCCAGCCATACCCAGGGCAGCCACATGACGCTCAGGACCTGCCTGAGCAACACTAGTAAATGTCAGGTGCAGGAGTCTCGCAGCAGGGTCTGATCCCACCCTTCCCAATAATTGAAAGAATACCAGCAGCAACCACGTAGGCCAAGGACTCCCCCCCCCTGGAACCCCAACCCCCCCCTCCCTTCCCAACCTTCTCCCCAATTGCATGGTTGTGGTCACAGCCTCAGGTTCCCCCTAGGCGGTCCCAAAGGTGTGAAAGATCACAAAACAATGCCACTCCGGGCCCCGAGTTCCCATACAGTAAATACAATAGTCATAAGAGCAGTCTGCAGAGCAAATGAACGTTAGGATGAGCTCAAATATACAGTATATCAATTTCTGAACTAGAACAGGAAAAAACACAAAATTGTAAACAAACTTAAACCAGAATTGCAAGTAACAGCCATATTATCAGAGATCCAGGCTTCCCCCAAACCAGGAGAGCCTGGTGCATCCACAATGCCACAGGCACACAGGAGCATGTAACAAACAAGGAAGCACACCATGTGCTCTTTCATGTAAGGTCCGACTGGGGCAACACCTGAATGTTCACATAAAGGGCTGCCTCAGCCGCAGCCTCAAATACCTGCCAGCGTCCCTGATGGTAAATTTTCAAAGTGGCTGGATATAAAAAGAGAAAGCGTTTTTTTTTTTTCAGCCAAAGAGGAGCAAAGTGGGTAGAATTGCTTCCTGCGCTCCGTTAGGGCCACAGAGTAGTCCTGGAAAATGCGCACCTCAGACTCCTCAAATGCTAAAGTCTCCCGAAGTTGTTTATATTTGCGCAAGATTTCCACTTTATGGTTATAGTTTAAAAGTTTGGCTATTACCATGCGAGGCCTCGCCTCTCTTGCTTGTTCTCGGCCTAGCCGGTGTGCTCTCTCCAGTCGAATAGGCCCCAGGCCCTCCTTCAAGGGAAAGGAACTGGTCAGCCAGGCCTCCAGCACCTGCAGGAGCTTAGGACCGGGTACTGTTTCCGGAATCCCCAAAAAACGTAAGTTAGATCTTCTGGATCTATTTTCAAGATCATCCAGTCTTTCTGCTTGTTTTTGAGTCAGAGCCTGCAGTTCCTGTAACATGGTGTCATGTGCCTGCTGTGTATCCTCGACGCTGGAAACCTGAGTCTCCAGCGCTGCGGTGCGGCTAGTAGTCTCCATAAGTAGATTTTCAAGCTTTTGGAGCTGTTCAGAAAGTTTTTCTATGCTGGGCTGCATTGCCACTGTTACTGCTTGAGTAAGGGCCGTCAGCGCCTCCGGCGCTATTTGTTGAATCGTGACTGTGGAGGTAACCGGCGCCATTTTGTCAGCGCCGTGCTGCGGGTGGTCCTGATCCTTTTTTTGAGTGCGGGTGGACATCGGCGACGCAGGAGAGGACAGAAATCTGTCCATATATTGTGCACAGCAAGCGCTGCAAAGCGCTATCTCCCGGCTCACCTCCAAAGGCTAGTAACAGGGCGCTTCAGGACTCGGGGCCCGGGAGCTCAGGCAGCTTGCTTCTGCCTTGGCTCAGTGCATCACGTGATCTCCTAGGTTGTCTTAAGTTATAGGTCGAACGCATCTTTGAACAAGATGGTCTTTAGGTTTGATTTGAATCTATCGAGGTTGATTTCTTCTCGGAGGTGATTAGGCATTGAATTCCATAATTCCATGTTTTGGGGCAACATTTTCAGTTTGCAGTGATGCCCTTTGGGTTGTTAATAGCACCCAGGACTTTCACCAAACTGGTGGTGGTGGTGGTGGTGATGGCAGCCCATCTTCGCACCTTGGATGTCGTGGTTCACCTATATCTGGACAACTGGTTGATTAGAGTTCCCTTGCAGTCTGAAGGGCATCCGACTGTTCATCAAGTGGTACAGTTTCTGCTGCACCTGGGCTGGGTGATCTGCTTCATGAGGAGTCACTTCGAGCAGATGCAGGATTTGGAATACCTGGGAGTTCACTTTCACACGTGTCAGGACATAGTGTTCCTGCCTGTGTCCCGTCAGGAGAAGCTTTGGCAGGTTCTCAGGGCCCTTCTGGCCTCTCTGATCTCAACGGCATGGCAGTATCTCCAGGTTCTGGGGACTATGGTGGCAACGATCGATGTGATCCTTTGAGCCAAAGCCCGCCTACATCCGCTGCAGGATGCTCTGCTTTGGTGTTGGAATCCCCAGTGGGACCCATTACACGCACCCCTGCCCTGGACGACTGTGGCTCAGAACATTCTTGCATGGTGGTTGCGACCCCTCTCGCTATCCAGTGGCTTTCCTCTCCGGATTTCAGATTCGGTGATTCTGTTAATGTACATGAGTCTCATAGACTGGGGAGCAGTGTGTATGACCGTCTCTGTTCAGGGCTAGTGAATGTCCTCAGAACGCAAGTGGCTCTCCTCCACTTTGCGGGTCGTCTCCATCACTGAGCCGTGAGCATCTTTTCGGACAATGCCATGGTGGTGGCTTATGTCAATCGGCAGAGGGGCACGAGGAGTCCTTCCCTGAGTGTGGAGGCTCAGTTTCTCTTCTGGTGAGCGGAGAGACACTTTGTGGCGCTGTCAGTGGCGCACGTAGCAGGAGTGAACAATGTTCAAGTTGATTTTCTCAGTTGTCAGACTCTGGATCTCGGAGAGTGGTCTCTGTCTCAAAGATCATTCGATTGCATAGTAGATCAATGGGGGTGTCCCACATTCGATCTCAGGCAACTGCAGCCAACAAGACAGTAGATCGGTTCTTCAGTCAATTTCGTGAGGCCGGCAGTGTCGGCCTGGATGCTCTGATTCAGCCCTGGCCACGAGTAGGTCTCCTATATGTCTTCGCTCAGTGGTCCATGATAGGGTTTCTGTTAAGCTGGATAGCAGCCTACGGAAATACAGTGATCCTTGTCGCACCCGATTGGCCGAGGCAGCCATAGTATGCCGACTTGGTTTGTCTCCAGTGGGATCAGGGACTCCGGCTACCTTTGTCACCCTCGCCTCTTCACGCAAGGTCTGATTGCGCTGCAGGATCTGGACTGCTTTGGTCTTACAGCATGGCTATTGAGTGCAAGGACTTAATTAGCCGGAGATATTCTTCGGCTGTGGTTGCCACATTGCTTCACAGCAAAAGGAAATCCACAGTGGCTGCCTATGCGAAGGCTTGGAGATGTTATCAGGCCTGGTGCGTCCTGAGACAGGTGGACCCATCTGTTCTATCAGTTCCTCGTGTACTGGAGTTTCTGTAGGATGGCCTGAAGAAGGGGGGCCTAGTGGTAGATTCTCTCAGGGTGCAGATTACCAGGCTCTCGTGTATGTGCCTTCCTTCTCTGAGCTGAATGATAGACATTGCTATTTACAATCGGAACAAGACCCCACCCTCAGCCTCCAGGACGAAATATCATCATTTGTGAGGATTGCTTTCAACGCAGGATATATAACATCCATAGAACGTGATTACTTAACAGTCAAATATCCTAGAGGACCCACCATCTACATTTTGCCAAAAATACACAAATCTCTAACTGCTCCTCCAGGAAGACCTATCGTGTCGGGAAATGGTTCAGTCTTAGAACCCCTGTCGACATTTGTTGGGTTTTTTCCCACGTCCATACATCCTGAAGATCAAATCATACCTAAGAGACTTGGCACATATGATCAATCTATTATCTCAAATAGAAGAAGATCTTACAGATATCACATTGGTAACGCTGGATATAGACTCACTATATAGTGTATACCAACATCCTTCAAGTCGAAGCCTTGAAGATTATCAAAGATACTCTGCAGGATCGGGATTGTTTGTCTCAATGTTGACATGTTCTATCCCACTCTCCACTTGTTCCCCCGTTCTGTTTTATAGCATCCCTTTTTGTTTTTTACACGTATACTACTACCCATCTACTGGGTATGTTTGTTTGATATTTTTATGTCTTTTTATTGTCATGTACACATATATGATTATGGTTTTGATATGCACTTTTTATGATGTGCAGGTCCTCTATAAAAATATATTTATATATATATATTTATTTAATATTTTATGACATCTTAGTCATTGTGCATGTTTTTATTTTGGTGTACCAATGTGCATATGTACTTTTATGGTGTCTTATATCTTTACACATGCATGGATAGATAGGATGTATGTATGTCTTATATCTTTACACATGCATGTTTCTATTTTATTCTATTTTTATGGTGCTTATGTCCTCCATTATAATATTATAATATATTGCTTTATATTATATTTTATGATATCTTTATCATTATGCATAGTTTTATTTTTATGGTCATCTGTTTAACAGTCTTTTCATAATCATTCTGTTCTATTTATATACATATATATATTTTTTGTTAAGTATGATTTATATTTATGTATGCGCAGACACATCTTGTACTGTTTTGTCTTATAGATTTTATATATACACTCCTGAGAGGCTTTTTCAAGCCTAAACACAGACCATATTGGGGTCCAGTACAAAAAGAATTTAAAGACTCTTTTTGAAGCTTGCCTTATGTTTTAGCTATTTATATGTATACTAGTGTTTAAGCCCGTTACATTAACGGGTGCTAGAATAGATGTGCAGAATTTCTTTCTTTCTTTCTTTCTGTCTTTCAGTCTTTCTTTCTGTCTTTCAGTCTTTCTGTCTTTCAGTCTTTCTTTCTTTCTGTCTCTCTGTCTGTCTTTCTTTCTTTCTGTCTCTCTGTCTGTCTGTCTTTCTTTCTTTCTGTCTCTCTGTCTGTCTGTCTTTCTTTCTGTCCCTGTCTTTCTCTCTGACTCTCTCCCTGTCCCTGTCTTTCTTTCTGTCCCTGTCTTTCTTTCTGACTCTCTCCCTGTCTTTCTGTCTCTGTCCCTGTCTTTCTTTCTGTCTCTCTCCCTGTCCCTGTCTTTCTTTCTGTCTCTCTCCCTGTCTTTCTTTCTTTCTGTCTCTCGGTCTGTCTTTCTGTCTTTCTTTCTTTCTGTCTCTGTCCCTGTCTTTCTTTCTGTCCCTGTCTTTCTTTCTGACTCTCTCCCTGTCCCTGTCTTTCTTTCTGTCTCTGTCCCTGTCCCTGTCTTTCTGTCTCTGTCCCTGTCTTTCTTTCTGTCTCTGTCCCTGTCTTTCTTTCTGTCTCTCTCCCTGTCCCTGTCTTTCTTTCTCTCTCCCTGTCCCTGTCTTTCTCTCTCCCTGTCCCTGTCTTTCTTTCTCTCTCCCTGTCCCTGTCTTTCTCTCTCTCTCTCTCCCTGTCTTTCTTTCCCTCTCTCTCCCCCTGTCTTTCTTTCTGTCTCTCTCCCTGTCTTTCTTTCTGTCTCTCTCCCTGTCTTTCTGTCTGTCTGTCTGTCTCTGTCCCTGTCTTTCTTTCTTTCTGTCTGTCTGTCTGTCTCTGTCCCTGTCTTTCTTTCTTTCTGTCTGTCTGTCTGTCTCTGTCCCTGTCTTTCTGTCTCTGTCCCTGTCTTTCTTTCTTTCTTTCTTTCTGTCTGTCTCTGTCCCTGTCTTTCTGTCTCTGTCCCTGTCTTTCTTTCTTTCTTTCTCTCTTTCTTTCTCTCTCTCTCTCACTCTCACTCTCTCATCCTCCACTGCATACCTTGGGACCAATTTCTCTCTCATCTCTCCCCTGCCCCTCCCCACGGTACTCTCTCTCTCTCTCTCATCCTCCACTGCATACCTTGGGACCAATTTCTCTCTCATCTCTCCCCTGCCCCTCCCCACGGTACTGCAACTCTCCACCTCCCCTTTACTTTAACTCTCTTCACCCAACTGCACCTCAAACCTCTCAGTCTTTTTGACCATCTAACAGAGCATAACCTCAATCGTTCTGCCTCTGTCCTCTCCTCTTCCCACAGGGGACAGTCTCCTTCTTTTTTACCAACCTCTGGGTCCTCTCTGTCATCAGAGAAAGTTACTCTCTTCATTTCATTCAGATTCCTTCAAATCTTCCCCCAAAAGAGTATCCTTCCAATCCATCCCAGATCGCCATTCTTCTTCAGGAAGTTCAAGCTCTGCTTCATCTCCGTGCCATCGAGGAAGTTCCCCTGGAACAGCAGAGCAGGGGGTTTTACTCCCAGTCTTCAACAAATTTCTTGTCAGAGTAAAATTTCAGATGCTATCTCTGGCTCCTTGTATCCCCTTCTAGATCAGAACAATTGGTTATGCTCTCTAGATATCAAGAAGGCTTATATCGCATTCCCATTCACCCAGCATCTCGCAAGTTCCTCAGATTTCGGGTAGGAAATCATCATTTTCAGTACAGGGTGCTACCCTTTGGCCTGGCATCATGTCCCAGAGTCTTCAAGTGCCTAGTGGTAGTAGCAGCAGCTCTGCCCAACCATGGTCTTCAAGTTTTCCCGTACCTGGATGATTGGCTCATCAAAGATTCATCATCTCAGGGGGTTATTGTAGTGACCCAACGGACTACTTGGTTCCTCCAAAGCTTAAGGTTCGAAATCAACTTTCCCAAGTCCCAGCTACAGCCCTCTCAAACTCTACAGTTCATCGGAGCTGTACTGGATATTGTGCAACTCAGCCCATTCCTTCCTCAACAACGTCAGGATGCTCTCATTCAACTTTGTTGCAAAGTTTAACCCCCACTTTACTTTCAGCGAAACACATGATGGTTCTCCTAGGTCACATGGCCTCTACAGTTCACATGACTCCTTTTGCCAGACTTCACCTACCAATTCCTCAGTGGACCCTGGCATCTCAGTGGACGCAGGCTTTCGTCCCACTCTCTAGCCACATTACATTGATTCCTTCGTTGAGACAGTCTCTCTACTGGTGGATGCTCTAAACGACAAAATAGAGCAGGAAAAAAAAATTATTTACAATGTCCAATGTGACACGGACAAGAGGACATGGACTGAAGCTAAGACAAGTCCAGGACAAATATCAGGAAGTTCTGCTTCACGCAACGAGTGATGGAATGCTCTCCCAGAGGAGGTTATTGCAGAATCCATCGTTCTAGCATTCTAGCATTCAAAAGCAAACTAGATGCACATCTCCTTACGAGAGGCATAGAGGGATATGGGTGACTAAAATTACGCTAGGTGTACACCTGGCTGGGCCTCCGCATGTGCGGATCGCCAGACTTGATGGACCGAAGGTCTGATCCGGAGATGGCAGTTCTTATGTTCTTAATCTCTCCAGAGGTTAACTGTTTCAAACTCCCCCCTCATCAGAAGGTCCTTGCGACAGATTCCTCGACCTACGCTTGGGGGCTCATCTCGATGGTCTACATACTCAAGGCCATTGGTCCAATACAGATTGTCAGTGTCACATAAATCTGTTGGAACTCAGAGCGATTTTCAATGCTCTCAAAGCTTTTCAGCATCTTCTCCACCATCATGTAGACCTCATTTGGACAGACAATCAAGTCGCCATGTACTATATCAACAAGCAGGGAGGAACAAGATCTCATCCTCTTTGCCAGGAAGCTTAGAAGGTTTGGAATTGGGCAATCCTTCACAATACCTTTCTGAAAGCGGTATATATTCAAGGCAAGAAAAACTGTCTGGTGGACAAATTGAGTCGTCTTCTGCAACCTCACGAATGGACACTCAATTCCTCGCCTCTCCATCACATTTTTTCTCAGTGGGTGACTCCTCAGATAGCTTGCTTTACGTTTCCCCACAACAACAAACTGCCTCAATTCTGCTCTAGGATATACTCTCCTCATCGCCTCGAGGCAGATGCTTTTCTTTTGGTTTGGACGAATCAGTTTCTTTGTGCATTTCCTCCATTTTCTCTCATTCTCAAGACACTCGTCAAACTCAAACACGAACATGCCACCATGATTCTAATTGCTCCTCGGTGGCCCATACAAACCTTAAAAGGAGACAGCCCAACCTACCTGAACAACCGCCTCATCCAAACCACCTCAATCAGACATAGAAAAGCACACACCCCATTCACACACCCCTCGATCAAAGAAGTAAAACGGAAAAACTATATGATGGCCTCCTAGCACTCAAGCAGCTAAACTAGATAACCAAATCTCCAATCTACTGATAACGACACCAGACTACAACACGTTCAGAAAAGAAATAAAAGCAATACTCTTCAAGAAATTCCAGAAACAGACATAACTTCAGAAAAGAAATAAAATCTACACTCTTCAAGAAATTTCTGAAACAGTCCTAACTTCAAACTTACCATCCTCCCTTCCCCCCTCTTCCCGCCACACAGAAACTACATAACCTACTCTTTACCTCTCTAAAAAGGACAAATGTTCTTCCATTGTAACCCAACGTTTTTCATCTCTTTTGTAATCCGCCTTGAACCGCAAGGTAATGGTGGAATAGAAATCTCTAATGTAATGTAATGTAACTGTGGTTCTCCCTTCTACTTCAACTCAGCAGCAGGGAGCCACTATTTCTACAAGTTTTTCCCTCTCTGCTTATACAGAGTCAGGGATCTCTACTTCATCCCAACCTGCAGTTTCTACACCTGACAGCTTGGTACCTCTCAATCTAACTGCCACTCTACAGTTTTCTCAATCAGTTAAGGACATTTTAGAAGCTTCTAGGAAGCCTACCACTAGGCAATGTTACAACCAGAAATGGACTAGGTTTTCTGCTTGGTGCACCATTCATCACAAGGAGCCTCAATCTACCTCCTTGTCTTCAGTTTTGGATTACCTCTTGCATTTATTTCAATCAGGTCTCAAATCTACATCCATTTGAGTTCATCTCAGTGCAATTGCTGCTTTTCATCAGCCTATTGAAGGGAAACCCCTTTCTGCTCATCCTGTGGTTTCCAGATTTATGAAAGGACTTTTCAATACCAAGTCATCTTTCAAACTGCTTCCAGTGGTTTGGGATCTCAATGTTGTTCTTGCTCAATTGATGAAACCTCCTTTTGAACCAATGGCTTCGGCTCATCTGAAATATCTCACTTGGAAAGTGGTCTTTCTCATTGCTCTCATGTCTGCTCGCAGAGTCAGCTTTAGTAGCAGACCCACCTTTCACAATCTTCCATCATGACAAGGTGGTCCTCCATACTCATCCTAAATTCTTACCAAAAGTGCTTTCAGAATTTCATCTCAACCAATCCATTGTACTTCCAGTGTTTTTTCCAAAGCCTCATTCTCATCCTGGAGAAACAGCTCTTCATACTTTGAACTGTAAGCGTGCTTTGGCTTTTTACTTGCAACGAACTAAGCCACACAGAACTGCTCCTCAACTTTTTGTCTCCTTTGATCCAAATAAGTTGGGACATCCAATTTCCAAACGCACCATCTCCAACTAGATGGCTGCTTGCATCTCTTTCTGCTATACTCAGGCTAGACTGTATCTACAGGGTTGAGTCACAGCCCATAAAGTCAGAGACATGGCGGCATCAGTAGCTTTCCTTAGATCCACTCCTGTTGAGGAAATCTGCAAAGTTGCTACTTGGTCCTTGGTTCATACCTTCACCTCTCATTATTGTCTGGATTCTTTTTCCAGACGGGATGGACATTTTACAAAATGTATTATCCTAAATTGCCAACACTCCCACTATCTCATTTTGGTTAGCTTGGAAGTCACCCACATGTGAGAATATGCTGCCTGCTTGTTCTGGGATAAAGCACAGTTACTTATTGTAACAGGTATTATCCAGGGACAGCAGGCAGATATTCTTACAACCCACCCACCTCCCCTGGTTGGCTTCTTAGCTAGCTATCTGAACTAAGGGGACACGCGCCCTACATCAGGTGGGAAGGCAATCGCGCATGCGCAGGTGCGGCAGTCACAAACTTTCTAAAGTTTTACAAGCAAGTCTGCTTGCAAGGCTGTCCGCATCGGGGCTCCGTGGATGACGTCATCCAAATGTGAGAATATCTGCTTGCTGTCTCTGGATAACAACTTTTATCCCAGGACAAGAAGGCAGCCTATTCTCACATATGGGTGAAGTCATCCACGGAGCCCAGATGCGGACAGCCTCGCAAGCAGACTTGCTTATAGAAATGTAGAAGTTTTTGAGTCTGCTGCACCACGCATGCGCGAGTGCCTTCCCGCCCAACACAGGGTAAGCCTCCTCAGTTCTCAGTTTTCCGCGGAGCCGAGAAGTCTGTCTTTGATGATCTTCATGAAACTTCGTTGCTTCGTGCCTTCTCTTCACCGTGGTTTGTCTTAGCTCTTTTGTGAATTGCTGTGTTTATTTCTTTATTTTCTGTTAAAAAAAACCCAAACTTTTATTTTTTCATCAACTGACTGGCGGGGCAGGTCGCTCGCCCACAGTCTACAGGCTTCGACTTCGCAGCGGCTATCTTCCGGCCAGTAACAGGCTTCAAGAAGTGTAGCCAGTGCCAGCGTGCGATTTCCCTCATGGACCCACACGGCTGGTGTCTTAAGTGTCTTGGTCCTGACCATAGTCCGAAGTCGTGCCCGTGCTGTGCTACTCTAAAACCTCAAGCCCTTAAACGTTGTTGAGTTCAAGTGGAAAAGCTGTTCAGGATGGCTACACCCTTGACCTTGGGTCCTAATTCGGTTCAGACTTCAGCCGGGGGTCCTCCTGCGTCGACGACTCTGACCACGAGTCTCATCAGACCTTCCTTGTTTGGATCGTCTTTGGCCTCGAGTACACATGCTTTATCTTCCTCTGAGCTTCCCTCAGGTCAGATACCTAAGCAGAAGGTTCCTGCGGTGGTCCTCAAGTCCTCAAGTATCAATCCAAGCCAAAGCATGCTTCTACTGCCACCTCGGAGTCTAAGGTCTCAGCAAGTGGTCCAGTTCAGACTCGGATCCACAATTGCAGGCTTCTCTCCAGACCATATTAGAGCAGCAATTTGTTCAGTTACTGACCAAATACATGCCTGCCTCAACTCTGTTTCCTGTAGTCCAGCTTGGGCAATCAGCAATCTCCCATGAGATCGAGTCCCTGCCTGTACCTCGAGCTGCGTCTACACACTCTATGCAAGGAGTTGAGTCTTTGCAAGTGTCTGGTCTGGAATCTTCGCACTCTATGCAAGGAGTCGAGTCTTTGCGAGTGTCTCAATTGGAATCTTCGTACTCTATGCAAGGAGTCGAGTCTTTGCGAGTGCCTCGACAGGAATCCTCTCACTCCATACAAGGAGCCGAATCTATGGGAGTGCTTCAAGATTCCTTGATCCAAACCACTGAGTCTATTGGGTTTCGATCTACAGCTTCTATCCCTATTCATTCACCAGTGGCGCTGCCTGTCTCCAGGCATAGGGCGACCTCTCCTCGATCTCAACCAAGACCTACTTCCAGGCAGCACTCTTGTCATAGATAGAGGCCCTCATCGAGGCATCCATTGAGGCACAGGTCTTCTTTCACAGAAAAGCCTTCCGCAGAAAAGCCTCAATCCAGACCTTCCAGCTCTTCGAGGCCTCCAACTCCTTGACCAAGGTCTCTGCTTCCAGACCCAGAGGACTCAGCTGATTTCATTGTCTCCTCCAACTCTGTGTATTCTTTGGGTTACCAGTACTCTAGAGCGGCTTCGCCTTCCTTCTCCACTCGAGGCGCCTCGAAGTCATCGAGTCCTTCTCGAGGTCAGGCTCTAGCAGATCAATTATCTTTTCCTCCTTTCTTCATCAAATGGCTGACAACATGGAAATTAAATTGGACGCTGGTTCTAAATATTCTAAGGAGTATTTAGAGGAAATGCATTCTTAATAGGCTTTTGTCTCAAACTTTCAAAAGAAATCTCCATATGCTATACCTGCTGTTCCAGGTAAATTGGAATCGAGGCATAGAACACTACATTGCAAGGGATTTGAGAATTCACAGTTATCTCACCAATCCCTCCTTGTGGAATCTTCATTAAAGAGGACCCATCCTTCCAGAGTATATGCCCCAGTACCGCCTGGAAGAGAGGTCAAGACCATGGACAAGTTTGGCTGTTGCCTTTACCAGAATTCCATAATGGCCTCTAGAGTCCTAAATTACAATTTCATCTTCACGACTTATTTGAAGTTTTTGATTGACCATGTTCCAAGTTTTATGAAGAACTTGGATGAACATAGACATGTGGAGTTTCTGGAGCTTGGTGTTACCTTGGCGCAACTCCAGGTACATCTTCTCCAGTCATCTTACGATGCCTTTGAACTTTCTTCTAGGGTCACTGCTTTCTCAATAGCAATGCGTCACCTGGCCTGGCTTCGCACCATTGATATGGACCCTAATCTTCAGGATCATCTTGTGAAGGCAATGACCTCTTTGATGAATCCATAGAGGCTGCCACCAAGAAGTTGCCTGAGCATGAAAAATCTTTTGCTTCCATTGTCAGACCAAAGCCTAAGTTAGCTCCTGCAAAGCCTTCTCGACCTCTTCTAACTTTCCAGAGGCGTTATCCTCCAAGGGCGCTGCTTATACTCAAGCACCTGCCAAGAAACCACAACAGCAGAAGCAACAGAAACCTCAACCTTCTGCTGCACAAAAGACTGCTCAGCCTTTTTGAGTGTCTCACACAGAGCATAACCTCCATCGTTCTGCCTCTGTCCTCTCTTCCCCCCATAGGAGGTCGTCTCCATCATTTTTACCATCGATGGGAGACCATTACATCCAACCTCTGGGTGTTGTCAATAATCAGGGAAGGATACTCTCTTCATTTCTCTAAGATTTCACCAGAGCTTCCTCCAAGAGAGTATCCTTCCAATCCATCTCAGACTGCCCTTCTTCTTTTGCTTCATCTCCATGCCATCGAGGAAGTTCCATTGGAACAGCAGAGCAGGGGTTTTTACTCCCGTTACTTCCTAGTTCCGAAGAAGACGGGCGATCTGTGGCCCATTCTGGATCTCAGGGCTCTCAACAAATTTTTAGTCAAAGAAAAATTTTGCATGCTGTCCCTGGCATCCCTTTATCCCCTTCTAGATCAAAACAATTGGTTATGTTCTCTAGATCTCAAGGAGGCTTACACTCACATCCTCATTCATCCGGCCTCATGTCAGTACCTCAGATTTCGGGTGGGGAATCTGCATTTTCAATACAGAATGCTACTCTTTGGCCTGGCATCATCTCTCAGAGTGTTCATCAAGTGCCTCGTAGTGGTAGCAGCAGCTTTAAGGAACCATGGTCTTCAGGTGTTTCCCTACCTAGACGACTGGCTCATCAAAGATTCAACATCTCAGGGGGTTATTGTAGCGACCCAACAGACTACGTAGTTCCTACAAAGCTTGGGATTCAAAATCAACTTTCCAAAATCCCAACTTCAGCCCTCTCAGAATCTCAGAGCATTCCTTCCTCAACAACGTCTGGAAGCTCTTATTCAAATCTGTCACAAAGTGTCTTCCCGCTCTTCACTCTCAGCAAGACACTTGATGGTACTACTAGGTCACATAGCCTCCACAGTACATGTGACTCCTTTTGCAGACTTCACCTACGAATTCCTCAGTGGACCCTGGCATCTCAGTGGACACAGGCTTGCGATCCACTATCTCGACACATTACAGTCACTCCTTCATTGAGACAGTCTCTCCACTGGTGGATGCTCTCTTCCAATCTCTCCAGAGGTTTACTTTTTCAGACGCCACCTCATCAGAAGGTCCTCACGACAAATTCTATGACCTACGCTTGGGGGGCTCACCTCGACAGTCTCCGAACTCAAGGCCACCTGTCCAGCACGGATCGTCGGTGTCATATCAATCTGTTGGAATTCAGAGCGATCTTCAATGCCCTCAAAGCTTTTCAACATCTTCTTCACGACCAGGTAGTCGTCATCCGAACAGACAACCAAGTCTCCATGTACTATGTCAACAAGCAGGGAGGAACTTGATCTCTCCCTTTGTCAAGGTTTGGGACTGGGCAACCTCCACAACACCTTCCTGAAAGCTGTTTACATCCAAGGGGTGAAAAACTGTTTGGCACACAAATTGAGTCGACTTCTGCAACCTCACGAATGGACACTCAATTCTTCGCCTCTTCATCACATTTTTTTCTCAGTGGGCAACTCCTCGGATAGATCTCTTTGCACCTCCCCACAACCACAAACTGCCTCAGTTCTGCTCCAGGATATATTCTCCTCATCGCCTCGAGGCAGATGCTTTTCTACTGGAATGGACAAATCTCTTCCTGTATGCATTCCCTCCATTCCTTCTCATTCTCAAAACTCTTGTCTAGTTGCAGAACGATCATGCCACCATGATTCTGATAGCTCCTCGGTGGCTGAGACAACCTTGGTACTCTCTTCTACTTCAACTCAGCAGCAGGGAGCCATACCCTCTACCAGTTTTTTCTTCTCTGCTTACACAGAGTCAAGGATCTCTACTTCATCGCAATCTGCAGTCTCTGCACCTGACAGCTTGGTACCTCTCAACATAACTTTTCTTCTGTTTTCTGAACCTGTAAGAGACATTTTAGAGGCTTCTAGAAAGCCTGCCACTAGACAATGCTTCCACCAAAAATGGACTAGATTTTCTACGTGGTGCATCTCTCATGACATGGAGCCTCAAGATACCTCCTTGGCTTCTGTCTTGGACTATCTTTTGCACTTGTCTACTTCTGGCCTCAAATCTACATCCATTCGAGTCCATCTCAGCGCAATTGCTGCTTTTTATCAGCCTATTGAAGGGAAACCTCTCTGCTCATCTGGTGGTTTCCAAATTTATGAAAGGACTTTTCAATGTCAAACCTCCTCTCAAACCGCCTCCAGTGGTTTGGGATCTCAATGTTGTTCTTGCTCAATTGATTAAGCCTCCATTTAAACCAATGTCCACGGCTCATCTGAAGAGTCTCACTTGGAAAGTGGTGTTTCTCATTGCTCTCACATCTGCTTGAAAAATCAGTGAACTGCAAGCGTTAGTTGCTGATCCACCTTTCACAGTTTTCCATCATGACAAGGTGTCCTCCGTACTCATTCTAAATTCTTACCTAAAATGGTTTCAGAATTTCATCTCAACAAATCTATTGCACTTCCAGTGTTTTTTTTCCAAGACCTCATTCTCATCCTGGAGAATCAGCTCTTCATACTCTGGACTGTAAACGTGCTTTGGCTTTCTACTTGTAACACACCAAACATAAGAACATAAAAATTGCCACTGCTGAGTCAGACCAGTGGTCCATCATGCCCAGCAGTCCGCTCACGCGGCGGCCCTCTGGTTTAAGACCAGCATCCTAACTGAGACTAGCCCTACCAGCGCATGTTCATGTTCAACAGAAACTTGTCTAACTTTGTCTTGAATCCTTGGAGGGTGTTTTCCCCTATAACAACCTCTGGAAGGGCGTTCCAGCTTTCTACCACTCTCTGGGTGAAGAAGAACTGCTCCTCAACTTTTTGTCTCCGATCCTAACAAGTTGGGACATCCAATTTCTAAGCGTACCATCTCCAACTGGATGGCTGCTTATATATCTTTCTGCTATGCCCAGGCTGGACTGCATCTACAGAGTCAAGTCACAGCCCACAAAGTCAAAGCCATGGCGGCTTCAGTAGCTTTCCTCAGATCCACTCCTATTGAGGAAATTTGCAAAGCTGCCACCTGGTCCTCGGTTCATACTTTCACTTCTTAATATTGTCTGGATGTTTTCTACAGACGGATGGCCATTTTGGCCAGAGAGTATTACAAAATTTATTCTGCTAAGTTGCCAACACTCCCACCATCCCATTCTGGTTAGCTTGGAGGTTACCCACATGTGAGAATAGGCTGCCTGCTTGTCCTGGGATAAAGCACAGTTACTTACCGTAATAGTTGTTATCCAGGGACAGCAGGCAGCTATTCTCACAACCCACCCACCTCTCCTGGTTGGCTTCTCTGCTAGCTATCTGAACTGAGGAGACTCGCCCTGTGCTGGGCGGGAAGACATACGTGCATGCGCAGTGCGGCAGACTCGAAACTTCTACGTTTCTACAAGCAAGTCTGCTTGCGAGGCTGTCTGCATCCGGGCTCCATGAATGACGCCACTCACATGTGAAAATAGCTGCCTGCTGTCCCTGGATAACAACTGTTACGGTAAGTAACTGTGCTATACGGTAAGTAACTGTGCTTTTCCTCACGTCATTCTCTAATTAGAATATCTTCAGTAATTCTAAACTTTTTCTTTAAGTCTTCTCAGGCTGAACAGTTTTTTCTCTCTCTTTAGTAGAGGCCTTCTAGGGAAGGAAAATGGAAAGGACTGTCGTCAATCAGTGCAAATTCTAATTTCTATTTCTGTTTTAATGTGCCCTAGAGTTCCCAGAAGCGAAGTCTGAGCACACCTGAGAATCCCCAATCAAAGAGGGTCCTATCTATTTCCCGGAGTCCACACATATTATTTTCCCCATCCAGTTTCTCACCGAGGTATTTTATGGCCTGAATTACGTGATCTTGTTCAAACTTTCTACTGATAGGTGCAAATGTATGGCCTGTGGCTTGAAGTAGAATGAAGAAGCCCTGCTGGTGACTTGTTAAAAAGTATTACATTTACTATCTTGTCAGTAAATATGGTAAAATATTTATAAACTGTGGTGTTGCTCTGAAGGTTTAATTTTGTGATTATGCTTTTCTGTGAAGCTAGGCAGATCAGCCAGCCAGTCAGACTTGGGGCAGATTTGGGACAAAAGGTAAAAGTGGTGGTCTTGAATGAGATACTACACTATGCTGTCTGCCTGTGCCCCCGCCCCCTTCCTGGAACTTCCAGGGCTCTAAATGTGGTGAGGGTGAACTCTGAAGGAATTGGTGTCCTCATCAAAAGAATTGTTAACAGGCACCCTCTTGTCCGAGTTTCAGAACTTTAGGATTCACTGTGAACAGAAAAATGCAAGCTCACACACGGTTCCCCAGGTAAAACCGGTATCAGTATTTTGGCTACTGAAAAGAACTAAATCAGCCTTCTAGTCTTGATACCAGAAGAACTTCCACAGGGGGGAAGGGGAATATTTTGCAATCTATTGGCATGTTGTAACCTGAGACAGTTGGGTTCCTATATAAGGAACAATTACGTATTCCTTATTTTCTGGGCTGTACCATCTCTGCCAGTTGATGGAATTGAGAAACTGAACTTTTCCTGTGGCATCGCTAATATAAGGAGGGCTACTGCTGCCTAGAAAAATCTAGTATTTCTCTTCCAGCAGATGGTAGATTTTTCAGGCTGGTGCTCCTGGTCCCTGACATAGCTCCCAGCAGTGCAAGTGGGTGCTACACAATTTTTGATTGAGCCCAAGGGCTGGCTCCCAGGTTCCCAAATGCACAGGCTGGATCTGGTTGAGTATAGAGTCCTACACCACTGCCCCAACTCATTGCATATGGCTCAGTTCCACAGGGCCCTGCCACAGAAGGATGTGGGTTCCTATCCTTTCCCACTTGCACTTTCTTCCATGTGCTCTGCCCCCAATTCCAATCAAGCACTCTTTCTGTTCTTATCTATTGGGATGCTCTCTTCAGTTTTGGGCCCTGTCCTTTAGGCTGGCTATTGTTTCCTTCACCTTCTCCAAGGTGATGGTGGTTGTGGTGGCCCATCTGCGCCATCAGGGCATTCAGGTCCATCCTTACCTAGACAATTGACTGATCTGTGTCCACTTGGTGGAGAATTATGTGAGTGCTACTGCTCAGGTCATTTTACTTTTGGAGTGCCTAGGTTGAATGGTGAACTGTACGAAGAGTCATCTGGAGTATCTGGCAGTCTGTTTCATCATTATGCGAGAGCAGCTATCCTTTTGGAGAAGTGCATGGTGAAACTCCAGGCATAGAAGTGCAGCCTCAGGACTTCCAGGGTCTGGGATAATCTTCAGCTCTTGGGCCCCATGGCGGTGACCCTGGAGATGGTGCCTTGGTTCAAATGAACTCCCTTCAGATAGGTGGCTACCACATCTTCCAGCTGCAGAGCTCTCTGGACTGGTGAGACAATCCCAGTCATCTCCAGAGAGTCCCATAAGATTTACTGGATTGGGGTGGTGATCACCACAAATGTAAGTCTCCTCAGCTGAGCTGCACACTGTTTTGGAAAAGTGGTGCGGAGATGTTGGCCTCTCTGTGGAGGCCTTTTGGTCTATCAACTGCCTGGAGGCCCCAGGTGATCAGGTGAGTTCTGATGGAGTTCCTGCCTCTGATTCAGGAGAGAGTGGTCCAAGTAGTGATGACAGAGCTACAACGGTGGTCTATATCAACAAACTATGGTGGCCTTGTAAAAAACAACAACATTTAAACAGACTTATTTAGTTAATGCCTTCTGGATCTGGGAGAGTGGAAGCTGGAGCAGGCAGCCTTTCAGCTTATTTTGGACCATGGAGGCAGCTAGCTTTCGACCTTATGGCCTTGAGCAACAGTGCCAAGGCAGAGTACTTCTTCAGTCATCGAAAAGAGACAACCTCATAAAGGATAGATGCACTGGTTCAACAGTAACCTAGAGAGGATCCATTTCATGTCTTTCTGCCCTGGCCTTTATAGGCTGAGTACTATGCAGGATAGCGTGTTATCTCTTTCTGTTGCTTCTGGTGGCCCCAAATTGGCCTTGAAAACTGTGGTACTTGGATCTGGTTCATCTTTCGGTAGATGATCCATTTTGCTTCCCTAGAGTCAGGGAATGCTCAGGCAGGGTTCATTGAACGTGGAGATTCTGGATCCCTTCTGGGTTATGGTTTGGTCTTAGAAAGCCAGCATTTAAGGAGGAGATTTCTATCTTGATAAGGCCCACAAGTAGGGTTACCAAATTTTATTATTGTAAAATCCGGACCCATGGTCCCATGATATTTGTTTGTATAGTTAAAAATATGTACATTATATATATTTATTTTTCTTTTGCTCAATCTCGGGCTTCGACCTTGAGGTTCCATTGAGCTCAATCTTGCTGATGAAATTTTTCCACGTCGAAACCAACAATGGGGTTTAAAAAATGCTGCAGGTGCCAGAGGCCAATATCCATAACCGAACCACATTCAATGTCTTCAATGTTTGGGCACTGATCACCAAATTGAATCGTGTGTTAAGTGTTCCACCTTGCAAAAGCGTTCCATTAAAGCCCATCGTATTCAATGGGAGAAACTATTCAACTTTGCTATGGACATCGGGAAAACTTTGGAGCTGTCGCCTTTGAAAACTCCTACATCGATATCGGGAAATCTAGCATCAGGGAAGCCAGTTTCTGAACCATCCTCTTTCCAGCAAGCGTCGCAGGTCTCTACAGCATCGAGTCTCTTGATGGAGACCACGCATCAATGCCATCGATCTAAGGATCTGCTGGTTGTCTCTCCTAGGTGTGCATCCTCATCGAGATCACCATCTCCAAGAGAGCCAGCTGTACCGATAGTACCGGCTGGTGAGCCTTCAGTACTGGTGCATGCTGCTCAGCAGGTATCACAGGCCTCGACAGCATCGAGTCTTTTGATGAAGGCCAAAAGACGTCATCATCGTTTTGCTGAGCTGCAGGTTGTTTCTCCAATATGGGGTGTTTCTCCAGTATGGGGTGTGTCTTCTGTCTTCATACCGAAACAACCTGCTGCACCGATGGTACCTTCTATTGAGCAATCGCTACTGGTGCACTCTTTTTGAGAGAAACTCGATGAATTTTTTCACAGAGAGATTGCCACTGTTTGTAGGTCGCATTGCATGCATCTCCTACACTCAACTCCCTTGGTACTGGCCCAACCTGATCATACCAGTACGAGGCATCAAGGTACCCATACCACCGATCCATTTGAGCATCGAAATACTGCTCAAGGATCTTCTATGAGGCGTCATGGTTCTATGTCTCGGCGCCAATCTTCCTCCAGGCATGTTTCTTCACATCGAAGTTCTACTTCTCAACAATGCTCCTCTTCGAGACTTAGAGCTTCTACTTCAGGCCATAAGTCCTCTTTTAAGTCCTCTTCTTCTGTGAGGCGTTCCAGACCAAGATATTGGCGTTCCTCTTTTACTCAACTTCCTCTTTCGAAGAGGTATCAGGAACTTCATCGATCCACATCTTCATCGGACCGGTACCGAAAATGTCGCAGGACTTCTAGACATTTTTTCCCAGAAGTGTTCTCGGATTCGAAGTCTGACTCGGAGTGTGGATTTTCCCTCTCTGAACTTGAATCTGTTGATGCAGCTATCCCCAAAAGAAGATCTTCTCCTGAAGAATTCTCCTTTGCCACTTATATTAACCAATTTTGCAAAGATTTATCTCTTTCATTGGAGACTGATGTCTCATTTAATGCTGAATTCCAAAATATATTGAACTTTCGTGGACCTTCCAAAGATCTCTTCAAATTGACATTGCATGAACTGTTTAAACAAATCCTTTTCAGAACTCTATACTGTTGAGCAGAATCCTTAATTACATGTTCTATTTGTCTTTGTATCTTCAACAATGGTTGACCAATTTCGAGCAATACATTCCTTCAGAGCATTTTCTGGAATTTCTGCGGACTATTCATACTCTGTCCCAGATAGCGACGTATCTTCCAAGATGCATTTCAACTGTCTTCCAGAGTGTCTGCTATGTCAGTAGCTATGAGATGCCTAGCTTGGCTCAGACTTTCTGATATAAACCTCAATCTTCAAATTAGATTGGCCAATATTCATGCCTAGAGAAGGAGCTTTTTGGCGAGCCCATCGAGGTTGCAGCACAAAAATTTAGCTCAACATGAGCACACTTGGAATACTTTAAATAGAGCACAATCTAAGTCTTTTTCTTCAAGGAGATCTACTAAACAACCTCCTTCACATCGGAGGCATACTCCTTCGGTTTCTGGGCAGCCACAACAATAGCAGCAAATTTGCCAATTGTTTTCAACTGATTCAGAGGCAATTCAACAGGAGAAGTTGTCCAACTCTGCCCAGTTCTTCCAACTCAATCGGAGCTTGCTGTCATTATATTATCAATGTTGGTCTCTCATATCAGCTGACCTATGACTTCTCACAGTCCTTGGGGAAGATTTATCTTTTTAGCATGCCTGCCTAAAAAAAAAAAAAAATCCCTCAGTTGTCCATGACATGGACTCCATTTCAAGTTTAATTTTCAGCAGTTTTCTACTTCGTTTCCTATAAACTTCACTGAGCAGACTTGCATTGTGGAAAATCCACCATGGGTATAGAGCCTGTAAGGTGGTTTTTCCCCTATTGCCTAGACTCCATTCCACTAAGAGGGGAATCTAACAGGGATGTAGGGTCTGTAAAGTTGGATTTCTTCAAATCTATTTCAGTATGCATCGCTCAGACTGCAACTGTTCAGGATTCCACTATGAGGTATAGAACCTGTACAGTGATTTTTTTCCATGTTGCTTGGATACTTTGAGACATTTATGGTTTCTAACAGGGGTGTAGAGCCTGTAAGTTAGATTCCCGCCATATCAGAACTTTGCACTGTTTTAATTTAAAAGCAGGATCAACCAGTTTTTCTCTCCCAACATGCCTTCCATTGTACCATCAATGTTTATACAGAACCTGTCAGAAGGCATCCATTTACTTCAACTATTTCCCCTACACCTGTTCTCTAAGGAACATTCTTCACAGAACTATTTACTCCATCTCCTTATGATCCTAAAACGCCCGGAGGTTTAGGAGTGGCTGAAGGGGAAGAGGAGGCCACTACATTCTTTCGAATATTTTTTCCTTTGCTCCAGTTTCTCAGTCATAATTTCTAGACTGGCAGTCTCTTCTATAAAGTCTACAATTACACGCTTATACATTCTAGAGTCAGTATGCGCATTACACCCTATTCCTACTGGGTTTTCCATACAGGTCTCTTACATTTCTTTTGGTTTTGCTTTACACACACAAATAATTTCTGTGCTTGGGCGCACTTCATCTCAACTTCTCCTTCTTGCTGAGTCACTCACATTGTACTGTACTATATACCTCAGCTAGAGATTCTAGTTCTTGGGCTCTCTATCAATGGACTGAGAATATTTTGCCCTAGGAAAGTATTCGACATACATATTTCAATCACAAATTACCATTTTGTTCTAGACAATCTTCTCATTGTCTAGTAATGGCGGCCTTTCTTCTGGATGGAACGTACCAATCCCTCTGTGCATTTCCTCCAGTTCCTCTCTTTCTCAATTTGCTAGTTCATCTTCGGCAGGAATTGACCTCCGGGCTTCTTGTAGTCCCTTATCTTTTTCTTCTAGCCATGGTCAAAAGCTTTCTCTCAGGAGTTGGAAGTCTGTTTTCACCTTTTAGTGCCTTTCGAGGTGACCTCAGCAGATGCTGGGTTTTTCCTCATCCTTCCAGACTTTTTTAGCAGCGTCCAGACAACCTTCTTGCAGCAACCGTATGAGGAGTGGGAAGAGATGGTTTTCACTGTTCTAGGCTCTTTATATTATCAAGCCTTTAACCTACTTCATATCTGCTTTCTAGGAATATTTTCTACCCCTCTCCTACTCAGCTCTTGGCTTCACTTTAGTCAGAGTTTGCCTTCGGGTTATGAGTATTTTCCATGTTCAGGTAAACAAACTGATCATCCTCTGATTTCAGCTCTTGTCGACCTCCACTGGTCTTTAGTGGTTTGAGATCCTCAACTTGTTCTCTCTACACTGTTGCTCCCTTCTTTTGAGCCTTGTATAGTTTTATACCATGATACAGTAGTTTCTCTGTATCCCTCCTTTTCCTCTGGACAACAGAGGTCAGGAGATATCATATACATCTCATCATTGTGCTTCTATATTTCTTTTTTAAGCCTTATTCTCATCCTGGAGAAATGGCTCTTCATACCTTGGACTGCAAATGAACTTTGGTTTTCTCTTACAAGCAACTACGCTGTACAGAACCTTCTCACCGGC
This sequence comes from Geotrypetes seraphini, assembly GCF_902459505.1. NCBI lineage: Eukaryota > Metazoa > Chordata > Amphibia > Gymnophiona > Dermophiidae > Geotrypetes > Geotrypetes seraphini. The sequence continues at coordinate 67,529,320 of NC_047091.1, read as the reverse complement.
TCATCCCCTTTGTTTCTCAGGGGTTAGTTTTGTCTATCCCTGGAGATTTATTTCCTCATACCTTACAATATATCTCTTTTGCCATGTTTGGGCTATACTGTATCTTGGGGCATCACTGATATCACATAAGCTCTCAGCCATTCTGGCTTCAGTTGCATTCTTACGTTCCTCTCCTGTAGATACATTCTGCAATGCAGCTACTTGGTCCTCAGTCTACTTTTTTAGGCACTTCTCCTGTTTAGAATCTTTTCCATAAGGGAGGGTCGCTTCGGCCAAGTAGTTTTATACAAAATTTCTTTACTTCTTTGGCCCTCTCTCCTTCCATCCCATTCCAATAAGTTACAGAGTCCCATATGTGAGAATATGCTGCCTGCTTGTCCTAGGATAAAACACAGTTACTTACCGTAACAGGTGTTATCCCAGGACAAGCAGGCAGCTATTCTTGACTGATGGGTGACGGCACCGACGGAGCCCCGGTACGGACAATTTTAGAGTGATTGCACTCTAAGAACTTAGAAAGTTCTGGTAGGCCGCGCACGCGCGAGTGCCTTCCCGCCCGACAGAGGCGCGCGGTCCCCAGTTTCTTAGTTTCCGCGGAGCTAAGAAGACGCGTCTCTCTCAACGGCTGTTGTGAGAGGATTTTTTGTGACTTCCCGCTCGCGTAAACTTTTTGAGGAAATCTTATTTCCTTTCCTTTTTTCTTTATTTTCTTTCTTTAAAAAAAAAAAAAACATTTTGTTTTTTTGCCTGTTTTTCGGCCTTGCCCCGGCGGGGCCTTTAGCCACCATCGAGGCCTCGGCCTTCGATTTGGCTGAAGCCGTCTTTACATTCATGCCCCTCCAATCCGGCTTCAAAAAGTGCCAGCAGTGTGCACGACCAATTTCACTAACTGATCCTCATAATTGGTGCCTCCAGTGTCTTGGTCCCGACCATCGAGCGTCAACCTGCACCCGCTGTGCAACTTTAAAAAAGAGAACTCTTAAAAATCGAGAGATTCAACAAAAATTATTGTTTGGTGCCGAAATGTCTGATTCTACACCGGCACCGACATCGGCACCGGCGCAGTCGGCACCCACATCATCGACACCACGCGATACCGCGGCGGTGTCGACTCCAGGTAAGCCGGCTAAGAAGCCTTCCCCGTTGGAGCGTCCTCCGGTCTCGATGGCAGCGAGTCCAATTCTGCCGACCTCGAGGCGCCCACGGAAGCGCTCCGCTCCAATAGAGGTGAGCCCCTCGACATCGGGATCCTCATCCTCGGAGCGTAGAGCGGCACCGCAGGTACCATTAAAGAAAAAGATGGTACCGGTGCCTTCCCTTGAGGAGCGTATAGCTGCTGTTCTGAAGGCACAACTTAAAGAACAGCTACAGCACCTCCTACCTCCAGCCCTGGCATCGAATTTACCGGTACCAGTCCGGTCTGAGCCACCGGTACCGATAGTGGACCGTCCTATTTTATCGACGTCCACTCTATCGGTACCGGTACAATCGGTTTCCTCGGTCTCCATGCTGATTCTGGCGCCGGAGCCGAGAGCTCACCATCAAGCTGTACAAACTTCAGCTCCGGTGCGCACTGCTGCATCTCCCGGTACCGAATCAGGCAGGTCGGGGAAGTCTCTTCGCAAGTCCCGGCATTTAGAGCCTTCCACTCCAGAGTCTCGAGACCGGAGTTTTCAGGTTCGAGACCCTGACTTATGGGGTGACTCGGAGGATCCCATTCTTTCGGAGGGAGAATGCTCTTCTGGTGATGAGGACCCGTCTGTTTTAGGAGCCTCCTCTAAACCAGAAGTGTCTTCCTTTTCTTCATTTTTGAAGGAAATGTGTGATTCTCTCTCCATTCCTTTGGAGGCTGAGTCAAAGAAATCCAAGGCTTTCCTTGATGCCTTGGACTTTGACCAGCCTCCAAAGGAATACCTTAAATTACCTCTCCATGATATATTGAGAGAGACATTTTATAAGAATCTGGAATCTCCTTTAACTATTCCTGGAGCTCCTAGAAAGTTGGATTCCTTGTATAAAGTCATTCCTATCCCTGGTTTTGACAAGCCCCAACTACCTCATGAGTCCCTTTTAGTTGAGTCCACTTTGAAAAAGTCCAAAGGGGCTAGTGTATATGCCTCAGTCCCTCCTGGCAGAGAGGGCAAATCTATGGACAAATTTGGTAAAAGGCTATACCAAAATGCTATGTTAGCAAATCGATCAGGAAATTATGCATTCCATTTCTCTTTTTATCTTAAGCACCTAATACAAAATCTCACTGCTTTTGAGAAATATCTTCCTGATCGGAAAAAGTCTGCTTTTCACCACACTTGTTCATCTCTTTTACAGCTTCGAAAATTCATGGTAAGATCCATCTATGATACTTTCGAGCTGACCTCCAGAGCCACAGCCATGTCAGTGGCCATGCGAAGGCTAGCCTGGCTTCGTGTTTCAGAACTGGACGTTAATCACCAGGATAGGCTAGCCAATACACCTTGCTTAGGGGATGAGCTGTTTGGAGATTCCATGGACTCCACTACTCAGAAATTATCGGCTCATGAGACCAGATGGGACACGCTTCTTAAACCTAAGAAGCCTCCACCAACCAGGCCCTTTCGTCCACAATCAACCTACCAACGTAGATTTGTGGCGCGTCCTCTGCCTCAAACTGCACAACAACCTAGGCGTCAGAGGCAACAGCGTCCAGCTGCTAGACAACCTCAGCAACAACAGCAGGTAAAACCTACCCCTGCACAAAAGTCTACCCAACCCTTTTGACTTGGTTCTCCAGAACATAGCCAATCTTCTCCCTCCTACTCAACTTCCACAGCCTATAGGAGGACGCCTTTCTTATTTCATAAGCCGTTGGGAACTTATCACATCAGATCAGTGGGTTCTGAACATCATCCACCACGGCTACTCTCTCAACTTTCAGACTCTACCTCCTCCAAGTCAACACTCAGTCTTTCCTTCTTCTCCAGGAGGTTCAATCCCTTCTCCTTTTGAACGCCATAGGGGAGGTTCCTCTAGATCAAAAGGGACAGGGATTCTACTCCCGTTACTTTTTAGTCCCCAAAAAAACAGGAGATCTCAGACCCATTCTAGATCTCCGCGATCTCAACAAATGTTTAGTCAAAGAAAAGTTCAAAATGCTCTCTCTAGCCACTCTTTATCCTCTTCTAAATCAAGGCGATTGGCTATGTTCTCTCGATCTCAAAGAAGCATACACTCATATACCGGTCAATCTGGCCTCCAGACAATACCTACGCTTCATGATCAATCGTTGTCATTACCAATACAAGGTGCTACCCTTCGGTCTTGCCTCCTCTCCGAGAGTATTCACCAAATGTCTGATTGTGGTAGCTGCCTTCCTACGATCTTACCACCTTCAGGTCTTTCCTTACCTGGACGATTGGTTGATAAAGGCCAATACATCTCAGACTGTTCTCCTGGCCACCAACCAAACCATCAGGTTTCTTCAACTTCTGGGGTTCGAGATCAATCTACCCAAATCTCATCTCATCCCCACTCAGAGACTTCAATTCATAGGAGCTGTCTTGGACACAATCCTCATGAGAGCGTTCTTGCCGTCCAACCGTCTTCAAACGCTTCAATCTCTATGTCAGCAGGTGCTTCCACAATGTTCCATCACAGCAAAGCAAATGATGATTCTCTTGGGTCACATGGCCTCCACAGTTCATGTCACACCCCTAGCACGTCTTCACCTGCGCATTCCTCAATGGACACTAGCTACACAGTGGTCCCAAGCGACGGATCCTTGCTCACGTCACATATCTGTGACATCATCTCTTCGTCAGTCTCTACAATGGTGGTTGGTATCCTCAAATCTATCCAGAGGTCTTCTGTTCCATCAACCTCCTCATCAACTAGTCATCACCACCGATGCATCCCCTTATGCATGGGGAGCTCATTTGAACGAGTTCCAAACGCAAGGTCTTTGGACTGCCCAGGAAAAGAAGCGTCACATCAATTTCCTGGAACTCAGAGCGATGTTTTATGCCCTCAAGGCCTTCCAGCATCTTCTCTTTCCTCAAGTTGTCCTGTTATGCACAGACAATCAAGTTGCGATGTACTACATCAACAAACAGGGTGGGACGGGCTCCCGCCTCTTATGCCAGGAAGCCCAAAAGATCTGGACTTGGGCCATAAATCACCATCTATTCCTGAAAGCTATTTACATTCAGGGAGAGGAGAATTCCTTAGCGGACAAGCTCAGCAGAGTTCTCCAACCTCACGAATGGACAATCGATCCAGTAACTCTACAATCCATCTTCGCTCAATGGGGCACTCCTCAGATAGACCTCTTTGCAGCTCCTCACAATCATCAGCTGCCCCTATTCTGCTCCAGACTCTACTCACCTCACCGTCTGGCAGCGGATGCTTTTCTCCTCGATTGGTCCAATCTGTTCCTGTACGCTTTCCCTCCTCTACCTCTCATGTTGAGAACCTTATTCAAGCTCAAGAGGGATCAAGCAACCATGATTTTGATTGCTCCGAGGTGGCCCAGGCAACATTGGTTCTCCCTTCTACTTCAACTCAGTTCCAGGGAACCTTTTCTTCTGCCTCTGTATCCTTCTCTGCTTACTCAGCATCAGGAAACTCTTCTACACCCCAACCTACAGTCTCTGCACCTGACAGCTTGGTTTCTCTCGGGCTGACTTCTCATGATACACTCTTGTCTCAGCCTGTTCGTTCAATTCTGGATGCCTCCAGGAAACCGGCCACTCTTCAATGTTACCATCAGAAGTGGACACGGTTTTCTTCATGGTGTCTTCTTCATCATTATGATCCCTCTTCCCTTGCAGTGGAGACCTTGTTGGATTATCTCCTTTCTTTGTCAGACTCTGGCCTCAAGTCCACTTCAATCAGAGTCCATCTTAGTGCTATAGCAGCTTTTCATGAGCCAGTCCATGGAAAACTCCTCTCAGCTCATCCCTTGGTGTCCAGGTTCATGCGGGGTCTTTTTTTTTTTTTTTTGTAACTGTTTATTTATGACAAGAGAAAAACATCACAGCAAAACATCAGGAATATCCAACTACAATACAGGCAGGCAATCTGCAGATCAACAAATCTCCTGATGTCACCCCCCCACCCCCTCCCCCCCTCCCCCCCTAGTGACAGCCCCCTGCTCCCCCCAAAAACCCAAGAACACCACCAATAGGCACAATTACACCCCAACGTGAGGAAAAGTAGAAAAATCAGAAAAGAAAAGAAGTGGACCCTAGGTCACAGATCCCCAGTAAGAACCCCAAGAAGACACACCCCCACAAAACCCCTCCGGCCGAAGCCAATAACTCAGCTGACAACAGAACTATTCATCCCCAAACCTTCCATTGCCAGGTATCTCCCCCAAATATCGTGATATTGCTGCCATTTTCTAGTCAACAGGGCCGAGAGCCGATATTTCTCACACACCCATCCCAATTTCTCTCGCACCAGAGCCAAAGTAGGTGAAGCAGTACTGCGCCAGTGTTGAGCCACAGTCAGCCTAGCCGCTGTAAAAGCCAAGCGCACCAATCTATCCTGGGTGTCATCTACCCCTCCAGAGGGAAACCCCAACAAGGCCACCTCAGCTCTTTTCGCGAGAGGCACTTGAAGGAGAGCCCCCACATACTTAAACACCTGGCTCCAGAAGTCTTGAATGGAGGGGCAACTCCACCACATATGGAAGAATGTTCCCCGCTGCCCACATCCCCTCCAACAGAAGGCTGTGCCCGTAGCGGACATCTTGCTCAGAGTCACTGGGGTGAGATACCAGCGCACCAGCATTTTAAGCGCATTCTCCACCAACATAGGGGCTACAGCTAAATGATGTATCCTATACGAAATAGTTTCCCACAGAGATGCCTCAAACACCTGCCCCAGGTCCCCTTCCCAAGCCAGTAAATACGCAGGCTTCCGGCCCTTATCCTGGTGCACCCATTTATACAGCAGCGAGATGCAACCTCTACGCACTGGGGACCCCAAAAGCTGCTCAAAGTCAGAACAGCTATAAGCTGCAACATCTGCCCTTTTAGCCTTCTGCAAATAACTTTTCACTTGTAGATACGGGAAGAGGTCCTTAGAATCAAGCTGATAAAGCTTTTGGATCTCTGGAAAAGCACGAATGGACTCTCCCTCTATAAATTGGCCAAAGTACTGCAACCCTTTCCTTGCCCACCGCACAAATATCCCCCCATCTCTGCCCGGTACGAAATCAGAGGCAGTGCACAATGGTAAATGATGCAACCCCTTACTACGACCCAAGAGTTTGCCAGCCTCTCCCTTCCACACCCTCATCGTCCAATTAGTAAACGGGTTAGAAATGCTTCCCAACTCCCGTGCCCCCAAGTCCCCCCACATAAGCGACCCTAGGGTACGAGCCCCACCCGAGCCACTCAAGACTCCCTGCTCTACCTGCACCCACAACTTCAAAGATGGCGCATGCCACTCCACTCCCGCTCGGAGTTGAGCCGCGCGGTAGTAATGCTCCAAATGGGGGAGTCCCAGACCCCCTTCCGCTTTAAACTTGAACATGGCCCATTGAGCCACCCTGGGTCGTCTACCTCCCCACACGAATCGTAAAAGGTTCCGCTGCCATCGGAGGAGATACTGTCTAGGGACCTCAATAGGCAAAACCTGAAAAAAATACAAGAACTTCGGCAGTACCAACATCCTAATAACCTCCATGCGCCCCATCCAAGACACATATAATGAGGCCCACCGATCCATATCCCTAGCTAGGGATGCTACCAAAGGAATATAGTTAAGCTGAAATAGGGATGTCCAATCCACCCCCAACTGAATACCCAGATATCGTATAGGGCCCTTAACCCATCGAAAGGGCACCACCCTCTGAATACACGGAATATCCACTACCGGGACCGATATATTAAGTATCTCCGTTTTTGTCATATTGGCTTTAAAACCTGATAAAGCCCCATAGTCTGTCATAAGATCCTGAAGGGATCTAAGGGACTCCGCCGAGCCCTCCACAATTGCTAAAATATCGTCAGCAAATAAGGACAATTTATGCTCACCCCCATGAACCCGTACGCCCTTCACCCCAGAGGCTAGTCGGATCTTTTGCGCAAGAGGCTCAATCACCAAAGCAAAAAGCAAAGGTGAGAGCGGACAACCCTGTCTCGTTCCCCGCCTGAGCTCAAAAGGAGCAGAGTATACCCCATTAATTTTCACACACGCCAGAGGTCCGTTATACAAAGACAGAATCCAAGACACATATCTGGCCCCCAGACCGACATGGTGAAGAACTGCCTCCATAAAACGCCAATCCACGCGGTCAAAGGCCTTCTCGGCATCCACCGCCACTGCTACCCAAGGACCTCCACTGCGTCGGGCCTGCCAAATCAAATTCAAGACTTTGCGGATTCCATCTGCCGCCTGCCTTCCCCCTATGAATCCCACCTGATCTGGGTGAACAAGTGTCGGCATGTGAGGGGATAAACGATCAGCCAGCACTCGAGCCAGAATTTTGGTATCAATACCCTACAGTGAGATAGGCCTGTAGCTCCCACACTGAGTGGCATCCTTCCCTGGCTTTGGTAAAATCGTGATCCCAGCCAGCCGCATATAAAAGGGCAATTGGGCTCCCTCTCTCAGATTATTGTATAAACGCACCAACAATGGAGCCACCAATGTAGACATCTTCTTGTAAAACAACCCCGTGAACCCATCTAAGCCCGGTGATTTCCCCGGTCTCAATTGTCTAATCACAGTATGTACCTCCTCCAGCGTAATGTCCTCATCCAGCCCCTGCGCTTCACAGGCCGTAAGGGATGCCAAGCCCAAATCCTGAAGATACTTCCCAATTTCTTCCCCCGACCCCTGCCTCTCTGGCGTATAAAGCTGCTGATAGAATTCACGAAATCGTGCATGAATAGCCCCCTCAGCTGTCAATGTTTGTCCCGAGCCATCCTTAATAGCCATAATATTAGACTGCGTCTGCTGCAGGCGCAGACGATGAGCCAGCAATTTCCCCGCTCTATTACCAGATTCAAAGAACCTTAAACGAAGACGTTCAAGATTGAATTGAATCTCCTCATCCTCCATCTTCCCCAATTCCGCCCGAACTTCCCTTATCCGAAGCCCAAGGGGAGCTCCCCCCTGGCCCCTCTTATGTTGATCTACCAGTTGACGTAAAGTCTCTCTCAGACTCCGTTCCTTTTGCAATTGAAGCCTCTTTTTATGAGCGGCCATAGAAATAAGCTCCCCCCGCAGTACGGCCTTCAAACTTTCCCATATTGTTATCGGAGAGTAGGAATCAACATTATTATGCTCCAAAAAGTCCTCAATAACCTGTTCCACCTTGCGGACCATCTGCGGATCTTTCAATAAACTATCATTCAATCTCCAGTAGTGATCCCCTACTCTCGAAGCTCCCCATCGCACATCCATCCAAATGGGAGCATGATCTGACCAGCCAATGTCCCCAATGGAGGACCCCAGTAGTCTACCCCCCCATCCCTTATCCAGATATAGCATGTCAATTCTAGTATAGACCCCATGAACATGGGAGTAGTATGTATAATCTTTATCCAGGCAATGCTGAGATCTCCACCCATCTACAATATTGAGTACGTCAACCAAATGTCTAAGGCGTTTCCTATCGGACTTAAGCCGGTCCCCTCCAACCCCCGTAGAGTCCCACCTGGGATTCATAACTAAATTAAAATCCCCTCCCACAATCACCGACCCCTTCTTAACCTGCAGTACCTTGGCCAATACCTCATCGAAAAAAGAACCCTGTTTAGAATTCGGGGCATATAAATTCACCAGGGTGACTACCTCCCCATTTATCTGCCCCACCCAAATCACCCAGCGCCCCCGCTCATCCCTCCATTCCCGTTCAGGCACGATCTTAAGACGTTTAGCAAACAAAATGCCCACCCCTGCCTTTTTCCTTTCTGTCCTATTAGAGGCCCAGACCCTTCCCGGATATTCTCTATATTGTACCAGCTTCTCCCCAGGACGCACAAAATGCGTTTCCTGAATGAAGCTGATATCAATACGCAGCCTTTTCAACTCCTTCAACAAAAGCTGGCGTTTACGTGGCATATTGAGGCCCTTAACATTGAAACTGCCCAATCTCAAAGAATCAGGTCCCATGACCCAAGAATCCTACCCCACACCCTGCACCCCTCTTCCCCTTCCCCCCACTCCAGATCCAAAAGCCCATGCTGTCACCTACCCATCCCCCTATCCCCACCCCCCACCAGCCCCACCCCCCTCCCAACCCTACCCATATCCACCTGCTCCTCAGCCCTTCCATGACTCCGGGTGACCCCCCCCCAGCTCATGAACCCCTCATCCATTCCCCCTCCCCTCCTCATCCCCCTAACAAGCATTGTTCCTCAGTCTCACTCCCATAGGCACCCTCTCACACTCACCCCCTGAAGAAAACCCCTCACATCCAACCCCCCACACAGTCCCAGCCACACATCTGCCCAGTCAAGGCCTTGACAGTCCCAATTGTCCAAGTGCAGCCAAGCAGGATCCGCCATTGTTCACTCGCCACTGCTCACTCGCCAGTGCCATTGGAAGGTCCCGTTCCGCCTCTTCCACATGGTTCCTCCACCGCTCGACCACCAGCACCCGGCTTTCGGGACCTGGTCACACGCTCTCTCCAGCGAAATTTCTCTGACTGCTGGGTCCCTTGCCGGTCCGACATCAGGACCTCTCCAGTAAGGATCCCCTCCTTCCGCAACAGTTTGCCAGCCTCCGCTACAGTGGTCACTTTCTTATGGACACCATTAATAGTGAGAAGGAGCCCAAAGGGGAACAGCCATCTATATCTGAGGTTGTTCTGCTTCAGGATCATCACGATCGGGCGAAACTCTCTCCTGCGTTGCAAAGTAATAGCAGAAAGGTCCTGAAACACCTCCACTTTATGGGTCTTCCACTCAAACGACCCCAGATCACGGGCCTTGCGCACCATCCGCTCCTTGTCTGCATAATTGTGGAGACATGCAATAATGTCCCTTGGATAGTCATCTCGCTTGGGTCCCAGTGTGCGATGAGCCCGGTCCACTTTCAAGACCCCACTGGGCTCTCCGCCGTCGTCAGCTAGGGAGAAGAGAGAGTGATATATCTCCTGCACCACCTTCACCGCATCTGCATAATTCGCCGATTCTGGTACACCGCGGATGCGGACATTATTCCGGCGGGACCGGTTTTCCAAATCCTCCACCCGGTGGTAACAGTCCTGCCAGTCCTTTTGGGCTGCCTCAAATGCCCCACTCAAATTTTGTACCACCTCCTCCTGCTCCCCCATTCTCCTTTCAGTCTCCTCCACTCTCCCCATGAGGTCGGCTATGTCCCTCTTGATTTCTTTCACTGCATCCCGGATTTTCCCTTTGACTCCAGCAACTTCCTGCTTAATGTCGCAGACCCATTGCTGGAGGTCTGCTTTAGTCACAGCTGCGGAAGATGAATCCATTCTCCGCAGTCTCGGAGAAGACCCCCTCTCCGACTCTTCATCGGACCCGCTCTCCCCGGACTCACGCTGGGACGCGCACGAGGCTCCGCGCGACTGGCGCAGGCCGCTCTTTTCTGGCGCCTTCTCGTGCGGTCTCCCTTCGTCGGGTTTCTTTTTAGACGGCATATTCTGAAGCCGCTCCGCTGCACTCGCACTGCTCACCGGGTACCCCGCTCGCTACCGCGGCTTGCCTGCTCCTGATCGGGGGAACGTTCGCTCGAGGATCAGAGCTCCGGCTCTAACCCGCCATTCAGGGTGGTGACGTCACCGGAAGTCCCATGCGGGGTCTTTTTAATGTGAAACCACCTCTTAAAGCCCCTCCTGTTATCTGGGATCTTAATGTAGTTCTTTCCGCTTTAATGAAGCCTCCTTTTGAACCCTTGGCTACTGCTTCTTTCAAGTTTCTCACTTGGAAGGTGCTTTTCCTTATTGCTCTAACCTCTGCCAGGAGGGTCAGTGAGCTACATGCACTAGTGTCGGATCCACCTTTCACGGTCTTTCATCATGACAAGGTGGTTCTGCGTACTCATCCAAAGTTTCTCCCGAAGGTTGTCTCTGAATTCCATCTCAACCAATCCATAGTTCTGCCTGTCTTTTTTCCAAAACCTCACTCTCATTCTGGTGAACAGGCTCTACATACTTTGGACTGTAAGAGGGCTCTGGCTTACTATTTAGACCGTACTAAGCCCCACAGATCGTTCCCTCAACTCTTTCTGTCCTTTGATCCAAATAAATTGGGACGTCCTGTTTCTAAACGTACGTTGTCTAATTGGCTGGCAGCGTGCATTTCTTTCTGTTATGCTCAGACCGGACTGACACTGGAAGGTTCTGTCACAGCCCATAAAGTCCGAGCTATGGCAGCATCTGTAGCTTTCCTCCGGTCCACGCCCATTGAGGAAATCTGCAAAGCTGCCACTTGGTCCTCAGTTCATACTTTTACATCTCATTATTGTCTGGACACATTTTCCAGACGGGATGGACACTTCGGCCAATCTGTTTTGCAAAATTTGTTTTCATAATGGCCAACCTTCCCTCCATCCCTCTTTTTGTTAGCTTGGAGGTCACCCATCAGTCAAGAATAGCTGCCTGCTTGTCCTGGGATAAAGCACAGTTACTTACCGTAACAGGTGTTATCCAGGGACAGCAGGCAGATATTCTTGCGTCCCTCCCACCTCCCCGGGTTGGCTTCTTAGCTGGCTTATCATAACTGGGGACCGCGCGCCTCTGTCGGGCGGGAAGGCACTCGCGCGTGCGCGGTGCGGCCTACCAGAACTTTCTAAGTTCTTAGAGTGCAATCACTCTAAAATTGTCCGTACCGGGGCTCCGTCGGTGCCGTCACCCATCAGTCAAGAATATCTGCCTGCTGTCCCTGGATAACACCTGTTACGGTAAGTAACTGTGCTTTATTCAGAGACAGCAGGCAGATATTCTTACAACCAACCCACCTCCCCTGGTTGGCTTCTTAGCTTGTTTACGGAACTGAGGTATCACGAGCGGGCATCGAGCAGGAAGGTGCTTGCGAAGTTTCTTAAAACTTAAAGTGACAGTACACTTTTCATGTTGTCTGTACTGGTCTCCATGGATGACGTCACCCATATATGAAACTCCATGGATGACGTCACCCATATATGAAAATATCTGTCTGCTGTCTCCGAATAACACCTGTTACGGTCAGTAACTGTGCTTTTCATGTGAACCAGAAGGTTTGTCTACCTTCATTCATGGAAGGCAGGACTCTTCTGCTAGGAAGCTGCACAAGTTTGATGTCAGTAAAGCTCTGCACTGGTACTTATGAGATATAATTGAGTTTCAGCTCTCGCATCATTTTTGTTTTCTTCATTGACCCTGGTAGGGGCCAGGTGGCATTCAAAGCGCTCAATTGCACATTGGATCAAGGTGTCCATTGTGGCTGCTTATATTTGCAGGAATAAGAAGGTGCCTCCTGGATTACGAGCTTGGTCAACTCAGTTGCAGGCACCCTCCAAGGTCGAGGCCTGTACAGTTTTTCCAGAAGATATTTACTGGGCGGTAAAGTGATAGTCATTTCATTCTTTTGGGAGGCATTATCGACTGGATGTAATTGCAGAGCCTGTTTGGTAGAGATCATATTCAGGGGCCTTGTGGCCCCTCCCTCTTACCCACCCAGTCTTCTTGTGTACATACTGTTTGTTTAGGATGGTGCAGCCCAGACATTAAGGAATGTGAATTTTTAATCTTGCCTGTTAATTTCCTTTCCTTTCTGTACCACCCTGAGATCTTCCCTCAGAAGTTTATTCTCAAGACTCCTGGGAATCTCTCTCCAATGCTGTTGTAAACTTGGGTGGGGGAACAAAAAAAAGATTTAAAATGAGATTCATCATACCTTCAGCAGTTGAAAGGGCACAAGTGTGCTTTATGGGACCTTTCACCTCTAAGGCAGAGGCATACATGATTTTTCCAGTCATTACCAACCCCTTTTGTACAGGTAATGCATTTGGTAAAGACCAGTTTCTCTACCTCCATCTGCTGGAAGAAAGGGTCAGTGCCTGCTTGTTCATAATAGTACAGCCCAACTAAAGGAAAGGAAATTAGCAGGTAAGACTAAATTTCACCTTTTATGCTTATTAGTACTTTATCTGTTAGCCCACATATAAAGAATTATAATAATCCCCCCAAAATATTGAGCAAGTTTTCAGCTTATTCAAAGTTCTGCTACAACTATCTCTACACCGACTGTCCTTGCAGGACTGAATTTGGTTGGGTTTTTTTTTTCATGGAGATAGTCTTAGAAGCCAGAGAGATTTCAAAATGCACCCCAAGTTGAGAGTGTGATCAAACCTACAGCTGAATTCGGCTTTACCATTTATTAAAGCTCCTAGGTTTGAAAAAAAAAAAAAATAATGTTCTTGAATGGAATCCATAATTATAGATTTATGTGTAAACTGAAAACATGATTATGGAAGAAGGCAGATTTAAGGAAATCTTATGGGTCTTTACATTCATAAGTCTCTTTTTCTTGGAGAATATTCTGTTTTGGATGGAATACGAGATGCTGCTTAAGAACTGGTTTATAGTTAGGTTTTTGCTATATGTTCATTCTCATAATATTCCGCTTTGTACTTTATTATGATTAAGAAGTAAGAGTATAATCTTTTACATCTAATATAATAAAACCCTAAGCCGCGCATGCGCACTCTTATCTGCGTGCTCCCATTTTCCGTGCGCTGTAGGTCCCCGCAGGTAGGAGTGCGCATGCGCAACTTAGGGTTTTGTCGGCTTCAGGCGGCGCGGAGGCTGTTTGGCCGCGGCGGCTGTCGGCACCTGCAGGCCTCCGCGGCTGTCGGCAGAGGGAAGACGCGATGTAAGGGGTGCTGCTGGACAGGGGAAGAGACGGAGGGGAGAAAAGGAAGGGAGGCCTACTGCTGGACAGGGGAGCAGGAAAGAGGTGCTGGGGGAAAAAAAAGGAAGGGAGGCCTACTGTTGGACGGGGGAGCAGGAAAGAGGTGCTGATGGACAGGGAAAGAGATGGGGGAAGAAAAAGGAAGGGAGGCCTATTGCTGGACAGGGGGACAGGAAAGAAGTGCTGCTGGACAGGGGGAGATTAAAAAAAGGGAGAAGGGCTGCTGCTGGATAAGGGGAGCAGTGAAGGGGTGGTGGTGGACACAGGGAAGGTAAAAGGAAGGGAGAATGGGTGGACAGCCGAGGAAAAAGAAAGACAGAAATACAGAAAGCGGCTAAGGAGAGAAAGAGAGAGAAAGAAATAAAGACAGACACACACACACATATATTCTAGCACCTGTTAATGTAAAGGGCTATAAGACTAGTTTTAAATATATCTTATAGTCCGCCAAATTGTTTGTTCAGAAGAGTAGATTTGATCCTTATACTGCAGGGCCTGCTTAGATTGAACACTTTGGAAATTTTCTTTTTGTAAACCTAACTTTTCTTACTATAGGAAAGGAATAGAGAACACAACAGAATATTGCAATATAGCCTGTTAATATATGCAAACTATTAAGCTACACAACCCGTCTTCTTTTAGAAATCTTTTGTTCTTGTTCAGCACTTTCTAGAATTCAGACAGTCTTGTCTCCACCAGGAGGCACTTCCATAAATCCTCCACTCTTTCCATAAAGAAGTATTTCCTTAGATTACTCCTGAGTCTATCCCTTTACATCCTATACCCCATTCTCCCAAGGCTTCTTTTCAATTGAAAGAAGTCCACCTCCTGTGCATTTTTGCTACAGAGATATTTACCGTATTTTTCGCTCCATAAGATGCACTTGACCATTAGACGCACCTACCTGTAGAGGAGGAAAAACCAAGAAAAAAAATTTGGTTCAGAATTTTTTTTTCTTGGTTTTTCCTCCTCCACACATAGGTGCATCTGGTGAGCCTGTTTATTGGACTGAGTGAACAATATTAAATTAAAGGAAATAGAGACCTCACCTGAAGCATAATGATACAAAAGTATATTAAAAGGGGCACTGAACATAAGAATAGCCTTACTGGGTCAGACCAGTGGTCCATCTAGCCTAGTATACTCTTTCCACAGTGGCCAATCCAGGTCACCAGTACCTGGCAAAAACCCAAAGAGGCAGCATTCACAACTCCTGGAAGTGGAGTAGTGGGAAGAAATCATGATCTATATTACTGATGAGTGACACACAGTGGCCAAAGTTAGTGCCCAAGATTGCAGGGTCCTGGTTCCTAGTCCCTGTAATAAGCAAACTAGGTATTTCTGTGATGGAAAGGGAGAAGAACTATTATAAAAGAGGGGAGGAAATGTATAGACATTTGCAAATGAAATCTGTGTTAGAATCCCTACCCTGATTGAGATCTGAGCTGGAAACCCAAAGCAACAAGAAGAAACTGTGAGGTCAGAATCCCACTAAAAAATGCAGTGCATGACATAGAAGTGGCCAGCAGCACTAACATTTTAGCTGCATGGGTTTTTGCCCTGTACAGTTCTTTCATATGATTCTGGTCTCATGTCTTCCCATGCAGCGCCACTCCATCCCAGAAGTTCAGTTCGCGCTCTAATCGAGGGGAGGTGGTGACATCCTTCAACATGGTGCAGGGCACGTCCTGGAGTGGGTGTGGCAACCAGAGTGCTGATGTGAAACTATTTGTGTCTGCTGAGGAACCATTAACAAAGTCTTACAAATTCATGTTCCAGAATCTGCTGGATATCAGGGAAGGTAAAATAGACATAACTAGTTTTGGGCTCTGAAAAGCACTGTTGTGTAAATCAGCTTCTTTAGGTGATGTCTAGCTTAGTTTGAATGGAAAAATGATGAGGCAGAAGGGATGAGACTGTCTTACTACACCAGGGAAAAGGAAGACTATTTTTCACTTCTAATGCAGCTGCTATTTTAACCACCATTTTTGTTCATATAGTGTAGATTGTGAACACACATTCTGTCAGCCTCATTTTCAAAATACTTATCTGGGTAGCAGCACCTGCTACCCAGGTAAATGTTAGGTCGATCATCGATTTTCAGTGGCGTTTTCCAGATAGTGCCATTGAATCAATGCATTCCACCCCAGCACTATCCATATAGTGTTGTGGTGGGTCTGAGAGTTATCCAAATAGCGATGGTCTTCAATACTTCTACATGGATTGCTATCCAGATAGTGTAGGACAGAAAAATAGTTGTCTTAAGTTGGCTGGATAATTATCCTGATAGTACTACTGAATATTGTAATCCAGATAACTTAGATGGTCAGTAGCATCTCTATAATAAAACCCTAAGCCGCGCATGCGCACTTCCACTTGCGTGTTCCGTATGTCCGTGGCCTGAAGAAGTGCGCATGTGCGACTACAACTGCCCCACACTTGCGGCCCTATAGGGCAGTGGCAGCAACTGAGTGGTGGAGAGCAGCCGCGCTCCGCCCTTTGACCCTCCACAAACCTCCCGGCTCCAGCGGCGTAGGCAGCACTATAAACACGCTGCTTCGTGCCCTTCTACTACCGATTTCCTCTGCTGCGTCTCTGATTACATCATCGGAGACAGACGCGGGAGAGGAAATCGGCAGGTGAAGGCCGCGAAGCAGCGTATTTAAAGTGCTTCCTACGCGGCTGGAGCCCGGAGGTTTGTCGGCGGTGGGAGGGTCAGGAGCAGGCCAGATCGAGCAGAACAACGGCACTAAAAGAAGGGGGAGGTGCCGAACGGAGCAGCCCAGATCGCGGTAAGAGAAGGGAAAGGGGGGTGGGGGAAAATGCTGCTACTGCTATACAGGGACTTGGAAGGGAAGGGAAATACCGCTGCTGCTTCTGCACAGGAAAGGGGGGGGAATAGGAGGGAAATGCTGTTGCTGTTGCATAGGGAAGTGGGATGGAAATGCTTCTGCACAGGGAAATGGGGAAAAATGACAGACAGACAGCGCGAGGGAGGGAGACAGAAAGAAAGAAAGACACAGGGGCAGGGAGAGGGACAGAAAGACAGACAGAGAAAGGGGGCCAGGGAGAGAGAGAGAGTCAGCAGGGAAGGAGACAGATAGACATATATTCTACCACCCGTTAATGTAACGGGCTTAATGACTAGATAATAAAACCCTAAGCAGCGCATGCGCACTCCTACCTGCGTGTTCCGTATGTCCGTGGCCGGAAGGAGTGCGCATGCATGTGCCTACAACTGCCCCACACTTGCGAAGGGAGAAGATACAGAAACAAAGAAAGACTGACAGACAGCCAGGGAGAGAGACAGTAAGACAGGGGGCCAGGGAAGAGACAGAGACACACAGTGGGACAGAGATAGAAAAAAAGGGGGGCAGGGACAGATAAAAAACATAAAGTAAGAAAGAAAGAAACGCCTCAGCGACCCATTGTGCTAAAAGTCTACACATCTATTCTAGCACCCATTAATGTAACGGGCTTAAATACTGGTGCCTAGATATTCAGAGATGCAGAGTATAAAAATTCAAACATACGAGTTAGTAGCTTAAAAAATCATTTAGCATCTCCCCTATCCCCCATAAATGAGTACTACTTCTGCCAATGCCCTGTAATCACTTAGTGCTTGTGTTTTTCTGGACCTTGTCTAGTTTTGAGCTGTAAAATCGAAGAGCTTGGTTGTGCCCTGAAGGAACACTTTGGCATCGAGGAGTTTGCTTCTGTCTCATTGCCTGCACAGGTAAGTGTAGTTAGTGATATATTACAAAAATTAAAGGGTAGATAATAAATTATAACAGTAACTAAAGACATTTTGTTTCTTTTTATAACTGAGACAACTGCAAAAAAATTTTTTTAGGTAGCAGGAAGTGTATAGTTTGAATGCATCAGGATGGATGAACATATAGCTTCTTTATCTATGGATTTTCAGCTGCTATAAGTATAGTATTGAGCTGACAAACTTTTACCTGCCTGACAGAAGGTGGAGTGAGGGACACTGCACAAATTATCTGAATATTTTAGTGCAAAAGGCATATGAGTCTTAAACCAGTGGGCTAGTTCTCTACTCACGAGTTTGTGTAGGAGTCACCTGCATTTTTTGACTCTGCCTCCCCTATCTCTGCACTGTGCTCTGCTCCCCAGTTTCTCCTTCTACACACAAGTTGAAGGTGTCTTTCTGATCTACTGTGCTCGGTTTGTTATTTTCCAGCTTTTTGGTCTCATTTTCAGAAATTGGTGCTACAGAGATCCCCAGTTTCCCCAGACTGACTTTATCAGACGGCTATAGCTGGAAGGGCAATCCTGTTTCAGGGCAATCCTGTTTCAGGGCACCTACCTAGCCAGCCTGCACTAACACTTTTGCGGTTTGGGTACAATTCCCCTGGTAGCAAAGCTCACTCCTGGTCGTTACCTGAGATTGAGTGCAGGCTTTGTGGCATCCGTGTCGGTCCTGAGGACTTAATTGGTTGCCGGATGCATTCCCCCACCCCATCCCTGAAGATACGTGAGGACCTGTGGGGGTTTGGAGGTCTCAGGCTTTAACAAAGTCTGCCTGGCAGCCCAGAGAATCAAGCATCTGGGATTATTTTTACATGCTTGTCTGAGGCAGGAGTCTTCACCATCTTTCAACTGCTGTCTCAGCTGAAACAAGCACTATACCTGCAGAACTGTGAGTACTTCATATTATTATCTATGGGAGACATTGGGGTATCTGTAATTTCATTTTAGGGGTTATTGGGGCTTGGATTTGGGTCCCCTATTTCCAAAACCACCTTTCCAACATTTTTTTTATACTTTTATGTAGCTCTCCTGGGCCATTTTTATGCTGCCAAGACGGCCATTGTGAATTTTTAAATCTGATTTTAAAAGCATCTATCTGCCTCAAAAACACCTCATTTTTGATTAAAATCTTTAGAGATGGAACCCTCAGGCTGATTCATGCCAGATTTGCACTGGATGGCCCCCCAAATGTAAGGTTTTGGAGGGGTAATGTTGAAGCGGCCTTACAATCCGCCAGGTCCCAGGTTCAATACCCTCGTAGAAGATTCTCATTAGGAAGTGAAATCAAATGACAAGCACAGCCAGAAGTGATTACATAAAAAGTATAATGTAGAAATAGGTTTAATATTACAGAAAGGCAATCTTTAGAAAGATACATAAGCTTTACTGGGTTACAAATGGACAGACAAAAATAGACATAAGCTTTACAAATACAGAGTGGATTCAGAGACTGCTTCTGTGCTCTTGTGAATGAGAGATAAAAGACAGCTTTCTGAATAGGTATTTTGAGGACAAAGAAAAAGTCCAGAGGAAAAAGAGAGAAGGGAGGGGGTGATGTTCCAGACAGTGACAGGGATAGAGAAGGGGGGAGTTCTAATCTCCCATATTTATACGTTTGAGGCTTGTTCTAAAAATAGAATCTATTGAAGTTAAGTACCCCTATCTTTTGTAAATTGTTTGAAACAATGGTGAATAAGGTTTCAAGTTTCAAGTTTATTGAATATTTGATGAATCGCCTATTACAAAATTTCTAGGCGATGTACATTAACAAAATAAAAGTATACAAGAGGCTAAAATATAACAAATATAGACAAATTACTCATTACATTTTATATAAAACATACATGAGGGGTAAGGAATAATATAAAGTTACACTGTTGGGTTAGAAAAAAAAGGGAAACACAAAAGGATAGGTTTAACTTTATCAGAACACAAGCTAAAGCTGTCTTTAAAGGAAGTGAACGCTTTGAAATTAAAAATACTCTTTAAGTAGGTAGTTTAAAAAAAAATAAAATAATAAGATTTAAGCTAGAGAATGACACGGTGACGGTTTACCCGCGGCCACCGCATTTAAGCCGCGGGTCACCGCCGAAAACGGGGAAGAAAACTAGCAGTCGCTGCGGTGACGGGGACAAGGCCATTCACCGACCGCGGAAACGGTGAACAGGTTTGTCCCCGCGGGCCAATGTACCCCCTTCTAGGAACCGCTATTTACCGCCCGACGCCCGATTCACCCCCCCAGCAGGACCGCTCGCACCCCCACCCCGAACGACCGCTCGCACGCGCTCCCACCCGCACCCGCGATCGGAGCAAGAGGGAGCCCAAGCCCTCTTGCCCGGCCGACTCCCCGACGTCCGATACATTCCCCCCCCCCCCGGCAGGACCACTCGCACCCCCACCCCGAAGGACCGCCGACTTCCCGACAATATCGGGCCAGAAGGGAGCCCAAACCCTCCTGGCCAGGGCGACCCCCTAACCCCACCCCGCACTACATTACGGGCAGGAGGGATCCCAGGCCCTCCTGCCCTCGACGCAAACCCCCCTCCCCCCCAACGACCGCCCCCCCCAAGAACCTCCGACCGCCCCCCCAGCCGACCCGCGATCCCCCTGGCGACCCCCACGACCCCCCCACCCCCCTTCCCCGTATCTTTGGTAGTTGGCCGGACAGACGGGAGCCAAACCCGCCTGTCCGGCAGGCAGCCAACGAAGGAATGAGGCCGGATTGGCCCATCCATCCTAAAGCTCCGCCTACTGGTGGGGCCTAAGGCGCGTGGGCCAATCAGAATAGGCCCTGGAGCCTTAGGTCCCACCTGGCGGCGCGGCCTGAGGCACATGGGCCCAACCCGACCATGTGCCTCAGGCCGCGCCCCCAGGTGGGACCTAAGGCTCCAGGGCCTATTCTGATTGGCCCACGCGCCTTAGGCCCCACCAGTAGGCGGAGCTTTAGGATGGATGGGCCAATCCGGCCTCATTCCTTCGTTGGCTGCCTGCCGGACAGGCGGTTTTGGCTCCCGTCTGTCCGGCCAACTACCAAAGGTACGGGGAAGGGGGGTAGGGGGGTCGTGGGGGTCGCCAGGGGGGTCGCGGGTCGGCTGGGGGGGGCGGTCGTTGGGGGGAGGGGGGGTTGCGTCGAGGGCAGGAGGGCCTGGGATCCCTCCTGCCCGTAATGTAGTGCGGGGTGGGGTTAGGGGGTCGCCGTGGCCAGGAGGATTTGGGCTCCCTCCTGGCCCGATATTGTTGGGGAGTCGGCGGTCCTTCGGGGGGAGGGATGTATCGGACGTCGGGGGGGGGGGCATCAGGCTTTCAGGATGGGGACAGACCTTCAAGGGGGGACAGTGCAGGGAAGTCAGGGAATTTATATTAATTAATTTTTTCTCTGCGTGTTTTGTTTTTGTATAGTTATTAACTAATATTTAACTAAGTTTTAAAGTTTTAAAGAATGTTTCCTTTATACGTAAATAAAGAAAAGTGAATGGGATTGCAGTGGCGGTGACGGGGCGGTGAATGGGGTGGCAGTGGCGGTGACGGGGCGGTGAAGAGGATGGTGAGACGGGGACGGGGCGGTGACGGGGATGGTGAGACGGGGACGGGGCGGTGACGGGGATGGTGAGACGGGGACGGGGCGGTGACGGGGACCAATTTTTTCACCGTGTCATTCTCTAATTTAAGCCGATAATTAAAAAGCGTTTTTAGGTCAATCAGAAGTAAAAGCGTCTTTAAATAAATAAGTTTTTAGCAATTTTTTAAAAGTTGTAATGTCCTGTTCCATTCTGATATATTGGGGAATTGCATTCCACCATTGTGGTCCCATTACTGTAAACATGTCGGCTCTTCGTGTACCTATGATTTTCAATGACGGTACTGTTAACAGATTTTGTTCCGATGATCGTAATGGGCGTTGGGTTGTATAAGGGATTAATGATTTTGAAATAAATTGTGGTTCATTGTACAATAAGGTCTTAAAGATGAGAAGCATTGTTTTGAACAGAGTTCTGTGACTTATAGGTAACCAGTGAGCGTCTTTAAGTAGTGGGGAGACATGATCGTATTTTTTTGTATTATATATTATTTTTATAGCAGTATTTTGGATGGTCTGTAATCTCCTTTTTTCTTTTTGTGTAATATTAATAAATAAGGCATTACAGTAATCAATTTTCGATATAACGAAAGAATGTATTAGAATCTTTAATGATGGTAAATTTAGAAATTTGGTAATTGATCTGATCTGCCGTAATTTAAAAAAACAATTTTTGACTATGTGGGAGATGTGTTCATGATAAGTCAGATTATCATCTAAAAAAACTCCAAGTATTTTCACAGTGGATACTAGGTTAAGAGTATTATTATTAAGTACAAATGGTTTTGATAATAGTATGTCTTTTTTCCAATTAAATAACATAGTTTTGGTCTTGTTAATATTTAATGATAATTTATTTGAGGTAAGCCAGTCTTGTATTTGTTCAAGTTTGTAATTGATAGAAGAAACTTCAGTGGTATTATTCGGATCAAGAGGATGAATTAATTGTATATCGTCAGCGTACGAAAATGTGAGTGAGGTGTGAGAGACTGGAGAAGAATAGAGGGAGAACCTGTTCCTTACAGACTGGAATCAAAGTAATTTCCAGTATGCCTCTGATAATGGTTTCTGATTAACCTTAGCTGTCTATCTTAAGCACCAGACATTAGCACATCTTAGCTTTGTAAGGTTACAATTTCATCATGCATTTACAGTGCGGATTATAACAAGGGTAACTCACTTATTTACATATCTAAAGTGATTCTCAAAGCTACTATCTCACGTGACATATGAATACATCATAACGGTTACAATTAAGTGATTTCCTTGTGTTCACTTCTAATATGTCTAAAAGCTTATTATATCATGTGACATTCCAAAGGTTATAATGCATGCTCCTTAAACTCAGCGCGTGACAGAAGCCTGCTTTTGCACGTAGGCAAAGTGTTTGTTGCCCATATAAGGAATACTTAAACAAGATAAGGAATAAGATAAGGGTAAACTTGTGTCAGGTTAATATGTGACAAGAGTCTTGTGACAAGAGAAGGGAGGGGAGAATGCCTCAGCATTCTGTCACAAGGTGCTAACATTTTCCCTTGCTTAGAACATCTACGTGGCAGAGGGGAGAAGGAATGAGGAATGATTCAGTATTCATTTACAAGGGCGAAAGGTCAGTGTGCTGAGCTTGCCTTGTATCCCTACATTGATACGCGGAATATATAAATTTTGCGCCTTGGTGACCGTGTCCTTAAAAAGGGACCAAGCTTGCTCCAGCGTTTTTACAGTACTTATCCTCTTCCTAATCTTCTTCCCTACCATGAGTTTCATCCGTTCATAATTCCCTTTTCGGAAGTTCAGTGCTGTGGCTGTCGTTTTGGACCAATGTTTCTCCCCTGCGTCCAGATGGAAGCGGATCATATTGTGATTGCTGTTTCCCAGCGTCCCTTCTACTTGTACATCCTTCCCTCCAGCGCCAAAAGCTGATGCCTGCCCCCCCTTTCCAGCCTGCTCCCCCCCCTTACCGGCCTCCGCAATTGCTACCTACCTATTTTCTGTGCCAGCGGTCCGCTGCCGGCCGCCACAACTAAGACCGCCACACGCTAGCGATAGAGGAAGCGTCAGAAAATGCTCAGCTGAAGGAAACCACTGCTCTTCTCCTACGCTGCTGTGGAAATGTGCTGCACACGTCAGAAACAGCTGCTCCTACTGCGCATGCAGCACCACAGATTACGGATCAAGAACACACAAATTTCCCACTGCGCATGTCCGCAAAGGCGTTTATTATATCTGATTGTTTTTTTTTACTTTCAATCTCTTTCCCTAGCCCCCTGTCCTCCTGTGTGTGTGTGTGTGGAGATGTCAGGGAGATGTCGGGGGAATATTGGAGATGTTAGGGGGGATATCTGTTATCGTGCCCCTTCTCTCACCTACCTTTTTAATTTTTTTTATCACGTGTTGTCTTGGAAAGGGCAACCAGCACAGAGTAACTGCTGATGTATAAAGTAAACCGCCACTCATTGGAAATCGAATGTGCGTGCGCGCTCTGAACGTGCGAACACGCATGCACCAAACGCTTTACAATTTCTCTGCCGGCCATGGAGCTACGGATCATGCAGATAGGAGTGCGCATGCACGCTTAGGGTTTTATTATTAGTGATTAACAACACATAATGGTTAACAACAAAATTAAACTACACAAAGCGCACTGTATGCGTCTCAACATTCATTCCTAGTGGAACACAGATAACCCCTATACAAATACAGGACCACAAGCTAAAAGTACTAATATATACAAATGAAACCCTAAGATGCAAGACTCTGCATGCAGTACAACCCCAGAGAAATAGAAACAAATGCATTTCTTCCTGAACAGTGCTAGCGTTTTTAGCGCACACTGAAGATTAGCGCATGCAAACCCCACACTACATGGAAAATACTAACGCAAGCTCTATGGAGGCATTAGCGTCTAGCGCGCACACTAAAACCACTAGCACACCTTAGTAAAAGGAGCCCTAAATTGAAAATAAAAACATTTCCCCTATCTTTCTATCTGGTGATTTTGTTTTTCAAGTTACCCAGCATGAGGTTTATCAATATTAGAATGCTAAAATGAAGGAAAAGGATCTCAGAAATCCACGCCTAAACTAAACTAAACCTTAGGCTTATATACCACGTCTTCTCTATAACAGTAGAGTTCGGCACAGTTTACAAGAAATTAGAAAGGAGAACAGATACAATATGGATTTGGAATAGTATGGAGAGAAGCGGAATTTACAACTTTGAAAATAGCCAAGTTTTCAGATGTTTTCGAAATGGTTGGAAAGAGCCCAGATCGCACAGTTGAATAGGAAAATCATTCTACAGCTCAGTAATTTTGAAAAGTAGAAACTTCCCTAATTTGCCAATGTAGGTAACACCTTTCAGCATAGGAAAGAACAATTTAAATTTTTGAGTAGATTTGGTAATGTCAGATCTTACAGAATTCCAAGACAGGGGAATTAAAGGAGGAAGGATTCCATGCAAGATCTTAAATGTTAAGCAGGCACATTTAAAATAAACCCTGGAAATTACTGGAAGCCAATTAAGTTTTTGCAGGAGCGGAGAGACGTGATCAAATTTACTTTTTGCAAAAATCAGCTTAGCAGCAGTATTCTGGATCAGTTGAAGTCTTTGAAAGCTTTTCTTGGTCAAGCTTAAATAGACCAAATTACAATTATCCAGCCTCGAAAGGATGATTGATTGAACAAGGACAGCAAAGTATTGATGATGGAAACAGGATCTCACTTTCCTCAACATATGGAGACTAAAAAACCTTTTTTACCAGAGAATTAAGATGGTCGGTGAATAAAAGTGTTGAATCTATAATGACACCCAGAACTTTACTTAAGAATTCAATCTGCAGTGAGGATCCTGAAGGCAACAGAATGGACAAAGGTAACTGCTCTAATTTTGGGCCAAGCCAAAGTAACTTTGTTTTGGACTCGTTCAGTTTCATTTGTACAGTAAGGGCCCAAGAGTGAAGTTTCATTATACATTCTATTATATTCCCAACAAAGTTAGTGAGGTTCGAGTCAATCTCAAAGAGAACAAAAATGTCGTCTGCATATGTAAATAGTGTTTCACAGGGGGATAAACGGAAAAGTTTAAAAGTAGTTATGTAGATGTTGAAAAGAATAGGTGATAAAGGTGATCCCTGCAGGCTCCACATAATGGCTTCCAAGAAGATGACATGGTGCCGTTCATATTAACAGTATGTGAGCGAGATCGTAAGAATTTTGAAAACCAGTCTAAGACTGTGGAATCAATACCTATCTCAGAAAGTTGGTATATCAAAATATCATGGTGAATGATTTCAAAGGCCGCCGATAGATCGAATTGTAGCAAAATTGCAAACTTACTGCGCGCTTGCAATTGCTGAACCTTAGAGATTAGTGAGATCAGTAGAGATTCGGTACTGAGATTAGGTCTGAATTCATGATGGCAAGATAAAAGAATGGAAAATCTCTCTAAATATGATGAAAGCTGAGTGGTTATAATGGACTCTACATTTTGGTCAGTAGAAGAATATTCGCTATAGGTCGATAGCTAGACGGTGAGGATGGATCTAAGTCAGCTTTCTTAATAGTGGGGACAGAACAAAATGACCCATCTCTGCAGAAAAAAAGACCTGATGATAAGGCAGAATTAATAAGTTTGGTAAGAGATGAAATGGCCTGAGTAGGAATTTTCTCATAGATATGAAGGGAATGCATCAGAGCACATTTGCAGGATCTTAATTTATGACACAGGTTTGCAACCTGAGCCTCAGATACAAACTCAAAGACTGTCCAGATCCTATCTGCTGGAATTGTGATTGGATTAGTATCACCTAACACCAGAGAATTATAAGAAACTAGTGATGGAAAAGAGTCTCTTATAACAGCAATCTTTTCGTTAAAAAATTTCGCTAAGTCATCCACTACTGGGGAGGAAGGGTATATTGACGAGTCATTGTTGCTAGTTAACGAGCACCAGATGTTAAACAAGGTGCTACTTTGATTGTTGGATCTGATAATTTTATCACCGTAGAAATTTTTCCTAGCGTTTTTTTTAATGTTGCATTATAAGACCTGATACTATCCTTTCATGACTGTCTGTCAGCAGGAGATCTTGATTTTTTTCCATTTACACTCCAATGTTCGGCATTTCTGTTTCAGTTCTCTGTGAATAAGAAAGGTACCAGGGAGCCTTACAAGAGTAAGAAAAAGTCTTAGTCGATAGAGGAGCCAGTGAACAATAGGTGGACTCAGAAAGATTTACCCAATTGTGCCAGTTGACTTCTGAGGCATCAGGCCTGAGGGAGAAAGCAAACTGTTTGAGGAATTGGGACCAAAATTGTTCACTCGCGATTTTCTTCCGGAAGGTAATAAGTTTTGGAGTACAAGATTGAGCTCCAAGATGGGACATAAAAACAGGAAGACATGAGGCACCCAGAAAGTGATCAGACCATGGAACTTGTTCTCAACGAACATCCTCAACTAAAGTTTTATGATCGGTAAGATCAAGAAAGCTAATGATATCGAGAGAGTGCCCTTTTTCATGAGTTGGAGTGGACTTAAGAAGAGGAAAACCCAGAGAGGTGAGAAAACGGCTGAATTCGATAACATCCTTATTAGCGTTATCGTCTAAATGAAGATTAATGTCACCAATAATCAATAGTCTCTAGAGATTTAGGAAAGCACTTGTTATGGTCTCAAATAATAGTTGAGAAGATTTATTCCAAGGAATCGGGGGACGATAAAATAACAGAATACCTAATGGGTGGCAGGTGAGCTCATCGTTAACAGTAGCTAGTATATATTCTAGAGATGCATCGCTACCTTTTTCAAGAGGCTGTACATCAAAAAATAATTTATAGAGAAGTGCCAAACCACCTCCTTTCCGGCAGTTTCTGGAAGAGAAAAGACCTCGATAGCCATGGGAACAGAGCTCATTTTGAGTAAATAAATCATCTTTTGCAATCCACGATTCAGTAATGCACAAGAAACCAGGATCAAGATTCCCTAGTAGGTCATTTAGTATTTGAACCTTGTTGCATACTGATCTGGCATTGCAATATATTATCAGGACAGGAGTAAGAGAGTCAGAGGCTAGACTTGGTAAGCTAGTAATTGGTACAGGCTTTAGAGAGGCATAATTGACATCCTGGAAAGGTTTTTTTAGAAGAATAATTTCTAGTACGCACCAATATGGGAATTCTAAGGCCAGGGCAGATCACACTGTTACAGTTGAAGCCAAGTACCTTGGGGGAGAGAGAATTTGCACAATGAGTGGGATTAAAACATAGAGAGGGTAAGAGAGAGAGAAGCCAGAGAGGTAACTTCATGCTGAAAATTAACAGAAATCACAAAGTCCAGTGTAATGGCTAATGGGTGGAGAGAATTATAGAACTAACTGAACTAAAAAAGCTTGGCGCTGTACATAAGAGAAAGGGCAGAGCAAGCTCACACGCCAAAGTAAGATGAAATGTCAGCTAGTGTGTAGTCAGCTGGAAAGCTTGGCACCGAGTTTCTAAAAAAGCTTGATGCCGCATGTAAGGGGCAGGGCGGAGCAAGCTCCCATGCCGGAGTAAGATAAGATGTCAGCTAGTGTGGAATATTGCCCCAAGCTTTTAAAAAAGTTTGACGCTGCAATGCAAGAGACAGGGCAGAGCAAGCTCCCAAGACGAAGATGAAATGTCAGCGAATGTGGAGTTAGCTGGGACGCTTGGCACCGAGCTTTTAAAAAAGCTTGATGCTGCACGCGGAGACAGGACGGAGCAAGCTCCCACACCGAAGTAAGGTGAAATGTCAGCTTTCCCTCACTGTGCTAGAGAGAAGATGGCCCGGTGCTGGATCTCAGCCCTTTAAAAGGCAGGAAGGCAAAATGGTTGCCGGAGGAGGAAGTGGGCAGGGCTTCCCACTGAAGTAAAAAGGAGCAGACTCTTCTCGGTGCAGTGAGAGGAACGATTGGCTTCCCTTCCCCTCACTGTGCTGGAGAAAAGATGGCCCGGTGCTGGATCTGAGCCCTTTAAAGGGCAGGAAGGCAAAATGGCTGCCTGAGGAGGAAGTGGGTGGGGCTTACCACCGAAGTAAAAAGGGGCAGGCTTTTCTCGGTGCAGTGAAAGGGTCAACTGGCTTCCCTTCCCCTCACTGTGCTGGAGAAAAAAAGATCATACAATCTCATATAGGCTAGTGTGGAAGGTGTTTTCTTTCATAGATCCAAAAAACCTTCAAATTTATATACTGACAAAATTTATTGATGTCTTCTTTAATTATTTTTCAGAAACAAAATTTTTCTTTTTTCTATGTGTGATATTAAATATCTGAAGTGTATCCACTCATGTGAGTTTTCTGAAAAAAAATTTTCTTAATCAATTTTTCTTTTTACCATCATTTGCATTACCTAATCTTTATCTTTATTTAAGTTTTTGATTAAACGCTTATCCAGGAGTACAAAGCGTTATACAAAATATTTAAAAATAGCTGGAAGATAAACATTTCAACTTATTAGACATACATAAACTAGTTATTGGACATACATGAACAATGGGAAAAGGGGGAGAACCACAATTTTTATAGAAAGAATACATAGAAGGAAAATACAATAGGAGATGGGAAAAGTTAAAATTGCTGGAGTAGAAGTGGAAAAAAGTTAAAAATTGCTGGAGTAGATACGTGTATAGTTATCCGTTATAGGCATCTTTAAAGAGCAAATACTTTAGACTGCTTTTGAATTTTTGTCAGTTTCATTCGGCTCTTAGGTATAGAGGGAGAGAGTTCCAGATTAAAGGGGCAGTAACTGAAAAAATAAGGGTACGACGGGTCCCAATTATCTTCAAGGATGGGTTATTAAGAGAATGCTGTGAAGTTGATCTTAAGGTTCTGGGAGGGTCATAGGAAATCAAGAGTCTGTCTATGAAAGCCGGGGCATTAGTTTGCATAGTTTTAAAGATCAAGAGGGCAATTTTATATGTAATCCTATGTAGAACAGGCAACCAGTGGGCTTTTTGTAACAGTGGGGTGACGTGATCAAACTTATTTGAACCCGAAATAATTTTGATAGCTGTTTTGTATAAGTTGAGGATGTTTTATATCTTTTAAGCATATCCCTTTTAATAATGAATTATAGTAATCTATTTTAGATATTACAAGAGAATATATTAACATGTTAAGGGAATTTGTGTCAAGGAGGGAGACCAGAGATCTAATCATCCTGAGTTTGTAAAAACAGTTTTTGACCAGTGCACTAATTTGAGGATGGAATGAGAGTTTGTTATCAATAAGAACGCCTAGTATTTTGATTGTAGTAGTTAGTTTAAGAGGAACATTGTCGATGGAAACTGGAGCAATTAACTGTAAACCTTCTTTCCATAGGAAAAGCACAGTGCTAGTTTTAGAAAACATATTAGCATTCAGCCACTCGTGAATTTTGGCTAGTTTGAGATCAATGATAGAGATACCATTTTGGCTAGTGGGGTCGATGGTATGCCTTTTGCGTAAGCGTAAACAGTAAATCCAATCGATTGACAAAGAGTTAGGAGAGGAGCCAGGTAGATATTAAAAAGTAAGGAGGATAATATGGAACCTTGTGGAATGTCAAGGTTGGAATTAAAAGAGTTGGAGATTGAGTTATTGAAATGTACGGTGGAAAACCTGTCAGAGAAATAAGATCTGAACCATTCAAGGACTTGATTGGTTATACCGATGGATGCAAGTCTTTGGAGAAGGAGATGGTGATCTATGGTGTCAAATGCAGCGGCGAGATCTAAGGAGATAAGTAAGATGGACTTGTGTTGGTCAAGGTAATAATGGATAGTTGTGGTAGGTCCTAGAAGGGAGTGTTCTGTGGAGTGATTTTTACGAAAACCAGCTTGATTGGGATGCAGAGCCTGTGTTTTGTCAATGAAATCTGACAATTGATGAAAGACGATCTTTTCAGTTAATTTGGCTAAAAATGGAAGATTAGCAATTGGGCGATAGTTAGAACAGTCCTTAAATTATTTTTTGGGTCTTTAATGATAAGATAAAGGATTGAATGTTTCCAATCTGCTGGAAGACTTGCATTAGAAAGAATTTTATGAATAATTTGGAGAATATAGGGTCCAAATATAGAAAAGTAACGCTTTAAAAGGAAAGGAGGAAGGAGCTCAGCTTTAGAACCCTTTATATTAATAGAGTGAAGCGTATTTTCAATGTCTTTTAAAGAAGGTAGAAAGAAATTGGAGCATGTGGCAGTTAACGAGTTATTCATAATTGTTTCTTTAACCTTAGTGCTGGGACAACTGACACCCGAGGAAACAGGAACTTTACTTGCAATGTTAGATCTTATTAGATTGATTTTTGTCTGAAAGAAATCAGCTAAACTTTGGGCTGAAGGAGATTTGTCCACAGGAATGGCCGGTTTATGTTTAAAATAAGTTAATTGTTTGAGAATTCTGAAAAGAGCTGATGAATTTCTTGCTTTAGAGATCTTTTTAATATAAAATTGTTTCTTTACTGCGTTAATCGATTGACGATAATGTTTATTGTAATGATTTAAATTGTTTTGGGTAGGTTTAGAACTCCATTTACGTTCAGCAGAACACAATTGTCGTTTTAATAATAGGAGAGAAGAGTTAAACTAGGGTTATATTGTTTTTTAGGGGAAATTGTACGGGTGATTATTGGTACTATTATATCCAAGAGGGACCGGCAGGCATTGTTCCAAATAGTTGATTGTTCATTTGTAGTCCTTGGAATCGATTGATAATGTAGCAGAAATAAGGGAGTCATTAATATTTTGGAAGTCTCTTGAGGAGACAGTTTTAGGTAATTGGGAAAAAACTGGTGGGGACTGCAATGTATAAACTGATTGAATGAAACTATGATCGGACCAGGGAACCTTATGTATGATAGGTTTAGAAAAATGTAAAAGTGATTCGCAGGGAACAAAGATCATGTCTAGTGTGTTACCCTTTATATGTGTAGGGCCGGAGTTTAAAGCAAAAAAATTGAGGTCATTGACATAGGTTATAAATTCTGATGTAAATAGATTAAGTATATCATCGAAATGAAGATTAAAACGCCAAGAAGAAGAGGAAATTGTGAAGTAGTAGAGAAGTCAGAGATAATAGATAACATTTGGGCAACTGTGGACTGATTAATTGTTGGAGGAATATATAATAGTAGTAAGTCAATAGTTGGGTTCGTGTTAATTTTGAGTTGAATATATTCAATGAAACTTTTAGTTTGCGTGGCTTCTACAGCTACGGATAGGGAAGATTTGTAAACGATAGCGAGATCACCTCCCTTCTTACCGGTGCAATGATTGAAGCAAAAATTGTAGCCTGGAGGATTAGCGTAGGTAAGGTAGGCCTCGTCATCTTCGGAAAGCCAGGTTTCTACAATGCAAAGAAGATCCAATGAATAATTAGTTATGAGGTCCTTAATGGCGTGATGTTTAGTGCGTAATGATCTAGCGTTGATAAGACCTAGATTAAGAGTGAATTATTCAAACTTCTTTAACCAATGAGAGTACTTATCTTGTTGACAGCCTTGGAAGATCTTTAATTTACTCCTGCTGAATTAGCGTCTTGTCTAAATTTGAAGGTTTTTTGGATCTATGAAAGAAAACCCCTTCCACACTGTAGCCTATACGAGATTGCATGATCTTTTGGCATGGATTTCTGAGATCCTTTTCCTTCATTTTAGCGTTCTATTATTGATAAACCTCATGTTGGGTAACTCAATAAAAATCTTGGCTTGTTCCATTTTCTAGATTTTGTTTTTCAAACCATCTTTTCCCAGTCTCTGGCTGCACTTCCTTCTGTCCGTGCTCTTAACTGTTTTTCTTTCCTTCACTTTCTGCCATATATCCATCTTTGATCCAAACAGACTGGGAATTTTAAGTTACAATCCACTCGAGAGGGGCAATAAATCCAAAATAGAACAAAATAACAAAATACCCCCCTCTCATAAATGCTGGGCACGTCTCTCAAACTGGTGTCACCAAGAAACACTTAAAGGCTTTTAAAATATTGTGTGCTCATAAGCTCTTCAGCAAGGCACCACAGCAGCAATTCGATGTCACTGAGAAAGTGCTTAGATTTTAATCATAACATATTAAATGGAGCAAGAAACTTGCTTCCGCTGGTGTGGCAGATGTTATAACTCTACAAGAGATATTTAACGGTAGACCACTTATCTGAAAAGGTCAGTTCACGGCTCCAACACAGTCTATGTTTCGCTAGGCTACATCAGGAAGCCGGAAGGATGAGCTTTTTATGTTGTTTTTATTTGCAGTGTGCAGTGCCTGAGTCCTTTGACATACACACTCGATGTTGAAAAAAGGCCCTGATTCCAGATAGATACTGTTTGGTTGGCCAGTCATTGCTCCGGTATTGCTGGGGGAATTTCTAATCTCACTGGATTTGACAGAAGCTTACTTAAATATTCCCATATTTCCAGCTTACAGGAAGTTCCTGAGATTTATGTATTGGAGAGACATTTCTAATTCTTGGTGCTCCCATTCAGTCTGGCAGTGGCGCCTTACACCTTTACCAAGGTGATGGTTGGCAGCATACTTGGTTGATTGGTTGATCAAAGCCTCTTCAAAGGCCAACTGCTTCAAAGCAGTGGTTCAAACTGTTCAATTGCTGTAGCCATCTGGACCCAATGCAATCCCTAGAATACTTGGGGATCCACTTCAACACAGTGGAAGGCTGTGTCTTTCTTCCAGAGCCAAACAAACTGAAGTTATGACGTCAGATTTTGGAAATCCTGGAGATGCCAGCTCCCACGGCTTGGTACTATCTCCAGGTGCTGGAGTTGATGGTTGTGACCATAGTGGGTGTTCCTTGGGTGTAAGCTTATCTTCATCCCCTTCAGGATACACTGTTGTCCCTTTGGTCTCTGCAGACAGATTCCCTCCAGATACCGCTGGCCTGGATGATAGTGGTGCATCAGAGTTTGCATTGGTGGCTCCAACTGGAGTCGTCATTTAAAGGCTTGTCTCGCCGCATCTCCCCTTGGGTGATCCTGATGATAGATAAGAGTCTTTACGGCTAGAGGTGTCATTGCAAGGGTAATCCAGTTTAGGACTGCTGGTAGCCCTTTAGAAGAAATGGTCCATCAACAGATTGGAGTTGTGGGCCATTCGTTTAGCGTTGCAGTCATTGGAGACTAGCCTGGAACGCAAAGTGGTCAGGGTTTTCTTGGACAATGCCGTAGCTGTGGCTTATGTCAACAGACAGGGAGGCATCAAGCGTGCCCCACTGAGAACAGAGGTCCAGTTGTAATTTCATCACAGCACAAACTTCTCCCACGCCAAACTCCCAAACTGCACGGCTGCTTCACACAAATGAATAGTGGATTAATTTGCCAGCTAAGTTTTTCTTTTTTTTCTTTTTGATATTTTTGAGTGTATAACTTTTCATGATGTTGTGAGCTAAATGTCTGGGGTTTGCTAAAGGCGATCGAATTGCAGATGGAGTCCACTTTATAAAGTGTGCTGTTTTATGAACTATAGCGCTTTTTCCCACATGTAAGAGACGCTGCCTGTTTGATATCCACACAGTCTTTTGGATTTATAAATTAGACCCATGCTGATTTTTATTGGAGAGACTTTTTACTGCATGAAAGATTCTCTCCCAAAGTTCGTTGGAATCACTATTTGCAAATACAGTATGTTATTTGTGGAGTTTTTTTGATCGATGGTTAGTGTGTGTTCTCTCAACTAGTTGGCAATTGTTTGAACTGAGTAGAGTACTGTGTGCAATGAGGCCTTTTTTCTCCACAATTTCTTGCTTTGGTTATAGTGATTTTCTTTCACCTTTGGAAGAGAGTAGAGTATAAATTTGTTTTTGTTTTTGTAATTGAAATCGCCCATTATACTGTTGCCCAATTTGCCAGCTTTCCTAATCTCTGAAGACATTTCTCTGTCCCGTGGGACGGTAATATAACCCTAACTGTTTAGTCCTTCCCTTCACACATAGAATTTCTATCCATTTGGATTCCACACTGCTATCTGTCATGCATAATGTTTATTTTGTTTGATTCAATTCCCTCTTTAACATATAACACAACCCCCTCTAATTTGATCTACTCTATCCTTATGATATAATTTGTAGCCAAGTAACACAGTGTCTCATTGATTGTCCTCCTTCCACTAGGTCTGTGAGATGCCTATTATATCTTCCCCTTCAGTCAGTGCTATATACTCTTAACTTTCCTATTTTATTTTTTATTTTTCTAGCGTTTGTATACAGACACTTCAAATTGTGTTTTTTCCTTTGTATCTACAGGCTGCTGAGAAGATGACAGGGATTTAAGTCCTTTACTCTGCTTTCCTCTTATGCATTCCTGGCTTTCTTTCACTATTATCAAAATTTCTCTGTTTGGACTCCTTAAATATCCTGTTTCAATAGTATCCTTCAAGGATACTCCAAACCTAATCATCCACTCCTGGTGACTGTCGGCTCTCCTCCCCATCTTAGTTTAAAAGCTGCTCTATCTCTTTTCTAAATGTTAGCACCAACAGCCTGGTTCTGAGCTGGTTAAGGTGGAGTCCATCCTTTTGGAATGTCTCACCCTTTCCCAGAACGTTGCCCAGTTCCTATTAAATCTAAATCTCTCATCCCTGTACTTTCGTCTCAACCATGCATTAAGACGTCAGAGCTCTGCCTGCCTCTTGAGTCCTGTGCCTAGAATGGGGAGCAATTCTGAAAATGCTACACTGGAGGATCTAGATTTCAGCTTTCTACCTAAAAGCCTAAATTTGACTTCCATAACCTCCCTCCCACATTTTCCTATGTCATTAGTACCTACATGTACCAGGACAGCCAGCTCCTCCCCAGCACTATCTAAGTGATGCGTGAAGTTCGCCACCTTCGCACTGGACATGCATGTGACCAAACGATCCTCATGCCCACCAGCCACCCTTATGCACATCAGCCACCAGCCACCCATTACTAATGATCGAATCACCAACTACAACAGCTGTCTTTACCCTTCCCTTCTAAGCAAGAGGATATTCCATCCCCAGGTGGGCAGGTCCTGGCTACTGGAGTATTTCCTACTTCACCAGGATGATTCTCACCTTTTAGGAGACCTCCTTCCTCCAAGGCAGCACAGGAGTTGCAGCCTGGAGATGTGACTTCTCTACAACATCCCTAAAGGTCTCCTCTATGTACCTCTTTGTCTCCCTCAGCTCCTCCTAGTTGCAACACTAGCCTCAAGGGAACGGACTTGTTCTCTGAGAGCTAGGAGCTCTTTGCAGTGAGCACACACATATAACTTCTTTCTAAGTGGAAGATAATCATACATATGACCTTGCAAAAGACTGAATAGCATCCCTCTTGCTGCTGGACTACTGTCTGCATTTCATTTTTGAGTTGATTAATTAAATCCTATTAAGGTTCTTGGAATATTAGACTAGTATAGCCTTAGGTTTATATTGTATACGTTATTTAGTGTTTGTTTCTTAGCAAGTAATGAAATATAATAAGCAGTTTTCCTGTTGTCCTAATTAGAATAATTGACTGTAAATTAGACTATAAGTAAAGAAATGAGTTAGGGATGGACGGGAGTGGGGGGCTGGGAGGGAATAAAGACTAAGCCAGACCCTGCTATGCCTGCTGGAGACTCTCTAGCAGAAAGTTCAAGTTTAAAAACTGTAAAACTATAAAAGGCTTTTATACTATCTCCCCCCCACCCCCCACCCCCGTTTTACAAAACCGTAGCACGGTTTTTAGCGCCAGCTGTGGCAGTAAGAGATCTGACGCTCATATAATTCCTATAAGCATTGGAGCTGTTACTGTCATGGATGGTGCTAAAAACTGTGATACGATTTTGTAAAAGGGGGGGGGTGTAAACTACCTAAGTAAAGTTTGTTCTTTTAAGATATAACTGTCTATATAAAGGAACATATAATTTAGCTTTTATCCCCCAAATTATCAAAGCTCAGTGCAAAAT
The DNA here is from genome assembly GCF_902459505.1 of Geotrypetes seraphini. NCBI lineage: Eukaryota > Metazoa > Chordata > Amphibia > Gymnophiona > Dermophiidae > Geotrypetes > Geotrypetes seraphini. The sequence continues at coordinate 67,493,207 of NC_047091.1, read as the reverse complement.
AATGTATACTTACCCAGAAAATTGTCCTCTCCTCTCTGAAAGAAAAATGTCCTCTTCTCTTCTTTCCTTTCAGAAAGAAATTTTCTAAATGGTTTTAATCACATTTGATTAATTTAAAGCAAAGCTTTCCTAACTTGGGATGCAATCCCAAATGGGGTTTCAAAACTCATATTTGGGTATTGACTTGGTTGTGCACTTTCATAAGATGCCTTCCTGTACTGCCCAAAGGTTGCATGCTTTCTGTGGTGGTGCAAATTGGGATCACAGATCATAGAAAGACTGGTGGGCTTCAAATTAAAGGAAACTTTGAAACTTTCTAGATGAGGTGGCTGTGTTTGTAAACCTGTCTGATGGCTGATGTAGTTATTCCCCTCTTCCCCCAGGAGCCAGTCACGGTACTGGGGCAGATCGGTTGCGATAGCAATGGGAGGCTGAATTCCAAGTCTGTTATCCTAGAAGGTGACCAGGAATACTCTTCGGGAATGCAGGTGCCAGTGGATCTATCAGAGCTAAAAGAATACTCGCTCTTCCCAGGACAGGTAACAGCCAGTCATAGCAAATACAAGTGATTGTCTTGGAGAGACTGTGTATGTTTTCCTTCTTTCCTTTTTTCCCTGTACTGGAAAAATAAAACTGCAACCTACTGAGCATAGCTTAGCCAAATTGAGGCACATGGACCTTGGCTGATTATTTCTTTTTAAAAAAATTGAACAAGGTCTTTTATTGATGAAAAGCAGAGCAATAAATACATCAATAAAATTATGATCCTATATAATAAAAGGTTAGTGGCGCATGCGCTTTTAAAAAAGCGTGATTACTGCGGCCGTGGTGTGTGATCCGTGGCCGTGTTCCATTTTAGAACCCGGCCAATGATCACTCTGGCCACTCCCCTCCTCCCGCCCTCACCAACTTGAAGGAAGCTCAACAAACCTCCCGCCCTCACCTCACCAACCCGAAGCAAGCTGGTCCATACCTCCCGCCCTCGCTCACCACTGCTGTCGCTGCCGCTGATCCTCCTCTTCGGGGCAGCCTGCAATCATGGCCGGCTTTGGCGGGCCTCGCGGGCTGCTTTCCGGCCTCGGTGGCACGTTCCCTCTGACGCACGGGATCGCATCAGGGGGGAGCCTGCTTACGGGTTGGGGAGCAGCCTGCGAAGTTCGCTGGGGCCGGCCACCACGATCGCGGCCTGCTTTGAAGAGGAGCAGGCCAGAAGACGCCGGGATGAAGGGAGGGTAAGCAGGGGGATTAATTCAGGGGGCCAGAGGGAGAGGGAAAGGGGCCATGGAGAGATAGGGAGAGGGAAAGGGGGCTGCTTTGGGAGGGAGGTGTGCTGGGGACAGACAGTTTTACTCTGGGGGGGAAGACAGAAGGGGCCATGGAGAGACAGGGAGAAGGAAAGGGGGCTGCTTTGGGGGAGGGGTGTGCTGGGGGGAGACAGAAGGGGCCATGGATAGATAGGGAGAGGGAAAGGGGGCTGCTTTGGGTGGGAGGTGTGTGCTGGGGGCAGACAGCTTTGCTCAGGGGGGGGGGGGGTGACAGAAGGACACAGACAGCGGCCAAGGAGAGAGAGATAAAGAAACACAGACAGACAGACACTCTATTCTAGCACCCATTAATGTAACAGGCTTAAAGACTAGTAAACTATAAACAATCATAGCAATAAAAATAATGCTAAGAGAACAAAGGGCTGACTTATCCAAATTTGTTTTCAGGTTGTAGTGATGGAGGGCATTAACAGCACCGGTAGGAAATTGATTGTGTCCAAGCTTTATGAGGTAAGAATCTGACAATGTGTAAGTTCCCTACTTTTACTGGAATATGTCATGCAGTGCAGGAAGCTTGTAGTGTGTTCTCTGAGGTATCTTGGTTCTGTGTGGATGGACTGATTTGATATAGCAAAAAAAATTGTATTTTTGTTTTTATTCCTACTTTTCAAAGAATAAGGTATTCTAATGCAATGTGTCTAGTAGTCCTGAATGCTAGGGTTATCTATCTGAACCTGCAAGTTGTTTGCAAAAGAATGTTACACATCTTTTAACTCCACCTCGTTCCCAGTGGGCTCACTCCTGTCCTCTCAGGTTTTTCTTTTGCAAAGCAAGTTGAGAAGGTGTCTTTCTGATCTGCTCTGTGTTTTTTAAAATAATTTTCGGGTTTTTTATTTGTATCCAAAGTTTGAGGCTTGGTGCCCGGAGTTCCCTCTAGTTTGGGACCTCTGCCTGGGAGAGGACAAGGACGCAGACTCGCAGGGTGAAAGTCTGCTTCTTGCAAGATCAACCCTTGTGGATACCTGTCTAGCCAACATGCTTTAATATTTTTTGAGCACGGGCTAGCTTGCATCCTTGATTCATCAGGGGGGGCTTGAGTGAAGGCTGTTTGGCTTTGTTCTGGTTCGCCAGTACTTAATTGTGAGTTGGTTGTGGTCCTCCCCCCACGTTGTGGTGTGAGGAGTTGAGGGGGTTGGGGCTCAGTCCAACATCAGTCTAACTGGCAGCCCAAAGACCACTTTTTGTGGAGAAAATTTGAGGCAAAGGTCTTCTCCAATTTTCCAACTGCAGTTCTGAGCTGAAGCGGGCAAGCACTACATGGTATATAAGAAATAAATTACATTACATTACATTACATGGCCCAGAGAGTAAGACTATTGCAGCCTATGGGGAAAATCAGGGAATCTGAATTCTGGGGTTTTGCAGGTTCCTGAGGCCAGAGATAGGATCCCCACCTCTGGAAACCCCTTTTTGAGTTTTTTTGTCTTTTAATATTTCTCCCTTGGCACCAAGATCACTGTTATGGTAGCCATCTTGGATGTCCCAATTTTTTTTCTAAAGCCTCTTATCAGCCTGAAAACCCCTCGATTTTGTTTAAAATTGACAGAGATGGACCCCTCAGTCCTTTCTACCTCTATATCATGCCAGGTTTGTGCTGGATGGTCAGCTGAGGAGTGTCTGTTCAGCGTGCCACAGCACACACAAAGGGGGTTGGGGTGCAGGAGCCACGGGTTCAGCCTTCTCAGGGTCCTCTAGGGCTGGGGATCCACAGGAGTCTTGTTTTAAGGGGAAGAGGTCCTTCCCAAAGTCATCTGAAGGTGAATTGGCGAAATGCAGGCATGTCAGCACAGCAGCCCAAGTGGACACACAGGGAGCCTCTGCAGGAGGTTTTAAGAACATAAGAATAACCTTACTGGGTCAGACCAATGGTCCATCAAGCCCAGCAGCCCGTTGTCATGGTGGCCAATCCAAGTCACTAATACCTGGCCAAAACCCAAAGAGTAGCAATATTCCATGCTACCGATCCAGACTTTTCCTCTGTTCTTACCACAACCTCTGGCAATACGTTCCAGAGCTTAACTATTCTCTGAGTGCAAAAAAATATTTCCTCCTATTGCAACTTTATCGAATGTCCCCCTAGTCTTTGTAATTTTTGATGGAATGAAAAATTGATCCACTTGTACCCATTCTACTCCACACAGGATTTTTTAGACTTCAGTCATATCTCCCCTCAGCTGTCTCTTTTCCAAGCTTTTGGGCCACCAGTGTAGGGCTTTACGACGGATTTCATGAGCCTGATATGGAATACCTATTTCAGTTGTCAGGGTACTCCAGCATCTGCTACAGGTGCGTCTATGGTTGCGCATAAGGGGATGTTCCCTCGGGTCATTCTTCGATCATAATTAGACTTAGTGTAGGATCAGGATATCCAGTCAGAGATTGGGATGATTGGGGGTCTGATTCTATGCCTCTGTTGTCCCAGTGAGCTGCACATTCCCTGGCAAAGTCTGATTCTCAGCATGAGACCAGCAGTCAGGAGGCGGTGTTCACCCTTGACCAGGAAGAGGTCCCTACTCTGTGGCGCCTATTTAAGGCTGCCTCGCTCCCAGGCATTATTGCAGATTCATTGTGGGAATTAAAATTGGAATTCCCACAAGCCTCCACAATGCTCAGTAACGAGCAGCTCCATTGTTCTGATCACATTCTTCCTTTGCATCCTGATATCATTAAGCTGATTATGGAACACTGGGAGTCCCCCGGAGGGGGAAGGCCACAGCGGGCCAAGTCCCAAGGAGACTATTCAGAGTGCTGCCTCCAATGGCCCGGTGGTATGCGAGTTCTCTCTTTGGAAGCCTTAAATTGCTGCTCTGCTGGTGTCGGGCTTTCCTATCTGCTGGTCCCGCCTGCTTCCACGAATGCAGGACCTGGCAAAGAGGAAGACCCTATGCCTGCGGAGCAGCGAAGTTCCCATACCATGATGCCAGCCCTGGGAACACCCCCTCGTGGTCTGCATGGTATGCCACTTGTTGATGCCCTCTTCAAAATTATGGGTTCGGTTGGAGCAGAGTTGGGTCTCATCAATACCTTTGTGGGCAATAGATACCATGGCTGCCTGAAAGCTCCCTACGCTCCATCGCCAGAAGGGTCCCTTTAGTAGTGCAAGGATGTGGGGAGGGATAGAGGAGGAGCCTGGTTTTGTGGGTTAGAGATGTAAATTGCTATTTCTGATCTATAAGGACTCTAAACCTTTTAGGGGGGGTTCTTTCTTTCTGTACTCCTTTGTATGTTCTTAAAAAAATTTTCAATAAAGAAACTTAAAAAAAAGAAAAGAAATAGGTGATAATGATACTGTGTATATAGCAGAAGAAAAATAATGAAGGTGATTGATTAGTGTTCAGTCTCATCAGGAACATATACAAAAAGGAGAGCAGAGACCCCTGCAAGAAGAGAAAAAGAGCAAAGAGACTGGGGATGAGAAAGAGAGCACAGATGCTTGCAGGGAGAAAAAGCTGACTGAGAGAGTGCAGACTGAGGAAGAAAGCAGAGACAGCGCTACACAGGGAAATGGAGGGAGGAAAGAGACAGAAAGAAAAAGACAGACAGATATATATTCTAGCACCCGTTAATGTAACGGGCTTAACAACTAGTTTATTGAATAAAAGGACTCAACACGATCGTGTTTTGGCCCTAAACGGGCCTGCCTCAGGTGTCTAAAAACATATTAAAAAATACATAGAATTTCATATGCATACCATAACATAAATGTACACTTACACATCTAAATAGAAAAAGTGAAAATGAATTAAAATAGATGAAGGGAGAAGAAAGAATATAAATTGTTAATAAATATACATGTAAAGTGATATCTAGAATTGAGACTAATCAGAAGTTAATGGTGACATAAATATCATCATATTATGTACAACATTGAAAATACCATGATTTATAAAAATAAATTATAAATCAATGATAAAAATTAAAACAACATACATAAATATGTGTTTGAAAATAAAACTGGTGAGATTATTGTAACTCAATTGTATATTGATAAGTAAATACTAAAAAATGAAAACTAAAAAATGTACACAAAGAATATAAATGATCACCATAGGAAGTGAACATATAAACAAAGCAATGAAAATTGCTATTCAAAACGTAAAATCTCTGATAGACTAAAACTATTTTTATATGCATATAAAACCATAAAACTTTATTAATACAATATGTAAATTAAAAACAAAGACATTAAATAACAAAGGACCCTAGTTAAAATATATTGAAATTGTGCAAACCGTGATAATTGAATTAAAAATTTATATTAAAATAAAAAATAAGAATAAATTAAATAATTCCCCTGCTTTTTTAAAAAATATTTTTCTTTATCGTCAGTCGTTTATTCATGATCTAATCAAAACCAGTCTATCAACAGGTTCACTATCAAAGGACTGGAAACAACCCACAATTTTTCCCATCATTAAGGACCACAAATCAAGTTCTTGTGGTAAAACCAATTACCGTCCAATAGCTAATATCCCATTCTTGGCAAAACAAAGAAAAAATAGTCTAACCAAATCTCGGAATTTATCAAACAAACTAACATACTACATCTCTATAAAATAGGCTTTGGGCAAAATCATTCTACCGAATATTCTCTCATTGACCTGACATCTACCATTCTATATCACCTGGATCATTACAAGTCAGTAATTCTACTATCATTGGACCTATCCGCTGCATTTAACACCATTGATCACAACCTTCAGTTACAATGACTTCAATCTATAGGCATAACAGCAAATTCTGGACTGGTTTACATCATACCTTGCAGTTCATTCATCCACAGAAGCCTTTAATAAATCATCTTCTAAACAATTCACAAACAACTTTGGTATACCTCAGGGATCTATCTATTCTTTCTCCAATGCTATTCAACATCTTCTTAGCCCCTCTGCTCACTTTAGTCCAATCCATTGGCTTTTTAATATTTGCTTATGTCGATGACATTCAACTAGTACATATACTTGATCCAGAGAATTCCAATGATATACAGGAAATTAACATGAAAATGGAACAAACCCAAAAATGGTTAAATGAGAAAATGCTGTCCCTAAACATAAAGAAATCAAAGACCATGCTATTCACACCCTCGAATTTGAGAGTTATGTATTTAAAGTTCTTTAAGCTATGTATGGTTAATTGTAACAATGGTGAAACTAAGATAGAATAAGAATTGCTAATCAATTTGATGGATGTGCTTGTTTTTGAATGCCTCAAAATGAGGCTTGTTTTTGAATGTGCTTGTTTTTGAATACCTCAAAATGAGGCTCAATAGTCGACAAACAAACATGCATCTCATCATCCACCATCTGCAGTCGCTCTCTTTTTTTCGATTTAATTTCTATCAGAGCTGAAAATCCAAGTTCGCAAAGATAAGAAGATTGCTTTTAAGTTAGGATAACTACTGCATGAAAAATAGAACTTGCTTAATTTTCAAGGACCATTCACATCAAAGGATGATGCTTGTCTGGGCAGTTGTATACTTACATACACAGATGCTCATAACATTGATAGACTCTTACATATGTAATGTAAGTCATTTATTCTAGTGTATACTTATGAAGGGAATTTTTATGTTTAAAAGATTTTTATTGAGCTAAAGGCAAAATACACAAACAAGCAGTCGGCCAACAAAACAGGGCTCGATAAAGGAGAACAAAAGTTTTTACATAACACAGCCCCCCATCCCTCCCTCATCCCCCATCCTGAGTCCTAGCCACCACCAAGACAACAGTACAGGCAACATCAAAACAGTCTAGAGAATAACACAGGCAACAAATCTGGAGCTACTATAAACAAAGAACACACTCGGCAATTCAAAATACGACTCCGGGCCACAGAGGTCATGGTGTTCTGAAGGGCTCCCAGGTAGCCGTGAAACGCAAGCCTTGTACAGTAGAGAGGTCAGAGACACCTCGATGCTCCCAGGTCAGCAAGACAATCATCTGAGTCCTCCACAGTGATATGGTTGGGGCCTCTGGTTCCATCCATCGTAGTAGAATGCATTTTAAAGCAGTCAAAACGGGGATGGTGAGAAGGGAGCACCCCAAATAACAGTACAGAAGAGGATCTGATGGTCATCCGCCAAATAGTCCCAATATATGAAAAGAGTCTGATCCAGAACGCTTGAATATGTGGACATGACCAAAACATGTGGCCCAGGGTGGCATCCAGGTGGCCACATTTATCAGAAATTGCATTTGGTCTAAACCAAGCACGACAAGCCCTTTTAGGTGTTATGTAGAGACGAAATACTAGTTTATAGTGCATTTCCCAGAAATACATATATTTCCTCCATATATTTTCTCAGAGATGACAATTAAGTAATAGCCTGCAAGATAATATCATCGGGTAAAGGTACATTAAAATCCTGGGACCAAGAGGCCCAAAGCTTTGCATGGTCAGGCAAAGGAGTCTCATCCTTCAGATGCCGATGATGGAATTTGAGGGGTACTTTCATCTGGGAGCCGAAGGTATAGGCCGTACACAGCAGTTCCTGTCTACCAAAGCACAGATTTTCTTTCTGCAAAGAAACCATATAGTGCCGGAGCTGCATGTAGACAAACTGATCTGTAGCAACCAGATCATGGTCTTGACACAACTGCTCAAAAGATTTCATGGTGTCATCTTACTTTACCAGATGAAACAAAAATGTCAACCCCCTTGCCTCCCAGCACGCGAACCGTGAGTCCTCCATGCCCGGCAAAAAGGCCCTGTTTAATCTTACAGGCAGAAAGGGGTACTCACGATTGCTAATGCTATGAAACCTACACACCCATCTCCAAACCCTGCGCAAAGGCAGGTATCGCAACATCAAGTTAGAAAATTGAGAGGGGGAAACCGAGTGCAAATAAGCACTTAAGTGTTCCCTCTGAAAACAAAGAATTTCCAATGGCGTATTAGTGAAATCCGCAGTGCTCCTGTAAAAATCATTAATATGACCCATGCCACATCCAATAGTGAGATAGCGAAGATTCAACAAGCCTAGGCCCCCCTTATATCAGGGACGAGCCACTTGCGAATAAGAAAGCCGGGCACAGTGTCCTCACCAAAGAAATGCTGAATTAAGCGAATGTATTTAGTCTCATCCCGATGCAGCAAATGTAGTGGAAGCACTTGAAAAACATAAAGCCAAGAAGGGAGCACAATCATATTGAGTAATGCAACTCTTCCCATAAGGGACAGGGGAATGACATGCCACAGACAAAGTTTGGTGGTCAAGGAGTGCAACAGCGGCTCCACATTTGAAGGGAATTTTTAAAAATAAAGTAAAATTCTGGAATCTCTCATGGCACACCACTATGCCGTGGCACACAGTTTGAGACACATTGCTCTAGAACTAGAGCAGTGGTCTCAAATGCATACTGTTTGCAGGGCCACATTTTGGATTTGTAGGTACTTGGAGGACCTCAGAAAAAAATAGTTATTGTCTTATTAAAGAAATGACTATTTTGCATGAGGTAAAACTCTTTATAGTTTATAAATCTTTCTGTGCCGCAAGTTTGAGACCACTTAACTAGAGGTAGTGATATGATGATTTAAGGAGGGAGTCAGACTTGGAGCAACAGTAGAAAATTCCTTCATGGCAAAGGGGGTGATAGAGACAGAATTCATAACTGAATTCAAGAAAGGCTGGAATAAACACAGATGGATCCTTAGATGCAAAAGTCAGAGATCCACTGGGTTTCATGAAAATGTACAAGGAAGGCCATTTAAGCTGACCAGAAGCATTTTAGTAATCCTTATCTCCTGGTATTTTTTTATGTTTGTGTTACTCTTAGCCCCTATAAACACAGTATAAACCAGAGAGATTATTACTTATGTATAATTTTATATAAAGTGCACTGGATTATGATGACAACAGCACAGGCACATGATTGCAGGAAGTCATAGTTTACTTCTGTGTGAAAGTATGTGGGGAGTTCCTATAGAATTGATTTGAAAATGAGCTGTAAGATTGACAATAATTTATCATATTTTCTTCTCATCAGGGAGTGCCGTTACCTTTCTACAAGCCCACTGAAGCACTGGAAGGCAAGTTCTCTTCTCCCACTGTAAAACTGTTGTGAGTGAGGAAGAGAGTAATCCTTGTCAAATGTGATGTTAGCTAGCTAGCTGTTTCTCTGCTGTTTATGCTGTTCATTGATATAAAATGTTGAATGTGGTCCCCACTTCCAAAAGTAAAGAGTGCTGGCTTTCCATCCAGGAAGCATTTTCATCCAGTTCCTCTGGTTAGGTTGAATTCCTGAAGTGAGAAAAGGATGGTGGGGGGGAATAGCAGCATGTCAGTCAAAAAATCAATATTGTATCTACCATTTACTGACAAAAAACAATGCTGAATATATATATATCTGTTGTAACAAATATCATCATGGCAAAAAAGCATGCTACTTTCCAGTGCAATAGGTAAGACATTCTAGACAATAGGGTTATTTCCCTATACTTGCATGCATTGCAGAAGGAATCCACTCCGGATTTTTCACTTTGCCTCTGTAGTAATTCACTGATCGGTTTAACGCCCTCTATAGTCTTTCCTTCTGCCTGCATATCTGCATCTGTGTATGTTCTGCTCTCCTCATTTTAGTGTTTTAAATTCAACATAATTTCGTCCCAGGGGACTTTCGGGACTCTCTGGTTTCTACGGAGGCGTGCTTACACATGTCCATATTTCTGGCCCACCACAAGTTTCTGTGGTTTCCTGTTCTGGAGCAGCTTTACCAGTTCTCAGCTCTCTTATTCTGGAGCAGCTTTACTAGTTCTCGGCTCTGCCCTCTTGGCTAGCTATGGCGCCTTGGACCTTCACCAAGGTGATGGGTGGTGGTGGCAGCTTACCTGAGGAAGATGGGTTTTGTGAGTTCACCCTTATCTAGCTGACTGGTTGATCAGAACTCCTTCGTTGGCCTTGAGACATAGCACAGGAGAGCAGGTGCTTCCAGTGCTGGAGGACTTGGACTGGATTGTCATCCTCAGAAGGAGTCATCTGCAGTCCGCGCATTCCTCTTCGGTATGGCTGCAGGCCGTGTCTGTCTGCCCAAGTCTCGCAGACAGTAGCTGTGTATACAGATTTCTGTGCTTCTGGAGCGGCCGGATCCTTTAGCATGGGATCATCTTCAAGTTCTAGGCTTCATGGTTGCCACACTGGATATAGTTTCTAGGGCGAGGGCGCCCATGTGCCCTCTTAAGAAAATAAGAATAGCCTTACTGAGTCAGACCAATGGTCCATCAAGCCCAGTAGTCCATTCTCACGATGGCCAATCCAGGTCGCTAGTACCTGGCCAAAATCCAAGGTGTAGCAATATTCCATGCTACCAATCTAGGGCAATAACAGACTATGGACTTTTCCTCCAAGAATTTGTCCAAACCTTTCTTCAGCCTGCCTTGCAATCTCGCTGGGCGCCACGCTGAAATGCCTTACAGATTTTTCTGCCATGGCCTCTACAGACTCGAGCAAGCATGGACTGGTGGATTCACCCACATTCCCTCTGCAGGGATGTTCTGTTCCTCATTGTCTCCTGGATCGTGGTGAGAGCAGATGCCAGCCTTTGGGGCTGGGGAGGTCATTGCAATTGTTGTCCTGTTCAGAGGTTGGACACTTTCACAGAGAAAGTGGCCCATCTGCCCAGTGGAGCTCAAGGCCATATGTTTGGCTCAGATGAAGTATAAAAACAAAACAAAACAAGAGAGACTCCAGCGAACCGAGCAGCCCACTATACGGCAGCAGTAGCCCAGGTCAATCTCCAGGGAGGGCCCAAGAGCTCTTCTTTGACTCAGGAAGCCCACTTTTTCTTTCTTGGGCAGAACTTCTTCTCCTGGCACTGAGAGCAATGCATGTGATGTGAGTGGACAACGTGCAAGCAGACCTCCTCAGCAGATGGTCTCTGGATCCGGTCAAGTGGATCCTGTTCCCACAGGCTTTTCAGAATATTGTGAAGTGCTGGGGCTGTCTCAGCGTTGATATTGCCACTGCATGATTCCAGAAGGTGCTTCTCTTCTTCCATAGAAGATCCGAGCCCGGAAGCAGAGGTTGTCGACATGCTGGTACAGTTCTGGTAGCAGGAGCTTTCACCTGTCTTTTTTACTCCTGGGCCATTGATCAGCTGTGTCATTCAAAGGATCTTGTTTTTTTCTGGACACATTATTCTAGTGGTTTCAGCTTGTTCACACAAACGTGTGGGTCACAGCCTTTGTGCTAAGCGCTTCTTAGGATCCTTTCCCGCAGGGTCCAGTTGCTATGCCAGTTCCAGGGCCTTTGGCTATTACGGCATGGCTCTTGAGCATGCGACCCTTGCGCATATGTGATATTCTGCCCTTGTTGTTGAGGCTCTTATACAGTTTCAGAAGTCGCCCAGGGGGTCAGCATATGCTTCGGCCTGGGAGACTTTCCAATACTGGTGCATCTAAGACCAAGTGGATCCGTATTTAGCTCCAATCTCACTGATTCTCGCCTTTCTTCCCTCTGGAAAGATACTGGCCTTATGGTGGCTTCTCTGCTGGTTGCGGTAGCCGGGCTCTCTTTCTTAGATCCCTGGCCAGTTGGTCCTCTTGTGGCGATTCATCCTAATCTCACTTCATTCTTGCAGGGGTCCGTCGTGTCAGGTAGCTGGTTGTCCACCCTATCCCTACCTCAGACCTTAGCCTGATGCTGTCTAGCTTTAGCTAGGTTCCCTTTGACCTTCTTTCTGCTGCATTTCTGTTGATTTTGATGCTCTAGGCCATTATTTTAGTTTTTCATGTTGGTCGGGCAGTGTGTTTGCCTGCCTTTTTTTGCCGACAGGTTCCTCGTCTCTGGACTGCCTTTTGAAGAAGCTGGGCATACACAGGGTTCTCCTGCGTTATTTAGAGGCACCAAACCTATCACATCCACATCCGTTCCCTGTGCATATCTCAACACCAGATCTGTCAGAAATAAAGCATTCTTAATTAAAGATTGGATCATCAGCAAGAAAATAGCCTGTCTATTCCTAACAGAAACGTGGCTATTGTCTGAAGATGACCCAATAATAAATGATCTTCTACCAGATAATTTTAAAATTCACACGCTAAATCATGATGGAAGAAGAGGGGAAGGCTTAGCAATTGTTGCTAAGGAAGGATTTGTAGTTGAACTATTGGATTCCAAAATGACCAATCAATTAGAAATATTAGCTTGTAAAATTAGCAATAAGGAACTAGAAGATTCCCTTTCTTGTATATTATTCTATGTTCCGCCGAAAAGCTGGCCAAAAGCTAGGGAGGACTTCTGCGAATTTATCCAACATAACTCAATCACTTCATCACATAATTTAATTGCAGGAGACATAAACTTACATCTATTTTTGTGCATTACAAAGACAAGAATTCAAGCCCTGCAGGTAATACAGAATACAGCTGCTAGGTGTCAAAATATGATCATATCACTCCTGTGCTAAAAAAAAACCTACATTGGTTGCATAGTGAATCTCAAATCGAGTATAAAGTTTTGACTGTAATACCCTATGGTACCTGATTCAGATTTTGAAATTTAGCTACTAAGAGGGTAAAGTAATAAAATTTACATATCCATTAATACATAAAAAGTAACAAATTTTACATATCCATTAATACATTATCAAATAAAAATACTTAAGAGCCATCATCTTGTATCCAAATCACATAGCAGTGCTTTGTCATCTACTGATTTCATAACAGTCAAGTAAGAAAAACTCTCTCAAATACACAGGTCTTTAGCAATTTTTTGAAGGATTTAAAGTCTATGCATTACCTTAATGCCCCTTTCACTGAGTTCCAAAGTCTTGGGCCTGCTACCGATACAGCAGCCATACTGTTTTTTTTGTAATGTACTTCCTGATTCTTTTCCTCAATTAATCTCATAGTTGATTCTGACTGTAAATTTCAGGGGTTTTTTTTTTTAAGTTTTTTTAAAATTCTTTATTTGATTATTTGTTACAGTATATTAATAACAAATATTCATGAATGACCATAGCAAACTCAATATAGAGAACATTAAAACATAGGCAATTAGTCAACCGTGTCCTAGTCCACATTATCATGGTCACCAGTATCTTTTTAAAAAGAAAGAAAAAAATTCAAATCCATCAATCTACCATCTAAGGACAGGCAAATGGCATTTATATTTTATACATCATCCTCCAAAAATAAAAATCAATAATAGAAATTAAACTTTCAGCAAAGGTTTCTCTTTAATAAAGTCTTTTAACTGGACTGGATCATAAAACACATATTTATCACTTCCATACGATATAAGGCATTTGCATGGGAATTTCAAAAAGAAAGTAGCTCCAACTGCCAAAACCTTGGGCTTTAGCTGAAGGAACTGCTTCCTTTTAAACTGAGTTTGTCTAGAGACATCAGGGAAAATTATCACCCATTGGCCACAAAACATCTCTTATTTTTTCACAAAGTATAATTTTAAAATAGCTTGTTTTTCCAACTCTGTCTTAAAGGTCACAAGAAGAGTTACTCGCTTATCTATTATATCTTTAGATGATTCTAAAAACTGTGAAACATTCAAACTATCAGGTGACACCATTTTATCCATTTCACCTTCATCTGCCATTCCCTTGGAATCTCTTGAGATGTAATAGAGATTATCAACTTCAAAAGCCTCCACATTAGTATAATGAATATCTCCTTCAAATACATTCTCAAGAGTTCCATCGGGGACAGATAATGTGTAATTGGGAAATTTAATATACGAAGATTTTTAACCCTAATAGAATTTTCCATTTTTTCTAATTTAGAATGCATCACCATACTATCCTTAATATTAGAAACAGCACTAGCTTGTAAAGTGCTTACTGCCTGGTCCAACTTTTCAAACTTCACAGCTGTTTCACCAATTTTACCTTCTTGCTCTTTAATTTTCACTGTTATATCAGATGAAAATTGACATAAATTCAAAACAGTTTTTTGCAGTGATGTCTCTATTCTATTAATGCTAAGCCAAACATCATTTAGAGTGATCACTTTATCCTTAGGGAGAACATCTGAGCCTTGCCCAGTAATCATCTGTACTGGGATTAGTTCTTTAGTTTGCCCCAAGGATTGTCCTGAAATCTCCAGTCCAGATGATAAAGATAATTGTGGGGAAGAAGTTACTCCCTCCTTGAAAGGGAGGGGGGATACTTCTGACCCTAAAGAATAAGATGGTTGAGGAGGTGGTGATGGTTCCCCAGAGGATAGGGAGACAGCTTGAGTATCTAAAGTTACCTGCTCTTCAACATGTGACAAACCAGGAAGCATAAGATGGCGATCCATTGGGCCCGTCATTACAGCAGATTGAGTTGCTTTAACCTTCCTCTTGCCCATATTGAAGGAATTCGATACCTCTGCTCCCTGCTCCTCTGGGCTCCAAAGGGGCTCAAAAAGGGCGTGCCCCTTTAGCCACGCCCCTTTGGCTCGTGACCCGAGGCTCACGACCGCGGGCCGCATACAGTGGCTGGACCAGCAATTAAAGCTCCTCCGAAGGACCCTCTCAGCTGGCTGGATCGGAAAGCAGCGGGATTGCCTGTCCCGATGTTCAAAGTGCTAAACAGCACTAGCGACAGGCTCCCTCCCGGCTGGACCGGCAATTAAAGCTCCTCCGAAGGACCCTCTCAGCTGACTGGATCGGACAGCAGCGGGACTGCCTGTCCCGATGTTCAAAGTGCTAAACAGCACTAGCGACAGGCTCCCTCCCGGCTGGACCGGCAATTAAAGCTCCTCCAAAGGATCCTCTCAGCTGGCTGGATCGGAGAACAGCGGGACTGCCTGTCCCGATGTTCAAAGTGCTAAACAGCACTAGCGACAGGCTCCCTCATAAGAACATAAGCAGTGCCTCCGCCGGGTCAGACCATAGGTCCATCCTGCCCAGCAGTCCGCTCCCGCGGCGGCCCAAACAGGTCACGACCTGTCCAAATCACCAGAAGGGGCCCCCATGCCACCTTGGTTTCCTATTGCGTCCTATCTTCCCATCAAAGTCCTAGCCCTCCGGTCTTGCACATGCACGACCTGGTCGGGTTTCTATACTTATTTTCTGGTTAGCTTTCTCAGTATCCCACGATCCCTTTATCCCTCAGGAATCCGTCCAGTCTCTGTTTGAATCCTTGTACCGTACTCTGCCCAATCACGTCCTCCGGTAGCGCATTCCAAGTGTCCACGACCCTTTGGGTGAAAAAAAACTTCCTTGCATTCGTTTTGAACCTATCTCCCTTCAGTTTCTCCGAATGCCCCCTCGTACCTGTTGTCCCCTTCAGCCTGAAGAATCTGTCCCTATCCACCCTCTCTATGCCCCTCATGATCTTGAAGGTCTCTATCATATCACCCCTGAGCCTCCTTTTTTCCAGAGAGAAGAGCCCCAGCCTATCCAACCTCTCGGCATATGGGCAGAGTTCCAGCCCTCTTACCAGTTTCGTTGCTCTCCTTTGGACTCTCTCGAGTACCGCCATGTCCTTCTTGAGGTACGGCGACCAATATTGAACGCAATATTCCAGATGCGGACGCACCATCGCTCGATACAGTGGCAAGATGACTTCCCTCGTCCTGGTTGTTATGCCCCTTTTTATGATGCCCAGCATCCTGTTGGCTTTTTTTGAGGCCGCTGCGCACTGTGCAGATGGCTTCAGTGATGCATCCACCAGCACTCCCAAGTCTCTCTCAAGACTGCTTTCTCCCAACAATGCCCCCCCCAATTTGTAGTTGAACAACGGGTTTTTTTTCCCTATATGCATGACCTTGCATTTTTCCACGTTAAAGCGCATTTGCCATTTGTTCGCCCAGTCTTCCAGCTTGTTTAGGTCCCTTTGCAGGTCCTCACACTCCTCCCTGGAGCTAACCCTGCCGCACAGTTTGGTATCGTCTGCAAATTTTATGACCTCGCACTTTGCCTCCTTTTCCAGATCATTGATAAATATGTTGAAGAGTAACGGCCCCAGCACCGATCCCTGCGGCACACCGCTCGTGACTCCCCGCCAGTCAGAATATTGGCCCTTCACTCCGACCCTCTGCAGTCTACCCGACAACCAGTGCTCTATCCATCGGTGCACATCCCCTCCCACCCCGTGGTTCCACAGCTTCCTAAGCAGCCTTTCATGTGGCACCTTGTCGAAAGCCTTTTGAAAATCGAGGTAAATGATGTCGATGGGTTCCCCATTGTCCACCCGACTGCTTATTCCCTCAAAGAAGTACAGAAGGTTCGTTAAGCATGACCTTCCCTTACAGAATCCGTGCTGGCTTGTTCTCAGTAGGCCATTTCTCTCAATGTGCTCGCAAATGCCGTCCTTTATCATAGCTTCCACCATCTTCCCTATAATTGAAGTCAGGCTCACCGGCCTGTAGTTCCCGGGGTCACCCCTCGATCCCTTTTTGAAGATAGGTGTGACATTCGCCAATTTCCAGTCCTCCGGTACCTCTCCAGTTTTCAAGGATAGGTTACAAACATGCTGGATTGTGCCCACTATTTCTTGTCTTAGCTCCTTCAGAACCCTCGGGTGGATCCCGTCCGGACCCGGTGATTTGCCGCATTTTAACCTGTCTATCTGTTTGAGGACATCCTCCTTACTTACCTCTATATGCTCCAATTTCTCAGCCTGTTCCCCACTCATGAGCTCCTCTGAGTCCGGTATATTAGATGTGTCTTCTCTCGTGAAAACCGACGAGAAGAACGTGTTCAGCCTCTCAGCTACCTCTTTATCCTCTTTAATCACTCCCCTCCTATCCCCATCGTCCAACGGCCCCACCTCCTCTCTCGCTGGTCGTTTCCCCTTTACGTAACTGAAGAATGCCTTGAAGTTTTTCGCCTCCCTGGCCAGCCCCTCTTCGTATTTCCCTTTTGCTTTTCTAACCTCTCGGTGGCATTCTTTTTGGCATTTCCTGTGCGCCTGGTGATTTTCCTCCGTTGGATCCTTTTTCCATCTCCGGAAGGATACTTTTTTGTCGTTTATTGCCCTCTTTACTTCTGCTGAGATCCAAATCGGGTCCTTTGACCGCTTGTTCTTGCAGCCTTTCCTGAAACTGGGGACGTACTTTTTTTGTGCTTCCTGCAGGGTGTCCCTGAATAGGGTCCAGGCGCTTTCCACAGTCTCCATCCTAAAGATGTTTCTGAGCTTCCTCCCCACCATTTCCCTCATAGCAACATAGTTCCCCTTCTTGAAGTTGAGCGCAGTTGTTGCGGTCCTCCTTACTATGGGTGTCCCCCTTTCTAAAGTGAATCTGATCGCATTGTGGTCACTGTTGCCTAGTGGTCCTCCCACTTCTACCCCTCTTGCAGGCCCTCCTAATCCGTTCAGGATGAGGTCAAGAGTAGCACTCCCCCGCGTCGGTTCCCTGATCAGTTGCTCCATAAAGCAGTCCCTCACAGCTTCTACAAATCCTGTTTCCCTAGTGCAGTTGGAGTGACCCGTACTCCAGTCTATCTCCGGGTAGTTGAAGTCCCCCATCACTGTTACACTTCCAGTCCTGCACTCCTGTCTCAGTTCAGCTTCCAAGTCGTGTCCGACTCCTTCCGGCGCACCAGGTGGGCGATAATACAGCCCCAGTTTTATGTCTGCACCCTTGTTTCCCGGCAATTTGACCCATAGCGATTCCAGCCCTTCTGCCTTTGTTGCCATATCCATCCCGACCGAGTAGATAGAGTCTTTTATATATAGTGCTATGCCTCCCCCCTTCTTGTGGGTCCTGTCTCTCCTGTAGAGCTTGTACCCCGGTAGCGCCACATCCCATTGATTCTGCTCTGTCCACCATGTTTCTGTAATTCCAATTATATCTAGGTCTTCCCCCTTGGCCACGACCTCTAGTTCACCCATCTTGGCCATGAGGCTTCTTGCATTTGCGTATAAGCACCACAGGTCCCGTTGTTTTTTCTCCACCTCTGCATTCACCTGGGCCGCCTCTCCTGTTCCCTGTACTTCTGCTTTGCCCTCAGCCTTTACCCTCGTAGCTTTCAGCTTCCCCACATTTCCGCCACCCCACTTCCCCGCTTTTCCTCTGGGTTTTCTTGCCCCCTCCTGGGCCCCTGCCTCTGTTCGATCCCCCTCGCCTTGTGTAGCCCCTATGATACCCTCAGCTTTCGCCCTCGCGCCACCCAGTCCCCCTGTGTCTCCCTGCCCTTTAGTCTCTTCCCAGCAAGCTCCCTTTACCTGTTGTTTCCCTCGCTGTCTGATCATAAGATCCACTGGTCTCTCTACTTCCTCCGTGCAGTCAGCCCGTTCAGCATCTGTTCTGGATACTGTTGTCCGAAGCGTCAATATCAGATCAGCTGTCGGCTTTCCCCCTCTCCTCAGTTTAAAGCCCTCTCGATCTCCTTCTTCACATTGGCAGCCAGTAGTCTAGTTCCCTCTGTGCTCAGGTGCAGGCCGTCCCGCCGGTAGAGCTTACTCTTTCCCCAGAAGGACGTCCAGTTCCTCACAAAGTGGAAGCCCTCCTCCTGGCACCATCTCCTCAACCATGCATTCACAGCCGGCTGGACCGGCAATTAAAGCTCCTCCGAAGGACCCTCTCATCTGGCTGGATCGGACAGCAGCGGGACTGTCTGTCCCGATGTTCAAAGTGCTAAACAGCACTAGCGACTGTAAATTTCAGTTTGAAGTATTTATTTATTTTAAAATGTTCTATCCCACTTAGCTAATAAGTGGGATAGTAAATTTTAAAATAAATAAATATTAAGTTCTACAATCCTTTCCTCTCCCTCAGAGATTCTCTGTGCTTATCTAATACTTTCTAAGATGCCGTCCTTATCTCTGTTCATGTATCTGCTACACTTCCTTTAAAAAAAATCTTTACATTACTACCTGTTTTTCATGTCATGCTATACCACCCCTCATTCCAGAGTTTTTCTTTCAGTTGTAAGAGGTCTGACTGCTGTGTGTTTGTCACAGATCTTTAAAAGTTTATATCATATTAATCCATTCTTAAGTGTTTCTCCAGACTGACACAGCTTCACTGATGGGTAATTCCTCACTATGACCAGCAGGTGGAGATAGACATAAACTTTTGACTGTAGTACAAGTGGGCTGTGCATTCCCATAAACAGTGCTCCCCCGCGAATTTGCGGTCCCGTTCATTCGCGATATTTTCCAACCACGGATGACTGGGCACACAGCTGCTGATTGGTGAGGCCCAACTTTAGTACAGGAAGAGGTGGTCGGAGCATACCGCGAGTGATTTTCTTCACTCGCCGGAGCTCCAGATGCCCTCTCCTGCCTCTCTGGCTGCCTTCTCCTGTCTCCCCTGCTAAAAACCGTATTCGCAGTTTTTCAACATTCGCGGGGTTCCTGGAACGGAACCCCCATGAATATCGAGGGGAGTACTGTATACTCGGTCTGCTCTCAGTCTCCAGCAGGAGGGAGTAAACTCACAGGATTTGGGCTCCTGCCTCGGGAGATGACCGGAAACCGATTTCCAGTCATCTCCCAAGGTAGGAGCCCAAATCTCGTGAGTTTACTCCCTCCTGATGACGTGTGGAGCAAAACTTGAGTCGAGGGACTGGGTTTAGGCACCTTCGGGTGTGCACTATTGATTCTGTGGTGTTTTCAGTTTGATTTTGTTTACTTCTATAGCAGAGGAAACTGGGCTGTTTAAGATATACACGATGCATTATATGGGACTACAGTACACTGTGGTAATGATTGTCCCAGCTAGCAACCTCTGCTCTGGATATCACTTTGATTTCATTTTGAGAACTGAGGTATGCGGATCTGAACACAGCACTTCAATATAGTTGAGTATTTGGTTATGTAAAGGGCTGATTGGGTAGTTTATATTATATGTAGTGGACTTTTAATACAATTTATAGAGCCTGTGTTTAATGTAGTATTGCATATAACAAATAAATGCAAGTTTGTAACCCTGTGCCTTTGAAGTTTCATCTGTTCATTCTGTGTTCCTGCTTTACATGTACTAAGCTACCAGGGTGGTTTATTGATGACAAACAGCACAGGAATGCAATGACTCATATTTAACTAAAACAAAGATGTATAACTCTGAGATGTAAAATAAAACCAAAAAATTTTCTATAAATTATTTTCTCTGTTCACCTTTGTCTCTTTCCTACAACCCCTCACCCTCTGCCACTTCAGATTCAGGTCCTCAAATGGTTCTGGTTGTCTGCGGACCCTACACCACCTCCGATAGTATCACCTATGAGCCCCTAAGGGACCTGATTGACATCATTAACAGAGACAGACCAGATGTCTGTATCTTGGTAAGATATGGGGCACTTGCAGAAGGGTAGAAACCCAGTAACTATGCTATGCTGGAACACTGGAATATCTCAGGGCTGGGAAAGTTCTTAAGCATCTGCTTTGTTTTACCCAATTGATATTCTTTTCTTCTTCTGACGTGGTTTTTGTTTTTTCATTGTAGCTTGGACCCTTCCTAGATGCTAAGCATGAACAAGTTGAGGTGCGGCCAAGCAAGTATCAGTAATTTAACAAAGGGAGAGGCTTCAATGCCTAGTTCAGGGTTGCTTCTTATTCAGAATAACTAGGGTTAATCCTGATTTTTATTTTTTAACTGTTTTACTATTGATATAAGGCTTTTGGTTTTCTTGTATTTCAAAGGTAGTAATGTTACAGAGGATGCTATTAGAATTCTGTATTGCTTGGCTAGGCTTTCTTTTGAAAATTCAGGATGTGTTGAGGAAATAATACAATATACTGTAAGGTATGAAGATTTTTCAATATGTTAATTAATGGATTAAAATTATCTTAAATTTCTGTTTTTTGCAGGGTCTGGTAGTTTCATTCTTAGTAAGGAGGGTTGAGCTTTTTTCCCCCTCCTTAGTAATGTTTTCTTTTTGCTTAAAGCCCTGGGGAATGGTTTCAGAATGAGACCATGATTTGACTGAGTGTTGGCTTGGATTTTGTTAGAGATACCAAGATGGCTGGAGTCCAGACATATCACCATTTTCATTTGCACAGTGTTGCTGGTGGTTACTGGAATAGAGGTCCTTACCCACATTCCACTTTCTTTTCAGAACTGTCAGCTTACTGTGTCCTTTGACGATGTCTTCAGACAATGCTTGAAAATGATCATTGAAGGAACAAAAAGGTAGGTAAAACTCCGAGCAATCAAACTGAGTAGCTGCCCTGAGCTTCCTTCCTTCTGGGGTCTTTAGGGCCAGTATTCTTCAAGTTTCAAGTTTATTTAAAATTTCTTATACCGCCTAATCAAACCTTCTAGGTGGTATACAAAATTGTTAAAAACATTTGTTAGCTAAAATACAGTTTAAAAAGACAAAGCATCACCAGGAATAATAACGACTTTCAGAGACGTATAAAAACATTAGCAAATGGGAAAGAAGGGCTGGAACTACAATAAAAAAAAGAGAAAGAAAACATGTAAGGAAAAAACGATAGGGAGGGGGTGCTAATGGTAAAATCCTTCTAGGTTCTAGGTCGTCCTTAAAAGGACAGTTAGGTTTCAAAAGCATCAAGAAATAGAAATGCCTTTAACTTCATCTTAAAGTCTATAAGAGTTGATTTTTCACGTGGGTAATTCGGGTTACTGTTCCAGAGAGAGGGGGCTCTAACAGAAAAAAATGTAGACCTCATTGTGTTTATATGTTTCAGTGATGGGATAGAGAGAAGGTTTTAAGCTCCTTGTTGGATTATAAGGGATAAGAAGGTTATTAATGAATTCTGGCTGGTTATTTTCTCTGGTTTTGAATGTTAATAGAAGAATTTTGTAAGTGATTCTGTGTTCTATTGGTTACCAGTGAGCTTTATTTACAAGAGGAGTAACATGGTCATATTTTTTTGCGTTAAATATAATTTTTACTGCAGTGTTCTCAACTATTTGAAGTCTTCTTATTTCCTTTTTTGTTATGCCTTTGTAGAGGGCATTACAATAATCGATACATGAAATTACTAGAGAGTGGATCAGAATGTTCAGAGAAGCAGGCTCTAACAATTTAGATAAAGATCTTATCATGCACAGTCGATAAAATCAGCGCTGGACCGCCATGCTGCTGTGTAGATGATAATTAAATTTATCCCAGGACAAGCAGGCATGATATTCTCACATGTGGGTGACGTCATCTACGGAGCCCCGATTCGGACAGCATTTCAAGCAAACTTGATTGAAGATTCAAGCTTGCTGGCTGCACCACGCATGTGTGCCTCCTGCTCCACTAGAGAGCGCATCCCCTCCTCGTGGTCTCCAGTTCGATTTTTTCCGCTGTGCTAAGAAGACACGTTTTTCTTAGTGCTGCCCTAGTGCCTTCTTTGCACCGCGATTTACTATTTCTCTTTTTTTTTCCTTTCTTCCTAAAAGTCGTTGTGCATAACGAAAAATTTTTTCTTCCTGCTCATCGCGCTTTTCGTGCCTTTTTCTCGCGATTCGAGGGCTCCCGGATCGCCGCGACCGCGAGGCCTGATTGGCCGTGGCCGCCTGGATGTCCCGGCCCATTACGGGCTTTAAAAAGTGCACCGGGTGCGAGCGTCTTCTATCTCTCACAGACCCACATCGCTGGTGCATCCTTTGCCTGGGGGCCGACCATCCAACGGAAACTTGCCCCCGGTGTGCAACTTTTCAACAGCGGGCGCTCCGCCGACGACGGGCCCGCATGGCAGAGCTATTTGCTACCGATCAACCCTCGACCTCGGCCTCGAGATCGGCCCCGGCCTCGATCTCGGCCTCGAGTACATCTACGGAGCCCAGATGCGGACAGCATTTCAAGCAAACTTGATTGAAGATTCAAGCTTGCTGTGCTGCATCACGCATGTATGCCTCCTGTTCCACTAGAGGGCGCATCCCCTCCTCGTGGTCTCCAGTTCACATATCCAGCAAAGAAGCCAACCCCGGGGAGGTGGGCGGGTTGTGAGAATATATGCCTGCTGTCCCTGGATAACACCTGTTACGGTAAGTAACTGTGCTTTATCCCAGGACAAGCAGGCATGAAATTCTCACATGTGGGTGACCTCCAAGCTAACTGATAAGGGATGGAGGGAGGTTGGCAGTTCAAGAAAATAGGTTACGTAAGACCGATTGGCCAAACCGGCCATCGCTCCTAGACAGTGTATCCAGGCAGTAGTGTGAGGTGAAAGTATGAACCGAAGACCACGTGGCAGCCTTGCAGATATCCTCGATAGGCGTGGACATGAGGAAAGCTATCGAAGCTGCCATCGCTCGGACCTTATGTCCCTTAACTCGACCGTACAGCGCGAGACCAGCCTGAGCGTAGCAGAAAGAAATACAAGCAGCTAACCAGTTGGACAGGGTGCGCTTGGAAATAGGGCGCCCCAACCTGTTGGGGTCAAAGGACAAAAACAATTGGTGGGCCGTCCGATGAGACTGGGTGCGTTGGAGGTAGAAGGCCAACGCCCGCTTGCAGTCGAGAGTGTGAAGTGCCACCTCTCCGGGATGAGAGTGGGGCTTGGGGAAGAACACAGGTAGAACAATGGACTGGTTGAGATGAAAATCAGACACCACCTTAGGCAAAAACTTAGGGTGAGTGCGGAGGACCACCTTGTCATGGTGGAATACCGTGAAAGGTGGGTTCGCCACCAAGGCCTGCAGCTCGCTAACCCTCCGAGCAGAAGTGAGAGCGAGTAGGAAGATCACTTTCCAAGTGAGGAACTTAAGATGACACTTATCCATAGTTGGAAAATAAAACTCCCAAGGAGAAAAAAAAATCTAGGCCACTATTTGAACCAGTTTATCTATTAGAAAACCTTCTAACTGGACTGGATCTAAAAAGACATATTTATCACGTGCATATGATATAAGGTGTTTACAAGTTGGGGCATCCTCTTTCCAAGAGAATGATTTCCAACTGGCTGGCTGCCTGCATCTCGTTCTGTTATGCTCAGACTGGACTGGCACTGGAGAGTCATGTCACAGCCCACAAAATTCGAGCTATGACAACTTCTATGGCTTTCCTGAGATCTACTCCCATTGAGGAAATCTGTAAAGCTGCCACCTAGTCCTAGTCCGTTCATACCTTCACTTCTCACTACTTTCTGGAGTCATTCTCCAGATGGGATGGGCACTTCGGCCAATCTAAACTAAACCTTAAGTTTGTATACCGCATCATCTCCATAAAGATAGAGCTCGTCATGGTTTACAGGTAAATTCAATAAATGAGGGAAGGACATAATAAGAAATAAGAGGTTATGAAGAGGATAGCTAGCTTTACATTTTAAATAGATAGCTTTACGTTTTGGAGAAAAGCCAGGTTTTCAGGTGCTTTCGGAATAATTGTAATGAGCCTAGATTCAGCAGCAGGGCAGGGAGGTTATTCCAAATCTCAATGAATTTGAAGAAAAGGGATTTCCCTAATTTACTTGCATACATGATGCCTTTTAACGAGGGGAAAGATAGTTTGAGTTTGTGGGCAGATCTGGTAGTGTCAGGTCTCGAAGAATTCCAGGATAGTGGAATTAGGGGAGGAAGAATGCCATGTAGGTCTCGAATATTAGGCAGGTACATTTAAAGTGAATCCTAGAAATCACCGGAAGCCAGTGAAGTTTTGACAGAAGCGGGGAAACATGGTCAAATTTGCTTTTTGCGAAGATCAACCTAGCCGCAGTGTTCTGGATCCGCTGAAGTCTTTGAAGATTTTTATTGGTTAGACTTAGATAGATGGAATTACAATAGTCCAGTCTGGAAAGAATGACTGACTGTACAAGGACAGCAAAATGTTGTTGGCTTAAGCAGGATCTCACTTTCCTCAACATATGAAAACATTTTTTACCAGAGAGTTGAGATGATTATTAAAGGAAAGTGTAGAGTCAATGATGATGTCCAAAACTTTGATTGAGAGTTTGATCTGCAGTATGGGATCAAAAAGTAGTGGAATGAGCGTGGGTAACTGATCTAATTTTGGGCCAAGCCAGAGTAGTTTTGTTTTGGACTCATTCAGCTTCATTTGTACAGAGAAGGCCCAGGATTGGAGTTTCTGTATTACAAAATTTATTTTCCTAAAGGCCAACACTCCCACTATCCCATTTCTGTTAGCTTGGGGGTTACCCATACGTGAGAATATGCTGCCTTCTTGTCCTGGGATAAAGTACAGTTACTTACCATAATAGGTGTTATCCAGGGACAGCAGACAGATATTCTCACAACCCACCCACCTCCCCAGGTTGGCTTCTTAGCTGACTTATCTTAACTGAGGGATCGCGCACCCTACGTCGAGCGGGAAGGCACTCGCGCATGCGCAGTTCAGGCTATCGAGAACTTTCTAAAGTCTTAAAGTGGCAATGCACTTTTAAAGTGGTCCATACCGGGACTCTGTTGGTGACATCACCCATACATGAGAATATCTGCCTGCTGTCCCTGGATAACACCTGTTGCAGTAAGTAATTGTGCTGTCTGTTATAGCCAAACAAAACTACAGCTAAAAGCGGCTCTGGGGACCAAATTGTTTGTCCATTATACATGAAATTCCGTTATATGCGAGTCTGCTATATGCGGTGCTGTTCGGTATATTCGTAAAGGCGCACAGCCAGGACCAGCGGACCTCATCCGCTATAGACGATATTCCATTATAATGGAATCCCATTATAATAAGTCCGTTATAATGGGATTATACTGTATTGGGCTTAGCCTGTGTCCTTCATACTTGTTACATTTTAAGACCCTCTTTTTTTCTCCTTCATAATAGTTCCAACTCTCAACTTGTGTTTGTCCCTTCTTTGAGGGATGTTCATCAGGAGTTTGTGTATCCGCAACCACCATTTAGCTGCTATGAACTACTGAAAGATGACAAACAGGTGAGCGCTCGAATGAGCTAGGCTGTAATCATAGTTGTAGCCTTAGGTACATAGGAGGTTCATAAAAAATCCCTTTATCAATGAGACCCAGTATCTGCTTGCATATTTGTTTTTGGATACTGGGCTAAGTGTGCCATTAGCCTGATCTGTTGAATTTCTGTTTTTATGCTTTGGGGATTTCTTTGTATTCCTTTAACTGTGGTTCTTATTTTGTGTTTTTCTTTGTCTTCTATGATTTCTTTTCTTAAAATGAATCTCTATTAGCTCTGGCTGAATCTGAAACAGCCTCTGACATTCATAACAACCCAGGTTCCCCCATAACTTATTTGTATTATTGTGTAAACCCTAGTCAAGCTCAGCCATCACCGTGAGGCATTAATGAGGGGCTACAGGCTAAGGCCCCTTCAACAGCTACGTCAACCCAACTGACATTCCGCTCACCCGCACGTAGTCGAAATCGATTTGTGGCAGAGCCTAGAGAATGACATGGGGAAAAAATTTGTCTCCGTCCCGTCTCCGCGAGCTCGGTCCCCGTCCCCACAAACCATCTGATCCCATCCACACAAGCCTCAAATAGTTTTATACTGAACTTATTATATTAAAGTATAAAAAGAAACAATATTCTGTACAATTGTCAATTTATAAATCAGCGTCTTCTCCCCACTCTCTCTTCCCCATTTCCCTTCAGCGTCCTCAGCCCACTCTCTCTCCACTTCCCTTCAGCGCACGCACATAAAAACAAGCAAGCAATTTTATATCATTTTCCTTCTATTCATTCATAGAAATTAAAGTCTAAATAATGGCAGTCACATAACAAAACATGATTTTACAAAAATAATTCCCTGCACAGTCAAGCCTGCAAGGATTACTAGATGTCTTTCATCAGCTCCCCTCCCTCCCCCTTGCCTTCGTGGCCAAATCAAAATGATCTACCAACAATAAAATTTTTAAAAACACAAAGCACACTGTACACAGAGAAAGTGTTAATTATCATTTATATTCCGCGGGTTTTCAAAGAGGTCAAGGCAGATGACTTTATGCAATGTCACCTCAGGAACAACTATACAAAAATAAACAAATATACCCCCTCCCTTTTTACTAAACCGCGATAGCGTTTTTTAGCGCAGGGAACTGCGCTGAATGCCCTGTGCTGCTGTCGAAGCTCATAGGCTCCCTGCGCTAAAAACCGCTATTGCGGTTTAGTAAAAGGGAGCCATAGTGCAAAATATAGACAGCAGATATAAATTCTCAAAATGGACACATTTTGATCACTAAATTGAAAATAAAATAATTTTTCCTACCTTTGTTGTCTGGTAATTCATGAGGCTCTGGTTGCACTTTATTCTTCTGACTGTACATCCAATATTTCTTCCTCTCCTCCAGACCTCATTCCCTCCCCCAACTTTTTCTTTCTTTTACCCGGCCCCTTCTTTCTTTCTCTCTCCATGACCATGCCCCCTTTCTTTCTGTATGTCTGTCTTTCTCTCTTTCTCCGTGCCCCCTTTCTTTCTGTATGTCCGTCTTTCTCTCTCCTTGCATGCCCCTTTCTGTCTGTCTGTCTCCTGTCTCCCTTCTTTCTTTCTCACTGCCCTCCCCCAAGCCACCGCCACTGGGGAATAGGCTGCCACCGCCGCCATCAAGGAACAGGCCGACGCCGAGTTCTGAGCTCTCCCTGCTTCCCGTCCCTGTAAAGAGGACGCTGAAGCGCCGAGCTGACCAATTTTCGCCACCCGATGTCAATTCTAACGTAGGAGAGGAAGTTCCAGGCCAACCAGGCAGCGATTGGCTGGCCCAGAACTTCCTCTCCGATGTCAGAATTGACGTCGGGTGGCGAAAGTTGGTGAGCCCAGTGCTTCAGCGTCCTCTTTACAGGGAAGGGAAGCAGGTTGGGCACCCTTGCTCTGGACGAGCCGTGAGCCGCACTCAAGTGGCTAAAGAGCCGCGGTTTGCCGACCACTGCCCTAGTCTATTATTTTGTCCATTTGTTTTCAGATAACCCTCAGAACTGCCATCTCCAGTGTTTGGTTTAAAAAAAAAAAATTGTATGCCTTTGTATAAATTTGTATCTGTGACTTACTCATCTTTTTCAAATCCGAGTTCATGGTGAGTTAAATTCAGATTGTTTCCAGTCAATAGGTGTGTCATTCTGGACAAGCGGTTATCTCCTCATGGCCATGAGCCTGTGCAGAAGAAATCCACTCTGGATTTTTTCTATAATTCTCCTACTTCACTGAGAGCTCTACTTCAATCTATAGTTTTTTCCCTTTTGCACGCGAGTCAGAAGGGGTGTTTCTGTTCTGCTTTGCTTCTTTATTTTTGGATTTCGTCGGTTTTTCGGTGTTTGTGGAGAAGAAGCAGACTACGGTCTGCAGCTGACAGTGGTACCTGTTGGCCAGCCTTCAGAAGCATTTTTGGAATTTGGGCATTGCTCACTTACTGCTTGGCAGGAGTTTGAGCGCAGGCTGTCAGAGGTTTGGCTCAAAGGTGTCTTGCAGGGTGCCAACTGTGTTTTTTGCCTCCCCTTGTAGTTGTGCATCTGTCAGTCTGTGGGAGTGGGGGCTCAGTTAGACGTCATGTCTGACTGGCAGCCCTAAGATCAGCATTGGAAGAGACGTTCTGGATAATGCAGTGATTTCTTCTCCCAGCACAGGTCACAGTGAGTAAGGCTGTTTCAATTTGTGAAGTAAATTGCCGGGGGGTGTCAGAAAATCAGATTTCAGTGTTTTGTGCTGGTTCCCTTAGGTTCCTCTTCCTAAAAAAATCCTAAATTCACAATTTTTTTACTTTTATTTAATTTTTTTGGGGGGGCATCTTGGATTTTAGCGATCTTTTTCAAAACTTTCCTGCTGCTCCAAAACTTATTTTTTTTCCTCAAAACTGTTTGGGATGGTGTCCTTGGGCTCTTTACCCCTAATCTATGCCAGGAATATACAAATTGTACACCTTAGGAGCATCCGTACGCCACATGCCACTCCGCATGTGAGAAGAGGCAGGAGCATCCGACTTAGCCTCTCCTTTGCACTTTTGAGTTGAAGAAAGGGCAGCTAGCCTGATGGTTTGGGCATTTTTTTTTTCTGGGCCTTGGAATGGTAACCATCCTGTGCGAAAGAGTGCGGCAGCCACAGAGCCCAAGAGATGCAGTTGGAGTCATACTTAAACATAGTAACATAGTAGATGACGGCAGATAAAAACCCAAATGGTCCATCCAGTCTGCCCAACCTGATTCAATTTAAATTTTTTAATTTTTTCTTCTTAGCTATTTCTGAGCAAGAATCCAAAGCTTTACCCGGTACTGTGCTTGGGTTCCAACTGCCGAAAACTCTGTTAAGACTTACTCCAGCCCATCTACACCCTCCCAGTCATTGAAGCCCTCCCCAGCCCATCTTCCACCAAACGGCCATATACAGACACAGACCGTGCAAGTCTGCCCAGTACTGGCCTTAGTTCAATATTTAATATTATTTTCTGATTCTAAATCCTCTGTGTTCATCCCACACTTCTTTGAACTCAGTCACAATTTTACTCTCCACCACCTCTCTCAGGAGCACATTCCAGGCATCCACTACCCTCTCCGTAAAGTAGAATTTCCTAACATTGCCCCTGAATCTACCACCTCTCAACCTCAAATTATGTCCTCTGGTTTTACCATTTTCCTTTCTCTGGAAAATATTTTGTTCTACGTTAATACCCTTCAAGTATTTGAACGTCTGAATCATATCTCCCCTGTCTCTCCTTTTCTCTAGGGTATACATATTCAGGGCTTCCAGTCTCTCCTCATACGTCTTCTGGAACAAGCCTCCTATCATTTTCGTCGCCCTCCTCTGGACTGCCTCAAGTCTTCTTATGTCCTTCGCCAGATACGGTCTCCAAAACTGAACACAATACTCCAAGTGGGGCCTTACCAATGACCTGTACAGGGGCATCAACACCTTCTTCCTTCTACTGACTATGCCTCTCTTTATACAGCCCAGCATCCTTCTGGCAGCAGCCACTGCCTTGTCACACTGTTTTTTTGCCTTTAGATCTTCGGACACTATCACCCAAGGGCCCTTTCCCCGTCCGTGCATATCAGCTTCTCTCCTCCCAGCATATACGGTTCCTTCCTATTATTAATCCCTAAATGCATTACTCTGCATTTCTTTGCATTGAATTTTAGTTGCCAGGCATTGAACCATTCCTCTAACTTTTGCAGATCCTTTTTCATATTTTCCACTCCCTCTTCGGTGTCTACACTTACAAATCTTGCTATCATCTGCAAAAAGGCACACTTTTCCTTCTAACCCTTCAGCAATGTCACTCACAAACATATTGAAAAGGATTGGCCCCAGTACCGAACCCTGAGGTACTCCACTACTCACCTTTCCTTCCTTTGAGCGACCTCCATTAACCACCATCCTCTGGCGTCTGTCGGACAGCCAGTTTCTGACCCAGTTCACCACTTTGGTCCTAACTTCAGCCCTTCAAGTTTGTTCAACAGCCTCCTATGAGGAACCGTATCAAAGGCTTTGCTGAAATCCAAGTAAATTACATCTAGCATATGTCCTCGATCCAGCTCTCTGATCACCCAATCAAAAAATTCAATCAGGTTCGTTTGGCACCATTTACCTTTTGTAAAGCCATGTTGCCTCGGTTCCTGTAACCCATTAGATTCAAGGAAGTACATTATCCTTTCTTTCAGCAACACTTCCATTATTTTTCCAACAACTGAAGTGAGGCTCACCGGCCTGTAGTTTCCTGCTTCATCCCTGTGACCACTTTTATGAATAGGGACCACATCCGCTCTCCTCCAATCCCCAGGAATCACTCCTGTCTCCAGAGATTTGTTGAGTGACTCTCTACTACCTGGTATATTTTTTTCTCCTGAATTTGTTAATTTAACATGGAAAGCCTTTCAGGAAAGCTGTCCTTCAAAGGCGAAGGTGGGCTGCACTTCAGCCACTGCACATGAGGGCTCAGCCCCTCTGGGTGTAATTGCCTCACAGTCTATTACTGACCAGGGCTTGGGTGATCCCTTTGATGGGGACACAGATGATAATGAGTCTCACTGTTCCCTTTTTGTCTCAAGATACGCCTCCCATATCGAGGGGCACAGGCCAGCAGTCTGGCGCTTTGGATCCTGTTCCTGCGGGGGAGGGAGGATTTAAGCCCACAGCTCTGCAGGATCTCATTTCTGAGTCTGTGTGTGATCCGAACTTAGACTCTCAGCCAGCTTCTTCTACTTCCTTCTCCCTTATGAATGGAGTGAGAGTTCAGGCTTCTACTTTTTCCTGTCATCTGGACATTAATGTTTTGGTCACTGAGCAGTGGGATTATCCTGAGAGGTCCCCCAAGGTTGCGAGAGCCATGTTTCCTATGGCACAGGAGTGCCAGCAACTTTTTACCCAGCCTAAAGTGGATTCCTTGGTTGCACTGGTTACCAAATGCACTTCTCTTCTAAGCGAGGACAATGTAGTTCTCAAGGATATGCAGAATCGCCGCATGAATGTGGTTCTCAAAAGGCTATTCGAGGCATTGACTTTGAGAGTCAAAGCGGCCTCAGCGGCATCCTTTGTGACATGTGCCTGTCTTTCCAGGCTGCGTACTCTAGAGGGTGAGGAGCCCTTACCTCAACTTCTTTTGTCTGGAGTGGATTATGTGGCGAATGCTCTCTAAGACATTAATTGTGTCATGAGCAAAGTGTCTGCTTATTCAGTCTCTGCATGCAGAATTCTCAGGATCAGACAGTGGGCTGGAGATTCCACCTCTAAAGCTACTCTCAGCAGGCTCCCTTTTAAGGGGCAGTAGTTGTTTGGAAAGGGTCTGGATGATCTTATGTCTTGTGTGGTGGGCTGTTGACCCAAAACTGCCTGACAGCAGGTCCAGAACCTCTAGAAGCTCAGGTCACTTTACTTTTCATAGCTTCAGGAGATCTCGGCAGTATTCCAGCTCTACTTCCCAGAGATTCTCCCAGAATTACTGGTAGCGGTTTTCCAGACCCAGAGGCAACCATCGTGCCATCCCCTCCACCAAGAAGTCACAATGACGCCAGGTCGGGGGTGGTCCCTCTCTCGATAGGTGGCCGACTCTCGGACTTACTACAGGCCTGGATTCAGATTTCGTCCAACCATTGGGTTCTGGACATCATCAGGAGCAGCTACAAGCTGGAATTCGCCCAGCCCCTAACGGATTGGTTTGTGGAATCTCCTGTGGGGCTTCTGGAGAAAATGATCTGAGTGCAGTCTCATAAGGTTTCTGTAGGAGTGAGTGGCCTAATGGTTAGGGCTGCTGCCTCAGCACCCTAAGGTTGAGTTTGGTCCTAGCCTGCACCTTGTGACTTTGGGCAAGTCACTTAATCTCTCCATTGCCCTAGGTACTATAGTTAGATTGTGAGCCTGCAGAGACAGAGAGGGAAAATACTTGAGTACCTGGATTTCTATTCAGTGTATTGTAACCACTTTGGGTAAATCTCTTCATGAAAAGGTAGTAAATAAACATAGCAACAACCACTGTGGGAACTTGCATTAGCCATTTTGAGTAATGAGATTACATGGGGCAGGAGCACAAGATTGCTCACCACTGGACCAGCAGGGCTTAAGGTAAGCCCTAAGAAGCCTATGATGGGTCTAAGAGAGGGAAACTCTAATATAAATTCAATATAAACTGAGACCTCATCAGATTGGACCAGTCATCTTCACTGAGACCGGAAGATGAGAACTACAGAAGGAAAGGCAGGCAAAAAGGAAGGAGAATGAAGGGAAGCAGAGAATGAAGAGTGAAAAAAAAACTAGAGATAATGGAAAGATCTGTACTTGAAGTGGAAGAGGGAGGTTCAGATGATGTGGCAGAAAACCCAATGGAGGAAGCTCCTGTTGCTCTAGAGAAAGCTAGGAAGAGGCCATAATATATTAATACATGATGGCAGATAAAGACCAAATGGCCCATCTAGTCTGCCCATCTGCAGTAACCATTATCTCTTCCTCTCTCTAAGAGATCCCACGTGCCTATCCCAGACTCTTTTGAATTCAGACACAGTCTCTGTCTCCACCACTTCTTCCGGGAAACTGTTCCACACATCTACCACCTTTTCTGTAAAACAGTATTTCCTTAGATTACTCCTGAGCCTATCGCCTCTTAACTTCATTTATGCCTTCTTATTCCAGAGCTTCCTTTCAAAATGAAAGAGACTCGATTCATGCGTTTTTACGCTACATAGATATTTACAGTTTAACGGTTTTTATTGCCGACATCGCAAAAATACAACAATAACCAGAATGTGATAACACTTCTCTTGTCATCCATTTTTCAATATTCTACATGAACTCCCTCCCCCCACCCACATATCAGTAAACAATGTAGTGAGGACTGCAGTAACATACAGCAAAACAGAAATTGTTATGGCACGTTATATGTCATCCAGATTCATAGTCCAATTGTCTTCCCCCCCTTAAATACAAACAGTATAACCAGAAAAAAAACAAATATAATATACAGTAGCAATGCATATAAAACAAACCATGACTCTATAGTAAGGTCATGGCAAAAATATTCACCATCTGTTGAAACAAAGACAATTAGAACATCAACTCTGACCTAGGACCCAACCCCTATACGAAACCACTTTGTTAATAAAAATGTAGTGTTCCTGGGTCCTGGCGAACAGGTGGCCTGGCGCTAAATTTATGTTTAGTAGAACTATCTGTGTAAGGAAGTTTCAAAAAGCAGAACATTCTGGCATAATACAAATCAACAGATAAAGCAGCCTATATAACATCCTAGTGAACCATCGGCCTCCCATCCCTCCCTAATCCCCAACAAGTACATTCATAGCAACCAAACCAATCCTCCATTTCAGTCCCCAACCCCCCACTGACCCACCCCATACCCCTACCCAAGAACTCCAATAACCCCACCCCCCACTAAAACTTGTAGAAGAGCAACAGCAATCTACTCATCCTGTCTGGTAAATAAGTAATGTGGGATGGAATGATGTTATAAAATGAATCCAAAAACTACCAATAAGGCTGCAAACTCAAGATACAAAAAGTGAAGGGTCTCCAGCTGGTTTAAGATGTGTCTCCTAATGTGTGGGTGTAGCATTTGTATATATGGCCCCCAGATGATTAAAAAGCGTCTAGTCCTCTTAAGTCAATTGCAAGTCCCTAAGTTCCATCTTCTTATACCATATACTCCATTTAGGACACTCAGATCAACAGATCAGCATCTTTTGACTATCCCCTCCATAAAAGCCATAGGCACTAGGAGATCTACTATTTTTTCAGTCATAGCTCCTCAGCTTTGGAATAACTTACCAAATTATCTGTATGGGAATACCTCTTTAGAAAAATTCAAAGGTTTTTTAAAAAGTTTTCTGTATAAAGATGCATTTGAGGCATACCAGTCTACGTTTAAAACCTTATATCTTAAACATCTAATTTTAATCAGTCCTCACTTGTAGGACTTAATTTTCCTTTTTTTCTTCTTTTATTTTCTTTTTTGCTTATCTTTCACTTTTCCTCCCCCCCGATGTGTTACCCATAAATGTTCTCTTTCTGCTTTAATGATTGTAGTTCATCCCCCTTTCCTTTTGTATCTGTACTGAATTTTGTATGTATGCATTATTTTATAATAAATTGCCGTATGGTTTTTTCCCCTATTTTAATTTGTAATACACTTTGAAATATTTGACATTGCGTGCGCATCAAATTTTAATAAAACTTGAAACTTTGTTTCTCCAACACCAGTAGGAGGGGCCGTTAGATTATGTCCAACACTGGAGAATGCTTTTCATTCCCACAATAAAGGCCTTCATCACCCAAGTTCTAGGACCCCTTCCATGAACTCCTAAAGCCGCCCCGTGCCCTAATAATATACATGCCGCATACAACTGAATAGATTGGTGCAAGACTCTTCCCATATATTTTGTCAGTCTCTTCCAAAAGGCAGCAACAGGGCCGCTACATAGGCATTTAAAAGTCTCTATCATATCTCCCCTCTCCCGTCTTTCCTCTAAAGTATACATATTGAGATCTTTAAGTCTGTCCCCATATGCCTTATGACGAAGATCACGCACCATTTTAGTAGCCTTCCTCTGGACCGACTCCATCCTTTTTATATCTTTCTGAAGGTTCGGCCTCCAGAATTGTACACAATATTCTAAATGAGGCCTCACTAGAGTCTTATACCTCCTTTTCCCTACTGGCCATACCTTTTCCTATGTACCCTAGAGATTAATGACAAAAAAAAAATTTTATGCTTGCCCCATTTTGCAAATGGATAATGAAGTAACAAATATCTGTTTAGACTTTATCTAAAGGAATTAATATCAACATGTCCATCATATAGGGCTCCTTTTACGAAGGTGCGCTAGGGTTTTAACGCACGCACCAGATTAGCGCGTGCTATAGTGCACGCTAGCTGAAAAACTACCGCCTGCTCAAGAGGAGGTGGTAGTGGCTAGTGCATGTGGCGTTTTAGCGCATGCTATTCCGCACATTAACGCGCCTTCGTAAAAGGAGCCCATACTGTATGCTGGAGCTGGATTCAAACAATAATATTTTCTAATATAAATGTACATAATTTGACTGAGATGAGCCTCTGTAAGTAATCAGTGTAATTGAATCAAAAGACTCTTAAATGTCTTGGATCTACAATTCAAATATATCAATATTCTGCAGTGTTTTCAGCAATAATACATTTCTCATAATAAAACCCTATACCAACATCTTAAATTGATCAAGTAAAAAATACCTATGAACGCAACAAATTAACCTTAACTTATAAAAGACCTTCGTAGCTAAAATGTTAAACTGTTCAACCATTGATTAAACCATAATCTAGAACCTAGAATTTTTAAAGAAGAATCAAATGTAAATTTTGGCTTAACAAATAGTTAAGGACCTATTCAGAAGAACTTTATTTTATCCTTATTTAGTTTGTATTTGCAAGCCCATTTTCTACTTTTGTTAAACAGGCCTGTACTAACCTAGCAATTTTTACAATTCATTCAATTAAGGAAAATTCTCTTCCAAGCATACATGCACCAAAAGATTGCATGTGTTTTTATGTGGACCATATATAGGTATTCCCAGGTGTATAATTTTGGTGGAGCAGAGACAAAGTTGCAGTGAATGCATCTATTGTCTAAAATAATATGCGGGTACACACACAATATGTGCATAAATAAAATTTGCATTGTCTTTGGAGCAGGTGTAAATTTTCATGCTGTTGGGGCTTATTCTGGGAGCCTAATTTTATAAAGGCACGTAGGCACCTCTGTGACCATCTCTGGGAAAGGTTGACTAACCCCCTTTTTTACAAAGCCCCGAAGCCCATAGAGATTTAAAGGGCTTCGGGACTGTTGCCGCGCAGCTTTATAGAAGAGGGGGTAAGTCACCAGAAGCAACAAATGAGATTTTGTTGAAATCTATTGGAGCAAACAATTTATAGTACAACAGTCCAAACCCCATCCTTTTATGTAAAAAAAAAAAAAAAGTTACAGAAGTTCAAATATGTAACTTCTTCAGACTGCTTATATAATAACCATGACATGAAAATTCAACCATTCTCAACACTTTCCCAGGGATGGTCACAAATGGCTACTGGTTTGGACTTCATACCTAGACACTGTTCTACCACATATGCTCAGAAGCCATCTGGAAAAAAAAAGGGGGCACTGATGTCACTTTACACATGTAATTAAATTGTCCTTAGGGTTAATGATGGTGTTGTTTCTGTGAGCTCACTGCCAGTGATAAACCAGACAGGTCCTGCGAGTACAGCATTTCTCATAGGCAGAAAGATCTCCTATATGTATATGTGTTTGTAAGTCTGTAATGGTGGGTAGGAGTGACTTAAGATTATTGACAACATTTAGCAACTTTACAGGAGTTATTTCTTATTTTTTTTTTTTTTTTTTAATATCTTTATTAGCAATTGCAAAGGGAACATACAACCAAAAAGGTGATTGTTGTGGCTTGAGGTCGGGTGTTAGTGGTTTGACTGTGTTTGCTTGGGGGTCTTATATTACTTAAAATGTCAATTGTGTTGGGCATTCAATCATTTGTTGTCATGTTCTTTCGCTTGTTGACTTACATGGCTGAAGTTGTTTCTTGTGGCAACTGAAGAGAGATTGGACACTTACAGGTTTGTTTCTTGCTCTTCCTCTCAGCGGGTGCATTTTATGTCTGATCCCTGCACACTGAACATCAACAATGTTGTGGTTGGCATGACGACCACAGACCTGCTCTTCCACATAGGGGCGGAGGAGATCAGCAGGTAACAATGTGATAGATGCATGTCAAAAAACCACTGGCAGCTGGGAGTGGCAACACTACAGGCCTCTTGGGTGTTGCTCTAACAGAAGGCAATAAATTCTGCCAGTAGGAGCCATACATTTGTCCAATTTTATTTACAATTTTCTATCCTGCCCTAGGGGGAACCGTCAGGGCGGCTTACAGTCTAAAACAGATTGTAATAACAATGCATCTACTAAAATAAAATGCTAAGCGCGCATGCGCACTCTTACCGGCGTCTTCCCTGATCTGTAGGTCTGTGGTCGGCAGAGTGCGCATGCGCGAGTCTCCAGGACTGTCTTCTGCACCTGTGCTGTGCCAATTGTGGGGTTTAAAAGCCACAGAGTTGCCTCCTCTCATGAGCCGCACCAGCGTAGGAGAAGAGTTCCACACTGGCAGAGATCATGAGAGGAGTCGCCGTGTTACCTGTAAACTTAAAAAAAACCCTTTGAAACGCGGTAGGGGAAGGGGGGACGATAAAGAAGAGGATTCCAGCCGCGAACTGCCACAGCACCTTTAAACTTAAAAAAAAAAATTTGGCACGAGCAGACAAGACCGCGGAAAGGGAAGGGAAGGGGGGGCCGACAAAGAAGAGGACTCCAGCCACGAGCCGCAAGGAAGAAGCAGGGCCTGCCTGCCTGCGGGGAACGCTATAAGGGAAGGGGGAACCATGGAGCAGGCTAGACCGCGGGAAGGGAAGGGGGGAGGAGCCGAACGAAGCAGCCAGATCGCAGCAGACCAGAACGCAGGGGAGGGGCCGAATAGAGCAGGCCAGATCGCGGTAAGAGAAGGGAAGGGGGTGGGGGAAATGCGGCTACTGCTGCACAGGGACATGGAGGGGAAGGCAAATACCACTGCTGCTGCACAGGGAAGTGGGGGGGGGAGGGAAATGCTGTTGCTGCTCCACAGGGAAGTGGGGTGGAAATGCTGCTGCACAGGGAAATGGAGGGAAAGAATGACAGACAGACAGCAGGAGGGAGGGAGATAGACAGAAAGGAAGAAAGACACAGGGGCAGGGAGAGGGACAGAAAGATGGAATACTTTATTAGTTTCTTTCTGTCTGATTTTGTTCTATCTTTGTTTTCAGCTTTTCAGGTGCATCTGACAGATTTAGTAGAATCCTCAAGCATGTTCTGACACAGAGAAGGTAAGTGACTATCTGGGACAACCATTTATTGATGATTGCATTTCTCCTGCACAACTGGCTAGCAAAACTAGAATGAAGTCTTATCTATGATTTAGATATAAGATTCTGCACTTGTCCCTTGAGCCCTCCTCCAGTCCTAGAGGTGGCAGGTGTCTCTTTAGACCCCTGATGCCCTAACAATGAAGCTGAGTTAATTGCTCTTTCTTTCTCCCTAGTTATTACCCTCTGTACCCGCCAGCTGAAGAGATGAATATTGATTATGAGAGTTTCTATCAGTATGCACAGATGCCAGTCACACCTGATATATTTATTGTCCCTTCGGAACTCAGATATTTCATTAAGGTATTCATGTATTTGCTATCTGTTTTAAATGTAATTCAGCACCATCACTCTTGTGTTGTAAACTAACTGGTTTCAGTTAAGGGAGACTGTTAATGGGCAGGATCTGTAAACTGGCAAGGTAATTTGCTAGTATTTGGTAAACCACTACCTTCCACAACAGTAGGTCCACATTACCTCCCTCAACAAAATATCCTCCTTTTCCCCTCAAATCGCTTCCTTCTCTTTCTTCCTATTGCTGCTAATGCCCAGCAGAGATCTTTTTCCTAGGAAGTGGGAAATAACCTAAGACAACTCTAGTGGCGGTAGCAGTGGTAGGTTCTGAAGTGACATGGACAGTCTGTGATCAGACTCTACCACCCGTCTGGAAACCACAAGAGTCATAGAGTTGACCTGGAAGCAGTATATGCACTGACTGAGTCTGTCCCCGACTTCTCAGACTTAAAGGCCAATGGCCCAGGTGGGCTCTTCAAACTTTGTGGGATCGCCTAGGTAGGGAGAAATTTTCCACTTATTTCTCCATGCCCCATTGAGACTCCTGCATTGTGGCTTGACCCCGCCCACCAGGCACTGAACGACACCGTCCCCAACTCCTCAGCCTTAAAGGCCAATGGCCCAGATTGGCTCTTCAAACTTCGAGGGATTGCCAAGGTAGGGAGGAATTTTCCACCTATTTCTCCCTGCCTTATTGAGACTCCTGTATCGTGGCTTGACCCTGCCCACCCAATGCTGAGAGATGCTGTTCCCGACTCCTCAGCTTTAAAGGCCAACAGCCCTGGCGGGCCCCTTCATGTAGTCCGAAAAAAATAAGCACAAGACCATATCCTTCCATCCCCAGGAAACAAGTAACTACCCTCCAGGAGAAAAAGGTACAAACCATCTATCCTCAACCACTCTTCTAATTACTAGCCACCAAATTCCACCATTAACAAGTTGTGCCTAACTACCTGGTCCAACTCTTCCCCCCTCAACAGCTTCTACAGATTCAGCAGAATACACTCCCACCATGAAGGAATTCTACATACTACCGGTACTCATATTTCTCATAGGTGTTGTAAGCCTAATTGTGGCCAAACCAACTCAACCCACCAGCAAAACTTTTCTCACATGGTTCCCTATCTATCACATGTTTGGAAACTATGGCGCACCTGGCAAACAAATCCATATTCTACAGATCACTCCATGCTATCTCACAAGCCCAGCCCCACAATCATTGGCAATCGACCCACAAGCAAAAAGAAAATTAAACTTACACATACTAAAACCCATCCAAACCTGAAATATATCCACATAGCTCATCATCCTGCAAACATTAGTACTATTACCCCCAGTATCCTGCATTTATATCAATGCCTGAACGGTAGACAACAAATTACTAATATTGAACAAACTGATATCTACTAATGACCTTGGCCTTGTCTTCTTCACGGAAACATGTCTTAAAGACAAAACCTGCACAGAAATGTCCGCCTCTGTCCCCCAGGTTACAGTATCATTCATACTCTTAGATTAGGAAAGCGTGGAGGAGGTCTGGCAATAATCTACAAAAGCTTTTTAAACATCACCTTTATCGACACTTCAGTCCTCCCTGACTTTGAATATATGGCATGCAAACTGGAAGATAGATCCGCTATATCTTCCAGCAGTGTTGGTATTCTACCAATTTATTGTCCTGAACTACGGTCAACTGACACCACTAAACTACAAGAAATTATTTCAAACTTCACATGCCAATTTACTAGACTAATAGTTGTAGGTGATATAAACTTACCACTAGAATTACAGGACAATATCAATGCCTACAGATTCAAAAGATTCCCCGATAAAAGCCAGTTAAATCTAAAACCTTTAGGTCCTACACTTGAAAAAGGACACACACTAGATATTAATAATAATAACAACAGCTTATATACCACAATACCATGAAGTTCTATGCGGTTTACAAAGATTAAGCAAAGGTACAAATTGATTGACTTTAAGAGGGGAGGAAGAAAGAGGGTTAATAGGACAGGAAATCCATTTTTGAGGAGAGAGTGATCAATAGAACAAGTTAATCGCTATAGAGGGGAGAGAGAAGAGATCAGTTGTCTAGATACTTTAAGAACAGGTGTGTTTTCAGACGTTTCCTAAATTCCTCATAAGTAGTGGGTGAAAGCAATTGTTCTAGGTCTTTACCCCATGATGCTGCTTGGTGCGAGAGAAGATGTTCATGGTGTTTTTTCAGTTTACAACCTCTCTCTGGGGGGGAAACGAAGTTAGAATGTGAGCTTCTCTTGTGTATGTTGGTTGAGAAGACAAAAAGGTCAGTTATATATTTAGGGGCAAGTCCGTGTAGTGCTTTGAAGCAGAAGCAGGCAAATTTAAACTTTACGCGCGCCTCCATTGGCAGCCAATGCAGCTGCCGGTAGTAGGGTGTCACATGGTCAAACTTCCTCAGCCCAAAGATCAGTTTGACCGCTGCATTTTGCATCAATTGTAAACGCTGCATGTTCTTTTGGGAAATTGCTAAATAGGCGATGTTACAGTAGTCAAGTAGACTCAGTACGAGGGATTGGACTAGGGTTCTGAATGCCGCTATTATTATATTATTGCATCCAGCTCCTCCCCCCCTCCCACACACACACACACACACACACACACAAAAATCTCATCACAGATACTGACTGGTTCCCTGGTCAGACCATCACCTACTCTCCTTCAATCTCTTCCTAAATATGGGCAATGCTTCAACAAGAGGTCACACTGAAAAAAAACATTAGCAAGGGGAAAAATTGATCCTACCCAATTCTGGCATGAAATTTCTGAAATGCTAAACACAACTTCAATTAATGCCAATACAATGCTGACTAACTAGAATAATGCGATTGACCACACACTGAACACACTAGCCCCTTTATGTTATCACAAAACAAGGGCCTTAAAAACCTTTCCTTGGTTCACAGATAAATTGAAAACAGAAAAGCAAAACTGTCGTAAACTTGAAAGGCAATGGGAAAAAAGTAAACTTATCTGAACACAAAATTTCATGGAGAACCACGATCAATAAATATAAATACAATATTGCTATCACCAATAAAAATCACTATGCTCATGAAATAGAAAACAATAAACTTCAATATCAAAAAGCTTTTTCATTTCATGCACACCATGACTATGCCTCCAGAACTAGGCCTTTCCGAAAAGATTTCCCAACTGAATGCTCAGACCCTTGCTGACTACTTCCTTAACAAGATAAAAACTGTACAATTAGAAGTTAAAAATACATCCATTACAGCAGCACACTTAAATCTCTAGAAAATTCTGACATATCCAAACTCCTAAAGAAACTCTCCACCCACAGCAGCATCCTTGATAAATACCCCAACTGGTTGTCAGCCAACGCCCTGAACCACATCATCACTTGGATCACCAACCTTCTAAACAACGTACTTCAACATGGCCAGTTCCCAGCCCAAATGGGTCAGATTGCCCTCACTCCAATTCCCCAAAACATAAATGCTGACCTATCAAATCCTTCAAACTACAGGCCATAGCAGGCATCCCAATACTCACTAAACTTCTAG
The DNA here is from genome assembly GCF_902459505.1 of Geotrypetes seraphini. NCBI lineage: Eukaryota > Metazoa > Chordata > Amphibia > Gymnophiona > Dermophiidae > Geotrypetes > Geotrypetes seraphini. The sequence continues at coordinate 67,450,874 of NC_047091.1, read as the reverse complement.
AAACTCATGTCTGTAAACAACTCTCGACCTATATTGAAAAATACAATTGCCTCTATCCCACACAGTTCGGATTTCGTCCACACCATAGCACAGAACTACTTCTAGTAACCTTAACCACCAAAATCAAACAAGCATTAAGCAAAGGTTATCAAGCAGTACTACTCCAATTTGATATTTCTGCCATGTTTGACTCTGTCAATCACCTCCTACCCCTAACAAACTCAGCAACATTGGCATTGCGGGCACAGCATTTAATTGCTTCAAAGACTCCCTACAAAACTGAACTAAACTAAACTAAACCTTGGGTTTGTATACCACATCATCTCTACATTCGCAAAGCTCGACACGGTTAACAAGGGTTAGGGTAGAAAGGAACTTCAGTGAAAGGAAAAGACAAAATGAAGAGAAAATTTAGGACAGAGTAACCAGAGAGAGGAAGAGTTACATTTTTGAAAATAACCAGATTTTCAGATGTTTACGGAAGAATTGGAGGGAGCTCAGATTCCTAAGAGAGGAGGTAAGATTGTTCCAGAGCTCAGTGATTCTGAAAGGGAGGGAGGAACCTAGTTTTCCTACAAGGGAAACGCCTTTTCGAGAGGGAAAGGAAAATTTCAGTTTTGGGGTAGATCTGGTGGAATTGGGGTTAGAAGAATTCCAAGAAAGAGGAATAAAAGAGGGGAGAATGCCGTGTAGGATCTTGAAAGTAAGGCAGGCACATTTGAAGTGGACTCTGGAGATTATTTGAAGTGGAGCTTGGACAAAAGTGGTGAGACATGGTCGAATTTGCTTTTTGCGAAGATAAGCTTAGCAGCGGCATTTTGAATCCGCTGGAGTCTTTGAAGGTTTTTCTTTGTTAGGCTTAGGTAGATAGAGTTGCAATAGTCCAGTCTGGAAAGGATGGTGGATTGGACAAGGACGGCAAAGTGTTTTTGATGGAAACAGGTTCTCACTTTCCTTAGCATGTGAAGGCTGAAGAAACATTTTTTTATTAGGGAGTTGAGGTGATCGTTGAAGGAAAGTGTAGAGTCAATGATGACTCCCAGAATTTTACTTGAGTATTCAGAATGCAGGGTGGGGCCAGAGGACAGTGGGATGGAGGTGGGCAGTTGGTCCAGTTTTGGACCGAGCCAGAGAAGTTTTGTTTTGGATTCGTTCAGTTTCATCTGCACATTGTGGGCCCAGGATTGAAGGTTCGATATACATGAAGATATGTTTGCAGAGAGGTTGGTGAGATTCCGGTCAGTCTCGAGGAGAACAAAGATGTCATCTGCGTAAGTGTAAAGTGTTTCAAGTGGGGAGAGATGGAGGAGTTTAAGGGAGGACATGTAAATGTTGAAGAGGATAGGAGAGAGAGGTGAGCCTTGTGGGACTCCACATATCGGGTTCCAGGGGGAGGAAGAAGTGCCCTTCATGTTGACTGTGTAAGAGCGAGAGCGTAAGAACTTCGAGAACCAGTCAAGGACTGTGGAGTTAATGCCTATCTCGGTGAGTTGGTAAATTAGGATATCATGATTGATGACATCAAAAGTTGCAGAGAGGTCGAATTGAAGAAGGACGGCGAACTTGTTGCGAGAATGGAGATGTTGAACTTTTGAGATTAAGGAGGTCAGAAGGGATTCGGTGCTGAAGTTGGGACGGAAGCCGTATTGGTAGGGTAGAAGAATGGTGAATTTTTCAAGGTAGGAAGATAGTTGAGTGGATATGATGGATTCTAGCATCTTGGTAAGGAGAGGAATGTTTGCTATTGGACGGTAGCTGGATGGTGTGGAGGGGTCTAGATCAGGTTTTTTCAGTAGTGGGGTTAAGGAGATATGGCCCATTTCTGGGGAGAATAGACTCGAATGGAGGGCAGAATTTATGAGAATGGTAACAGATGAGATGGCCTGAGAGGGAGTGTTCTCGTAAAGGTAGGCGGGGAATGAATCCAAGGTACAGTTGCAGGATTTATAGATGGAGCTTGACTTGATTAACAATCATAAAGTAAATCAACAATAATAAGATGAAAAGTTTAAAAGAAAAAAAAAAGTAAAGGTAAAGCAAGAAGCATAAAATAACAATAAGGAAAATTAGGCAGATCGGGTTGCTAGATGCTTAGAGAATAAAAATGTTTTCAATGTTTTACGAAATAGTTGAAAGGAGTTTAAGTGTCTGATCATAGATGGAATTGTATTCCAAACCTCCGTTAATTTAAACATGTAAGAGTTCACAAGGAAAAACAAAGAAAAACTGCAGACAAACATACAAGATGCAGGCTATGTTTATTATATCAATTAATGATTGCGGTTAATGTTACTACCTTTACACAAACCTAGGGACCCGACACGGTCCATGTTTCGGTTAACACGCCTTCACCAGGGGTCCTAACAAATGAAAATAGGAATAACTGAAGATATACAAAACCAATATATGGATACATAAATAGTAGAACACTTATAAGGTGGTGTGCATGAAGACAAATTTTAAAAGCAACAAATTGAGAACCAAAAACCCATCATGATGTGGGATGCAAGGTGATAAGAGCAATAAGATAAGATATGTATCACAATCTTGCACTATTATTTCATAACTGCACTCACACTTCACTGTTTTTATATATATATATATATATATTTTTATCTCTTTCCAATATTATGGTCTTTTCACATCACTAACACACGCACCATATCTTATCTTATTGCTCTTATCACCTTGCATCCCACATCATGGCAGGTTTTTGGTTCTCGATTTGTCACTTTTAAAATTTGTCTTCTTGCACAAGTTTCAAGTTTATTAACTTTTTAATATACCGACCATCACCAAGTATCTGGCCAGTTCACAATAAAATTTATACAGAGGAAAAAAGAAAAAGAAAAAATTTAAAATATAAAATGTAGTGGGTGAACATTAAAGACATAATTTGACTAACATGAAAGTTAGGATATGAGGGGAAGGGGGGGAAAGTTACATATTTTGGAGAAGAGAGGGAAATAGTGGGGATAGGGAAAAACATATTGGGTAGGATCGCTTTTATTAAAGCGGTTGGTTAAATAAGTTGGAACCAATCAGATGAAGAAGAGAAAAGATAAGGAAAAGGGTGAAATAGAGAGGAAAAAGGTAGAAAGAGATTGAAAGATTAGGGGAAGAAAAAGAAAGAATTTAGGAGGAAAAAAAAAAAGGGAAGAAGAAAAAGGTGGAACTAAGAACAGACAAAAGCATCTCGGAATAAAAATGTCTTCAAATTGGTCTTGAAATTATCTAGATGTTGTTCTTCTCTAAGTTGTTGTGGTAAAGCATTCCATAGTGTTGGGGCGACAACTGTAAAGTTTGTTTTCCAGGTATAATAGAATTCTTTGATTGAAGGAATTTGTAAAAGTTTTTGGTCTGTTGACCTCAGAGTACGTGGAGAATAATGGGGGATGAGTTTCTTATAAAGATATAAAGGCTGGTGTGAGAGGTTTATTTTAAAAGTAAGCAGAATGATTTTATAGGTTATGCGATGTGTAATAGGCAACCAGTGTGCCTCTTTCAGTAGCGGGGTGACGTGATCATATTTGCCTATTTTATAAATGATTTTTATTGCCGTATTTTGTATTAATTGTAAACGACGGGTTTCTTTTTGTGGGAGGCCATTATAAAGAGAATTACAGTAATCTAAATGAGAGATAATGAGGGAGTGAACTAGAATTGTAATTGCTTCTATTCCTAAGATTGAGGTTAATGAACGGATTAGACGAAGTTTGAAAAAGCAGATTCGTACGACTGAACTGATTTGGTCATGAAAGGTGAGATATTTATCGATTATGACTCCTAATAGTTTTATTTTTGTTTCCATTTGTATTGGAGTAGATTTGATAGAAATTTTACCTGGTAAAGATTCACTATTTTTGATTGGGAGTAGTAAAGCAGAAGATTTATCAATGTTGAGAGAAAGTTTGTTAGTATATAACCAGTCATTTATAGTGTCAAGTTTATGGTTTATGTCTGTTACATCTGAAGTATTTGAGGTATTGATTGGGTGGAGTAGTTGTATGTCATCAGCATAGGCGAAGATTGTGAAACCAATAGATTGAGCTAGCGTAAGAAGAGGGGAGAGAAAAATGTTAAAAAGTAGTGGGGATAGAATAGATCCTTGTGGAACTCCATAGGTCGGTGATATGGATTGAGAAATTTCATTCTTTACCTACACTGTAAAGCTTCGATCAGTAAAGTATGAAATGAACCATTGAAAAGCTAGACCTATAATACCGCAGTCTTTGAGTCTATTAAGAAGAAGTGAGTGATCAATAGTATCGAAGGCTGCGGAGAGGTCGAGAGAGATAAGAAGAACCGATTTTTGGTGCTCATGATAGTAATGAATAGTTGAGATGAGGCCTAGCAGTGACAGTTCGGTGGAGTGTGAGGAACGAAAACCTGTTTGACAAGGATGAAGGGCATTGGTATTTTCAATGAATTCAGTAAGTTGAGTATGAATGATTTTTTCTGTAAGTTTAGAAATAAGGGGTAAATTAGCAATAGGACGATAATTTTCTGGTAGCGAAGGGTCTAGGTTGTGCTGTTTCAATTTTGGACTAACGAGTGCTGTTTTCCAGGAAGTCGGTACTAGGTGATCAGAGAGAGATTTAGAAATCATTTCCCAGATAAATGGACCGAAAAAGGAAAAGTATTTTTTAAGGAGTAGAGGGGGAATGCTCTCCATAAGAGTATTAGAAGTGTTTAGAGATTGAAAGATTAGGAGAAGAGTAGCTAAAGACGGCATTTTGAAATTTGAGCAAGTGCTGAATGAGAGATGGGAGGAATCGTCGGGAGTGTGAGAAAGAGAAGCAGGGGGGGAAGGTCCTAGATATGATCTAATGTTTTTGATTTTAGTATCAAAGAAGAGAGCCAACTCATTGGCAGATGGTTGTGTAGTTGAGGGAGTGGATTTCTTTTTAGAATATTTTGAAAGAGATTGGACTAGATTGAAGAGAGATGAAGAATTACGGGTGGAGGAGATTAACTTGGAATAGTATTCTTTTTTGGTTTGTTGTATAGTAATTTTGTACTGAGAAGCTTTTTCCTTGTAGAGAATGAGAAAGTTGTTTTGGCGTGTTTTACGCCATTTATGTTCGACAGATCGAAATTGTTGACGAAGAAGGGTAAGTTTATTGTTATACCAAGGTTGTTGTTTTTTTGAATCTGGTTTGAGATGGGTTTTTATTTCTTGTTGAGGTGCTAGGGAGTCAATTAAAGATTTTGTTGAGGTTTCCCAATGAGAGAACTGTTTGTCAATAGAAAGTAAAGAAAAGTCGTTGAGGTTTAAATTAAAAGAGTTTTGGATAGAGGAAAGAGTTATTTTATTAATGTTCCTGGTGATATAGTGATTTTTATTTGTTTTTTGTTGGGAATAGGATGAAAGTTCTGGGAGGTCCATTTGCCAGTTAATTAAGATGTGATCAGTCCAAGGTAGAGAATAAGATTGAAAGTTTTTAAAGAGGTTACATAAGGAAATAGGGCAGAAGATCATGTCAATGGTATTACCAGCAGAGTGGGTGGGCATTGAGATGAGAGGAGATAATGATAGATCAGAGATTAACGTTAAGAGTTCTGCAGTGTTAGGGTGGTTGGGGATATTAAAGTGGATGTTGAAGTCGCCTAGAATGATAGAGTCAGGATAAGAGATATTAAAGTCTGAAATAGTGGAAATAAGAGTAGAAAGCGAAGTTTTAGTTACTGGAGGGGGGAGGTATATAAGAAGGAAGTTAAGAGAGGGGGAGTATTTTATATTGAAATGAAGGGATTCTACAGGAACGTCTGAATAGGAGGTGACGGTGTTAGGCTGAAGAGGAATAGAGGTATGGAAAATAACAGCTATTCCTCCTCCCTTTTTATTTGGGCGGGGTTGGAAAATTGCCTTGAAATTAATAGGACATGCTTGGGTTAGATATGCCTCCTCTCCCTGAGTAAGCCAGATTTCTGTAAGACATAGGATATGAAAGTTGTATTGGATAATGGTATCATGGTGGTGTTTATTTTTAATGGATCGTACGTTAACCAAACCTATATTTAATTTGGAGGGGAAGTGATGTGAAGTAGAAAGAAGGTTGGAATTAGAAAAAATTGGAACAGTGATATAGTTTCTGGGCTGGATTTTAGTAAAGTTAGGGGGAGGGGAAGATTTTAGGGGTCTGTGGCCCCATATAGTGGGAATGGAAGCCATTAATTTAGAGCTAGAATATAGAGGTAATGATGAATTGGGGTGGATAGATGTTTGGGGTGATGAAAAGTAAATAAGGAGGTAGCATAGAAAAAGAAAGATTCTAACTTGAGATAGTGTGTTAAAAGAGGTTTTGATGAAAGGAGTATTGTATGAAGGGAGAGAATGAACGAAGGTATGGGCAAGGGTTTGAAGTAGCTGCATGAAGGAGCGCATAAAGGAGCAGGACCTGATCCTTAGGTGTGCTCCTTTGGCGTGCGCTGCAAAGCAGGAGAGTTTATAGTCAACGCTACCAGTGGTGGGGAGTGGGCGGAGTCGTCGGCGCCGCCGCACACTGTCATCACACTGTCAGCCTAGAGGCCTATGGGAAATTATATCAATCTGACTCTGGCATGGGAAGGCAAATAGATCCTTAGTGCAGGGAAACTGTTTCAAGTATCCCTGATATGTTTTAAGTTTCCCTGATTGAATCATGACTAGCTAAAAGGTGTTAATGTCTGATTAAGAGGGTGCTTAGGACAATGGTGCACAGATCAAGCCAGAGACTTAATCCCATCACCATGCTTGCAGGTATCTCATCCTCCTTAGCAATTAAATTAACCATTGTTTCAAACAGTTTACAAATTCTAAACAGAAAGATACTGGGGCATACAGGTTTCTATATTGAGCCAAGGTATAAAAGCCTGCTCTCTGCAACACACATATATCTCTCTTTTTCTATGGAGCTATCAATGTATCTCTCTTTCTATCTAGCTATCTCTTGGCTCTTTGCTTGGCACTCTGGTTCTGTCTTGGCTCTCCCTCTCTCTGTCTATCCTTCCCTTTATCTATGGAACACGAAGCTTAAACCATCCCCCTTTTCTCTCTCTCTGGCTCTTCCTAGAACTGCAAGCTTCTATGTCCCTCTTTGCCTCTGAACTCTGTAAGGCAGGGAAACTGCTATGCTCTCTATTTAATTGTAATGCTTAATTGTAATGATTATAAATATTGCTTTTCTGTAAGACTATTTCTATAATATATTCTTTATGCAAACACCTCTGGCTATGCCTTCTTTATTCTACTTTCTGGTGAGTCATCGGTGAGGGAACTGAACCTGGGACCAGCGTTTGTCAGGACGCCTTTCACTTAACCCCTACCACCATACATTGGGGGGGTCACTAACTGAAACTGATTGCTTTTCTTTTCCCCTATTTATATAAGTATATTATTTAAACAAAACTGACACACACCACCTTATAAGTGTTCTACTATTTATGTATCCATATACAGTGGAACCTCGGTTTGCGAGTAACCCAGTTTGCGAGTGTTTTGCAAGACGAGCAAAACACTCAGAAAACTTTTGACTCGCAAACTGAGCACTGCCCCGATAAACGAGCACTTACAGCCCAGGAAGCGCCGCTTCGGGGGATTCCTCTTCCGGCCAGCCTTCCACGTCGGGTGCCTTCCGCAGGTTGGAGGGCCTTTGTCTGGGCCTGCGCGGCCGGGTGCCATCCCGCTTGCACGTTGCGTGTGACGCACACAACGTCAATCATCGGCGTAGTGCGTGTCATGCGCAGCATGCGGGTGGGGCAGCGCTCGGCTGCGTGGGCTCGGATGGGGGCTCTCCAGCATGCGGGGGGCATCCGACGTGGAGGGCTGGCCGGCGGATGGAGGAGGCATCTCTCTGAAGCGGCACTGCGGGGTTCTCCGGCGGCTGGCGGACATTAGATGCATCCCCCCGAAGCGGCACTGTGGGGTTCTTCTTCAGATGACGGACGGAGAATGTGGACGGAGGAGACGGCGCTGCAGCACCCAGCACCTGACAGATACAGACCCCGGGTTCTGGAACGAATCGTCGGTGTTGCCACTATTTTCTATGGGGAACTTTGCTTTGATAAACGAGCGTTTTGGATTACGAGCATGCTCCTGGTACCACTGTATTAGTTTTGTATATCTTCAATTATTCTTATTTTCATTTGTTAGGACCCCTGATGAAGGCGTAGTAACCGAAACATGGACCATGCCAGGTCCCTAGGTTTGTGTAACGGTGGCAACATTAACATTTCCTTTTGTATCTGTACTGAATTTTGTATGTATGCATTATTTTATAATAAATTGCCGTATGGTTTTTTCCCCTATTTTAATTTGTAATACGCTTTGAAATATTTGACATTGCGTGCGCATCAAATTTTAATAAAACTTGAAACTTTGTTTCTCCAACACCAGTAGGAGGGGCCGTTAGATTGTGTCCAACACTGGAGAATGCTTTTCATTCCCACAATAAAGGCCTTCATCACCCAAGTTCTAGGACCCCTTCCATGAACTCCTAAAGCCGCCCCGTGCCCTAATAATATACATGCCGCATACAACTGAATAGATTGGTGCAAGACCCTTCCCATATATTTTGTCAGTCTCTTCCAAAAGGCAGCAACAGGGCCGCCACATAGGCATTTAAAAGTCTCTATCATATCTCCCCTCTCCCGTCTTTCCTCTAAAGTATACATATTGAGATCTTTAAGTCTGTCCCCATATGCCTTATGACGAAGATCACGCACCATTTTAGTAGCCTTCCTCTGGACCGACTCCATCCTTTTTATATCTTTCTGAAGGTTCGGCCTCCAGAATTGTACACAATATTCTAAATGAGGCCTCACTAGAGTCTTATACCTCCTTTTCCCTACTGGCCATACCTTTTCCTATGTACCCTAGAGATTAATGACAAAAAAAAATTTTTATGCTTGCCCCATTTTGCAAATGGATAATGAAGTAACAAATATCTGTTTAGACTTTATCTAAAGGAATTAATATCAACATGTCCATCATATAGGGCTCCTTTTACGAAGGTGCGCTAGGGTTTTAACGCACGCACCAGATTAGCGCGTGCTATAGTGCACGCTAGCTGAAAAACTACCGCCTGCTCAAGAGGAGGTGGTAGCGGCTAGTGCATGTGGCGTTTAATTGATAAAATAAACAAAGCCTGCATCTTGTACGTTTGTCTGCAATTCTTTGTTTTTCCTTGTGTTGCTTTTACTTCACTGCAGATTGTGTTGGATTTTGCTTTTGTTTTTAATATGTAAGAGTTCACCAGTTTTCCTTTAGATATAATTCCCCTAAAGGAAGTGAAGGAAAGTTTTAATCTCTGTAAATTTCGCGAAAAGCTAGATCTTTGGTCATTCCAGAATAATGGAACCAGAGGTATAAAAATACCAAACAGGAGCTTGAAAACAACACAGGCACATTTAAACTGAATCCTGAAACAGACAGGGAGCCAATTAATTTTTTCCAGTAAAGGGGATACATTGTCAAACTTCCTCTTCCCAAAGATCAATTTGGCCGCAGTGTTTTGTATCAATTGCAATCTTTGCAAATTGCCTTTGGTTAGTCCTAAATAAATTACATTGCAGTAATCCAACCGGGCTAATATGACGGATTGCACCAAGACCGTAAAGTGTTGGAGATGGAAAAATGCCTTAACCCTCCTCAACATATGCAAACTGAAAAATCATTTCTTAACCAGAAAATTTATTTGGTCTTTAAATGTAAGTGAGGAATCTAAGAGAATTCCTAAAACTTTAGAAGAGAATTCGATTTGTAATGTAATTTCTGAAGTTAATGTTATAGGGAGGGAAGCAATCCAGATTTGGCCCTAACAACAGAAGTTTAATTTTAGCTTCATTCAGTTTCATTTGAACAGACAGCGCCCAGCTCTGAAGCTTGGAAATACAGAAATTTACATTAGAAGCAAGATTTGAAAGATTTGGATCTACTTCAAGCAAAATAAAAATATCAGTGTATGTGAAAAGAGTTTCCAAAGCTGATAGCTTAAAGTTCTTCAAAGTACTCATACAGATGTTAAAAAGGACTGGAGACAAAAGAGATCCCTGTGGGACCCCACAGTTAGATCTCCATGAAGCTGACATTGCACCGTCCATATTTACTGTATAAGAACGTAATACCAGAAATTTATTGAACCACTCAAAGACTACCTGATCAAGACCTATATCTGAAAGTAGATAAATCAAAATGTTGTGATGTACTACCTACCTAGTCCGGAAAGATGAGTTATTCTCAAGAAATTGGCACGCTTTCTGCAGTATTCCCCAAGGATCTCCTCTATCCCCATTACTCTACAACCTATTCATGAGTTCCCTAGGCAACATCTCCTTCACCAACGATGACTGCCTACTATCATACGCTGACGACATTCTCCTACTCATCCCTATTGAAAGTAACTCCAGTGACATCCCTCTGAAAATAGCCAACAACATAGAGAAGATACATACATGGGCTACACTTAATAAACTCAAGCTAAACACAACGAAGACCACAGAGCTATGGTTTCACAGTTCTCTGCAAACAGTCTCTATAGCCATCACCCTACCCTCAGGAACCAAACTAGATGATGACTAAACTTCAAAAATTCTTGGAGTCACATTGGACTCTACCCTTTCCTATGAACCTCAAATCTTCGATTTATGGGGGGGGAAAAACCTTCTATAGTATGAGAAAACTCAGACTGATCAGATCACTCTTCCACAAACATCACTTAACAGTTTTAAGCAGGCAGGTAGGGAGAAGATGAACCTTGCGAGTACATCCAACCCTGCAACCCTAGGGGGCGTCCCCATGGGATCCCCGTGACCCGAAGGGGGAACCCGCGGGATTCCCATCGTCCCCGTGCAGCTCTCTAGCACAGAATGGAGGGAGGGAGAGAGAGGGGCATGTTGGAACTCGGGAGGGAGCACAAGCTTTGGAAAAAGGATGGAAGGAACTCGGGAGAGGGCATGAACTTGGGACACAGACTGAAGGGAGGGAGGAGATCATGAGCCATAGGATGGAAGAATGGAGGGAGTGAAGGAAAGAGATGCTGAGGTGGGGGAGGGAATGGGGAGAAATGGGTGTCTGAGTGAGAGGGAAAGTGAGAGAGTGCACATGGGGAGATGAAGAAAGAGAATTGTTGGGCATAGGAAGGGAGAGAGAATTATTGGACATAGTGGTGGGAGAAGGAGTGAGGTAGAGATGCATGGGGAAGAGAGCGATGAGAGGGAGTAATGTTGGATGTGGTGATGGAGAGGGAACAGTGGGATGGATGGAAAGGGAATGTAAGAGGGGTCTCAAGGAGGTGGAGAAGGGAAGAATACTAGGTCCAAGTTACATACAAATTTCAACTTCAGAACGGTTTAAAAAATGGAACCTGTTCTTAAACCGGGGATTGCCTGTAATACATAAAGAATCTGTGACAAAAAAATACAGATTACTTTGCTTTGAAGAATATACCAAGAGCTGGAAAGCTTACTGTCCTCAAATGAGAAAGGCTAAGCTCAAACAGAAGAAAAACTGACTTTGGTCAAATAAAAATGAGGAGATCAATCTGTTTAAAAGTAGAAAAATATATACTAATATTGTAAAAAATACTTTTATACATTGCATAATAGCTTACAATACATCATAATATAACGTTTTAACAACAACAGGAAGTACTTGCTTCTTAATGGCAGCAGAAAAATAACCAATCAATAATAACTTTCTTTTCAAATCAGAACTATCCAATTGAAGTATAGTTAAACATTGTATATCAGTATATTGCCACAGTGGTGTTTTAAACATTAAGAAGTACTTGCTTCTTAACAACAACAGAAAGTGCAATTTTTCGTGGGACTTTTCTTACTCTTCTTTTCATCACTGTTCTTAATATTTTTCACTGTTATTAATATTTTGATATATCAGCTCTTTCTTTAATATAAAGACAGTTTTTGTGAATTGACTTTTTTGAGTAAGAAGGGTTCATGGACTAATGACTATCACTGCAATGGCTCAATTATCTGGATTGTAACAAAATAAGGGAAAAATCCAGGTAATTACAAGCAAATGTCAAAATACCACAGCCCAGTACAGATCATCTTGATGAGTTTATAATAAAACAAACAAACCCCAAAGAACCCCCCCCCAAAAAACAAAACAAAAACCTCACCACCTAACAAAACACCATAGGTGACTTACCATGAAGTTATCTAATATAATAAAACGCTAGGCCGCGCATGCGCAGTTCCATCGCGTGCGTCCGTTTTCCGTGAGATGTACAGCATCTCAGATAGGAGTGGCATGCGCCCAAAACACTCTCTCTCCTCCCCCGAGACGGATGTCGGACATGGTAGCTGTCGGCCCGTGCTGTTTTTTGATCTGCCCTGCTCCTTGCCTGAAGTCCTCTCTCCTCCCCCGAGGCTGATGTCGGACGCGACGGCTGTCTCCCCCGAGGCGGATGATCTTATGGGAATCAATGTTCTTTGCTCTGCCCTGCTCCTTGCCTTACTAGGGGCAGGTGCACAGGGAAATGGTGTGGGGGGAGGGAATGCTGCTTTGGACAGACAGACGGAGGAAGGGACACAGAAAGACAAGAAGAAAGACACAGGGGCAGGTGCGGGACAGCGGGAGTCGCGTCAGGAGGGGTGCGGGATGCCGCAGAGGGAACTTTTCCAATGGGTGCAACTGGGCGGCTGTCGGGAGCCTCTGATTACGGGCAGAGCAAGGTAAGTGTATTATAGGGATAAGAAGGAGGAGGGGGGGAGAAAAAGGAAGGGACGCCTACTGCTGGACAGGGGGAGAAGGAAAGAGGTGCTGATGGACAGGGGGGGGTGAAAAAAAAAGAACGGAGGCCTAATGTTGGACAGGGGGAGATAGAAGGTGCTGCTGGACAGGGGGGAGGTAAAACAAAGGGAGAAGGGCTGCTGCTGCATAAGGAGACCTGTGAAGGGGTGGTGGTGGACACAGGGGAGGTAAAAGAAAGGGAGAATGGACAGGGGGAGCAGGCAAGGGGTGGTGATGGACAGCCAAGGAAAAAGAAAGACAGAAAGAAAGAAAGCGGCTAAGGAGAGAGAGAGAGAAATAAAGAGACACACACACACATATATTCTAGCACCTGTTAATGTAACGGGCTATAAGACTAGTATAGTAATATTTCTAAAACAAATAATAGTTAAGTTCTGGAACATTGCTAGAATGATGTGGTAAAAAAAAAAAAGATAGTGTAGCAGGGTTTTAAAACAGGTTTGGACAAAGTCAATAAACTTATCAGCTTAGACCTGTTTATCCCTGGGGATTGGTAGCTTTTGATCCTGCTAGGTTACATGTGATCTGGATTGGCTGCAGCTGACCCAATATGGCAACTCATACGTTCTACAAATAAGAAGAAATGGAGAAATCTGATCACATAACCGCTTACCAAAAACACTCTGTACTGTACCTTCAGTAAATCAAACACTCAGGATGACACAGCGTTATTCACAAATAAGGAAAAAGGAGGAAAAAGCCTTAGATGTTACAGGGGAACAAGGCACTGCTAACGGAAAAAAGTACATTTAAAGCTTAGCTTTACTTTTAGAACTTCTTCAAAGCAGAAAAAAATATGTATTGCAAATTTGTTCCAGACCCAGTATATGTACACCCTAAATTTGGCCAGAATGCATCATTTTTGAGTGGTAGCTGAAACTCCTTCTCTAGGGAATAGAATTCACATTGTTCGCATGCTATTAATCCAATTCATCACAGGTTTCACATGAAGTCACAGTAGAGTGGAGTAAGTTTGAAACCAGTTTGTTTTATTCAACTATCTATGTCTGAAATTAAGATGTCGGTGAGACCCTTACATCAAGCTGTGAAAGCATTACGAGTGGGACTGGAGATTTAATCTGCGGACCTACCCTGCTTAATGATGGATAAGGAGCTTTTTAGCATTAACATAATAGGCTACTATTCTTAAATCAGTGTTGGGAAGCTCATGGTTTTAAGGACTCACCTGTCTTCTGACCATACTTTTGTTCTTGTTCAGGATGTCCTCGGCTGTGTCTGCATCAACCCTGGGCGGCTCACCAAAGGTCAAGTTGGCGGGACTTATGGACACCTCCTCATCAAACGTGAAGCAGTCAGCAGGGAGGAACGAAAGAGTCCTTGCATTTCTGCTCAGGTTGTCAGAATCTGAGAAACCTCTTTCCACTGTGGAATAATGAGAGCACATGCTTTTAACCCTTTCTATGATGGATTCACTGGGAATTTTCATAAAAGTCCAATGATGTTTGGAGTTTAGATAGTTCCCAAGGGGCAGATGATAGACTTCTTACTGCTCCAGTTGTATTCTGACTATTGACTTCTAGCAAAAAATTTTTGGTGGATATTTTTCTCCTTTATTCAAAATTTCATATTAAGAGAAAACATTTGACTCTTCACCTGTGAGCTGGATCTAAAGGGGCCTGCCAGGGAATAATATGAAATAGTGCTCTGGTTTTCCCTGGACAACCTTTACATTGTGGCAGCTTTGATTGGAAAAATACTACTTTTAGTACTCTTTATGATTAAAAATAATAGGGGTGTCTTTCCCTAAATTCTGAATGGGATCCGTCTGCTGTTTATGCATGATTCAGCATTGGACACTGAGTTCCTACATTCATAGAAGATGATAATACCAAAGATCTTGGAGATGATATTGGTTTCATTTTGCTTTCCTCCTGCATGGTGCTCAGTCTGGCAGTGGCACTATTTTAATCATATCATGGGACACATCCCAAGCTTCTTATTATTAAATTCCTTTGCAGTAGCTGAGTGAAAAGAAGGAGAAAGAACTGAATTTATGTTCAGGTGATTTACAGTTCTCATCTTTGCTGAAAAGTTTAAAATTGGAAAGGGAAGTTTTGGAGATTATTTGAAAACTGATGCAGTCACTCTCATAAGCCTCCATGGATGTTTTACTTTCACTCTAGGAGGCCAGTATCTATACATAATTATGAATAAATCAGTTTCCTAATACCAGTGTAATTCCATTCATTTAATCATTTTCACAGTGCTTAGGCAACATTTTTTTTTTTAGGTGTACACAAAGTCCCAATTCTTTAGCAACTCTCCAGACTGGCATAGGTTAATCTTACAAGTGGGTTATATCTCATCATGACCAGCAGGTGGAGACTGAGACAAAACTTACCCTAATTATCTTAGTCTTCTCTCAGTCTCCAGCAGGTGTGGTGAGCTGTACCCATCTCCCTTGGTAGGGCTGTTGGAATTTGTTTAGGACTTTTGTCCCCATTTTTGTGCCGGATTGAGCTTGGGAGGGCCATGTTTGGGGGTCCGTCCGACCTTGGGGATGTCACACCTGACGGGTCTTGTGTTGGGTCGCTCCCCCCTTTCCTCCACCTCTCCAACATTTTTTTAGAGGTGTCTCAGTAGTAAGCTTTGCCCCCTAATTCAAGCAAGGCATACTGCTTTGAGAACCAGTGGAGTCTGTTCTGTTAAAATAAAATCTGAGGTAGTGCCGGTCTGAAGGGTTGCTTTCCCTTTAAATATACTGTAAATTACTGTATTTTTCAACTAACCAACACTTTTCTTTTAGCTAGTTTGCATATGGAGCAATTTAGCACTTCCCAGGGGAAGAGGTATTCGCGGCCAGCCTGAAAACAGCTGTTCGGGCCGGTGCAGTGAAGGAGCCTCATCGGCAACAGGTGCCGGCGTCCAGGGCTCCCCGTTACTAGTGCCTTGCGAGCCGGCAGCGGTTTGCAGGGAACAGTCTTTCCCTGCCACCCACGGAGGGATTTCCTATCAGCTGTTTTCTTTCACATCTGATGCCGGCTTTTGCTTGCTTAAGCGGCTGGGACAGTCCAGGCTTTCCAGCCACTACAGGCCCTGGAGGGGTTGTTTTTGGCGGGATCTTTGCCGTTTTTCCTCACATAACCCCTCCATCTTGTATGTAGCCTCAGGTGCCTTCTCCCTGTTTTGGCGTAACAGGGACAGATGGATCAGGAATTGGCTGGCGGACAGGAAACAGAGGGTAGGAGTAAAGGGACACTACTCGGACTGGAAAGGGATCACAAGTGGGGTCCCACAGGGGTCAGTGTTGGGACCGCTGCTGTTCAATATATTCATAAACAACCTGGAAACAGGGACAAAGTGCGAAGTCATAAAATTCGCGGATGACACAAAACTCTCCAGTAGAGTCAGAACTGTTGAGTATTGCAAAGAATTTCAAGAAGACCTGAACAGACTGAGTGAATGGGCAAAGAGATGGCAGATGAGCTTCAGTGTAGAAAAATGTAAGGTCTTGCATGTGGGGAAGGGGAACCCAATGTACAGCTATATGATGGGAGGAAGGGTACTGGGGGAAGGCAGCCTAGAAAAGGACTTGGGGGTATTGGTGGATAAAACAATGAAGCTGGCGGCGCAATGTGCAGCGGCCTCAAAGAAAGTGAACAGAATGTTGGGCATAATCAAAAAGGGTATCACTACCAGAACGAAGGAGGTTATTCTACCATTGTATCAAGCAATGGTTCGCCCACACCTGGAGTACTGTGTCCATTACTGGTCGCCGTACCTTAAGAAGGACATGGCGATACTCGAGAGGGTCCAGAGAAGAGCGACAAGTATGATGAAGGGCATGGAAAACCTTTCATATGCTGAAAGGTTGGAGAAGCTGGGGCTCTTTATCCTGGAAAAGCAGAGACTTAGAGGGGACATGATAGAGACTTATAAAATCATGAAAGGCATAGAGAAGGTGGAGAAGAACAGATTCTTCAGGCTAACCGGGCCAACAAAAACAAGGGGGCATTCAGAAAAATTGAAAGGAGACAGATTCAAAACGAACGCTAGGAAATTCTTCTTCAATCAGAGGGTGGTGGACACCTGGAATGCGCTCCCAAAGGAGGTGATAGAGCAGAGTAAAATATTGGGCTTCAAAAAAAGATTGGATGACTTCCTGAAGAAGGGGATTGAAGGGTATAGGTACAGGTACTAAATGAACAGGAAATAAACAATTTAGGTAAAGGACCACTTACAGGGGGGCCACCGCGGGAACGGACTGCTGGACACGATGGACCCCTGGTCTGACCCGGCAGAGGCAATTCTTATGTTCTTATGACAAGTTTCAGCTGGGTCCCCTGCTAGGGCAGAGAGTCCCAGCATGGTGCCGCCAGGGGGTTTTTCTTGGGTAAAGCATATTTTCAGGTGGCTGGGGGTCCTACTTGTGTCCCAGGGGTCTCAGGGGGGTTGTTCCCTCTGCGCTCTCTGCTGTTTTGACCCCTTAATTGTTTTTGCTTCCCCCCTCCTCCTCCCTCATCCAGGCGCCCGCGCTTAGCCTAGGATGAAGACTTGTCTTCTAAGGAGAGTTTTAACTAATGTATGGGAACCTGGATCCTTGGGGAGAACCTCCAGGATTCTCTCGAGGGAACGGCCACTGGGACTTGGGTTTTCCCGTCTACCAGAGAGGAGGCATTCGTGGTGTGCTTTGAGGAGTGTGAAGGACCCTCTTCTTTCAGGGATTTCCTCTGCTTCCCGCTCTTGTCCAATACGTCCGGGTTGTTTTTTTTCCTGGATATTATCCTGGCACAGTGGAGTTCACCGGAGGCACCTTTTTTGGTGTAGGCGCTCCTTGGGTTGTTTGTATCCTATCCGGTGGGGGATAGAGCTACCTTACAGTCGCCAGTGGTAGACGCTTTGGTCTCAGCTATGGCCACATGGCATACTGTGCCCATCGAGGGCAGTTCTGTCTTACAGGACTCCGAGGAGCATAAGTTGGAGATCATTCTTAAACAGAATTTTCATGTGTCTGCCTTGGGGGTCCGGGCAGCTATTTGTGGGGGACTGGTGGCTCGGGCTGTGTTTTGGGGGCCGAGCGGGTCCTTGACAGTGCTTCTGATGGCTGGTTCTTTGTGCATCAAGAGGTGGCCCAGATTGAGATGGCTGCCTTTTTTCCTCTCAGATGCCCTCCATGACTTCTTGCAGACGTCTGCCAAATCCATAGCTTTCTCTGTGGCTGTGCATCTGACTTTCTGGCTTTGGCCTTGGTCGGCAGATGCAGTGTCCAACACTAAACTCACTAAATTTTCTTTTCAGGGGTCCTTGTTGTTTACAGAGGTTTTGGAAACATTAATTCAAACTCTGACACTCTAAAGTGCCCCGCCTGCCTGAAGACATGCTTGCCAGGCTTTTTGAGGTGGCACTGCTTGGGGGTGTCTGAGAGATTTCCACAGGTGCCGCCCTGGGCATGGAGCTGCTCCCTACCCAACCTCTGATTTTTGCCTGAGGTTTCTTTAAGTGAATACAGTCCTGTCGGGGGCCCGTCGGGGACCTGGGACTCCCTCTGCCAGTTCTCCTGCTGTCCATTCTGCCCAATGATTCTTTGCTGGCACCCCCTCTGGTTCCGGTGGGTGTTCGGCTGGAGGTTATTCAGGACGGTTCTGCTCTGCAGTTTGCTCGCTCCCTACAGATCATTTTCTAGCTTCTCCTTGTCAGGCAGCATGGAAGAGAAGGCTTTTTGCCAGACTTTAAAGATCTCAAAGCAGGTACTCAATTTATTTTGTGGTGCCGAAATTACAGGGGTCCTTTCGGCCCATCTTAGATTTGAAGGGGTCAACAGGGCTCTCAGAGTTCCGTCTTTTCGCATGGAAACACTGTGATTTGTGATTCTGGCGGTTTAGCTGGGGGATTATTTAAGCTCTCTTGCCCTGTCGGAGGCCTACTTGCATGTTCCAATTCAGGCCTCCCATCAGTGCTTCCTTCACTTTGCAATCTTGAGTCAGCACTATCAGTTCTATGCGCTTCCTTTTGGTCTGGTCACGGCTCCAAGGACGTTCACCAAGGTTATGGTGGTTGTCGCAGCAGCCTTGCGGACAGAGGGCATTCTGGTGCCTCCCTACCTGGACGACTGGTTGTTTCAGGTGAAGTCGTCTCAGTAGAGCACGCAGGTCACGGCTCGGGTGGTGGAGTTTATGCAGTCGCTAGGATGGGTGGTCAACCTTTCCAAGAGTCAGTTGGCCACATCTCAGCGCCTGGAGTACTTTGGGGTTCTGTTCGACACATCCTTGGGCAAGGTCTTCCTCCCAGAGGCCCGGGTAAGCAAATTGCAATCTCAGATTCATCTGCTTATGGCATCCCGATGTCCTCGGTTGCAGGATTTCCTCCAAGTCTTGGGGTCGATAGCAGCTTCCCTAGATGTAGTGAGGTGACCTCGTGCCCACATGCATCCTCTCCAGTATGCTCTACTTCGGAGGTGATTGCCCCAGAGGCACAATCTGGATATCCCTGTTCCTCTGAGGGATTTGGCGTGCTGCAGTCTTCGTTGGTGGCTCCAGACCTCCCATCTTGTTCAAGGGACGAGTTTGGATCAGCCACAGTCGACGCTGCTTCTCACGGATGCCTGTCTCTTCGGTTGGGGAGCTCAGTGTCTAGGTCACTCAGCTCAGGGCACTTGGTCCACGGAGGAGGCCTCCTGGTCAATCAATGTTCTGGAGACCAGAGCTGTCCATCTGGCGCTGTTAGCCTTCCGCTCCTTCTTGATGGGCACGTCAGTCCAGGTTCTGTTGGACAATGCCACGGCGGTGGCCTATGTCAATTGTTAGAGGGCATCAAGTGCACTCAGTTGGTGCAGGAGGTGACTGCTCATGATCTGGGCAGAGTCTCATCTTCAGGACATCTCAGCCTCCCAAATAGCCAGACTAGAGAATGTTCAAACGGACTTCCTCAGTCATCACGTTCTAGATCCCGGAGAGTGGTGTCTAAGATAGTGCAGTCTTGGGGTCAGCCCCTCATGGATCTGATGGCTACAAGTGTCAACCCAAAACTGCCCACTTTTTCAGTCATCGCAGAGATGGTCAGGCCAAGGGTCTGGATGCTGTGGTTCAACCATGAACAATGGAGGGGCTGTTGTATGTGTTCCTTTCGTAGCCATTAGTGAGCAGAGTTCTACTCTGCATTGTTCGTCATCCGGGCATGGTGGTTCTGTGGTGGCTCCGGATTGGCCCCAACGTCCGTGGTATGCGGATCTTGTGCGGCATCTGGTGTCAGATCCTCTTCTTACTCAGGGCCCAATTCCCCTGTTTGATCCAGCTCCCTTTTTGTCTTACAGCTTGGCTCTTGAAAGGAAACACCTAGGTAAGAAAGGGGTATTCAGATAAAGTGATCTCCACTCTCTTGGGGTCCCACAGACTTTCCACTTCTCGGGCTTACGTGTGGGTTTGGCATATATTTGAAGAGTGGTGTACAGCGCGGAGAGCGGTCTCTTCTCGCGCTTCCCTGCCTAACATCTTAGAGTTCTTGCAGGATAATCTGGACAGGGGCCTGGCTTGGTCTTCTCTTCGGGTTCAACTTGCAGCCCTGTTGGCCTTTTGTGGGTTATTACGGGGTCAGCATCTGACTGCCATTCCTGATGTTGTTCGCTTCTTGCAGGCGGTCAAGTTGCTCAATCCTCCCGTGCGACCATCTGTTCCCTCTTGGGATTTGAATCTGGTTCTGTCTGGGCTGGTGTGCCCCTTGTTTGAGGAAAACAACCGGCGAGGGAGGAGGTGGGACCCCTGGATGAGGGAGACAGGAAGGGAGTGGTAATGGAGGAAAAGGAGGTGGTGGACAGATTAAATACGTTCTTCTCGTCGGTCTTCACAAAAGAGGACATATCCAACGTGCCGGAACCGGAAAAATTATTCAAGGGGGATCAAGAGGAAAAATTATCGTGCATGGAGGTAAGCCTGGAAGACGTACTCAAACAGATAGACAGACTAAAACCTGACAAATCTCCGGGCCCAGACGGAATCCACCCGAGAATACTAAAAGAGCTTAGAGACGAAATAGCGGAGTTACTACAGCAGATTTTCAACCTATCCTTGAAAACAGGGGTAATCCCGGAAGACTGGAGGATAGCGAATGTTACACTTATCTTCAAGAAAGGATCCAGAGGCGATCCAGGGAATTATAGACTGGTCAGCTTAACCTCAGTTCCGGAGAAGATGGCCGAATCATTAATCAAGGATAGTATCAATGAGCATTTAGAAAGAAATAAGCTGATATGAGCAAGCCAGCATGGTTTCTGTAATGGAAGATCATGCCAAACGAACCTACTGTACTTCTTTGAGGGGATAAGCGAACAATTGGACAAAGGTGACCCCATAGACATAGTATACCTGGACTTCCAGAAAGCCTTCGACAAGGTACCTCATGAGCGCCTACTAAGGAAATTGTGGAACCACAGGATGGATCAGATGGATCAGAAACTGGCTGGCGGACAGGAAACAGAGGGTAGGAGTAAAGGGACACTATTCTGACTGGAAAGGAGTCACAAGTGGCGTCCCGCAAGGGTCAGTGCTGGGACCACTGCTGTTCAATATATTTATTAATGACCTGGAAACAGGGACGAAGTGCGAAGATATAAAATTTGTGGATGACACATAACTCTCCGGTACAATTAGATCTGTTGAGGAATGTAAAGAACTTCAAAGGGACCTGAACAAACTGAGTGAGTGGGTAAATAAATGGCAGATGAGCTTCAATGTAGAGAAATGTAAAGTCATGCACATAGGGAAAGGAAACCCGATGTACAAATACACGATGGGAGGGATGATATTGGGGGAAGGCAACCTAGAAAAGGACTTGGGGTTCTGGTGGATAAAACGATGAAACCAGCGGCACAATGCGCAGCGGCCTCAAAAAAGGCAAACAGAATGTTGGGCATTATCAAAAAAGGTATCGCTACCAGAACCAAGGAGGTTATCCTCCCGCTGTATAGGGCAATGGTGCGACCGCATCTGGAGTACTGCGTTCAATACTGGTCACCGTACCTTAGAAGGATATGGTGATACTCGAGAGGGCACAAAACAGAGTGGAATTGTCCAGAAGAAAATGATGTGCACTAAAAAAGTGTCCTCCGATGTGTCTGGTGATTTGAAGATCTTTATTGTTCAAACATCAATAAAACACATTCATCGACTCGACATGTACATGTTTTGGCCATCAAGGCCTGCCTTAGGAGTCTTAGAAGTATGAATGATGATATAAGAAATATACTTCTACTCAAGAAGATATACGACCAAAAATCAGTCAGAAAGGAATGTCATCTTTATTCCACTGTAGCGTCCTTCTCACCAACGGTACCACACCAAAGTTCAGCGTCCCACTCAATAATGCTCACCGTTTATGCCAAGATCTTCAAATCACCAGACACATTGGAGGACACTTTTTTAGTGCACATCATTTTCTTCTGGACAATTCCACTCTGTTTTGTGCATATTTGTAGTTGTGGTGTTGTTTTCCCCTGTTTTTTCTGTGTGATACTCGAGAGGGTCCAGAGAAGAGCAACAAAAATGATAAAGGGCATAGAGAACCTTCCATATGCTGAGAGGCTGGAGAAGCTGGGGCTCTTTTCTCTGGAAAAGCGGAGACTTAGAGGGGATATGATAGAAACAAGATTATGAAGGGTATAGAGAAGGTAGAGAGGGACAGATTCTTCTGACTGGCGGGGGCAACAAAAACTAGAGGGCACTCAAAAAAATTGAAGGGAGACAGATTCAGAACAAATGCTAGGAAGTTCTTCTTCATTCAGAGGGTGGTGGACACCTGGAATTCGCTTCCAGAAGAGGTGGTAGGGCAGAGTACAATTTTGGGTTTCAAAATGGGATTGGACGAGTTCCTGAAGGAAAAGGGGATTGAAGGGTACAATTAGAGGATTATTATACAGTACAAAATGCTTTAGAGCATTAGATCACTTACAGGTCATTGACCTGGGGGGCCGCTGCGGGAGCGGACTTCTGGGCATGATGGACCTGTGGTCTGACTCGGCAGAGGCGATGCTTATGTTCTTATGCTCGTTGAAGGACCTTACTCTTAAGGCGGTCTTGGTGGCTATTACTTCTGCTAGACATGTTTCGGAGCTGCAGGCTCTCTCTTGCAGGTCTCCCATCCTGGAGTTTTTCCAGAGAGCAGGTCATGTTAAGGCCTTTTCCTTCCTTTCTACCAAAGATAGTTTCTCCTTTTCATGTCACTCAGTCGGTGGTCCTACCGGTGCTAGGTAGTCAGGAGGGTTCTTCTGAGCAGAAACAGTTATGCAAATTGGATGTTGGTCGGGTCCTTTGGGCCTACGTGTGGAGGACCCAGGAGATCAGAAAATCAGATCATCTTTTTGTTCTTCTAGCAGGTCCTCGTAAGGGGGATGGCGCTTCCAAGGCTACCACTGCGCACTGGATCAAGGAGACTATTGCTTCCGCTTACCTTCTTCATAAAAGCCTGTCCTGGAATTTCTCAAGGCTCATTCCACTTGGGGTCAGGCCGCTTCTTGGGCTGAGTCTTCGCTGGTGCCTCCAGTGGATATTTGTAACGCTGCTGTTTGTTCTGCCTTGCATTCCTTTGTAAGACACTACTGGTGGACGTTCAGGCACATCGGGATGCGGTGTTCGGTGAGCGTGTTCTGGTGTCAGCCCTTTGGAGTCCCACCCATGATGGGGACTGCTTAGGTACGCCCGCTTGTAAGATTAACCTATGCCGGTCTGGAGAGTTGCTAAAGAAGGAGAAATTAGGTTGTTACCTGCTAATTTACTCTCTTAGCCTCTCCATACTGGCATAGGACCCCACTCTGTTGTTCTTGTGGGTGTTGCGCATACCGATTTTGTTTTTTCTGCGGGTTCTAGTATTGTTCTAGGCCGGGGAGATATAAGAACAGCAGCTGTAGCTCAGCTGGCAAGCTATGAGAGCATAAGAATTGCCACTACTGGGTCAGACCAGTGGTCCATTGTGCCCAGCAGTCCGCTCCCGCGGCAACCCCTAGGTCATAGACCAGAGCCCTAACTGAGATCAAGCCTACCTGCGTACGTTCCGGTTCAGCAGGAACTTGTCCAACCTTGTCTTGAATCCCTGGAGGGTGTTTTCCCCTATAACAATCTCCAGAAGAGCGTTCCAGTTTGAACATTTTCTGGTTTGCTAAGGAGTAATTGGTATCGCAAGAGGAGTTCAGAATATATTTGGTTGTGTTATATTGGTTTTATGTATTTTTTGAAGAGTAGGGTTTTTGTTTCTTTTTTGAAGGTTTTGTAGTCTGTGGTCGAAGTCAGCAGATTGGTGAGTTGTCGGTCCAGTTTTGCTGCTCTGGTGGTCAGTAGGTTTTCATACTTTTTCTTCGTTTGACATTTTTGGTTGGCGGGTGTGTGAATATTGTGTGGGTTCTCTTGTGTCTGGTTGAGATGGATTGAGTTAGTCTATTGTTCCAGTAGGTAGGACTGTCTCCGTTTTTATAGCTTTGAATAGTAGGCAGTGGAATTTGAAGTGTACTCTGGCTTGTATTGGGAGCCAGTGTGAGTCGTGGTATGCCTCTGTGATGTATTGGGATCCCATCGCCACACCGCTCGCTGATCTTGAGCTGCCCGGCCACTCGTCACTCACTCCAGCGACGCTGCTGGCACCATATCCTTCCACTATCTCCTCAGGACCTCCCGTCAGGATGGACGAAACCTGTGGAGACCAAGCAGAAGCAGTACCAGGAAAACACCCCCAGGTATACCCACTGGCACCCCCAGCCTGGCCTGTAGTCCCCAACCAGAAAGAAACCCATAGACAAATTCCCGGGAACACACCCTCCCCACTGAGAAACTGAGGGGCCTAACCCACTTACTGAAAATCCAGCCCCCCATCCACCCAGAAACATACCCGTCCAGGGCCCCGCCAACCCCCCCTACCGGGACTTACCCAACACCCAAACTGCTCAATCCCCCTCCCAGAGCCAAAAACCCCTGAGGAACCACACACCTCCCCTCTGCAGTCAGCCCGAGGCTTGAAGGAAGCAGCACTCACCTCTCCTGCTCCAGCTGCTACAGACTCACCCTGCACTAAAGGAACTGCTGCTCCCGCTGCCACAGACTCAACCCATGCCATCAAAACCTCAGCCGAAGCCTCTGACAGAACCCCACCCCCACCCGGGGCACACGAGCTGCGGCTGGCCGGACCAGCCACGCTGCTGCTGCCCAACTTCTGATTGTGCCTCACCTTGCCTGTGTCTGACTCCAGCTCCAGCCTGCCTGCCCCCCCACCCCGAACCAGCCAGGGCAATTGCTGAAATGGCCGCGGACTTCAATCGCTGCTCGGGCCACACCTGCTCCTCCCACTGGCCCCCACCCACCTGCTCCAACGGTTCTTCAGAAAAAGAATCTCCAGCCAGAAGGGAGATCTCTGCCTCCTCCACAGAACCCGTTGCCACCATACTGCCCGAGGCCATCCCTCGATCATAGGAACCAGCCAGACCAACAAAAAGCAGCAACCTCGACACCCGCACACAAATGTGCAAAAAAAAACGTTCCAATGAAAAAATCCGCCCTGGAGGATTCTGGAAGCCGTGTCCTCCAAGGTCCCGGCTTTATAACCCCCCCCCCCCCCGCGCCGTCACTCGCTCCTGTGCCCAATCCCTTTAAAGCTTTTTGGTGCAAGTAGCTCCTGCTCTATCTTCTTATCTTAACGTTCCTGATAGCACTCCCTCCCCCCTCCAACTTGTTTCAATGGCCAACATGTGGGCCTCCCAGCCCCATGTTACCTTACGCCCGTCGAGATAAGCTCTTGGGCTACACTGAACTGTGCTGGTGTTTGCTGGCACCCTGAAAGCAGAGGGCAGGTGGCCCTAATTAATCAGGGAGACAAAGCCTTTGTTTTCCCCTTGTTTCTTTATGTTAAGAAGCTGAGAAACTAAGACTGTGACCTAACCCTGATAAAAGCCTCTACAGCATAAGTAATTTGCCTTAAGCACCTGGCTGTGCCGCGTTTGTTCAGAAGCTTAACAGCTAGTGATAAGCCCTCTAAGCAAAGGGAGTAAAAGCTGGGAAGCTGTACCAGCAATGTCAACAGTGACAGGAACCCAGGGTTGGGTTCTGGCTTTCCCCCGGTTTAGGCTGCAAAGCAAAGTTAACTTGGCTGTGTGACCAGGAAAGCTACTGTATAGAACAGTGTCGCTCAAATTTTCTCAAGTGAGATCACACTAAAGGTAGTGGCCACAGCTTGAAGCACCCAGAAGTGCGCGGACTTCGCTGTGATGACATCACGCATATGCGTGTCATCACAATGACGTCCGCGCATGTGCAGAGGCCCTCCAGATAGGCCCCAGGCCCCGAGACGCCAGTAGAGGGTGCCAGCAGGGAAGAGAGCTGTAGAGAAGGAGAGGCACTGGCGCCAGCTGATTGCCTACAGCAGTGTTTCTCAACTACTTCAAGCTAAGTCTAACAAATATCAACTGATTACCCCAACCAACTGATTACCTAGGCCCACCCAAACTCTGCCCCAAATTCCATACCGTTTACTAATTATAATGCAATTTTTTTCCATTCATTTTTCATATACATAGCAGATATAAATTCTCAAAACTGACATTTCAATCACTATATTGAAAATAAAATTATTTTACCTACCACTGATCCTCTGCAGGCTGCTGTAATTAGCTTTAAAGGTGAAACCGAGAGGCCGGGAGGGAAGCCAGAGGACGCTAGATAGAAGGGGGAAACATGCAGGCCTCCGGCGAATCGGGCAGCACTGGTGCTGTACCGCATAGGGAAGTCAGCTGGCAGGCACCTCTCTTCCTCAGTGTGCCATGGCACACTTATATGCCTCGGCACACAGTTTGAGATACACTGGTATAGAATATACGAAATCAGTAATTGAAGCCTTGGAGGTTTGGCTTTATTTTCCTATTTGGATACAGTGTTGGCCTTCTATGTTTTGTGTTTCTCTTTTGGATTTATTTTTCATGGCATTTATGGACTGAGAATATTATTTGCTACTTACCTGAACCCCTGGTGAAGAGGACTGTCTTTAACAATATACATTCCAGGGAAATGCCATACCTGAACTTTGGACATTGCTGACAAATGTTAGAACTATTTTGTTTTGTTTCATCGTGGTTTATGAACTGCATGACTGAGGCAGGCTGTGCTCAGCTGAAATAGCCTGAAGCATCAAATAAAGCCTAAGTTTTTGAATTCAACATTACCTTGTCTGGGTTTCCCATTCTTTTATGATTTCCACTACTCTGTATGGCCTAGTCTTGTCTTACCTAAAGGGCCTTCCTCTTTCCTGGGGAAGCCACGCCAACAGGCCGGAAGAATCACTGTTGGGACCGCCTGCAGACCTAGGCAGGGGGCTAGCATGTGATAATATCCATACACCCAGGACACAGAAATCTTCGTTTTCATGTAGATCAGTATTTTCAGTACAAAGTTCTTCCATTCGGCCTTGCTTCATCTCCAAGAGTATTCACAAAGTACCTGGTGGTGGTAGCAGCAACCCTCCATGCCCACGGGTTTCAAGTATTTTCATATCTAGACGATTGGTTGATAAAACTGCATCACCTCAAGGAGTGCATTCAGCAACTCAAGTGA
This sequence comes from Geotrypetes seraphini, assembly GCF_902459505.1. Taxonomy (NCBI): domain Eukaryota; kingdom Metazoa; phylum Chordata; class Amphibia; order Gymnophiona; family Dermophiidae; genus Geotrypetes; species Geotrypetes seraphini. Next base: position 67,423,583 of record NC_047091.1, on the reverse strand, counting down.
CCATAAGCTTCTCTCCAGCTTCTAAGGTTCAAAGTCAACTTTCCAAAGTCTCATCTTCAACCCTCTCAAGTATTGGAGTTCATAGGAGCCGTGCCTAACACCACTCTTCTACAGGCTTTCCTACACCAACAAAGACAAAACTCCTTGCTTTGCCTTTGCAATCATGTGTCCACTCTGCAAAACATCTCAGCAAGTCAAATGATGCATGTCATGGGTCACATAGCATCCGCAGTTAATGTAACTCCCTTCGCTTGACTACATCTCAGATCAATTCAGTGGACCCTAGCGTCTGTGGAGTCGGACCACAGATTCCTTATCCCAGTGGATCAAAGTCATCTTGCCTCTTCGTCAGTCTCTCCCCCAGGGGTTGAAATCGACAAATCTCTGCAGAGGCTTGCTGTTTCACATTCCTCCACATCACAAAATATGCACAACTGATGCGTCCATGTATGCTTGGGGAGCTCATCTAGATGGTCTCAAGACTCAGGGTATGTGGTCTGCTCAAGAAAAATTATTCCACATAAGAACTGCCATCTCCGGATCAGACCTTCGGTCCATCAAGTCCGGCGATCCGCACACGCGGAGGCCCTGCCAGGTGTACACCTGGCGTAATTTATAGTCCACCATATCCTTATATGCCTCTCTTAAGGAGATATGCATCTAGTTTGCTCTTGAAGCCTAGGACGGTTGATTCCGCAATAATCTCCTCTGGGAGGGCATTCCAGGTGTCAACCACTCTCTGAGTGAAGCAGAACTTCCTGACATTAGTCCTGAACCTGTCCCCCCATAGCTTCATTACATGTCCTCTAGTCCGTGTCAAATTGGACAATGTAAATAATCTTCTCTGCTCTATTTTGTCGATTCCTTTCAGTATTTTGAAGGTCTCGATCATATCCCCACGCAGTCTCCTTTTCTCAAGGGAGAACAATCCTAGTGTTATAAGTCTGTCCTCGTATTCCAGTTTCTCCATACCCTTCACCAGTTTTGTTGCACATCAATTGGTTAAAGTTGCAGGCAATTCGCAATGCTCTGAAAACATTTCAAGATCGTCTCTCCAATCAGGTCTTCCTTGTTTGCACAGACAACCAAGTAGCCATGTACTATATCAACAAGCAGGGAGGAACAGGCTCTCTTCCTCTACCAAGAAGCCGAGCACATTTGGAACCGCTGCTTTTCAATGTATTTATAAATGATATAGAAACAGGGACGAAGTGCGAAGTAATAAAATTCGCAGACGATACCAAACTATTTAATGGGGCTAGGACTAAAGAGGACTACGAAGATTTACAAAGGGACCTGAACAAACTAGGGGAGTGGACGACAAGATGGCAGATGAAGTTCAATGTAGAGAAATGTAAAGTCTTGCATGTAGGAAACAGAAATCTGAGGTACAACTACACGATGGGAGGGCTGGTAATGGGAGAAAGGCGAAGGACTTGGGGGTACTGGTAGACAAGACAATGAAACCGTCGGCATAGTGCGCAGCGGCCTCTAAGAAGGTGAACAGAATGCTAGGTATTATCAAGAAAGGTATTACAGCCAGAACGAAAGAAGTTATCCTGCCTTTGTATCGGGTGATGGTGCACCCGCATCTGGAGTACTGCGTCCAATACTGGTCACCATACCTTAAGAAGGATATGGCAATACTCGAGAGGGTTCAGAAAAAAGCGATGAGATTGATAAAAGGTATGGAAAACCTTTCATATGCTGAAAGATTGGAAAAACTGGGGCTCTTTTCCCTGGAAAAGCGGAGGCTTAGAGGGGACATGGTAGAGACTTACAAGATCATGAAGGGCATAGAGAAAGTGGAGAGGGACAGATTCTTCAAACTTTCGAAGACTACAAGAACGAGAGGGCATTTGGATAAATTAAGAGGAGACAGATTCAGAACCAATGTTAGGAAGTTCTTCTTCAACCAGAGGGTGGTGGACACCTGGAATGCGCTTCCAGAGGGCGTAGTAGGACAGAGTATGGTATTGGGTTTCAAGAAAGGATTACCGGTAGATGTTTTCCTGAAGGAAAAGTGGATTGAAGGGTATAGATAGAGGATTAATATGCAGATCCTGGACCTGATGGGCCACCACGTGAGCGGACTGCTGGACATGATGGACCTCTGGTCTGACCCAGCAGAGGCACTGCTTGTTCTTATGAACTGGGCAATTCCTCGAAATGTATTTCTCAAAGCCATGTTTGTACAAGGGAAACAGATTGCTCTTGCCGACCAGCTCAGCAGATTTTTTTGGCCCCATGAGTGGACTCTCAACTTCAAAGTCTTACGTCACATCGTCTCACTATGGAGGATATCTCAGATAGACCTGTTTGCGTCTCCTCACAACCACAAGTTGCCTTAATTGTGCTCCAGACAGTATTCTCATCGTCTGGAGGTGGATATTTTCTTCTGGATTGGTCACACAAATTCCTGTATGCCTTTCCGCCAATCTCTCTAGTTCTGAAGATGTTAGTGAAACTCAAAAAAAGAGTTAGTCATGGGGGGGTCACCTTCTTAATTTCTGGCCTGGGTTCCACAATGTCTAAAATTGGCCCTGACATATAGGCTGCTTTTTTCATGCGGAAATTAGGCAAACAGTACAAGTCAAGGCTGTATGGTCTTTATTAATTAGCTGCCTAATCTTGACACTTTATTTTAAGGACACGTTCCTCTAGCACAGGTTAAACTATGGTCTTTAAATTCTTGTGAGAAAGAGCTTACACAGAATTAATATATAAGTAGAGAGATCCTATCACTTGCTTGGGATCACCTAGCAAGTCGTAAGGGGTGGGATATAGGAAATTATTGTCATGCTTTACTAAGATGAAGGTTTCAACAGGATGAAGTAAGGATTTAAATGTCTTAAGGAGGTGGAGCATTTTTATTTTCTTTGAGTCCAGTAATTTTTTTGTTTGTGTTCTGAGTGTTCAGTTACCCTACACTACAGGATCCTTTCCTCCAACCCATGTTTGTTTACTGGTGATTAATCTGGTCTGGCGTCAGCAGCTGGGCACAGCGCCTAGATTCTGTCATGTAATTTTGCTTAAAATGTTAGCAATTTATGTCTACAGAGTATTGCATGTTTGTAAAGGAATGGGTGTGTCTTTTATGCTGTCTAAAAGATGCATGGAGACTGTCAAATCTCTTGTATATACTGTACTGTTAATAGAATTGTAAGCAGTCTCTTAGGAAATAGGTTCTGCTAATGATGTCTTAGGATGTATAAATCCCAATTACTGTATAATGGTAAAATAAAAATGTGCAGGCCTACAACAACAGGATCTGAGATGATTATATTCCTTCCTGTTTAGAAAAGAAAGGAAACCATAAGGGAATTGCAGTGTACCAAAGAGCCAAAGAAAGGTTCAAGGTCTATACCCCCACTTTTCTATCCCAAGATGCTCAGAGGGGGGTATGGAGATTGTGAGAGGAAAATTCTTTGCCAAGTTTTTCATGCAGGCATTACTGTTTTTCATTATATTTGTTTTATGTTCTGTGATTCTTGAAGTGTATTAGAATGGAATAGAAACATAAGCCAAACCATTTTCATATTCAGGGAAGAATGAAAAAATTTAAAAAAAACATTGACCATGACTGCATCCACTTTTTTAATTAAAAAAAAAAAAAAAAGTTAAAAAAAATTGAGATGACTCATTTTTAAACAGAGGGGATTTGACTTAGTGATATGCCAAAGGCTGATTAAGAATCTGAAAAGAGAAAGATGTGGTTGTAGTTAATAGAGGCTATGGTGGCAGTATGGAAGCCTGAGGTGAGATGGATTGGTGATGAGCAAACACGTTGGATTTTCATTAGCAAGGATGTCAACTAGGGATGTAACTGAAACACTCTCTGATTCTGATATGACAAAAGTTTGAATAAAAGGCATGAGAATAACAGAATTTTAAAAAGCAGAAATGATTGTACTATGTGCATCTGGTAGCACTCTAGAAATAATTAATAGTAGTAGTATTTCAAATTCAAATTAAGCTTTCACTGTAGTTTGTTAAAGCATTTGAAAACTTTAACCTAGTCTGCTAAGAAGCTAAGTAAAGCAGGGTGCTGATGTGCTGATTATCATCATAATCTTACGGTACCCTCACCCCCAGAAAAGATTTCATTGATACACACAGAATATAAGAGCTGGTCTTCCTCAGAGCCCCTTGCAGGAGTCAAACTGATAACATGTGAATTTAGCACAGACTGCTGAAGATGATACTCTGAGAAGCAGTTTTTTCCTCACTTAATTTTAAAAATTATTTAGAAAATAAGAACTAAACTAAAGCTTAACTTTGTATATCGAGTCATCATTCTGAGAAGGCTCGACTCGGTTTACAGCAATTAAATAAACGGAATGATTTACAAATGATAAATAGAAGATAATAGAAAAATTTCAGAAGAATTAATTTTCAAAATGTTTGGCAAATAGGGTAGTTTTTAAAGGAAAAATTGAAATGAACAGGAACTCCTAAAAAAAAAAAAAAGGGGGGGGAGATCATTCCAGAGTTGAGAGAGTTTAAAGACCAAAGATTGACTGAAGATCTTGACTCCTTTAATCCCTTTTTTAGAAGGAAGGGAGAGTTTAAATTGTTGGATACCTCTTGCAAAGGAGAACCGATAAACGTTCCAAAATAAAGGAATAAGAGGATTAAAGATACCATGTAGAATTTTAAAAGAAATACAAGCGCATTTAGATTGAATTCTACAATAAACCTGGAGCCAATAAAGACTCTGAAGCAAAGGGGTCACATGGTCAAATTTATGTTTTCCAAAGATCAACTTCGCAGCAGTAAGCTCCATAGCTGAAGAAGTCAAGCAAATTGGTACTTTAACTCAACAGCAGAACCATGATTCTTTAAAATGTCTGTGTTGATTGGTCTGAAACATGTGTATACAGTATAAGTACATGATCAAGAAAATGAGCAACAGTCTATACAAGTCCATTTTAAGCAGACTTTATTCTCTAATACCTTTCATTGTACAGGAAGAATGTTTGGACATTGCTGATATGGAAGTCTGTCATAGCAAAGGGGATCCATGTGAAGTCGAGGTGTCTATAAATTTCTGTTCATTCTGTAAAAATGTAAGGATGTACAGATGGGCTGAATGTTCTTTTGGGGCACTATTAGATTTTCAGCCTTAGTTGTCCATTAGATATAAAATGGGCAGACAGAATTTTAGTTTTCAAAACATATAGAAGTCTAAAATGTAGCAACTAAGATTCTTGGATTCTAATTTTTTTCTGGCATTGCTGCAGATGCAAAATAGCATGCTTATGGTAATAGTTGCAGGGGTTGTAGACAGAAACGGTGCCACAGTTCCCCTCCCCCCACACCAAGCTATTTTGGATCCTCCCCTCTCTGGTAACCAAATTGTCAGCAAATACTGGCCAATCTCTATTCCCTCTGCTCCAACCACAGAGATCAGTTTCAAAGCTAGCAATTTTAGGAATGAAGCTGCAGAAATCAGACTTGTTTCCCTAAGGATTGTGACATGCATTTCAGGCCCTTAGGAGTATTTGAAAGGAGAAGCTGTGTGCTTTTTTAAAACTGTATAATAAATAACTTGTATGTGATTCCAGCTTTATTAAACAGTAAAAAGAATTCTTGCTATGTCAGCCATCCCCTCCAAGAAAGGGACTGGTGTGTCAGGTGCTGATAATGCTCTTATAGTCAACTGTTAAGGCCAATTTCATCATACACTACATGCAAAGTTTTATACAAGTAAGATTCTACAGGGTGTTTTACTAATACCATTTATAACCAGTTTAGAACTCTTGACTATTAGGATTTAGTGGGATATGTCTGAATATAACAAAGCTGTCATGCTGTACCAAATCCATAGTTAACTGTCAACTAGGTTCTCGTGTTTCATCTGAAGCTGCATGATAATTTGCCTGGTTGTGTTTGTCTTCCAGTGTTTTATACGGAGGAGTCAGTGTATCCAAGTTTCAAGTTTCAAGTTTATTAGGTTGTTTGTTGAATCGCTTAATCAAATTTCTAAGCGATTTACAATAAAATATACACATATGAAAACGAAAACATTACATACAATTTATCAATTATAACAAAAACAAAGGGAAAGAGAGGGAGAAATACATTTTTTATAGTAAAGAAAGAACATACAGGGAAAACACATAAGGAATTTAAAAAATAAGTGAAAAATAATTAACTAGAATAACACTATATAATAAAATTTACTTAGTTTAAAAATGCGTCTTTAAATAAAAAGGTTTTTAATTCGCTTTTAAATTTCCCAAACACTTTCTCCTCCCGTAAAAACATAGGAAGCGCATTCCAGATCTGGGGAGCTGTACATGAGAAGATAAATTGTCTTCTTGTGCCTATTACTTTTAACGTAGGAACTGATAAAAGATTCCGTTCACTAGATCTTAAAGTTCTTTTAACAGAGTATGGAATAAGTAGTCTGAATAAAAATGCTGGAGTCTTATTTTCTAATGTTTTAAAGATAATAGTACATAATTTATGTGTAATTCTGTGTATGACTGGAAGCCAATGAGCCTTTTTAAGGAGAGGTGTCACATGATCGAATTTTTTAGATTTTGTTCTATCACCCTAGGACTGCATTTTGATTAAACATTTTAATCACAATCATACTGCAAGTTAATCATAGTTAACTGCAACTAACGCTTTCATTATTAATCATGATTTTAAAAAATTCATCATGATTAAGAAAATTGATGTTGCAGCTTATCCTATCTCCTCTAAACATCTCTTCTGCTCATTTCTACTCTCAACCCCTGTCCTTGGCTGATCCAGCAACTTTTTCCCCAACTGCAATTCAAAATTACCAGCGCTCACACAGGTCTACACTACAGTAATGATGGTCTTCTGTTGTTCCACAGCAGCAGCACTGCACATTTGCTTCCTGCAGACTGATATGAAGCTTTTCTTCTGACCAGTCCTGCCCATGCAGAAACAGGAAGTGATGTCAGAGGAGGCAGGATGGGCCCCAACGTCATCTTGGCCTCTTCTTTCTTGTCATAAACACTTTCTTATGTAAATGGCGTGGCATTCTCTCCTGGTGCTGGGGCCGATTCTGTTCAGTATGTCTGTGAGTGGCATTGCTGAATGGTTAGAAGGTTTGCTTTTTTGCGGATGATAACAAGATTTATACCAGAGTGGACACCCTGGAGGGAATGGAAACAATTAAAGATCTGCAAAAGTTGGAAGAATACTCTAATGTTTGGCAACTAAAATTCAATGCAAAGAAGTGCAGAGTGATGCATTTAAGGAGTAGAAATCGGAGTGAGCCATATGTCAGAGGCTGATGTGCACGGACGGGGAGAGGGATCTTGGGGTGACAGTGTCTGAAGATCTGAAGGTGGCAAAACAGTGCGACAAGGCGGTGGCTGTAGCCAGAAGAATGCTGGGCTGTATAGAGAGAGGTGTAACTAGCAGAACAAAGAAGGTTTTGATGCCCCTGCCCAAGTCATTGGTGAGGCTAAGGATATAAGAAGACTTAACATAAGAAGATAAGAATTGCCATACTGGGACAGATCGAAAGTCGATTAAGCCCAGTATCCTGTTTCCAGCAGTGGCCAACCCAGGCCCCAAGTGTTTCAGAGGAAGGAACAAAAATGGTAGGGGGTTTGAGCCAAAAGACGTACAAGAAGAGACTGGAAGGCCTGAATATGTAGAGGAGAGGAGGGATAGGGGTGATATGATATAGACATTTAAATACTTGAAAAGGTATTAATATAGAATCAAATCTTTTCAGAGATGAGAAGATGGTAAAACTAGAGGGTGTAAATCAGTGGTCTCAAACTCAAACCCTTTGCAGGGCCACATTTTGAATTTGTAGGTACTTGGAGGGCCACAGAAAAAATAGTTAATGTCTTATTAAAGAAGTGACAATTTTGCATGAAGTAAAACTCTTTATAGTATATAAATCGTTCCTTTACACTAGTGGTTCCCAACCCTGTCCTGGAGAATGACCAGCCACTCGGGTTTTCAGGATAGCGCTAATGAATAGGCATGAGGAAGATTTGTATGCCAATCACCTCTATTATAAGCATAAATCAAGAAAGATATAGCGGCACTAGAAAAAGTTCAAAGAAGAGTGACCAAGATGATAAAGGAGATGGAACTCCTCTCATATGAGCAAAGATTAAAAAGGTTAGGGCTCTTCAGCTTGGTAAAAGAGAAGGCTGAGGGGAGATATGATTGAAGTCTACAAAATCCTGAGGAGTAGAACGGGTACAAGTGGATCGATTTTTCACGCCATCAAAAATTACAAAGACAAGGGTACACTTGATGAAGTTATAGGGAAATACTTTTAAAACCAATAGGAGAAAATATTTTTGCACTCAGAGAATTGTTAAGATCTGGAATGTGTTGCCAGAGGTTTTGGTAAAAGTGGATAGCATAACTGGTTTTAAGAAAGGTTTGAACAAATTCCTGGAGGTAAAATCCATACTCTGTTATTAAGACATGAGGAAAGCCTCTGCTTGCCCTGGATCGGTAGCATGAAATATTGCTACTCCTTGGGTTTTGGCAAGGTACTGTTGACCTGGATTGGCCACCGTGAGAACGGGCTACTGGGCTTGATAGACCAGGATAAGGTTGGGAATTCTTGATCTACACCAGACATGTCAAATTCTGGCCCGCAGTGTCAAATTTTGGCCCGCCAGACAATTACTAATTTCTACTTAAGCTGGTCTGCTGACATGACTACACTTTCACCAGCGCCTTCCTCTGCCTTCTCTTGGTCGTCCCTCCATCTTGGCTTCCTGGTCTCCTCTTCAAAGCAGCCTGCCGAGGATCGCCGGCTGGCTGTAGCGAACCTCGCAGGCTGCCTTCAACCTCTGCAGCATGTTCCCTCTGCTGCGATCCCATACGTCAGGGGAGGAGCAGGACCGCAGCAGAGGAAACGTGCTGTGGAGGCTGACAATGCGAGGTTCGCTACAGCTGGCTAGCAATCCTATGCAGGCTGCTTTGAAGATGAAGATACGTCCCTGCAGGCAGCAACTTCAAATCCCTCAGAGCTATGCTGCTTGCAATGTTCCCATAATCGCAAAGCAGATTTTTTTTTTTTTAATGGGATTTTGTTTTAAAAACTTCTTGATTGGTGTGATGGAGTTTATTATGGTATCGCTGGAAAAGCCTGTTTAAAAATGCAAAATTAGTATCCTCCTGTAAGCAGCCAGTTAACAGCTAGTTATGGTTCGATCCAAACTGCTTAGAAGAGTTTGCTGGCAGGCTAGTTTAGCTCTGCGGGAGACAGACAGAGCCTGGGACCAACATGACTTCAATAATGTCCAAACAACAAAAGGTAGAAAAAATAATTTTATTTTCTGTTTTGTGATTACAATATGTCAGATTTGAAATGTGTATCCTGCCAGAGCTGATGCTAGACAGCAAGTGTGAACTAGGACCTAAAAGAGAGAGGAAAAGTCTTTTTTATTTATTTTGTTTACATCACAGAGCCAGCGTGGGGCTGGAGAGGTTGTAATCCTATACTTCTACTAAGACTAAGGGGTCCTTTTATTAAGGTGCGCATTTAGCATGCGCTAAATTGGTTAGCATACCTTAATAAAAGGACCCCTAAGTATATTAATAAAAAATTAGGCCCACGACTTAGCCTGTGTTTTAGATTTCGGCTTCTTATGTGATTTAGTTTGACACCCCTGATCTACACAAATCCTTTCTCTGCACAATCCAACAGACCACCGAAACCTGTAATTTCTTTCTCTATAATATATCCAAACTCCGACTCTTCCTCTCTGAGCACACTACCAAAACCCTTATTCACACCCTTATCATCTCTTATCAAGGCTAATGCAACCTGCTCACAGGTCTTCCACATAACTTTCTCTCTTCCCTTCAATCTGTTCAAAATTCTACTGCACAACTTAGTCATGTGAAAAAATTAGGAAACTCCATTAAATATTCAGTTCTTTTTAAAGAAATGTTCACATATCGATGTCATATCTTTTTTTTATTTATCTCTGGAAAAGAAAGAGATATAATTGCAGGTAAACAACAAAAATTTCCTTGAAGTATTCATGACACAAAAGATATCCACAAAAATGTGTATTCTAACTGAGGAATAAATTAGGACACCCTACACCCTAATAGCTAGTGTTACCCCCTTTTGTCTGAAATAAGTGCAGTGAGACGCTTCTTGTAGCCATCTACCAGTTTCTGACAATGGTCTGAGGAAAGTTTGGCCCACTCCTCAATGCAGAATTCTTTCATCTGTGAGATGTTTGAGGGGTTTTTTGCTTATACAATCTGTTTCAAATCACCCCACAGCATCTCAATGGGATTAAGATCAGGGCTTTGACTCGGCTACTACAGAACCCTCCATTTCTTAGTTTTCAGCCAGTCCTTCGTGGATTTACTGGTATGTTTTGGGTCATTGTCATGTTGCAGGATCCAGTTCCACTTCAGCTTTAATTTTCTTACAGATAGTCTCACATGTTCCTCAAGCACCCTCTGATACATGGTAGAATTCATTGTGGATTCTATGATGGTGAGCTGGCCAGGTCCTGCTGCAGCAAAACATCCCCAGACCATGACAAATTCACCTCCATGCTTCAGTTGGTATGAGGTTCTTTTCCTGGAATGCTGTATTTGGTGTACGCCAAACATGTCCTCTTTTCTGGTGTCCAAATAATTCAATTTTAGATTTATCTGTCCATAGAATACTATTCCAGAAGTCCTGGTATTTGTCTGCATTCTGTCTGGCAAATTTCAGTCTGGCCTTGATGTTTCTCTTAGAGAGCAAAGGTTTCCTCCTTGCATACCTCTCATGCAAGTTAAATTTGCGCAGTCTCTTTCTGATTGTAAAGGCATGCACTTTCACATCAAAAGTAGAAAGAGCCTGCTGTAGGTCCTGTGATGACATTTTAGGGTTTTTGAGGCCAACAGTGTGCCAGATTTTAAGGGTAGATGGGATGCCCATGTGGGATCCCTGAGAGGGTGGAGTTAAGAATGGGTCATTTGGAGTGGGGTCTCTAGAGCAGACGTAGGGGGTGGGTCTGTGGAGTGGGCAGACTTGATGGGCTATGGCCCTTATCTGCCTTCATTTTTCTATGTTTCTTTTAGCATCGTGTGATCTGCTCTGGGGGTCAACTTGCTTGGACAGCCAGACCTGAGCATGTTGGCAGTTGTTTGGAAAGTCTTCCACTTGTATACTATTTTCCAGACCGTGGAATGGCTAAAGTCAAATTCTTTCGAGATCTTTTTAAATCCCTTACCAGACTTATAAGCTGCTACAATCTTCTTTCTGAAGGCCTCAGACAGCTCTTTTATACTAAACTAAACTAAACTTAGGCTTATATACTGCATCTTCTCTATAACAACAGAGCTCGGCACGGTTTACAAAAATTAGAAAAGAGACCCAAGTACAATATGAATTTGGAATAGTATAGAGAGGAGCAGAATTTACAACTTTGAAAATAGCCAAGTTTTCAGATGTTTTCATAATAGTTGGAAAGAATCCAGATCATGCAATTGAACAGAAAAATTATTCCACAACTCCGTAATTTTGAAAAGTAGAGATTTCCCTAGTTTGCCAATGTAAATCACGCCTTTCGACGTTGGAAAGGACAACTTAAAGTTTTGAGAAGATCTGGTGATATCAGATCTTACAGAATTCCAGGACAGGGGAATTAAAAGGGGAAGAATGCCATGCAAGATCTTGAATGTTAAGCAGGTGCATTTAAAATAAACCCTGGAAATTATTGGAAGCCAATGAAGTTTTTGCAGAAGCGGAGAGACATGCTCAAATTTACTTTTTGCAAAGATCAGCCTGGCCGCAGTATTCTGGATCAGTTGAAGTATTTGAAGGCTTTTCTTGGTCAGGCTTAAATAGACTGAATTGGTCACATGATGCCGTCTTGGTGCGCTCCGGGCTCACTATAATTTACCTCCCTATCGGCATCTCTACCAGCAGTGTACTGCCTTCCCTGACTTCCTCAACTGCTGACGTCGATACCTTGTAGTCTTTGGACTCCTTCGGGGGAGTCCTGGCCTCTAAATTGACCCGTAAGGACCAGGACAAGCCTCGCAGAGCCGAGCCTAAGATGGCAGAGTCTACCCTCGTGTCTCCCCCTTCGCCACGCTCTGAGTGGGTGGCTGACATAATTACGGAAGTGTGAGCAGCGATTCAGGATACCCTCACTTCCCAATTGCAAAAGCTCTCAGATAAACTGGATGGGCTGGACAACTCTGAGCCACTTGAGAGCGGATTTGGCTCTTAGCAGCAACGGGTGTCAGATTTGGAGGACTCGGCTGTGAGGACCCAGGAGGCACAGACGGCAGCGAATGCTAAAATCCATCAGCTGGAGCTTAAAGTGGAGGACCTGGAGAATCACTCCAGACACAGCATTTTGCGGCTTGTGGGCATACCCGAATCAGTGTCGGATGGTCAGCTACACTCCTTGGAATCCTAGTTGGTGACTTCTCTACAACTACAGTTGACGACAGGACCTCTGCGGATTGAACGAGTGCACCGCTTGGGTATTCGTCGCCCGGATGCTACCAGGCCTCGTTTGATGATCTTTAAAATGCTGAATTACGCCCACAAAGTTGAGATCTTACGGGCCATTCGGGCAAAGGGCTCTCTGTCCTATGACAACCAGAGAGTTCTCTGCTTTCAGGATTTCTCGGTTCAATTGGCTGCCTGGAGAAAGGAGTTTGCCGCCATTTGTCGTCAACTGCATGAGCGGCATATCCAGTTCGCGCTCCTCTACCCTGCATACCTGAAGATTCAACATGAGGGTGGGCCTCAATTTTTCAATTCGGCATCTGCAGCATCAGCTTTTGTGCAACGCTTGGCAGGAGCTGACCCCGCACCTTGATTCTGGCGGTCTGCTTTTTTCCTGGTTCCTGGGACCTTCCTGGCTGGCTTCTTTTTGGTCTCGCTGCGGCTGTGGATCGTGGGGAGGCTGGAGGACTCAGCGTTGGATGCTGGTGGTGCGACCTCTTTGGCTGCCTGAAGTGTTGGCTGACCCTGATTTTGTTTGATGCAGCTATCCGGTTTCGGCTGCGTCCTGATGGTTTGCTGTTACGTTCCTGCCTGGGGTCCCCTGGGCACACTTTGTGCTCGGCTTTGTATGACTTATTACTGGAACTATGCACTGCTGGGACATGGGTGTGGGGCTGTTGGTTTCTCTTGTTTGTTTGGGGGGGTTTTCTCGCTCGAGTACCCGCTATCTGGGGAGTTGCTTTGTTCCCCTGAGAGTTGGGGGGGTGGGTCCGGGAGGTTTTTCCACCAAGACCTGAATCTGGGTTTTTTTCCCCCGGATCCTTGCATGGGACTTTGGGGTTTGGTTCTGGGGTTAATGGGATGGGGGGGCGTTGGACGGGCTGGGGTTTGGGGTTGGAGGTGTACTTGGTTGGTGTTGCATGGGTATGTATGGCTGTGTGTATGGGACCCTGGGGGGCATCTGTTCGTGGACGAGCTTTGCTCCTTTTTTTCTGGTTGTGGGTGGAGTTTTTTTTTTTTCTGGGACGGTTCCCCCGATGGCTTACCTGTGCTCTCTTTTTTTCTCTCTTTCCTGTTTCTGACCTTTGATGGTGTTTAAGTTTGTATCCTGGAATGTGCATGGTATCACATCTCCTATTAAGTGTCAAAAAATTATTCGTGCTTTAAATCAACAGAAGACTGATATAGCCTTTTTGCAGGAGACCCATCTCATTACTGCAGAACATGTTAAGTTCCGGTGCTGGTGGGCTGGAGAAGTTTTGGAGTCCCCGAGTTTTCACCGGAAAGCAGGTGTGGTTATTTTGTGCAGAAAAGGTTTGCATCATACTACACATAAGGTGTGGTCTGACCCAAAGGGGCGCTACCTCTTAGCTAAAGTAACTCTTAATAGGCAGGACTTGTTATTGTGTAACATCTATGCTCCTAATATGCGGGATAAGTCTTTTATGCAATCCCTTACCTGACTCCTTCATCAAGACCTTCCCATAGTGTTAGGGGGGAATTTTAACCAGCTTTTTGATCCTACCATAGATAAGTCTCATCCCCTCCCCCAAGACAGGTATACCTCGACTAGGGACCTTCCTTTGTTTGCCTCTTCTATGTCGCTTATTGATGTATGGAGGGTGTTACACCCTGGAGATCACGAATACACTCATACATCTAGTGCCCATGCAACGCAGTCCCGTATTGATTATTGGCTGATTTCGGACTCTATGTTTTCTCAGGTTTGCTCGGCGGAGATTGGGGGGTATGATGTCTCTGATCATGCTATGGATTGTTCTTACCTTGGTATTTCCTGGGGACACCCCTCGGGGGTTTAAATGGTGTTTCCCTCTTTCGTTGTATTTGGACCAGGAATTCCATTCCTTCTTGATGTTCAAATGGAAGGAGTATGCCTTTCACAATGCTAGTCATCGGGCTGACTCGATTCTCTACTGGGAGGCAGCTAAAGCTGTCTTACGGGGGGAGATCCTCGCTTATTCGAGTCAAAAGAAAAAGCTGCGAGACTGTCAGGTGCTCCGGTTGGAGAGGCAGGTTCAGGCTGACAGTCATCCCACAGGAGTCAATAGGGCTTTACTGTTGGTTTCTTAGCAGGCGCTGCGAGAACTCTTGCATGACCGGGCCATGAAATCTTTGGCCAATTATAAATATCAACTGTATTTGCATGCCAATAAGAGCGGCAAGTTGATGGCTAATTTAATTCAGCGAGCTAGGGGTTTTCCCCCTATTCTGCAACTTTGCAAGGCTGACGGGAGCCTTGTCCACAGGGATGAAGATTTGGCAGCGGTCTTTCAGCAGTATTTTTGGGAGTTGTATGATGCTCCCCTAGTTTCTACACTGGCGGGGGATCTCGAGTTCAGGTCTCTCACCTGGTGGTGTCGGCAGCTCAGAGCGCACGATTACAGGCCCCTTTTTCAGAGGATGAGTTACTGCTGGTCATTGGGAGTTCCCTGTTGAATAAAGCGGCGGGCCCTGATGGGTTTCGGAATGAGTTTTATTGCATTCTGCTAGCGGACGTCACTCCTGCTTTGGTTGAAATTTTTAATGGAGTGGTACGAGATGGGGTGCTTTCACCTTCTCTCCAGGTGGCTCAGATTGTTGTTTTGCTCAAGCCGGGGAAGGACCCATTACAGGCCTCTTCTTATCGCCCCATTTCCCTCTTGAATGCTGAAGCAAAGTTTTTTGCTAAATTATTGGCCAACTAGTTGACAGGGATTTTACCATTGATTATAGCGACTCCTCAGGTTGGTTTTGTCAAGGGTCGATCTTCTACTTGGAATCTACGCACTATTCTGGCGTCCCTGGGGTGGGTGGAGAGAGAGCGAGTCTCTTCTTTGTTGGTGAGTTTTGATGCCAACAAGGCCTTTGATAGTTTTGTGGGATTTTTTGTTTTGTACTCTTCAATATTATGGCAAGGGTTGCTTCTTTAGCGATGCAGTGACAACATTATATCGACATCCGCAGGCCATGGTATTGGTTAATGGGGTTTCCTTGGCGGCTTTTCCGATTAAGCGGGGTACTCGACAGGGTTGCCCCTTGTCACCTCTCCTTTTTGTGCTTACTTTAGATCCCTTGATTCGGGAGATCAATGCGAATCCAGAGGTTCGGGGAGTCAGCATTGGGGGACATGAGTTTAAGATCTTGGCATTTGTGGACAACTTGCTTGTCTATTTAACCTCCCCATGGACTTCCTTCCCGACTCTCATGTCGCTTTTCAAGGAGTATGGTGTTTTTTCTGGCTTTCGGCTCAATTATGATAAATCATTGGCATTGGCTACTGCAGACTCTGTCCGTCAGGAGTGGCCGGAGATGTTTCCATTACTTTGGGTAGATGGCTCGTTCAAGTATTTGGGTATCCTGCTTACGTGACGTGTGGGTTCGCTCTATCGAGCTAATGTTGATGCTTTGTTGACCTCTACGACTAGTAGTTTTGTGCAGTGGATGCACCTGCCCTTTCCTTCTACGGTAGGGCTCAATTGTATAATATGGTTATTTTTCCACGATGGCTGTACGTGCTCCAGCTTTTGCCGCCCTGTATTTGGCGTTTGGATTTTCAGCAGTTACATCAGAAGTTGACTCGTTTTCTTTGGCAAGGTAAGAAGTCTCAGATCTCACTTCCTTATTTGCTTGGCCCGGGGCGGACCGGCGGGCTGGAACTTCCGGATGTCAGCATGTATAACTTGGCTTGCCTGCTCCGTTTCTTGGGGAATTGGTGCTTACTGAGCGATGATTATCTTTCTCGGGACTATGAATCTGCTCTCTTTCATCCTTGACACCTGTTTTCTTTATCTCAGTTACTCGGCCGCCTCTTGCCATCCACAGTCCGTTCTAGTGTTGTTCGTTCTTGGCATTTTTGCTGGAGGGCTTTGGTCATGTTGTTGGGGGTGACCCTCAGGTTTTGGATCAGTTGTCTATTCGAGGGAATCCGCAGTTCCTCCCTGGCAGAGATAACACCATCTTTATTCATTGGTCTGGGGAGGGCTTGATGTTTCTTGAACATTGATTAGACTCAGACGGCGCTATAAAATCTTGGGCTGCTCTTCCTGTGCTACATCCCTTGGGGGTGGGCAGTTTATTTCCGTACAAATAAATTCACCATTATGTGGAGTCCTTGGCTCGCCCTGGCCTACGTTTTTGTTTGAGTCACCTCCTTCGTCTCTTTTTCGCTCAGTTTCAAGATAATGGCCTGACAGTATCTGCGTTGCATGGAGCTCTATGGAGTCTCTCTCCACCGAAATCCTACGAGGCTGTGGGGCATCGCTGGGGACGAGATCTGGGTATACCTGTCGAGTCCTTGAATTTTCCCTCCCTTATTAATCGTATCTCTATCTCTATTAGCGCCAAATTGAAGGAATGCCAATTTCGGGTGCTTTGTGGAACGGCTTTTTGGCCAATCTCTCGCGATGTCGCCAGTAGGCTTACTTTTGGATCAGTATGAATCTTTGAGGGTGTCTTCTCAGGGACATTGGATGTTGATTCGGAAGGCAGCTGTTTTGGGTAAGAAGATCATACTTAGTGTCTGCAACCGACAGCACCTGCTTACTGGGCCTGGCGGAACAGCTTTCATAATTTTATGCTCTTGGAGCAACGCCATGCCCGCTTGTCTTTCAAGTGGAAAAAGGTTTTTTTTGCAGATCTGGGGCTCCTACATTCAATCGCTCTCTCCTAGGGCCAGAAGTTTGGTCTTAAATTCATTCTAGGTTATGATACCGCTTGTTCTTAGATGCTTCCCCGGGGTGCTTGTTTTGGTGTTTGGTTGTGTGTGGCTGGCTGGTATGGAGGTTGTGCAGTGTGCTTGTCTTCAGATATTCCCTGGGGTGATGGGTATGGTGTCTGGAAGTGTATGGATGGCAGGTGTGACTGATGTGGTGTGCGTTCATAGATGGTTTGAGAATTGGGGAGGTGGTTTCTCTGGGGGGTGGGGATGGGAGGGTAGTCTCTGTTAGCTGAGTGGCATAAGAATACAGCTTGCTCAGCCTGATTTTTTGGCCCAAAAAGCTTGGTGTATATTCAAGTATATACGGTAAATGCTCACTTTCTGGTGCTTTTCTCATTCTGCAGTGCCTCAGTAAATGAGACCCTTTGGTCTCACCACTGTGTTGGAGGAGTTGTAATTCTGTTGGTACATTCATTCACATTTGATGGGAATGCCCATTCAAACAATCCTATTGGACTATGGTTCAGTATAATTAATGGAGAACTGAATGTTAGATCCTTGGGAATTCACACCCTCTTACTACAGTTATGCTTATGCAACATCTAGAATTAACTTAGCTATTGCTTCTTACTGCTAACATCTGTTTAATTCAATGATGGCAAAATGCTTCATTACCCTCTAAAAACTTATGGCTAGAAACGATATGGACTATTGCTGGAATGGAAAAGCTAACTTTATTCCTTGTTTAGAAGATGCACTGATGAAATTAATCGGTTCCATGATTTTATTGAGCATATCCACAATTTTATTGAGCACAGTATAGCATGTTTGGTTGTTTAGGACTATGTAGTAGCAAAGTGAGGGAGCACATCACACCCTTAAAGGGGGATATGAGACTACCTTCAAACAAACAAAAGAGAGAATCTATTGTGAACCACAAATAACTACAAACAGGAATCTGGAAGCTAAATTACCAAGTTTTAGATGTATTAATGTAAATGGAGGAAAAAGACAAAGATGCCATCCAAAGATATGTCACACATATTACACCTTATACACAGACTGGCCTGTGCAGTACATATTACCACCCTTTTGGAGATGATAGTACCACAGGCAGGAACAAATGGGCCTTGGTAAGGGGTTGGTCAAACAGAGACTTCCTTAGACTCCTCCCTAAGGAAGTCCCTGATTGACTGAGGCGCCCTAGGTCCCTCCCAAGGGAGGAGCCCGAGACACCTCAGCCAATCAGGGCATTAGGCTACGCCCCGTGCATCACATGATATACTGGGGCATGGCCTAAGGCCTCACTTGCGTCGGAGGAGGCCTGGAGCAGGAGGGACTAACCACCTCTCCTGCTCCCAACGAGTTTAAAAGGTACAGGGAGGGGGTGGGCCTGGCCTGGCCTGTGGCCGGCATCAGAGGAAGCCTGGAGCAGGAGGGACTGACTACCTCTCCTGCTCCTAATGAGTTTAAAAGGTGCGGGGAGAGGGTGGCCCGGGCCGGACAGCCGGCTGGCTAGCTTAGCTACAGGGAGGGGGGCAGGCAGGCAAGAGTCATTTGTGGGGCATCAGCGTGGGAGGGGGACGTTTAAAACCACAGGCCGGCCATGACTTTAAAAAAAAAATATGTAGTTTTCTTTTGTAGCCCAGCGAGCCCGTGGTTTTAACCTGGTTAAAACCACAGGCTCGCAGGGCAGCACTTGGGGCAAACAGGCAAGAGACAGATTGGGGCACAGCTGGGCAGCATTCAGGGCAAGCAGGCAGGAGACAGATCGGGGCAGAGAGCAGGGCTTCTATGGAGCTGGAGAGTCAGAAAGACATTTTCGACTGGTCTCCAGCAGTCGCTTCTTGGGTTGATCGGCCAACCCAGTCAGTTTTAAATTTTTTGGTTGATGAATCGTGTCGCTGTCCAATTTGCATGCGTTTTTCCTCAATTGCATGCACGTATTTGAATCAGATCGCAGGAGAGGTTAGTGAATAGTGCAGGAGAGACGGTCAGTTTAGAAGAGGTATGCAGGCAGATTGATAGGCTCAAGAGCGATAAATCCCCGGGACCGGATGGCATCCATCCAAGGGTCACCAAGGAACTGAAAGGTGCCATAGCTGAATTGCTTCAACTAATAGCCAATCTGTCGATCAAAATGGGGAAGATTCCGGAACACTGGAAGGTTGCGAATATTATGCCGATCTTCATAAAAGGTTCAAGGGAAGACCCGGGAAACTATAGACTGGTGAGTCTGACCTCGGTACCGGGAAAGATGGTAGAGGCGCTGATAAAGGACCACATCATTGATCATCTTGATGGACACGGTCTGATGAGGACCATCCAGCTTGGTTTCAGCAAAGGCAGATCTTGTTTCACAAACTTGCTGCACTTCGTCAAGGGAGTGAACAGGCAGATAGACGAGGGCGAACCAGTCGACATTGTATATCTGGACTTTCAGAAGGTGTTCGACAAGGTTCCGCATGAATGACTACTTTGGAAAATTGCGAGACATGGAATAGAGGGTGAAATACTCACATGGATTAAAAACTGGCTGGAGCATAGGAAACAGAGAGTGGGGGTAAATGGACAATACTCAGACTGGAAGAGCAGTGGGGTGCTGCAGGGCTCGGTGCTTGGACCCATGCTCTTCAACATCTTCATAAATGATCTGGACATAGGTACGATGAGCGAGGTGATAAAACCTGCGGACGATATGAAGTTATTCAGAGTAGTGAAGACGCAGGGGGATTGCGAAGATCTACAACATGACATAATCAGGCTCGAGGAATGGGCTGCGACATGGCAGATGAAGTTCAACGTGGACAAGTGTAAAGTGATGCATGTTGGTAACAAAAATCTCATGCACAAATATAGGATGTCCAGGGCGGTACTTTGAGAGACCTCCCAGGAAAGGGACTTGGGAGTTCTGATTGACAAGTCAATGAAGCCGTCCGCGCAATGTGCGATGGCAGCAAAAAGGGCGAACAGAATGCTAGGAATAATAAAGAAGGGGATCACAAACAGATCAGAGAAGGTTATCATACCACTGTACTGGGCCATGGTATGCCCTCACCTGGAGTACTGCGTCCAGCACTGGTCGCCGTACATGAAGAAGAACACGGTACTACTCGAAAGAGTCTAGAGAAGAGCAACTAAGATGGTTAAGGGGTTGGAGGAGCTGCCATATAGCGAAAGATTAGAGAAACTGGGCCTCTTCTCCCTCGAACAGAGGAGATTGAGAGGGGACATGATCGAAACATTAAAGGTACTGAAGGGGATAGACTTAGTAGATAAGGACAGGTTGTTCACCCTCTCCAAGGTAGGGAGCACGAGAGGGCACTCTCTAAAGTTGAAAGGGGATAGATTCTGTGCGAACGTAAGGAAGTTCTTCTTCACCCAGAGAGTGGTGGAAAACTGGAATGCTCTTCCGGAGTCTGTCATAGGGGAAAACATCCTCCAGGGATTCAAGACAAAGTTGGACAGGTTCCTGCTGAACAAGGATGTACGCTGGTAGGGCTAGTCTCAGTTAGGGCGCTGGTCTTTGACCAGAGGGCCGCTGCGTGAGCGGACTGCTGGGCAAGATGGACCACTGGTCTGACCCAGCAGCAGCAATTCTTATGTTCTTATGAATCTAGCCCAATGTTAGGTTAATCAGAAACTATTCAGAGGGATACTGGAAATTCTCCCTCTTTTCTTCTCCAATCTCTCATAGCCCACTCACCTTATTCACCATTGTTTCAAACAGTTTACTGGGACATACAATAGTTTTTATTTTTAGTATAAGACTCCAACCTTTAAAAGCCCCCTCTCTGCAACACCCCTCTCTTCTCTGTCTGGAACATCACCCCCCCTCCCTTCTCTCTTTTTCCTGTGGACTCTATAAGGCAGATAAACTGTCTTTTCTCTCTCATTAATTGTAATGCTTGATGTATCTTTATAAAATCTTGCTTTTTCGTAATATTAAGCTTATTTCTGCACAATATATATTCTTTATGCAAGCACTCTTAGTTATCTTTGTCAGTAATTTTACTGCCTACTGAATCTTCAACGAGGGTATTGAACCCGGGACCTGGCGGATTGTAAGGCCACTTCAACCTTACATTTTGGGGGCTAAATCTTACATTCAGCACAGAAACCTTTTTAACACAGCAGCCATTAACAAGCAGGTAAACTGCTTGTTAAGGGCGTGCTGCAGCCTACGGTAGCTTTCTGCACAGCTCCTCAGTGATGTGAAGGCTTTTGAAAAGACTAGTTGAACAACTTGCATATTATCTTTCTTGGTTTTATTTTTCAATGCAAATATATTATGTGTGTTTGTTATTTTGCTTTTTACTTCCTAGTGCCAATCATATTTTTCTTGCTTAATGGAATCTTTATAGTGAATGTTGCTATGAGTCAAATCCATCACTATGCTCACCTTTTTCTCCAAATTTTTAAGACACAAATTCTCTGCATTTTTTTTACAGCTACCTTAAGTAAAGTGCCTGGAAGGAGGTAGGGAGGAGTGAGGGCATTCTTCTCAACTATATGGAAAGCAGTGATGATCAGCTGCTATCTACATAGTTAAATGGTGTAAGGTAGAACAGGAAAAAGGCTGTACCAAATTAAATTGATTAGCAAAATAATTAGTAGTAGTAATAGTATACATATATCAGTCAGCTGTTGCACATTTATTCAGTGCTGCTAAATATACCGATATTTTAAATTTTGTAGCTGTCATTTAAAATAGCTCACTGACTTCAGGAATTAGTGGATATAATTATAGATGTGATATACAGTGCAAAAGACTGGATGACCCCCCCAACTCATTACTGAACTGCTGCTATCTGCTTCTTCGTGTTGTTAAAAAGCCATGGTAGGCTTATCTCCTGTCCCTCCAAGGCCAGGTTTTCAGACTTTCTACCCTATCCCAGGCACAGAGCAATGAGATCAAGCTCAAAGGCCTGTGGCACCCGGAGTCAACTTTTGCACTCCTACCCAAGATCCAGTATCTATCCATCTACCCTACCCCCCCCCCCCCCTCAATCTATCTTCAAATGTTGTCTTTATTCCCAGAGGTCGCCAGCAGTGGCAGTGATTCATACTTCTTGCCTGTGGTTGGCCCCAGAGTCTTCCCTTCTATGCGTGCAGCCCCACTAGAAATTAAGTCGCACCATAGGGGGTGGGATGCGGAAGAGGGAAAGCGCTAGGCTGGCCATGAGTAGCATATGTGAATTACTGCCACTGTTGGTGACATCTAGGAGTTAAAAAAAAAAAAAAATGTTAAGGTATACTGGGGGGAGTGAGGTGTGGGGACTGTGGAAGGGAGTAGGGAACAAAAAGGGAGAGATGCGGGATCATAAGGAGCCCTAGAGAGAACAGTGCTTTTGTACTCTTATCACCAGTGCCCTGAGCCAGTGCCTCACCTGGTACATCTGAATGAGATTCTTTAACAAAATATGACCAGAACTAAATCACACAGCTAAATGATGACTCTTGCTGAAATCTGCAAAGTCCAGTCAGGTGCCCTTTCAAAGATCTACTGTATCTTTTGACATGGTGTTTTCATTATTTGAATTTGGCCACACATGGAAAATGGGGATGCTTTTAAATCTTCTGCTTATATATGTTAAAAGCACTTCTACCTTCTTCTGTATTGATTTAAATATATATCTTCTTTTCTAACCTTAGTAACTGTCTAGATAGATGCAGTATTTCAGGGATTTACTATTCATAGAGTGAAAATTAAGCACCACAAGGTGTGAAGTGTAGGGATGGAACACAACGAACACACACACAGGATGCATTCTGTCACAAGGTGCTAACAGTGAAGCAATTTTGTTTTTACACCACAAGGTGTGAAGCAATTTTGATTTTTTTTTTTTTAATCTACTGCTGAGACATCCTGGTTTCTATTCCCCATGAAGCCCTCGGTGAAAGTTTTAGAGATAATCCTAAATTATCTTGTCCCATTTCTCAGCACCAAAATTTCTTTATTACAGATGATCCTTGCATTGAAACCTTGTAATGTTGTAAACTTGGAGACTTGGAGAGAGGCAAACTAAATCCAATAATAGCAATTTTCAGTATACTGTGGACTAAATTCTGTATATGGTGTTGGAAAATCTGGTGTAGAATAAAAACAAACTTCGTATTTTTCTGTATATGTATTGTGCCTAAAATTAGACACAGTTTAAAGAATACTAGTCTTTAAGCCCGTTACATTAATGGGTGCTAGAATAAGAGTTTTTATCTCATGCAAAATTGTCATTTCTTTAATAAGACATTAATTATTTTTTCTGCAGCCCTCCAAGTACCCTATTTTTTTCTGCAGCCCTCACAGTTAAAGTTTAACATCTTTCCTTTCTCAAAACTGACACATTTCAATCACTGTATGGAAAATAAAATCATTTTCCCTACCTTTGTTGTCTGGTGACTTTAATTTTCTGTGCTTTTAACTATGTTTCCAGGGCCTCCTGCATGCTTCTCCTTTGGCCCTCCTTCCCTCCCCCAACCAACATTTATCTCTCCCTCCCTCTATGAGTCCAACTTTTCACTCTCTGCCTTCTCCCCCTTCCCCAGTGTAACATTTCTCCTTCCCTCCTTTCTGCCCTCTCCATCCATCTCATCCTCTTCACGTCCAACACTTTCTGCCTCCTGCACACTTTCTCTCTTTGTCATTGCCTCTTCTCTCAGTGGCATCCCTCTTTTCCAACCCCTAACCCAGTTTTGTAGGTACTTGGAAGGCCTCAGAAAAAATAGTTAGTCTTATTAAAGAAATGACAGTTTTGCATGAGGTTAAACTCTTTATAGTTTATAAATCTTTCTTTTTGGCTAAGTCTTAATAATAATATTGTAATTTATAGCTAAAGAGACATATGATCAAGAAACTGTTTTATTTTACTTTTGTGATTATGATAAACATACCGAGGGCCTCAAAATAGTACCTGGCGGGCCGCATGTTTGAGACCACTGCCCTAACCCAACATGCTCTCTCCCCATGCACCATCTCATCCTCACCTCCAGTGTATAGCACAAAACATGGATGCACGGAGTTTCAAGTGCGCATGCGCACTAAGGGTTTTATTATGATAGATGTGTAGTGGCTGGCCCTGCAACTAAAATTTAAGTGTGACTAATGCTAACTAAAACCAGAAATAAATTAAATTCTGTACAGATCAAGCGTATTCTACAATAGTATGTATAATTTCTAGGCATGCAAAGAAGAGGCAGAGCCATATCTTTAATGGCAACCAATGTAGCACATGTAAACACACAAGGGACTCAATAAGGGATGTGTTTCAGCAAATGTGCCAGCATCAGGAGTCCAAGGTGTTAGTCAGTACTTCTGAGATTAGTCAATGCCCATGGATATAATGCCAAATCATAAAATATAAAACTTGGAAAATACAGCGAGCTTCGCATCAAAAGTGAAAGTACTTTCACTTTTAGTATTTTCATTTAATCTCTTCATTATGGCCTTGTCTTCCATGAGTGCCCCTTTCACCCCTTGGCCATCTAACTATCCAATTCTCTTCACAGCTTCTCGCTTTTAATATCTAAAAAAAATTTCCTATGTGGTTTTTTTTTTTTTTAGTTCAAAAAGTTTTATTGATTTTATAACACAATCTTCTTTTCAAGGTCTCTCTTTGTCTTCCTCATCAGCATTTTGCATTTGACTGGCCATTCCTTATGCTATTTCTTATTATTTTCAGTTGTGAACTTCTATTTTCTGAAGGCTTTTCTTTTAGCTCTGATAGCTTCCTTTACCTCGCTTGTTAACCATGCTGGTTGTCATGTGGCCTTCATTCCTCCTTTTTTAATACAGGCTTCCAGGATGGCCTTTTTGAATAACACCCATGTCTGATATAAATTATTCACCATTTTTACCATTCTCCTCATATTATCATTTATTTATCTCTATAATAAAACCCTAAGCCGTGCATGCGCACTTCCACTTGCGTGTTCCATATGTCCGTGGCCTGAAGAAGTGCGCATGCGCGACTACAACACACTCCGCGGCCCTGTGGGGCAGTGGCAGCAACCGAGTGGTGGAGAGCAGCCCCGCTCCGCCCGTTGACCCTCCACAACTCCCGGCTCCAGCGGCGTAGGCAGTACTATAAACATGCTGCTTCGTGCCCTTCTACTGCTGATTTCCTCTGCTGCGTCTCTGATGACATCATCAGAGACAGACGTGGGAGAGGAAATCGGCAGTAGAAGGCCGCGAAGCAGCGTGTTTAAAGTGCTGCCTACACGGCTGGAGCCCGGAGGTTTGTCGGCGGTGGGAAGGTCAGGAGCAGGCCAGATCAGCAGAACAACGGCAGTAAAAGAAGGGGGAGGGGCCGAACGGAACAGGTAAGAGAAGAGCAGATGGTGGTAAGAGAAGGGAAAGAGGGGTGGGGGAAAATGCTGCTACTGCTATACAGGGACTTGGAGGGGAAGGGAAATACCGCTGCTGCTTCTGCACAGGAAAGGAGGGGGAATAGGAGGGAAGTGGGATGGAAATGCTGCATAGGGAAGTGGTATGGAAATGCTGCTGCATAGGGAAATGGGGAAAAATGACAGACAGACAGCGGGAGGGAGGGAGACAGAAAGAAAGAAAGACACAGGGGCAGGGAGAGGGACAGAAAGACAGACAGAGAAAGGGGGCTAGGGAGAGAGAGAGAGTCAGTAGGAGGGAGACAGCCAGACATATTCTAGCACCCGTTAATGTAATGAGCTTAATGACTACATAATAAAACCCTAAGCGGCGCTTGCGCACCTACAACTGCCCCACACTCGTGAAGGGAGAAGATACAGAAACAAAGAAAGACTGACAGCCAGCCAGGGAGAGAGACAGTAAGACAGGTGGCCAGGGAAGAGACAGAGACACACAGGGGGACAGAGATAGAAAGAAAGGGGGGGCAGGGAGAGAGATAAAAAATATAAAGTAAGAAAGAAAGAAATGCCTCAGCGACCCATTGTGCTAAAAGTCTACACATCTGTTCTAGCACCCGTTAATGTAACGGGCTTAAATACTAGTTCATTTATAAACTGCCTACAATGAAGCAATTTAAAATAACTTTACATACAAAATAAAATGAGATAATACACGTTCCCAGAGAAAAACTCTTCAAATTGAATATCAAAGTTACTGCAGAAACTCTACAACTTCCAAACTGATAAAAATTCACTTACCCACTCATAAAAGCTCCCGTAAAAAGGTGTGAGTTTTCCAAGTTTCTTAAATGGAAAAAGGGATACACAGCATCACAAAGGACCTAGGAAAATACTTCACAAATGTAGTCCTACAATTGAAAATGAACTATTAATACTGTCAGCAGTCATACCCCCCTCTTCTACTAAACCGCACTAGCGGTTTTAGCGCAGGGCGCCACACTGAATGATCCACACTGCTCCCGATGCTCATAAGAACTCTTAGTGTCGGGAGCACCGCAGGCCATTCAGCGCGGCTCTCTGTGCTAAAACTGCTAGTGCGGTTTAATAGAAGAGGGGGATAGTCTTTTTTTTTTTTTTTTCAAGTTCAGCACTATTGTTTTGGATTACCTTTGTGTATTAGATCAGAGATTATGTCAAATCTGATCAGGTTGTGATCAATGTTATCAGATGGTCCCAGCACCATTATCTCCTGCACCAATTCATGTGCTCCATTAAGAACTAGGTCTAGAATTGCTTTACCTCTTGTTGGTTCCTGAACTAGCTACTCCATAAAGCCCTTGATTTCATCAAGGAATTTTACCTCCCTAGCATGTCCTGATGTCGGGATAATTGAAATTGCCCATAATTATTGTGCTACCCAGTTTTTTTGCCTCCCTAATTTCTGATAACATTTCAGCATCTAACAGTTTATCCTGGACTGGCGGGATGGTAGTACACTCCTATCTCTAACCTTTTCCCCTTTATATATGGAATTTCTACCCATAGGGATTCCAAGGTGGTTTTGGTTCCTGTAGAATTTGTAGTCTATTTGATTCAAGGCCCTCCATAATATCCAGTATGCTATGCCTCCACCAATTTGATCCTCCCTATCACTGCAGTATAATTTATACCCTGGTATCACAGTGTCCCACTGGATATCTTCTTTCCACCAGGTCTCAGATATAATGGGCTTCTCTATCTTTTCATTTAGTGCAATGTTCTTTAATTCAAGGCCCGAGGGCCAATTATGGCCCTAAATTCCTTTGGGGCAGCTCTCATCATCATTCTGGCTGTTTTTCTGCTACTCTTTGCCTCTCATGACACAAAGAGGAACGTGGATAGGAGGAAACTCCACATGCTTGAAGGAGAAGGCATTTCTCAGTAGATAAAATGCCTACCTCCTTCAGTATACACACAATAAAAAGTCTGAAGACAGGCTGGTGGGGTAGACGTCATTGATACAAACTGGTCAGCAGTGTCACTGCCTCACCTGGGAAGATAGCTCCTATGACTCAGTTAGATCCAAAGTGGCTCCAGCTTAAAAATTAATGAGGACCACTGGTTTAGTGCAATATGCTCTAACTCTCCCATCATATTTCTTAGGTTTCTGGCATTTGCATACTGACTTTCAAACGGTATTTGTCATTCCTATCAGTGGCATAGTGAGAGTGAGAGACACCTGGAGGGTGCCCCTCCTCTGCCCTTGTCTTTGCCCCCCTACTCCTTCCCTGCTCCCCCCGCTGCAAGCGCGCCCCCACTTCCCTTCCCCTCCCCTGTATCTCTAGTTGTTTACCGCAGCGTGCAACAAGAACTTCAACATGCTCCTCGTGACCCCATCGTCTCTCAAGCTGATGTCACTTCCTGTGTGCGGCACCTAGAAGTGACGTCAGCAGGAGAGATAACATGATCGTGAGGAGAATGTTAAAGTTGTTGCTCACAGTGGTGAACAACTAGAGGTACAGGGGAAGGAAGTGGGCGTGCACGTGGCGAGGGGAGGAGTAGGAAGAAGGGCAGAGAAGAAGCTGGGTGCCGATGCCCCCACCAACATGGTGCTTGACCCCTCCCTTACTCTGCACCCCTCCTGCTGTCTTTCAACTCAAGGGTCTTTTTTTTAATTGGGGGGGGGGGGGTAGGGGTTCTGAGCTGTCAAGCCTTACTTTCTTGTCAATGCCTGAGTCAGTCAGTGCTCAGGTACTAACCAGAAAGTAAGGCTCAGACGCTGATGGAAAATTTTGCCCGCAAAGGTAGGACATCGAGGTTAGGGAATCACCCGGTGATGATAGAAAATAGCCCAGCGTGCTCATTTAAATATTAATGACCTTGTTGTAATACGTTTGCATGGCAGAGTCGGAGTCTGCCGGAAAGCTCAGAAAAGACCATGGTGAGCCCTTTTGATAAATGGCTGGTAAAATACTTCCATGCAGTGTTGTAGAGAGATTGAGAGGCGTGCGGGGTGGTGGTACCCCTCCCTCGCCTCCCCCTTCCCCAATCCCCACTTCCACACACTCACCCCCTTCCCTTCCCACTTACCTCTAGTTGTTCACTGCCACAAGCAACAAGAACTTCAACATGCTGCTCGTGACGCCATTCTCTCTGCCGCTGACATCACTTCTTATGCGCAGCACTCGGAAATGATGTCAATGGGAGAGATGACGGGTCGTGAGGAGCATGTTAAAGTTGTTGCATGTGGCGGTGAACAACTAGAGGTACAGGGGAAGGGGGACGTATGCCTGGCAAGGGCAGGTGTGAGAGGAGGAGGAAGAGGGGAGCTGGCGTCTCAACCAACAGGGTGCTCCCCCCCTTACTGTGCCTCTGTTTCCACGTTAAACTGGCAGTGGCATAGAGATTGTGAGAGGTGCCTGGGGTGGTAGTGCCCCTCCCTTGTGTCCCCCTGCTGCATGCGTGCCCCCTTCCCACGTACCTCTAGTTGTTCTCCGCGAACAACAAGAACTTCAACGTGCTCCTCGTGACCCCGTCGTCTGTCCTGCTGACATCACTTCCTATGTCGGCACCCGGAAATGATGTCAGCGGGAGAGACGACAGAGTCATAAGAACATAAGAAGTTGCCTCCGCTGAGGCAGACCAGAGGTCCATCTCGCCCAACGGTCTGCTCCTGCAGCGGCCCATCAGGCCCATTGCCTGAGCAGTGGTCCCTGACTATCCCTATGACCTACCTCTACTCCTATCTGTACCCCTCAATTCCTTTATCCTCTAGGAACCTATCCAAACCTTCTTTGAAGCCCTGTAACGTGCTCCGGCCTATCACAGCCTCCGGAAGCGCGTTCCATGTATCCACCACCCTCTGGGTGAAAAAGAACTTCCTGGCGTTTGTTCTAAACCTGTCCCCTTTTAATTTCTCCGAGTGCCCCCTTGTACTTGTGGTTCCCCATAATCTGAAAAATCTATCCCTGTCTACCTTTTCTATACCCTTCAGTCGTTAGGAGCATGGGTGTGGCAAGGGGCGGAGTGGGAAGAGGCAGGTATGGAGAGGAGGAGGAGGGGTGCTGCCACCAACATGGTGCCTGAGGTGAGCCGCCCCCTTAACTGTGCCACTGCTTTCACGCTAAACTACCTGGAACTGGTTTAGCGACCATTGTTAAAGGCACAGTAGGATTTGAAAATCTTCCCCGCAGTGTTTATCCTGATGCCTAAAAGGAAAACTTTTGCAAAAGGTTAACTGTAAATGATCCCATCTTCTCTAGTAAAAACTTTAAACTAGATATTTATAAATAGTTTGCTTTCAGTTTGTATTGATAGAGCTTCCTCCTACTCTACCTTCTGCTCCCTGAAGTCTACAATCCGAACTTTAGCGGCTGCCATATAGAGCTTTCGGAACATAAGTGTTGTTATATTGGGACAGAACGCAGGTCCATCAAGCCCAATAACCTGTTTCCAATAGTGGCCAATGCAGCTCACAAGTACCTGGCAAGATTCCAAAACAGTAAAGCAGATTTTGTTGCTTATCCTAGAAATAAGCAGTGGATTTTCCTAAGTCCATTATCATAATGGCTGATGGACTTTTAGGAAATTATGTAAACCCCTTTTTAATGCCTGCTAAGCTAACTTGTTTTACCACATTCTCTGGCTAAGAGTTGCAGAGTTTAGCTACACATAGAGTGAAGAAATATTTTCACTGGTTTATTTTAAATTTACTATTGAGAAGTTTCACTGTGTGCCCTCTAGTCCTAGTATTTTTGGAACGAGTAAACATACGCTTTATCTCTCATCTTTCACCCTCAGCTGTCTCTTCTATGTTGAAGAGCGATAGCCACTCTAGTCTTTTCTCAAAGGAAAGTTGTTCCATCCCCTTTAGCTAGGACCGTCCCAAACTGGCAATGTACCCCTTTATCATTTTCATCACAGACTACAAAGGTAGGAAAAATGATTTTATTTTCAATATATTGATTGAAATATGGCGGTTTTGAGAATTTACATCTGCTGTCTTTATTTTGCACTGTTCAGGAAAAAAAATGTATTTATTTCTATTTTTCAGGTGTTATACCGCAGGCAGAGTCTGGCATTTTAGGGTTTCATTTGTGTCTATTAGGACTTTTAGTTTGTGGTCCTGTATTTGTTCTGCATGTGTGACCAAGGCCAGGTGTTCTGCTATACTGTATATTTTTGAGCAGCGTCTCTAATTTTAAACAGCTCCTTCGTTGTACCCAAGGAGGGATTGTTTGCATCATAGGAGCCAACTTTTCAGAATGCTTGGGAGTGCTAAACCCGTTATAGGTCACCCTTCCATGGCAAAATAAAGGCAAATTGCTCAAAAATCGGGGGAACTTTAAGCACCCACAGAGCTACCTCCTCTGCTATGCATTTTCTTTAGCATTTTCAATCTTTTGGGAAATGTTGGCAGTGGTGGCTGCTGCAATATAAGGCTTCCCGCCGGTCAGGCTGCTGTAGCAGGTTCTGCCTTTATTTCGCCTTTACGTGCACCTGTAGCCTTTTCTACACGTCTGGTTTTCTCTCCTGCGCTGTTTTCCAAACCAGTCGAGTAAAAAAAACCGCCTCCCTCTGTTTATGCCTTAATTATTCAAAACCCCGCCCCCTCCTGCTGGCCACACCTTAAAAAAAATCCCCTCCCTCTTCACTCGTTAGGTGCCGTCGTCTAACGTTACTAGCGTATTTAAAACAAACAAAAAGGCGAGGGAAGGCGAGTGACGGTTGAGCTTCAGCGCGGCCTCGAGCGCCGCCTCCCAAGTGGCTGTCAGTGTGGCCGAGAGAGAGAGAGGTGCTGATTGGCAGAGCTGCGGGCGGGGCGTGGACAGTGGTGCTGTCGGTAGGATTTTTTTTTTTTTTTTTGTCTTCTTCTCCCTTCTCGGGGTGGGTGTGTGTGTGATCGGAGACTGACTGAGCACCCCTGTCCCGCCCGACACTTCTTCCTATTTGTCTTCCCCCGGCGCTGATCTCGGGTGAGTATTGGGAGGTGGGTGCTTAGGCAGCCGAGTTATCTGTAGGAGCACAGAGGGGGGTAGAGGTAATGGGTTGTGTTGTTCCTATTTGCTCTAGTTCTGCAGACCTCTTATAACTGTGAAGAGTGCCGGGCTCTAGCAGCATTGTGTTGTCTTCCCCAGGTGTGAGGTGTCACAGTATTTACATCATTATAAAATGCATATAGGGTGGTAATAGACAGGCGATCTCTTTGTATTGTCGCTTCTCCTACTCCCCCCTCCCCCCGTGCCCCCCTCCTTCATGGTCTCCTTTTGGGTCCTCTCCCATTATTATCACAGTACTCCTAGTTATACTGGGACAGTACAAATATATGGAAAACACAGTTCCTGCTCTGTAGAGCTTACAAGCTAGTCAAGCTATTGAGGGGCGAAATTTATTTAATACCCCAAATGGTTAAAATCACAACAAGATTATAATTATAGAGGGTTTAAAATGTAAGAGCTGTGTGAAAAAGGTGAGATTTACACTGTATTTCAATGAACAGAGAGGCAGTATGATGCAGCCTTAGGAAATCTTTTCCCAGTGATGAGTGCAGCCAGGTGGAAGGCAAGGATAAGAAAATGCTTGCCCCACAGATGGAGGATGGATGTCACAAAGAGGACTGGAAGTTAGGTAAAAGAACACGGTAGGCTGGTAAGATGGAGGGAGAGCCGATCTAGAGCTAAGGAAAGGGTCATGTTGACTCTTGAAGAATAAGAAAAGTCACACAGATGAATTTCAGATAGGTTGCAAAAGATGGGTCAGTCAGTGGGAGATCGTTGTGGTCTATACAGGGGGAGATGCACATGGGTAAAAGGTGTGAAGGAGCACCCTAATGCTTAGAGAAGTTGACTGAGAACTAAGGGAGCAGGAGCACAGTTCAAATCCCCTGCAGCTTCCTATGATCTTGGTGAAGCCACTTAACCCTCCATTGCCTCAAGCACAAAATCAAAGTGTGAGCTCTCGCAGGACAGAAAAACATCACTTTGATAGCTTTTAAGCCTGTACAGTATAAGAAAGAAAAGGGAGAAACATTTTCTGCTAAGCCATCTCTCTCCCCTTCAGTTTGTTAAGAATGCTGCTGCATGCCTTGATTTTGCCAGTGTTGTTATGCTCTTGTTATCCCTCTCCTCAAATCACTTTATTGGCTCCCTGTCCGCTTCCTCATAAAATTCAAACTCCTCATACTGACCTACAAGTGTATTCACTCTGTGGCTCCTCAATATCTCTCCTCTCTTATCTCTCTTACCCGGGAACTGCATTTGTTAGGTAAGTCTCTCTTATCTGTTCCTTTTTCCCCTACAGCTAACTCCCATCTCCATTCCTTCTGCCTTGCAGCGCCATATGCATGGAACAACCTGCCTGACTCCATACATCAGGTTTTGTCTCTGGAGGTATACAAATCCAAGCTGAAAGCCCACTTTTTTGAAAATGCATTTAAGTCATAATCCTACCAACTTGTAAGAGCACTTTGTCCTTCCCTCTTTAGCTCTTCTCCCTTACATTTTCCTATCTGAGCAGCATATATTGATCCACCCTGTCAATCTTGTGCATCTGTCATAATTAGAATGTAAGCTCCTTGAGCAGGGACTGTCTCTTACATGTTTAAAGTACACATTTTACTCTAACTATGCTTGAGAAATATGTTGTACTTTTACTATTTGTATTTTGTATTTCGCTGATTGTCCAGCTCTCTTCAGTGTAAACTGCCTAGAAGTCGTTCAATTGGGGCGTTATCCTATGTAATAAAACCCTAGCTGTGCATGCGCACTCCTAACTGCGTGCTTCCATGATCTGTAGGTCTGTGGCCGCAGGAGTGCACATGCGCGCATGTAAGGATTGGCCAGGTAACAGCTGCGAATCCCCCCCTGCCGCCGCCGAGCCTAGGCACACCACTAACACCCCGCGAATCCCCCCTCCCCAGGCACACCAGTAACACGCCCCGCCCCTCTGTCCACGCGCGTGAGTTCTCACTATGCTCTTCGTTGCTTTGGCGAAGCGGGAGAGGCCGAATGAACCGCCCTTCAGTTGCTCAGCAACAGGAAGCTGCCGATTCTGGGAGGTGAAAGCAGCGTTCCGGCATGCTACACAGCGAAGGGGAGCTGCCGTTTGTTATCGCGCACATGGTGCAGAAGCTAAGGGGCTCCGCTTTGCACAGTCAGTTGGAGCGGCAGGCCCGGGTGAGTGCGGCCTGGCCCGATTCGTTGTGCTTCAGTTGCTGGGTGACGGTGGGGGAGGACATGCTACCAGAGACGGTTTTTGTATTTGAAAGAAGAAGAGCTGGGGCTGCATTGTTATAATCCTTAAGCCAGGCAGCTCTTTTGGGAGGCAGGCTGGCATGGGGGGGTTTCAATGGAAGGGGGATGGGAGGTAGGCAGGGAGGCTGTCATCGGAGGGGGTGGGGGGTTTCATGGAAACATGCTGCGGGCAGGCAGGCAGACTGGCATCAGGGGGGGGGGTTCAATGGAAGGGGGATGCAGGCAACGGAGGGGGTGGGGGGGTTTCAATGGAAGGCATGCTGGGAGAACAAGTCATCTTTGCATCATCGCTTATTGTGTGTTGAGGAAGTCGACGCCTGGAAGGATGCAGTGGCATGCCTAGAAGGGGAAGAATGTTTGTGCTTCTTAGCTTTCTAATGGTACTACATTCTTCGATACTCAAGGCAACCATGAAGATGTAGAATTCTGCTTCTGCAAGGAGCCCAATGCTCTGGATGTGGTGACGATGCACTCGGTTCCGATGCTAGGATTTTAGCAAGCATGGTGTTGGGTTCCAAGTCTCCTGCCAGGTTGGATGTCATTGCAGATATAGTACTGAAAAGTTTTTCAAATTGAAGTTTCTGGACTTTGAGTGACCTCTTTTATGCGTATTGAGACAGAGGACACAGCTACTGTCCCAATGTTCAGAAGCCAGACATTGCACATACCAATCATGTGGGTCAGAGCCTGAGATGGTCCAATTACATTGACAGCATTTCTTAACCCTTTCAGGACCATAAGGATCGTAGGCCAATTTTTGTGGTTTTGACGACATTTTTATGGTAAAAAGGGCTTGCAGATGCCAAAAAATTGATTTTTTTTTGTGAAATATCATTATTTTTTTTTTTTAAAATCAAACTTCTGGCTTATGGACAGTGTGGCAAGTGAATCTTCTCGTCAATCTGGCAACGACGATAATGAATGAATGTCGGAACCAGTTTGTTTACATAAAGGCAGTATCATATGGAATCCGTACATATCAAATTTAGAACTGTAGACTATCCCAATCAAAATTTATAGGATTTTAAAGTTATGGGACAAATATGTCCCTTGGTCCTGAAAGGGTTAAGCTGCTTGGTATCGTCTTTGACATGGAGGGGAAAACAGCTAACCCTAAATCAAAGGGCTTAATGGCCCACAGGGAGCTTGAGTGAAAAGTATCCCAAAAACAATTGATGTTTCCTGTTAAGAAAAGATACATTTGGGAAACCTGGACATGTCCTCTTTAGGGAGGATTGTCTGGGCGGGTTTTAAAAAATTGTGTGAGTCTGTCCGGATTTGGCAGAGCCAGCTTACAAAGAATCCGGTGGCTCTCCCCTCTTACTACCTCTGCGCTGCAGTTCAGTTTTCTTTGGGCCACCGGTAGCTTAATAAGGTGAGCTTGTTGCTGCCAGCTTGACCCAGAAGCTGCCTCTCTGCAGCAACTTCCATGTAGGTGGGACCTGCAGAGAAGCAGATTCTGGGGCAGGCTGGTTGCAGAAGCTCACCTCGTTGAGTTGCCAGCGGCCCAAAGAAAATTAAATTGTAGCACCGAGGAGGTAAGAGGGGAGAGAGCCATTGGATTCTGAGTAAGCTGGCCCTGCCAAACTGCATGCAAGGTGCTGATATTTATTTTCAAAATTAGCTTCTGGGGGAGGGGCCAGGGCGGGGTGAGGTGAGGGCGGGGCCATGGCAGGTAAGGACAGATCTGAGACAGGGTAAGGGTGGGATCGTGTCTTCTTTTTATTTTTATTTTCAAAGGCTTGAGGTGGCCCAAAAACCCAAACTGAAACATTGACAAAATTAAATTTGAAATCGAGATAAATACTGGAACACAATAAAATCAAAGAATTATGACAAAAACTATGAAAAATAAGGATGGGAAGGCACAAAAAAGTCAAAAAGTTTGACACGCTGAAGAGAAAACTAAAGACACAGCTTCTCAGCTCCATGGAAAACGAAGAACTGATGATCCAGCAAGCTGACGGTCAGGAAGATACCAGCACAGGTGCATTGTGGGCACTGCCTAAAGATTTAAAGTGACAGTTCACTTGGCAATGTTCATGCGTGGTCCTGTGGATGATGTCACCCACATGTGAGAATATATGCCTGCTGTCATTGGAGAACACCTGCTATAGTTAAGTATCTTTGCTTTGTCTGCAGAAAAAAAAAAGAATTAAGAGATGCTCTGTCTGGGATTAGGGACTGGATTCTTGTGAAATTTCAGAGCAGTACGATTTGGGAGTGATCAGCAATTTGATACTGAAAGCAGGATAAGGCAGTAAGAGGTCAAATGGACCCAGTGTAGAGAGGAGAGAGCTTTGAGGTAAACTAATTGATGCTAGGATCTTGGCGAAAGAGATTGAGAAGAGGCAGAGTCCCAGAATACAAGTGAAGATAGCATAAAGGAGTAGACAGTGATTAACAGTGTAGCAAGTAGCAGATAAGTTCAGGAAGAAAACTGAAGAGATGCAGAAATCACTTCAGTTTGTAGTGGCTATTCTACTAGTTGGTAGTCTCTTCCTCCCCCCAGTCAAAGCTATTATGCAGAACTGAGGAACACCATGGATTTTTAGCAGCACAAGTACTACCAAACTTTGTTAGTCAAGGCATCAAATAAGGTTTTGCGATCCTGTGTTGTGACCTTTGAACTTCTGTCTTCAGATAACACCTGGTTACAGGTAAGCAAAAATGCCCTCTGCTGCATCATAAAATGTCTTACATACCATGCTTCCCTCACTACTTTGCAAGACAGGATTGCAAAATTTAAGAATAATTTTGTATTCCCTTCTTTTAATAATTCTAATTTGCCATATGAATGTCTTATTTCACACCCCAAAAGAAGAATTTTGCCAAGTTTATTCTATATTTGATATACCGACCATCAGCGAGTATCTGATCAGTTTACAGAGTAAAATTACAAATGTTAATTATAATACTAAAAGTAAAATATAGTTCTGACATTTTAAAAAAATCATTTACTAAGGGCCTCTTCTATTAAACTGCACTAGCAGTTTCTAGTGTGGGGAGCCACACTGAATGACTCGCGCTGCTCCTGATGCTCATAGAGTTCCTATGAGCGTCGGGAGCACTGCGGGCCATTCAGCGCGGCTCTCTGCGCTAAAAACTGCTAGCGCAGTTTAATAGAAGAGGAGGTAAGTATTTACATAACTGATGGATGGGACTTAGACTGATTTGATACATAAGGTAGGGGGTTAGGGTGGGAGAATAAAATACATCGAAGTAAAAAAAAAAATTAAAAGGAAGGTGAAAAGGGGAGGAAAGAAAACAAAAGGAGGGGGTCGTTTCTTAAAAGCGGTTCAGAGGAGGGGTGGGAAAAGTGTTCTTGTCTCATGTTAGATATGTGTTTTGGGGTCACATAATCCAGTATAGTAGAGTGACATAGGGTGGAGGTGGGTACAATTGTGTGCCATGACCATTTTTACCCATCATAATATTTCTGTGACAGGAAAAAAAGTATGTGTGCATATATGAATATGATTTCTCTACAAATACCATTCTAGTCCTCTTTCACTGTATAAAATGTTTTTCTTACTCCTTTGTTTCCAGAATGGAACTATACAGAGAAAATTTGGTATGGGGTGAGGGGTCTGACATTTTAAACCACTCTGTATTAAGTTGGAATTACCATATCTCCCTCCTTCCCAGTAATTTAAGACTGTTTTGTTTTTTTATTGTGTAGTGTCCTGGGATAGCCTATTTTTTAAACATAGTAATATGATGGCAGATAAAAGGACAAATGACCCATCTAGTCTGCCCATTCGCAGCATCCACTATCTCCTTCTATCCCTAAGAGATCCCACATTCCTGTCCCAAGCTTTCTTGAATTCAGACACAGTCTTTGTCTCCACCACCCCTACTAGGAGCCTATTCCATGCATCTATCACCCATTCTGTAAAAAAAGTATTTTCTTAGATTATTCCTGAACCTATCACCTATTAACTTCATCCTGTGCCCTCTCATTCTGGAGCTTCCTTTCAAATGAAAGACTTGCCTCATGCACATTTATGCCATGTAGGTATTTAAACGTGTCAATCATTTCTTCCCTCTCCCACCTTTCCTCCAAAGTATACATGTTGAGATCTTTAAGTCTGTTCTCATACCCCTTATGACGAAGACCACTGACCATTTTAGAAACCTTCTTCTGAACAGACTCCATCCTGTTTATATCTTTATGAAAGTTCGGTTTCCAGAATTGTACACAATATTCTAAATGAGGTCTCACCAGAGTCTTATACAAGGGCATCAATGCCTCCTTTTTCCTACTGTCCATACCTCTCCCTATGCACCCTAGCATCCTTCTAGCCATCACTTTTTCAACCTGTTCGACCACCTTTAGATCATCACATACTGTCACACCCAAGTCCTGCTCCTCTTTCATGCACAA
Organism: Geotrypetes seraphini; assembly: GCF_902459505.1. NCBI lineage: Eukaryota > Metazoa > Chordata > Amphibia > Gymnophiona > Dermophiidae > Geotrypetes > Geotrypetes seraphini. The sequence goes on along the minus strand of NC_047091.1, from coordinate 67,385,523 downwards.
AAGTTCTTTACCCCCTAAACTGTACTATTCCCTCGGGTTTTTGCAGCCCAAATGCATGACCTTGCATTTCTTTGCATTAAATCTTAGTTGCCAAATTTCAAACCATTATTCAAGCTTCACTAGGTTCTTCCTCTTGTTGTTCATACTATCATGGGTGTCTATTCTATTGCAGATTTTGGTATCATCTTAGCAAATCTTACCTGACAGCCCTTTAGCAATATCGCTTATAAAAATGTTAAAAAGAACAGGCCCAAGAACAGAACCTTGAGGCACACCACTAGTAACATCCCTTTCCTTGCAGAGATCTCCATTGACCACTACCCTCTGTCACCTTCCACTCAACGAGTTCCTAACCAAGTCCATCACTTTGGGGACCATCCCAAGGACACCCAGTTTATTTATTAAGTGCCTATATGGAACACAGTCAAAGGCTTTGCTACAATCTAAATACACCACATCTAGCACACTCCCTCTATCCAATTCTCTGGTCACGCAGTCAAAGAAATTGATCAGATTTGTCTGACAAGACCTGCCTCTAGTAAATCCATGTTGCCTTGGATCCTGTAATCCACTGGATTCCAGAAACTTCCCTATTCTCTTTTAAAAGCATTTCTATTAATTTACTTAACACAGAAGTCAGACTTACTGGCCTGTAGTTCCCTACTTCTTCCTTACTTCCATTTTTGTGGAGAGAGACCACATCAGCCTTTCTCCAGGCCTCGGGTACCACTCCCAATTCTAGAGAAGTATTGAAAAGTTCAGCCAGTGGAGCCGTCAAAACTTCCCTAAGTTCCTAAAGTACCTTCGGATGTACAACATCCGGCCCCATCGCTTTGTCCACCTTCAGTTTAGCTAGCTCCTCATGACCACAATCCTCTGAAAATCAATGAGGGTCTACCATACCTGTATCACTATTTGTGTTTGTCTCCTGTGGTCCTGCTCCCAGTGCTTCAGCTTTGAACACAGAACAGAAATATTTGTTAAGCAATTCAGCCTTATCTATATCAGCTTCTACATATTTGTCCCCTTCACCTTTGAGTCTCACAATGCCACTTTTGCACGTCTTCCTATCACTAGTATACCTTTTAAGCCCCTCTGTTTTACCATGTCGGCTATTTTTTCTTCTATTTGTATATTTGTATTCCTAACTACTCTACCAGAACAAATAGGAATGAGATATAAGGGCAGGAAAGTCTTCACATATGGTTTTCAGTTGCTGCCTTCTCGCTGCTTTGCAATCAGTGCTCTAGCCAGCTTTCACAGCTGGGAGCCATCAACTGGCTATTCCACATTCAGATGTCCTTAGACAAGATAAGTTTCAGGGGAAGATGAGACATGGAAATATGTCTGTAATTTTTTTGTTTTACAAATTGTTTTAACTCCTAAAGGACCTGATGTAATAAACTCAGCTAATCTGGGTGTAGCAGTTAGTTCAGGTTAGCACTGCCTTATTATTTATATTGGAAATAATTGTAATTTACAGAAATCAGTACTAAACTGAAAGTAAACTACTGTACTACTGACCCTAGCACAATTAGCATGGAAATGCATGTTAATGGATTACATTTGGAATTTCTCCTGATGGCAGCAAACAATGTTAATGATTAGCTCAGTTTTTTATTACCCCAGTAGCACTGAAATTTCACCTGTGAGCACAAAGTAAAGTCCCAGGTTCCCATTGACACCAATAAAAGTAAATCAGAAAGTAAAAGGAAAAAAAAGAGCATGGGTTCTCCAAATTAGGGTCCTCTAGAACTGGTTTTCTTTTATAAGGGACCCACAGCCCCAGGTCCTCGAGACCCCATGACACTGGGAGGCCCTGAGATCAGAGTCAGCAAATTGCCTGGCCTCCTCCTGCTGATGGACTAGCAATGCTTATGTGATATGGAGAAGCTCCCTTCCAGGCTCTTCTCTTGCCACCATTTTGGAATACGACAGCAATTTCTTGACACCATCTTGGAATACGGCAGCAGAAGTAGAAGAGCCTAGGTCTGGGATGACCTCTTCCTGGATAGGTCAGTTTGCTAATCCGTCACTGAGGGCAGGTGATTCGGGAACTCTCTGGTTCAAGGGCCTCACTGTCTTAGCACAGAGGGTTTCCAAGGCCAAAATGGAGATAATTTCCATTTTTACGCTGAAGCAAAAAAAATGGAAGTAAAGTATACTAGAAATTGTTTCCCTATGTTATAACACAGTGCTGTGATTTGCTGTTAGTTTTGCTCAAGTTTCACTTCTTTTTGATATAGCACCAATTAGATTATCTAGGTAGTTTACATACTGGTAGAGAAAAGTACACATTAGAAATGAAGTAATATGCTTACAAAGGTAATTAAAGAAAAGCATTAATAATCAACAGGAAACAAAGTCATGGTGCTGTCGGCCCGAGGCTCGAAACACCATATGCAAGCCAGGGGCATAGCCAGAGGTGGGCCCGGGCCTACTAAGCAATGATGCACATCTGACGGCCTGCATGGGGGAAGCTCTGCGGCCCTGCATCTCCCCCTCCCCTTCAGAAACTTCTTTCTTCAAAGGGGCAGCAACAGCGATTTCTACTTGCTACCTATGGCTTCTGCCACATCCCACCCAGATGGAAATAAGAAGTTATGTCAGAGAGGGACAGGAGGTGGCAGATGGTAGGCTTTAGGATCAGCTGTAGGCAGCAAGTAGACATTGCTGTCACTGCCCTTTTTGAAGAAAGAAACTTCTGAAGGGAAAGAGAGCAGAACTTTCAAGACTCAAAGTGAACAAAGCCATGGGACCAGACTACCTACATCCCAGGGTGCTCAGAGAGTTGAGTGAAGTCCTGGCGGAACCATTGTCTGTGCTCTTCAATCTCTCCCTAAGCACGGGAAGAGTCCCCTTGGACTGGAAAACAGCTAATGTTATTCCACTCCACAAAAAGGGCTGCAGGACAGAGACGGCAAATTACAGACCGGTAAGTCTCACATCCATAGTATGCAAGCTCATGGAAACACTGATCAAACAGAAACTTGATACAATACTGGATGAAGAAAATCTACGTGATCCCCATCAACATGGAACATTACCAAGGGCAGGTCCTGCCAATCAAATCTGATTAGCTTCTTCGACTGGGTAACAAGACAACTGGATGCCGGGGAGTCCCTGGACGTAGTGTATTTGGACTTCAGCAAAGCTTTTGATAGCGTTCCACACCGCAGGTTATTGAACAAGTTGAAATCGCTGGGATTAGGGGAAACACTAGCTGCATGGGTTAAGGATTGGTTGAGCGGTAGAATTCAGAGGGTGATGGTAAATGGTACCCCATCCAAAACATCAGATGTGACCAGTGGAGTGCCACAAGGCTTGGTCTTAGGTCCAATACTATTCAACATATTCATAAGTGATATGACCCAAGGGCTCAGAGGAAAAATATCATTGTTCGCCGATGACGCCAAACTGTGCAACATAGTAGGTAAAAGCACTATGCCTGACAGTATGACGCAGGACCTACTACTATTAGAACAATGGTCATCGACTTGGCAGCTCAACTTCAATGCTAAAAAATGCAAAGTGATGCACCTGGGTAAAATAAATCTGTGCAGGACTTACACGTTAAATGGTGAGACCTTAGTTAGGACCACGGAAGAACGGGATTTAGGAGTAATCATTAGTGATGACATGAAAACTGCCAATCAAGTGGAAAAGGTTTCCTCCAAGGCAAGGCAAATGATGGGTTGTATCCGTAGAGGTTTTATCAGCAGGATGCCAGAGGTCATAATGCCACTGTACAGGTCCATGGTGAGACCTCATTTGGAATATTGTGTTCAATTCTGGAGACCACATTACCGGAAAGATGTGCTGAGAGTTGAGTCAGTTCAGCGGATGGCCACCAGGATGGTCTCAGGGCTCAAGGATCTTCCGTATGAAGTAAGGCTGAATAAATTGCAGCTGTACTCACTTGAAGAACGAAGAGAGAGAGGAGACATGATTGAGACATTTAAATATATCACGGGTCGTATCGAGGTGGAAGAGGATATCTTTCGTCTTATGGGACCTTCGTCCACCAGAGGGCATCCGCTGAAAATCAGGGGAGGGAAATTTCATGGGGACTCCAGAAAGTATTTCTTCACTGAGAGGGTGGTCGATCATTGGAATGAACTCCCACGGCAGGTGATTGAGGCCAACAGCGTGGCAGATTTCAAAAATAAATGGGATATTCATGTGGGATCTCTAATGAGGTAAGGGCAGGAGGTTGGTAAGCAAACTCTTGGGGGAAGGGTCATTGGAGTGGGCAGACTTGATGGGCTTTGGCCCTTTTCTGCCGTCATGTTTCTATGTTTCTATGTAAGATGCAGGGCCGCGGAGCTTCTCCCACATGCTGGCTGTGCACCATTGCTGAGTGGGCTTGAGGCTTTGGAGAAACTCATGAAGGTAAACCAGGGATGCTAAGGAAAAATTAGACAATGGAAGGGAGGAAGGGAAGAGGGAGAATTTTTGTACATAAGGAGGGAAGGAGGGAGAGATGTTGGAGTGTAAGAGAGGCCTAGTGGTTAGGGTTGCACCCGCAGGTTCAAGTCCAGCACTGCTCCTTGTGACCCCGGGCAAGTTGCTTAGCACTCCATTGCCCCGGGGATGCTAGTCAGATTATGAGCCCACTGAGATCAGATAGGGAGAAATACCTGAGTGCCTGAATGTAAACCACTTAGGCTATAAGTGATCTCTAAATGTCAAAATTAACAAATAAATAAACCAGTCCCTTGAACCCAGAAGCTGCTGTGCTGTGTGAAAAAGATATTCAGCTATTTAAAAGTAAAGTCTCATAGTAGACCGTGTCAGACTATGCAACAGTTACTTGTTTGGTCAGCTTAAAGGAGATGATAGTTTTTCTCCATTGAATCCAGCTTGCATGAAGAAGCTAGATAGAAGATGTTGAGTTAGAAAAAGAAAATCTGAGGATCAGCAAGGCAAAGGTCTGGGCTAACTGCATATAGTGGTGCACATATCATGTGATGCAAGAAAGCAGAATAAGTTTCCTTCTTGACTTTTGGACTGGTACAGATTAACAATTGTGGCAGCAACTGTACAAGTTTAATAATGTAAGCTGACTCCAGTGGGGGTTTTTTTGACACATTTTATTTTGTTGTTTATAATTTCTATCCCTGCTGGTCAAGTATACATTAACATCTTAAAAGATGTGATGTTCTGGGAACGTTGTGGATTTCTGAGCGCCTCACAAATTGGACAAGTCCCAGATTACACAGACAAGTTAAATTGAAAACAAAATGCTGTTGATGAGACCTGGGACTCTTGGATCATCATTTTCCAGAGATTTGTGGCACTTCTATTGCAGAGGTTTTTCCAGTTGTGGTTATTTCACTGTTTGGAAATACCGTGTTTCCCCGAAAATAAGACCTACCCTGAAAATAAGCCCTAGTTGAAGCGCTGGATTCGCCAGCAGCAGCGCTTCCCCGCACACACACCCTCCGCCGTGCAACCAAACCCCTGCTGACCCTTCCATCTCCCTCCCATCTGAACCCCGCCGACCGCGAGACCGACTTACCTTCTTCTAAACAGCAGCATCATCAGCAATCTAAACAGGCTGCTTCGCAGCCTTCTCCCGCTGGGGCATTCCTCTGCCGCATCATTGATGATGTCATCAACGCGGCACACGAACGCCCTGGCAGGAGAAGGCCGAGAAGCAGCCTGTTTAGATTGCTGCCGATGCGGCTGTTTAGAAAAAGGTATGTCAGTCTCGCAGTCGGTGGGGTTTGGATGGGAGGGAGAGATGGAAGGGTCAGCGGGGGTTCGGCTGCACAGCGGGGGGGGGATGGGAGGGATAGAAAGATACTGTGCAAAGGTTCTGCTTCACAGGGGAGATGGGAGGGAGGGAAAGAAGAATAGGAAAATGCTGCAGAGGGAAGGTACAAGGGGGTGGGTGAAAGGGGAGGAAAGATGCTGCACATGTGGGGGAGAGGAAGGGAGAGAAGATCATCTCAGGAACTGGGTTGCAACCTGTACATGCTGTTGCTTGTTCAGGTCAGTAAGCTGTTTGGGAACCCATCGTGTGCAAACTTTTCCTGTATCCCAAGTCATCATGCTTTATGGCAAATGCAGATCCATAGCTGATATCCAAATTTGCAGCCAATTGAGACACCGTTATCCATCGGTTTTCTCTAATCAAGGCATGTCAATGTGCTCTTGTGTAAGCGATGTTGATGGCGATCAGAATGATCTTCATCAGCTACACCTGTTCTTCCCACTTTAAACCTTTTACCCACTCATAAATCTTTTGTTGATTCATGGCACTATGTTCATACTGAATCAATATCCAACAGTGAATTTCAACAGGTTTCACTCCCTCTGCACAAAGAAAGCGCACTACTGCATGTTGTTCTTCCATGGTGCAATCTTGCAGTGGAGCATCCATGCCTCGTGGCTGCCACACAACTAAAGGCTGAGCGCTCCACTGTGTGTGGACGAACTATCCAGCAGGCAATGTACGAGGCATTTCACTAGCTCTGCTTCGGTTATTGTGCAATTTTTACAATTACCTTTAATTTTTGATTCACCCTTGTGTGTATGTGTGTATAGTAACCTAGTAAATGACGGCAGATAAAGACCCAAATGGTCTATCCAGTCTGCCCAAACATACACTCTATAATTTACTGATTTAATTTAAATTGTTCTTTTTCTTAGATATTTCTGGGCCAGAAATCCAAAACTCTGCCCAGTACTGTGCATAGGTTCCATCTACTGGAGTCTCCATCAAAGCTCATTCCAGCCCATCTAAACCATCCCAGCCCATCCTCAACTGAATGGCATATATGGGACACAGACCGTGCAAGTCTGCCCAGCACTGGCCTTAGTTCTTTACATTACATTACATTACATTAGTGATTTCTATTCCGCTTGTGCCTTGCGGTTCTAAGCGGATTACAAGTTAGAAGACTGGACATTTCCAGTAGCATTGCAGTACATGTAATCAAGAATGCGTCAAGTTACAATTGTTATTCTGGACTTTTCCAGGAGAAATTGATAGCAGATAGTAGATAGTGATGGGTTGTTTAGACGAATAGAGATAATATTGTCCGGATTCTGTTGTTTAGACGAATAGAGATAATACTGTCCGGATTCAAGGTGTTGCTGGTGGTGGTGGTAGGGTGGTCATGAGAGCATTTTCTAATACTTTTGTGAGGTTATGATGATGGGAAGTGTTTTTTGAAGAGATGAGTTTTGATTTCTTTTCGGAATACTTTAGTGTCTATTGATTTGGTCAGTAGATTGGTGATGGTAGTATCGATCTTTGCTGCCTGTGTCGCTAAAAGGCTGTCATATAGTTTCTTTCGTCGTGTTCCTTTGAGAGGGGGGTGAGTGAATAGGCTCTGAGTTCTCCTTAATCTGTGTGAGAGGTTACGGTGTAGTCTGTTGTTTAGGTAGCTGGGTGCTGTTCCATGTATTACTTTGTATAGTAGACAGTAGAATTTGAACTGGGATCTTGCTTTTATTGGTAGCCAGTGTGAGTCTAGGTATGCTTTGGTGATGTGGTCATATTTGCCTAGTGAGTAGATGATTCTGAGGGCTATATTCTGAACTGTCTGTAATTGTTTTATCATGTAGTTTGGGCATGATAGGTATAGGCTGTTACAGTAATCTACAATACTCAGTACTAGGGATTGTACTAATATCTTGTATTGATCTTTGTTGAAGAATTTTCTTATTTTTCTTAGGTTACGTATTGTGAAGAAAGCTCTTTGGATGATTTTGTGGATTTGAGACTGCATTGTGCAGTTTCTGTCTAGTTGTATTCCCAGGATCTTGAGTGTACTTTGCATTGGGTACTTGATTGTATTTACTTCTAGTTCTGTGAGAGATGGTTTTTTTTCCTTTTCTAGTAGTAGGAATTTAGTTTTTTCCGAGTTCAGTTTTAGTTTATGACTTGACATCCATTTTTCTACCGTTTCCATTATTATTTTCAGGTGGTTTGTGGATAAGGGGTCTTGAATATTAAAGGGGAGGAGGATAGTTATATCATCTGCGTAGCTGAATGATACTGTGTTTAGGGCGTCTAGGGTTATGCCTAGGGATGCTATGAAGAGGTTAAATAATATGGGTGATAGTGGTGATCCTTGTGGTACTCCACATGGATTTGACCATGGGTCGGATATGTGCTCTTTTGATTTGACTTTGTATGTTCGTGTTTTGAGGAAGCTTTGGAACCATATATACCATTATTTTCTGTATGTATGTATATGTGTATATCCACATAGCACAACCTCAAGAGTATAGGATAACAAGTCCAAGTGTTACTCTTAAGGGAGAAAAGACCTCAGTGTCTAATAGGGAAAATCAAAGCAACCCATATAGGCAGGCTAGTTGCAAATATCACTTGCAGCCAGCAGACACATCCTCGGTCAAAAACTCCCAAAAAGTTGAGGACACAATTTCACAGTGAATTTCAACAGTCTTAATTCTAAGTCTCAAAAAGTTTTCAAAAAACACTTATCTAAAAATTGTTGTCTTCTCAATCAAATTGCAAACACAAGAACTTGATCCTGGAGCTTGGAAGCAGGAGAAAATCACTCCATAGGAGACAAACTCAGAGCATAGCAGCTACTAAATATCACCACTAGCATAATGTACATGTGTGTGTGTGTGTGTATGTATGTATGTGTATATAGAGTGCTCCCCTGCAAATTCACGGTCAGCGGTTCGCGGTCTCGGTCATTTGCGGTATTTTCTGACCGCGAATGACCAGGCAGGGGAGGCAGGAGAGGGCAGCTGGAGTACTGGCGAGTGAAGGAGATCACTCGCTGTATGCTCCGACCGCCTCTTCCTGTACTAAAGTCGGGCCTTGCCAATCAGGAGCTGTATGTCAAAGCAGCTCTTGATTGGTGAGGCCCGACTTTAGTACAGGAAGAGGCAGTCGGAGCATACAGCGAGTGAGTTCCTTCACTCGACGGCGCTCCGGCTGCCCTCTCCTGTCTCCCCTGCCTAAAAACCGTATTTGCGGTTTTTCAAAATTCATGGGGGTTCCTGGAACGGAACCCCCGCGAATTTCGGGGAAATATTGTATACATTATATATATAATATAATATAAAATTCGAGAAAAGTTTAAGGTGCTGGATCTTTTTTAATTTACAGTATCATTGCTACTCTCCTTCTGGTATATTTGATGGAGTGAGCTAAGTGTGAAAGGCAGTAGTATCAAGTCCCCCTGCTGCATGTCTGTTTGGAAAATGGATGCATACTTTAACTGTTACAGTTTTAATTTTGGCTTGTCCAGGAAATGGATATGCTGATCCTCTCTGTGAAGCAAGTGCTTGTGGCTGGCAGAGACTAACCTAATGGGTCTATCAAATGCAGTGTGTTGAGGAATTTTATGTGTTATCTTTTTTTTTTTTTTTTTTTGCTTCTATTAGATTTGAGTTTTTCTATCTTGTATCCAGATTATGTCGCTGGCCAATTATTTTCGGACCAATTTAGTCTTCCCTCTAAGGTTATTCTCCTCTCTATGCAGGTTATTCTCCTCTGCTTTTTGGCACGTGAAAATCATTTGTGTTTTGCTTTGCAGAAGTGCTCTTGGATGCTTTGAGTCCAGCCTCTTACTATATAACCCCCCTTTTGTGTTTGTCCCATGCCTTTTTGAATTTCATCAGTTTTTGTAGTTCTGGGTGGAAGCTATATCTTTTTGTTCCCACCAAGTCTCCTCTGGAGGAGCCCTCACACCCTGGAATGCACTCCCTGAAAGGCTTCGCTCAACACAAAACTATTTCAGGAAGCAAGTGAAAGCTTGGCTCTTCTCCCAAATCTTTAATGTAAGACGCAATGAACTTGCTGGTCGCACATAACACAAGGATTAACATTGACTGCACATAATGTAGCAGGACTTGCTTGTCCACATGGACCCTATCTGAGATTATAGTCATGCAACTTTCTGACTTCACATGCAACTTTCTTTAAATTAGTTCCTTTATTTTCTTGCTCCTTTTACTCTATCCCATCTATCTGTTTACCCTTTGATGTCTATTTAAATCACGGGTGTCAAAGTCCCTCCTCAAGGGCCGCAATCCAGTCGGGTTTTCAGGATTTCCCCAGTGAATATGCATGAGATCTATTTGCATGCACTGCTTTCATTGTATGCTAATAGCTCTCATGCATATTCATTGGGGAAATCCTGAAATCCCGACTGGATTGCAGCCCTCGAGGAGGGACTTTGACACCCCTGATTTAAATGCTTCATTGAGTATTGTGTTGACAATTTGAGTAGGATAGTATGGGGCTCATTTTCAAAAGAGAAAAAATGTCCCAAAACTGCCATAAAGTGCAAGATGGATGTTTATCTCGACAAACCATCCAAATCGCTTTTTTTTTAAAGCCTATAAATCTGTCTAGAATAGATCTAGAAAATATGCTCTAACACACTACTGGGTAATGAAAAAATCTTAATCAAAAAGTGTCCCAAAGATATGAACCACTCAGCAAAAAAAGAAAAGGAGAACACTGACAATCAATGTATACACTTTTAAAACTAACAAGCAGAGCTAAGAACCATAAGATGGTATGGAAATCACAAACAGGGACAAGCCCTCAAATGTGTTTCATTATGTCTATCATTGCTCCCTCTGGGGTTAGATTAAAGGTGTTTCATATGATTTCAAAACTGGTTCAACTGCTCAAAAGTCCTTTTCAAATGTAAATAGAAAGACATTTTTTAACTTTTAATTTTTTTTATTTTGTTAACTTAACTTGTATGCAAGTCAGGACAGGTCTGAAGTTGTCTCACTGCAGCAGACCAGTCCTGACTTGCATACAAGTTAAGTTAACAAAATAAAAAAATATAGTATAGTGGGTTATAAATAAATTTGAAATTTTCTGCCATAATCAAACATTTTAGAAAATGTCCAGGCCACAATTTGGACTGTTAGATCTGTTTTTAAAAATAAATATGCGCCAAAAAGCTACGCAAACTGACCAGATGATAACTGGAGGGATGTAAACGTGACACTCCCCCTCACTCCCCCAGGGGTCACTGACCCCCCTCCCACATCCCAAAGATATGAAACAGTACATACCTGTCTTTATGACAGCTGTAGATGTTCTGGCCAGTCCTAGTAGAGCAGCAAGCAGGTCTCTGGAGTAGCCTGGTGTGCAGTGCAGAGAACTCCAGAGAAGGGGACCTAGACCCATATCCCACTGTAACTACTTCGCTTGTGGTGGATAGTGTGAGCCCCACCAAAATCTACCCAAAACCTACTGTACTTTCATTTAGTTGACACCTGCAGGCATAAGGGCTATTGGGATGGTGTACAGTTGGATGCAGTAGGTTTTGGGTAGATTTTGGAGGGCTCCCCATACACCTTTAGGGAGTTATGGTGAGATGTGTACCTGGGAAATGTGATGTGAAGTTCACTGCAGTGCCCCCTAAGGTGCCCCACTGCTCTGCTGGAATATCTATGTGGCCAGTCTACTAAAAATGTTGGTCCCTCCTACTTCCCCATGGCTTGTTTCTTTTTCGAAAATGACAATATATAAATCCTAATAATATGCTGTTAAAATGAGGGTACACTTAAAAGAAGGGTGCACTTAAAATGAATAATAAAATGTTATGCGTCGTAAGTCCTTCATTAATAAAAGTGGAGAATGCAAGTTAGTCTTGAGGCCAGAGCTTTCACATTATTGTGTGGCAACATATGTGATTCCTATTTACATTGCTGCAACATTGGATTTATTTGAAACCATTTAAGTCAAGGATTTACAAATTAATTTCAAACTGGTCAGGTTTTCAGTGTCTGCATGCATGCTACCTCCACTGTATGCAAATCCTGTCTCATGTATATTTGTTGCATATTTGTTATATATGTCCTGTGTGTAGCTCTTAAGGGCTGAAATTGTGTCCACCTCTTAAGCTGCTCCACCTCTAATTTACTTTAAAGCATTGAGAGCAGCCGGGTTTACAGTCCGTACCACAGATTCCTTGCCATAGGATTGAGGTTTGATTGGTCATAACTAGTATGGACCAGTTGGATTCCGTGCAGGCCTGAGGTAATTTTTAAGCAGTTCATTGACAAAAGTTATCTTCTTTGTCCAGTATGAAGAATGACCTTTTCTTGGATATGAAGGGGTAGGTCAGGTAGGATGTACAGGTTTTGTGTTGACACTTGTATTTAGGGAATCCTCATCCTTGCTGATTTCTTGCTCTTGCAGTCCCACCTTTACCTTATGTTTCAAAGGATGTTACAACTTAACAATAAAATATAGAGAGAGCAGCGGTCTCAAACTTGGTACTGTTCTGCGGCCCATGGTCTGGACACGATGATTGAGTGTCGGCTCCCTTGCTGTGGTCTTTTTTTCCATTCAAAGCCACGGGTGGCAGCTCCTTGCGCAATCCACGCCTACATTGGAAGCCTCTCTGACATCACAACGTCAGAGAGAAGGCTTCTGACGCAGGCACGCATTGTGTGAGAAACCGTCACCCATGGCTTTGAACGGAAAAAAGACTTCAGCAAGGGAGCTGACACTCAATTATCGCGTCCAAGGAAGGAAAGGAGTGGGGTAGAAAGAGAAATGCTGCTGCTACTGCTGCATAGGGGGGGGGGAATGCTGCTTCTGCAGCTGCACCCAATTGGGGAGAGAGAGGGAAGGAAGGAGAAGGAAGACAAGGGAGAGGAGAGGAACGAGAGATGCCAAGTCCGAGGGAGGAAAAGGAAAGAAAGTGAGACTGTCTGCCCCATTGGTATCGGTGCCTTATTTGAAAGCTATGCTCGAGGACATCGACACCTCTGCCTGTAAACCAGTCTGAGCATCGCTCTACTCCATTGGAAAGTGTCAAATCATCGAGGTTGTCTCGACGTTGTTCCTCCTCCTCGACTCATTCTTCACAACATTCATTTAACATCACTGGTATCAGTGCTTCTGTCCATAATGACGGCAAACATCCATTTCCATATGAATTTTTTTATTTTTCTTTATTGAACTGTTAAAAAAAATGAAATTAAATCAATAATACAATCACATGATAAATGGGCTCTATCTTCATGCTGCTTTGTCATTTTTAATACTCTAAAGGATTCTTCTGGATGTATACCCTGAACTATTGATAAATCTACATTGGGTTTCTGCACGTTTGTACGCTTATATACATAAGGAGTAGATTTTAGTTGTTTTCTCTTTCAAGAATTATAATCCGAGGATGTTCTAGTAAGCAATATTTTTGAATGCCAGAACAAATTAGAGGGCACTAGAATAAGCAAATTACTCCTTTAGCACATGAGCACACTGATGTTTAGATAAAATGTGCTTATAACTGAGGACTCCCCTGATAGCCTACACTATGGGAATAGCTGGTATCTGCTTTTGACAACTATCCCAGCAAAAATAATCTCTTATCTGTGCAGTGGGCTCGTATTATGTGTTGTTGTTTGGGGGTTTTTTTTCCCCTTTGTGTCTCATTTCCTTTATAAAGGCTGGGGTTGACCTGCAATATAATTTTTTGTTTATTTCTGAATGAAACTCTGTGGTATATATTCCTCCCTCCCCCCCCTCCCTAGTTGGTCTTGAATTTTTTTTTTATGTATAACAGGCTATAGTTCATAGTAGTTTTTAGACCTTAACTTGTTAAGTTAAAAAATCATAGCAAATAAAACATGCCATTCCTCGTGGATTTATCTCCTATAGTGTTTAAACATCAAAAGACCATGCCAACAAAGTCAACATCCTTATCTAAAGGTTGGGCTGCCAGTACTCTTGAGACATCCCTGTTAGAGCAATCGGCACTCAACAGCAAAGGAAGGGCAGGGCGGGAGGAATTTCTAGAAAGTAAAAGAATGGACATTTTAAAAAGCAAAATGAGGAACCTTGATTATTGCTTTATTCTTCTCTGCCGTCGAATTATGTAGGTGTATGTTGGGTAAACTGGGCATACCGTTGTCTTAAGATGCCACATCTGTAGATGTGAAACTTTCCGAGTTGTAGCGTAGCGTCCATTATGGTGGATTTTGAGTAGGTTTTATTTTCTTGGCTTTCTTTTTCCGACTTTTGGCACAAACCGAATAAGTCTCCCCCTTTCCCCAGTGGGGCTTTGTGAAGTTAATGCTTCGTGCGTAGCAAAAATGGGCTGAGATATTTAGAATGGATGACTAAGATACAATGGAACGTATGTTGAAGAGTTATAAAACATGCTGCTTGCAGCTGTAATACAGATGAAGCTGACAGTGAGATCAGCACTATTCTCTTCACCTCATATACCCCCCCCCTCTTTTAAAAAACCAAAGTGCAGTTTTTAGAGCTGGCCACAGCGGTAACAGCTCCTACGCTCATTGGATTTCTATGAGCATCGGAGCTGTGAAGCTGTTACCGCTGCAGCTGCCGTTAAAAACCGCGCTATGGTTTTTTAAAGGGGGGAGGGGGTGGGCGGATAGTGAAAACAGAACAGTTTTCTATTTTTTTATATATCTGCTGATACCAAGCACTGCTTGCTACTGTGCTGTTGCTAATACAAACCAAACTCGTATCTTCACTGACATGCAGGTGCATTGTCAATGTATAGGTGAAATACAAATATTCGCATTACATAACTTAACCTTCCCCTTCTATCCAAGTCACTGAGACATCAAGACAGCATTTGGAAATAATTCCATAAGGCATTAGTCACTGACTCTCTGCACCACAATCCCTTCTCACTACACTCCAATCCCTACTAGGCTGGATTTTAGTGACGTAGATGTGTAATTTTATTGTTGTTGTAAATTCTGGTATGAAATGAACCATATAGCTTTCTTTATGGTTATATATGGTGACACCTAGGAACTGAATCATGTAATTTGCTACTGGTTGCTATGTGTCCTGTTGCCTTGGGACAGTGACACCCTAAGGTCATTGTGCATTTATCTAATCCCACGCAATCAAAATTATCTCCTCCAAAATCCTTTTCCATTTCATTTCCTCGTGTTCCAATTTCATTCCATTTCATTTACTCAATTTATATACTTTTCCATATTTCTTATTTTATCAACAAATAAAGTGCATAGTGCAAAAGTGCTCAGTAAAAAGTGTTTAAATGTTGTGAGTACCATAAAAAACTATATGAGTACTCAAAAACTTACAAAAATCCATTTCTTCACTTCAAAACTGTTTATTTAAAGGCATTCAGTTCATTTTCTGCTTAAAAGTATTCAATTCATTTCCACTTATAGCCTTCTATATTTCATCACTGTTTGTGTATTAAAAAACGTTGAATTCATTTAAACTTCTGACTTCCATTTGATGCAATTGCTAATATATAATTTTCCAGATACTTAGCTCGAGTAGCCCAAAGTCAAATCAGCGTTGTTGCTTCTTATTAATATCAGACCAGGCCTTAGTTTCGCAGGGCAAACTTAAAGCTCCCGCTGGCTTGAGCAACACTTCTATCTTCATAGCCTTGTTGGCCCCGAGCAAACATGGAATGAAATTGGAACATGAGGAAATGAAATGGAAAACGATTTTGGAGGAGATAATTTTGATTGAGTGGGATTAGATAAATGCACAAGATCTGGCATGAGTTGGTTCTGAGTTTCAAAAACGGCATGCTGATTTGTTTAGAGTTTGTGTCTGTTTACTCCATACCAAAGTAGAATTTTGTAGTTTAATGTAATAAGGTTTTAAGGATTTAAATTAATAAAAGAGTAGGAATAGGGTTTTTAAATATTTATTTGTAAGTAAAAATATAATGGAGTTTAGGTCTTATAAGAAGATAATTAAATATTGATTTAACTAATCTGTACTGTAAGGGAGGTGGGGCACTAACCGGTGATGTTATAAGGAGGAAGGAGAGTAATTTATTTCTCTCTTGGAGTAATCCCAAATTTGGGAAACATATACTCCTAAGTCTGAGGCTTGCTCCTATTAGTATTAGATTAAGTCTAATTCAATTTAATCAAAAAACATCAATAGTTCAACTAATAAATTTATGAAAATTTAAAATTTTTTTACAGGGAATTTAAAATCAGTGCTTATTTTTGATCTTTTACAAATGGTCTATAAACTTTATAAAACACATTATTATATTTTCTTATAAAGCACATATTTTACCTGAACTCTCTGACATCCTCAGACTTTCCATTCACAAAAATAGAAGAAAGAAAAGTTCCCATTTCCTGCTGTCTCATGTCCCCAGCCTATACAATATTTTTCTTCTGCAGACCCTTCAAAAGTCTGACCAAATCCTCGTTTCACTTGCATTATAAAGTACTGAGGATGCCTTCTCTCCCCAATCCCAGGTCCTAAAGTCTAAGACAGTAGCGCAAACTAGTGCTGCCCGATTCAGGGAAAAAAAATTTGATTCGATTCAGCCTATTGAATTGGTTTTTCGATTCGATTTTCCTGCCCAATTGGGTGTTTTTTTTCAAACATCCTGGTGGGTTTATTTTATAGCTTTTTCACCCCCCCTTTGGCTTCTCCTAACCACACTGGCGCTGTGGTGTAAATAAAATAAAGAAACAAATAGGACTTTTCCTCTCTCTGTTAAATCCTAGCTCACGTTTGCGGTCTAACACCAACTCTGGCAGGATACACATTTCAAATCTGACATATTGTAATCACAAAAGAAGAAAATAAAATTAGTTTTTCTACCTTTTGTTGTCTGGTTAGTTTTCAAATCTTGTTGGTCCAAGGCTCTGGTTGTCTTCTGATAACTTGCTTGCCAGGGTCCCCTTCTTTCTTCTTTCTGCATGCTAACCATCCATCTGCCATCTCTGTCCTCCCCTTCCGTTTCCCTTCCCTCCCCAGGAGGTCTGGCATCTTTCCTTTTTTTCATCTCCCTCCACAGATCCACCTTTTCTTAACTACCCTTTCATCCAGCATCTCTCCCTCCTTCCCCACCACCCCAGGGTTCACCATCTCTCCCTTTCTTTTCCCAACTACCCTCCTATCCAGTATCTCTATCCCCCCCCCTCCACACCATCCCTTGTGTCCAACTTCTCTCCCTTTCTGTTCCTTCCCTCCCTAAATCCTATGGTCCATCATCTCTCTCCCTCTCCTCTATTTTCAGACCCATTATTTCTTCTCACCCCCCAAAGTCCTGCATATGCACGTCTCTTTGAACCCCCCTTCCCTCCGTGTACTTCTACACCAGGGTCCCCCTCCCCTGAAGGCCTGTCACCCCCTTAAAGATCTGCATCCCACCCCTGAAGGCCTCCATCCCCCCCGAAGGCCTGCCTGCCTGTCCCCTTTGAAGGCCTGTCCCCCCCTTGAAGGCCTGCCTGCCTGTCTGTCCCCCTTAAAGGCATGTCCCCCCTGAAGGCCTGTCTCCCCCCTTGAAGGCCTGTCCCCTCCTTGAAGGCCTGCCTCCTCCCTGAAGGCCTGCTCGCCCCACCCCCCACCCTGAAGGACTGCTTGCCCCCCACCCCGAAGGACTGCTCACCCCTCTGGCCTCCCCGCACCATTTACCATATAGAAGCAGCCTGCAGCAAGATTGCGATGCCAGCGATCTTTGCGCTGCTTCGGTGCTGTTTCCTCTACCGTGATCCCGCCCCTCCTCTGACATCAGAGGAGGGGTGGGACCGCGGCGGACGAAACAGCACCGAAGCAGCGCAAAGATCGCTGGCATCGCGATCTTGCTGCAGGCTGCTTCTATATGGTAAATGGTGCGGGGAGGCCAGGGGGGAAGTGAGATGTCGGGGGGGGGGGGAAGCTGGACGCCAGGGGGGGGAACCGGACACCAGGGGGGGGAACCGGACGCCAATGACTCCAAGGCCGGGAGCACCCCCCTCATGGCTTGCACCCGGGGCGGACCGCCCCCCCCCCCCACCTTGGTATGCCACTGCTCCCATTCTCTATTAGGCTATATTCCCTAGACTGGTGGAGCAAACTTTTTTTTTTAACTAACAAAAGCCTTGAACTGTTTGGAATTAGGCACTTCCTCACAACAGTGTTTTCTCAAAACTGTTTTTTCCTTTTCAGGAAGAGTGAATTTTTTCTGGCAAACACGCTCAGAAGCAATTTTTCATCTTCATAACTGGACTTTAGATTCAGTGATTCTCCATTTCCTTGCTTCTATATGGGAAACTCCACAAGTAGATTTCCTTGTGTTCTTACCTCGCTGATCAGCTACTCCGTTTTCACGGCAGACTTCTGTGTCTCATCTCCTAGAGGTGGCCGTTGTTCTCCTGTACTGGATGAACAAGTTCCAGATGTGTCCAGTCTTCTTCTTTTCAGGCGCTTGACCAGTTCAAGCGGGCGATTGCCACCATGATCCCAGTAACTCCTTGGTGGCTCAGATGACCTTGCTTTTCTTTCTTTTTCAACTTAGTTGATGTCAATACCTCTGCTGATCTTTGCATCTATTCTTATGCAGATTCAAGGTTTGCTCTATGTTCCAGTCTTCAGCTTTAACTCCTGATAGATCGCTATTTCTCGGACTGCATTCAGCTGTTCTTCTTTTCTCTCAAACTATTGTATTGCTATTCACAACTTCCAGAACATCAGCCATTTTGCAGTGTTCCCAACAGCAATGGACACCTTTTTTTTCTATTAAGTGTCTTATTCCTCATTAGGATCTGAAGTCACCTCTGGGTTTTTTCTTTGATTTTGACTTCTCTCCTCCTTTTGTCGGATTCTGGTCTCAAACTCTCTTCTATTGGAGTTTGTTTTGGTACTATTACTTCTTCGGCAGTGGATGGTACATCTATTTCTGCTTATCCTTGCATTCCTAGATTTATGTAAGCTTTTTTCCATGTGCAACCAATGGTATGCGATCTCAATGTGGTTCCTGTCCACTTATGGAAGTTTCATTTGAATCTATGCCTTCCGTTTTCTTCCTTGGAATGTCCTTTTTCAAATCTCTCTTGCACTCCTGTCAAATGAGTGAATGGACTTGAGCCATGAGTTACGAATCCACGTTTTACAGTGTTTCTTACACGGCAACATTGTGCTTCGCACTTATTCAAAGTTCTTATCACTGCGTGTCACTGATTTCAAACTTCTCATATATTACTGATTTTTATTCCAATCACTCGATTGTACTACTTATATTTTCCAACTCTTATTCTCATCTAGGAGAATCTACTTTTCATATTATTGTCTAAAATCAAGCATTAGCTGCTTCTTTGCAGGAGGCTATGTCCTATAGATCAGTGTTTTTTTCAACCTTTTTTGGGCAAAGGCACACTTGTTTCATGAAAAAAATCACGAGGCACACCACCATTAGAAAATGTTAAAAAATTTAACTCTGTGCCTATATTGACTATATATAAAGTAATTCTCTTGAATAGGAATCAAATAAACACAAAGAAAGTATTTTATAATTACTTTATTATGAAATATTAAGTAAACAGAATAGTGAAAAATTATAAAATACTTTATTCAGTGCGAAACCTGGGCCTGTTTGGCTGAACACAAAGCTGATATTCTGGCTGGAATCGAAGAAAGACACACACGTAGCTCTTCGTCAACAGCTCTCAGTCTGTCTCTGTACAGTGGTGCCTCGCATAACGGACGCCTCGTACAGCGAACGCTGCGCATAACAAACTTTTTGTCTTGCTCCCTATAACGAACTTCGTTTCACACAACGAAGTCGCCCGAGGGGCCCGGGGGGGGGGCGGAACTACTCTCGCCGCTTCCTAATGTGAGCCGGGAACAGCAGCACCCTCCTGTCTGAATGCAGTGTTCCATCATCTCCCTCCACCTTACCTTAGATGCCGAGTTTTCCGGCTTTCTTTTTCGGCCAGCCACACACTTTCAAAGAGCAGCACATGCGCGCATGCTCTGTTGTTCAATCTTCTCCTCTGACGCAACCGGAAACCGGAAGTTGCAGGAGAGGAGAACATTGATCAACTTCAGCAGCTGCGCGTGCACAGCTTTTTGAAAGCGTGCGGCTGGGTGAAAAAGAAAGCTGGCAAACTCTGCATATAAGGTGAGGTGGAGGGAGGGAAATGTAGGGCTGCAGAACGAATTATTTTGTTTTACATGTATTCTTATGGGAAAATGCGTTTCACACAACGAACGTTTCACATAACAAACTTGCTCCTGGAACGGATTAAGTTCGTTGTGTGAGGCACCACTGTATTTGGTTTTTATAGCATACAAAAATAGACAAATATACCCTCCATCCTTTTTATTAAACCACAATAGCAGTTTTTAGCGCAGGGAGCTGCGCTGAATGCCCAGCGCTGCTCTTGACGCTCATAGGCTCCCTGCGCTAAAAACCACTATTGCGGTTTAGTAAAAGGTGACCATATTGTAAAATATAGACAGCAGATATAAATTCAGAACTGTGCATAGTAAGTGAAGGGAAGTTTTCATCTCTGGAAATTTACCCAGTTAACTATTAAGTTATTTGGGCAAATTCCTTTGAAAACTGTGGTAATACTGCCTCCACTTTGCTAAATTTAAAATAAAATCATTTTTCCTACCTTGTCTGGTGATTTCTGGTTGCACTTTCTTCTTCTGACTGTGCATCCAATCTTTCTTCCCTTCTATCAGCCTGTATGCTTTCTCTCCTCCACACCTCATTCCCTCCCCCAACTTTTTCTTCCTCTCTCCCTGACCTTTCTTTCTTTTTTTCTGTTTCTCTTCTTTCCTTCTGTTTCCCTGCCTGCCCCCTTTCTTTCTTTCTCCCTGCCGTTCCCCAAGCCACTGCCACTGCCGCTGCCATCGGGGAACAGGACCCACCAATGGATAACAGGCCCCAAAGCCGACGCCGACGCATGCTCTCCCTGACGTCAATTCTGCAATCGGAGAGGAAGTTCCGCCCAGCCAGGCAGCGATTGGCTGGCCCGAACTTCCTCTCCGACTGCAGAATTGACGTCGGGGAGAGGAAGACTGATCGGCTCGATAGATTAGATCGCCAAGACAAAGTTAGTCCTGGGTGATCGACTCACTTTGCCTTGGCGAGCTACTGGCGCCCCTGCCTCGGGCCCCCTGTCAGCTCCGGGCCCCTGAATGCAGGACTGGTAGTACTGCCCTGATGGCGGCTCTGCGGCACACCAGGCAACATCTCGCGGCACACTAGTGTGCCGCGGAACAGCGGTTGAAAAACACTGCTATAGATCATCTATACAATTTTTTGCCTTTTTCGACATTAACATGTTGGGGTGTCCTGTTTGCAGGAAATTAATATTCAGCAAGTTGGTTGCGTGCATCTTGTCTTGTTATATTTCAGCTAGGCTGTTCTTACTCAGTCTAGCCTCAGCTCTTCAAAGGTTCCAGTTTGGCAGTATTTTTTTCTCAATCTATTTCGATTCAGAATAGATGAAGCCACTCTTATTTTCTCCTCGGTTTATTTCTTTCACCCTTCATTATTGTCTAGAACTTTTGTCCAGATGATATTGGCCTTTTGGCCTCTCAGGTTTTCAAATTTGTTTTTTCTTCAAAGCCAACACTCCCACCATCCCATTCGGGTTAGCTTGGAGGTCACCCATACGTGACAATATGCTGCCTACTTGTCCTGGGATAAAGCACAGTTACTTACCATAACAGGTGTTATCCAGGGACAGCAGGCAGATATTCTCACAACCTACCTACCTCCCCAGGTTGGCTTCTTAGTTGACTATCTAAACTGAGGAGATGCGCACCCTGCATTGGGCGGGAAGGCACTCGTGCATGCGTGGTGCGGTCAGTTGTAAACTTTCTAAAGTTCTTCAAGCAGGAATGCTTGTGCAGCTGTCCGCATCAGGGCTCCGTGGATGACGTCACCCATATGTGAGAATATCTGCCTGATGTCCCTGGATAACACCTGTTACGGTAAGTAACTGTGCTTTATGTACTTACTCTGGTAAGCTCTTTTCAAGTAGATAGGTGAGACATTCTAGACAGATGGGTAGTGTCTCCATGGTCGTGTGTCATCAGAAGAAAGAATCCACTGCTGTACTTCACTGTGCCTTGATCTCTCTGAAAAAAGCTGAATATAAATGATAGTTAATTAAAATTTTCTATGCATAAAGTGCGCTTTGTGTAGTTTCATTTTGTGGTTATCATTACGTATTGTTAGTAAGATTATATTGTGAGTCTATGAAGAATGAATGGAAGAAATGGCATTGCAATTAGTACTATTTATTATGGGGTGGGATCTGGGGCAGAGCTTGGGCAGGTCTAGGGCAGAGCTTTTGGGTCCCCTCAAACCAAAAAGTGTTTTGCTGCCTATGCTTCTATAGTTCCATGCTTTCAACATCCTACTGCTACCATTTTCACAAATAGACCCTGTGATTTTTTTTCCTGCACTACTTCTGGAAAGGAGATATGCAGTGGCATAGTAAGGGAGGGGGGGTGTTTGGCCCCGGGTGCCATGTTGGTGGGGGCGCCACTCCCCTCCTCCTCTCTGCCCCCTCCACCTCTTTCCTTCCCCCATACCTCTAGTTGAAGTTGTTTGTGGCAGTCAACAACGTGCTCTTTGCGACCCTGTTGGGTCTCCCACTGATGTCGCTTCCGGGTTCCGTGTGTAGGAAGTGACATCAGAGGGAGAGTCGACCGGTTCATGAAGAGCACCTTGTTGACTGCTCAACAACTTCAATTAGAGGTACAAGGGAAGGGGGGTGCATACGATAGGCAGGATTAGAGAAGGGGGGAGATGAGGGCGGGGGAGGGACGCTTCTTATCCTCGTTATGGTACTGGAGTAATATAATAATAAAGCTGTGCATAAAGATCTGGGGGAGGGGGGAGTTAGAGATAGGGAAAGCGTGAATATGACTGAGAGGGCTAAGGGAAAAATGCTGACAGTCAAGGACTCCACCTTTTATACCAGATTTTATTACAATAGGATAAGGCTTCTCCTTGGCATAACAGGTGATACTGTATTTCCAACTCAATAATATTAAGGAATTAAATAGTAATTACTTGTGTTAATAAGTCAATTTCATGAAAGTACTCCACAAGTTATAGAACCAATATATATCTAAAAAACACAATATGCTGTGTAATAATAATAAATATTTATTAATATAAGTGAAGTGCTCAGTCACCAACCGATGCGTGCATAATGTACCGTTAAAAGTACAAGCGCCGGTTGTATAATAGGGACCATCATAGCACTCACAGTCCCTAAACATTCCTTATACAGTAATAATTGTCAAGAAGAAATGAAAAAAACACTTATCTTCAAATAAGCAAAAAGAAGGTAGCAAAAGCTTTGTTCAAATCCAGTGCTAGTAACAGATATCCATCTCATTAAAGACTCCCCGAATTTGAAACTCCCATAGCCTCCCTTCGACTCGAGTTTCGCAAAAAGCATCGTCAGGAAGGGGGCATCAGCTACAGGCTGGAGGCATTCTCCTATCCAAACTGGAGATCAGAGCAGACCGGGGAGTCTTTATTGAGATGGATAACTGTTACGAGCGCTGGATTTGAACAAAGCATTTGCTACCTTCTTTTTGCTTATTTGAAGATAAGTGTTTCTTCATTTCTTATTGACAATTATTACTGTATAAGCTAGGGACTTCCCTCCACTTCAAAATCACTGAGCTCTAGAACAACCTTACCTCCCCTCTTCGGAACTTGAGCTCTCTCCAAGTTTTCCGCAAACATCTGAAAACCTGGCTTTTCTCAAAAAATGTAAGTCTCCCTCCAACTTAGGAATCAAGGAAACTCTTATATCTTGGCATCCCAAGTCCTCTAAATTTTCTTCACACTTCTATCTCTAACCCTCTGTTGTAGTTCCTTCCTATTTCTCCTACTGTAAACCGCGTCGAGCTCTACGAACGTGGAGTTGATGCGGTATACAAACCTAAGGATTAGATTCCCTGTTGTACAACCGGCGCTTGTACTTTTAACGGTACTTTATGCACGGATCGGTTGATGACTGAGCACTTCACTTACGGTATATTAATAAATATTTATTATTATTACACAGCATATTGTGTTTTTTAGATATATATTGGTTCTATAGCTTGTGGAGTATTTTCATGATACTGTATTTCCACCTATCTGTTTTTCTCTAGCCTGTAAAATTCTAGGTTCCATGCCAATAAGGAGTAAAGAGACCTTTCATTCAGTGGATTGTTTCTTTGAACTTAGTAAACCAAGAGTATGGTAACGAAGTGCACATTTCTAACTGGATGGCAGATAACATCCCCTTCTCTTATGCTAAGGCAGGTGTGACCTCAGAGAGATGACAAAGCCCATAATGTTTGTGACTGTACAGCGCTGCGTACTTCTGGTAGCACTGTAGAAATAATAGTAGTAGTAGTAATGTCTGTAGATTTGTCAGTCACCATTTTAAGGCTTGCCTTCACTCATTATATTTGCAAAGCTATGAGGTAGAGTTCAATTCACCTTTTCACATCCTATTACGGTCTAGCAATGGCCTCTAGATGGGGCAGTAGGTTGGGCTGTTTGTCTGCCATGGTCTCTTTGGAATCCAACTTTCCCTAGCAACAACAGCAGATGAATCCAGAGACCAATGGGATAGCTCACATTTACCAGCAGGCGGAGATAAAGAAACTGATTAACAGGTGGTCCTATTGGCTGGCACTCCTCCTGTTTATCTAGTATTCTCTATCTCCCAGCAGGAAAAGGTCGCTATTCAACTAGCTCCTGAATTCTGGCTGTGGCTGGAACTTTATTTTCTCCTGTTGAGGTTTCTCTTCAGTGAGACTGCCATTCTGTTTCTCCTGTTGAGGTTTCTCTTCAGTAAGACTGCCATTCTGTTTCTCCTGTTGAGGTTTTCTCTTCAGTGAGACAGGGGTGTCCGGCTGAACGGTGCCGGCTTTAGGGGTTACACCTGGGCCCCCCCAGGTCCCTGCCTCACCCTCCCTCCAGTGATAGAGGGTCTGACTGGGTCTCAATTTTTTTCTTCTTTCCCTTCTCTGTAAAAAAAAAAAAAAAAAAAAAAGAGACCACAGTTGCTACATTATGCCATGCTTTTGCTGCAAACTGGCTTCAACCGGCCCTAACAACTAGCTTGTGAGTATGTCTGGCTTTTACGGTTGTTTGAACTTCAGGTTCTGTTTGGGAGTCTTAGTACTGTGGGTTCGGTCATCGTACATTTAAGGCATGGATATTTTATTGTGGCTAAGTTTTATTACTAGAAATCCTTGGAGGGAGCCAGGACTTCCCGCCCTTTGCATGCACGCGCTTGGTTTCCTTGTTGGTTACAGCGCGGCAGTAGCGGTGCGATTTCTTGCTCGCACTTGTTCTCATTGTTGGGTTTCAGTGCAGCAGTAGTCCTGTTTATTCTGAGGCTCTCTTTCATCGGTGTTTGTCACGGCCATGTGCAGCTGATTGTGCAGGTGCCGGTTTATAGCAGCATGAGATGGGACATGTTTTTTCCGGCGCTGTGGGCCGTTCTTCTGGTTATTCCCTGAGTCTGATTTTATTTCTATGCAAGCCGCGGCAGGGTAAATTTTGCGGGGCTTGAATCCAACTATGTTTCTAGGTGCGTTGATGCAGCGGCCACGTGTCAGTGAGAATCTGGCGTGCGCTTGGGTCTCCGGCAATGGCGGGAGAGCTGCAGCATTCTGGTAGTTTGTTTCCAGCTGACTTGGGTCAGGGTATGCCGGGGCTTCTCTCCTTTCCGGTTCAGACAAGTTGCATGTGTGTCACCAGCTTTGGGACAAGCTTGGGCAGCTTTATATGTCTATGTCTGTGTTCCTGCTGTACTCCCTTGAAGGAAGCTGCTTGTTTAATCGGACTCTGGGGTTAGCACTCAAGGGGTTTACCAGAGAGACTCTGCCCTGTGCTAGGTCACCCAGTCTCGGTTTTTCTCCGGACTGGGGCGACATACGGCAACTCACGGCACGGTGAGATCAGCAGTAAGATAGTGCCCTGTATTTTACACAGGTATCTCATTGTCTCTCTTGGGGTCCCTGCAGATTGAGCCTTTGTCTGTTGGTAACTGTCCTTATTTGGGCCTCTGTGCTGAGCTGCATGTGTCTAGTAGTGGCACAGGATATATATGCCTAAAGGTAGTACAAACAGTTTCCAAGTTCGGGCTGTCTCTATGGGCATAATGACACTGCGCATCTTCCTGCGGCCAGGACTCTCTTTCTTTATTTCTGAGGGGGCCTGGACTTCAGATTTCCATGCTTATCACGCTGGTTTCTCCTGTCACCATTTTCTCATGGCACATGCTAGACGGGCCCCCCGACCAGACAGGAAGGGCTGTACAGCTCCTTTTAACCAGGAGCCAGTTACCTATTCTATCAAACCCGCAGAGGATCACGCGCTATGTGGCTGTTAGCCTCATCCCTGAAGCTCTCATTAGCGACGTGAGCTTTGTCTGATACCTGTAAGGATGCTGTTGTTTTCCATGGGGCGGTAGATGCAGCATCTTGATGAGTGTAGTATGTATTCACTTTAAAGGACATACGTATTTCGCTCATGTTGCATGGGGTTAGTATTGTTTTCATGGTTCCAGTATATTCCTCTTTACATTGTGAAACTTGAATTTTCCTAGGAGAATCTTCTTGCAGATCCTACAGTTCTCATCCTGCCATTCCCTGACCTTCTGCACTTCATTCTGAGGGGATCTTGACTTCTTTCAATGACTCTTCAGGCTTTCTCATGAGGGAGAAGACGCTATAATGTCAGGTCAGGGGGCTGTGAAGATTTTTCAGATGCTTGCATCTTTGCATCCTCCTCAGGTTTCCAGTTTGTTCTTGGAGTCTCTATGTTTTGTGTTTCCCTTTTCAGTGTTACTGGTCCTCAGGACAGTTCTTGTAGTTCTTCGGGAACTAAGGGACGTTGTTCCACTTACTGCTTGGTGCCCGAAACGGGGGGCATTGGGCAGGCTGGATCCCATTCTTCTGAATTAGTTTCTCGGGGTTACACATTTCTGCAGACAACATGGTAGTATATTTACATTTTCTCTATGGACTCCGAATCGGCACTTGGTTTGCCTGCCTCCCTTGGAGCAGCGCTTTCGGTTTTGGCACATGCCAAAGCCTACCCAAGGCTTCACGAACGTTTTAGGTGATGTGGGCGGTGGTACTGTTTTGGCGCTACCAGGCGATTCATCTAATTTCTTCTTGACTGCCTGCTTGATTCGGACGACTTCCAGTCGGGCCATTTGACTGACACGAAAAGGGTGGTATCTTTTCCTCAGTTCTTTACACGTGCATCTTCGAATTTGCACAGCGCTCTTTTCTCCTGTACTATTTATAGGTATATCGGGGTAATGTTTTTATTCATATAGGAGAGACATGTGTTTCTTTCCGGAGACTCGGGCGTGAGGTCTCGATCTCAGATTGGTATTCTTCTTTGCTTACCATGACCAAGAATATGGGATTCTGTACAGTTTCTGTGATCCATATTGCTGACTCCACTGGGAACTTCGGCTTGCTTTCCCCTTCTTACGCTACAGCAGTCGCTTTTGTTCCGGTGGTTCCCGGTATCTCAGGGCTCCAATTATTTGGTATGCTCCTCCTGCATCGCTCTGTATGATTTGGTGGCTCAGCGCGATTTCTCTTTTCAAGGCATGCCTCGGTCTTTGCTGGACTAGCTCATGACCACCGACCATCCCGGGCTGTCGGGTTGGGGAGCTCGGTGGCTTCCATCCTCAGCTCCAGGAGTCTGGTCTTCAGAGGCGACTCAGTACTTGTTCATTCTTCTACTCTTGAGTAGGGTCAGGCTACCTTTCTGGAGCTTTAGATCATTCTTCCGGATTGCCGCTGAGGGTCCTTTTGGTCAGTATTATGATGGCGGTATTTCTCTACAGCTTGGGCAGTAGGTGTTGTACTCAGTTGGCAGGTGAAGTTGGTCTGCTTCAATGGGTGAACTCTCATCTTCGTCTTCTGTTGGCAGATCCTATTATGGATCAGGATAAGAGTTTGGATAGACTTTTTCTCTGCGGAATCTGAGCATGGCCCATTTCTTATATGTTACAGTGTACAGCGCTGTGTACGCTCTGGAAAGTGTGCATGTTAGTAATAGTGTAATCTTCTGCATCCTGGATATTGAGATTTGTGGCTCAGGCGTTCTAGCTCTTTTTATGGATGTGAGATCTCCTTGACCTAGACCTCATGGCCTCGTCTCTCAATTCTAAGCTTCCTAGCTTCTTCGGCGGGCCCAGGAAGTGGGAGTTAGAGGGGGTAGCTGCATGGCTCCTTTCTCGCCTCTGCCTTCTTTTTTTTTCAGTGTTTTCCGCTGGCTGATGATGGCTTGGATTTGCCATGTCGAGCTCGCTTTCCGGGCACAGTATTTGTAGAATCTCTGGATTGGCAGCGCCATCCTTACTATGTGGATTTGATGAGTCTTTCGACAGCCGGACTAAGAAGTTTCCTGGTATCTCCGGCTTTGCTCGCCTAGGGTCCGATCAACATGGATATTTGTACTACTTTAGTATTACGACCTAGTTTTTTGAAAAATCTTGGTTGACGTGTAAGGGTTATGCGAAGCAGGTTGTTTCTTCTCTTATCCAGGTGCTACGGACGTCTTCTCCTGTGGCTTCTGCTTCCTTTTGGAGGTTTTTCCTTTCTTGGGTGCTTCTTAACGTTTGAAACACTCCAGAGTTCCTTTTTGGCACAAGTGTATTGCCGAGGGCTTCTAGTGCCATTCTTGGCTTGTTACAAGGGCTAGGTATATTGCTCTTCGCTTACTTCTCAGCTTCATGTAGTTCAGTTCAGAGTGCGGTATATTCATGCGCCTCTTAGAAAGCCCGGTTTGGAGTACAATCTTCACGTACTTCTTCTCAGTTTACCGAAGGCTTCATTTCATCCTTGTCTTTTGGGACTCTAAAGGGCTGTGCCGTTGAACATGGGGTTTCTTGTGGCCATGGCTTCAGCTCTGCAGTTTTCTATGTTGCGGGCCTTGTTTAACAGGGATTCCTATTTCTGATTTCTGAAATATGGGGTATCAGTTCGGATGGTACCACTATTTCTTTCTAGGGGGGTGTCATCCTTTCTTTTATGTCATGCTCGCTTTTCCTTCCTTCTTCCTGGGAGGAGAAATTGGGAGCAGTGTTTTTATTCACTGCATTTTTTGATACGTACGTAGCGTTCTCCGCGAGCTCGGTTTCTAACGACTTTTAGTTGTTTATATCTCCTTTTTGTATTCTTCAAGGGACGCCTCAAACGTATGGCGGCGTCCGAAGCCTCCATCGCTCAATGGGTCCAGGAGGACATTCTTTATGCTTGCTTGCTGGCAGGGAAGCGGTTGGCGAAAGAACTTTATGACCATTCCGCCGGAGCGATGGCTACTTCTTGGGCTCGGCCCAGAGGTTTTTTCTTTGAAGGAGATTTGTCTCGCGGCTAATTGGTCTTCCGAGAGTGCTTTCTCTCCGCATTTCTGCTTGGATGTGGGGGCGCATGTGGTAGGGGCGTTTTGTGCTTCGGTTGTTGCGGAGGCGGCGTTTGCTTCCCACCCAGATTGAGGATTGCTTTGCTACATCCCATTGGATTCATCTGCTGCTGTTGCTAGGGAAGGAAAAATTATGTTAGAACTTACCTGTTCATTTTCTTTCCCTTAGACGCAGCAGATGAATCCAGAGCCCCACCCTTTCTGGATATTGTCTCTCGGTTTTTTTTTCTTTTGCAGCTTTCGCAGTTTGTTATTATGGCAGGTTGTTTTCTGTATTATTGCATTTTGAGATTTGTTATGGGAAAGAAGTTTTTTTACATGCTATGCCTATTGATGGTTACGGATGCTTGGGCAAGGAGCTATACTAGATAAACAGGAGGAGTGCCAGCCAATAGGACCACCTGTTAATCAGTTTCTCTATCTCCGCCTGCTGGTAGATGTGAGCTATCCCATTGGTCTCTGGATTCATCTGCTGCGCCTAAGGGAAAGAAAATTAACAGGTAAGAACATAATTTTTCCTTTTTTCCTCTGTGTGATTCATTTTTATTATAGTTTCAGGTTGTCTTCACTGTTTTGATTTTATATAAAACTAGTGTTTAAGCCCGTTACATTAACGGGTGCTAGAATATATGTCTGTCTGTCTGTCTGTCTTTCTTTCTGTGTCTCTCCCTGCTCCTGTCTAACTTTCTTTCTTTTTATCTCTCTCCCTCCCGCTGTCTGTCTTTCTTTCTGTCTGTCTGTCTATCTCTCTCTGCCCCCCTGTCTGTCTGTCTTTCTTTCTTTCTGTCTCTCTCCCTCCCACTGTCTATCTTTCTTTCTTTCTGTCTCTCTCCCTCCCACTGTCTATCTTTCTTTCTTTTTATCTTTCTCCCTCCCGCTGTCTGTCTTTCTTTCTGTCTGTCTGTCTCTCTCTGGCCCCCTGTCTGTCTGTCTTTCTTTCTGTCTCTCTCCCTGCCCGCTGTCTTTCTGTGTGTCTGTCTTTCGTTCTCGTGCGCTGCCTGCCTGCCTTTCTCTCTCTCTCCATGGCCCCCTTCTGTCTCCCCCCAAAGCAAACCAAGATTTCTCCCTGGCCCCCTTTCCTCTCCCCCCTTCCCTGTGCAGCAGCAGCATTGCCCCCCACTTCCCTGTGCAGCAGCAGCATTGGCCCCCACTTCCCTGTGCAGCAGCATTACCCCCCACTTCCCTGTGCAGCAGCAGCATTCCCCCTTCCCTGTACACCCACTCCTTCCCTGCTCCCCCTGTCCTGTAGTAGCCCTTTTCCCTTCCTTTTCCTTCCCCCGTCTAGCAGCACCCCTTCCCTGCTCCCCCTGTCCTTTAGTAGGCCAGCCATCAGTAGCGTTTCTCATCCCCACTCTCTCCTCCCGGGTCTCACACAGCCGTTGGCAGGAAGCAATGTCAGCAATGGGTAAATTTGGCGCTGCAGGCTCCTCTTATGCACCACAAATCAAACCGCCAGAGACTCCACCGCCGCACACGCGCCGCACATAGAACACGGCCACGGAAGCAGAAATCACGGCGGCAGGGATCATGCTGTTTCAACTACGCATGCGCGGGTAAGGATTTTATTATATTAGTTAGGTTTTTCCCAACAAAAATGTTTCTACCTGTTGGGTGGTTCTAGTTTCATCTTTTGTGGTAGACATAGATTAACCAGGGAATTTCAAGTTTTATAACACACAGCTGCTTACCTTTGACAGTTGTTTTCTGAAGTTGTCCTAGTTAAAGATGTCATAATAGCGGACAGAAGCCGCAGTTGTTCTGCAGAGGAACTGAATCACATAGTCCATGAATAGCTTGTTATCTGTTCATACAACTATAGAAAAATTAGTCTTTCTGATGTCAGCTGTGTTATAACATGATGTACATTGCAACTGACGAACCGTCACCATTGCTTTTTGATAGCTGAACATTAAAAATGTGCTGTTTTGAGGGCTCAGTTTTTGGTACGAGTCGGAGGAATGTTGTGCTAATTCTTCTACAGAATGAGTTTCAGGTTTCTCTTCAAGCATAAGAACCAAGGCCTGGAAAAATAAAATCTTTGTTTAGCTGGTCTGTTGGAGGCATCGGCCTCTTGCTCTGAATAGCTACTTTAGAGAGATGTGGGAATATTTTGGGGGAAACGAAAATTCTGTGGAGATGATGATGCAGGCTTTATTTGAAAATATACAAACTCATAATCCACATAAAATATATCTAGGACCCAAACCATTGGGAACTGTGGACCCAACATGGTCCGTGTTTCGACAATGCTGTCTTCCTCAGGGGTCCCTAAAAGTCCTGATATAAAAACACGTGAATTAAAAACTGAAAACAATACTGAGTCGTAACTCTACACGGATGAGAATTCCTCAAAAGCGGGAAGAACATTTTTAGGGCCCCCAACTGTAAGCCAAGTAAGGAATGTTGCGCTCTGCCTTTTTTTTTTCTTCTATAATGCAACATATTATCACAAGGTGAGCCCTCATCCTTGCAAGAACAATGCACAGTAGGTACAGAATTCAGTGAGGAATGATAGCACTCTGATCACCACCTTCTCAGCTGGCTTGTATTCTCTCCTGCCTCCCATTTCTGAGCTGAAAAACTCAATTTTAGCCCCTCATCTTCAAAGCCACTAAAATATTGAATGGTGTTACTAAAATATTTAATAACATGTCTTCTTGCTTATAGTGATTACCGTAAGGCACTCAGACCTCGGCGGTGCTGCTGTGTGTATTTTGTTTTAACATACAGTCTGATACCGTGTTTCCCCGAAAATAAGACAGTGTCTTTTATATTAATTTTGGGCCCATAAAACGCATTAGGGCTTATTTTCTGGGGATGTCTTTTTTTTTTTTCATGTACAACAATCATCTCTCCCTTCCTCTCCTCCACCCCAATTCTTCCTCTTTTCTTTCTCCCCCCCCCCTCCTTGTTCAGCATCTTTCTAGCCCTCCCTCTCATCCCCTTGTGCAGCAGAATCCCACTGATCCTCCCACCGTGAGACCTCTGCTCCAAGGCCTCCAAAAACAGCAGCGACAGCATCTGTTTTTGAAGGACTCAGAGCGGAGGTATGTCAGGTCTCACTGGGGTGGGGGATCGATGAATTGACGAGTCCGATTTTTTGTGCGAATCGAGCAGAACTAGTGTCAGGGATGGAGTCTGGGAGTGTCGGGGACATCTGGAGGGAGGGAGTTGATCTTAACTAGGGCTTATTTTTGGGGTATGGCTTATATTAGGAGCATCTTTAAAAATCATGCTTATTTTCAGGATAGGTCTTATTTTCGGGGAAACAGGGTAGCACCAAAATTGTCATCAGTCTCAAAATATCCAAAAGTGCTTTTAAATATACAGTACTTTCACTTTAATATTTTAAATACTCATCTTATTTACAACGCGTAAATATTTAAAATATTAAAGTGAAACTAAAGTGAAAGTATATTTAAAAGCACTTTTGAATATTTTGAGATCGTTGACAATTTTGGTGCTATCAGTCTGGTTGTTAAAACAAAATACACACAGCAGCACCGCCAAAATCTGCGAGTGGTTGCCTTAAGATATTCTGATGCGAAGATTATATCTGCTATTATCTTAAGAAAGCTATTTGAGAAGGTTATTGCCTAGAACAGGGGTAGGGAACTCCGATCCTCGAGAGCCGTATTCCAGTTGGGTTTTCAGGATTTCCCCAATGAATATGCATGAGATCTATTTGCATGCACTGCTTTCAATGCATATTCATTGGGGAAATCTTGAAAACCCGACTGGAATACGGCTCTCGAGGACCGGAGTTCCCTACCCCTGGCCTAGAATATATGTGTGGTAGTGATTACAGCATCTGATTATCATAGACGGTCCAAGATAATGCGCTCTTATTCACATACTGGTATCTATTTAAAAGAAACAAAATTTTTAAATGCGATTGGAATTGGGAAACCTGGCATTTAAACAGCACTTGTTTGTGGGATATTTCTGCTAAAGCTCCTAAAGAGTTTGCTAATTATGTCTTGTGTTCTTTTTAGACTAAGTGGCATACTGCAAGGAACAGCTGGCAGAGACGGTCAGCACCACCTTTGCGACAATTGCTAGAATGAGAAGCAGCTTCACGCCTCCAGCAGCCTTTGTTTCTGCTTTGGTTGTGGCTCGTACTGCTCCAGGGATCTTGCGCAAGTTGTTTTCAACTTTTCTTCCTCAAGCTCCCGAGTAAAGGGCAGAGCTGTCTGGACTCTGAAAGCTGCAACTGATTTCTGCAAAGCATAAATAACCACTTGAAGGACTTATAACTCTCTTTATTTTGCAGTCTTCTCCAAATATTACGTTTTCCTAGCATTTGGGTTGATTTTAATTCTGCAGTACAATCTTGTTTTTATTTTTGGTGCATGGTCGACAGAATTTGATTTGCAGATATGTCCACCAAAGTACCAATCTATCTGAAACGGGGCAGCAGAAAGGGTAAGAGAGAAAAATTGAGGGATATCCTATCATCTGATATGATCAGCCCTCCTCTGGGTGACTTCAGGCACACAATTCATATTGGCAGCAGAGGGGAAGGTGACATGTTTGGAGATGTGTCCTTCTTGAAAGGAAAGTTCCACCTGTTACCCAGGACTAAAGCGAGTCTGAACTCTCAAGGAGGCAGCCAATATGAGACACCATTTGAATTCTCAAGGACTGCGACTGTCTGCGGCCATGATCAGATACTATCGGAGAAATTTTCTCCCTTGTTGAAGAATGCCATTTCGCTACCCGTCATCGGTGGCCCACAGGCGCTTATGCTGCCCTCAACCCAGGCACCCCCAAAACCTCCCAGGCTGCATTTGGAAGGCGAGGTGCCATTGCCTCTGTCAGGACAGTCAGGGGCCATGACTGAGCATAAAAAGCTGGATAAAGCTGTTTTGTCCACCGACCACAGGATTTCTGGGCAAGAAGAACAAAGCACCAACGTGGATGGGCAGCAGACATCCAGCTCACAGAATGGCTTTGCTGCTGAGGAAAACACTAATGAACCGTTCCTCTCCCATGCTGGCTCCCTGCTGTCCCTGCATGTGGATTTGGGGCCATCTATCTTAGATGACGTCCTTTGGATAATGGATAAAGGTGAAGATGGTACCAGAAGAAAAGATATGCTGCTTACAACGGACTTAGGAACATGAGGCTTGCAGAAGGTTTAAAACCTATTTTGTAGACTGAAATAGTGAGCAATAATGCCCAACATAGAGTCTCAGGTCCTGAGTGCTTTCTATCCACCGTTATAAATGATGATAGTAAAGCAGCTATGTATATTAGTTGGAAATGTATCCATCTGTCCTAAAGTTTGAGAATAGTCCTAAAGTTTGAGAATAGATGTTCTTATTTGATCCTGGGATATTAAACAGGGTTGGGCCTGAATTGGAGGGGAAGCCTCTGGGAAACATTGAAAGTGTTACTGGTACCTCAGTAGGGAGCATGGTCTGCTTTCTGAAATAGTGATCTAACAGGGTATTATGGAGTACGCCTCGCTCTGAGCCAGCGTTTCACTGTGGTGTTAAGGGTCACTCTTCCCTCGGAGCCAGTACTGACTCAAACACCATACTGGGACCTTGGGCCAGTATTGTCGTAAAGGAGAAGGCATCCCCATGTCCCATTACAATGTTAGAGAACACACTTTCCTCTGGGTCGGTGCTGATCCTGCGTCCCAGCATAGTGTTAAGCAGGTGCTCTGAATCTATTCTGACCCAGTGTCCCAGTAAAGTGTTAGGGAATGTACTGAGCCAGTGTCCCGACGCAGTCCCCTCTGAGCCAGTACTGACTTGATGTCCCAGCATACTGCTAGGGGAAGCTATGCTGGTGAGAATGCCAAGCGTTAGATCCTGGCTGCTCTGTGAATAGTAAAGATCCCAGGGCTGTTTACACAAGCATAAATGTATTAATTATTCTGTCACAGTTGAATTTCAACCCAGGCAGCACCATCCCACATTTGCTGGAATCCCCTTTCAAAGAGAAGTCAGTTTGGTTTGGAAAAATCTTATCCTGGTCTGCTGTCCTTATCCCTTGCAGCCATGTACTTGGTGTAAAAGCCCTGAAAATGAAGCCATACTTATTAAGCCAAAAGCTATGTCTGCTGTGAAAAGGTGATTTAAAGCCAGTCAGACAGACTGACTGGTTTTTTTCTAATATCTTTATTTCTGAGACTGAACATTTTGTAAATCCACCCCTTGAGGTTACTGGATCACATAGTGCATGTTCATTTGGGGGTTGGAAGGCAAGGAAACTAGTTAAAACAACTGCTTTAACCACAAAGTACTTCTATCCCTGTTCAATGAACTTGATGATGTTTTTAGAGATTTAATGAAAAGAAAATCGAGCCAAAATAAGGACTGTTTGTAGTGGATTTTGTTTACATTGGGACTTTGGGAGAGTTTGTGCTAGCTGGGTATATAAACACGTTATTACAGCATGGATCTCTTGGCCATCTGCATGGCTGTGTTTTTGTAATTTCTCACTGGGGTTGGGATGCAGGGAGTCAGTCAATCTTGGAAGTTAAACTGCTTGGATTTATGGCTTAAATAGGAACAACCAATTAATATGAAAACTTTTGCAATCCTCTTAGTTTTTGTAAACCTCACATTTTTGACATTGGAAAGAAACTTTATTAATGTAAGTAAGCAAACACA
Source organism: Geotrypetes seraphini (assembly GCF_902459505.1). Taxonomy (NCBI): domain Eukaryota; kingdom Metazoa; phylum Chordata; class Amphibia; order Gymnophiona; family Dermophiidae; genus Geotrypetes; species Geotrypetes seraphini. The sequence continues at coordinate 67,349,732 of NC_047091.1, read as the reverse complement.
CAGCATATTATATATGTGCAGTGCTTCTCAACCCAGTCCTCGGGACACATTCAGCCAGTCAGATTTTCAGGATATCCTGATTGGGTATGCCTGAGAGAGCTCTGTACACACTGCTGCCTTGTTATGCAAATCTGTTTCATGCATAGTAATTACATGGATATCCTGAAAACTGATTAGCCTGGTGTGTCGGAAGGATTGAGTTGAGAATCACTGTGCTAGTGTACTCACATACTTGCATGTTTTTGTTTTTGCTAAAACCCCATTAATGATTGATGAGAATCTTAATAAATCCCTTTTTGCTTCTCTTTTACCAATGAAAGATCTGTACTTAAAAGGTTGTTTTGAATCGCAGGTCATGAGGAAAGGAAAGACTAATGTCTCTCTCCTCTGAGGAGGAAAGTTGCTGAGGAGAAATGGATTCCGTTCAGGAGATGTGTGTATCTGCTTTATGATTCCCCATCTCAGATCTGCCTTGGTTTACTGGTTTGCAAGTCATTTTGTTACTGTTAACTGAAATGTGATACTGGATAAGAAAACATACTTTGGATTAGAATGTGAAGTTTGTACAATAAATGATCACTAGAGGAAGATTACATAGAAGCATAATAGACCAATGAAGGCAAATAAAGACCATATGACCTATCTCGTCTACCTAACCATGCCATCTATTATCTCTTCCTTTCCTTAGAGACCCAATCTACTTATCCCAAGCTTTCTTGAATTCAGATACATTTTTTTGTATTTACCAACTCCATCTCTACCAGGAAGCCATTCCACACATTCACCACCCTTCCCATGAAAAAGTATTTTCGGAGGTTACTTCTTAGGATGAAGGTGAAAGGGGATAGACTATGTTACCTTGTTCCAGAGTTTCCTTTCAATTGAAATGGTCTCGCCTCATGTGCATTTATTCCACATCTATCATATCTCTTCTCTCCTGTCTTTCCTCCAAAGTATACATATTGAGATTTTTAAGTCTCTCCCCCCACACTTAATAACAAAGACCACTGACCATTTTAGTAGCCATCCTCTGGACCAACTCCATTCTGTTTATAACTTTGTGAATGTGCAGTCACCAGAATGTGCATCGATACCTTCTTTTTCCTACTGACCATTCCTCTCCTTAGGCACCCAAATATCCTTCTAGCTTTCACTGTCACCTCTTCAACACTTTTGGCCACCTTAAGATCATCACATACTATCACACCCAAGTCCCATTCCTCTTTTGTGCACAGATGTTCTTCACCCACTAAACTGTATCATTCTCTTGGGCCAAAGGCATGACCTTGCATTTCTTGGCATTAAATTTTAGCTCCCAAATTCCAGACCATTCTTCAAGCTTTGCTAGGCCCTTTCTCATGTTATCCAGATCATCAGGGGTGTCTACCCTATTTTAGATATTGGTATCATCCACAAAGAAGCACATTTTACCAGACAGCCCTTTAGCAATATTGCTTACAAAAATGTTAAAAAACAACAACCCAAAAACAACCCCAGGCACAAGAACTGAAGTTTGTGGCACACCACTGATAACACCCCTTTCCTCAGAGCGATCTCCATTTACCACTAACCTCTGTTGCCTTTCACTTAACCAGTTCCCAACCCAGTCCTTCACTTTGAAGCCCATACCACTGCCAAGCAATGCTCCTCCCCCTCCGACACCCCCCACCCCGTAACTTCCCCTTGTTTACAATGACTGGCTGGAGGGATGCTTACTCCAACCGGCCAACAGACCTATTTCTTCAAAATGGTGGGCAGTCCCTCCCTGGTGCATCCTGGGATGTGCCAGAGAGGGGCCCAAGGCTCCGACTGGCTCAGGTAGTTTAAAGCCTTAATCAGAGCCTAAGGCCCCTCCCTGGTGCATCCAAGGATACACTGGGGAGGGGAAGGCCCATCATTTTGAAGAGGGGGACCTGCTGGCTGAAGGGAGTAGGCATCCCTCTGGCCAGCGATCGTAACCAAGGTAAGGGGGAGGGGGGTCATCAGAGTCATGGGGTGGTGTTGCTTGGCAGGAGGGAATGGGAGTCTCTCCTGCTGCCGGGGTGTGTGTGTCAGTGGGGCATTGCTTGGCAGCAGGAGAGACTCCCATTCCCTCCTGCCAAGCAACACCACCCCATGACTCTGATGACCCCCCCTTACCTTGGTTGGCTGGCCAGAGGGATGCCTACTCCCAATATTTCCACAGTGAGTTGATAAACCAAAAGAAACAGTGGAAAATATAGGAACAATCCACATGTGTTTTATTGGGGTGCAGACTTTGCAGCACAATCCATTCTTCTGGGTTTATATTGATCCCTCAACATCCACATTTATTCCTATGATCTAATAGCAAACATTTGGACCCTGAGGAAGACATGTTCGTCGAAACACGGACATTGTTGGATCCCCTTTATCTTATACATATGTGGATTTTTTCCTATATTTTTAATATAGTCTAAATAAAAGCCTGCATCAAGAACATCTTTTCCACAGTTTCTTTTGCTATAGCTGGTTAATGGGACATTTTCATTTATAAAGAGGAGGAATCTACTTTTGTGCTGATCAAGTGTTAAATTACTATGAAAGTAAAATCTGTTGACATAATCGGTGTGACTCAGAGTAGTGTATGTATCTTTGGGGGAAGGGGGTTATACATTTTTGGTATAACCTGCACTCATTTAAAATCCCCATACACCCTACACTGAGAGACAAAAACACAAGCATCTGCCAGCATCATGGCTGCTCATTGGTCAGCTGTAACTGGAATGGGAGAGCCCAGAGGCAGGACTCTGGACATGGTCGGAGCTGTGCCCCCAGGCAATGCCAAAGGTTAAGGCCTTGCCTTAGACAGTGATACTGTTCTGATCCACAGTAGTGTTGCCCTTTGCTCCACTGCACACTGTGCACACCTCTGGCCACAGGACTCCACACTACATTCCAGCATTCTTCATACTCCAGCAGCTATTTCTCTTTTCTAAGTATATACCATTGGAAGTACAAAGGTATTGCAGACTATGCAAAATACCTTTTATATAGGTGCTGATTTCCAGAGGAGTGGGTCATACCAGTGTGCAGGGTTTACAAGCAAAAATAAGATACTAGTGGAACTAGGGTTACCAGATTTCCTCTTTAAAAAAAGAGGACGTCACTCTGTCCTGTTCTGCCCCTACCGTCGTATCTCTTTCATTGAGCTCCGGCCCACGTCTAGAGAGCCTCTGCATATTTGCAGAGGCCCTCCAGACACGGCCCTGAGCTTGGGGCCTTCCAAAACCCAGACAAACTGCCAACAAATATCTTCCTACTTGGGTCATGACACCAATAACGCTTCACGATAATGTACCAGAACACCTGGCCTTGGTCATATGTGCAGAATACAGATAAACCCTATGCAAATACAGAAACATAAACTAAAAGTCCTAATATACACAAAAGAAATCCTAAGATGCCAGATTCTGCATGCAGTACAACAACAGAGAACCAGAAATACATTTCTTCCTGAACAGTGCAAAATATAGACAGCAGATGCAAATTCTAGTCTAAACTGACAAATTTCAATCACTAAATTGAAAATAAAATCACATTTCCTACTTTTGTTGTTTGGTGATTTTTTTTTTTCATCTTTTCCCAGTCTCTGGTTGCACTTCCTTCTGTTTGTGCTCTTAACTCTGTTTCCAAAGCCTTCTTATCCATTTGCTGTTTTCTCTCCTTCACTTTCTGCCCTACATCCATCTTTGATCCAAACAGACCGGGAATTTTAAATTATAGTCAACTTGAGGGGGCAATACTTTCAAAATAGAACAAAACACAAAAAGACCCCCCCTCTCATCAATGCTGAGCAAGTTTCTCAAATAATATCATCATATAACATTTAAAGGCTTTTAAATATTTAAATGTGCTCATAAGCTCTTATTTGCTGAAGAGCTTATGAGCACATTTAAATATTTAAAAGCCTTTAAATGTTATATGATGATATTTGAGAAACTTGCCCAGTATTGATGAAAGGGGGAATCTTTTTGTGTTTTGTTCTACATCCATCTTTGGCATTAACTTTTAATATTCAGCTTTTTTCCATTTTTCTACTTCCTCTTCAGATCTATCTACTTTTCCATGTCTTCCCTTCCCATCTATCCATGTGCACTATCTCCTTCTTCTCTCTGCCCTTCCCCACCATCCATGTGTGCCATCTCCTCCCTTTTTCTTCTCCTCTATTCCCATCTATCCATAAACAGCATTTCTTCCCTCTCTTCTCGTCCCCATCCCTCCTTCCCATCCCTGTGCATCATGTCCTCCCTCTCTCCCCTTCCCCTCCATCCTTAAGTACCATCTCCTCCTTCTCTTTCCCTCTCCTACGGTTTGACATCTGTCTTTCCCTGTTCCTCATCCTCTCCTTCCCACAGTCTGACATCTCTGTCTTTCCCTCTCCCCCAGCCTTAGTCTGGAATCTCTCCCTTCTCTTTTCTTTCACTGGTCTGACATCTCTCCTTCCCTTCCCCCCTCCAGTGATCTGACATCTTTATCTGCCCCTTCCATTCCCTTCCCCTGGAGGTCTGGTATTTTTCCTTTCATTTTCTCCCCATCCCCACAGTCCAGCATCTCTCTTACCTTCCCCAAGCTATCCCCATCCACCCAGGATCCAGCGCTTGCTCACCCGGCACTGCTGTAACGGCCTTCGGCAGCATGACTGAAATAAACACGCTACCTTCAACCAGTGGCGTTCCAAGGGGGCGGGGTGGTCCGCCCCAGGTGCAAGCCCTGAGGGGGTGCTCCCGGCCTTGAAGTCATTGGCATCTGTTCCCCCCCCCCCCCCCCGAAGTCCAATTCTTCCGTCTGGCGTCTAGATTCCCCCCCACGGCCTCCCCGCACCATTTACCGTAGAGAAGCAGCCTGCAGCAAGATTGCGATGCCAGCGATCTTTGCGCTGATTAGGTGCTGTTTCCTCCGCTGTGGTCCCACATAGAACTTCACGTTCCTGTGGTATATAAACTGTTATTATTATTATTATATGGTGGATTTATGAGGAGATTCACATTTCCTGCACAGCTAAGTCCGTGTGAAGTTACCTTGTGCTGTATTTGACATCTAGCAAGGTCTCTGTTTGGAAGGAAAGATCTAAGCTTAAAAATTAAGTGGCCAGAAGTTATGGTAAAAGCAGATAGCGTAGCTGGTTTTAAGAAAGATTTGGACAAATTCCTGGAGGAAAAGTCCATAGTCTGTTATTAAGACATGGGGGAAGCGTCTGCTTGCCCTGGATCGGTAGCATAAAATGTTGCTACTCTTTGGGTTTTGACCAGATACTAGTGACCTGGATTGGCTACCATGAGAATGGGTTACTGGGCATGATGGACCATTGGTCTGACCCAGTTAGGCTATTCTTATGTTATGTTCTCATCTGTAGGGGCTTTTGTTTTCACTTTTTATTTTAATGTATTTTTTTCTGGGAACTTATCAGTGTTTTTTATAATGGGAACAAAAATGGAAGACAATTAATGTGTGTGGAATGGGGGGGGGTAACTAATTACTTCAGCTAAATAATTCAATCCACCTCAACCAGACATAGGAGAACTCACGCACCATTCACACACCCTCCAACCAAAAACGTCAAAAGAAAAAAACTGCAACACTCGACCCCCAACTCTACAACCTATTGACCTCGACCACAGACTACAAAACCTTCAAAAAAAATAAAAACACTTCTATTCAAAAAAACACATAAAACCAAACTAACACAATCAGAACTGTCCCAAGCATCACCTGCAACTACTCCATATGTACTTCTGATGTCTTGACGATTCAGACATAATTTTATGTTATGTTATGTTTGGAATAATGGTTACATATATGAGGTTCAATAAAAGAAAATTTTCACTGCCTGTTTCTTTTATGACCATTTATTCCGTTTCATGGTTATTACAAAAAATATTTTTTTACATAGGGGGGGTGTCAAAAAATGATGGGCCCCGGGTGCCACATACCCTAGGTATGCCACTGCCTTCAGCATCCTGGAAGCTTTCTTTCTGCTACTGCTTTCCGCTTATGCGGAGACAGGAAGTAGTAGTAGAGGAGGAACTTCCTGGTCGCCGAAGACAGCATGTTTACTTCAGTCATGCTGCAGACGGCCCAAAGAGTTACAGCAGCACCGGGTGAGCAAGCACTAGATCCCGTGAAGGGGAGTGGGGTTTGGACTCTGGATAGGTGCAGGGTGAAGGAGGACTCTGAATAGGTGGGGGGGGGGGGGGGAGAGGACTGCTGATAGGTGCGTGAGCTGCTTAGGGGGTACTAGATGTCCAGTTTCCCTGGACAAAAGTTATAAAATTAAAAAGCAACCCGGACTCCCCCCCCCCAACCCTAAGTCCACCCTAAGGCACAGTATACTGATTTATAGTTACTATGGCTTAATTTGTAGATTTAAAAAAACCTGGAGCTCTGAAAAGGGTAGAGGGTGCAGGACTGGATGTAAACTGGGGAGTCGGGGGAGGGTTTGTGGCCAGGGTACCATGTGAGCTGGATCTCTCCTGCACACACTTGGCATATTTATATTTCAGGCTGGACTCGGTGAACATCAATATGGAATTAGAAGCGCACATTTAAAAAAACTACATTAAAAATTGTATTTACATTTAAATTTTATCAAAGTCTATCTTTTATTTTATTTATAATGTAACTGCCTATTTTCATACTATTTTAACCTTTATATCAAATGTAAACCGCATAGATGCATTTGCCAATGCAGTATATCAAATAAACTTGGAAACTTCTTGCTTTCACAGGCGTATGTGTGTATATGCGTATGCACAAACACACATTTAGGAGAGCCCTATTGAAGTGCTTATTCAGTGGTTCAAATTTACCGTATGCCTAGGTGTACTTGCAGAACTGAGCTCTACAACTGGTTCAGAAGGATTAGAAGTGGTCCAAGCTGTGAGCTTGGCTATGCTTTTTCATGAGTTTGAAAAAAGGTGCTGGAATGTTTCTACAAGATGATTCATTAAAAAGATTGATCTGTGTGTGTTGCCTATCAGGTCAGAGTAGTTAATGACTTACTAAAAATCTAGCACAGGAGTATAATCCAACCTCAGTCTTTTAGGGCCACAATCCAGCCAGTTTTTCAGGATTTCCCCAATGTCTATTTGTATGCACTACTTCCATTGAATGTAAATTGATATGCATATTCATTGTGGAAATTCTGAAAACCCAACCTGGCGAGGGCTAAGGTTGAATGACCCTGATTTAGCATAATTATCATTTGATGCATGTTTGCTAAAAAAAAATTATAAATTTAAAGTAGAGAAATTGGTGAGGAAATACTTAAGGTTGCTTGGCGGATGGGCCCATGCACAGAGCCTGTGAGCTGCAGGGGGAACATAGAGATGAGAGACAAGGAGCTGGATTCTCAAAACTTACTGTGCCTTTAACAATGGTCGCTAAACTGGCTCCAGCTGGTTTAGGGTGGCAGTATTTTACCGTATGACTATCAGAATAGCTCACCATGGTCTTTTCCAAGCTTCCTAGCAACCTCTGACTCTGCCATGCAAATGTATTATGAGGTCATAAATATTAAAATGGTAGTAAAATGGACTCATTAATATTTAAATGAGCACTCTAGGCGATTCACCATCATTGCCAGGTGAGTCTCCAAGCATGGTACTGGCTTTTGATGACCAAAAATTACTGGCTGATTTAGAGGTGCTGATATTGTGAAAAAGCACGTCTCTGGCATGTGTTTTTGGCTGTGGCTCATGATAACATTAAAAAAATATATACACCATTCACACAAATGAATAGTATTATAGATGCAAAATAGTTTTGAGGAAAAAAATCTCAAAAGGACATGTCTCGGGTGCGTGTTCTACAGGTGGGTCCTTTGCACGCTTGTTGAAAGCCAACGGCTCCACTCCCTTTCCCTCCATCCAATAGCGCTGGCACGCTTATGATTGACACAACAGCAGCATGAGAAGTGTGCCTATGACATGCATATATTGGGCACACCCACGATATACAGTATTTCCAGTGGCATAGATTCAGGAATGACCACATTAAGAACAGTATGTGATTGTGCATGCTGTACTTTAGAGGGAACACTGGTAGGGACAGTTGGCCCTTTTGTCAGATGAGAGCAGAGGTAAGCAGCAAGAACATTAAAAATATACACATTCTGAGTTGCATACAAATCCGGCTTAGGAACAGCTTTAAAAACGTAACTTGTTCTTAACCTGGGGACTGCCTGTACTGTTAGGCTCTATGTGAGGAAACTGTGAGACTGTGAGGTAATTACTGAGGAGTTCCATTATTTCTGAATTAAAGATACTTGGATATTCAGATAAAGCGGAGGTGGCTCAGATATTTGCGAATGTGTGTGTTGAAACTCTGTGTGTGTGTGTGGGGAGGGGGAGAGATTCCTGGGAGGTCAGATTAGGGATAAAATAATTATCTGTTCTTTTGCATATGTAGTTAGAAATGCATGGCCTTTGCCTAAGAAGCCATCCTCACAAGTATTCAAAATCCAAATCAACAAAAATTCCAGTGATGTGACTAAAGGTAAAGAACTTCCACTATGGGATGTCAGATTGACCATATAGAGTAATGTATCTCTTAGGCCTGTCAACTCTTCACTCATCCCAAAATATTATTTTCATACTGTATATTTTCTTCTTTTGTTGTGCATTTTTCAAATCTTATACGACTAGAATAAATTACATAATTTCATTATATACTTCCATTATATGCAAATCTCTCTCATGCATATTCATTAGGGATATCATGAAAACCTGACTGGCTGAGGGTCCCCAAGGACAGGTTTGGGAACCACTGATAAAGAGTAATGTACCTCTTAGGCCTGTCAACTCTTCACTCATCCCAAAATATTTTTTCATACTGTATATTTTCTTCTTTTGTTGTGCATTTTTCAAATCTTATACAACTAGAATAAATTACATAATTTATTCTAGTCACATCACTGGAATTTTTGTTGACTTTGCCTAAGAAGACATTGACTTTAGCCTGCATTCAGCTAGGGAGATTAGAGTTTTGTTTCCTTTCATTTGTTTACAGATAGGATAGTTGCAACCATCTGGACCTTCAGAGGAGCTGCTGGTTCCAGGCAGGACAATGATTCAGCAGTACCCAGCGCAAGAAAATGGTGATACCGGTGAAAACAGGTTTTGTTTTTGTGTGCACACATACAGTATACATTTTTTTATATTTTATTGAAATTTGAGACTGAGAAACGCTCTTTCATTTAAGAGTCATCTCATCAAATACTTACCTGTGTTTTTGGAGATCCTAGAACAGTGTTTCTCAACACGCGGTATGTGTACCCTAGGCACGTACTGTATGTCTCCCAACTTTCTTCTGCCATCATGTATCTCCCGCCTTCCTCGTCTTCTCTCCCCAGCCACCTCCACCCCCCCCCCCACCAGACCAGCAGCGGAAGCTCACTGTGTGCTTTTAACTTCTCCACACAGCTAGCGCTAGCATTAGTTTAGCCGGCAATTCCATCAGGCATCAGCCCACCTCAGGCGAGAGAAAGTTGCATCAGTGGAGGCAGGCTGGCCTAGCAAAGGCCCCGAGGTTGCCTGATGGAATTGCCAGCTCAGCAGTACCTCTTCTCTCCCTAGTGGCAGCTCACTATGTACTTTTAACTTCCCCACACAGCTGTCGCTAGCATTAGTTTAGCCGCGGTTCCATCTGGCAGCCTCGGGAACATTGCTAGGCCAACCCATCTCCAATGCATCATCAGAGGCGGGCCAGCCTAGCAAAGGCCCCGATGTAGCCTGATGGAACTGTGGCTAAACTAACACTAGCGGCAGCTGTGTGGGGAACTTAAAAGCATGCAGTGAGCTGCCACTAGGGAGAGGAGTGATACTATTGGACAGGGAGAAGAGGTACTGCTGAACATGGGGAAGGGCCGGGGGAAGGGAGAAGGAATACTACTGGACATTAGGAGAGGGAGAGGTGCTGCTGGATCTGGCAGAAGGGGAGGGGAAGGGAAAGGTGTAGCTGGACTTGAAGGAGAAGGGGAGGGAAAGGAAATGTGCTGCACAATGGAGGGGAGGGTAAGAAGGTGCATGGAGAGAGTATATTAGTTGTGAGTGGGGTTGAGGGGAGGGAAGGAAGGAAAATTGTTGCATGATGAGAGAGGGAGAAATGGACATGGTATGGAGGAGAAGGAGAAATGGGGCATGGGGAGAGAACATGTGAGTGGGGCTGGGAAGAGATGGACTGGGGGGTGGGAAGGAGGGATGTCACACTTGAGGAGAAGGGGCAAGGAGAAAGAGAAATCATGCAGGAGGCAGAAAGTGTTGGACTCATGGTGAGAGAGAGGGAGAGATGAATGGGGAGGGCAGAAAGGATGGAAGGAGAAATGTCACACTTGGGAAGGGGGAGAGGGCAGAGAGTAAAAAGTTGGACTCATGGAGGGAGAGAGAGAGATGTTGATTGGGGGAGGGAATGAGGACTGGAGGAGAGGAAGCATGCAGGAGGCAGAGAGAATGAAATGTTGGACTGGTAGAAAGGAGAGAAAAATGTTGGATGTGGCAGTAGAGGGAGTTGGAGAGATGCACCCTGGATCGATCTCTCTCTTTCCCCACTCCCTTTGCAGCAAGAGAGGGAATGAGGGAAGGACAGTGAGAGAGAGAGGGAGACATTGCCAATGGGGTGGAGGAGAGAGGAAGAAATGTTGGACTCATGGAGGGACAGAGAGAGATGTTGGTTGGGGAATGGAATGAAACTGGAGGAGAGAAGCGTGCAGGAAGCAGAAAAAAAGGAATGTTGGATGCAGTCAGAAGGAAGTGTTACCAGAGACTCATGAAATCACCAAACAAAGGTAGGAAAAATTATTTTATTTTCAATTTAGTGATCAAAATGTGTCAGCTTTGAGAATTTATATCTGCTGTCTATATTTTGTACTATATTTGTCTATTTTTCTATAGTTGTTTCTGAGGTGACATTGCATATTTTAAAGTCATCTGCCTTGACCTCTTTGAAAAAAAAAAATGAATACAAATGATAATTAACATGTTCTCTGCATACAGTGTGCTTTGTGTTCTTTTAATTTTGTGGTTACCATTATGTATTAATAAGATTATATTGTGTGTATATGAAAAATGGAAGAAATTGCATTACAATTAGTGCTATTATTATGGGGGAGGGGTCTGGGGCAGAGCTTGGGCAGGGGACTCAGTTTATATTTGTTAGACTTAGGGGGTATGTGGCTTGAAGAAGTTGAGAAACACTGTCCTAGAACAAAGTTGGTATTAAGCTGAAAGGCAGGACATGTTTGTTTGAGGTTTGAATACTATCACTAACTATAATGGTGTTATCAATGTAAACTTGATCACACGTGAGTTGAAGTTAGCTTTGCTATTCCTTTATATTTAAATTTAATGTACCTTGTTTAAACATCTGATAACAATTGTTGGACACACTTATTTTCTTTCATTCTCAGTTATTAACTTTAATTGCTATAAATAAATACAAATATTTAAATGTTTATCCTCTGTGTTGGTGTTAATTGAAGGGGAAACCTATTGAAACGTCTTATCTAATATAATAAAATGGTAAGCCGCGCATGCGCACTTCCTAAGCGTGCGTCTGTTTTCTGTGAGCTGTAGCGACCCATAGGAAGTGCGCATGCGCGGCTTATGGTCTGGCCTCACGCGAGGCAAGACAACTGCACGCCCTTCTCTACTCTCCACATGCAGAGTGGCGGCTGCCGCCTGCTAGCACACCCTGCCTTCTCCAAGCCGGGACCGCAGCCAGCCAACGATCGCCTCCACAGCGCGGAACAAGTCAACGACTCCCCCCTCCCGCACCAACCGCTGCCGCTCCTGTTTGAAGTGGCCTGATGAGGTTCGCGGCCGGCTGTAGTGAACCTCGCAGGCCGCTCTCCACATGAAGCACGTTCCCTCTGACGCGATCGCGTCAGAAGGAACATGCTACCATATGGAGAGCGGCCTGCGAGGTTCAAAACAGCTGCCCATGAACCTAAGCAGGCCGCTTTGAACAGGAGCGGCAGCGGCAGCACTCCCCCCTCCTTTCAGCGGCCGGCAAACAACATGGAGGACTGCTTCCGGGAGGAATCGGCTTCCAGCCTCATATCTCAGGCCTGACCCGCGACTCAAAGGGGAGAGGATATGCTGGATGGAGGGAGCAAGACAGATACTGGTTAGAAGACTGAAAATAAAGGGGGAAGAGAAAGAAAGAGAAGATGCTGGAAGGGAGGAGTTAGCAAAAACAAACAAACCAAAAAAAAACCTCCCCAAAAAACAAACAACTGGAGAAATAGAAGCAGATAGAGATGCAGAAAACTAAATGGAGGAAAACTGAAAGATAAGGTTAAAGTCTGAGATGGATGTAGGAGAGGAAGTGAAGACAGGAATGAGAGAAGAGCCAGATAGACTGCAAACCCTGGTAAGAAAATTGAGAGAAGAGAGCAGAAACTGGGATAAATATGAATAAAATGGCCAGACAATAAAAGTAGAAAAAAAAGAATTTCATTAACAGAAAATGCAGTTTTACTGTAAATTTGCACTGCTTTCTTTTTATATTCCAAAGTGTATAGTGTTTTTTTCTCTTTCTCTGGTGTTGAACTGCATATTGCTGGACAGGGGGAGCAGGAAGAGGTGCTGATGGACAGGGGGGGATGAAGGGAGGCCTACTGCTGGACAGGGGGAGCAGGAAGAGGTGCTGATGGACGAGGGAGCAGGAGGAGGGGTGAGGTAAAATAAAGGGAGAAGGGCTGCTGTTGGATAAGGTGAGCAGTGATGGGGTGGGGGAGGACACAGGGGAGGTAAAAGGAAGGGAGAATGAACAGGGGGAGCAGACAAGGGGTGGTGGTAGACAGCCAAGGAAAAAAAAGAAAGAAAGATAGAAATACAGAAAGCGGCTAAGGACAGAGAAAAAAAAAATAAAGACAGACACACACACACATATTCTAGCACCCGTTAATTTAACGGGCTATAAGACTAGTCTTGATTATAACATCTCATACAGTAATTAAATTGTAATGTAATTGCATCACATCACCACTAGGGGGTTTTACATTATGAACCAGATGGTTTTATAGAATAAGAGAGAAGCTCCTTTCAGCAACTAATTTATTTGTTCAATTTTCTATACCATTCTTCCAGGGGAGCTCGGAACAGTTTAAATGAATTTATTCAGGTACTCAAGCATTCTTCCTTGTCTGTCCGGGTAGGCTCACAATCTATCCAAGGTACCTGGGGGCAATGGGGGGCATTAGGTGACTTGCCCAGGGTCACAAGAAGCAATGTGGGTTTGAACCCACAACCTCAAGGTGCCCAGGTTGTAGCTTTAACCACTGCGCCACACTCTCCCCCAAAAACCAAAATGGGGTTCAAAGCAGATAGCTTGTCACACGTTATGAAATTAAACTGGGGTTATCCTCTTAGTTTTAGGGACTTTTTATGGTTTGTCTACCATGGAATCCTTGTGTTCCTGGCCATGGCTCACCTGTAAAGACAGCCTAAACAAGCTTAGGCTCTTAAACTTGGGAAAAGAGATGGTTGAGAAGAGATATAGTATAAGTCTGTATAAAATGCTGAGTGAGGTGAAATAAGTTCATTCTATGAGACTAATAGGTAATATATTTAAGACAATTAGTACAAAGTGTGTGGCTGTCTTTGACACATTTACAGTGTAAGCTGTGAAATTTGTTGCTGGAAGATGTAATGAAAGCATTTAAGTTGTTAGCTAGGTAGCATAAGGAATGCCTTTCCTGTGTCTGGAGAGAGGAAGGGGCCTCTGGTACTGATGCACCAAGGAGAACTGGAACCATTCAGCCTCAGCCACTCTCTTACAAGTTCTTCAAGCTGAATAGCCAGTGAAGACAAAAACGGCAACTATTCTCTCTCACACTGGAGAAGAGCGGGGCTTCAGTTCTTTGGATGCAGCCTAGCTCTCTGGGAGAAGCAAAGCCCTCTGGGGATTTAAGTCCTCTGAGCACACTTTACCCATACATCTTAGCATACACTTATACTAGTTCTTATACAACAGAACACCCCGTGTAATTCTCTACACTCAATTCCCCAAATCTACTCTTTCCAACTGTCCTGCCATTCTGTAAACAACTCCCACACCCTTAAACAACCCCTACCCCAACTGCTCCATTACTCCTGTAAACTGCTCCCACCTACAAAACCTACCTTCCCACAACTTCCTCATCTCCCCAACAGGAAACTACCATGACTACCCCTAGGCACTTAGGTAAAAGTATTGGCAGGAATAATGAGTCATGCTCTGCATACTTTCTTCACTTGTTTTAGTAGGCATATACCGTATTTATTTTTCGCACCATAAGACGCACCCTAGATTTAGAGTAGGAAAACAAGAAAAAAACCCATTCTGAACCAAATTGTGCACCCAGCCTCACTCACTCCCTGCCAGGCTCTGCACCCAACCCCACACTCCTTGCCAGGCTCGGCACCCTATCCCCCCTTCCCTGTCAGGCTCTACACCCGGTCCCCACTTCCCTGACCTGTAACCTGCCACCCCCCTCACCTCTGGTGGTCTAGTGGTAGGCTGGGATAGAAGAGATCCGTCCCAGCCAACTAACAATCCTCCTCCCTTTCCCACTCCTCCCGGTACCCTTTAATAACACGGCCAGCCCGCCAGCCCTTCCTTTTAAAAAAAACTCTGCCCACCGGCCCTGCTTTTTAAAACACTCCCGCCCGCCCTTCCTTATAAAACACCCCCTGCCCCTAAGTACCTTTTTTAAACGCCCCCTGAAGCCTGGTGGTCCAGCGGTGTATGGGCCGGCAGGAGCACGGTCTGTGCTGCTGCCAGGGCCCGCCCCGCTTTCTGAATGGCTGCAGTCAGTTCTCACAAGTCCTGTGAGAACTGATGCAGCCATTCAGAAAGCGGGGCGGGCCCAGTTAGCAGCGCAACAGCGCACTCCTGCCGGCCCATACACCGCTGGACCACCAGGCTTCAGGGGGTGTTTAAAAAGGTACTGTGGGCAGGTGAGGATGTTTTAAAAGGAAGGGCTGGAGGGCGGGCCGTGTTATTAAAGAGTACCGGGAGGAGGGGGGTCATCTTCACTCCATAAGATGCACCCACTTTTTCACCCCCTTTTTGGGGGTGGAAAAGTGTGGTCTTATGGACCAAAAAATATTGTAATTTACATCTTGGTTGTGCTAAACAAAAACAGATGCTGACCAAAGATAGTAAGGGCCTGATTCTGTATAGGATGCCCGGTCTGAGCAGCTACCTAAGTGGCTTTTGAGAATCACACACGGACAGACACCTAACCACCCCAATTCTCTAACTGGCGTTCATATCATAGGCGCCGGTTAGAGAATCGCATTGCGCTAAGTTAATCACATCAAAGCAATCTCCCTGCCGTGATCAGTTTAGCGGCCACAGCAGGGAACCCACCCCCCGTGAAGCCAGCCGGCAGGAGGGAGCCCACTCTCTCCTGCCAGAACCCCCAAAGCCCCCACCCTCCTGAATGTAACATAGTAACATAGTAGATGACGGCAGATAAAGACCCGAATGGTCCATCCAGTCTGCCCAACCTGATTCAATTTAAATTTTTTTTTTTTTTTTTTTTTTTCCTTCTTAGCTATTTCTGGGCGAGAATCCAAAGCTCTACCCGGTACTGTGCCTGAGTTCCAACTGCCAAAATCTCCGTCAAGACCCACTCCAGCCCATCTACACCCTCCCAGCCATTGAAGCCCTCCCCAGCCCATCCTCCACCAAACGGCCATACACCGACACAGACCGTGCAAGTCTGCCCAGTAACTGGCCTAGTTCAATATTTAATATTATTTTCTGATTCTAAATCCTCTGTGTTCATCCCACGCTTCTTTGAACTCAGTCACAGTTTTACTCTCCACCACCTCTCTCGGGAGCGCATTCCAGGCATCCACCACCCTCTCCGTAAAGTAGAATTTCCTAACATTGCCCCTGAATCTACCACCCCTCAACCTCAAATTATGTCCTCTGGTTTTACCATTTTCCTTTCTCTGGAAAAGATTTTGTTCTACGTTAATACCCTTTAAGTATTTGAACGTCTGAATCATATCTCCCCTGTCTCTCCTTTCCTCTAGGGTATACATATTCAGGTCTTCCAGTCTCTCCTCATACGTCTTCTGGCGCAAGCCTCCTATCATTTTCGTCGCCCTCCTCTGGACCGCCTCAAGTCTTCTTATGTCTTTCGCCAGATACGGTCTCCAAAACTGAACACAATACTCCAAGTGGGGCCTCACCAATGACCTGTACAGGGGCATCAACACCTTCTTCCTTCTACTGACTACGCCTCTCTTTATACAGCCCAGAATCCTTCTGGCAGCAGCCACTGCCTTATCACACTGTTTTTTCGCCTTTAGATCTTCGGACACTATCACCCCAAGGTCCCTCTCTCCGTCCGTGCATATCAGCTTCTCTCCTCCCAGCATATACGGTTCCTTCCTATTATTAATCCCCAAATGCATTACTCTGCATTTCTTTGCATTGAATTTTAGTTGCCAGGCATTAGACCATTCCTCTAACTTTTGCAGATCCTTTTTCATATTTTCCACTCCCTCTTCGGTGTCTACTCTGTTACAAATCTTGGTATCATCTGCAAAAAGGCACACTTTTCCTTCTAGCCCTTCAGCAATGTCACTTACATACATATTGAACAGGATTGGCCCCAGCACCGAACCCTGAGGGACTCCACTAGTCACCTTTCCTTCCTTCGAGCGACTTCCATTAACCACCACCCTCTGGCGTCTGTCCGATAGCCAGTTTCTGACCCAGTTCACCACTTTGGGTCCTAACTTCAGCCCTTCAAGTTTGTTCAACAGCCTCCTATGATGAACTGTATCAAAGGCTTTGCTGAAATCCAAGTAAATTACATCTAGCATATGTCCTTGATCCAGCTCTCTGGTCACCCAATCAAAAAATTCAATCAGGTTCGTTTGGCACGATTTACCTTTTGTAAAGCCATGTTGCCTCGGATCCTGTAACCCATTAGATTCAAGGAAATACACTATCCTTTCTTTCAGCAACACTTCCATTATTTTTCCAACAACTGAAGTGAGGCTCACCGGCCTGTAGTTTCCTGCTTCATCCCTGTGACCACTTTTATGAATAGGGACCACATCCGCTCTCCTCCAATCCCCAGAAATCACTCCCGTCTCCAGAGATTTGTTGAACAAGTCTTTAATAGGACTCGCCAGAACCTCTCTGAGTTCCCTTAGTATCCTGGGATGGATCCCGTCTGGTCCCATCGCTTTGTCCACCTTCAGTTTTTCAAGTTGCTCATAAACACCCTCCTCCGTGAACGGCGCAGAATCTACTCCATTTTCTCGTGTAACTTTGCCGGACAATCTCGGTCCTTCTCCAGGATTTTCTTCTGTGAACACAGAACAGAAGTATTTGTTTAGCACAATTGCTTTCTCCTCATCACTCTCCACATATTTGTTCCCAGCATCTTTTAGCCTAGCAATTCCATTTTTTATCTTCCTCCTTTCACTAATATATCTGAAAAAATTTTTATCTCCCTCTGTGGCAGGAGTGGCCAATTCCTCCTGCTGCAACGGTGAACCCTCCCAACAGTCCACGTCAGGAGTACCCAATTCCTCTTGCTGTCGCCCCCCCCCAATACAAATGATAATTAACATTTTTCTCTGCATACAGATTGCTTTGGTTTGTTGGTTGTTTTTTTTTAAATTTTGTGGTTACCATTATGTATTAAGATTATATTCTGTGTATATGAAAAATGGATGGAAGAAATTGCATTACAATTAGTGCTATTATTATGGGGATGGAGTCTGGGTACTCGGTTGATATTTGTTAGACTTAGGGATATTTGGCTTGAAGAAGTTGAGAAACTGTCAGAAGGCTCCTCTTCAGCTATAGTTGTCAATGACAAATGTGAGTAGCCTGTGATCGCAGTTCAGTGTAAAATTACATAAGGCAGAATGGAGTGTGAGCAATGCCATGGGGAACAGGAGGGATATATTTATATTTAGTTCTAGGCTACTTTTGGACCTGCAGCTTAATTGAAACTGGAGCTGCTGCTTTAAAGTACTAGTCTCTCATGGGGTGCTCTGGAATTTGCAGCAAGTGTCTTTTGGAATTACTGTACATTATAGCTGCCTGTAACGACCTATCTTTATTATGGCTGGGACTTCTCCATATTGCTTATCCACTTTTTGTATTCTACATCTCTGAAAACAATAAATATGAGAAAACCAGTCTTAAAAAGCAAATGTATACTACCAACAAAACAGAAATATGTTTCGGCTCGCACTTATCAGCTCTGTGGATGTTTGAGCGCCCCAATATTGAGAATACACTTTTAGTCTGTCCCAGATAATTGGGGGAGGGGGGAAGGAGAATCAACACATCAGCCCTACCATAAAACACACAACACTAGGTGCCAAGTGGTTACCCAGCGTCAGCAACGTACCCCCCTCCTCCTCCTCCCCCCGGAAGCGACTGCGCAGTAGCGAGACGGAAGTGTGATGCGAGCACACGCACGTTCGGAGGTGGCGTGCGCATGCTCAATGAGCTTGGGACAGGAAGATGGCGGCGGCGGTGGAGAATGTGGTAAAGCTGTGAGTCAGGGTACCGGGGAAGAGAAGGGGATGGCACTGTACAGGGTGAACATGGGGCGATGGTGGTCCCCGCTCCCTTCCTACATTTTCTTTGTTTCCCTTCTTTACCTCTTATTCCGCCACTGGCCTTTTTATTCTTTCTTTAATACTCCTCTCCCTTTTTATTATCTTTACCACTACTTCTCTCGTTTCTTTTTTTGTTCACTCCCTTCATCTCTTCTTTCTTCCTCTTTACCCCAGCTCGTCTTTCTCTCTCTGTCTTCCAGTTCTTTCGTCATCTCGTATAAATTTTATTTTCTAATTTTTTGAGTATTTTTAAAAAAATATTATATAACGGAGGAGATCTTAGTTGCAATTCTTAACACTGGTAACAAATATTGCACTCCCCCCTTCTTCGTTTATGCATTTTTTTTAATTCATCAGTTGAGTTTAGTTAGAACTATTATTATATTTGTTATTTTTATTGTAAACTAATCAGTAAATATAGATTTACACTATGGTATTGCCTAAAACTAGGTGCTAAAATGCTGTACACTAAGCACAAATTGTCAGTTTACATACATAAGTCTGCATTTAAGCACCTAACATTAGTCATGAGCCCTTATGCCATGTCCAAGGCCAATTTAAATTCTGGTACTTCACAGTATTCTGTAACCTTAGTACATAAGTGCTAGGCATACCTCTAACCCAGCCTTCCATATCCACACCCCCTAACAGGTGAGTGCTAAAGGAATTACACTGCCACTAAGGCAGGGGTGTCAAAGTTGGTCCTCGAGGGCCGTAATCCAGTCAGGTTTTCAGGATTTCCCCAATGCATATGCATGAGATCTATTTGCATGCACTGCTTTAATTGTATGCTAATAGATCTCATGCATATTCATTGGGGAAATCCTGAAAACCCAACTGGATTGTGGCCCTCAAGGACTGACTTTGATACCTGTGCATTGAGGGCTAGATTCACAAAGCAAACCGATCATGTACCGATTGTGTACCGATCGGTTTGCGAGCCCCTTTATGACCAGATTTCCCTCCAACCCCATTTACTAACACCTGCAGCGATCCGATCCCAATCCTCTCATGCAAATTAGTAAAACCCCATGCAAAATAGCCAAGCAATTGATTCACTAACAATTGCTTGGCTATTTTGAATCGGGTTTTACTATTGGCAAACCCGACTGCTGCAGACCTGTTGGTAATTGAGTTACCGACAGGTCTGCAGGTTTTTTACATGCCTGCCTGTCTTTTTTATTCATTTTTTTTCCATGGCACAGATATTTTGCGTGTGTTACAAAATATCTGCTCCATAAAAAAAATTAATAAAAGACAGGCAGGCCTGTCAAAAAAATGTGCCCCCCCCACACACAAACGCGCCCCTCCCTGAAGAAAATGCCTCCCCCTGAAGAAAAAGCAGGAAGGATGCCAACTCCCTCCTGCCAATGGCGATTAAAAAAAACAAAAAACATTCTTGATGCTGCCCCCCCATCATCCCCCATCTCGTGAATATGGCATTTGGGATGCCAACTCTCCCTCCTGCCACCCCCCTGACCAGCACGGCACTCGCCTCCCCTCCCCATGACATGGCACGGCCCCAAAAAGTTGGTAGCATGAGGGGTGCTCAGTCCCTCCTGCTCCTTAGGCGGCCCGGCCTGGCCCCCCAGTACCTCTATGTTAGGAGCAGGAGGGGTGCTCAGTCCCTCCGGGTCCAGCGACGCGTCTACTGGGCCTTAGGCCCCGCCCTGGTGCATCATGTGATGCACAGGGAGGAGCCTAAGGCCTTTATTGGCTTAGGTGCTTCGGGTTCCTCCCCCCCTTGGCAGGAAGGCAGGAGATGCGCGATGACAGAAGGAAGTTTGGACACATACAGCGCGACTTATATGCAATGGCAGAAGGAAGTTGGGAGACGTATATCGCCGGCGCTATGTACCCCCTGGTGAGAACCTCTTACTTAAAGAAAACACTGGGGACCAAGGCGACAGAGAAAGCGGAAGCAGTCCAATGTGTGGCTGAGCAGCAGCTCCTCTTATTGCAATGAAGTGGTGTGTGGGTGCAGGGAGGGAGACACCTGGAATCAAAGCATGGTCACCTTCTGAGGGTCCATGCATGAGACATTCAGTTCAAGCCCTGATTTGGTTTCTCATATCTTGCATATTAACTTTATTATCTGTTCCAGAAAGGAAGGTGCAACGAGGTTTCTTGACAATGAATTTTAAGTTCCAACCAAAAAGGAACACTGCTTTTCTACATTCCCTTTTGTTCTGGACTGACCTGGTATGGATGAAAAGAATAAAAATAATGTCTTTCCTGGTAATTTTCTTTTTTTAGTTCATATCAGACCAGTTCAGAAACCCTCTCTGATATCTTCCATATGTGTTATATTTCTTCTCAGATATCATTACTTCTGCTTTTCCATTTCTGTAACATAAGTGTGAAATGTCTTCTGATTCGTTGAAACACCTGCATGTCGGTGATATATCTTCACAACTTCATCAAGCTAAGGTCTGATTGAGACATTGGATCTTCGGTTTTCTATATTGGTGGACATTGGGGTCATGAGCGTCCCAGTTTGGCTGTTCAAAATATTGAATATTTTATGCTGCACTATATACCCTTAAAATATAAATCACTTGGAGCTACTTTATTTTCCTGTCTCCTTCTGATAGTAGATGGACATAACCCATTTGACTATTCTGTTAAGGAAAGGATGATAATTTTCCTTCCTTGATGTTTATTTTTACCCCATTGCATCCTCTTGTAGTTTCCTTAATATTTATTTAATTATTTATTTACACTTCTTATAGACCTTCTTATGGTTTACATTCAGGTACTCTTAAGTATTTCTCCCTATCTGTCCTGGTTGGCTCACAATCTAACTACAGTACCTGGGGCAATGGAGTGTTAGTGACTTGCCCAGGGTCACAAGGAGCAGCACGGGGCTTGAAACCATAATCTAAAGGTGCTGAGGTAAGGGTTCTAATCACTAGGCCATCACTCCACTCCATACATTCTGGCAATTTTTCAAACTAGATTGTATTTCATAAATTCCAACCATTTTTTAGTGAATGGCATACATCTTTCATGCTGTGTCCTATAAGAGTCATATTCTTCAGCTTCTTGTCCTGCAGAGTTGTAGTCACTTCCTATCTGTAAAGGGCTTTGGCATGCATTTGTGCATAAAGTGTAGTATGAATATATTTTTCTCTACCTCTTTGATCTTCAGGCTTGGGGAACAATACTACAGGGATGCCATGGAGCAGTGTCACAATTACAATGCACGTCTTTGTGCCGAGCGGAGTGTGCGCCTACCTTTCCTGGATTCACAGACTGGAGTTGCTCAGAGCAATTGCTACATTTGGATGGAGAAACGCCATCGGGGGCCAGGTAGTGATTTCTTTTCTTGTCAGTATCTCTTTGACCTTTCCTCATGCACATAAAATCACTGTACAACTTGGAAATTTATCACTAATGAAATAGCAGGACTGACTGGTCTGCAAAAAGATATTTTGACCTGCATGGAAAATGGTTTATTTTTTATTGTAGGTAAATCCTGCCTTCCTGAGTGACCAGCACTTGTACTTCATTATGCTTTCTGTTGCATAAGTAGCTGATAGATATAGGTCTTGTGCCTGTGACCATTTTTGCTAGCATGTTGACACAATGAATGAATCGCATGGAAACCCTGTTCATCTCTGGCTTCCCATTATAGGGCGAGCACCAGCTTTAACTTTTTAGATCCGCTTTTATCTCCTTGTCTCAGTTAGCAGTTTGGAAAACAGACCTTTGGGGCTAGTGGACTTCCAGCTTTCACTAGCCCAAGTCAAAAATTAGTGGGTCTGAGCTACTTCTAATCTGAATCCCTGATTGAAGAAGAAAACTACCATTGAATGACTAGAAATGTTTGCACCAGTGTCATGGAAGGGCCAGTTGGGAATCTTTGTCAGAGTATGAAGCAAGCTGTGATAACTCAATAATAGACTTGCTTCTGTACTAAGGATTTAGATAATAAAGGGAATGGGACTTGTATATCACTTTTTTGTGCTTACACGTTCAAAATGGTTTACATATATACAGGTACTTATGGAGCAGTAGAGTATTAAGTGACTTGCCCAGTGTCACAAGGAGCAGCACTGGGGTTCGATCCCACAACCTCAGTGCTGAGGCTGCAGCGCTACCACTAGGCCATGCCTCGCCTCTCCTCCTGATAAATAAAGAGCTTTGTGTTAAATCTTTCTCTAAGTAACATAATATAGCAGTGTTGTAATTGATGGCAAATAAAGTCCTAAACAGTCCATCCAGGTTGCCTACAAGGTAGCCAGAGCTGTACCTGCCACTCCATGCAGGTTACACCCCTTCAGGATTAAATACTGGCATCATAAACGGAGCAGTTTTTGGTAGATTTTCCATCATCTGTGTATCTCTATTGATTAGCTGCTAATTATTGGTTTATTTTGAAATGTATCTCTGTCAAAGTTTTGGTTGACAACTTTGACCTGTGATATTTAAAATCTCCCACAACTATGTCATTTTGGGGTTTTTTAGCTGCATATAATTCCCCCCCTCCTCTTTTTTTTCTGGAAGGTCTTGCGGCTGGTCAGCTCTATTCCTACCCATCTCGTCGCTGGCGGAAGAAACGCAGGGCACACCCACCTGAGGACCCAAGACTTACCTTCCCATCTATTAAACCAGGTACATAGATCACGTTGGCAGTTTACAACTTCTATTGCATCAAGTTCAGCAGGTGAAAATTATCAGGGACTCGTGGCAGATTATGTTGGTGAAATGCTGCAATGATGAAATTATAGGCATATAGGGGATACTAGTAAACAAGAATTCAGATGTTTTGGAAAAGTGCCTTTTGAGAAGTGATAAGAGGACCAATTCAGAGTCACCAAAATTGCATTGAGACCTTCACATATCGACTGCCTTGTGACCTCTTATTTGTGTTTGATAAGTTTATTGTTAATAAGTTTATTGATGAAAATAAATCATTTTTTTGTGTAGAAGAGTACATAATGTTGCTGATAACAATACACTATTTAAAGAGCTTACAGTAGTTGAGGTTGTACCCATTAAGTGGCTTGTCCAGGTGCAGGATTGGAATGCTGTTTTTTTGTTTTTTAAACTGGTAGGCTGTCCATACTCTTTCCGGCTCACCACACAATTGTTTCCCAAGTACTCACCTTTATAGGACCCTCAGGGACCCCTGAAGAAGACTTTTTGTCGAAATGCGGACTATGTTGGGTTCTGTATCCCTAGCGGACTAGGTCCTTTATCCCTAGCGTACTAGGTCCTTTAAGGCTCTTATGTGGATGATTTATTTTTATGTGGATGGAATTATTTTATGTGGATGATTTCAGTGTACCTTTGGAACTTTGACACTTTCAAATAAAGTCCATTTAGGAACATCGTCACTCCACAGAGTTTTTTTGGTTTTCTGTTAATTATGGATGACAGTTCTGAACTTCATTCATTCAGTCACTTCATTTTTACCCAATTATTATTCTTTTTCTCTCTCCAGATACTGATCAAATTTTAAAGAAAGAGGGGTTAATCTCCCAGGATAGCAGCAGCCTAGAGACCCTGCTGCGTGCAGATACACTGGAGAAAAGGGGCATCTCAGATCCACGGGATGATGACAGTCTGAGTGAGTTCCCGGCTGTCAGCAACAGTCGTGCACGGAAGGTACAGCTGAGAGAGGGAGCCCGATCCTATGTGGCTCGGGGGAATTTCATGGTAAAACCCACAACGGTCCTTAATTGTCATTCTTTCCTGTAGACCAGTGGGAATGTCTTCCTGTGTCTTTATCTGTTTTGCCAGAAAGATACTGAGAGTGTGAAACGGCATAAAACTGAGAGCAGTATGTGTTTGCTCAGAGTTGTCCAATTCAGACTGATTCAGTACCTTCTAGTTAAAATAGAAGCTTGATTGCTTTTTGGCATTCTAGTTCGGGGGGAGGGGGTTTGTCCCATTGAAGACAAGAGTTCTCAGCTTAGTCCCTCGGACAGTTAGATTGCAGGATATCCAGAATGATTATGCATGAGAGAGATTTGTAAACAGTTAAGGTAGTAAAGAGAGAATCATCTGAAGGAAAGGATAGTGAAGCAACTTGAATCCAGCTGGTTGTAGAAGAAAGAAAGTGTCGAGCAAATCTGATCAGGGAGTATGAATGCAGCACCGAAATGATTTGAATCGGTTCCCATATGTCTGCCCTTCCTGCAGGGATGGATGCCATTTACTTAATCATATACAGAAGGAGAACATACAATTTAATTTCCCTTGGTGCTTTCATAAGAGCACAGGGCTCTGTTTGCAGTGTTTATTATACAATTTGGCTGGGCTTCTCCCGTTGGGTAGGGTTAAGCTTTTGACTTTTTGCTGGTTTCTTTTCCGGCTCATTGTTCTTTCTGGGGTATCATGCTGTGTTTTGGGTTACTGTACTTCAGTACATCACTTTGGAATCGTGTGGCAGATACCCATTATCTCTGTATCAATTGCATTTTTGTGATAGCTGGGACAATGAGAATGTGGATTTTGGTATCGGGTGGGATGTGAAGGGGGGTGGGGATTGGAGGTTGTTGATGTATATTTCTTGAACAGTTCTTATGTCTCTGATGGTTTTGTAATTTTCTTCTACCTGTTCAATAAAAATTGTTTTCTATAATTTCCCTTGCTGCTTCTGATATGCAATTTAATAGTTTCCCATGTTAGGTTTGGGTACTGGCACGATCCAGCAGAGGAAATATTATGCTTATAGTGCAGCCATTATATCTGCCATGCTTCTGGCTATCCTTTGCCTGTATTGACCATTGTCGGTAGGATAGTGTGGAAGAGGTGGTGGCAGCAGCAGATGCTGTATGTGAGACAACAGTGAAATTTAACAAGGTTCTGACTTTGGATGAGACAAGAGCTGGCAAGCTGTGTTTTTTTTGTAGGCATTTGACATAAGTAGTAGTCCTTTGCTATTCCTTGCAAGCTAATTTTCATTATTGCCTTTCCTTGGTACTTCTGGTACTGTATTTCTATCCAGCCTGGAGTTCTTCCTTGTAGTGGTTTCTTCAATTTTAGAAATAGCGTATTGTGGCTGATTTTGAAACCATAAGTTTGAGGCTTGATATACCGCTTTAATTATCAAAGCAAGATGTAAAGTGAAGTATAACCAATACTGTTGCTAGGCTCATATGTTTTTCAGTTTAGTTTTATGCAACTACAGCTCTTCCTCCGGATTCACGGTTTCCCTACTTGCGAATTCAATTATTTGGGGGGGGGGGGTGTTGTTTTTCTTCTTCCTTCTTTTTTTCTTCTTTTTGCAGGCTGCCTGAACCTCCCCCAGACCTTACCTGGTGGTCTAGCGGTGACGAAGGGCAGGATCGATTGTCCTATGCTCCTGCCCCGTGCAGAGTCGTCATCAAAATGGCTTCTGTGAGTTCCCGTTGTAGTCTTGAGACTACAACAGGAACTCACGGCAGACATTTTGATGACAGCTTTGCACGGGGCAGGAGCATAGGAAGATCGCTCCTGCCCCGTGTCACCGTTAGACCATCAGGTAAGGTCCGGGGACGCAGGTGGGGGTGAGTCAGAGCTGGGCCAAAAAATTATTAGTGACTTTTCCCTATTCGTGGGCTGGCTCTGCATCTAACACCCCCTTCCCCCGCGAATATGGAGAGAGAGCTGTACTGAGATCTTTTTTCATAAGGTTGCCAGTTGGCAATCAGTTATCAGAGAACAGTCTTGAGACAGTCCTGGTTTTCTTCTCTTTCATACTTAACCCTCCCTCCCCACCATTCTTGCAGCTATGGATTTGTAATTCCTGAAAGAAATGGGAATAGCTTTTCCATGGATGCGATGGAGCAAATCTACTACTTAGTAGCTTTATCGCATGCTCTCTAGTCCTAGTTTTTGGGGAAAGAGTAAACAAGTAATTCACATCTACCCTTTCCACTTCACTCAGTATTTTATAGACTTCTATCATATCACTCCTGAGCCGCATTTTCTCCAAGCTGAAGAGCCCTAGTTGCTTTAGCCTTTCCTATAGGGAAGTCGTCCCATCCCTTTTATCATTTTTGTTGCCCTTCTCTACCTTTTCTAATTCAGCTATACTCTTAAGATACGGCGACCAGAATTGCACACAGTATTCGAGGTTCGGCTGTACTATAGAGAGCTCTAGTTTTTCCCTGGTTGGCTAAGATATGAACCTTTAGAGTAGTCTCTGAAACGGTGTGCCCCAAAGAGATTCTGGCTTTTGCCATGAGAGATTCGAAAAAAAATGTTTATTTTAAAAAATTCCCTTCATAAGTATACACTAGAATAGATGACATGTACGTCGCGTATCTGTGTGCATAAGGATACAACCACCCAGACAAGCATCATCCTTTGACGTGAAAACCTAACAACAAATTATTTTTATTTTTTATATCGTACTGGTAGTTATCCTAACTTGAGCAACAAAGCAATCGAGATTTTGTTACCATTTGAATCTTCTTATCTTTGTGAACTTAGGGCTCCTTTTACTAAGGTGAGCTAGCGTTTTTAGGGTGCGTTGCATTGCAGTGCCCGCTAATCCCCGCGCTACACGCTAAGAACTAACACCAGCTCAACGCTGGCGTTAGCGTCTAGCGCGTGCGGCAATGCAGCATGCGCTAAAACCTCTAGCTCACCTTAGTAAAAGGAGCCCTTAGATTTTCAGCTCTGACGGAAATTAAATAGAAAAAAAGAGTGACTTCAGGTGATGGATGATGGAATACATGTTTACTTGTTGACTATCAAGTTGTGTTTTGACTTAATTTGCACTCAAAACCAAGCACATCCATTGCATTGATTAGCAATTCTATTCTGTCTACTTTATTTTCACGGTTGTTACAATTATCTATACATAACTTAAAGAACTTTAAATAAATAACTTTAAAATTTGAATTTTTTTTTCTTGGTTTTGCAATTTTATAATTTTAACTATGTGCCGTGGAAAACATTTGTTCTGTTTAGTGTGCCAGAGCTAAAAACATTTGAGACACTACTTTAGAGGTAGTGTGTGCAGTGTTTTAGTCCTAATAAAGAGCTTACCACAGTGATAATGAGAAGAACCCTGGTCTTTTCCCTCTAAAAAGTCTTTCAACTTATGGTCTTTATATTTTCTAGCCCTGGTGACATTCAAATATATTTATTACCATTTCTTTATATTGAGACACTCTCAAGCAATATATGCAGTTGTCATGGGTGTCTGTAAGTGACATTTTATTTTAATATTTTACTTTAAACAAGTTTTATTGATGACAACAAAAGAACATAACCAAGAACAAACAATGCCAACAGAGTATACACAAATCCAGACAATAAAGAATCATATAGTTCAAGTCAAGTTTTATTTTGCCCCCTCCCTAAACATCATAAGGAAAGCGCCACAGGTATAGTCACAACCCGAATGGTACTACCCCAGAAATCATTCAATGGACAATACAAAGGAACCCGTCCTCCCTCCCAAAATACTATAAAATCCCCAGAACACAAAAACTCTCCATAGAAATCCACCCCCTACCCCCAGAAAATACCACCCCACCCCCCTTAATGCCACTCACCAATTTCCATGAATTGGTTTCTTATTCCACTGGACATCATCCCCCCCCCCCGGCAACCTCCCCCTTCCCCCACCCAGAGATGCAGCAAAGAGTATCAATCTCCTAGCAAAAAGCCAAAGCTATACTACGAGCTCTAGAAGACAGAGTCCAGATATACTCCCCAAATCTTCTGAAATCTTTTCCACCGTCGACACGTGGCATGGGCTCCCCAAATCTATGAATAACTAACTTCTTGCCACTACTAAAATGTAGCAAATATTGTGCCCTATCCAAAAGAAATAACTGAGGCTGTACCCCCACTGGTTGGTGAAGCAACTTAGTCAAAAAGTTTGCCACTTTACCCCCAAATTTCCCAATCAAAATACATCCCCACATAGCATGGAGAAAATTATTATGACCCACGTTACATTTCCCACATATTGCAGTATCTAGGTGCCCCGCTCGAAATAACTGGGACTAAAATGACATTCCTGAAAATGGGCCCTAGAAATCAAAGAAGGTGTCCATTTTAAGCTATCCCCAACCACCCAAGTTGCCAAACTCACCCGAAATCCAATTCCCAATGACTCCGCAGGTCCCCATAATCCTTGAGAGGCAGCAACTCATGCAACAATCTACAAGCTTCCGAAATCGTGATAATCTCTAAAAAAAAAAATGGAACAGTTGCCTACCAAGTCCCAAATTCAAATTAGCTGGATCTAAAGAATCAAGATAATGTTGAAGTTGCAAATAAGCAAACTCATCTCCCCTCCTTGGGGTGACACGCTGCCGAAAATAGCAGAGGGCAGCAACACATGGCCCGGATCCATAAAATCTTCAAATATAGTAAAGTCCTCTGCAGCCCAGTGTAAAAAAAATCCTATTATCCCCACCTGGTAAAAATGCCCCATTTCCCAAAATAGGCAACTGATCAGATTCTACCGGATTAAACCCAAAATATTTCAACCACATCCGCCATCCTGCTCTCAATGGGCCCGAAATAAGGCTAGAATGACAATCCAAGGTTAACTGTTTAGAGGGAGCATGCAGTAAAAAGCGAAGATTCCACGGTAAAAAAGAGCAGTCTCATATTCATACCATCCGTATATCGACGTTCCCTCTAACCAATTATGAAGATGCTGAATAAGACGCCAAATTATGAGAAATAATTTTTATTAAACAGCATGGCAATACAAACACGTGAGCATCAAAGTCATTTTATAGGATGATCAAACTTTCCCAAATCCCCAACCCACCCAATCCTCCCCCCACCCTCATCCCTCCCCATCCCACCCCACCCGGGCAGCAACAGCGGAAGAGAACATAATATTAGAAAACCTATAGCATCAAAATGGTAGTCGAATCAGTCTGTCCATAGTTGTTGTTGAATGGGTGTGACAAATGTTAAACTAAACAGGTACCAGCATTGTCGGAACAGCCTGCCCTTTTTAGTTTGCAAATCCACAATGTCCCTTCTTTCCAACAACATTTGCTGTAGCATAAGTGATCGCCACTGTTGTAGCGAAGGAGGCTGAGGTGAAAGCCACTGTGTCAGAATGCATTTCCTGCCCATAAGTACAGTCTTTCGGAGAAAGGCCGCACATCCCGGTTTTGGTGGATGAAATCGAATTTGTGAAGTAAGAAGAAAACTGGGGTGCAACCTCCACGAGCATCCCCATAGCGCAGCCAACGTGGGCATTAAATTCAACCAAAATGCAGACACCAGGGGGCATGTCCAAAACATGTGTCCAAAGGATGCCATAGGAGAGGAGCATTTTCCACAACCAGAAGACGTACTAATCCCCATTATCATAGCCCTCTTGGGTGGGTAGAACGCTCGCAGCAAGAACTTGTAATTACGCTCTTTCTCCGGCGAAGACAAGGTAGGATCACGTCCCACGCGAAGTCCCCTTCGTAGCATATCATCAGATATTGGTACCTGCAGGTCAGCCGACCATTTCTGGGCAAGAGAGATGAAGTCCAACTCTCCAGATAGGTCTTGCAAGAATTTATGATAAAATTTTAGAGGTACATGGTCGTGTGCCGTGAGGTCGAGGGCTTCTTGTAAGCTAGATTGAACCACGTCTCTCAACAGTTCAGGGGTCAAAGTCTGTATGTAGTGGCACAGTTGTCGATGAGCAAACCAGTCCCCAGTTACAAAAGTAAATTCCCTCTGTAGGTCAGTAAGTGGGGTCGGAGTACCCGCATCCTGCACCGCCTGGAACAGGTAATGAAGACCCAGAGAAGTCCAGCGGCCAAAAACAGCAGAGTCCATGCCTGGCGGGAATGCTCCGTTGCCCGCCACAGGAAGGTAGGGCGTTGTTTCAGAAGAAATTTTCAATAACCGACATAGCTTTTTCCAAGCTGTTCGCAGTACCTGCAAAAAAGGATGGCTGTGTAGAGATGGCAAATCAGGTAACTGTCGAACATGTAAAAGGAAACTGAAATGGTACGGTCTGAACTCAAAGCATTCATTCTCAGGCTGGGAAAACCATGAGGTATTACAAAACCAATCGTGTAGGTGTCTAAATTGACATGCAAGTGCAAATCGGGAAATATCCAGTAAGCCCATCCCCCCCCGGTGTCTTGGCAGCATCAACTTGGACAAAGCTATCCTAGCCCGCCTTCCCTGCCATAAATAAGCAGAGAGGTGAGAGTTGAGCCGTGCCAAGTGTCTAGGTGTAAGCATAATGGGCAGCATTTGCATAATGTAGAGCCATTGCGGCAAAAGCATCATATTGTATAATGCAATACGGCCAGAAAGTGACAAGGGGAGCTTCCTCCAACCCGTGAGAGTGGACAGAGTGCGCTGAAATAAGGGTGAGACGTTAATGGAATACAGCCTGTCCAGGTCCTGAGGGATCACTACCCCCAAATAGGTCAACTGAGATGTAGCCCACTGTAAAGGAAAATCTCCCTGCCAACCCAGACGCACCCCAGGTGATGTGGGCAACACTATGGACTTCTGCTTATTAAGCACCAGACCTGAATAAAGATTAAATTCATCCAGAAGTTCCAGAGCTCGAGGCAAAGAGTGATGCGGATCGCCCAAGGTAAGCAGAAGGTCATCCGCGAATGCCAGCACCCTCAGCTGAGAGGAGCCCTCAGGTAACCCCACTATTTCGTCGTCCCTCTGTAGTGTGCGTAGTAGAGGATCTAAGTATAAAAGAAAAAGGAGGGGCGATAACGGGCATCCCTGACGCGTCCCTCTGCCCACCACAAAAAAGGAAGAGCGCACTCCATTAACCAAAACCGATGCCCTGGGTCTCAAGTAGAGCGAACGAATCAACGCCAGGTAACTATCAGGGAACCCCATATAATGTAGCACCTGAAAAAGGTAATGCCAGTGGACTTTATCAAAAGCCTTAGCCGCATCTAACCCAACCAACAACCCTGGAGTGTGGGCCCGCTGGGCTCGAGAAAAGGCCAATAGCACCCGGCGTACATTAATTACCGATTGACGAGATCGTACAAAGCCCACCTGTTCCGGCACAATCACGGCAGGAAGCAGGGAGGCCAGCCTTTCCGCCAAAATACGGGCCAAGATTTTCAGGTCCACATTCAGCAGTGATATCAGACGATATGATTCAATATCCGTCGGTGGTTTAGAAGGTTTTGGGATCAAAGTTATCAAAGCATCATTTGCATACCGCGGGAGGGCGCCGGAGTTCTGTACCTCAGAATAAATTTTAAGAGAGACCCCCCTATTGAGGTCGCCAAGATCTTATAAAACTCCGGAGAGAAGCCGTCCGGACCCGGAGCCGTACACAGTTTCAGAGTTTTAATCGCCTGTAACACTTCCGGGAGCTGCAATTGTCTATCCAACCGAGATATTTGAACCGCCGATAGTTTGGGCATCCCAGCGTCCTCTAAGTAATCCCCCACGTCCGGGCCCGTATAGGGACCGGGGGACGAATAAAAGTCTTCAAAATAATTTTTAAAACATGTGGAGATATCATCCGCGGACGTCAGTATTTTCCCCGACTTCTCCTTCAACATAGCGATATATCGAGATCCCTTCCAACTCTTGGCGACGGAAGCTAACAACTTCCCGGTTTTATTGCCATATTTATAAAATTGATATTTGCGAAAGAATAATAATTTCTTAGTGCGCTCATGAATGAGAGAGTTTAACTCCGCCAAAGCGGCGGAATATGCCTCCCTAGCAGTCGGAGAAGGAGAATGTAGTAACTCCCGTTTCAATTGAGTCGACTGTTTCTCCAGCAATACTATACGGTGAGCAATTCTCCGAGTTCTAGCGGCCACATAAGCAATCACCTCCCCGCATAGTACCGCCTTGGCAGCGTCCCAAAATAATATGGGTTGATTTAAATGTTGAGCATTAAAAGCACTGTATTCCTCCCATTTCCCAGATAAAAATTCCCTAAAGTGAGGATCAGAATGCAAGTAAGAGGGAAATCTCCATCCCGACCCAACACCCACCGATCCCCCCACTGCTACATCTAGCCAAATCATATGGTGGTCAGAGATTTCAAGGGGGCCTATTGTTGCCTCAGAAACCCAAGCAAATTTGTGTTCAGAAATCAAAGTGTAATCAATTCTGGAAAATGTTCCATGAGCCCTGGATTGGTGTGTATAATCTCTGTCAGTGGGGTGAAGCAACCGCCAGGGATCCACCAACCCCAAAGTCCGACACAGATAGGGAACACCCTTTGTCTGTCTCGCCGTCGTGGGTCCCAACTCTCCAGAGCGATCCACACCAGGATCCAGAACCTGATTCAAGTCACCCACCAGTATCAGCGGGTCACCTGAATGCTGCAAACATATATTAACCAGATTTTGGAAAAAAGAGTGTTGGTATCCATTAGGGCCATATCCCACTAGTAACCGGAACGACCCGCCCGGACCTGTCACCCTCACCAGCAAGTATCGACCCTCAGTGTCACGCCTCAGGACCTGGACAGAGCATGGTAAACCCTTTCTGATCAATATAGCCACCCCCGCCCTCCTCCCTGATGAGGATGCATAATATAGGTCCCCAACCCAACCTCTCTTCAGTTTTTGGTGTTCTGCGTCAGTAAGTCTAGTTTCCTGGAGGCAGGCTATGTCAACTAAGTGATGTTTCAACTGTGACAAAATCTTTGTACGCTTGGCAGGCGAGGTAATGCCTGATACATTCCAGGAAAGTATACGAAAATTCCTATCACTCATGATTCTCCCCACTACTCAAGTCATAATACAGAAACCATCCTATAAGGAGAGTCCAGGGGCGCCCAGCCTCACCCCAAGACTGCACAAACACACTCCATTCATACCATGCACAATGTCCCAAAAAATACAGCAACCATAGAGAACACTGATATAAAAACACAATTTGCCCTATAAGTACCGCTGTTGCCACCCAGGAATATCCCTCCCCCCAAAACCCCCCAACACTTCTCACTACTCCCAACGTGTGGGAGAAAAAAAAAGAGTCACGATAGATGTCTCTCCCAGGGCCACCCCGGCCTGCAAGAGGATAAACTCAGGAAATTTTCAACACATGGTCTCCCTATAAGAATACACGGTAACAGCAACAATCAAACCACACATGTCAGTTCCAGAGAGGGCACAAACCCCAATGTCAAACCTGTCCTGTATCAGGCCTTTTAAGCAAGGCAATAAATTCAGCAGCCGCCTCAGATGATTGGAATGATTTCCAGACACCATTGTTAAGGATCCGCAATTGAGCCGGGTAGTTGAACTGGAATCTGATTTTGAGCTCAGACAGTTGTGTGCAGAGTGAGTAAAATGGTCGCCTCCGTTCCTGTAAAGCCAGTGAAAAATCCTGGCTGATTCTGATCAGAGTGCCATCATATTTCAAGGCATCTCGTTTATTCCGATAAAGTTGTAACAGTTCCACCTTATGGCGAAAATTGAGCACCTTCATGATGACAACACGTGGACGGGCCTCCAAATCAGGGCGCCGGCCCAAGCGGTGTGCCCGTTCAATACGGAGAGGCCCAAGCGATGAGTGTAAGGGTAATTCCTCCCTCATCCACTTTTCCAGGACCTCCAACAGGTCTCGGTCAGGGATCGTCTCTGGGATTCCCAGCAAGCGCAGGTTCGAGCGTCTCGAACGATTTTCCAAATCGTCCAGTTTCTCAGCCTGCGCCCGAACCTGCGCCCGCAACTCCCCCAAATCTGTGCCCTGGGTCGATGATGTATCTTCCAAAGTGGAGACCCGTTGCTCCAGCTCGTTCGTGCGAGCCGCTGCTGCCGCCAGCAGAGTTTCAACATTGGAGATTTGCGCTGTTATTATTTCTAACTTAGGCCCCAATACCTGCGCCAGTGCTTCCTTAATATCACTCAGGGCGGTCTCGGTGAGATTCGAGACCGCCGCCGCGGGGCTCGTCGCCATTTTGTTTGCCCCAGGCCGCGCTCGGTCTCGCTCTTTTCGGGCGGATTTGGGTTGCATATAATCCTTCGATCTCGTGAGATATCGTTCCATGCACCCAAACCGAGCTCGGAAGCAAAGGCAGTGCGGGAGAGGCAGCGAAAATTCGTAGTTATTGACTAGTAAGCAGGGTAGCCCCGGAGCGAGCAAGGATGCGTCCTCACACGCTCATGGCATCACGTGACTCCCATAAGACGCCAAATTATACATTCTAAGATCCAGTAAGCCCAACCTCCACCCTATTTCCACCCTCCATAAAACCATGCTGATTACATTCTCGCTTTCTTCCCACGTCAGCAAAAAGCAAATACTAACTGTTGAAACTGCAGAAAATCCTTTTGCCGGAGAAAAAGACAGCAACTGTAGAACATACAACCAGTGGGGAAATAGTCATCTTAACTAACTGAACCCTCCCCAAAACAGAAATAGCTAACGAAGACCAAGACTGCAGCCACTCCCTCATAGAAGATAGCAACCAAGAGATATTGAGTATATATATATTTGAAACCATGGGCGACAAAAGGGTCCCCAAATATTTAAATGAATCCCGTGCCCATTGCAGAGGAAAAGTATCTCCCCAATATGACTGATCCATGGCTGCTGTAGCCAACGCCTTCGACTTCTGCCAATTCAAAACCCTGAGAGACCACACCGGAATGGTTATATGTACTAACAGATCGTCCGCAAAAGCAGACACTTTGAACTCCTGGCCCCCTAAAATAACACCCTCAATCTCAGTGTTCGAATACAACTCCCGTAACAAGGGATCCAAAGACAGTACGAACAAAGAGGTACCCCTGCCAATCCCAAAAGCCCTGGAAGCACAACCATTCACCAACAATTGAGTCTTAGGCTGATCATACAATGTATGCACTGCCACCAAACACCAACCATCCAAATCATATTTTTGCAACATGGCATACAAAAAAAACTCCATTTAACCTTGTCTAAAGCCTTCTCTGCATCAAAACTAATCAGCAGAGAAAGCTTTCGAGACCTCTGAACCACTTCCAATGATGCCAATATAGTGCTCACATTCCGAACAGCGTGACGTCCCTTCATAAAACCCACCTGCGACGGGTGAGGAATGTCCGGTAAAACTCTAGAAAGTCTTGTTAGCAAGAATTTTCGTCAACATTTTAGCCTCCTGTGTCAAAAGAGAAATGGGCCTATATGACCTAGGCTCCATAGAATCCTTGTTAGGCTTAAGCAACACCATAATTTGTGCCATGGTCAACGAAGATGGTAACGTACCCCGTCTGATTGCCTCATTAAACAGAAGAGTTAAGGTAGAGACAATCTCCCCTTGAAGAACCGTATAAAATTCGGCCCTAAACCTGTCTGAACCTGGGGCTTTACCCAAAGAGCTCTGTAAAATTGCCCAACTAACTTCATCTTCAGAAATTTCTACATTGAATCTCTGCTGAGCCTTAGAGGCAACGACTGGTAAATCCAGGCTCTCCAGATAGACAGATCCCACCAACCCATCCTCCTGTGGACCAACATCGTTTTTCATAATAAGATCGAAAAATATCACAAATTTTGGCGTCCTCACTAGTTACCTTACCATCCAGATCTCTGATCCGCACTACTCTGTCTCCCTTCCCATTACGCAAAAGCCAGGCCATAGCTCTACCCCCTTTATTCCCATATTTTATATAAGTGGTAGTGATAGTACATAGTAGACTTCAAAACCCTTTGATGAATTAACTCATTTAAAGAGGTTTGAATCTCCAAAAGATGAGCCTTATGAAGAGCTTTGACCTATATAAATGATGTGCTTGTTCTAACTGACGCTTCAACCGCAAAATAGCCCTATCACATATTTTCTTTTGATAACTAGTATAACTAATTATGCTACCTCTAAGCACAGCTTTTGCTGCCTCCCAGAATAAAGTAGGGTTTGATCCATGGGCCTCATTGTTAGCAGCATAATCCTTCCATTGAGCAATAAGAAAGGAATAAAATTTGTAGTCCTTGTAAAAAGCTATGGAGAACCTCCAAACAGGATGTAAAGGGTGCAGCATCTATGGTCCAAACCACCCAAAGCATCTCATGATCTGAAATTTCATAAGGACCAATAACCTCCTTCCATTGAGCAATAAGAAAGGAATGAAATTTGGTGTTCTTGTATAAAGCTATGGGGAATCTCCAAACTTAGGATGTAGAGGGTGCAATATCTATGGTCCAATTCACCCAAAGCATCACATGATCTGAAATTTCATAAGGACCAATAACCAATGTCATCAATTCATGGGACAGCAAAATATAATCTATTTGAGCCTGAGAAGAGTGGGCCCTAGAGAGATGAGTATAGTCCCTTTCGCCGGATGCGGGCCCCTTCAGATATCTAAAATATCTAATGTGTGATCCAAATGGGACAACCCTTGGCCTCCCTGGGGAGTCCCTGATTGAACTCCCTGTGAGGTATCCACTGCTGGATCCCAAACCATATTAAAGTCCCCTGCCACTACTAGTGGCAGAGGACCCAGAGACAAAATCTTAGAGAGAAGGGTAGCATAGAAGTCTTTATCAAAATAATTTGGAGCTTAGAACATTTATGAATAGTAACATAAGTTAACAAATACCTGCCCAAAGGATCCTTTATAACCTGATGACATTGAAAATCAACATCTTTATGGATAAGAATTGCAACTCCTGCTTTCTTTTTTCACTGCAGCCCCCTCCAATACCTGACCCATCCACCATCTTTTAAGTTTAATTTAAATTAATTTAATTTAATTCTTATATACCGCTAATAACCGTGAGGTTTCTAAGCGGTTTACAAAAATGATGCATTAAAGATACAATAAATAAAAACTAAATAAATAAGATAGGTACTTGGAAATTCCCTAACTGTCCCAAAGACTCACAATCTAACTAAAGTACCTGAAGAAACAGTATGAAAATTAAAATAAAAAGACAGAGGTAGAGAGAGAGATAGAAATGAAATATTCCAACAAGTAATGAATAAATAATTTAAAGATAGAATTAAAATAATAATTAAAGTAAACAAAATAGAGATAAAAATAAGCATAGAGAGAAACAGAAACACACTCCAAAAAAGCATCAAGATCTTTGACTTGTAATTATTATGATCATTTAACACCA
Source organism: Geotrypetes seraphini (assembly GCF_902459505.1). Taxonomy (NCBI): domain Eukaryota; kingdom Metazoa; phylum Chordata; class Amphibia; order Gymnophiona; family Dermophiidae; genus Geotrypetes; species Geotrypetes seraphini. The sequence goes on along the minus strand of NC_047091.1, from coordinate 67,312,137 downwards.
GATCTTAAATGCCTTTCCCGAATACATCATATCCCTATCCCTCTCCATACCCACCTCCATCTCCACCCCAATTCACTTCAACCACCATTCCCATTCTATTCTTTAACTGCCGTCAACCCCAGTTCCGATGGCTATCATCTGGGTCCCGAGTTTCCTATGTTTCCGAGTTTACTATGCTGCATAGAGTCCAGGTGGGTCTCTTGAAGAAAAGCAATTGAAACCTTATGGCGCTTCAAGGCCCTGAGAATTTTAGATCTTTTTAATTGGAGAGGAAATCCCTCCCACGTTCCAAGAGATCAAGCGCCCCATTGACCAATACCCTCAGAGATCCAATCAGACCAAAAGACTTCAATGCAACTCCACAAAAAGAAAGGCCACCCTAGCCTGTGACCTCCCTCAAACATCCCCAAAGCCAATCATACACCACCAGTCAGAGTATTTATTTATTTATTTATTTATTTAGATTTTTATCCCGTCCTCCCAGTAGCTCAGGACGGTTTACAATTGAACATACACAATGCGGAGTAACTAGACATATAAGTAGTACAACAGGTTTAGTGGTTGGATTTATAGTTTTTGGAGAGAATTAAATACAGGGGGATTGAGCAGAGAGAGAGAGGGGGGAAATACAGTAGTTTCATGTAAGGAAAGTTATAAGCGTATAGGTGCAATTTTTTAGTGGAAAGAGTAAGAGAGGGTAATACTGGAATTTCGGGAAGGAGATAGGAGAGTGGAGGGTGGGGCTTAAGGGGGGGAGAGACAGAGGGGATCTTTAATTGAAGAGGAGGGTCTTTACCGATTTACGGAATGCTAATAATGAGTTCTGTTGTCTAAGTTGGGGGGGAAGTTGGTTCCAGAGGTGTGGAATGAAGTGGCTGTAGGATCGTTTGTGGGCAGTTTCTGTGAGCAGGGATCTTCCGGGGGGGACGCATAGGCGTGTCTCTGACTTTGAGCGGAGGGTGCGAGTGGGGTTGTAGATGGGAAGTTTGGATTTTATGTAGGAGGGGGTGGTAGAGTAGATTCTCTTGTGTGCAATTGTTAGGGCTTTGAAAGTACAGCGTTGGCTAATTGGGAGCCAGTGTTCAGCATGGAGTGCCGGGGAAATGGAATCGCGGTAGTTGAGGTTGTGTAGGAGGCGGATGGCTGCATTTTGGACCCGTTGGAGGCGTTTGATATTATTTTTGGTTAGTCCGTTAAATAGCGAGTTACAATAATCCATTCTGGAGAGGACATATGCGTATAGGAGTTGGGCGAGGTCTGGTTTGGAGATGTAGGGTTTGATCCTTTTCAGTTGGCGAAGGTAGTAGAAGGAGGTGGAGACTACTTGGGATATGTGGTTGGATAAGGATAGGTGTCCGTCTAGGGTTACTCCTAGGCTGCGAACTTGATCTGCTGCCGTTAGTCGAGTGGAATCCCATGTTAGTGTTGGTCGTAGGTATTTGGTGTTTTTGTTTCTGATCCATAGGAGTTCAGTTTTGGAGGCGTTAAGTTGAAGCTTGTTGTTTGACATCCAAGTTTTCATGTCAGTGAGGCAGAGTTCGAGGTTAGCAATTTGGGATGGCCGGTTTTCGCCTAAGGGGAGGAGCAGCTGGATGTCATCTGCATAAGAGTGTATTTTGATTTTATATTTTTGCGCTATATCGATGACGGGTTTGATGTAGAGATTGAATAGGAGGGGGGATAGAAGGGCACCTTGAGGAACGCCATATTTGATAGGCTTAGGGTTAGATTTATGAGTCCCTAGTAGGACTGTTTGGGTCCTTTGGTGAAGGAAGGAGGTGATCCATTGGAGGGCTGTGTCTTTGATTCCGAGGTCGTGGAGCCTAGATGTGAGTAGGTGATGGTCAACTGTGTCGAAGGCAGCGCTAAGGTCAAGTAGGACTAGTAGGGCGTCGTTGCCTTTGTCCAGTATTGACCAGCTGTCGTCTATGATATCAATGAGAACTGATTCTGTGCTGTGGCCCTTACGGAAGCCGGATTGGGCTGGGGATAGGGCAGCTTGTTCTTCAATGAAAGGGTATAGGCGGTGGAGTACAATTCGTTCAAGGAGTTTGGAGACAATTGGGAGGTTGGAGACTGGGCGATAGTTGCCAGGTTCATTAGGATCAAGGGAGGGTTTTTTGAGAGTGGGCTTGATAATAGCTGATTTCCAGCTGAGGGGGACAGTTCCAGTAGTTAGAGAGGTGTTAATGATGGGGAGGATGGATTCTGCCATGGTGTCTCCAGCAGCCAGCAGGAGGCTGGACGGGCAGGGGTCGAGGATGGTGTTGGAGGGTTTAAGTTCTCTCAGAGTTTCGAGGACCTCCGCATGAGTGGCTAGATGAAATTGGGAGAGAGAGGCGGAGGGGGGGGTATATGGAGTTGGTTGGAGCTGAGTAGGAGTGGGTTTGGTGTTGAGGTCGAGGTTAGCTCGGATGTTTTGTATTTTGGACTGGAAGAAGTCTGAGAGAGTTTCGCTATCGAGTTCTGTTTGGTTGATTTGATTATTCCTTTGGGCGTTGGTGAAGAGATGGTTGGTGAGGGTGAATAGTTGTTTTGATCTGGAAGGGGCTTGTTGTAGGAGACGAGAGTAGTAGGTCTTTTTTGCTTCTAGAATGGCAGCTTTGTATGTGGTGGATATGTTTTTCCAGTGGGTTTTGGTATCAATGTTCGGATGTTTGGCCCAGATCCTTTCTGCTTTCCTTAGGGATCGTTTTATAGATCGGAGGTCATTAGTGTACCAGGGAGCAGGTGCTTTGTTGGTGATTGTTTGGATTGTTTTTGTCTGGACCAGGTTATTATAGAGGGATTGGATGTTAGAGTGCCATGTGGTGGCTGCCAGGTCAATTGATAGGGGATGTTGGGTATAAGATTCATTTAGGGTGCGAATACCTGCGGCCATATCTTGAGGGTCGACCGAATTAGGAAGTTGGCGTAGGGTGGGGGGGGTGGGATCTTTACGTGGGATTAGGGCAGTATCGAGTGGGAGTTCGAATTCAATGAGGTGGTGGTCTGACCATGGGACAGGTGTGGAGGTGTAGGTTTGCTGGGGTTTTGTCGTTGGGTCTCTGAGGGTGAAGAGCAAGTCTAAGATGTTGCCTGCTGAGTGAGTGGGGGTGGTTATAGTTTGGTGGAATCCTAGGTCGGAGAGGGAGGAGAGGAAGTTGTCAATTTGTCCTGAGGTGTTGGGATAGTCTGGGAAATTGAAATCTCCTAGGATTATTATGTGTTTGTGTGAGATGGTTAGTTCAGTGATGAATTCGAGGAGGGTTTCTAGGGTATCTGCTGGGGAGTTGGGGGTTCTGTAGAGGAGTATGAGGGCGGTTTTTTGTTTGTGGCCTAAAGTGAATGCAATAGCTTCTAGGGAGGGAATGTTGATGGAGTTTATTAGTTTTGGTGTGGCGGAGGTTTTGATAATGGACGTCACTCCACCTCCTTTTCCAGAGGTACGTGAGCAGGTTAGAGCCTGGTAGCCTGGGGGACATAGTTCGCCTAGCGTTATCCCCTCGTTGTCTTGGAGCCAGGTTTCGGTGATCATGAGGGCGTCCCAAGTCTTGTCGCAAATGAGGTCATGTAGGAGGAAGGATTTGTTGTTGACTGATCTTGCATTGATGAGTGCCAATTTGAGTGTGTTGTGAGAGGGGGTTTGTGGAGAGGGAAGAATGGGGATGAGGTTGGCAGGGTTTCTGGAACGGCTTTTTTTAGGTTGTGGGGAGATATCCCCGTATCTGCCTTGGCCTGTAATAATGGGGATGGTAAAGTATAGTGTTGTAAGAAGTGTAGTGGAAGTGGTGGGAGTGGGAATGGGCGGGAGGGTGGTTTGTAAAGTGGTGGGGGGAGGGGCGGGGAAGGTGGTGGCCTGGATAGTTGGTGGCATGGCAAGAGGGGGGTATGGGGCGTTAGGAGGGAGGGATTCAGGGGGAACTCACTGTCAGGGGAAACTTGGTTTGGTTCTATTGGTGAGTTAAAGTTTGGTGGGAGTCAGTTTTATAGAATTAGATCAGGAGCTTGGAGCTGAAGTGTTATTATTGGGCAGTTGGAGGAGCAAGTAGAGGAGAGAGCTGGGAGACAGAAAAGGAAGGAGTCAGAGAGCAATCAGTTAAGTTAAAGAGGATTGAGTAAATTACTGTTACTAGTTATAGTAGTTGTGTAGGTCGTGTATGCTGTTATGCTAGTTAAAGAGCATGCAGTTTGTGTGAGGGATAATAGTGGTATTTAAACAAACAATAGAGGTCTGCTTTCCTGTGTCGGGAGGGGGGCGGAGCAGGGCTCCCACACTCCTCTCTCGATGCAGGGGCTGAAAAACGAAGGCAGGCACCTTCGATGAAGTTTTCTGTATTAAGGCTGTTTTCCTGTGTCGGGAGGGGGGCGGAGCAGGGCTCCCACACTCCTCTCTCGATGCAGGGGCTGAAAAACGAAGGTAGGCACCTCAGGAGAAGTTTCTGTTTTAAAGGCTGTTTTCCTGTGTCGGGAGGGGGGCGGAGCAGGGCTCCCACACTCCTCTCTCGATGCAGGGGCTGAAAAACGAAGGTAGGCACCTCAGGAGAAGTTTCTGTTTTAAAGGCTGTTTTCCTGTGTCGGGAGGGGGGCGGAGCAGGGCTCCCACACTCCTCTCTCGATGCAGGGGCTGAAAAACGAAGGTAGGCACCTCAGGAGAAGTTTCTGTTTTAAAGGCTGTTTTCCTGTGTCGGGAGGGGGGCGGAGCAGGGCTCCCACACTCCTCTCTCGATGCAGGGGCTGAAAAACGAAGGTAGGCACCTCAGGAGAAGTTTCTGTTTTAAAGGCTGTTTTCCTGTGTCGGGAGGGGGGCGGAGCAGGGCTCCCACACTCCTCTCTCGATGCAGGGGCTGAAAAACGAAGGTAGGCACCTCAGGAGAAGTTTCTGTTTTAAAGGCTGTTTTCCTGTGTCGGGAGGGGGGCGGAGCAGGGCTCCCACACTCCTCTCTCGATGCAGGGGCTGAAAAACGAAGGTAGGCACCTCAGGAGAAGTTTCTGTTTTAAAGGCTGTTTTCCTGTGTCGGGAGGGGGGCGGAGCAGGGCTCCCACACTCCTCTCTCGATGCAGGGGCTGAAAAACGAAGGTAGGCACCTCAGGAGAAGTTTCTGTTTTAAAGGCTGTTTTCCTGTGTCGGGAGGGGGGCGGAGCAGGGCTCCCACACTCCTCTCTCGACGCAGGGGCTGAAAAACGAAGGTAGGCACCTTCGATGAAGTTTTCTGTATTAAGGCTGTTTTCCTGTGTCGGGAGGGGGGCGGAGCAGGGCTCCCACACTCCTCTCTCGATGCAGGGGCTGAAAAACGAAGGTAGGCACCTCAGGAGAAGTTTCTGTTTTAAAGGCTGTATAAACCCTTCCCACACCAAGCATATACACTCTCTGTTGACCCTCTCCCCCTGAGACGGTAACATCTTACAATATTCCAGTAAGAGCATGTGATCCTACTCCGTACCCCAAACCACCCATAACTTCACACAAACATCCAAATCCAAAGTAAGCAAACACAGCAAAATACTAATATTGGTATGCCAATTAAATGTAAGCCTTGCTAAATTGAAAAACAAGGTAAATGCAAGCCTTACAAAATAAAGGCTTTGTCCTTTACCAGGATATTGAAACAAAGCATTAATTTACAACAAAAAATAAGAAAAATCAAACGCAGTCTCCAGGATGTCTGGTGCGGTACTCGGAGAGACACCCCCCCCCCCAGGAAAGAGACCTGGGACTACTGATCAACATCGGCGCAATGTGTGGCGATGGCGAAAAGGGCAAACAGAATGCTAGGAATGATTAAGAAGAGGATCACGAGCAGATCGGAGAAGGTTATCATGCCGCTGTACCGGGCCATGGTATGTCCCCACCTGGAATACTGCGTGAAGAAGGACATGATACTACTCGAAAGGGTCCAGAGAAGAGCAACTAAAATGGTTAAAAGGCTGGAGGAGCTGCCGTACAGTAAGAGATTGGAGAAATTGGGCCTCTTCTTCCTTGAAAAGCGGAGACTGAGTGGGGACATGATCGAAACAGTCAAATAATGAAGGGGATAGACTTAGTTGATAGAGACAGGTTGTTCACCCTCTCTAAGGTAGAGAGAACGAGAGGGCGCACTCTAGAGTTAAAAGGGGATTGATTCTGTACAAACGTAAGGAAGTTCTTCTTTATCCAGAGAGTGGTGGAAAACTGGAATGCTCTTCCGGAGGCTGTTATAGGAGAAAACACCCTCCAGGGATTCAAGATAAAGTTAGACAAGTTCCTGCTGAACCAGAAAGTATGCAGGTAAAGCTAGGCTCAGTTAAGGCACTGGTCTTTAAACCAAGGGCCGCCATGTGTGCGGACTGCTGGGCGCGATGGATCACTGGTCTGACCCAGCAGCGGTGATTCTTATGTTCTCCACAAGCATGCCCACAAAGGCACCACCAGGCCAGGTCCTCTTCACTACAGAACCCCCAGATATAGCCACCCTGACAAAAAAAGGCACCAAAAACTGTCCTTTAACAAAATAAACCAAGTCAAAGTGGAGAAGATGTAGTGGTCAGTATCGTTTTCATAAACTCCTTAGTCGCCTCCACCATGTCAAAAAAATCGGGGCTCTCCCTCAATGACAATCCTCAGCCTTGCAGGGTACAATAATGCACACGAGATTTTCCAGGCATGCAGTTTTGAACACAAAGGTAGAATAATCTTGAAAACATAATAATTTATGATTCTGGTATTCCAACGGTCAGCCTTTATGTAAGGCTTGCAACACTGCCTGCTTGTGGAGAAAATTAAACACTAGAACAATCGCAACTCTCGGATGAGCTTGGCCATCTTTCCGTGGGCCCAACCCGTGCACCCATTCCAGCTTCATATTAACCTCCGGTTGTAAAAGTTGATCAAACAAGTCCTCATCTAGTTCCTGGAGCTCCAGATTATGTCTGCGAGATCTATTCTCGTGGTCATCTAATTTCTGCTCCATAGAGTTGATCTGTTGTTGAAGTTTCCACTGGTCCGATACTGTGGAATTCAAAGTATTTTCCAGGTCCTCCATTTGTGCCAAGTGAGCGTCTATTTCCAAACCCATCGAGTCCAAATCAATTTTATCTTGCATCTGCTGCAATTTCTTGTCTAGGGCATCTTCCACTGTCGCCCGAATTTCCACTATTTCTGAAGTCCACACAGAGCTGATGGAAGGGCTGAGAGGCAATGCATGCTCCACCATCTTGGCGTCTCCGCCACACAGCTGCTCTTTCTCTCACTTCATTGATTTAGACGTCATCTGTTGGGATTTACAATCGACTCTCTAGCAGAGAAGAACAAGATGCTGTAAAACAATTAAATAGGAGCCGAATCCCAAGTCAAATGCAAAACAAGGGCTAGAACGGCGAGGAAACGGAGGAGCCGAGCAGATCAGCCTTTGCTCCTGCTCATGGTAATATGTGACTCCCCCTTATTTTTATGTTTTAAACAATGTTTGAATCCTGGTTTTCTTACGTTGAATAACACTTTGACTAAGTTGAACTAAACTTTGCCAAGATTTTGTCAATTTTGACAAAGGAATACTATAGCTGTCTGCATTGGCAGTTGAAAAGAAACTGACAGTTGGTGAAGACATTCTCAGGTGTGAACGGGGGAGCATGCTCTGGAGCAGCTTCTAGTTTTTGAGGTCTAAAACAAAGGACCGCAATGGCACTGTCAGATGGTGACATTACTCACATTGGCTGTTGTGATTCTGCTTGTCCATGGAGAATCCCTTAACCTGCAGAGAAGAAGTAGTATGACTATCTGGCATACATGTTGGTCAGGAGCACTAGTACTGTATAACAGGAATTGACCACATTATGTCCATCTACCCATTATACAATCTTACTGGGCTTTTACTCAGCCTCCAAGTAGTAGGGACTAACAGTAGATATTGCTGATTAAAGATTGAACCTTCTGGGATTGTGAGGAAACCATTTACAAACAGCACCCAGAAAGTCAAAGAAAACCATCTAGATTTAGTCTGTTACTTTTTTATCCAGACATGTTAAGCACACATTTAACTGGTTAGATGCAGTTGAGTATTTGACTAAATTTGTCCACACAGTTTGTACATCGAGACACAGATTGCTATTTGGTTGCATTTAGGAAGACAGACTGAGTCAAATTTAATGCTGATTAACTTATTATCAAGCTAAAGATGCAAAAGAAAACACAAACTGAATATGTCCATGATTCCTGTGGAACTAAATCTGTGTTTTATGGACAGTAGAGGGGAATTTTTCACCTGGTACATGATTAAAATTCAATTCTAGCTGCAAAAATCTTTTCAATATCAATACCTCTTATGTCTTTCAGTATTTATTACCTCAATAAAAGTGGTTATCTCCATTCAGCCACTGTTTGTTGTTTTTTTTTTTTTTTCTTACTGCTAATAATTTTGCCAGCTTAAGGCCGTTTCACCCTCCTGTTAGGTCCTCCTGTTAGGTCCTCCCTTCTAGGTCCATGATTTTTTAGCAGAACACAAAGTAAAAACTGTTAATTCTTAACCTGTAAAATGTGAGTGTTTGTATAAGATAGAAAGGGTGGCTGCATGTGGATGAGATGTTCCCACCTGTGTGTGTCTGCAGTAATATTTTGTTTTCTTCTAACAGCGCATCTTGGAGCCAGATGACTTCCTCGATGATCTGGATGATGAAGACTATGAAGAAGATACACCTAAGAGGCGAGGAAAGGGAAAGGCTAAGGTGAGATGGTGAAGGTTAAACTGAATTAGCACAGTCTATGGGTTTCTTTCAGAGTGAAATCTGCATTGCTACTAACTGCAGCATGTGGCCTTTGGTGGGGCAGGAGGGTGTGTGTGTAAAATTTGCACTATTGGCTGCTTCTTATGCTGTACCTGTTCTGTGCTGGCACATTGTGCGTGTATTTGTAAGGGAAGCCTGCAATGGATATGTGGCGGTGTGAAGTTTGCCTACGTGGCACCTCTAATGTTGGGGCAAGTGTGTGTGTGAGGAAAGGTTTCCAGGAAACAGACAAATTTAAGAACCAATTTACTGAGCATATAGATAGACATGGATTAATGGAAAAGTGTAAATTATGTTTAAACTTTGTATTAGTTTTTTTCTTTGATTACACTTTTCCCTCCCTATTGTTTTCCCTATATATGGTTCTCCTCTGTACTTTAGAACACTGAATTGTAGTTCTGTTCCCCCCTTACCTTGTGTATTAGTCAGTCTGTAAGTCTATTTGTTTGACTCATTATTTTAATTTTTAAATTGTATGTCTAATTAAAATGTTTATATTTTTATCAATTTTGTACCTCGCTTAGTAAAATTAAATAAGCGATTCATAAAATAAAACTTGAAACTATAATGACAGACTGGTCAGTATGATATATCTGGATCTTCAGAAGGCATTTGTTAAGGACCTTCATGAGAGATTTCTCAGGAAATCAAAAAGTCATGGGAAAGGAGGCAGTGGATTAGCATAGGACTGAATGATGATTCAACAGTGGTGATATTTAATATTCATGGTTGATCCAGAAAAGGGTAATCAAGTTTGAGATGTTGTTTTAAATGGTTAAATCAAAAATGGATTATGAAGAGCTGTAGAAGGATCTTTTTAATTCTGGTTGCCTTATCTCAAAAAAAGATTTAGTGGAACTGGAAAAGGTTCAGAGAAAGGAAACAAATGATAGGGGGCATAGAACATCTTCCTTATGTGGAAAAACAAACAGGTTAAAGCTTTACATCTTTGGAGAAAAAGAAATGGAATGATAGAAGTTCAGAAAATCATGAGTGGGATGGAAGTGATTAATAACTTTGGGCTGGTCCTGCCATTCCTATCTAATCTCCTAGGTGAAACCCCTCCCCCCAATAGTCCAGCATCTGTCCTTCACTAAACCCCTCACAGGTGTCCAGCATCTTATTCCTACTTGCTGTGTCCTTTCCTCCTTCTCCTTCCACTGTCGTTATCCAGCATCTTCTCCTATTCTGTCACTGTCACCACCACCAACAACCTACCTCCGTCCTCCATGCAGTACAGGGCCTTTGAGGAACTGCATGTACTCAGGTCTGCAGTAGCCTGCCGCCTCCGAGGCAGACTTAAGGTCAGAGGAGGTAAGATATGGACAGTCTTGAGGGTGCATAGGGTACTCAAAAGCTTTCTGTTGCTCTGGCTTATCTTGTGATCTTTGCTGGTAATCTGCTGCCTTAGGCAGATGTTTTGTGTTTCTAGTGGCAGATTTAGCCTTAAATAACAGTTATTTCCAGTGCAATAGGTGAGACATTCTAGACATGTGGGTTATCTCCTAATGGCCGCTTGCCATATGCAGAAAGAATCCACTCTAGATGTTTTTTTCTGTGACTCTCTACTACTTCACTGGGAACTCTAGCACCGACTTTAATTTTTCCCTTCTGCATGCGTGCCTGAAGGAGTGTTTTTGCTCTGCTCTCCCTTTTTTGTTGTTTTTTATTTGGTGTTGTCCCCTTTTCGAGATTCCTTTGTTATCAGAGTGACTCTTAAGCTGAGAACACACAGACTTCGATCTACAGTTGACAGGCCGATCCAAGTTGGTACCTTTTAGCCAGCCTGCATTGATTTCTTAGGAACTCAGGGCCATCCCTGTGTTTTTCCTCCTACTGCTGAGCAGAGGTTCAAGTGCAGGCTGTTAGGCATACCTAGAAGACTCAGCTGTGTCTCGCAGGGTGCCAGCTGCATTTTAATGCCTCCGCCTTTTCTTGCACCCTTTCTTGAGCTGGTCCGAAAGGGTGGAGATACAGTCAGACAGATAGCCAGAAGATCAGTGTTGAAAATGCATTCTACTTTCAGAGAGCTGAGGCAGACTGCAGCACATTTCCAGCACAGGTCACAGTGAGTAAGGTTGTCGCAGCCTATCAGGTGGATCGGGGGAATCTGAATTTGGCAGTTTTTTAGGATTCTGCATGTTCTCCCCCCCCACCTAAAAAAATCCTAAAATCGCCATTTTTGTGATTTACTTTATGTGAAAAATATCTCAATTTTGGTGTGAATTTCTTCTTTTTTTTTTAACTGTTTATTGGCAGTGGTGAAGAAACGCATACAGAATACCAACACATTGGAGTAGAGCCACTCTGTAAATATACAAGCAGGTCAAAAGAAATCAGCATTGCCAAACTGGGAACGGTTATGAATAATGAATAAAGAAGAAGTGCATAGCCCCAAGGCAAACAAAAGAGAATGCGACGTTCCTCACACACCATTTTTTGTTTAAGACGAACCCAGGCATATATGCTAGCTCCCAGACACCTAGCTCCCATCCGAGAGGGGCTTAGCCATCATTCATACTACACACTCACTCCCCCCAAGGGCTTTAGATTTGAGGTATCGGGCACTAGTCAAGAAGTGCCTCGCTGCCTCTCCTCATCATCCGATGAGCTATCAGGAAAAGAGGTCCAGAGAGCTATATAGCCTTTTCTATCCGGATGCATGGAAGCTCCATACACCCTGGTCTCAAAACTGGCCATCTCTCGCATATGTGCCTTCCAGTGATGTATGGGTGGGAATGTACAAGAACCGCCTCTAAGATATGGAAAGCCCTTGTTCGATTAATGGGCCCTGTGTTACCAGGAGTAAAGTCCCATAATCCCAATCCACTTCCCGACCCAAAACAGTGTCCAGTGTCTGCAAAACCCCCTTCCAAGTCTGTAGAATGGTGCATTCTAAAAAGGAATGAACATAGGTACCAGTGTGACATTTGCATTTGAGACAAATATCTTGGTCCCAGAGACCCATTTGTGCCCCCCCCTGTGCCGTGTAATGTAATATCTATGTAACACCTTGAATTGTGTTTTCTGAAGGTCTGCAATCTTCACGAAATCACATAGAGTAAGAAAAAGGTCTTCAAATTGAGCTTCTGAGAGAGCCAGGCCTAAATTGGTCTGCCATTTTTCCCATATCTGAAGTAGTGTAGGGACGCTTGGAATCTGTTTAAGGAGTACCCCCCCACCTGTGCAAAGTGAGCGCCCTGAGTCCAATAGTGGTGCTCCTGGACCTGAGGGAAGGACGGAAAGGTGCCAGGTGCCAATTGAGTCAAGTGCCACCACATTGTGCATCCCCGTGCTGTCCAATCATAAAATACAGAGCAGCCCCAGCCTGGAAGGAAATTGGAATTGTCTTCAAAATGCAAAAAAGGGGAAAAATCCGGACTAAGACCTTGTTGACGTCTCCACCATTGCCAGGCCTTGCGAAAGGGCGCCAGAAACTGGAATTTATCCCTATAATGGAGCGCTCTGTCCCCCTGAGCATGGAGCATATTGAAATATTTAAAGGGTGAATTCCAGCAAGCCATCCCAAGGGGAAGAAATCGATCCTTACCCGTGAAACTTTCATGTATCCATCTCATCAAGGCAGCCACGTTGTAAAGTCTAATATCTGGGACATTAAGTCCTCCCCTGGAAGGCTCTTGCGTTAATTTAAGCAGGCTAATGCGGGGCGCTTTCGCCCTCCATACAAAACGAGTAACTAGGGTTTTAAACCGGTGCTCATCCCTACTTAATAACCATACTGGTATAGTCTGCAAAGGATATAAGAGTTTCGGGAGCATCATCATTTTCACCAGAGCTACTCTTCCCATCAAAGAGATTGGGAGGTCCTTCCAAGCATTGCAGAGCTTCTCTATCCTGTCCAAATTCTGCACAACATTAATTTGGTAGATTACCCCAGGATTTGGACTGAGATAGATGCCCAGGTATCTCATAGGTTTCTGAGTGGACGGTATAGGTAGCTGCGCATGCCATGGTTCTGGTGGACCCCCTGCTTAGAAGCAGGAGTTCAGATTTCCCACAATTAACCAGCAGCCACAATATTTGTCCAAATGCCTGCACCACTGCTAGGGCCTCAGGTAGGTGCACAGGAGCTTGTTCAAGGTATAAAAGAATGTCATCCTCAAAAATTTTACATTCCGTACCCCCTATCAAAATACCCTGAATGGCGTATTCCTGGCTGATTTTTATAGCTAGGGGCTCCATGACCAATAAAAAAAAGCAGCGGAGACAGAGGTCATCCCTGTCGAGTGCCCCGCTCTAGAGAAAACTAGCTTTGAGATTGCCATTAACCAACAGCTTAGTATGGGGTCCCAAATACAAAGCTCGGATCCAACCCAGGAACATTCCTGTGATTCCATATTGGCCCAAAACCCAAAACAGGTACTCCCAGGAAATGCTATCAAAGGCCTTCTCCATGTCAAGGCCTGCTATGGCCGAAGTTCCGCCCCATTCCCTATGTGCATGCAATGTTCCTAAATCCTTGATGAGATTCATGGAGGCATAGCTTCCGGGGACGAAGCCCACCTGATCAGGGTGTACAATATCAGGCAACAGTTGGTTAAGTCAGCGAGCTAATGTAGTGGCCAGTTATTTCACATCCTTATTCAGGAGAGAGATAGGTCTAAAAGAACTAACCAATTTGTGGTCCTTACCAGGTTTCGGAAGAAGCACCACATAAGCCATATTCTCCCCGGGTGGACTCCCTGAGGACACCATGGAATTACACATAGCACACAATGGCTGGGAAACCAAATCTTGGAGGAAACGGTAGAACTCAGGGCCATACAGGTAACGTCCCGATGGACTGGAAGACGGCTAACGTCATTCCACTCCACAAAAAAGGCTCCAGGATGGAGATGGCAAATTACAGACCAGTGAGCCTCACATCAATAGTGAGCAAACTAATGGAAACCCTAATCAAACACCAATTGGACAGGATCATGGACGAGGAGAATCTACAGGATCCCCGCCAACATGGATTTACTAAAGGGAGATCCTGCCAATCCAACCTGATCAGCTTCTTTGACTGGGTGACGAAGAAGCTGGATGCTGGTGAGTCCCTGGACATCGTCTACCTGGATTTCAGCAAAGCATTTGACAGCGTACCACACCGTAGGTTGCTGAGCAAGATCAGTTCTTTAGGATTGGGCGACACATTGACCAAATGGGTTGGGAACTGGCTTGGAGGTAGGCTTCAGAGGGTAGTGGTGAATGGCACCCCCTCCGAAATGTCAGAGGTGATAAGTGGAGTGCCACAGGGCTCCGTCCTTGGCCCGATCTTGTTCAACATCTATATAAGAGACTTGTCAGAAAGACTCCGAGGTAGAATAACATTATTCGCCGATGATGCCAAACTAAGCAATGTAGTGAGCAAAAGCACAACAGACAAAAATTCAATGGCAGACGATATGATGCATGACCTACTTCTACTGGAGCGCTGGTCTAGGTCCTGGCAACTCAGTTTCAATATCAATATTATATCTATCAATCAATCAAGTAACTGAAGTTATTTAGTGAACACTCAGACCCACAGCTGAGGTCTCAGTGAAAAAATAAATTCCCTTGATAAATAAATTCCCTTTGGATAAATAAATTCCCTTGAGGCACAAGAAACTCAGTTTCAATGCCAAAAAATGCAAAGTCATGCACCTGGGGAGCCGAAATCCATGCAAGGTTTACATCCTAAATGGCGAGATCCTGACATGAACTGAAGCGGAAAGAGACTTAGGGGTGATTGTCAGGGAAGACATGAAATCTGCAAACCAAGTGGAGCAAGCTTCATCCAAAGCAAGGCAAATCATAGGCTGCATACGCAGGAGTTTCGTCAGCCGCAAACCGGAAGTCATTATGCCACTGTATAGATCCATGGTGAGACCGCACCTGGAGTACTGTGTGCAATTCTGGAGGCCGCATTACCGCAAGGATGTGCTGAGACTGGAATCGGTCCAGAGAATGGCCACCAGGATGGTCTCGGGACTCAAGGAGCTCCCATACGAGGAGCGGTTAGGGAAGTTGCAGCTCTACTCACTCGAGGAACGTAGAGAGAGGGGAGATATGATCGAGACATTCAAGTATCTCACGGGCCACATCGAGGTGGAAGAGGATATCTTCTTTTTCAAGGGTCCCGCGACAACAAGGGGGCATCCGTGGAAAATCAGGGGCGGGAAACTGCACGGTGACACTAGGAAGTTCTTCTTCACTGAAAGGGTGGTTGACCGCTGGAATAGTCTTCCAATCCAGGTTATTGAGGCCAGCAGCGTGCCAGATTTTAAGGCCAGATGGGATAGACATGTGGGATCTATCTGCAAAGATAAATAGGGAGGGTCATTAGAGTGGGCAGACTTGATGGGCTGTGGCCCTTATCTGCCGTCTATTTCTATGTTTCTATACCCATCAGGGCCGGGAGACTTGACCAGCTTCAAAGCCTTGATGCTAAGGGCAAGTTCCTTGGGCAACAAAGGATTGTTTAACAGGGCCTGTTGAGTCTCAGATAAGTGGGGTAATGAAATATTTTGAAAAAAAGAGGTAAGGTCATCATCCCCCCTCAATTCACATTTGGCATAAAGGAATTGGTAATAACTGACAAACTGTACCTGGATGTGGTCCACGCGGCCTAAGTCCATCGACATTAAGGGATATCACATTCAAGTCGGCCATCCCCAATGAGGAATGGAAAAGATATTATAGGCACCTGCATTCCTAATCGCTGGCATGGAGCCTCCCAGCCTATCTCCCCAGCAAGAAGAAAGATACCATGTGCTGCAGGGTGAATGGCACACACCCTCATCAGTCTCAAACAGAAAGGCCCTTTACCCCCCAGCCCCCATACATTTACACAACCATTCATACCCATTCTCTCCAATCTGCCTCCCCTCCCACCCTACCTCTCCCGAAACCCTAGTCCCAACATACACACTTTCTTCGTCCCAGTCGAGGCAGTGGACCATGCAGCCTCCCCGTATCTTCCCCCCCCCCCCCATCTGAGCTCCCAATATCCTCCTGGCATGAAAACATTAGTATGACCCCCAACCCAACATGAAACAAATCAGCAGCCTATGAGCACAGTAATGTCCATCTGGTGAGCCATTTGCAAATAGAAGATGTCCTGAGCTGTGCATACCCGGGCAGTGGCACGCTACTGCATCCCTAGAGTCCTTGCAAGTCCTAAGGCACAAATAAGTGTCTCGGGGAATATGCCTCCATCACAGGTCTAATAGGCAGTCGGTCTCCATTCCAAGTTGTGCTCAGCGCAGGCTCAGGCAAAAGTAGAAGAGGCACCTACTAGCCACCAAACTGTAAGGGCTGCATCGCACGCACCCACCAAGACCACTTAGTTTCTCCTCCCCTTATCCAACAGTAACTCTCTTCCCTTCCCTTTCCCTCCTCCCCTGTCCAGCAGTACCCCTTCTCCCTTCCCTCCCCATCCTTCCCTCTCCAGCAAATGTTTCCTCTTTTTAGCCTAGCGGCAGCTCTGTGTGCTTTTAACTTCGGCCAGCCTAGCAAAGGCCCCGAGGCTTCTTCATGAAACCGCAGCTAAACTACTGCTTAGGGGCAGCTGTGTGCCGAAGTTAAAAGCACACGCAGCTGCTGGTGTGGGGGTGGGAGACAAGATAAAGGCAGGAGGCATACGCGGCAGGAGTCCCAGCATACACGACGGCAGTAGGAAGTTGCAAGTCAACTGACGCTGGCATCGCAGCCTCTCTTCCTGCCTAGTGTGCAGCTTGTGGAGGGGACCCAAATCCTTCACGGACCGGCAATAAATATTGCAGACCGGCACCGGTCCGTGGCCCGGCGGTTGAAGAACACTGCCTCCTCAGCGACCCTGTATAAGGTAACAATGGACACAGAAATCGCAACCTCAGCAGTCATCTTTTTGACTCCTTTCTAGAGATCATTGCTAATATTTCCCTGCTTCTTCCTCTCAATCTCCCCATCTGAAGCAGAATAATCTACTTCTAACAATGTTGGACTCTCGTTCTCTCTACCTTGGAGAGGGTGAACAACCTGTCTTATCTACTAAGTCTATTGCCTGGAGGCCTTTGGTCAATTCTAAACCTCCACGACATCAAAAATTGAAAGTGACAATACACTTGGTAGTGTCCTTACTGGGTTCCGTGGATGACCGAGTTTATTAAAATTTGATATACTGCCTTAAAAATTGTCAGTGGTGTACATTTAAAAATATAAAATTAGGAACATACTATTAATACTTTGGGTAGATACATGGCAGACTGACCAATCGCTGCCTGGCTGGCCTAGAACTTCCTCTCCGATGTTAGAATTGACGTCAGGTGGGGAAGGTTAGTTAGCCCGGCGCTTCAGTGTCCTCTTTATGGCAGCGGCCTGTTCCCTGATGGCAGTGGCTTGGGGGAGGGCAGGAAGACAGAAAGACAGACAGGGAGGGGGGCATGGAGAGAGAAAGATGGAGACAGTCAGAAAGGGCATGTAGAGAGAAAGACAGACATACAGAAATAAAGGGGGGCAGGGAGACAGAAAGAAAGACTGAGAGAGAGAAAGAAAGAAAGGGGGATGAGGGCAGGGAGAGAGGAAGAAAAAGTTGGGAGAGGGAATGAGGTCTGGAAGAGGAAGCATATAGGAGGCTGAAAGAAGGAAAGAAACATTGGATGCACAGTCAGAAGAAGAAAGTGCAACCAGAGACTCATGAAATCACTAGACAACAAAGGTAGGAAAAATGATTTTATTTTCAATTTAGTGATCAAAATGTGTCCGTTTTGAGAATTTATATGTGCTGTCTATATTTTGCACTATGGCCCCCTTTTACTAAACTGCAATAGTGGTTTTTAGCGTAGGGAGCTTATGAGCATCGAGAGTAATGCAGGGCATTCAGTGCAGCTCCCTGCACTAAAAACTGCTATTGCGGTTTAGTAAAAAGGGAGGGGGGTATATTTGTCTATGTTTTGTATAGTTGTTACTGAGGTGACATTGCATAAAGTCAGCTGCCTTGACCTCTTTGAAAACCCGTGGAATATAAATGATAATTAACATTTTCTCTGCGTACAGTCTGCTTTGTGTTTTTAAAATATTTTATTGTTGGTAGATCATTTTGACTTGGCCATTTTAAAAGTAGCTCGCAAGCCCAAAAAGTGTGGGCACCCCTGATTTATAGGATAAGGAAGAGAAAAGAATGGCACAAAAGGGGAGGGAAGCTCTGCTCTTCCTTAATTATTATTTTTGGCATCCACATGTGAGAATATATACCTATTGTGCTCAAACATATGCTACAGGTAAGTATCTTTGTGATATGGAAGATACTTCCTATTGGGATCTTCTGCTGAGATAGGATGCTATGCTTGATAGGCATTTAGTCTGTCCCAGCATGGCTTTACTACTGCTGTCTTTGCAGCACTTGTTTGTGGTGGGATCAGGGCAGGATTAACCAATAGGCCAAGTAGGCACGTGCCTAGGGCCCAAAATGGTCAGGGGGGCCCGATGAAGGAGGGCATCGACATTGTTTTATCCAAACAGTGATGGGCCCCTCCAGCATTGATTGGCAACGTGGCCCCCCATCGATGGAAAGTAAGTCAAGCAAGCAACGTGGGTAAGAAAGGCAACAGGAACTGTAATTGTGTAAGCGGTGCTGCTTGCCCAAAGCTTCCCTCTGATGCAGCTTCCTGTTTCCGCCTGGACGCATGGTGGGGTGGGGCAGGGCAGTGGGCCCAGTGTATTTGTGTGCCTAGGGGTCCTCGACGAATTAATCCTGCCCTGGGTGGGATAATGTGTCTGTGAGGTGAGAGAAAATGGTGCTGCTGCTGTTGCCTTTGATGTACCTGGTCTGTCTAGGTGCATGATGCTCACGCTACACTTGCTTGTCAGTGTGGTTAGTATATAAATGTAAAAGAGTGCTGTTCTCTCTTTTTCTGAGCTTTCTCAGCCCATAAGGTTTCTGGGGAAATGTTTTTACAATGGAAGCCTACTTGATCGAGCTATTTGACTGGTGATATACTTTTAAGTTTACTTCCAGTGCAATAGATATGCCATTCTGGACTAGCGGATTATCTCCTGGCAACATAAAAAAAAAAAATATGTACAGAATACCATGTGTGGAAAACATGAGGGATCCGGTAAAACACTATTCTTTAATTTAGGAATATTGATCAGGTGAAGCTGTTTATCATCACAAAATTGTGTGTCTTTTAGTAATCATAATTACTGGACTTGCACAAATTGCCCTGTTCAAAAGTTCACATACTCTTAGTTCTTAATATTGTGTATTGCCCCCTTTTGCATCAATGGCAGCTTGCAGTCTGGTCTGTTAGTTGTAAATGAGGTCCTTTATTTTCTTATGTGGTAAAGCTGCCCATTCTTCTTGGTAAAAAGCCTCCAGATCTGTAAATTCTTTGGTTGCCTAGCAAGAACTGGATGTTTGAGTTCTCCTCAAAGTGGCTCAATGACGTTGAGATCAGGAGACTGTGATGGCAGCTCTAGAAGCGTCACTTTTTTTCTGCTGCAGCCACTGAAGGGTCAACTTGACCATACGTTTCAGATCATTATCATGTTGGAAAGTCCAAGTGCGTCCCATGTGCAGCTTCCTGGCTGATGAATGCAAATTCTCCAGTATTTTCTGATAAGACGCTGCATTCATGCTGCCATCAATTTTGACTAAATTTCCTGTGCTGCTATAGCTTGCACCCCTCCCCCCCAAACCCCAGCAGCACCACCTCCATGCTTCACGGTACGGATGGTGTACTTCTCTTCATAGGTCTCATCACTCCAAATAATTTGTTCCAGAAGTTTTGAGGCTTCTCTAGGTGCTGTTTGACGTATTGTAAGTGGGCTGTTTTGTGATGTTGAAGCAGCAAAGGCTTTTTTCTGGCAACTCGACCATGCAGCCCATTTTTGTTTGAGTATCTTCTTTGAGTCGTTTTAAAAGTAACTTAAAGCGTTTCCTTTTTAAAGGTACTTTTAATCTTTAAATTATGTTTAAATTTCATATTAGTCTCCTTCCAGGGTTCCACTTTTCCCTCCCTAATGTTCTTTCCTTCTATGGTTTTTCTCTGTACTTTAAAGCATTGAATTGTAGTTCTGTCCCTTTTTACCTTGTGTATTGATTTAGAACTGCAAGGTACAAGCGGAATAGAAGTTATTAATGTAATGTAATTAGTCTGTAAGTTGTTGGTCTAACCCCATCATTTTAAATGGTATGTCTAAATATATGCTTATATTTTTTATAAATTTTTAGTAAATCTAAGTAAACGTTCATCAAATTAAAATGAAACTTGAAACTTATTGTGCATGCTAAAACAACCTTACTACTTTGTTTCTGGGAAGCCTATATTTCAGTAGAAGTTTTCAGTAGAGAGTTTTTCTTTGAATCCCTACAGAGTTTCCTGACAGTTGTGTCTGAAATCTTTCCGACTTGTGTGGTTTAGTATTAACAGAACCCATAAATTTCAATTTCTTGATCAGAGTTTGAACAGTACTGATTGACATTTTCAAATCTTTGGATCTCTTTTTATATCCTTCTCCTGATTTGTAAAGTTGAAACTACTTTTTGCTCACCGATCCTTTGACAGTTCTTTTGCTTTCTCCATGCTTCAGTAACCATGAAAGTCAGTGTAGCCCTGGATGGAATGCTAGAAACTCAAGATTATTTAAACACAGACATTACAATTGTAAGCCCCTTTTTACTAACCGGCTGCTGGGAAGGAGGCATATAGCGGGTACCATAACAGAAGTGCGCTGGACAAAAACACACCAACAATCCCGTGCAGAATGTATGCGCACCAGATTAAAACAGTAACTTAGCTCTGTGAGGGAGAGTTGGGAGGTGGAACACTAAACTTACAAGTGTTTGCACTCCCATTGGGGGATGTGGGGGGGGAACCTCCTCCCACTACACTGAAAACTGCCGTTTTGCTAAGTTTTTTGGGGTACTCAGCAGTTTTAGTGTAGTGTGTGTGGGTTCCACCCCACATCCCCCCCAACGGAAGTGCAAACACTTGTAAGCTTACACCCCCCTTCAGAGCGCTAACAGTTACTGTTTTAATCCAGCGCATATACATTCGCACGATTGTCAACGCTTTTTTGTCCGGCGCAGGAATGACGGGTCACCATATAAAGTATTTCTTTAGAGTAGGGGCATGAGCCCAAGCTGTTGCAAGCACTCTTCCCACTGTCTCACTCCTCTGATAAAGCCAGACAACACCAGTATCTGAAAACTGAATTCTAACTTTTGTTTCTTCTTTTCCAATGGGAACAGAGGCATTCTCTTTAACAAAGTAGTGTCAGAACATGAAACTCTATTTACAGTCACTCTTGCACAATACTCCCTCCATAATCCATCTCCTGGAAAAGATCTTCTGTTTGGGATAGACCTTGATCTGGTGGAGCTCTCCCAATAGACAGATCTCCCGCTCAAAACATGAGCTTAAGATCCTCTGATGATGCCACTCATTTTTAATCCACTATTCAGAGAGATCCAAACACTGCTTGGGTCTCATATACTGCAAGCTTCCAGAAGTTGCCAGAACCCAAAGACTGGATTTCCAACTGTCTTCTGGAACACCCAGTCTGCGCATCCTCTACACTTTGTTTACCCTTTGCTCCCTTCATTACCTGTGCAGATCATGCTTTCTCATACCAAACATCTTTTCTGACAGGCAGCTCTAGGGACTGCAGCTTCACTAAATCCCTTTGCGCCTCAGATGTTAATTTAGGCAGCATGACAAGGGACACATACTCCCCCAAAATATGATTTTAACTTCACATTTCATTGTCGATGGAGAATTATGCAGAAATTCCTCCTATCTCCTGGTGCATAAATCTGCCCCAGGATCCACAATCAAAAAAGGCACAGATGTGAATACTTATCCTTCCTTGCCATCTCGACGTGTGTATGTTAACTTGAGTGTATATCATCAGCCTAAACTTTCAAGAGTATGCAAACTTTTGATCAGAACAATCTGTATGAGTTCAATTATCATAATGATTACTGAAGGACAAACACACAAGTCTGTGATGATAAATAGCTTCACCTGACCAATATTCCTAAATTAAAGACTAGTGTGTTGTAGGATAAATCATTTTCCACAAATAGTACACATTTTCCAAATTCTGCCAGAGGTGTGTGTATGAGCACAACTGTCCTTATCACTGGAAGACTGCATAGTTTCCACTGAAAGATCACTGCTGAAGTGGATTGTTTTTGTTTTACTCTTCAGGGTAAAGGTGTGGGCAGCACCCGTAAAAAACTAGATGCTGCTGCGTTGGAAGATCGTGATAAACCATATGCCTGCGACAGTGAGTCTCTTCGCTATTCCTTTTAAACGATATCTCTCTTCTCTGACTGTGTCCTCTTGCCTCTGAAGGGGAGCCTTGCATAGCACCAAATCATCAATATTTTGCAAGCTTTGTGCAGACAGAGCACTGTGTGCTGTTCCTGTTATCATTGCTGTGCTCCACTTATTGTTTGTGCTGGCTGTCAAAGGTGTGTAGTCATTGTGTTGCACAGCACTGTGAGAAAAGTCAGCATATACATTCTTTGTTTGGAGAACTCAGTCTATATTTCAGTTCACGGCAGCAATGTTCATGTTAAATATTAAAAGAAAAAGAAATTGTCCTAATGATTTTATCACTTAGTGTGTCTCGCTTACCACTGTATTCCTCAAAGGAAGTCCAACTAACAGGATCTTTTCCCCTTTTTAGTAAGAAACTGATTGGTGCCTTCTGGCTAGGGTTACCAGACATCTGGGGAAACCCGGACATGTGCTCTTTTTAGAGGACTGTCTGGGTTCTCAGACGGACTTTCCAAAACCCTGCAGTTTGGGTTTTGGAAAGCCCTGGCGAGCTCCAGCCATCACACACATCAGCGTGTACTCGAGGCCCTCCAGATGTGGCCGGAGCTCGTTGGGGAAGAAGAGAGGGCTTTGTGGGGGGCATAGCTGGGGTGGAACTGGGAAGGGATGGGGGCGGAACAGGGCATAGCCATGTCTGGGTTTTTTTGCTTTTAAAATATGGTAGCCCTACTTCTGGCAGATGCTGTGTACTGAATTTTTTCCCTGGTTTTGAATTCAGTGTTTTTATTTAACTTCAGCGTGTTTGGTTCCACCTTTGCAGAGAGACTGAACACAGTGCTAAAAAATCTGGAGATAACAAAGACATCCATGTTAATCTCTGATCTTATAGCTCTTGAATGCACATTAGGAGCTGTCTTGGCTAGCAGCCTCATATCTTTGCAGCCTATATTGCAGTGTTGCAGCCAGTCCCTTCCTTCTTCAGTTTATCATGCATGTTAGTCCTTTGTATACAGTCCGTTTGATGTAGAAGCAGTTTGAGGAACGGCAACATCATCCAGGACTACAGAATTAGTTTCTGAGGAGCAATATCTAAATAGCCTGTGCAGCTGCAAAGTTATAGCTAATTTTCTACTGAAAATTGCTTTTAATGTCCAGGAGCTAGGTAGAAATAGAGAAAAATGACATCTACTATCCCTTCCTCTCTCCCTGACATCTACTATCCCTTCTTCTCTCTTAGAGATTCTATGTACTTGTCCCAAGCTTGCTTGAATTTGAGTAATCTTTGTCTCCACCACATCCACATGAAGGCCATTCCACAGATTCACCACCCATTCCATGAGAAGTATTTCCTCAGATTTCTCCTGAATCTGTCTCTTTTTACCTTCATCTTTTCATTCCAGAGTTTCCTTTCAAAAGAAAGAGACTCGCCACGAAGGTGTTTAAATATCTTTATCATATCTTCCAGTGCAATAGGTGTGTAATTCTAGACAAGCAGGTTATTTTCCCCGTGGCCACGAGCCATCTGCAGAAGGAATCCACTCTGCATTTTTTCTGTATCCATCCTACTTCACTGTGAGTTCTACTGCCATGTGAAGTTTTTCCCTTCTGCACGCAAGCCATAAGGAGTGTTTCTGTTCTGGCTCTCTCTCTTTATTTTATTTATTTCCCTCTGTTTTGGGCGTTTTCAGTGCTTGGAGCTTTCACCTTCAGTTCTGCCTGCATAGAGAAGAAGCAGACTGTGATCTGCAGCTGACAGGCCGATCCCTTGTGGTACCTGTTAGCCAGCCAGCTCTTTGGAGCTCAGGGCCATCCTCACATTTAATCCTCACCCACTGTTTAGCGGAGGCTGTTAAGCATCCTTAGGAGGCTCAGCGGTGTTTTGCAGGGTGCTTACAGAAGGGGGGAGGCATTTTCTGCCTCCCCCCTTCTGTAAGCATGCCCATTGGTCTGCAGGGGTGGAGGTCTGGTTAGGCTCAATGTCTGACTGGCAGTTGAAAATCAGCTTTGAAGAGGCATTTCCACCTTGAGGCAGTGATTCTTGTCCTTTCCAGCTATTATAAAGGACTGAGGCAGGCTGCAGCACATATTCAGCACAGGTCATAGTGAGTAAGGCTGTTAGCCTGTGAGGTGAATCAGTAGCTCTTGAAGACTTTCCACCTTATCAGAAACTTGCTTTAATTTGTTAGTGAATTCTTCTTTGGTCCCATCTAGTTTAGCCCCCAATGCATCTACAGTACTCACTAACACTGCGAGGTCCTGTAAAAATCTGACAATGGTATCATTCAGCCTGGAGAGAGCTTCCCAAATGCTCTCCAGCATTACCACTGCGGGCTTCAACTTCAACACCAGCTCCCAAATAGTCCTCCTACTGAATTCTTGCAGTCTCTGCCACTTGAATAGGGGTCTCCCCCGCAGACATCTCTTGGCAGGGCTCCTGGGCGCAGCAGTGGAACAATGACCGGGGAGATAAAAGATATCTCCAGGGCTAAATCTTCCACCTCTCCTCCAGCAGAGGATAATGCCGTCTTCACCCTGGATACTTCCATGGGGAGTCATGGTGGCCACAAACTCCCAAATTGACTGCTGAATCGGGGAGGAAGTTCTTGCCGTCGAGGGATGGGCTCAAACTATCCCCTTACATTTAGTATGCAGCATTTTGGTGATAAAGGTAAAACTTTTTAGCTTTGCTTCCAAGCCGGCTCAGGACCGCAAGCACCTAGCTGCTGCCATCTTGAATCCTCCTCTAGATATCTCCTTGGGCTCTTCTAGACCAAATTCACGCCAGGATTGTGCACAAATTGCACCTCAGGAGCATTCTTGCACCCTGTGCTGCATGGCATAAAACAGAGAGGCAGGAGCTTCCAGCTTAGCCTTTCCTCTGCTTAAACAGATGACCAAAAGGGCAGCTAGCCCATTGAGGTGGCCTTTTCTGTTTTCAGAGCCTGATAATTCTCACTGTTCCACATGACAGGACGTGGACGTCCCGCAGTCCAATAAATGCAAGGTAATCATCAAAGAGTGACTCCACACTCCAAGGGCCAGAGGACTTCTCTGCCTTTATGAAATTTTTATGGCAAGCCTTTTGTGAGAGCCATGCCTCTCTGCAGTCCCACTGTGCCTTGGACCTGTCTCGCAAGGCACCTTTTATTCACAGTCTGATGCTTTTCAGTACATGGGAGACCTCTCTTCAGGAGATACTAATTATGATGATCATTTTGGAGATCCCTTATTTTCGGAGGTTTCATATGCCGGCTCTGTTGATCCTGCTTTGGCTTTAGAACCAGGGGATGATCCCACAGTTCTACGTTTGTCGTCTGCCTTGCCGGATCTTATTTCAGAGTCTCTGCATGAACTGAATTTAGTCACTCAACCAGCTCCTTCCACTTCCTCCTCCTTTATGTGTGGATTGAGAGCTCAGCCCTCAGCATTTCCCTGGCATCCAGATATTAACATTTTGATCTCGTAGCAGTGGGATTTTCTGGAAGGGGCTCTCAAAGTAGCGAGGGCTATGTCACGGCTGTATCCAATGGCACAGGAATGTCAGCAACTCTAAAGTCAGCCTAAAGTGAATTTCTTGGTTGCCTAGGTCACTAAACGCGCCTCTCTTCCAAGTGAAGGTGACGTGGTGCTCAAGGACATGCAGAACAACTGAGTGGATATTGTTCTCAGAAGACTTTTTGAGGCAGTGGCTTTGGGAGTCGAAGCTGCCTTGGTGGCGTCCTTTGTTACGCGCACTTTCCTATCCAGGTTGCGCACTTTGGAGAGTGAAGATGTTGAGCCTCTTCCTCAACTTCTTTTATCTGTTGTGGACTATGTGGCTGCCGCCCTGTATAAAAGTCTTTGTGTCCTGAGTAAAAGTGTCTGCTTTTTCCATTTCTGCTTGTAGAATGCTCTGGATCGGACAATGGATTGGCGATTCCACATCTAAAGCAACTCTTGCCAGACTCTCCTTTTAAAGGGCAGTTGTTGTTTAGCAAAGGCCTGGATGATTTCATGAATTCTGTGGTGGACTGCCACCCTAAGACCCTGCCTGATACTAAACCCAGAAGAACCTCTAGAGCACATGTGTCAAACACAAGGTCTGCAGGCTGAATCCGGCCCAACTGGCCGTTTTATGTGACCCGCAGTTACTGTACGCCTGACACTATACTCCCCAGGAATCTCATTGAATCCCAACTCCCCTACCTACCACCTCCCCATTGGCTGAAATTTCAAAATCTTTGGGCAGCTGACACGAAGCCAGCCTCCCACCATCACCCTGCCCCGGAAGTGTTCTTTCTGCAGCATCCTGCCTACACAGGAAGAGGAAGTGCTGCAGAAAGAAGACTTCAGGGCAGGGTGATTGATAGGAGGCTGGTTTCACGTTGGCTACCTGAAGATTTTAAATTTCAGCGGCGGGGAGATGATAGGTGGGAGAGTCAGGAACTGGGGACTGTTGTACCATGGGATCCAGCTGAGAGGGAAGGGCTGGGGTTGGGAATGAGGGAAGGACATGGTGCACGGGCTGCAGGGGGGTTGGGAAAGCAAGAAGGACAGATGCATGGGCTGGGAGGGAATTGGAAAGGGCAGAGGATGCACGGGCTGGGGGTTAGGCAGGGAGAGATGCTGCCGGTGGGTGAGGGAAGAGAAAAGAAAATTCTTTAGCACTCTCCAGACCAGTAGAGGTTAATCTTTATGAATGGGTATATATCCAGTCATGACCAGCAGGTGGAGACTGAAAACAAAACTATGGGATAGTTCATAAGATATCCCCTTCTCTATTCTCATTAGTCTACTTCAAGCTCCAGCAGGTGTTGAGTAAGCTGTACCCATCTCCCTTGATAGGGCTGTTGGAATTTATTTAGGGGTTTCTAGTCCCTGTTTGTGGCCAGATTGAGCTTGGGTGGGCCCTGTTTGGGGGTCTGTCCGACCTCAGGGGTGTCAAAACCGGCAGGTCCCCCACTTCCTCCACCTCCCCACATATTTTAAGGAGCCTGAACAGTCAGCCTTGCCCCCTAAATCAAGCAAGGCCTAGTGCTTCGAGAGCCTGTGGAGTCTGTTCTGAAAAAAAAAAAAAATCCTGAGTTAGTGCCGGTCTGCAGGGTTGCCTCCCTGTCTATTTACTGTATTTTACTGTAGTTTTGCACTAACCGGTACTTTTCTTCTAGCTAGGTCGCATAGGTGTGTGGAGTGGGAGGGAAAGAAGAGATAATATACATGGGGAAGAGGGAGAATTGTTGGACATGATAGTGGTGGAGAGGAGGGAGGGAGAAATGCTACACTGGGAGGGAGGAGAGATGACTCCAAGAAGAGAGAGATGTCAGATTCCGGAGAAGGATGATGGAAGGAGGGAAGAGAGAGATGCCAGACCACAGAAAGGAGAAGAGAGAAGGAGAGAGATGTTAGTACTCGGGAAGAGGGAGGGAAGGAGAGAGAGAGATGCCAGATCATGGGAGAGGAGAAAGATTCCAGGTTATGGGAAGGAGAGGAGAAAGATGCCAGACCATATGAGAAAGAAGGAGGAAGACAGCTGTCTGACCATGGGGTAGAGATAAGATGTGCACAGCAATGGGTGCGGCAGGGAAGAGAAGAAGAAATGCTTCTTATGGATAGATAGGAATATGAGAGAAGGAAGAGGAAGGAGATGGTAGTCATGGATAGAAGGGAAGGGATGACATGGAAAAGTAGATTTTGAGAAGAAAGCAGAAAAATGGAAGAAAGTTGTATGTTAAAAGTTAATGGCAGAAAGTAAAGGAGAGAAAAAGAGCAAATGGATAAAGTGATCCTGTATACACAGGGGTACAGATAGAAGGAAGTGCAGCCAGAGACTGGGAAAAGATGGTTTGAAAAACAAAATCACCAGACAACAAAGGTAGGGGAAATTATTTGATTTTCAATTTAGAGATTAAATTGTCAATTTTGAGAATTTACGTCTATTTGCACTGTTCAGGAAGAAATGCATTTGTTTCTATTTCTCTGGGGTTGTACTGCATGCAGAGTCTTGAATCTTAGGGCTTCGTTTATTTATATTAGTACTTTTTAGTTTGTGGTCCCGTATTTGCAGAGGGTTAGGGTTGTTGAGAAGCATACAGTGTGTTTTGTGTAGTTTAATTTTGTGGTTAACCATTATGTGTTGTCAATAAGATTATATTGTGTGTTTATATGAAAAATGAATGGAAAAAAATGGTATTGAAATTAGTACTATTATGGGGCGGAGTTTTCGGACCCCCCCCCCCTAGAAAGGCTATTTGTATAAGGTTGGGCTTAAGTATGGTGACATCTATGATGTGAAAATAACCAGGTAAATCGCTGGAATGGTGTCTCAGGGTGAGGAAGGATCTATACTTCTACTAAGACTAAGTATCTTAATAAAAAATTTGGCCCGCGACTTAACCTGTGTTTTAGATTTCGGCCCCTTAATGTAATTTGAGTTTGACACCCCTGCTCTAGAGACTCTGGGTGCTCTAATTTTTGTGGCTGCAGGCGCTCTCAACAGTATTCCAGCTCCACATTGCAGAGATTCTCCGAGAGCTAAAGGCAGAGAGTCTCTGGATTCAGGTGTACCCAGTCCTCTGATTCCCAGTCTGCTCCCCCTGCCAAGAAGTCGCAATGATGCCCGGGGGAATGGGGGCGGGGTATGGATGACAGTCTTTGAAAACCCAACTGGCCAGGTGGTCCCTGAGGACTGGGTTGAATACCACTGGTCTAGAAGGACAAACCTATTGCACTGGAAAAAGAGATTATGTCCTTACCTTGATAATATCTTTTCCAGTAGATAGGTGTGCCATTCTAGACTCCCGCCCAGTCCTTCTGTACCTGCCTACTGTCTCATTCTGAGTTTGCTTCTGCAAGTTGCTTCTTGGATACCAGTCAGCCCTTTGGTCCCTGAAGAATTCTGTAAATATGTTTGTGTCTACAGGGTTACTTCCTGAGCTCCTTTGTTGCTAGTTCGAGTGTTTTATGTTCAAGCAGAACAGTTAATTTGTTTGGGAATGTCCCATTTCTTATCCTTGCTTCACATATTTAGATGGAGCTCTTACATGCATGGTATTAACTGCAGGTGGCAGTAGAGCTCACAGTGAAGTAGGAGGAACACAGAAAAAATCCTGAGTGGATTCCTTCTGCAGATGGTTCATGGGGAGATAACTTGCTTGTCTAGAATGACACACCTATCTACTGGAAAAGATATTATCAAGATAAGGACATAATCTTTCTTTCCATCTGGTGCCTTTCTTCCAAAGCATGTCCCCATATGCTTTATGATGACCACTTAGTGTCAACATTACATATCCAGAAATTGTGGCTTTGTTATTGGACAGATGGAGAGAAACAAACTGAGCTCTTATAAAACTTTGAGCATCTAAGCCAGTCGGTGGTAGATGGTGCTCTTAGCAGCTTTTGGTCTCTTCTGTGTTGGGTTTTGTGGTTCAGCCTGTCTAGGGGTACTCCTAGTAGTGCCAGGTCCCTCCTCTCCTTTCCTCCACTGCTTTCCTTCTCCTCACTAAAAGAAATTGAGTGTTTCACAATGGTTTTACTGTTCCTATGGGGATAATTCATTGCATTAGCAACAGTATACTGGAGGATGTTTGTCAGAAAGCTCTTCTTCCCTTTTTCACTGTGGTAAGCTTTGACTGTAATATTTCAGTGCCGGTGAGTACAACTTTAAATTTTTACTACTTTTAGCTTTGCCTCTTGTACTACCATAGTTTGTTTCTTTATTTTGCTGTGGTGGCTGAAATTGTGGAGCATGGTGAGCAGCAGCAAGGGCACTATTCCAACTGCTTGCATGCCACTGGAAACTTCATTGAGTGACTCCAGCTCGCTTTCAGCTCACTGATTTCAGTGATTTTGGAGATTGTGGGAACAGTGGCCATTTTGGATTTCCATGCATCTCTCTCAGTGGCAGAAAATCTTGGGGTGGGTTTGTTAATTTAAATTTTTTTTTTTTTTTAATTCTTTATTCATTTTATAATTCACAACAAGTGTACAGTAAATATCAAACAATTAGAATACAATATTACTTGAAAATCTACCATATCATACACCAAAAAGATATAACCCCCACCCCCTCCCACTTCCATATACAACAAAAAATGTACCACCTGAATATAATATCTTATCATTCATATATATTATTAATAGAAATCCAACCCCCCCCGAATTAAAAATTGGGAAAAGTGTAAATTATTCATTATAATAATTTAAAAATGGCCCCCACACATCCTAAAATTTATTATAGTAACCTTTTTGAACTGCCAACGCTCTTTCCATTTTAAACACATGACATACTGAATTCCACCAGAAACAATAATTCAACCTTGTACAATCTTTCCAGTTAAACGTTATTTGTTGAATGGCAACTCCTGTCAATATCATCAAAAGCTTATTATTATTAGCAGATATTTGAGGCTTAGCTCTCATCAGCATGCCAAATAAAATTGTGTCGTATGATAATGCTACATGATTTTCCATTAAATGATTTATGTAAATACCTCTGGAGTCTTAATTTAAAAAATTAATATCCCACTACATCCACAGTTCTGAGTGGGTTAGATAAAACATACATAATAAAATAGTGACAAACAATAAATGAAAAGGAAAATCCTTATACAATTTACTTTCATCTGTTATAATCTCAATTCTTTTAGCAAAAATACAGTAAGTAAAAGAAACGTTGGTAGCCCACTTGAGCTGACGCTGATATTCAAAGCCATTTAACTCACTAGAAAGAGCTCCTGGCTGGCTAAATCACTTTTTTGAAGCTAACCAGTCATATTCAATGACACTTAACTGGTTAGTGCTACTGAAAATATCCAGTTAGTGCCCAAAGAGAAACTGGGTCTTTTGGGGTTGTTCCAGGGGTTGAGTGAGCACTTGGCCAGTTAAGTGCCAATATTCAGCACTTAACTCGCCAAGGTAACTGCATAAATAGAACCGCATAAAAGTCAGTCTTATCTTTATGTAGTTCGCCATAGCCCAGGGGTAGGGAACTCCGGTCCTCGAAAGCCGTATTCCAGTCGGGTTTTCAGGATTTCCTCAATGAATATGCATGAGATCTATTTGCATGAACTGCTTTCAATGCATATTCATTGGGGAAAACCCGACTGGAATACGGCTCTCGAGGACTGGAGTTCCCTACCCCTGCCATAGCCGGTTAAGTGCTGAATATTGCACTTAAGTGGCTATATTTTGACTCCATAAATGTGGAAATTAAATTCCAGAGTCTGGACATGGTGCAGCATCACCCTTAATGATGTGCAAGCACCTGTTTGAGGATCTTATGCATCTTGGGTTTGCCTTAGCTGGGTGCAACTGGCTGCTGATTTTCTAAACACAAATTCCCCCTGTTACTTTTGTCTTCTACTGAGACAAGCTTGGCTTATTAGACGGACACTTTTTTGTTTTTGTGTGATTGTTTTTTTCCTATCTAAATTGGAGTTCCTTTTTTATTTTATTTTATAATTTAATCTGTACACCAGTGTCTCTCAAACTTTTTTTTAAGCTCTGGCACACTAAACTGAGCAAATGTTTTTCGCAGCACATTATAATTGAAATTATAAAATTGCAGAACAAAAAATTAAATTTGAGTTTATTTAAAGTCTTTTAATCTATGTATGAGTGATTGTAAAGAGTGAAACTAAAGTAGATAGAATTGCTAATCAGTGTGATGGATTTCCTTGTTTTTGAGTGCAAATTAACTCAAAATGTAGCTCAGTATTCATCAAGCAAACACACATTTCATTATCCTAGGACAAGCAGGCAGCATATTCTCACATATGGGTGACGTCATCCATGGAGCCCAATACAGACAGTTTGACAAGTGAACTGTTTTAAGTTTTTAGAAACTTCGTGACTGCCTACACTGTGCATGCGCGACTGCCTTCCCGAGTTCTTCATTTTCCGCAGAGGCAAGAAGTACTGTTTGGCTGGACTTCAGTCAGTATAAGTTGTCTTCCCGCTTTCGCGTCATTTTTATTCTTCTTACTTAGTGAGGAGAGAAAGAAAACTTTCTTTTCTCTTGTAAATTTCGGCAACAATTGAGTTAAATCTCGCTGAAGTAATTTTTCCATCTATGTCAAAATTGTTGGCGGGTTTTGAAAAGTGTGGGAGGTGTCAGCGGTCTATTTCTGTCGCGCTCAGCAGAAGCAGTTGTTCGGCGCTGCTATGGATATCGTTAGATCTTCACAGACGTTGACATCGAAAACTCCGGCATCTGTTTCAACATCACAAGAAATTCCAGCATCGGGAAGTCAGCTAAGAAGCCACCCGATTCCAAGCAAACGTTGCAGGTCTCTACAACATCGAATCCCTTGATGTAGACCAAATGACACAATCGCTCCCTAGATTCACAGGTTGTCTCTCCTACACAGTGTGCATCCTCACCAAGGTCACCCACGAGACAACCTGCTGCACTGATAGTACCAGCTGTTGAGCCATCAGTACTGGTGCCTTCTTTTAGGGAGAAACTCGATGAGTTCTTCCAGAAGGAGCTCGGTAATATATTTAAAATGCATTGCATGCCAGTGCTAGCATCGACTTCCTTGATACCGGCCCAGCTTGAGCATAGCATTACAAGGCCTCAAGGTACCGCTATCAGCTATCTATTGGAGCGTTGAACTACTCGAGAATCTCCTCTGAGACACCGTTGTTCCCCTTCTTGACAACATTCACCTTCCAAACATCAATCTTCACACTGATGTTCTCGCTCGTCTCACCGACACTCCTCATCGGGGCATCGATCCTCTACTTTGAAGCATCGACACTCTTCAGGGTGCTCGACTTCAAGATATCATCTCGTTGATCTCATCCTACAAAGCATAAGAGACACACTCTTCAGGGGATGACTTGTGCTTCCATTGTATTGACTCCTATTTTGGACTCGGGATCTCTGTGATAGACCGAAGCCTCATCTCCAGTCGCCAAACAATAAATAAAATTCACTTGGTCTTTACAGAGCATCTTCAAGTTCTCCTGACAGCACTGGAGCCTCGTGGCCTTCTGACATGGCGTCGGCATTCTTGGAACCCATCTTGCATAGGGTTATCCGATGTCTGGGGAAACCTGACCATGTCAAGTTTCAAGTTTATTATAAATTTGATTAAACGCTTATTCAAAATTCTAAGTGATGTACAAAACAGTAAAATTACAAATTTCTGGGGGAAACAAAACAAATGAATAAAACTAACCTGACAAAACATATTAAACAAAAGGAAAAGTGGGGAAAGAAATACAAGTTGTTGATAGTAAATAAGACAAGTAGGGGAAAAAAACAATAGGAGGGGTGAGAGCGGTGGGCTTCAAATAAGTTGGGAAATAGGATACAATTGAGGCTCCTAATCTAGCTTTCTAGCTGTCAAATGCATCTTTAAAAAGAAAGCATTTTAACTTGCTCTTGAATCTGTCTAGATTGCGTTCTTCCCTTAAATAAATAGGGAGGAAATTCCATGTTTGGGGGGCTATGACAGAAAAGATGAAGTCTGTCCGGGTTCCTGGATGGACTTTCCCATCCGGCAGTTTGTCTGGGTTGTGGAAAGCCCCGAGCTCCAGCCATGTCTGAAAGGCTTTTCAACAAGCATGTGTGCATGACGTCACACACATCTGCACATGCTGGAGCCCCTAAAGATGTGGCCTGGAGGTTGGGGGGAAAAAGAGATGAGGCTTTTGGGGGGCAGGGCTGGAGGCGGAATGGAGAGGGTTGGTGGCAAAACAAGGCGGGGCTAGGGCAGGATGGGGTGGGGTCATGCATTCAAGTTTGTCATCAAATATGGTAACCCTAATCTTGCACTAATCTTGGACATGTCCAACTTTTCATGAATTATTTTCCAGACTGTACCTGCCGAGATGCCCATTTCTTCAGCTATTTGGTGACCTTAATTCATCTGTTTGACAAAATTAAATCTTTGAATTTCTTGCACATTTCTGTAGAAGTTGTATCCACAGGCCATCCAGTGTGAGGATCACTTTCAATGGACTCTCTACCCTACTTAAACTGCTTGCTCCAAAATTTTACATTGTAGGATGATGGGGCAGACACCATAAACTGCAGTCATGCGTTCATGGATCTCCTTTGGCTTTTTTTCTTCTTTTGTGAGAAATTTCATCATTGAACAGGGCTCCAAATCTAGCAGTTTCTTGATTCGCACAAGAACTCTCCTGACATCCTGTCTCTTGGAATATTAGATTCGCACTGAGCTGCAACTATGCATGAGTAACCTTGAGACATGCCGCAACATTCATAGACTTGTTTGAACATCCTTGCTGCTTTCTTTCATACTTGGGTAGATAAATTATTGAACGATCCTTATAGCTTCATGACTTATCTGTTTGTACTGTTACTTACATTTTTAAGAGTGGGTTTTACTGTGTTCTTGTTTCATGGTATTTGCTAATAAAGACTTCTTAAAAAAATAAATAAAAACACCCCTAGCTAAATTCTAGTCTCTCTGTTGGATCTATTCCACCCTCTTTGATCTGGCACTTCCCACTTTTGTGTAGGTGTATATTTACTTAGAATATAAAAGGTGTCACTTTATAGGCATTTGTGTTCCTTAACTGGAATCTTAAACTATTTGTGCTATATTCATGCTTTATATTTATCAGTGTATCGCCTGCATGGGATTTTGATCAGCTCTGCTATTGGTGTTCATGTTTCATATGTGTCAGTACGATGCCTGCATCGAGCTTCAAAGGTTCTTTTCAGGTGTCTCTGCTTAGTCATGCTTTGTGTATGAACGTGATTCCTGCATGGGACGCTGATGAAGATCTGCTCTTCAGCTGTTGTGCTGTATTCATGCTTAGCGTGTCAGTGTGCTGCTTGCGTTTGGGTGGAGGGTTTTCTAATAACGATCAGCACAGCTGCAATCCTCTCAGTTTGCTTAGATTCCTAATAGGTAGACATGGATTCCAAGCATTAGTTTAAAACTGACAAAAAGATACAGTAAAGTCTTGAAATGGTCTTGCATTTATTGTATAAACTCAAATATAAGCTGAGATTTGGGGGCCATAAAATGGCCCAAAAATGAGAGTCTTGACTTATATTTGGGTCATCACCCACCCGCTCCTCTCCTGGACCTGTTGTAGGCCTCTGCTGGGCCTGCTGTAAGACCTGGTGATCCAGCGATGGGCTGGGACAGAAAGGATCCTCTTCCGGCCTACCACTGGCCCACCAGGTCTTTATGTGGAGGCCTGTAAGGCAATAGGAGGGAGGACAGGATGCAGGGCGGAAAGGGAGGGGGGCTGGGTGCAGAGCCGGACAGGAGAGGGAGTGAGGGAGGAGTTTGGTGCAGTGTAGCAGAGCGCTTGAATATTACCCCCCTCCAAGCTTATATTCAAGTCAACCCTTTTCCCTCCTTTTTTGGGGGAAAAGGGCTACCTTGGCTTATATTCGGGTCGGCATATATTTGAGTATATACAGTAACTTTTCAATTAAATAATGAAACTTTTTAAATGATTAGTCCTGCTGTTTTAAACCCCACACTTTCTCTATCACAGTCTTTACTGTCTGTGGTAATGACACTGTATTCTGTCCTCCCTAGATTAAATGAGAGCAACTTTGCACTTCTTCTATTTTACTATGCTCTCTCATGCTTGCTGTGCATGCATGCATGTAACCTTTTACTGTTTTTATATCTCTCTCATTCTTTTTTTTTCTGTATTTCAGATAGTAGCAAACAAAAGCATACCTCAAAACCTTCTGAACGAGGTAGTCCAACCTCTCTGCTCTCTTCCTTTTATTTCTGTCTTCTCCTCCTCCTTTACTCTGTACTCAGTGTTTTAAGAATCTATATTGGGGTAGGGGAGGGAGTAAGGGGTTGATTCAGAAACTACACTGATTTTTACTGAAGAAACTTGTCTCTTATTAAATTTAATTATGTTTGCTTGAAAGGTAGTTAGGATCATGGCCTGTTTCACTTGGGGGGAGGACAAAGCAGGACAGGCTTTCACTGCATTGGGAAGGGACAGGGTGCTTTTGCTAGTGAACAGGATTTCTTTGTTGGGGGTAGGGAAAGACTTAAGTAGAATTCTTGGGTGACTCTTAAGGTAAATGGTGCCTAGAGCCTCCTTTTGATGTAAGAAGTATTATCAATCCTTATGGTTGTTAGCTGATATAAGCTGATTGGGATCTTCACCATATGGTCAGACTATGTGTGTCTGCTCTGAGAACTTAAGTGTTGTGAATAGCCTTTAGTATTTGTGCTTAAGGATGGGGGAAGAAGTTCTAGGTATAAGAAGCATGTGAACAATGCTTGGGAGAAGTTTGGAGACTGGTTAATATTTTACAGCACGGGTTAGATTTATAACTTTAATTTAAATACCTGAATATCAGAGCCCTGACCTCAACTAACTGGCTGCTCTTAGGGCAGTGGTTCTTAACTTCTTCAAGCCAAGTACCGTATTTTCGCTCCATAAGACGCACCCACCTCTAGAAAAGGAAAAACCAAGAAAAAAAATTCTGAATCAAATGGTGTGCCCTGTACCCTGGTCTAGTGGTAGGCCGGGACAGGGCACATCTAGTGGTGGGCATGTCTAATGGTAGGCAGCCCCAAGCCAGCCCGCCAGCTCCAGGCCAACCAGCCAGTCCCAGGCAAGCCCCCCTTACCTTTTAAAATTCTGCCGCCATTTCCATCCAGCTTCGCTCCCTCCCTGTCTGCCGCGGCAGCCTTCGCTGTTCTGGGCTCCTCATTTCCCGGCTAGTGGCGAAACAAATCAGCAGCGCGGCCATCAGGAGCAAGCTTTACGCTCTCCCCGCTCAGCCCCACGCTGCTTTCCGATTGGCTGCCGTAAGTTCTCGCAATTCCCACAAGAACCTAAGGCAGCCATTTGGAAAGCAGCGCAGGGCCGAGCGGGAAAGCATAAAGCTTGCTCCTGATGGCCACGCTGCTGATTTGTTTCGCCACTGGCCGGGAAATGAGGAGCTGGCT
The DNA here is from genome assembly GCF_902459505.1 of Geotrypetes seraphini. Taxonomy (NCBI): domain Eukaryota; kingdom Metazoa; phylum Chordata; class Amphibia; order Gymnophiona; family Dermophiidae; genus Geotrypetes; species Geotrypetes seraphini. The sequence continues at coordinate 67,275,242 of NC_047091.1, read as the reverse complement.
GGACGCTGGACAACCAGGTAAAAAACGGGGAATTGCGGCGGTGGTGCGGCAGTGGGCAGGTGGGTGGTTTTAAAAAGGATGTGCAGCGGGTGGGTGGGTTTAGAAAGGTGGTGCGGAGGGCGGGTTTTACAATGGTACAGGGGGAGGGTAACAAAATTTGTACCTTCGCTTCATAAGACGCACCGAGTTTTCCACCCACTTTTTGGTGGGAAAATAAGTGCGTCTTATGGAGCGAAAAATACGGTACTCCCTAAATCTAACAAATATCAACCAAGTACCCCCACCCAGGCTCTACCCCAGACCCCCACCCCCATAATAATAGTACTAATTGTAATGCAATTTCTTCCATCCATTTTTCATATACACACAATATAATCTTATTAATACATAATGGTAACCACAAAATTTTTAAAAATACCAAAGTACACTGTTTGCAGAGAAAATGTTAATTATTCATATTTGGGTTTTTTTCAAAGAAGTCAAGGCAGATGACTTTAAAATATGCAATGTCATCTCAGTAACAACTTTAGAAAAGACACATTCGATCACTAAATTGAAAATAAAATCATTTTTCCTACCTTTGTCATCTGGTGATTTCACGAGTCTCTGGTTGCACTTCCTTCTGACTGCTTCCTGCACGCTTTCTCTCCTCTGGACCTCATTCCTTTCCCCAATCAACATCTCTCTGTCCCTCCATGAGTCCAGTGTTTCTCCCTTTCATCCCCCGGATAATGTGCAGCATTTTTCACCACTACCCACCAGCCCACCACTACCCACCAGCCCATTTCTTCTTCTATCACCCCTCTCCAGCATCATGCCACATCTCTCCCTCCATCACTATGTCCAATATTCCTCCCCCTTGCATCACCTTCAATATGTTTCTCCACTACCATATCCAACATTTCACCCTCTCATCCTTCTCTTCCCCTGCATCTCTACCTCTTTTCTCTCTGCCCAATTTTCCTTTTTTTTCTTTCCCCATGTGCCACCATCTCTTTCCCTCTCACTCGCACTCATACCCAATAATTCTTGCTTTCTTTTCCCTCCTTTCTATATTCCAAGTTAGTGCCCCCTTCCTCCCTCTCTTCTGTGCCCCATGTTCATGCCACCTCCCTTCCTTCTAAGTCAAGTTTGTGCCCCCTCCCCGCCTTCCAGCCATTGGTCCCAGAATCATGCCCCTCCAATGCCCCAACGCGCTAATTCCCCCTCTCCTTTCTCCCTTTGTCCCAGAAAGATCGTGTCCCCTTACTTGTTCAAGCTGCACTTGCTCCATCTGCCTTCAGCGGCTTGTTGGGGGGGGGGGATGTGTAGGCAGCGATTCACATGCTGCACGTGGCTGACCCACAAGTCTTTTCTCTGACGTCAGTGAGAAGGTTTCCGGGTCAGCTACGTTCAGCATGTGAACTGTTGCCGGCTGCGTGTCCCCCCAGCAAGCCACTGATGGCAGAAGAAGCGAGTGTGGCAAGGAGGTAATTGGGAACCCACACCCACACCCCACCCCCTGGCTGACCCGGAAGGCTCTGACATCAGCTCTGACATTGGAGGGAAGCCATGTAGGTTGGCTTCAGGAGGGAGGGAGGAAAAGGGGACGGGCAGGGATCCCCAGGAACGGTTTCAGCGGATGGGGTGGGCAACATGGAGGGATCCCCGGTGGCAGCGCAGCTTCGATGGGTGGGCAGGGAATATTCTCCACGGTGGCCATGCCCTGTATTCCCAACAAGTGGCCTGCTTACCCTAGGGGTGCACGTACCATATGTTGAGAAACACTGTCTTAGGGCATTAGGCATGTTTTTTTATTTATCTCTTGAAGCAGTTAGTCACTCTTAAGTCTGTTCTTAGCCACAACAGAATGCCTCACTAGTAAGCTAGGTTTGTAATCAAAACTTTTTCTAAATCGGTCTAGTGAAAATCTGATTGCTTAGATTCAGGTCTGCTATTGCTGCAGCTAGTTGTGTGTAAGTTTCTTATCTACCAGACCAGTCCAGACAAATGAGTTTTGCCCTTCTGGCAACAGTTAGAGACAGAGAACAAAAGCTTATGAGCAGGGCACTGTGCAGTCAATTATTCTTCTGCAGCAAATTGTAAATGGGCATACTCTACAGCTGAAGTGGATAATTCCCAAGATATTCTGTATATACTTGAATATAAACTGAGGTAACCTTCCCCCCCAAAAAAAAGGGGGAAAAAGGTTGTCTTGAATATAAACTGAACTCATGGAAATCTTGCATAGTTATTGTGGGAACTTTGTCAGGCATTTTGAGTAATGAGGCTGGCTCAACACTGGACCCAACAGGCTTAAGGTAGGCCCAGGGAGAGGCCCGTTATGGGTTTGAGATGGGGAGGACTCAAATAGAAACAGAGACCCCCATTTTTGGGCCATTTTTTGACCCCCAAATCTAGGTTTATATTCGAGTGTATACAGTACTCCTAGGCCAGGTTGGAGTTTTGATACTAATATATAGGGTAGGGTGGGGTAGGGGCCTGGGCTCTGATGAAGTTTTGTTTCTCAGCATTATGGATCCCTCTCCAAGCATTTCTAATTTTTTTGCCCTCCCTCTCTTTTCTCCTTTTTCTTTTTTACATCTCGGGGGTCATTTGAAAAAGATAAAAGAAAAAGGAGAGCAGTGCAATGAAGAGTGATTTAGGAAGGAGGACTTGAGAGCAAGTAATAGGTCAGATCAGTCTTGGGGACTGCACTCACATTGGAATTGTCTTTTGAACTGGGAGATGCAATGTGACGGGTGGTGGAGAGAACAGGAGGGAGCTTCTTTGAGGGGCTGGAGGTGAGGAAGATGTGCTTACTGGAAAGAGTGCACAGTGTGTTATAGTGGTGGACAGTGAGTGGCACACAGTTGAGATAGCCCCCTTGTAACATCCAAAATACTTCTGCCTCAGCAGCCATTGAAACAATTACAGTTGGAGTGACTCTTGCACTGACTTTGACAGTGCTTTAACCAACTCGGACTGTAAGAGAGAGGTTTTGGATCTATATTTGCTGGCAGATTTTGAGAAATCCTAATTGTTGGGGCTCACCACTCAGTCTCTCTCCCCCAATCTCCCTCCTTCTCCAGAATGGGCCTCAGAAGGGATTATTTGGCCAGTATTTGCAGATACAGGGCCCTCCGTCAGGGGATTTGCTTTCTGCTGCATTCGTGTTTTTGTTTCTTGTGCCAGAGTTAGGGGTCTTTAGTTGGTATGTACCTAGGGTTCTTGTCGCTGTACCTATGCAATCAAGCCCTGCAAAGAGGGCATATTTCAGTTGCGCATGATTGGTGGACTTTGAGGGTTCTGACCTCTGGTGTTGAGGACTGAGAGAGGTCTTCCTGCAAGGTGTTGAAGGAGGGCAAACTTGTTTAGCAATTTGACTCTTCCAGAGGAAAGAGGCCCTTGATAGTGTATACTGTTGAGGCACCTAGCATTTTAGAAGATCCAGGGAAGTATCTGGAATTCTTTTTTAGTATTGTGAAAGCCCACTAAGGTTTCCCAGGTCATCAGGCAGTCAGGGTCCTGATATTGGCAGAATGGGGCACTCTGGAGTTTGATCTTGGAGTTGACAAAGTATTGTTGAACTATACCCCCTGGCTTCAGAAGGGGGGGGGGGGAAGCTAAAGATGCTTCCTTCATAATGTTGATGACGAAGAAGATTGCTGACACAGTTGGTGCCACTACATTTAAGGACATTCAGAATTGGAAGATTGAAGCCTTATTGAAACAGGACTTTGAGATGATACCTTGGGATTGCAAGTGGCAATTTGTAGCAGATATACAGAGCCGTGTAAAAGTTTTGCATCTCATCCGAGTAATACATTGTTCCGCCTTTCTTGCTGGATCAGAGCAATATTGCTGATGCCCTACTGCTGCATATTATATACTGACGTGTTCAGAATTTTATGCTCTATTACCCTGCCCATTTTAAATTGATTTAGGACTTCAGACTTGTAACGCATGAAGTGCAGAATGTTGAAAAATGTCGATATTTCATAAATGGATTACATTAGCTATTTCAATATGTACTAAGTTTATTTGTATTTTAACTGTTACCCCCTTCAAGAGGAGGTATCCCTGAAAAGGGCTAGTTATTTTCTGCTATTCTAATAACATATGGGCCAGCCTTTGTTCTTGATAACAAGCTTGCAGCGTTGAGGCATGGAGTGAACCAATTTTCGAAATTCATCTGGCTGTACAACATGGTGCCAAGCATTAATCAGTTCTTCAATCAACTTGACCTTTGTTTTGGGGTGTTTTCTGGACTTCTTGACAACAAGATTATTCCACAAATTCTCAATTGGTTTGAGATCTGGTGATTGCCCTGGCCATTCCAGTCACTGAATATGGCTCGATGTTATCCACTTTGTCACCATCTTTGCCCAATGACAGGGTGCATTGTCATCCTGGAAGTGTATGTCACCCTGGAAGAGACTCCTTACAGATGGAACCATTACATTTTGCAATGTGGAGAAATACTTGGCACCATTCATCATGCCATCAATCACCTGAAAGCATCCAGTGCCATTGGCTGACATACATCCCCTGAACATGATTTTTGTCGGATGCTTTACAGTCAAGTCCAGGCACTGTGGTTTGAAAGCCTCATTCTTAAATCATCTTACAAACATGTTTCACTGGCCTCCTAACACACAGAAAGTATTCTCATCACTGAAGAGAACTTTTTCCCACACCTCTGGAGTCCACATGCTGTACTTTCTGGCCCACTCAACCCGTCGCTTTTTTTGGATCGCCTTTACCAATGGCTTCTTTTTTGCTCTACAGCTACGTAGGCCAAACTCCAGGCACCGCTGACGTATTGTTGAGGCAGATACGTTCACTGAACACATTTCCTGCCACTTGGCTGACAATTCTGGTAATGTGAGTTTGTGATCTGCCACTGAGATCCGGTGAACAAACCTGTCCTCTCACACAGTGTATTTGTGTGGCTTTCCACTTCAAGCCCTGTCAGTCAGATTTCCTGTCTCTTTTTTCTTACTAAGCAAGCGTATGACTGTACTTTGATTGCACTTCACCCTGGCTGCAATTTGCCGACTTGAATAGCCTTCTTCATTAAGTACAACCACCGTCACATGTTCTTCTTTTGAAAGATTTCTAACTTTTCCCATGTTGCGATTATGCTGTCACTGGAGTAGCAGACAGTTATGAAAACTGATTTTCCTGCTTTGCCATATATGCACGTAAATGCTGCGCTGTGATTGGTTCCTCAAAACAATCACCACAATGAGTATAAACCTCACTGGTTTGGATTCATTTACAGAATGGCAACCGAGCACTCAGTGGATTCACAGATGTAGTTATTCTACTTGGGCTCATATCAACGCCTTCTGACTGAATGTAGCTAATTTGCTTACTGCTGTTAAAATGTAATCATTTTTTCAGAAAATAAAGACTGAAAACAACAAATTTTTCATTTTTTACTTATCATTTTAATGCAGTGTCTCTAGCATGCCCTGACGGGACCCGTTTTGCTTTTTCAAGGGTTCATTAAGGAGCTCTTTTTTTAACATCCTCCTCAGGGAATGGGTCCAATCTCATGAGGCTAGAGTAGCAGACTTGAGAAACTGAGTGAGACATGAGGTACATAGAGGAGACCTATAGGGACGTTGTAGAGAAGTTCCACTTCTAGTTCGGCAGCCTTTGTGCTGCCTTGGAGGAGGGAGGCCTTCTTAAAGGAGAGCATCACCCTGGAGAAGTAGGAGGCAGTCCTGTAGCCAGGACCTGCCTGAAACGAACAGGGTCCGTTTCTTGGTCCCGAAACCGCCCTGCATACACTCTGTCGCCCTTTCAGATATCTGGAGGCAGTCCTCTTAGGAAGGAAGGATACTCAGACAGTGTCCTAAAGTAATTGCCTGTTTATTATTAGTCTTACATCCAGTTTTATACCTTTTTTTACATGGGTCAGTGGTATCATCAGATGACGTGAGTACAAACCATATCTGGTGACAGGATACATAAACTTCAAAGAAGTAATCAACACAAGAAAGGGGGGTAGGGTGGGTAAACAGCATATGTGCTTCATTGTCTAACATCTAAAGGTGCTGTCTTAGCAACAGTGTCTTATCTAAAACTTGCTTTATCTCTCTCAACCAGAGCATAGCTGTGGGGGGGGGGGGTCGAACCTCCATTGTCCCAAGCAGCTAACTTCATTAACAAAATTAAATGATCTTGTCTCAGAACATATTAGCAGAATCAACACAAACTAGATCTGTGTTTGGGTTTCCCAGCACAGAGTTAGAAAACTTATAAGATATGCCGGAAATCATTATTTCATTGGCTAAATATGAAAATATCTGAATTCATTTGGAACAAGAAAAAACCTCGAATCGCTCTCGCCAAACTGAAAGCCTCTAAGATCAACGGTGGTCTCAACTTTCCTGATTTCTATCACTATTATATTGCTTCATTAGCCAAATATGGAGCTTACTGGCTCACTAATTCCTCCACTCAAAATCTTCCCACTCAAGATCTTCCTGCCTGGTTTGAAATGGAATGTTTTTTATGTACGCCTTTACACATCTCATGCTTACTAACGGTGTCAATACCAAGGCACTTAAAGAGATACTCTTTATTGGGTGCAACGCAGCATGCTCTTTATCTTATAGATACATTGACTGAAATCTCAGTTAAGGTTAGTCTACTCATGTCCCTTTGGAACAATCCCAAAATTCAAAATCACGACAAATCTCTATCATGGAAAAGGTGGCAGCGGGCAGGTATATGGTTTGTCCATCAATTGTCTACCCTCAACTCGTTAATTCCATTCGATATACTGTGCTCTACATACTCGCTACCTCCTTCTACTTATTCACAATGGCGTTCTCTCACTGGAGTGTTGCCGTCTTTACATATACGATTTGACTATATGACTTCCAAAAATACTATTTACAACTGGTCTTCTCTGTCTCTACTAAAAGGTAAGGCGATATCATCCTTCTACAGTATTTTAAGAGATCACTCCTTCACTTTTTCACCTCAATCTATGAAGCACTGGGACGCTATACTTACCACTCCGCTTTCTGACATTGATTGGGAGCTTTTCTGGTCATCAACAAATCGCCCGCTTTTATCTTCTAGAGTATCACAATCAATGTACTTCCTTATGTGGCAGGCAATATGGACCCCACTTCGCATGTGGAAAGCTAACTTAAAACAAGACTCTGTTTGTTGGAACTGTTTGAAAGAGGAAGGAACTCTTGATCATATGTTATTTCATTGTACTCTAGTCCGCTCTTTTTGGACCTACGTCTGGAACACCATACAATCTATTACTAACTGCTCAGAAGAAATCTCTATAGACATTATAATCCTTCGCTCTCAACACCCATGTTTCACACAATCAAATTGTCCACCTAAACTCATTGATACCATGTTGGTGACTGCCCTCATGCACATTCTAAAAAATTGGAAATCACCCTCGCTATTAGATTATACCTTTTGGTGGAACTCTCTGAGTATGTATCATAGATTTGAATCCTACGCATATGAGAAGAGAGTTACATTCCGAACCTGCATGAACTTGAAATACAACAAATCTCCATGGTCATTCTTAGATTCCTATGTACGCTCATCTTCTTAGACACTCCTGTTATCCTTTTCTTCTCCTCTCTTCTCTCTTTCATTTTTCTTTCCTTTTTTCTTTACTGCTCTCTCTTATCTTTATCTTATATAACCCTTACATACATTTTTAATAATTGGAGCCTTTGCTCCTATACAGTTAAACATAAATTTATATATTTTATATACAGAAAGCTTTATTTTGTTTCTATGTACTTTAAATGATTCTTGTATCCTTTAAAATACTTAATAAAAACTATTGAACTTAAAAAAAAAAAAAAAGAAAACTTATAAGATATATGTATGTCCCTTCACTGCCCACCAGGGGATGCAGTGTCCTCTTGCATTGAGGATGTGTCTCCAGGGGCTTCTGCCCAGAAGGGAAAGGTTATGAAGGCCGTTATAGTGGGAGATTCGATCATTAGGCATGTAGATAACTGGGTGGATGTGAGGATTGCTTGGTCAGTTGCCTGCCTGGTGCAAAAGTGGTAGACCTCGCACATCACATAGATAAGATTTTAGAAAGTGTTGGGGCGGAGTCTGCTGTCTTTGTACATGTGGGTAACAATGACATAGGGAAATGTGATAGGGAGGTTCTGGAAGTCAAATCTAGGCTCTTAGGCTCCAGGGTAGCATTTTTAGAAGTGCTCGGTGTTCCATACCCAGGACTTAAGAGATAGGCAGATTTCCAGATTTTCAATGTGTGGATGAGATGATGGTGTAGGGAGGAAGGCTTTAGATTTGTTAGGAACTGGGCAACATACTGGGGAAGGGGGAGCCTGTTTTGCAAAAATGGACTCTACCGTAACCAGGATGGAACCAGGCTGCTGGCATAACATTTAAAAAGGAGATAAAGCAGCTTTTAAAACTAGAAACTGAGGGAAGACCGACAGTCGCTCAAAAGAGCATGTTTTGGAAGAAGATATCTTTAAAAGATATCGTCATAAAAGGGAAGACAGAGTATCCCAGTAGACCAGGTTTCCTTAAATACAGAGCAGGCTGATTTTAAAGATGTCAAATTATCCATGCCAACTGCTGAGCAAATTGCAAATAGATAACATTGTTTGAAATGTCTATGCAAATACCAGAAGCCTAAGAAACAAGAAAAGAGAGTTAGAATATACAGTGTTGTACTAAATGAGATGATAGATATAATAGGCATCTCTGAGACCTGGTAGAAGGAAGATAACCAATAGGACATGGTCATACTGGAGTACACACTATATTTCAGTGATAGGGTGGATCGAATTGATAGTGGTGTAGCGTTATATTTTAAGGAGGGCCTTGAGTTGAATGGACTGAAAAATCTACAGGAGCAGAAACACACCTTGGGAATCCCTATGGGTCAAAATTCCATGTGTAGAGGGGAAAAGGATAGTGATAGGAGTGTAGTACTGTCCATTTGACCAGGATGAATGTACTGAAGAGGGATTTAAACTAAATTTACTGGGGATTGGTGTAAAATGCCCTGAGGTAATAAATAACTCACTGGAATATAAGACATCAAATACCGTTATTGAAATGAGACAAAAGGGTAATAGCTGGAAAGCTTTGTGTACCAATGCCCATAGTATGGGAAACAAAATTCCAGATCTAGAGGCTCTAATAGAAGCTGAATTTGATTTAGTGGCAGTCATGGAGATGTAGTTCACGGAGAACTATTATTGGGATGTAGTAATGCCTATCTATTCAGGAGAGATAGGGTAGGTAAAGGTAGAGGAGTGTTGTTTTAATTTAAGAATAATATTAAAGTGACAGAATTGTGAAACATAGTGGGTAAAGAAGCACTATGGGTTAATCTGGAAAGAGGAAATGGAAAATGCATTTACATTGGTGTGATATACAGGTGGTCTTCATAGTCGGAAGAAATGGACAAGGATTTAATTAGAAACATTTACAAGATAGCTAGGAAAAGGGAAGTATTACTGATGGGTGATTTTAATATGCCTGATGTTGTTTGGTCCGTCCTTACTATAGGGTCATCTAGAAGCAAGGAGATCTTGGATTTGCTACAGGAAGAATTGTTCCAGCAATTAGTAATGGAACACACAGGGAATAGAACTCTTCTGGACTTAGTGCTTACAAATGGGAAAAATGTTTCTGAGGTTGCAGTGGGTGATCATTTGGCATCTAGTGATCACCGAATGGTGAGCTTCAATGGAGATGAGATGACTCAATGCGAGATGAGAGGACTCAAATTTGAAGGTTCTAAACGTCAAAAGAGCGAACTTTGTCAAGGGGGAATACCCCAAGGAGGAGTTAGTTGGATGAGAACAGCTGAACAAAGCAGAGAAGCAGTGGGTGAAACTGAAAGCTGCCAAACCTTTATGTTAGGAAAGTACATAAAGGTAAAAAGAAGAGAAGGCTGCTTTGGTTCTCAAATGTAGTAACTGTAAAGGTGAGAGAAAAAAGGTTAGCCTTCAAGATGTCGCAGAAAGAGGGAGAGACAAAAATATGTGAAAAAGCTACAAGAAGCAGGAAAAGCTGTCAGAAAAGATACAAATGGAAGAAAAGATAGCTGATATGGTAAAATTGGGCCACAAAACATTTTTTAGATATGTAAGTGATGGGAAGAGGTGTCAAAATGACAGTGAGGCTTAGTGAAGGGGACAAATATGCAGAAACCAATAAGAATAAAGCTGACCAGCTTAACAATTATTTCTACTCTGTGTTCATGGATGAAAGACAGGGGGTAGGACTGCAGAAAACAAATGCAAATGAGAATGGATGTGTAGTAGATCTGGAAAGATTCTCAGAAGACTGTGATTGTGAGGGGCTAGCTAAATTAAAAATAGACAAAGTGATGGAACCTGATGGGATATATCTGAGGGTACTCAAAGAACTCAGAGAGATTCTGGCAGCTCTGTTGTCTCATCTTTTTAATGCTTCCTTAGTCTGGTGTGGTCCCAGAGGACTGGAGAAGGGTTGATGTGATCCCTCTGCATAAGAGCAGAAGTAAGGAGAAGGTTGAGAAATACAGGCCGATTTCAGTAGTGAGTAAATTAATGGAAATTCATCTTAAGTGAAGGATAGTGAGATTTCTAGAATTGAATGGACTGCAGGACGCAAGGCATTGTGGTTTTACAAGACGCTGGTTATGTGAGACAAATCCGATTGATTTCTTTGACTGGGTGACCAAACAGTTGGATATGGGAGGGGTGCTAGATGTAGTGTACTTGGACTTTAGCAAAGTTTTTGACATGGTGCCACATAGGCGATTGATATATAAAATCAATGCATGCGATATGGACCCTAAAGTGAAGAACTGGATTAAAAGCTGGTGAAGTGGAAAGAGACAAAGGGTAGTGGTAAATGGAGTTTGCTGAGAGGAAAAGGATGCTGTTAAGAGTGTCACAGGGATCTCTCCTTGGGCCAGCTCTATTTAACATCTTTGTTAGTGATATTGCGGAAGGACAGTCTGGCAAAGTTTTTTTTTTTTTGCGGATGATACCAAGCTCTGTAATAGGGTAGACATCCCTGAGGCTGTGGATAACATTGATACGGGATCTGTCGAAGCTTAAAGAATGCTCTGGTAATTGTCAATTAAGATTTGATGCTAAAAAATGCAGGGTCATGCACTTGGGCTGCAAAAATCCAGGAAAACGGTATAGTATAGGAGGTGAAGAATTTCTGTGCACGAAAGAAAAGCAGGACTTGTGTCTGATAATCTCAGGGTGGCAAAACAGGTAGAAAAGGCAACGGTCAAAGCCAGAAAGATGCTTGGGTGCATAAGGAGAGGAATGGACAGTAGGAAAAGGGAGATGATAATGACATTGTATGTCTCTGGTGAGGCCCCATTTGAAATACTATGTGCTAGTTTGGGCATAGGATGGCATTAAGAGGTGATAGACTCAAGAGTAATGTAAGAAAATACAGTAGAACCTCGGTTTGCGAGTAACCCAGTTTGCTGAGTGTTTTGCAAGACGAGCAAAACACTCAGCAAACTTTTGCCTCGCAAACCGAGCATGTTCCAATATGCGAGCACCTCCCCCCCTGCTCTAACCGGCATCGCACCCCCCGAACAGGCATCACAACCCCCCCCTGCGAATGCTCCCCCTGTGAGAACCGCATCGCACCCCCGTGCTGAAAGCGGCATCCGCCCGCCCTTCCTCTCAAACACGCTCCTTATCCCTTCTGCTGGTTGTGAGAGTGAAAGCAAGCTCCCGCCTCTTGCCTGGGCCGGGCCTTGAGCATCTGCACATGCTCAAGGCCTTCTGGCTCTCGTTCTCTCGAGAGCCAGAAGGCCTTGAGCATGCGCAGATGCTCAAGGCCTGGCCCAGGCAAGAGGCGGGAGCTTGCTTTCACTCTCACAACCAGCAGAAGGGGTAAGGAGCGTGTTTGAGAGGAAGGGCAGGCGGATGCCACTTTCAGCACGGGGGTGCGATGCGGTTCTCGTGGGGGGTGGGGGGTTGCGATGCCGGTTCGGGGGGTGCGATGCCGGTTAGAGCGGGGGGAGGGGGTGATGGAGCAGCGCCGGTAGCCTCGGGTGGGGGGGGGGTTGGTGGAATGATTCAAAGCGAGTTTCCATTCATTCCTATGGGGAAACTCGCTTTGATATACGAGTAACTTGATTTACGAGCATGCTTCTGGAACGAATTATGCTCGTAAACCAAGGTTCCACTGTACTACTTTACAGAAAGGGTGGTAGATGCATGGAATAGTCTCCTGGTGGAGATGATGGAGATGAAGACTATATCTGAATTTAAGATAGCGTGGGACAGGCATATGAGATCTCTTAGGGAGAGGAGGAGATAGATGGTGGATACTGTGGAGGGGCAGACTGAATGAGCCATTTGGCCTTTATCTGCCATCATGTTTCAAAGTTGTTGTGACTGTTCTGCAGGTGTCTACATATTTGGGTTGGTTTTTGGTTTATTGAATTTCTTCTACCATCTTTCATGGTAAAATAAGGCAGTTTACAAACTTAAGATACAGATAGAAAAGAACATCAACATGTGAAAGGAAAGAACAGAAAAGACTAATAGAAATCAGTATTATAGGATGTAGCAAAAATGTTCATAGGCTAAATAGAAAAAAGAAAAAAGTATCACAGAATCATAAGATGCTGGACATCTTGGCCTAATAGTCCAGGCCACTCTGCCAATCTTCTGAAAGCCTAGGTGCAAAGAGATCTTTGTAGCACAGCGCTGTGTATGTCTTGCAGTACTATAGAAATAAGAAGTACCGTAGTAGTAGTAGCAGCAGAGTTCTAAATTTTTTTTTAAAGATGGCTCTAAATGGAGAAATGATGGAAGAATATTTCAGAGCCATAGTGTCATGTATTAGCAAGCAGTGACAAGTGGTATCTAGTTACACATAAGAGACAGGAAGAATATCAATGGCAATGCAATGAACATAAAGATCTGGCTGAAATATAAGAAATAATCAAAGGAGAAATATAAGCTGTACCTGTATTTGCAGCACATTGTGGGTCAATGTAAGAAACTTGAACTATATTCTATACTGAACAGGAAGCCAGAGATACAAAGTATGGTGACACGATCATATTTCTTAGCATGACATACAATTCTAATTGCTCTGTGTTGTACAGCATGCATTCTTCGGATTAAGGAGAAATTGATACCAAAATAGACTGCTGCAGTAATCCACGGTGAAATTGTTATTGTGTGAAGCCTCATCTAGGCAAGAACAAACTCCTCATAATTGTCAAAGTTGAAAAAAGAAGCATCATTTTTACTAGGATCTTTATCTAAAATTCAAAAGGAGCTGTTAATTAAGATACTCTCATTGATCACTTGCAAGTATTTAGAGGTTTAACAGCGAAACTAGAAAGCATCAATGCAAGCGAGAGGTTTTAAAACCAACTCATATGCAACTCTATTTATTTAAAAAACTTGTGCACCGCTTAAACCTAAGCGGTTTGCATAATATGTACACGATCTTAAGTCACAATACAAAAATAGATAACATTCACCTAAATAATCTTCAAATAAAAGAATAATACAAAAGATAGTGACGGGTCAAAAGTGCGCGAGGACAAAGGCGCGCCGACAACCCAGCGCAGACAACTGAGCGCAGGGCTTAATTGCGACGAAGAAAACCCGTATTTTAAAGGGTTCTGACGGGGGGGCGTGGGGGGGAACCTGCCCACTCTACTTAATAGGGATCGCGCTGCCTCACGCTGCCATGTTGGGAGTGTGTGTGGGGTGTAACCTCCCTCATTATACTGAAAATGTAACTTTTTCCCTAAAAAAACAGGGAAAAAGTTAAGTTTCCAGTATAATGAGGGGGGTTACACCCCTCAAACCCCCCCAATTCCAGCGCGATCTCTATTAAATAAAGTGTGGGGGGGGGTTCCCCACCAACACCCCCATCGGACTCCTTTAAAATATGTTTTTTCTTCGGTGCGATTAAGTTCTGCGCTCAGTTGTCTGTGCTCGGTTGCCAGCGCTCACTTGTTGGCGTGTGCTTTTGACTATGAACCCAAAAGATTGCATTAAAAATCTTCTGTAAATAAAGTTGTTTTTTAACATGCTCTTAAATTTCTTAAAATCAGAAAGGACTCTTAAGTGGTCCTGTCAAATTATTCCAAAGAAGTACTTACTCCTGCCTCAGAAATAATCGAAGCCCTTATTTTTGCATAGTGAACACTACTAAGAGCAGCACTAACCAGTCTTAGGGCTCCTTTTACGAAGGTGTGCTAGGGTTTTTAGCGCACGCACAAAATTACTGTACGGTAGTCGAAAATCTACTGCCTCCTAAAAAGGAGGTGGTAGTGGCTAGCACACTCGGGAATTTAACGCGCGCTATTGCGCGAGTTAAGACCCTAGCGCACCTTTGTAAAAGGTGTCCTCTCAGACCTTTAGAAGGATTAAGAATGAAACTATTTTGTGCAGTAGTTCCATTTTTTGAGGGTTTTTTTTCTCTTTCTGATATGTTTGTAAGCACCAATTGGCATTATCAAATAAGAAACTTCTCTCAAAGCATTCACTCAGCTTTGAATTTGAGTTAAGTTAGGTTGAGAAACATCAGAATAAGCTTGCAAAAGATTGTTAGTTTAGTAGTTTGCCCTGATACCATGGTCCTATATTAATCTAGTGATGGGACTGTGGAAGATGTTGAACAATAACAGGGCTAACACTGAACCTTGTAGTATACTGCACTGTAAACTGAATTAATTAGAAGTGGAGGGACGATAGTGCAACAGCAAAAGTTCTGAGAAGAGAAAAAAATTATTTGAGTACAGTGTCTTAATACTGATGTCGGCTGGGATAAAAACACATCATGATCCAGCAAATTGAATGCAATGAATAAATCAAGAGAAATTGCTAGACATTTTTCCACCATTGAAAGCACAGTGCACTGGGATCACGAGAATGGTCTCCGTGCTCTGTCCTGGCTGAAACCCCCCCTAACAGATTGGCTTGGATACAGAACATTTATTTATATATCACTTATGACCTAAGTGGTTTACATTCAGGTACTCATAAATTTTTCCCTATCTGTCTTGGTGGGCTCACACTCTATCTAATGTACCTAGGACAAGGGGAGATTGAGTGACTTGTCACAAGGAGCAGTATGGGATTCAAACTCACAACCTCAGACTGCTGATGCTGTAGCTCTAACCACTGTGCCATACACTCCCATGATGTTCTGCATGTTGTAGTTGGTGTTGGAAGACCAGTCTCTTCTAGTTTTGATAAGTAAGTTAAATTGGAAATGGAACAATAATTTGAGGCCTTCGTTGGACCCTGGAGTAGGTTGTTTCCAAGTTATGGGAACTGTTCCTTAAGATAAACTAACTTTTATAAGCAACATGACCAAAGAAATCGGGCCATGTTGGAAGTTGCTGAACCAAGTCAATGGAATAGTGTCTAGAAGGCAGGTAATAACCTGAATAGAGAAGGCCAGTGTAGTAAGAGAAAATATTAGCCAAAATTAAAGAGAGAATAAGATGGAGTTTGATTTGTATCTGTGGAATTTGACATAAGTAGTCCTAGAGAAAGAGGTAGATAGAAGCAACAGAAAATAGGATTCAGATGGAGGGAAATACTCTGCAGTTTACATTACATAACATAAAACTCACTTGTATGCTGCAAATACCATTAAGTTCTATGCGGTTCACAAAGACTAGTAATGCAAATGAATAAACATCCAATAACTAACTTCCGAAAGATTCCCTAAAATGATACGTTTTTAAGACATCGAAATCGTTGATACAAATTTGGGAGTATGAATATGAGTTAAATCCCTAGTCCATAAGGCTGCCTGAAAAGATAGCAATCGTTCCTGAAATTTCTTATATTTACATCCCTTTACAGAAGGGAATGAAAATTATGAGTGAGATTTTCTAGAATGTTTAGTTTCTATAAATGTTTAGTTTCTATAAGATACTCAGGAATTGAACCTGTTAGTGCCTTAAAACAAATACAGCCGAGCTTAAATTTAACCCGTGCCTCAACTGGAAGCCAGTGCAGTCGATGATAAAAATCAGTGACATGATCATACTTCTTTAAGTTGAAAATCAATCTAACTGCTGCATTCTGAATTATGCGCAGTCTATGAAGATTTTTCTGAGTACCAGCAAGATGAACAATGTTACAATAGTCCAACTGACTAAGGACAAGCGATTGAACCAACAATCGGAAGGAGTTAATATCAAAGTATGCTCTAATAGTAACTCCTTTCGATTGTTGGTTCAATCACTTGTCCTTAATCAGTTGGACTATTGTAACATTGTTCATCTTGCTGGTACTCAGAAAAATCTTCATAGACTGCACATAATTCAGAATGCAGCAGTCGGATATCTTGGCAGAAAAGAAGCTGGCAATCTTATCTGTAAGGGAGGGGTGAGGTCCTCCTCTTTCCTAAAGAGGTTATCTGATAAGACTATAAACAATTTCTTTGAATGATTGATTAAATTGGCAATCACTGCAGTATAATAGGGCTTTTTTATTGCTTGAGTTTTGAATAATAAAAACTATAATGTTCTTTGTATAAAATCAGAGAATCAGGATTTTTATTTTGCTTCCGCCAGTCTTTCAGCATTCCTTGGTTGGTGTTTTAAGAGATGCAAGCCATTTGGTACCAAGGTCTATGTATGGTTTGTGAAACTTAGTGGTAGAGTGAGGGGACCCAAGGGGCCAGTGGAATACAGTCTTCATTTCAAAATAGAGTCCTAAAGAATTGTTTGTTCTGATAAAGAATAAAAACAAAAATCAAGTGGGAAATAGGAACAAAGGGGAGCGAGAATAGAGGGAAATCAAGAAACAATCAACTCTAGTAAAGGATATGCAGTATTTACTTATTTAAAGACCCTGACTATAAGGCCCATACTTGCAAGTCCACTCTGTGGGATTCTCTCCTACAAACGCTAAGAGGCAGTGGTTAGATTTCCAAATTTATTAGTTATGGAGGACTTGAAATTCCATATGGAGAGCCCAATTCGGCCCAACCATAAGCCCTTCCTTTCTCTTGTTTTAGATTAGTTTTACACAGCACATTTCTTATCTATGTTACTGAGTATACTCTGGATTTAGTCCTATCATCATGTAGTGACTTCATAACTCTCCAGTTTTTAAGCTCTCCCAATCTCCTGGTCAGACTACTTCATTGTGTCTTTCAATCTCCGAACCTTAAATCTGTGCGTTAGCTATAATTAGATCTACCTCACCATCCTTGTGAGAGTGCTAAGAAGTTATAAAAACAGGTTGGTCAGTATTCAAAATGATTTAATTAGCCAGAAATGGCCGCTGAAGGGTTAAATTGTTTGGGGCTAGCTATTTTGGGGACATTCTGGGAGTGGAACGATTGCTTAAATGCCAATATTTAGCACTTAAGAGGACAGGGTAACTGTATAACGTTGGTCCTGTCTTTATGTAGCAACCTCCGCCCACATCATTGGCCAAAAAAACTTATGTTTAGATTCACCCTTTGCCACTAAGGTTCTTATGAGGAAATTGAGATTTAAACAAATTGCTAAAGACTTTTATGGCATCCCTTGAGTAGCCAATGCTTCACGGATCACAGCTGTTTCTTCAGGGCTCCTGGACTTTCATATGTCATGCACAATTTGAGCTGTCGCTTTATTAATCTCACCAGCGACGCGGTGAGATTAACAAAGCGACAGCTCAAATTGTGCATGACATATGAAAGTCCAGGCTGTGATCCGTGAAACGTTGGCTACTCAAGGGACGCCATAAAAGTCTTTAGCAATTTGTAGCACTGCTGTTTAAATCTCAATTTCCTCATAAGAACCTTAGCCAATGATGTGGGCGGAGATGGTTTGACCTTTAAGCTCTACCAGATAGACCTGAGGCTTTTTCTTCCGTTAGATGTAATCCATCAGCTGTCAAAGTGGAGTTCTATATCAGTTTATATTATTTATTCCCCCTTTCACAGTTGGAGATTAATGCTTTATGCAGCAATCCATGTCTGGTTAAGTTCTGAATTAGAGAATGACACAGGGAAAAATTTGTCCCTTTCCCCGTGACCACTGTCCCTGTCACTGCCCCATCCCTGCAACCACTGTCCCCGGCCCCACAACCACTGTCCCCACAGCATCCATACAAGCCTCAGTACTGCCATACAATAAAATCTTGGATTGCAAGTAACTTGGTTTGCAAGTGTTTTGCAAAACATTTTATTAAATTTTAACTTGATATACAAGAAATGTCTTGCAATACAAGTACATGCAGCATACAGACATCACAACTGAGCCGATGGTTCTTCTCTCTCTGATGCTGCAAGAGTGTAGCGACTATTCTAAACGAACAAAGTCTTACAATACGAGTACATACAGTATACACGCGTCACATCATCACAACTGAGCCAATGGTTCTCTCTCTGACGCTGCGGGAGTGTAGTGAGTGTTCTAAATAAGCAAGGTCTTGCAATGCAAGTACGTATAGTATTTTGTATTAAAGATTTGGGTTGTGGAACGAATCATCTTAAGTTTCCATTATTTCCTTTTTGAGAAATTCACTTTGATATACGAGTGCTTTGGATTACAAGCATGCTTCTGGAACGAATTATGCTCACAAACTAAGATTTTACTGTATTTAGCTTATTCGTTCCTTATAAATCAAAGTTCTGGCTGCTGAACTAGAGAAAGAGATGTTCAGCTGGCAGGGCTTGTTTATAAATTTTTATCAACACAACTAATACTATTTTATCCTAAAGCCAAAAAAGAAAATAAATAGAATTTTTTTTTTCTACCTTTGTTGTCTGGTTTCTGCTTTCCTCATCTTCTCATTCAATTCCTTCCATCCACTGTCTGTCTTCTCTCTGCGTCTTCCATTTACTCTGTTACTGTGCCTTTCCCTGCACTCCCCCCCCATTGGTCTGGCACCCATCTTCTTCCCTCTGCTCCCCCAATAGTCTGGCATCTCTTGTCTTCTCCCCTTCCAGCATCTTCTCCCCTTTCTCTGTTCCCCATTTCCCTTCAGCATCTTCTCCCTACTCTCTGTTCCCCATTTCCCTTCAGTGTCTTCTCCCCATTCTCTGTTCCTTTCCACCCCCCTTCAATGTCTGTTTCATTCCTTTCCACCACCACCTTTCCTTCTTGCCACCCCCCCCTTCAGCACCCTTCATGTGGTCCAAGCATCTCCCTCCCTCCTCCTTACCTTCGTGGCGTGTTAGTGTAATTTGTGTAGGCCGCCGGAGCCTGCCTGAAGTTGCGTGCGTCTGCGGGCGGAAGCTTCTCCTCTGACGCAACTTCCGGTTGCGTCAGAGGAAAAGCTTCCGCCCGCAGACACACGTGACTTCAGGCAGGCTCTGGCGGCCTACACAAATTACACTAATGTGCCATGAAGGTAAGGAGGAGGGAGGTAGATGCGCCATGAAGGTAAGGGGGAAGGAGGGAGATGCTCGGACCGCGCTAGGGTTGCTGAAAGGGGGAAGGAGGCAGGGGGCCGTGCGCGATCGGTGACCGCGTGCATTCCTTCCCTTAACTGCGGAGACAAGGCCATTCACTGCTCCACGGGGTGGTGGATGGCCTTGTCCCAGTACCCGCAGTGAGCATTTCCCCCCACCGTTTTGGCGGGTTACCCGCAGCTACCCACGGCAAGCAGCGGGTAACAGTCAACGTATCATTTTCTATTCTGAATATTGACTTAACTGGCCATGTGTTTGCTCGCACCATATAAATCAAATATTCAGTGTTGATGCCCAGACATGGCCTGGTATTGAATATGTGTGAATAATGCCAGTAGCGCTTTAAGCAAAATGCTCACTGCTGCTGGCTGAATAATGACCCCAAAAAACTATATGGAGGACACTGAGAAAATCAGTTCTTTTTCATCCCCCAATAAGATTTCTGTAAAACAAATTCTGTTAGGATATACAAGAGTCCGTACTTGAACAGTTAATTCCCATATCCCGCAAACTGCAGAAGGATATCCCTTTAAGAACTTGAGAACGCCTTCCCTTCTGCAGTGGAACACAGCATTCTCCACAGTTATTCCTTTTGCAAACGAACTCAGAAGGTGTGTTTTGCTCTGCTATGTTTTTTTCCCCTTGGATTTTTGAAGTTCTTCAGTGCTTTGGTTCTTTGTGGCTTTGGTGCTTGGGCATACTCCGCCAGGGAAAGGACATAGTCCCGCATGGGAGGACTGCTGCTCCCAGGCCAATCTCTCAAGAGTACCTGCGGTGCCAACCTGCTTTGGGTCCCTTCAGGAGCTCAAGATCCATCCCTCTGGGAACAGCTGGCCTGCTGATTCGGTCAGAGGCTTGAGCGCAGGCTGTGTTGCCCCTGAGTAAGAACCCTAGGAGTATCGGGGAGCCGGCTGCATAATTTTCCCCCATCGCTGTGTGAGGAATCCTGGAGGTGGGCTTTGGTGACCATGGTCCATCTGGCCAGCAGCCAGAAGATTTCCTTCGATGGTTGAGGTCTGAGCAATTTCTGAGGCAGAAATCCTTTCCCTGCCACCAGCTGATTCATTCAGTCACCTAAAGTCACTCTGAGTATTCCCATTATTCCCTATTGGGGGGAGCGGGTCTGAAATGTGGAATTTTAGTGGTTTCTGGTGATAGCACTTGGGTCCCCCTCCTCTAAACCACTAAAATCGCTGTTTGTTTTTTTAGCCCAATAGCCTTTTTTGGTGCAATTTTATTGATGGTGGCCATCTTATTTTAAGCACTCTGCTTCAAAACCACTCGTTTTGACAAGTGACTTTCTCTGATGGATGCCCCAGGCCTTTCTAGACTCGCATCATGCGTTGGTTGTGCAGAGTTGCCGGTTGAGGAGCAGCCAAGTTCCACGTGCTGCAGGAGGAAGTGGTAGGAGCTTCGGCTCAACCCTCAGTCAATCTACCAAGGCCTTGGAACCCCAGAAATCCCAGAAGTACTGGTCTAAGTGGAAGAGATCCTGCTCAGATGAACCAAGCAACCCAGTTGGTTTTCAAGATTTCCACAATGAATATGCATGAGATTAATTTGCATGGACTTGCTTCCATTGTATGCAAATCAATCTCGTGCATATTCATTGTGGAAATCTTGAAAACCTGACTCTGTTGTGGCCCTCAAGGACCGTAATTGCCCATCCCTGGTGAAAGGGATCAGTCGTTTTCATCCTCTGGTTAGTTTTGTATGTCTTGAATGGAGTTTAAGGATCTCATGCAGCAGTGTTTCTTGTTGACATCACCTCGATTTGTTGAGTTTCTGCAAGGCTTTATGTAAGCACACCCCCTCATCCTTACAGGTACATTATACGAGGGGAATGGTTAATTCGACAGAGCTCAGGGCAGTTTTATCATTGAACATTTGT
Source organism: Geotrypetes seraphini (assembly GCF_902459505.1). Taxonomy (NCBI): domain Eukaryota; kingdom Metazoa; phylum Chordata; class Amphibia; order Gymnophiona; family Dermophiidae; genus Geotrypetes; species Geotrypetes seraphini. The sequence goes on along the minus strand of NC_047091.1, from coordinate 67,253,953 downwards.
AAAAAGGTGACTTATTCTTTCCACGCCTTTTCTGAACATTATTGCTTGGATGTTACAGTGAGGACAAAAGCTACCTTTGGAGCTTCAGTGGTGGTGACTGGAGTCTCTGAATCCTTCCCATCTTGAAGACTGCTTTATGTCCTGCAAGGTGTGGACTGACCTTATGAAATACTAAGAAGGAGAAATGAGATCTTACCTTGTCTTTCCTTTCATCCCATCTATTCAGAGCTTAAGGGCCTGTTTTACAAAGCCGCGGTAACGGCCCTGAAGCCCATAAAGATTTAAAGGGCTTCGGAGCTGTTGCTGCGCGGCTTTGTAAATCAGGCCCTAAGTATTGTTGAATTAATTTGTGTTTCCTGATGACTCTTCTTTTTTCTACTTCTTGTCGTTTCTCTATAGCATTGCTTTAAGATTAAATGTTCCTTAAAAGCTTAATTTTTTTTATTTTTTTTATTCAATTTTTTAAATTTCAAACAAGCAAATCACATACTTGCATACAGATTTCTAATAATAATTCAAAGACATATAAACCTAGGGCTCCTTTTACGAAGCCGCGTTAGCGACTTTTAATCATGCGCTACCCCCGCGCTAGCCGGAAAACTACCGCCTGCTCAAGAGGAGGCGGTAGTGGCTAGCGCGTCCGGCGGTTTAGCGTGCGTTAAACTGCTAATGCGGCTTCGTAAAAGGAGCCCCTAATATCACTTAAACCAGTGATTTAGGATAGAAAATAATTATTCGTTTTTTAGTCCACTATATTAGAGCATTTCCGGTCCTGTTAACTCTCCTCTTCCCCCCTCTTAAATTCAATCAATTTGTACCTCGCTTAATCTATTGTAAACCGCATAGAACTTAACGGTATTGCGGTATATAAACTGTTGTTATTATTATTATCCAAGTATTAGAATGATCATATCCAGAAATATATAACAATCTTAAGAACAGCATTGGGAGACTAAGATAGAACCCCCGACAGCCGATTTAAACTGCAGGAAGAGCTATCGGACCAATCGTCACGTTCCCACCTTCTTTGGCCAAAATAATTTTTCTCCTGAAACGAAACACAGCACTTTGCCGGAAATTTCAAAATAAAGGATGCACCTAGGGCTAGGACCCTAGACTTATAAAGCAAGAATTCTTTTCTCCTCTTCTGTGTTATTTGAGCAATATGGAAAATACAAATGGTCGAACCAAAAAACTTTTCATTCATATTTCTAAAATATAGTCTGAAAATTAAATCTCTATCATGCTCCAAAGCAAATGTTACCAAGAGGGTAGTTCTTGCTGTAAACCACTTCAAGGGAGCTCTCCAGAAAATTTGATAAATCCATTCCTTGTTCTTGCAATGCTGGCATTTCAACAGGAGTTGAACTGTTCTGTTTTCTTCCTGGAAATATATGTTGAGCAGTAATACTAGGTGGTACATTTTCTTGTGAAATCATTAATACTTCCTTCATATATTTCTGGACCATTTCAAGTGGTGATATTACTGGAGATTATGGAAAATTTAAGAATCTTAAATGATTTCTTCTCTGTTTATTTTCCATATATTCCCCTTAAAGACATGGAGGGGCATAATCAAAAGGAACGTCTAAGTCCGTTTTTGTCTAAGTCGCAAGTCGTCCAAAGTAAAAAAAACAGCCTAGGACACATTTTCGAAAAATACGTCCAAAATTTTTTTTGTTTCGAAAATCGTCTAAGTATACGGCCTGTCGATCTGATCGCCAAGTTGCTAAATCATCCATCTTTATACCACATTTTCGTCCTACTTTTTGTTCAAGACAAAAACACCTAGAACAAGCCCTGTTGGACGTGGGAGGGGTCTGCAAAGTGATGGACTGAACACCCAGACATGGCACCTAAATAGTGGGGTACCTTACAGGGCACTACTGTGAACTTCACAAAAATGATGCCATGTCTTCTCCTCACTACAGCTCCCTTATAGGTCATGGTGAGCCCCCCAAACCACCTCCAGAATACCCTAGACCCACTTATCTACCACCCCAGTAGCCCTTATGGCTGCAGGCGCCACTTATATGGCAGTACAAAAGGGTTTTGGGGGTGTAAAAGGGAGTGCACATGTTTAAGTATTAATGCAGTGATTACAGGGGCTTATGGGCATGGGTCCTCTCCCTGGGTCCCTAACCCACCCCCAAGATGGCTTAAGGCGCCTCTGTGCTGGATGACTAGGCCTTCCTGTGCCAGGTGGCCAGGTGATGATGGTCTGGAGGCTGAATTTTAAAGATGTGATTAAAATTTTTATGGGGGTGGAGGGGGGGGTCGGTGATCACTGGGGTAGTGTGTGGGGGTCTGTATTATGTGTTTGCAGTGCTTATCTGGTGACTTTAGGTGGGTTTTTGTGACTTAGACCATGTTTTAAATGCTGTACGACTAAGTCTAAGCCGGCCCACGTCCCGCCCAACTCCCGCCCTCGACACTCCTCCTGAAACGCCCTGTTTAGCTTTGGTCGTTCAGCGGCACTATGAAGACCTAGGTTGTTTAGAAATACGTCCAAAACCCGTTTTCATTATCGGCACTTGGACGTATTTTGACAATGTTCGTCCAAGTGCCGACTTAAGCCGGTTTTTGGACGTTTTTCTCTTTCGATTATGAGCCCCTTATTGAATAAAATTTGTGCTAGGTTTCACAAGTTTCCACTGCTTTGTTAGTGAAATACTAAAGCTGCACAAAGCCCTTATAGGGTTTTCATACATCACAGTGTATTTTTTTTTATTTCCAACTGTTGGCCAGTGAGCATAACACCCACAAGTTTGGCCTGATATCTTAGGACTAAAGGAAAGAAAATTAGCAGATAAGATCTAATTTCTCCTTTTTCTGGACTGGTCTGATAGTACTCAAGGAAAATTAACAAATAGTTTATCTGTTTCATTTCTAGTCCAACTAAACTCTGCCTCCCCCATCTTCTAGAGTCTTCTACTGATGAGCAACAAAATCTAGTAGCCTTGTTTTAGCTGGTTTGGAGGATAGAGAGGGATTTTCACCTCTAAGGATTTAGCTAGATTCCTCTTAAAAATCATTCCTCTGTAATTTTCCTACATCGTAGTGGTTCTCTGATGCCCCAGGACTCTCATTCTGTTTTATTTTGTAGTTTCCTAATACGATGATGCAATTCTATGTCAGGTTTTGAAAATCAAAGCTGGGTAGACCGCCTGACCAGGAGTGAGGAACACTAAGGAGTCCTGAAAGTGACCTTTTAATGGTATTTGGGATGATGGTATGTTAAAACAGTCAGGGCTATTCATTAAAGCATGGTGATCCAGGTAAATGTTTTCAAGTTAAAAGAATCACAGCATAGGTTACTGTGCTTTAGTGAATAGACCTGAACATAAAAAAACAGACTTTGGTCAGTTCTTGCATGTATAATCAGAGACTACTAGGTATATGGTCATTTCTTATAACTGTGTAGGGAACTTCCCTCTGGCGGTGTGAGCACTTCCTACATATGAGAAAGTAAGACTTCTGTGGGAGGTCATTTCTGGGCCTGGGGAGGTGGACCTTTTTTGTATAAATCTATAAAATTTCTATTTTGCTGAGAAATGTGTGAATCCCTCTAAGAAGGTCTATAATTTAGTACAAGATCCTAATCTAAACCCGAATGAGAGAGAAATATATCCTTTTTGTTATTTATTCAATGGGGTTATATTTTGATTAAGCAACAATAAATATATTTGTGTGAAAAAATATATGCAAAGCCTTCATCCAGTAACTGGTGGTACCTCCTTGAGTAGCAATAACTTCAGATGAATGTTTGAAGGCTAGATTAGTGAAAATTGAACAACTAGTTTTAGGGACATCTGTGTAGATTTCCCTTTCTCGTACTAGTGGAATTGCTTCAGCTTTCCTACCTTCCTTATGCTGAGAGTAAATTTAAAGAAAACATTTCATACCCACATATCCATTTCATTTTTGTGTTCTTCTTGGGCATTATGGGGTTTGTTTCAGTTTGTATTTTTATTTCCTTTTCCATGCAGTCTGCGGAAAGCGCTACAAGAACCGGCCTGGCCTCAGCTACCACTATGCTCACTCACACTTAGCTGAGGAAGAGGGAGAGGACAAAGAGGATTCCCACTCTCCCTTACCAGTTTCACATCGATCTGAAGAACAGAAGTGTGAGTTGACCCCACCCCCCATCTCTCATAGCAAGCAAGTCTGGTTTCATTTCTAGCCAGTACAATTCTTACCAGCCTCTGCACCTGCTGCTATTACAGTAGTTCTGCAGTTTTACTTGTAAGCTAACTAAAAGCACTAATTTCTTGCCTCAATGATAACTGGATATGGAATTGTCATGTTAGAAAAGAGATGTACCCCTGTGCCAATCTCCTGGGCATGCATTTTCACACCATCTGACATCAAAAAGAATAACATCCACTTTTCTATTTCTGTTGAATAGCTAAGAAAGGACCTGATGGCTTGGCTCTGCCCAATAATTACTGTGACTTCTGTCTGGGAGACTCCAAAATCAATAAGAAAACAGGGCAGCCGGAGGAGCTGGTCTCGTGTTCAGATTGTGGCCGATCAGGTACAGTTTTGTGTGGCAGCGAAACGTCTTTTAGGGCTCTGAATGCTCACTTGTGGCATACTGCAAAATAACTCAATAGGTAGTTTTGAAAAGGGTTTTTGTCATATTTTAAGGTGCTGAAATGTAAAGTAATATTTATTATCTTTCATTTCCTTGATGCTCAGAACAGCTGCTGCTATGTCAAACGAATTGTGACTAGCACAGACCTGGAACCTTTGAATGCAAAATCACTTCACCACACAAAATATATTCAGAAAACCCACTGTGCCTGAGGTAATCTGAGATACTTTCCTCTTTGTTTCTAAAAGAGAATCATTGAAGCAGCAGTTCGATTGTTCAATAATTTCCCCTGATGCAGCAAGAAATGCGAAACAATGCCTGTCGGGAATTCTATATTTTTTCTCCCAAACAATAGAGTGACAGCAGCGCTGGGAGTAGAATGTGGACTGCTAAGATTTAAACCACGTCCGGAGAATAGAGCATTTTTGAAGATAAGTTTTCCTATGAACTGTTATTGAATTTTCAAATTATTTAAAAATATTTAACGAATACTGTTTAAAGAATATATTAACTTTTCATATGGAGTTTTTGTAGACCAAGGATGTTTTTTCTTATATAGCTGTATTGAACAGCTAACATAAGAGTTTTTCCAGGTGACAATAATCCCTGGAAAGAACTGAGGTTTTTTCTCCGTTAAAAAAGAGGAAACTATCTCGGATTACCTCAAGCACAGTGAGGTTTTCTGAATATACAGTCAAACCTTGGTTTGCGGGCATAATTCGTTCCAGAAGCATGCTTGTAATCCAAAGCACTCGTATATCAAAGCAAATTTTCCCATAGGAAATAACGGAAACTCAGACGATTCATTCCACAACCCCAAAACTTTAATACAAAATACTTTATGTACTCGTATTGCAAGATCTCGCTCGTTTTTAACAATCACTACACTCCCGCAGCTTCAGAGAGAGAACATATTCATAGGGGATCTGACTCAAGGGCTTCAAGGTAAAATAACACTATTCGCCGATGACGCCAAACTATGTAATATAGTAAGTGAATGCAGTTTACAGAATTATATGGCGCAGGACCTGCTTACATTGGAAAGTTGATCCTCAACCTGGCAGCTAGGTTTCAATGCTAAGAAATGTAAGGTCATGCACCTCGGAAGCGGAAATCCATGCAAGACGTACTTCTTGAACGGAGAAACTTTAACTAGGACTTCAGCAGAACGAGATTTAGGAGTAATCATTAGTGCAGACATGAAAACTGCCAATCAAGTGGAGAAGGCTTCATCTAAGGCAAGGCAGTTAATGCCGTTGTATAGGGCCATGGTGAGACCTCATCTGGAGTACTGTGTGCAATTCTGGAGGCCACATTACAGTAAAGATGTGCGCAGAAGTGAATCAGTTCAGCGGACGGCCACCAGGATGATCTCGGGGCTCAAGGGTCTCTCGTACGAAGAGAGACTGAACAAATTGCAGCTCTACACTCTCGAGGAACGTAGGGAGAGGGGAGACATGATCGAAACATTTAAGTACCTCACGGGACGTGTCGAAGTGGAAGATGATATTTTCTTTCTCAAGGGACCCTCGGCCACAAGAGGGCACCCGCTCAAACTCAGGGGCGGAAAATTTCATGGCAACACCAGAAAATATTTCTTCACAGAGAGAGTGGTTGATCATTGGAACAAGCTTCCAGTGCAGGTGATCGAGGCAGACAGCGTGCCAGACTTTAAGAATAAATGGGATACCCATGTGGGATCCCTACGAGGGTCAAGATAAGGAAATTGGGTCAATAGGGCATAGACAGGGGGTGGGTAAGCAGAGTGGGCAGACTTGATGGGCTGTAGCCCTTTTCTGCCGTCATCTTCTATGTTATGTTTTCTATGAACCATCGGCTCAGTTGTGATGACGTGACGCGTGTACTCGTATTGCAAGACTTTGCTCGTTTAGAGCAGTCACTACACTCTTGCAGCGTCAGAGAGAGAAGAACAAATCAGCTCAGTTGTGATGATGTGACGTGTGTATATTGTATGTACTTGTATTGCAAGACATTGCTTGTATATCAAGTTAAAATTTAATCAAATGTTTGGCTTGTCTTTCAAACCAAGTTACTTGCAATCCAAGGTTTTACTGTATTTTGTGTGGTGAAGTGATTTTTCTATATGTTCAGCTTATATTGAACACCTTTGTATGCAACCCATATTGGCCAATGCATGTTGCATTGAGGTTAATATTCAAAGGGATCTGAATAAAGACTTAACCAACCAGATAAACCTTTTAAAGTAGACAAAGTTAAGCTATATTTAGATGCCTACATTTCCCTAGGTGGCTAACTTCTGAGTAGACCTGGGGTTGATTAGATGAGAGAAAACTAGGCAACTGACATAGATTTTTATCAGCAGCAACCTAACTTGACTGGCTAAATCTAAGCACTTCAGAAGTAGGCCTAAATCTGAGTGGTTCCTCTTGTCTTCTGACATTTTAAAAAGTTTAAATAGTGTGTTCAGCATAACAGGCACTTCTCCTTATCACCTCCAGTTGTTGTTTATTTTAATACTGTATCTGTTTTATTATGAAAGAATTGTACATGCAATCAAACAATTCAATTGAACAAAAGATCTTCTATTTTAATGCAGTACAGCAATAAACACTGGTTAACTCCAATAACTGTGACCAGAATCCTGTGTCTTGTACTTCAGGTCACCTTAAACCCAAACAAACCCAGAAGTTACATATCCTCTGAGGTTGTGGGTTCAAGCCCTGTGCTGCTCCTTGTGACCCTGGGCAAGTCACTTAATCCTCCACTGCCCCAGGTACATTAGATAGATTGTGAGCCCACCGGAACAAATGGGGAAAATGCTTGAAGTTACCTGTATGTAAATCGCTTTGAGTGTGGTCGTATAACTATAAAATGTGGTCTACAAGTCCCAATCCCTTTGCCTATACCAGGGATCTCAAAGTCCCTCCTTGAGGGCCGCAATCCAGTCGGGTTTTCAGGATTTCCCCAATGAATATGCATTGAAAGCAGTGCATGCACATAGATCTCATGCTTATTCATTGGGGAAATCCTGAAAACCCGACTGGATTGCGGCCCTCAAGGAGGGACTATGAGATCTCTGACCTATACAGAATCCTCAAAGTGTTTAAATAAAAAGACCCAACCCATTCTGAATGTTCTCTTCCCAACTGAGGCCCCGAAGATCAAAAGCTTTCCGTAGCAGTAAGACTCGTTAAATCGACCTTACTGCCATGGAATGCTCTCCTGCCCAAACTAAAGGGAACCCCCCTCTCTCTTTTTTTTTTTTTTAGGATCATAATTTTCTGGCAGCTCTGGAGCTGTCAGTAGCTGTTGTCTGTGTTGTGTGAGGCACACTACACACCCACAACAGCAGCACCCATTAAAAACATTTAAGGACTGGGAGAGCAGGGGCTGCTGGCTCAGCTGTGGATGGACTTTTTTTTTAATGGGTGCAGCTATTGTGTGCTCGTTGTGCGCTATTCTAAAAAAAAAAAAAAAAAAATTCCTGATTGTGGCTCCGGAGCTGTCGCTTTCCTTTTGCTGGCTTGCTATCATGGCTCTGGAGCTACCATCATCTGGACAGAGGGAAGGAGGCAGGAGGAAGAGTTGTGCCTAGTGATTTTGCTCTGCTGAGCAGGCCACTCCTCATGAATAGCACGCATATCATTTGCATGCTATTGTGAATGACACGGTGACAAAATTCATCATCGTTCCTGTCCCCGCGGATAACCGCGGTAAACAATCGTCATGTCATTCTTTAAGGAGAGAAGGAAGAATCAGAGTATGAATGGCCACAACCACTGACCCTCAAGCTATGCTTTGAAGAATGCTGGTGTAGAAGGACTGAGGCTGAAATAGACACTAAAAAATGAAATGGGATTATTTCCCGCGGTTATCCGGGAACGGTGATGAATTTTGTCACTGTGTCATTCTCTACTAAGCATCACCCATTAAAGAAAAATCGCACAAACCACAGTATTTTATATCGTGGAGTCAGAGATTTGAGCATCGGGGCCTGAAAGAAGACGGTCTTGTTTCATCCAACCTCAGCTGAACATTTTTGGTGACAACTAGGAGAACCAATTGACACTTAAGTATTTCATTTATTCAGTGTTTAGAAGAGGATTGGTTTCTTTTTGCAAGCACAGTGAATAAAAGAATACTAATTTTGAGCATCCAGCTGGATATTCGGTGAAACGTTTAACTCTAAGAACAACCAAAGATCCTTGGAACCTGCTGAATCTATAGATAAACATAACCAGGTTATCTTTTAACTGCACTGATGCGTCTGAATATTTTCCTTATAGTAAATATTTGTCTGTTATGTTTATAAATGGAGCCTCTACCTTTTAGTGCCAGGGGAGGTAAAGGTATAATGTTTGCAGTCATATGAGAATCCAGTACCACATTATAATAAAATCCAACTGAAGAACTTAGAACACATTATACAAGCAGTAAAAGCCTCTGTCCACGCACAGGGCACCCTTCCTGTCTGCAGTTCACCCCAGTAATGATGGCAGCAGTGAAGACATATCGCTGGCAGTGCATTGAGTGCAAGTGTTGTAACATCTGTGGGACATCAGAAAACGATGTGAGTATCACTTTGCCTGGACTGGGTATGGGAGAGAAAGTGTGATAAAAAGGAGCAGTGAAGGTGGTCATAGGTAGCGGAACATTTTTTTTGTTTGGGGGGACCCAAAACCCCGCCATAGACCCTGCCCCAGACCCCACCCCATAATAATAGTACTAATTATAAATGCCATTTCTTTCACTCATTTTTCATATACACACAATATAATCTTATTAATAATACACAATGGTAACCACAAAATTAAACTACACAAAGCACACTTTTCTCCTCCCCACCACTGCACAGCATTTCTTCCTCTCTCCTCCATCCCCATGTGCAACCTCCCTCCTCCATCCCCATGTACAACCTCTCTTTCTCTCTTTTTCTTTTTCTCTTTCTCTTTCTCTCTCGCTGCAAAGGGAGTGGGAAAAGAGAGAGAGAGGGATCCAGGGTGCATCTCTCCCACCCCCTCTACTGAAACAACCAATATTTCTCCCTCTCTTATCTCGCGGACTGTGTGCAGTACCTTTTCCCCCTGCCCACTAGCCCCATGTCCAACATTTCTACTTCTATCACCCCTCTCCAGCTCCATGCCACATCTCTTCTTCCATTCTCTCCACCATCATGTCCAACATTTCTCCCTCTCATCTCTCTACCTCACTCCTCTCCCATCACCATCTCCAATAATTCTCTCCCTCCCTATGCCCAGCAATTCTCCTCTTTCTTCCTTCCCCTTGTACACCATCTCTTTCCCTCTCACTCGCACCCATGCTTAACAATTCTCCCTTTCTATTCCCTCCCCACCTCAGCATCTTTCCCTCATCCTTTCATCCTATGTCCCAAGTTCATGACCCCTCCCTCCCTTCTGTGTCCCAAGTTAGTGCCCCCTCCTTAACAATTCTCTATTTTTATTCCCTTCCCCACCTCAGCATCTTTGTCCCAAGTTCATGACCCCTTCCTTCCTTATCTCCATGCGCCCCCCTCCCTCCTGTGTCCTAACGTGCCTCCCTCCCTTCTGTATCCCAAGTTCATGCCCCCTCCCAAGAGTGTGTACCTGTGTTCTGGCTGGCTCTAAAACAACCAAGTAGGTCTCCTCTCCTTTCCAGCTGCACTCCTTTCTTCACAAAGTCACAGGCAGCAGCAGAGTATGGCGAGAGGACCTGGTGTGCTGGCTGCGCAGCTTAGAGGGAACATTGCTTTATAGCTTTTCACTTTTTATCTCTATTACAATTACTATTAACTATATCTATAGCACTACCAGATGTACGCAATGCTGTACAAAAAAGACAGGCCCTGCTCGAAAGAGCTTAAAATCTAAACAAACAAGACAGAAACAGGATCTCCTTCTCTCATCTCATAGCTTTCACATTCTCTAGCAAAATTAAAGGTAGACACGCAGAGGGAGGGAGTTAGGGGAAGGAGTAGATGCCAGTGAAGGGACAGGGCAGAGAGTGCTGACCTGCTCAAGCTGACTGGTAGCAAGATGCCACTCCCAGCCTCGCAAGAAGTGTTTTTTCTCCCACAGGCCCTGTTGTATAACTACAGGTAATTTTTGGGGAGGCCATGGCCCATGTGACTCCCCCCGTTCCAACGCCTATGAAGGTGGTGGTAATACCTAAATCAAGCATGTAGCTCTTCTGAACTAGAATAAGATTGCCAATTGACTAGTTCTCCAAATGGGAAGCCAGTGGCTGCTTGTGAGCTTAAAACAACAGTATAAATGTAGGCATTCTACCACCATCCCCAGGAATACACTTGCTCTCTCTCGGCTCTACTACTTTTCTTATTAGGGCATCAGCAACTTAGTGTGTCAGTGAAGAAGGATGTAAGTGAGCCCAGGTCCTGTGAACTCAGTATGACTCTCCCTCCACATTCTCCTTTGTAACAGGGAGCTTTGTGTTTACAGGTCCTGTGCTCACTTGTTTTCTAATGCTGGCACCTCATACATAAAGCTTAGGTAAAAAGGTGGGGCAGGAGAGGCATCTGAAGTTTGGAGGTTGGGGTTTTCTCAGGGCTTGATTTGAGAGCTGGCAACTCTGTCAGGGAAGATTCTCAAAACCCACCATGCCTTTAATGATGGTCGCTAAACTGGTTCCAGCCGGTTTAGTGTGGAAGTATTCAACCAGCCAATTTTCAAAAGGGCTCACCACAGTCTTTTTTGAGCTTCTTGGCAGACTCCGACTCTGCCATACAAATATATTACAACGAGCTCATTAATATTTAAATGAGTACTCCGGGTGATTCTCTATTATCACTGGGTGATTCCCTAAACTCACTGTCCTATATTTGTGAGCAATATTTTCCAGCAGGACTGAGCTATTGTAGCCTTACTTATCCCAGGACAAGCAGGCAGCATATTCTCACTGATGGGTGACTTCACCGACGGAGCCCCAGTACGGACACTTCAAGAACTTGGAAAGTTCTCGATAGCCCGCACTGCGCATGCGCGAGTGCCTACCCGCCTGACGTAGGCGCGCAGTCCCTCAGTTTCTTAGTTCCCATGGAGCCGATGACGCCAAACTAAGTAATGTAATGGTCAAATGCACAACGGACGAAGATTCAATGCCCGACAACATGATGCACGACCTACTCCTACTGGAGCGCTGGTCTAGGACCTGGCAATTTAGCTTCAATGCCAAAAAATGCAAAGTCATGCACCTAGGCAACCATAATCCATACAAGACTTATACCCTTAATGGTAAGATCCTAACAAGAATGGTAGCAGAACGAGACTTGGGGTGATCGTCAGTGAGGACATGAAGGCTGCCAGTCAGGTAGAGCAGGCCTCATCCAAGGCAAGACAGGTCCTAGGTTGCATACGCAGGGGTTTCGTCAGCCGTAAGCCGTAAGTCATGCCATTGTATAGATCCATGGTGAGGCCCCACCTGGAATACTGTATGCAATTCTGGAGGCCACATTATCGCAAAGATGTGCTGAGACTGGAGTCGGTTCAGAGAATGGCCACCCGGATGGTATCGGGACTCAAAGATCTCCCGTACGAAGAACGGTTAGACAAACTGCAGCTATACTCGCTCGAGAAGCGTAGAGAGAGGGGGGGACATGATTGAGACGTTCAAGTATCTCACGGGCCACATCGAAGCGGAAGAAGATATCTTCTTTTTCAAGGGACCCACGGTAACAAGAGGGCATCCGTGGAAAATCAGAGGCAGGAAACTACTAGGTGACACCAGGAAATTCTTTTTCACTGAAAGGGTGGTTGATCGTTGGAATAGTCTTCCACTGCAGGTGATTGAGGCCAGCAGCGTGCCTGATTTTAAGGCCAAATGGGATCGACACGTGGGATCTATTCACTAGGCAAAGGTAGGGGAGGGTCATTGGGGTGGGCAGACTAGATGGGCTGTGGCCCTTATCTGCCGTCTATTTCTATGTTTCTATGTAAGAAGTCGCGTTTTCAACAGCTGTTGAAAAATTTTTTCGCTGCCTTCCCACTATCGCGGTTTTCTGACTTTTTAGTCAGTTTCTTTTTCTTTTCTCATTAAAAAATAAATATTTATCATCCAAATTGAACTTTTATAGTTTGTTTATTTTTTCTTTACCGTTGTGGGTTGGCCTTGGTGGGACCTTATGGATCACCATTTTGTTTTCTCCCCACTTCATGGCTCTTGTTCTGTGCAGGTTTTTCCTGCTCAATTTTCTTCCATGCGGTTGTTTTGTTGTGGAACTTGTCTTCACTGTTATCCTTCTGTTATTTTGGCGATGTTGGGAATTCAGCCTTGCCAATTTTTTTCTTCCCTTGCTTTTTTCCTCTTCAGCGCATTTTTCCTCTTCAGAAGCAGTTTTCCGTCAGTGCCGCCAAGAATCCGGCACCAGCTGGCATCAGTGATTCAGTGCCCAGCATCCTTCCGGCACTGCTCCTCCAGTCCGCATCGACTTTGATGGGTCCGATCCTACTCTGGGTAAGTTAGTGCTATTTCTTCTTTGGGCTTCAGGTCATAGTAGCAGAGAGTCAAGTCCTGCCAACCTCTTTTCAGCCCTATCTTTGGCTCCACTTCGATGTCAAGGACTGCTTTGATATGGGCATGTTCTCTTGGAAGCGTGGAGTAACACCGATGGTACTGGTCATGGGCCAAGGGTACCGGTGTTCTTTTCATTTTCCTCCGGAGTGACACCAATGGTACCCGTCATGGACCATGGGTACTGGGGTTCTTTCCTTCTCCTCTGGAGCAACACCAACGGTACCGGTTATGGACCAACAGTACCAGTGTCATTTTCTTTCTGCTCCTTTAATGATGTGTGCCTTGATACTGGCATTTTCATCTCTGGAGTGTAGCACGATGGTACCGGCGCTGCGTCCATTGGTACCGGTGCTCTCTTTTTAGCAGTGTTTCGTTCATGTCCACAGCTTCTGTTGGCATTGGCATGTTTCACTGTAGTTGTCGACTATCTATGACGGTGTCGACCTATATGATTGCTGTCGGCACCTATGTTGATGTCGACTTCTGTGATCCATGTTGCCGTCCACATCAACACCCATGTCGATATTTCGGAGCTCCTTTCTCAACATTGACATGTTCCACTGTGCTTCGAGTCGTAAGTCATGTCAACACCGGCTCTTCTGATGCTGATCCGGTTGATTATTGATACCGGTAGCTTTTTTGCAGGAGTCTCCTCTATTTTTGACGAGTCGTATAACATGATGCTGCTTGTCGTTGAAGTTACTGGTGTCGGTATTGCTCCAGTATGGGAAGGCTTTGCAGTCATTCAGCTGAATTCCGTCTTTGACATCGACTCCCTGACTGTATTGGGATTGACTTTCTGAGAGGGTAGGGGTGTCTTTTGGAACTACATCCCCTATCTCTCTGAAGCGGTGGGTGCTTCTTCCTCACATGTTCTTTTTTCCCTTCCATGGGGTTAAAAAAAAACAACCAACCAAAAAAACATTCAATTTTTACAGATCCCTTAGAGAATTGTCTGTAAATGCATTCCTTTGGAAGTTGACTCTGTACAGTCATTTCCTTCCCTGAGGATTTTCTTTTCCTTGATTTGTAGTTGGTTTGTTTGCTTCCTTTCCATGATATCTACGGGAACTTTTTGATACGCCTTTCGAAACAGTCAGCATGTGTCATTGTTTCCCTCCTGGTGGTGTTCATTCTACTGGCTAGTTTGTAGGCCTCTGTCTTTCTGGGCAGAGTGGACAAGGCTAGGGACTGGTTAGCCAAATGGGCTTACTAGATTCCTCTACTTCCTGAATGCTTTTCCTTGGCATACATTTGTTCACACATTCCATGTAGCCTCTCTTCAATTTCTTTACTTACACATATAGGCCCTGATTCTGCAAAATGCCGTCCCGATTTTAGGCAGCTGTAGGCGTCCTACAGCTGTCTAATCAGCCAATCAGGATGCACGTTTTTAAAAAAAATGCTTCTCAGGCAGGCCGCCTATATTGAAGGCGCCTCCGGGAGCCTAGGGAGGCCCGCAAGACGCCTAAGCTCGCCTAAGGGCCTTAGGCGAACCTGGGGGCCCTACGCGTCTCCCTAGAAGAGGAAGAGACTCTTAAAATGTAGGCCAGCAAAATGCTGGCCTACATTGTAAGTAGACGCGGCCGCTATACTTATCGCGGCAAGGGATCTCCCTGCCGCAATAAGTATAGCGGCCTTAGCCGCCTGTCCGATCACTGGCAGGAGGGTGCCCAACCCCTCCTGCTGGAACGCCGCCCCCTACCCCCGAAACTCTAGATCGCCGGAACACCCCCCCAAACTCCCAATCGCCGGCAGGAGGGTGCCAAACCCCTGCTGCCGGAAAGCCACCCCCGCCTCCCGAAACTCTAGATCGCCGGCAGGAGGGTGCCCAACCCCTCCTGCCGGAAAGTCGGACCCCCTCCGGACCCCCATGCTAACAACCTACCCCCCCCCCCCCCCGATGACTCCCCTAACCTCCACCCATAACTAACCTTTAAATGATGGCCGGCTGGACAGGTCTTGCTGCTGTCCAGCCGACAGGCCTGCCTCGTCGAAATGAGATGGGCCCGCCCCTTCCCGACCCATCCCCGCTAAGTCTAAGGCCTGATTGGCCCAAGTTTTAGAAGCCTGGACCAGTCAGACTTTAGGCATAGCGGGTCCGCCCATCCCCACTAATCCTAAGGCCTGATTGGCCCAGGTGCCTACGAGCCTAGGCATTTGCTCCCAGATTCTTCAGGAGGTGTCTGATTGTGCTGGCCACATCTATTCGATTACAGGGCCTTCTTGTTTTTTCCGTTTTTAAACATCTGGTTTTCCCCCGGCTGTGTTTTCCTGAGAAATGGTTCAGACGCTTTTCTCGACCATCTCATTTTCTTTAGATTTTCAGTTTACATACCCGCATTCATGTCTGTTTCATTGGGGTACTCCTTGACACCACTCTTGTGAGTGTGTTTCTTCTTTCAGTTTGTTTTCACTCTCATCCGTCTTGAGTCCGCCGTTGTTTCTTTTTTCAATCCTTTCCTGCCAGACACCTGATGGTTCTTTTGAGCAACAAGGCTTCTTCTGTTTCTGTTTTGTCATGGGTCAGACTACATTCTTGTCCTCCTCAGTGGTCTTTTGTTTTCCAGTGGTATCGGGCGAGGGCTTGTCTCTCAAAGCATGTATATCTTTGATCTGCAGTTGCTTCTATTATGGCTGATCTCCTCTAGTCTATCTGGGGGTCCCCTTTTTTATTTGTCCCCTCCTTGCCTGGTCATCATGCCTGATGCTTCTTTATTCTGCATGGGGGGTCCCTTTGGGCAATCTGCAGCCTCAGGGTCTTTAGACTGTCAGGCCTCGGAAATTTCCCATCCTTTTCCTAATTTTTCGAGTGATGTTTGTAGGCCCTCAAGGTTTTTCATCATCTACTCGGTCCTCAAGTCCTCCTCCCTTGCAGAGTCAAGTCAGTGGTTATTCACTACATGTAATTGAGCAGGGAGACTAGGGCACTCTCCTGTTATGTCAGTAGGCCCTGTTTTTCTGGGATTGAGGGGCAATTTGCTATCTGCTCTTGCTGCTATTCATGGGAAGCTGAATTTCCTAGCAGACAATTTCAGCAGGATTCGTTAATCTTTTTTTCCTTCTTCGTTTGGCCACAGTTATTTTTCTCCTGGATTGATCGGGCATATTTTTATTTGCATTCCCTCCACTTCTTCTCTTGTTGAGCTTTTATTCAAGCTCTTTACTTCACGGTGGCCCAAGCAACATGGGTTCTCCCTTCTTCTTCAACTCAATTTTTAGGGAGCCCTATTTTCTTCTATTTTCCTACTCGGTTCACTACGACTCAGGAATCTTTGATTTATTTCAATCTTCATTGGTTTTTCCTTGGGCTACATCTTTTTCATTTACATCTTTCTCAGCTCATTTGTTGATTTCTGGATGTCTCCAGGACACCAGCCACTCGATCTTGTTAATATCAAAAGTGGTTTGGGGTTTTTTCCTGGTGTCTTTTTCATCTGCCTGTTTCCACCTTCATAGCCGGTGGTATTTTTTCTTTGTTTGATTTAGTCTCGAGTCTATATCTCTCAGACCTCTTTTTAATGCTATTGCATTTTTTCCCTTGATCAGTTGAGGGGTAACCTCTTTCTGCTTCTCCTCTGGTTTCCAGATTCATGACAGGGGTTTTTTTCATGTGTGTAACCATACCTCATTCCTTCTCCTGTCATTTGAGCTATAGCTTTTTCTTCTGGGTTTCCAGGTTTATTGATGGAATTTCTTTTTCCCTGTGAACCCCTCTCTACAGTCTCCTTCTGTCATCTAGATTCTTCCTATAGTTCTTTCCTGCTTGTTGATGCTACCATTTGTAACAATGGCGTCTGCTCCACTTGAGTTTCTTACCTGGAAAATTGTTTTTCCTTATGTCTCTCACCTCTGTCAGGAGGATCAGCGAGTTTCCCACTATGCTAGCAGATTCATCCTTACCAGTCTTTCATCATACCAAGGTGATTCTGTGTTCATGTCCACAGTCTCTTCTACAATTTTCATCTCACTCAGTCAGTCCTTCTGTCTGTGGTGTTTCCTGCACCACGCAGCGATTTTCTCCCAAACTTTTCTTTTGATTCAACCCAGTTTGAGTATCCTGTATTCATGAGAAAGTTTTTCACCTGGCTGGTTACCTGCCTCTCGTTCTGCTTTACTCAGATGGGCCTGGCACGGGAATATCATGTCTGAGTCCCTGAATTTGAGTTCTGGCAGCTTCGGTTGTTTTTTCTTTTAAACTACATCTTTGGGGAACTCTGTACAGCTGCCACTTGGTCCTCAGTTCCTTCCTTCATTTCTCACTACTGTCTGGATTTTTTCTCCAGACGGGATGGGCACTTCAGCCATTTTGTATTTCAAATTATATTTTCTTTGGCCAACACTCCCTCCATCCCATTTCTGTTAGCTTGGAGGTCAGCCGTCAGTGAGAATATGCTGCCTGCTTGTCCTGGGATAAAGCACAGTTACTTACCATAACAGGTGTTATCCAGGGACAGCAGGCAGATAGTTTCACAACCCACCCACCTCCCCGGGTTGCCTTCTTAGCTGGCTTATCTTAACTGAGGGACTGCGCGCCTACGTCGGGCAGGAAGGCACTCGCGCATGCGCAGTGTGGCTATTGAGAACTTTCCAAGTTCTTGAAGTGTCCGTACCAGGGCTCCGTCGGTGACGTCACCCATCAGTGAGAATATCTGCCTGCTGTCCCTGGATAACACCTGTTACAGTAAGTAACTGTGCTTTTCTGGTCAGTGCCTGAGCACTGATTGGCTCAGGCATTGACAGGAAAATAAGGCTTGACAGCTCAGACCTGCCAGAAAATTTTGCCTCCGTCTCGCTGACAACCCCCAGCAGGAAAGATGCCCACTCCCTCCTGCCACCGCTATCAAGCGACCCTCCCAACACCTCTCCCCCACCTAGCAACAGGGGATGCCCACACCCTCCTGACGATGCTGTCAATCAAACCTCCCACCCAACACCTCTCCTGGCAGCGGGAGGGACGCCCGCTCCCTCCCGCCGTTGCCGTCAAGCAACCCCCCAGGCAATGGGAGGAATGCTCACTCCCTCCCGCCGCCTTCATGCCATTGACAGCCTCTCTACCTTGTTCACGATGGCCAGCTGGAAGGGTGCCTCATCCCTCCGGCCAGCAGGCCTGCCTATTTAAAATGACAGGCCTTCCCCTTCCCAGTGCATCTTGGGATGTGCCGGGGAGGAGCCTAAGGCTCTGATTGTCCCAGGTTGCTTAAAGCCCCTCCTATGGGGCTGTCGGGGGAGGGGTTGCTTAACAGCAACGGCAGGAGAGAGTGGGCATCCGTCCTGCTGCCAGGGTGTGTGTGTATGTGTTGGGTGGGTTGCTTGGTGACGACGACAGGAGGAAGTGGGCATCCCTCCTGCCGATCTTCGATTTGGGGGTCTTTTAAAAAAAAAAAAAATAAATAAAAATTTGTGGGTATATTCTGCACATGTGCTCATCACTATCACCAGCGATCAGCACATGCAAATTTAGTGACCCTTCGTGAACCTCATTTGCATGTGCGCTTTTTAAGAATAACCCTCCCTTTTGAAATCGTTACAATAGCAGCCGCGACAGTGGTCTGTCGGATTTTACCGCAAATAAGTAATATATTATTGCCACTCGCCACCTTTCAAAGATAGATGTTCAGGGAGGAAGAATACAGCACCAAGAGCAAACAAGAAGGTGCAATGCAGTATTAGTGGAAGCGTATTTCCTCAAGAACTGTAAGCAATCTGTAGTATTCATAGTCAAAAGGAAGAGTATGCATGTTGCAAGTAGAGGCTACTTGAGAGCTGCTAGTTAACTGTTCCTGATGCAGAACATGAAGAATACAAAACTGTTCCACACTCACTCTCCCACCTGCTCCTACTTTGTGCTTTATAGCCCTCCACTACTGTGGAAGCCACTCCACCACCCATCCTGGGAGCTTACACTGGATTACCATGATCCCCAAACACCAGCTCTGGATAGGGCCAGCAGGTGTGAGAGAGAGAGCTGGCTTCTCTGTGTGGTGTCTTACAGGAAAGGAGAGCCCTCCTTGCTGCCTTTTTTTAAAGTCTTCTAACCAAATAGTACAGGCTGCAAGGCTTCTGAGCATGTGCAGTTCTACTGATTGCCATGACTCCTGTTTTCCTGTACTGGTGCACTTTCTATCTCAAAGTGGAAGTACATATTAATAGGGTGAGAGGACCACAGAGCTCAGCAGTTACTTTGCATTCTTTGAGTCCCTGTGATCCATGAGGAGTGTGTAGTGCAGCGGTTAGAGCTATAGTCTCAGGACTCTGAAGTTGCGGGTTAAAATCCTGCACTGCTCCTTGTGACCCTGGGCAAGTCACTTAATCCCCCATTGCCCCAGAACCTAGCCCTGAAAGATCTGAGATATTTTAGATGTGCATGTTTGGGGAGGGGGAGAAATTCCTTTATATTTGCTTGAAATTTTCCTAAGTCTTTTCTCAGGAGATGGAGCAATGGGAGAGCTCTGGTGCTTTCTCCCTGAGCAGTACTGTCTAACTGAAGCTTGTGTCCTTTTCTCTCTCTCTGTGTGTAGGATCAGTTGCTGTTCTGTGATGACTGTGATCGAGGATATCACATGTATTGTCTGACCCCTCCCATGTCTGAGCCCCCAGAAGGTAACTTCTGTTGCTTTTGTTGTTGTTGTTAGTGCTTTGAGATTAAAGTTTTTCTGTTTCCATGTCTAAGCAGGATATCGTACAGCCTTGAACAGAAGTGGACGGTAAGATAATAGGGGCACGAGAAAGTGAGAGGTCTACTAATTCAGCACCCTCTGATTCTAGCCTCAGAAAAGGGACAGTTTTCTTCTAATATAAGCCATTGTTGGGGCTCATGGGTACATTTTCTATATTATTATTACCACCTACAAGCCCTAAAATTATTAAAGCGGTATGTGTTCAGGTAGAGTAAGTATTTTTTCTGGCCCTGGAAGGCTCACAATCTAAGCTTGTACCTGAGGTAATGGAGGTTTAAATAACTCTCCCAAGAACACAAGTTTCCGCAGTGGGATTTGAAATGCCCCCCCCCCAGGTTTTCAGCCTGCTGCTCTAATATTAGGCGGCTACTCCACTCCTCTCTTAAACCTAAATATATTGGCAGAAGAAAATTGTAAATTTCATCCACATGCTAATTTCCTACTCCTATTCTGCTTGAGGAAGACCTAGTGGGTCTTTAGCATTTTCATATTTTTTCCCCTTACTCAGATTCCCTGTACTTGTCCTATGCTTTAAAAAGTTTTATTCTTTAGCATCTCTCCAGACTGGTATAGTTCACTGATGGGTAATAGCTCACCATGGCCAGTAGGTGGAGACTGAGACAAAACTTTAGCTTTAATACTAATAGCTGTGCTTCCCTCTAGTCCAGTGGTCTCAAACTTGTGGCCCGCCAGGTACTATTTTGAGACCCTCGTATGTTTATCATAATCGCAAAAGTAAAATAAAACAGTTTCTTATTCATATGTTTCTTTAGCTATAAATTACAATATTATTATTAAGACTTAGCCAAAAGGAAAGATTTATAAACTATAAAGAGTTTTTTACCTCATGCAATTTCTTTAATAAGACATTAAGTATTTTTTTCTGAGTATCTACAAATCCAAAATGTGGCCCTGTAAGGGTTTGAGTTTCAGACCACTACTCTAGTCTAACCAGTCTGGTCTCAGCAGGTGTGGTAAGCTGTGCCAGTCTATTCTTTTTTTTTTTTTTTTTTTTAGTGTAGGCCTATTGGAAGTTTAGTGGCCTTCTTGTCCCCCGTTTGGTGCCGGATTAAGCTTGGGGAGACCCTTTTGGGGATCCATCCGACCTCGGGGACTGTCACACTCGACAGGTCATAAGTTGAGTCCCTCCTCCCATTTCCTCTACCTCCCCCAAAATTTTTCTAGAGGTGCCTCATCTGTAAGCCTTGCCACCGATACCGGCAAGGCATATGGCTTAGCGAGCCAGTGGAGTCTGTTCTGGCAGAAAAAAAAAATCCTGAGGCAGTGCCGGGCTAAAGGTAGCCTTCAGTTCATTGTTATTTCTTTTTATTGCTAACTGGCACTTGTTTTTTTTCCCTCTTAGCTATGTCACGTATTGCGCAATGAGCACTTTTAAAGGGAAAAAGTGCTCATTGTGCTTCAGATGCAAGGTCGATGTGACCTGTGCTTGCAGTGTGTCAGCTGCCGTGAAGGGGAGTCTTCATTGGCTTCAAGCGCCGGCGTCCATGGAACCTCTTCGCAAGTGCCTCGCACGCCAGCAGCTCACAGCGGGGAAACCTGAGATTCCCTTGTCGCCCACACAGGGATTTTCCCAGCTGCCGACAGTCAGGGAAATAAGTTTTCCCTTACTACCAATGCTCCTGGGGACTCCCATACCAACCGTTGCTGCCAGTTTGCCTGCTTTAGCAGCTGGGATGGTTCAGGCTTCTCAGCCGCTACAGGCCTCGAGGGCATGTTTTTTTGGCAGGCTTTGCTCTGGTTTTGGTGGGAAGCGCCTCCATTTTGTCTGCAGCCTCAGGTGACCTTCCTCCTGTATTGGAGAGACAAGGGTAGGTTTCTGATGGGTCTTCTGCTTTGGCAGTGAGTTCCATTGGGCCGCCAGGGGGTTTTCCCCCTGATTTTGTTTTCGCCTTGTGTAAGGCTTATCTTCAGGTGGCCGGGGTCCATCTTCCACCCCGGGTGTCTCAGAAGGGGGGTCAGTTTCCCTCTGGGTCCACTCCAGTTTGGTCCCCCTCAGGGCCAGTTTCGTCCCCATTTCCTCCTCTCTCATCCAAGCAGCCAAGGGTTTCTTGGGAAGACAATTTTTTTTCTATGGGGAGCAGTTTTCTCTTGATGAGGACCTGGACACTTTGAAGACCTCCAGGATCCTCTCGGGGGGGACGGATGCCGCTGGCAACAGTTTTTCGGTTCCATCAGCTGGCTGGTGGTGCGCATCTTTCAGCGGGAAGAGCTCTAGGAGCATATTCTTTATTTTTCTTTATTTCTTTATTTTGATTTCTATCCCGTCCTCCCGGGAGCTCAGAACGGGTTACAAGCCAACATTCACAGTATGTTACATTGGACAGTATGTTTGGCAATGCAATATAATACAGTGTACTACAATGCAATAGCATAATGACAAGACTGGACAGTAGAGTAACTTAAGGACAGCTTGGATGGGGCCATTCATAGGAAATTCCTGGGGAGATAGTACAGGCCGTTTGGAGGAGGATGGGCAGGGGAGGGCTTCAATGGCTGGGAGGGTGTAGATGGGCTGGAGTAAGTCTTAACAGAGATTTCGGCAGTTGGAACCCAAGCACAGTACCGGGAAAAGCTTTGGATTCTCGCCCAGAAATAGCTAAGAAGAAAAAAAAAAATTTAAATTGAATCAGGTTGGGCAGACTGGATGGACCATTCGGGTCTTTATCTGCCGTCATCTACTATGTTACTATGTTACTATGTTACTATGGACCAGAGGGTCACCAATTAGTGGTTGTTGATGGGAGAGAGTTGAGGGGATTGTTTGCATCTGGACCTTTAGTTGAAGAGAGAGGTCTTCATAGCTCTTCAGAAGGTCATTGAGTTCTGTGATCTTATTTGTAGAGGGAGTTGGTTCCAGAGCTGTGGGATAAAGTGGCTGTAGGAGTGTTTGCAGGCGGTTTCCATCAGGAGAGACTTTCCTGGGGGGATGCACAGTCATCTCTCGGCTCTAGAGCGAAGGGAGTGGGTAGGGGTGTACAGGTGTAGCTTGGAACTTATGTAGGTTGAGGTGGTGGTATGGAATCTTCAGGTCTTGGTGTTGCATTTCGAAGAAGATGCGAAGGAGCCCCTGTGTGTGTGGTCCCTCTGCTTTTGAGGATCCACTCAACATCCTGCTCTTTTCGGGATATTGTGCTTGCGCGGTGGAACGTGCCAAAGGCATACTTTCATTTTGTGTGCTCTATGGCTCGACTGTATCCCATCCCAGAGTGAGATAGGGATACCTTGAAGTCGCCGGTGGTAGACGTGGTAGTCTCAGCCATCGCAAAGTGGTGCCTGTTGAGGGCAACTCAACCTTGAGAGACTCTGAGGAGAGTCCCTCCTTAAGCAGAATTTTGATGTAACTGCCCTTGCGGTCCAGACAGGGATGTGTGGCGGTCTGGTAGCTTGGGTTTGTTTTCGGTGGGCTGAGCGTGTCCTTTACCGTGATTCTGATGACTGGTCCATGGTGGAACAGGAAGTAGCCAAATTTGAGATGGGTGCTTCTTATGTCTCTGATGCCACGTATGACCAGTTGCAGGAGTCGGCCAAGTCCATGGCTCTCGGGGTGGCCGCTTGTCATACCTTGTGGCTCCAGACTTGGTCAGCGGATGCGGCATCTAAGGCTAAGCTGACGAAATTTCCCTTTTGGGGTCGTTTTTGTTTTGGTGAGGATTTGGACAAGTTGGTTCAGACCTTAACAGACTCTAAGATGCCCTTTCTTCCTGAAGACCATGCCTACCCACCTGCGCAGGGTGGCATTTCTAGGGGGCGTTTGCGTGATTTCCACAGATATTGCCCTGGTTGAGGGGCTGCTTTGCTTCTTTACCTGCCTCTGGGTCTCCTTAGGGATGTGATTCCTCCGCCGGTTCCCCCGCTGCCCATCCCTCCCAATGATTCCTTGCCAGCGTCTCCCTTGGTTCCGGTGGGTGCTCGGCTGCGAGACTTTTATCAGGGGTGGGCCGAGATCACATCGTATCAGTGGGTCCTGCAGGTGATTCGGGATGGTTATACTCTGGAGTTTTCCCGCTCCTTGCCAGATCACTTTCTTGCTTCTTGTCAGGCAGCATGGAAGAAGCGGGCCTTTTGCCAGATGCGTCAAAGATTGCTAGATCTCAGAGTGGTAGTGTCCATGCCTCCACAGAAGTGTGGCACCAGCCGGTATTAAATTCACTTTGTGGTGCCCAAGAAAGAGGGGACTTTTTGGCCCATCTTGGATCTGAAGGGGATCAACAGGGCTTTGTGAGTTCCGTCTTTTCGCAAGGAGACTTTGAGATCTGTCATTTTGGCGGTTCAACCGGGTGAATTTCTGACCTCTGTCGATTTGACAGAGGCCTACTTGCATACTCCGATTTGCGCCTCCCATCAGCAGTTCTTTCGCTTTGCGATCTTGGGATGATACTATCAGTTTTGTGCGCTTCCTTTTGGTCTGGCCACGGCTCTGCAGACGTTCATCAAGATTATGGTGGTCATGGCAGCGGCCTTGCGCAAGGAGGGCATACTGGTTCACCCCTATCTGGACAACTGGTTGATCCGAGCAAAACCTTTTCAGGAGAATTCCAGAGTTACGGCTAGGGTTGTGGAGTTCCTGCAGTTGCTGGGATGGGTAGTCAACAAGTCCAAGAGCCGGTTGGCTCATTTCAGCGCCTGGAGTACCTTGGGGTTCTTTTGACACCAGCTTGGGGAAGATCTTCCTGCCAGAAGCCCGAGTGGTCAAGTTGCAGTCGTAGATTCGTCTTCTGATGGCTTCCCGGTGTCCTCAAGTGCAGGTTTTTCTCCAGGTCTTGAGGTCGATGGTGGCTTCCCTGGACATGGTTCGGTGAGCCCAGGCTCACATGTGCCCACTTCAACATGCTCTGCTTCAGAGGCGGTTGCCCCAAGTGCACGATTTTGACTCTTCCGTTCCTCTTCGGGGGTTAGTTCATTGCAGTCTCTGTTGATGGCTACAGTCTTCCAATCTGGTGCTGGGAGTGAGTCTGGAAAAGCCCTAGTGGACAGTGCTTCTCATGGATGCCAGTCTCCTCAGTTGGGGAGCTCAGTGTCTCAGTTGATCAGTTCAGGGCATCTGGTCTCCAGAGGCAGAGTCTTGATCGATCAATGTTCTAGAGCAGGGGTGTCAAAGTCCCTCCTCGAGGGCCGGAATCCAGTCGGGTTTTCTGGATTTCCCCAATGAATATGCATTGAAAGCAGTGCATGCAAATAGATCTCATGCAGATTCATTGGGGAAATCCTGAAAACCCGACTGGATTCTGGCCCTCGAGGACCGACTTTGACACCTGTGTTCTAGAGACTAGATCCATCTGGCTGGCGTTTCTAGCATTCCAGGCATTGTTGACAGGCAAGTCTATTCGGGTTCTCTCGGACAGTGCCATGGCGATGACTTATGACAATCGTCAGATGGGAACCAGGAGTCATCTGGTGGTGCAAGAGGCTGCTATGCTCATGGTGAGGGCAGAGACTCATCTTCAGAACATCTCGGTTTCCCATATAGCAGGAATGGAGACTGTCCAGGCGGACTTCCTCAGTCGGTACATGCTAGATCCTGGAGAGTGGTGTCTCGGTCCCGCAGCCTTAGAGTTGATTGTGCAGTCTTGGGGGCCACCGGTCATGGACCTGATGGCCATGAATGTCAACGCCAAAGCGCCACGATTTTTCAATCGGCACAGGGATGTTCAGGCCGAGGGGCTGGATGCTCTGGTACAGCCTTGGCTGACGGGCCTCCTGTATGTGTTTTCTCAGTGGCTGATGGTGGGTAGAGTCTTTCGCATTGCTTGGCACCCTGACCGTGTGATCCTGGTAGCTCTGGACTGGCCCAGATGCCCATGGTACGCGGATCTTGTTCGTCTTCTCATGGTAGATCCTCTTCCGCTGCCCCTCTTGCCTGACCTTCTGACTCAGGGCCCCATTCCAATGTTTGATCCAGGTCCCTTTTTTTCTTACGGCTTGGCTCTTGAGAGGGAATGCCTAGATAAGAAAGGTTATTCAGATAGTGATCTCCACTCTCTTGGGGTCCCGGAGGCTTTCTGTTTCTCGGGCTTATTTGTGGTTCTGGCATAGTTTTGAAGAGTGATGTGCTACACTTGGAGTGGTTTTCTTTTGCGCTTCTTTGTCTCACATCTTGGAGTACTTGCAAAATAGCCTGGATAGGGGCCTGGCCTTCTTTCCAAGCTCAGCTTGCAGCTTTGTTTGCATTTTGCGGTTTGCTGCAGGGTAAGCGTTAATTTCTTTTCCGGACATGGTTCGCTTTTTGAGGGCAGCTAAATAGCTGCAGCCTTCGGTTCCAGCTTGGGATCTTAATCTGGTCCTGTCTGTACTAGTGCGGCCTCCCTTTGAGCCCCTGGGTTTCTGCTCGTTCCTTACTCTCAAGGCGGTTTTCCTGGTGGCCATTACTTCTGTGACATGCATTTCTGAGCTGCAGGCATTCTCTTGTAGGCCTCCCTTCCTGGTGTTTTCTAGGGAGCGGGTAGTGCTACGGCCTGTTTCTTCCTTTCTACCGAAGGTAGTCTCGCCTTTTCATGCTAGTCTGTGGTCCTCCCGGTCTTGGGTAGCCAGGAGGGCTCTTCAGAACAGAGGCAGTTGTGCTAGTTAGATGTTTGTCGGGTCCTTTGCTCTTATGTTCAGCAGACCCAGGAGTTCCAGAAGTTGGATCATCTTTTTGTCCTCTTAGCGGGTCCTCATAAGAGGGACAGTGCTTCTAAATATAGAAACATAGGAACATAGAAGATGACGGCAGAAAAGGGCCATAGCCCATCAAGTCTGCCCACTCTAACGACCCCACCCCCTTGATTTTACCCCCCTAGAGATACCACATGTATATCCCATTTCCATTTTTTTCTCCCCTAGAGATACCACATTTCCTTTAAAAATCTGGCACGCTGCTGGCCTCAATCACCTGAAGTGGAAGTTCATTCCAACGATCGACCACCCTTTCGGTGAAGAAGAACTTCCTGGTGTTGCCATGAAATTTCCCACCCCTGATTTTCAGCGGATGCCCTCTTGAGGCCGAGGGACCTCTAAGAAAGAAGATATCATCCTCCACCTCAATACGGCCCGTGATATATTTAAACGTCTCTATCATGTCTCCTCTCTCTCTACGTTCCTCGAGTGAGTATAGCTGCAATTTATTCAGCCTTTCTTCATACGGGAGGTCTTTGAGTCCCGAGACCATTCTGGTGGCCATTCGCTGAACCGACTCAACTCTCAGCACATCTTTTTGGTAATGTGGCCTCCAGAATTGTACACAATATTCCAGATGAGGCCTCACCATGGATCTGTACAACGGCATTATAACTTCGGGCTTCCGGCTGATAAAACTTCTATGGATACAACCCATCATTTGTCTTGCCTTTGATGAAGCCTTCTCCACTTGATTGGCAGTCTTCATGTTTTCGCTAATGATCACCCCCAAATCACGTTCCGCCTTGGTCCTAACTAAGGTCTCACCATTAAGTGTGTAAGTTTTGCATGGATTCCTGCTGCCAAGGTGCATGACCTTACATTTTCTAGCATTGAAGTTTAGCTGCCAAGTCGAGGACCAGTGTTCCAATAGAAGTAGGTCCTGCATCATACTGTCTGGTAAAGTGTTCTCACTTACTATGTTGCATAGTTTGGCGTCATCGGCGAATAATGTGATTTTACCCTGAAGCTCCTGAGTCAGATCTCCCACAAATATGTTGAAGAGGATCGGGCCCAAGACCGAGCCCTGCAGCACTCCACTGATCACCTCTGACGTTTTTGAAGGGGCACCGTTCACCACCACTCTCTGAAGTCTACCGTTTAGCCAATCACTGACCCATGCAGTTAATGTTTCTCCCAGTCCCATTGATTTCATCTTGCTCAATAGTCTGCGGTGTGGGACGCTATCAAAAGCTTTACTAAAGTCCAAGTACACGACGTCTAGGGACTCACCCACATCCAGTTTCCTTTTTATCCAGTCAAAGAAACTAATTAGATTGGATTGGCAGGACCTGCCCTTGGTAAATCCATGTTGGCGGGGATCCCGTAGATTCTTCTCGTCCAGGATCATATCTAATTCATGCTTAATTAGTGTTTCCATGAGTTTACTCACTATGGATGTGAGACTCACCGGTCTGTAATTCTCAGCCTCTGTCCTGCAGCCATTTTTGTGGAGTGGGATTACATTGGCTGTTTTCCAGTCCAAGGGGACTCTTCCCACTCTCAAGGAAAGATTGAAGAGCACAGATAACGGCTCTGCCAGGACATCACAGAGCTCTCTAAACACTCTGGGGTGTAGATTGTCCGGTCCCATGGCTTTGTTCACTTGGAGTCTTGATAGTTCACAGTAGACGCTGCTGGGAGTAAACTTGAAATTCCAGAACGGGTCTTCTGATCTTTGCCTTGCTTGCAACTGTGGACCGGACCCCGACGCCTCGCAGGTAAAGACTGAGCAAAAGTATTCGTTTAGTAGTTCGGCTTTATCGGAATCTGATTCTGCATAAGTCCTGTCTGCTTTCCTCAGGTGTACTATCCCACTTGTGTTTCTTTTCCTATCACTGATGTACCTGAAGAAGGATTTATCCCCTTTCTTAATGTCCTTTGCTAGATTCTCTTCTATTCGAAGCTTGGCCTCTCTGACTGCCGTTTTGACAGCTCTGGACCTGGCCAGATAGTCTTTTTTTACCTCTCCTCTTCCTGATTGTTTGTAGGAAACAAATGCTTTTTTCTTTTTCTTAACGAGGCCCGAGATTTCTGTAGTGAACCACTGGGGTCTGTTATTTCTCCGTCGTTTGCTTACTGTTTTTATATAGCGATTTGTTGCTTCATGTAGGGTAGATTTCAGGTTTGCCCACATAGCCTCTACATTATTGGTTTCAGCATGGTCTTGCAGTGCCCGACGGACGAAATCTCCCATGCGTTTGAAGTCAGTGCCCCGAAAATTAAGGACCTTTGTTGTTGTGGTGTTAGATCAAAGATACTATCGTTTCCGCCTATCTTCAGAAGAAGCCTGTTCCGGATTTTCTCAAGGTTCATTCCACTCGCGGTCAGGCAGCTTCTTGGGCTGAGTCTTCTCTGGTGCCTCCAGTGGATATCTATAAGGCCGCGGTTTGGTCTTCTCTGTATTCATTTGTGCGACACTGCCTTGTGGACGTCCAGGCATGTCGGGACACAGTGTTTGGTGAACGTGTTCTGGTGACTGCCCTCTGGGGTCACACACATGATGGATACTGCTTTGGTACGTCCCTCCAGGGGTCACACACATGATGGGAACTGCTTTGGTACGTCCCATCAGTGAACTGTACTGGTTTGGAGAGATGCTAAAGAAGGAGAAATTAAGTTCATACCTGCTAATTTTCTTTTTTTTTAGACTATCCAGAGTCTCCAGGGATTCACGTGAAGAGTGTGCTTTTTCTGTGGGTTCTAGTATTTTTATAGGGTCAGGGAAATCAAAAGAACAGCGGCTTTGGCATAGCTGGCGAGCTGTGGGGATGCTTTGCTTAAGGGGCTTCTATGCAATTTCCAACAGTATTGCTCGATATTTGTTATTACTCCTGTTAGGAGTGTTATTTACTGTTATAATTAGCAATTCTTAGTTCTGCTTGGCTATTTGGCAGATTGGTTAGACTAGAGGGAAGCACAGCTATTAGTATTACAGCAAAAGTTTTGTCTCAGTCTCCACCTGCTGCTCATGGTGAGCTATTACCCATCAGTGAACTGTACTGGTTTGGAGAGTCTAAAAGAAAGAAAATGAGCAGATAAGGACCTAATTTCTCCTCTGTCATCTAGATGACCACTCATTATTTGTTTATTTATTTGTGTTTAGCTGATACCTTTCCAGTAATGATAAATATGTCTCTGCTAACAAAGCATTTATAGTCTGTTTATATCTGAAGCAATAAGGGGGTTAAGTATGAGGTGCCCAAGTACATAAGGCGTGTCAGTGAGATTTGAATTTAGCTTCTCTAGTCCTAGTCTGTTCTTACCACTAGGCAAGCTCTTTACTCATTGACCATTACACATTTTGTGAAAAAATATTCCTGAAACTTGCTCTTGAGTCTCCCCTATCTTGCCTTCATCCAGTGTCCTCTTGTTTTCAAGCTTCCTTTCATGTGAAACAGACCTATCTCATCTGTGTTTATTTCTTAGAAGTGTTTGCAGATTTCTCTAGTTCTTATTGTTCATACTAGACCAGTCCAGAAAAGTGGGTAATAAGAACATAAGATTTGCCATATTGGGACATAAAGGTCCATCAAGCCCAGGATAAGCATGAAGATTTTATGCTAATCCTAGGACTAAGCAGTGAATTTCCCCAAGCAAACTCAATAATGGCTTATGGATTTCTCTTTTAGGAAATTAACCAAGCCTTTTTTAACTCTGCTAAGCTAACTGATTTCACCACATTCTTTGGCAGCGAATTCCAAAATTTAATTATACATTGTGTGAAAAAATATTTTCTCCAGTTTGTTTTAAATGTGCTACTTAGTAGCTTCATTGCATGCCCACTAGCACTAGTATTTTTGGAAAGCGTAAACAAACGAATAACATCTAACCTTTCCACTCCATGCAGTATTTTATAGACCTCTATCATATCACCCCTGAGCCCTCTCTTCTCCAAGCTGAAATGGTCCCAAACCTTTTATCATTTTCATCGCCCTTTTCTAATTCCGCTATATCTTTTTTGAGATATGGTGATCAGACCTGCACACAGTATTCAAGTTGTGACCATACCATAGAGCGATATAAGAGCATTATGACATTACATCTTTGTTTTCCTTTCCTGATAATTCCTAACTTTCTATTTGCTTTTTTAAGCTGCTGCTGCACAAGACTGAGGATTTCAATGTATCCTCAACAATGACACCTAGGTCCTTTTCCTGGGCAGTGACTCCTAACATAGAACCCAATATCACATAGCTATAGTTTGAGTTCCTCTTTCCCATATGCATTGCTTTGCACTTGTTCACATTAAATGTCATATGCCATTTTGATGGCCAGTCTTCACTCTCACAAGATTCTCTTGCAATTTTTCATGATCCTCTTGTGATTTAACAACTTTAAACAACTGTCATCAGCGAATTTAATTATCTCACTAGTTATTCCCATCTCTAGATCATTGATAAATATGTTAAAAAGCAGCGGTTGCAGCACAGACTTTTGGGGAACCCTACTATTTACCCTTCTCCTTTGAGAATATTGACCATTTAAATCTACTCTCTGTCTTTCAGCCAGTTCTTTATCCATAATATGACATTACCTCCTGTCTCACCTCTTGAACCCTTTAAAAAAAATTGGCGTCACATTGGCCACCCTCCAGTCTTTGGTACTATGCTGGATTTTAAAGAAAAATGACAAATTGCTAACAATAGTTCTGCGAGTTCAATTCTATCAGCACTCTGGGATGTATATCATCCAGGTCCAAGCGATTTGCTACTGTTCAATTTGTCAAATTGACCCCTTGCATCATCTAGTATTAGAGATTTGTATGTGTTTCTCTGATTCATCAGAATTGAATACCATTTCTGGCACTAGTAACTCCCCTTTCTGTTGCGTCCCTTCCGGATTCCATATGCTAGGTGTTCAGTCCCAACCTGTAGTCTGGGTGTTGCAGAAATCCACAACTTTTCTGAGCATATGTTCCACCACCTTATCTTGAGAGCTAGTAAACAAATCCAGTTACAGTTTCTGCAAGCAGTCCATGCAGAAGTCTTTTGCAGTAGCTCTGCTTATTTTTATTTTACGATTAAAGTTTGTTTCTTGGTGGCTTCAGTGCCTTGAGATCCCCTCCCTGGTGGTCCCCTGTCAGAGAAAAGGATGCAGTCTTGTGATGCTGGACTGCAGCTTCACAGAGAACCTCTGGTGGATTTGTAGAGCCAGCCTGCTGTGTGCTGAAGTACCCGGAGTCCTTTCCCATGGGAGTCTGCTGGACGGGGGCCCTGTCGCAGGTTTCTAGCACAGGCTGTGTTTGCCTGGACAGAAACCTATCCGGGTTTCAAGGTGCAAGCTGCCTTTCCTGCCCCCGACCACATGGCAGAGGATCCGTGGGGGCGAAGGTTGTAGTCGGTATGTGGCCAGCTGGCAGACCGAAGATCTTCTATTTTGTGCATTTGGTGCAGTTTCTGAGGCAGAATGTCCTTTTTCTTCACTCAGCTGGTTTTAAAAATGCTTACAGGCAAAGGCACTACAGAACTGTGAGTACCTCCATTATTTCCTATGGGAACTTCAGGGGTGGCATATGGAACAATTTAAAATTCATTTTTCAAAGTTTCTGTGGGTAGGGTTCGGGTCTCCCACCTCCCCAGACTCTAAATCACTATTTTTATTAACGGTTTCTGTTTGTTTTTACAGTTTTGGGCGCAAATTCATGATTGCAGCCATCTTGGATTTTAAAATCAATCTTCTTTTCTAACTTTTATTTCTGCCTCAGAAATGCCTAGATTTGACTCAAAATTATTTGGGATGGTCTCTCCAGCCCCTAATCTATTGAATGTGGACATTGATTGCGCCGGATTGGTGCCAGATCAGCAATTGTGTACCTTGTGCCATAGTGCGGAGTAATCTTGGGCTGGGAAGCTGGCCTGGGTCTGTGCCTTCTGAAGAAAATCTTGCCCAGAGGTTGTTCTGAAGTCTTGCGCAGAACGCCTGCGTTCCAAGTTTGGGGACTCTTTTGACACAATGCATGTACCTCAACAGAGCCCTGCTATAGTTGCAGAGTGGGTTGTTCACCGGATTTTATTCAGCTCCTCTGAATGGCGTATCCTTAGACCCACTTGTTTGACGCAGCTGGTAGGCACGCCAGGGCTTTTTCGGTCTGTTGTGTCTGTGGCAAAGCTTCCTGTTTGGGAGCACTGCTAGACCTCGACTGCAGGGGTTGCCATGCAGATTTTATGATTCTTCTGTCTCCTAACACTGTATTTAATTTTGCTGAGTCTGGTCTTCCCGGCTGGATTTAGGGTGTTGACCCTTCTGCGCATTTTAAGCAGTTTTCTGTCCGCCTCTTTACAGATGTTATTCTGAAAGAGCTTCATTTGGGATTTTCCACCTTTTCAGTTCTCTGGCTGCGGTCCTGGATCATTCTTCTGTGCCCTTTTTTTCCATTCAGTCCACAGCTCCTTGGTCTGGTTTCAGACCAATGTGATCCCGGAAAGCTCTTTCTGATCTGCTAAAGCTACATCTACGCTTTATCATTTGGATCATGATTTTCAGCAGTCTGAGGTAGATTCCAACGTGGTGCAGGTTCTCCAGCACACAGCTCTCCCTAGTGATGGGGGAGTGAGGTTTAAAGATTCTCAGGATCATAGGGTTGATATTATGTTACAAAACATACTTTTCTAGCAGCATCCTCAGGTAGCTGAGTGGGGTGGCCACTTCTTTGATGGCCTGTCATTCCAGCCTGCGCAATGTGTCCTCTGTGGAGGTGCATCCCTGTCCTGCACTGGTGCTGGTTGGTGTGGCTTTGGTGCCGGGCACCCTTTATAATCTCATTCAAGTTCTTGGTATGTTCTCTGCTGGTGCAGTGTCTGAGCGCCAGACTCTTTGGATGAGGACGCTCCCTCAAGGATCACCTTCAACAGATGTCTTTTCAAAGGCTAGCTTCTTGTTGGTATACGTCTGGATGACCTCTAAAGAGGTGTTGCCGAGCGCCGCCCTAAGTCGCTCCTTGCAAACAAGTTTCGCTAGATGTTGGGAGGGGGGTCATAGTACTCTACGTTCCTCCTCTGGAATACACAGGTTTTTCTTCCTAGAGGTTAGTTCTGCATTGTTCCTCAAATGTTTTTCTGAGTTGCCTTTGTGCCTGTTTATCACTTGTTAATATTTTACAGAGCAAACAAGTTAATGGCGTTGTTGGGGGATTCTCCCCTGTACCCCCTTGTCATGGATTTGTTAAGGTATGTTGCTTGACTTTGGGACTTAACTGAATTTATTTGCTAGCTCTCAAGCTAAGGGGGTGAAGCTCAGAAAAGTTGTGGATTTCTGCAACATGCAGACTGCGAGTTGGGACTGAACACCTAGCGTATGGAATTCTCCAGGGATTAACAAAGATGATTATCAAAGGTATAAACCTAGTCCTAACAACTTTCTCAGTGAAGACTGAAGCAAAGAATTCATTTAATCTCTCTGCAATGGCCTTGTCTTCCCTGAGAGCCCCTTTTATCCCTCAATTTTCCTAGCGGTCCAACCAATTCTCTTCTTGGCTTCTTGCTTTTATGTTGAAATCTGTTTATTAGTGACAATGGAACATAAAAGCCAACACTATGGTACCTCAGTAGCAGATGATCAAACAAAGAAACTTCTATAGACAACAATGATCAGGAAACCAACAATTTTTTGTTGTAAAATGTTATCCTCTCCCCACCTACTCCATCTAAGAATACAACCAACATGTCCAAAGATATTTACAACATACAATCCAAATCTATTATTACCTTAAACCCCTAAGGACCTCAACCACTCAGCCCCTCCAATCCCAAAACCAAAATCATAAGGCAAACACTCCACTGGTGTTGCCATTTAAAAGGAAAGTGCCCATCCGCAGTGGAACGGGAACCTTCAATATAGTTTCCAGAAGTTGTTGCACCATCATCCAATACCTTAAATTTTTCTAAAGTCCCACCAAGCATGCACAAATATCCCCTCATGCCCACACTCCTGCAAGCACATCCTCAGAGCCAGAAGAAAATGATGACTGTAATTTAACAGTGGTATAATACCATTGAAACACATCTTATAGCCTTGCTCTATCAAATTTGCTGCAAGAGAAACTTTTAATAAATTTATATTTATCTGGCCCCATTTCTGATCCAGCAATGTTTCTCACTTATGTTTATAGGTCATTGCTGAAGGGTGATTATACAGCAAAGCTTTATACAATCTAGAGATCGATCCCACCCCTGTACCTATAAGGAATACCTTCCAAAAGCAGAATCTGTCCTGTTCCACTCTGGAAGTGCCTTCCGTCAAAAAATCACAAGTTGGGCATAGTAGAAGAAATCAGTGCTTGCCAGGCCATATTCATCTCAGAGAGCTTCGAATGGTACTAAGGCTCCCTGGAGAACCATGGAAACACTCATTGGCCTTATGGTAAAGGGAACAGTTAGAGTTTAGTGATCATTGCACTGTGTGATTTTAATATTGAGCATCAAACCTTATTTAAGGCTTAGAATGAGCTAACTTCAGGAGGATGCGTGATAATGCAGAGGAGGCCTTAGCTGAAGAAACTGGTCAAAAATAAAAGAAGCACTTAGAAGGCAGCAAGCAGGACAGTATATTACATGTGTGTGTCATTACTGATGAAGCCCCAATATGGAAACTCTCCCCAGCATTTCTTTCGTCTAGAAGCCTTTGGTAGGGTCCACCTCACATGTGCATGCCTTCCTGCCTGCCGTATACCTGTGCATGCCATTCTCATGTGGGACCCAGGTATTCTTCATTTTACTTCAGAGTAGAGAAGATGCATTTATGGTTTCTCTCCTCAGCCTTTGCCATTTTGGATTTTTTTCTTTCAGGCAGCTTTGCCTTTGTTCAACAATTTGGGTCTATTCTTTGTCATGCTTCTCATCTTAGTGTTCCCAGTCTGTTTTTGGCACTTTATTAAGTTTACTTCTTTTCCCACAGCTCCTTGAGTCCCCTTAGGCCTCGAACACACACTGGCTGTGAAAACCTCCATTTTTTTCTCCATAATGTTTGATCTCACTTTGACTATTTTCCCATATCCCGAAAACGCCCAGTGGTTTTAAAAAGTGTTCCAGATGCAACAGGACCATGCCCTTTTTTTTTGGGGGGGGGGGACCCCCTTTCATGGTGCTTGAAGTGTCTGGGACCCAACCACAATCATCATCCTTGTCACCTGTTCACCTGTATCAACAAGAAGCATTAAGAGTTGAGAGTATTTGTGGTGTAGACAAGCCTGGTCTATCAGGATTGGAGGCATTTGCCCTTATGGCTTTCAGAGCTTCATCAGGCATCGAGGAAGTCTCCTACTCCTGCCCTGATTTTGAGCATTGGCAGCACAGGGCATCTTTTGATCCTGATCCGAGAGCTCATGCAAGGATTCAACATCGTCCTCTTCAATGCTGAGCGATACTGATGATGTGTATCTAGGGGGGAGGCTAGAAAGCATCAGCTTTAGCTTCCATTTAAGAACAACATCAAGAGCATTAGGACATCAGTGCTGCTAATCCCAGAAAAGCGTTCATGTCAAGAGAGCAGCTCCCCCTCCTAGGCACTGGAAACCAGAGGCTGACCAAAACTGGATCTGTGCTGAAATTCACTGCAGATAGCAATCATGGGTGGTGGGGAGACTTTTTTTTTTTTATTTCAGCTAAAAATGCACTGGCATTGGGTTAGGATAGTCGTTGATGTATCTAACCTGCAGAACACAACTCTAATTTTCTCTGCATCTTCTCTGTCCTAGTATTGTAACCCTCTCCTCTCTTTCCTGCTATCACTATCTCATTTACTTAGCAAAACTGTTGACTGTTGTTCTCTAGGCCTGAGCACAGACTTATAATTAACTTTAAGAACTGTTTGTCTATAGTGTGGTGTAACTCTTGTCTTCTAACCTAAATCCCCCCCAACACCAGATACCCCCCCAAAAAAAACTCCAACAAGCAGCCTTCCTTCCTTTTCTTTTCTGCTTAGCTCTGTTATTAGAGGGAATAAACCCTTCTGACTTATTTTTGTCTTTCATACTGCAGGCAAAGTTTATTTTATTTTATAGTCAGACCAGAAAGCAGCTTTAAGGTTTAATCGGTAATTGGAGATTACAGCACGGATGCTGCTAGCTAGATTTATTGGGAATATTTAAAATTTTAAAAAGGGAAAAAAAAGTAGATTCCAGCAGAATTTGTATCATATTGTCTCAATTGCTAGGCCCTCCTATGGAACCGCCAATAGGGATCTTGGTGACTCACTTTTGCCCTTCCCACCCATCTCATGTCTGCAATTTATATATAGACAGCCCAATAATCAAGGTCTCAGTCAATCCCAATTCCAACCAATCAAGATGAATTTCATTCTGTGCAATCATTGTGATGTTTTAGTTCCCAGGCACAGTATCTAGAAGCTCAAGGCTTGCCCCATCTGTCTTCAACTTGCTAATTTCAGAGGAGCTCTGTAAACCTAAGCAGGAATTGGAGGCAATTAAAGCAGCTATAATCACCCCCCCCCATATATACCAATTTACCGCCACTGCTCCCAAAGAATAAAACAACCTAGAAAATTCTGCTCCCG
This sequence comes from Geotrypetes seraphini, assembly GCF_902459505.1. Classification (NCBI taxonomy): domain Eukaryota; kingdom Metazoa; phylum Chordata; class Amphibia; order Gymnophiona; family Dermophiidae; genus Geotrypetes; species Geotrypetes seraphini. The sequence continues at coordinate 67,216,984 of NC_047091.1, read as the reverse complement.
AGTCCTATCGCCCAATTTCTTTGCTGAATGTAGACATCAAAATTCTGTCCAAAATCTTAGCTGATAGATTAGCGACCCTTCTCCCCTTGTGTGATTGCATCCACACAAGTCGGCTTTGTACAGGGTAGACAAGCAGTACACAACGTACGTAAAGCATTGATAGCCTTAGCACACACGCAATTCCATCACACTCCTATGCTTCTACTCAGTTTGGATGTGACACAGGCGTTTGACCAGGTCAATTGGACGTACCTCTTTGAAGTGTTAAATTGTATGGGGATATCTGGCTGGTTCGCCTCGGCATTACGCACTTTATATTCCACTCCAACAGCAAGACTACTTGTCAATGACATTATTACTGACCCAATACCTATTGAGAGGGGAACTCGACAGGGCTATCCCCTGTCACCCCTCTTATTTCTATTGCACCTCGAACCCTTTCTTCGCACAGTGTCTCAGGACCCCGACATAGTGGGTGTGGACTTCGGGACTCATTCACTCAAAGTGTTGGCCTTTGCAGATGACCTATTATTTTTGCTAACTGACCCCACTCACTCTGTTCGATATTTATTGCAAGCGCTTGACGAATTCAACTTTTATTCGGGATTTACGTTGAACTACCAGAAATCTATGGCCCTAGCTAGCCCCCTGACACTACAACAGACTTGGAGCGGTCACTTCCCATTTACGTGGGCTCAGACTTCAATTCGCTATTTGGGGGTACAGATCCCCTGAGACTTTACGACCCTGTACACCAGCAATATCACCCCATTGCTTCAAGACACTTCACAACATGTACAGAATTGGTTCACTTTTCTCTTATCGGTGGCGGGCCGGGTAGCCCTTTTTAATATGGTACTCTTTCCCAAATGGTTATATCGTTTTCAGGTTTTACCTCTGCTGTTGTCCCATGCCCATAACATTCGTTTAACGAAAGAGCTACAGCGTTTTCTATGGGGTGGTAAGCGACCACGTATGCCCTTGCTACGGATGTGTCTGCCCAGGGTTAGGGAGGGCTATGGTTTATTAAATGTACGTTGGTATGCTATGGCTTGTCAGATGAGACATATTAATGATTGGTTTAGAGGCACATCTGATTTTTCTGCTACACCACTGGAGTTATCTTTGCTGGCTCCGTTCCATGTGAGCTATTTTCTACATGTGGCGGATCCGAGGATGCGTCCTTTGGTGTCTCACTACCCCATTTTTACGCCGGCCAGAAGGACATGGAGATGGGTCTGTAAAACAGCCAAATTGTCTTCTAGGGTGTCTTTATATTTGCCTATATTGGGCAATGGAGCTTTCCAGCCGGGCATGCAAAATGCCACCTTTCTTAGGTGGCAAGTACAAGGTCTACAATATCTTTTTCACCTGTTTTCGGAGGAGGGGAGCCTGGTCACATTTGCCGAGCTGCAACGAACTTTTACCTACAGGCTAATGATCTCTTCGCCTATTACCAGATCCGTCACTATGTTCAGTCCCTCCCAGTGGCTGCCCTTACTGAAGTCTGCAGGGAGGCGCTTTCGGAACTCTTCAGCCTTTCAGCCCAACAGAGGAATCCTCTACGATTTCATATTGTGGGGATCCGGGATTGCCAACCAAGTACGAATCTGGATATATTAGTGACAGCGTGGGCTGAGGACTTGCATTGCCAGTTGACTGCTCAACAGTTACAACGGGTCCTGAAGAACATTCAGAAGGTGTCACCCAATATTACTCACTGGGAAATGCAATTGAAAATTGTTTTTAGACTTTACATTCCACCGGAACGTGCAGCCCGGATGGGGATTACTGTGTCGCATTCTTGCCCGAAATGTAATCAGGCTCACGCATCTTTGAGTCACATGTTTTGGGTCTGCCCCGCAATCCAACAGTTTTGGAGACATCTTGGCCTATATACCACATCGCTTTGGGGAAGGCAATGGCTTCCGCAACCGAGGGCGTTATTTGGATTTTATAATATAGCCTCGCCCAAACCCAGGGGAATGTCAGCATTTATTTCCAGAGCCCTTTTGATGGGGAAAAAAGCCATCCTCACCAACTGGCTCTCCCGTGATCCCCCGTCATATGCACAATGGAGATCCCTAATGATAGTGCACGCAACACTGGAGAGACGCATGGTGGGAGACTTGACTCTTGGCCCGGGTCGCAAATTTTGTCAGGTGTGGGAGCATTTCTGGCAGGACCTCACACCGCGTGCTCGCAGTAGACTTTTGAATCTTTAAGGTTTTATTCCCACTCTCAGCTGTTGAACCGGCCATGGATTCTTGGGGAGGGGAGGGGAGGATGGGAGGGGAACTGATTATATTGTTGAAAATGTTATTTCCTGAATGGTACTACTGTTTGTATTTGCTTCTTACTGCTGGAATAATAAAAATCATTTAAACATTAAAAAAAAACAACAACCTAGGAATTAATGTATCACCATAGGCTCAGATAGACTGTGGCATGTGACACAGAAACAGCCACCTTCACAATTGTTGCCCCTAAAGAATCCCTTTGCTATATTAGAGCATTGTGATGCTCAAGATTAAAAGAACTGAGGAGGAACTAGAACCAGTGAAGATAACTTGTGAAGTAAAGCACCTCCAAAGCACATATAAAAAAGCTCAAACCAGGAAAGTATTGCTTCTCAGGGATTCCATCATCAGAGGGATTAACCTTGGAACACAGGACAAGGAACTCAAAATAGTGAAATGCCTTCCAGGATCCTCAGCTGTCAAGAATGCCAGACAAAAGTGTTTTTGCTAGAAGATATTGGAGGATAAGCATACAGAAGGCCCTTCACTAACTGAGGAGAAAGTCATTCAAGTCTAGTCTGCTATGGGATCACCGTCTGAACAGAACTAGGGAACCTTGTTATTGAAGTGAGTGGAAAGAAATCCGAGGAGTGCGCCACTCATGGAAGATCTTCTGAACCCATAATCAGAGACCATGATACCATAATCAGCACTATACCCATAATCAGAGACCACTTGTCTGGTTGCATGACCCAACTCAAAATGACTGTCAGACAATTGCTCCTCCCCACCTGATAAGTGGCTCTGAGAACCATTCCATTGAAGATGGCACATCATCGTATTCTGACTGCTTGCTGTCATAGAAAGTACAAACTGGTACCTCCCTTCTTGTTGGCATAATAGGAGGGTAAATCAAAAAGTAAAGGCAAAATACATTTAACAGCTTTAATAGAAGTAACTGTGAGCAATTGAACATATCACTTTTCTACATAGTCCCCATGCAAGACGATGCATTTGTTTTATTGTACAACTAGCTTCTGCATTCCTGCAGAGAAGTAGTGTTTCAACTGCTCCTGAAGCCAGGTGAGCATTGCTTCCTTTATTTTGTCATGCTTTGTCTTTTGCTCTCCTGGTCACAGAGATGCGCTCATGTCTCATCGCCGGTGATAATTCTCTCCATTCTCTTTCTTCTTCATACCGTCTCAAGAACTGGATTGCAATCTCCACACACTGTTGCTTGTGCAGATCAGTAAGCTGTTTGGGAATCCATCATGTGCAGACTTTCCTGTAACCCAAATCAACATGCATTATGGGAATTGCAGATCCATAGCTGATATCCAAATATGAAGCTGATACTTATCTGATGGTCTTATCTAATCAAGGCATCCGCCCTGTCAATGTGCTCTTGTACGCACGATGTTGATGGGTGACCAGAACAACCTTCATCAGTTATATCTGTTCTTGCTTTAAACCTTCTTACCCCCTCATAAACCTCTCATTGATTGATGGTGCTATGTCCATAACGAGTCAATATTTGCTGGTGAATTTTCATAAGTTTAGCTCCCTCTGCCCAAAGAAAGCATGCTACTGCATGTTCTTTGATGGTACAATTTTGCAATGGAGCGTCCATGTTTCTGAACACGTGGCTACCGCACGACTAAAGGCCAAGAACTGCACTGTGCATGGACAAACTATCCAACAGGCAATGTACGAGTACATATGTTGCATTTCACTAGCTCTGTTTTCGTTATCATGTAATTTAACAATTGCGTTTAATTTCTGATTCGCCCTCGTGTGTCTGTATTAAGATAATTTAGGTTGCCAGTTGGTCTCTGAAAGCCTTTAGATTTAGAGCATTCCAAATATTTCTCAGCTCTAGGAGTTTCATCTGATGTAACTTCTGTACAGACCACTGACTAAGATCCAAGTTTAAGTTTATTTAATATACTGTCCTTTTAATTAAACCATCAAGGCAGTATACACAAATAGTAATTAGTAAAATGACGGCAGATAAAGACCTGAATGGTCCACCCAGTCTGCCCATTAGTTATACCCATTAAAAATACATGATTAAATTAACTTGTCTCTAAAATTAAAAGGGGATAGATTCCGTACAAACATAAGGAAGTTTTTCTTCACCCAGAAAGTGGTAGAAAACTGGAACGCTGTTCCGGAGTCTGTCATAGGGGAAAACACCCTCCAGGGATTCAAGGCAAAGTTAGACAAGTTCCTGCTGAACCAGAACGTACGCAGGTAGGGCTAGTCTCGGTTAGGGCTCTTGTCCTTTACCTAAGGGTCACCACATGAGCGGACTGCTGGGCATGATGGACCACTGGTCTGACCCAGCAGCGGCAATTCATATGTTCTTTGATATTTCTGGGTCATAGACTGTAAAGTCCACCTGGTGTTGTCCTAGGTTCCAAGTTGCCATCCCAAGCTCACTCCAGCCTATCCAACCATCCTATTTGCAGGATATCTACCATAACGTCAGGCCAGTAACATCCTCATGTTCCAAGTTAGTAGGGTTCCCACTGATGGCCCTCCACAGCCCATTCTACACCAAATCACCACATATGATACATAGACTGTGCAAGTCTGTCATATACCAGGACCTTAGTTCTTTAATTTACATCCTTCATTTACTAATTAGAGATCCTCTATATTTATCCCATGCTTTTTTGAATTCCATCATCGTTTTCCTCTCCACCACTTTCCTCAGGAAGGCATCTACCACCCTCTCCGTGAAAAAGAATTTCCTAACATTGCTCCTGAGTTTTCCTCTCTGCAACTGCAAATTATGCCATCTAGTTTTACCATTTTCTCTTCTCTGGAAAAGATTTGGGTTTACAGTGTATTAATAACTTTCAAGTATTTAAACTTCCGCTATTAATTTTTGAATAGCTGATCCTGTTTAATTGGGATTGTTTCCAGTAACTGAAATATATTGTTATCCGTAATGAACTCGTAAGCGTGTTGGCAGGATACAAGTTAGAATGTAATGTAACGCCTTTTCCCTTCTCATCCTTGATTCTCCTTCCTCTTCTTATATGAACATACATAAGAACGCAGCCAGACCTGGACATCAGCAATGATCACTTCAGCTTGTGTCAGCTGAGGCTTTTGCTGGTGTTGGCTACCAGTGATGGACAGAGCAACAGTTACCAAAGTGCATCCCTTGTTACATGCACTATTACAAGGGCGCTCGTAGGTGCTTACCTGCAATGGGGCATTCGTGTAGGTGGAGCATGGGTGGGGTTTCCATTTACATGCACAACTTACAGAATATTGTAAGCTACATGTGTTGCATTCCACACTTAGGTGTGCCCATTTACACCTGCCATTGACCTGGCCTAAATGGTTGTGCCTACATTTAGGTCCAGTGAACAATCCATAAGCAGCTATTAAGATGGACTTGCAGAAATCCACTGCTTATTCCTAGGATAAGCAGCATAAAATCTGTTTTACTCTTTGGGATCTTACCAGGTACTTGTGACCTGGGTTGGCCACTTGGAAACAGGATACTAGCCTTGATGGACCTTCAGTCTGTTCCAGTATGGCAAATCTTATGTTCTTCCACCTGTGATAGAGCTGACTTATTTTTTGTTGATGTTGTACTGACTTTGTTTATTTGAACTTCTTTATTTTCAGTTTATATAAGGTACTCCACTTAGTGTCACTCCATTTCTATTTTTCACTTCATCTCTAATGATATTGTATTATTATTCTTATCCTCTCTGGAAGAGTACCCTAAATGGTTAGAGCAGTGATCTGAAAACTAGGGAAACCTGGTTCAAATCCCATAGCAGTTTCCTGTGATTGTGGGTAAAATACTTAACTCCTACATTGCCTCTACAAACTTGGATTATAATCCTTCAGGGGAAAGGGATTAAATGCCTAATGTTCCTGAATGTATTTTGTTTTGAGCTACTGGTGAAAAGGTGCGATTCCTTGCTTATTCTGTCTTGCAGGAAGTTGGAGTTGCCATTTGTGTTTGGATTTGCTGAAGGAGAAGGCTTCAATTTACCAGAACCAGAACTCCTGATTCAGATGGGGACAGAAAACAGGCTCAGTGCCGGAGACTAGCAAAGAGACATTGTGGTAGCCCTATCTGTGCCCTCTTAACACAGGCCTCACTTTCCTCCCAGCACTGAGTTCTTAGGTTTGATTTTGATTAGGTTAAATAATAGCTTCACTTTTCTGTTACATGGTCCAGCTTGACTGTCACCATTTTCCAAATGAACTAGGGTTGGCAAACATTGTTGAGTACTGTAACAATTTACAGTCACAGTAGTTAGCAACTGAGGCCCCAGATTACATGAAAACATTTTCTGCACTTTCTGAGGCAGCGGGAAATTCTTAATATGCTTCCTAATTTGAACATAGAAAGATGGCTTCAGCCAGCTGAGTATCAACAAACTCTGAAGTTGATGTAGAAAGCCACGTGGTAAAAGTCATGGTTGACGAGTCAAAAGCGCATGGAACAATCACACTTGGACAAATTGCGCACAGGACGTCAGCGTGCCAGATTAAAACTTAACTTTAAAGCACTCCGAGAGGTGTGTGTGGAGGAGGAACCCTCCCCCTTTACTTAGAAGTGTTGCCGGGGAGGGAGAAACCCATCCCCCATTTAGAGAGGAAACTATAATTTAACCCTAAAAAAGAGGGAAAAATTACACTTTCCTCTATAATGGGGGGTTCCCCCCCAGCAAGCGGCAACACTTCTAAGTAAAGTGGGGGATTCCCCCCACACCCCCTTGGAGCGCTTTAAAGTTAAGTTTTAATCCGGTGCGCTGACGCCCTGCGTGCATTTGTCTATAGTCGATGTAGCAAGCCATGTGCTGATGGTTGATTTCATGGCTTATACCACAAAAATAGATGTTTCATGGCGATACTGCAAGGAACGAATGAGATGCAGTTTCAATAAGTGTAGAATTTGCAAGCCAATAAGGGAGAGAGCCTGTCTGGTTCTGAGGTTCTGCGGTAAGGGCACTTTCGCTGTGCACATGTCCAAACAAAACTACGTCAACACACATCTGCACATAAATACCTCGCAAAAATCTTTCTGAGGCTAATATTTATATGGAGAAAACCAATCTGCTTCATGTGCAGATGTGTATTGGCACTTTTGCTTTAGTTCAGACAAGCGCACAAAGAAAACTGTTACTCCCATTCTGGCCTTTAACAGTGCAGCACAAAGAAAACCAAGGCATTTAAATCCCCAAAACTGGCATTAAATTCTGTTACTGCACTGGACCTGTGCATTAAAACCCCCCATTTACTTCTGTGCATTGTGGAGGAATAGCCAATGGTCTCATTATTATTCATTTTAATATATAGCGTGCACCCATGTCTACTGTATAAATTAACTGCCACAGTGAACCCCTTTCTGCATCATGGGGCCAGTAATATGCGTGCAAAATGCTTGTTAATGCGCTTCTGTCTATAGTGGCTTTCTGTATCAGCCTCTCCATGATACAACTTCAGTTTTTAGCAGGCCAGACAGGTGACAGTTTGGGGAGAATGCCCCATAAGGTGTGAGAGACGGCATATTCAGGCCTTTTCTAGTCAAGGCTTGGCCTCCTGCAGTCTCAGTAGCTCAGTTTCTTAGTAGCAGACCACTTGAGGACATTTATCCTGGACTGTGTTTGTATCTGCTGGCCAGGTGCCCTTCACAGATCAAAGGAACTCTTGGAGGATCATGCCTGCAACAGCTAGAGACGCTATGGGATTTTCTTCACTATTAAGTGCATTTGCTGGGCGGGAAATTCTTTATGAAGGTAGATAAATCCCTTTGATGGCTGGAAAAGGTGCCTATTTTGTAAGTTACTTCTGCAAACCTACCTCTGCTCTTGAGCTGTTTGTGCTCTTCTTTGGGTACTGCCCACTTGTTTAAATGCTCTGTCCCAGGTATACCCCCCTTTTTCTTCCCCCAGTTCTGCCATCTTGAAATGGATCTTAGTGAATTGTGTAATGTTTAGCTGTTTTGGTTTATATCCGTTCCCTTTAATATTAGTCTCACTGAGTTCTCCCTACTCATCAAATGTTACTTTGCTCTGACATCATCTCCCTATGCCTCCTCCAGCAATGTTATGGCTCATGGCCAAAGGAAACATTGCCTTGCCACGGGATGCTGCCTGGGGCTCTAGCAAGGGGATAGAAGACACACTTCTGCTCCCCTCTGAAACAAAGTAAAACAGGTGGAATAACTAGAATGGCAGTGGATGCTGTGGCCCCAAGATGGCTTCGTTCTACTATATGTTGAGTATTCCTGCATAAAGGAAGACTGCTTTTGAAGAAGTTGCATTTTATAGGTAAAAAGGCATGGTTTCTAATCTTTAATGACCTTAATGCGCATATCTGCTTTTTTACTTGGTAATGTAGATTTCCCAAGTCATCCACAATTCAGCTCATTGCATAAATGAGAAGCCGTTTACTAACCACCTGTGCTATGTCCATGTTGATTATTCATAGTATTTCTGCCAGCGGAAGGGGCCATCAGCAGCGCAAAGGGAGCACATAGCAACTGCCATGCCTGGTGCTAAAGAGCTGGGAAGTCAGGTGTGTCCATGGCGGATACCCATTTTCAGCCACTAGCAAGGGGAAAGGCTTGCAGTTTCCTTTGTGCCCTGGGAGAGGAGCAGGGTGCTATTTTATTTTGTAAAGTCACTGCATTATTACAGTAGTAAAATAAACATTTTTACACACACATGCCTCAGAGATTTGCTTGGGGCCTGTTTGTATTGGGTGTGGTTTTCTGTGGTGGTGTTTTTTTTATGAGGGGGGAGGGAAAGAGGGACCTTTTCCTTTAGGCTAGAGCTTAATTTCACACTTCTCTCCAGGTGACTCATCAAGGATCTGCTCTCTCCTCAGCCATGTTCAGCCATAAGTTATAACTGTAACTTCTATTCTTAGATGTTTTTTGAATTGTAAATTTAGGTGTTCACTTTTTAAGTAATTGGAAGTTCATTGAGGATACAAAATATCTCTATCAGTGCTTTCACACCACAGGTACTATTACTGGATACATTTTCTTATGGAATCAAATATGCACTGAGCATCAGTGCAGAAAAAGATACAAGAACTGAAGAGAGGCTACAAGACAAGCCATGGAAAGGTGAGAGAGTACAAGAGGAAGTGAGATTGTTTTGATGTTTATCAAATAAATACTTGATTTTTTTTTTTGTTTTTTGCTTCGGGGGTTATAATAAGTTGAAAAACCAAAAATTAGAAGCCCAGGTTATAACCAGCTTTGAAAATTAGACTGCCTGACAGCTACTGAAGTCAGAGAAAGGGCCAAATGTGAGGTGTGAAGTGAGGCACTGGGAGATGAATTGACGCACCTCAACACTCACACAGTAACCAGGCTGGGATTAAAACGTCCTTCCTTGTGTTTGCGAGTGCCAGTGGTCTTCTCATGCAGCAACAGTAATGAGCCTCCAGTGACATCTTGATTTTTATTTTCAGCTCTTTGACACAAAGGAACCCATCATGCTATCTGAAAAGGGGAAATATTGTTTTCCTAATTTTTTTAATAGAACTGTCAACACTCTAGTTTCTAACAGGCTTGGAATAAAGGAGGGTGAGCTAGGCTGAGCCTTGCATCAGCTGGAAAACCAGCAACAAAATTGCAGGCCACTGGGGTTTTAGAACAAGCATATCAGTAGGAAGCCTTTTTTGACTGTACTTGGAGAGGGGGTTAGATGCCTCACCTTTCCTTTATTATCTTTGCCAGATTTGTTTGAAACCACATCACTGTTCATAATCTTCCCAAGGTCTTTAACTCATCCTGATTTTTTCCCCAGCATGTTCTAACAGTCACATAACTTCCTTGCTACCCTCCTCATAGTCCTGGGAGGGGGAAGGTAGCAGGAGCTAATTGTGGCGAGTCAAGTTATCCAGGGGTTCGTGCACAGCCATTTTTTAGCATGCAGTGGGGTAAAAGCAGGCATGAATCAAATTATCCTTTAAAAAATGGCAACAAAAGGTAGAGGAAGCAAGTATTCTGATATTTGCCTTTTTGAATGTTATGCCTTGTCTTGCAGACGGGTAACATTAGCTATATTACTTTCTTAGGTGCACACTAGGTGGCAAGAATTTTGGAGCAAAGACATAGTTGAAGGCCTTATTTCAGTTCTGTATATCCTGGTTCTTTAAAAATATGTACACATAAGGGGCATCACCTTCCTGAAGCAGGTTCATGGCCTACCTCAGAAAGAAGTTGCTTATGTTTCAGACTTAATGCAGTGGAAACCTCTCACCTCTGGAGAGACCCTAGCTTTGACAGCTGCTCCACCTTTTACCTATTAACTGGAAAGCAAGAGACTGATCAGCCAAAACATTTGAAGCCATGAACAAAACTGACCTAGGTGATGGGAGCCCTCCATACTAAAAAAAAAAAAAGAAAGATAAGAAGGGATAATAACAAAGCATTTTAGTCTTTTATAGGGGAAAACACCCTCCAGGAATTCAGGACAAAGTTGGACAAGTTCCTGCTAAACTAGAATGTACGCAGGTGAGGCTGGACTCATTTTAGAGCACTGGTCTTTGACCTGGAGACCGCCGTGTTAGTGGACTGCTGGGCACAATGGACCACTTGTCTGACCCAGCAGTGACAATTTTTATGTTCTTATATGTGATAGGTTTAACCTGTTACAGTTGTAGTCTCTTCAGTATTTCAGATTTTATTACAAGAAATCTTAAAAAAAAATTTTGTTTTTATGCTTGGGAGTAATTCCCAAGTGTACAGAAGTCAGAGTAGGTGATGTATTTTATTTGACTGGTATAACTATTATCTATTAGAATAGTGCTATCCATATACTGTAATATTAAAAGGTAAAAATAGAAAGGAAACACATTTTATACATTTGTTTTAGCTTTTAACACCTTTCTGTAGAGCCAAAGCATGGGTAGTAACTGATCTGTGGAAATGGAGACAAAAACAATGATGGAATTTTAAAAAGGCATGGGATAAACACAGAGAGGATAGAATAAAAGTAATAAGAGTATTTCCACTAAAATGTAAATGACTTTCATCTTTCAAAATAGGCATGGGGAGAGGCAATCTGCACAGAGTGGCATATAACCCTAAAAACAAAAGAGGAGGTAACCTGCATGGAGCAGCAGGTACATTCATAAATAATGGCACAGAGGAGGATAACCTGTACAGTGGCATGTACCATCCTTGTCATTTTGCTGAGCAGACTAGATGGGCCACACTGGTTTTTTATAATAATAATAATAACTTTATTTTCTATACCGCCAACACCCAAGGAATTCTAAGCGGTTCACAAAATAAGAGGACTTTGTTTACCAATATATTAGATAGCGATTAGCATCAATGTTTTTTTTAAATAAACCTGAAGGAAGAAAAAAAATGAATGCTTGTAAATAAGAAACGCATATATAAAGATTGATTGAAATGTGGAAAGACTGAAACCAAAAGGGTCCTGAATGAAGTTCTTCGGCATCAACATGAAAAAGAAAAAAAAAAAGGCAGAGTTAGGGGAAGATGGTGTGACAGTGGTGATATGTAACAAAGCAGCAAGAGGCCCTCTGCTGAACCGAGGAAGGAGAAGCAGCCCAGGCTTCATAATTGCAAGTCTACATTTAGATGTGCTTGCTGTAATAATAATAATAACTTTATTCTTTTATACCACCCTAACCAAAAGTTCTAGGCGGTTTCCACTAAAAAGAGCTGGACAATCAGCGAAATACAATAATACAGTAAAAAATACAAATATTTGTAAAATAGAATTTCAATAATAAAACTCACTAAGTAATAAACTGGTCGAACAAAGTGGTCTTAATTAATTTCCAAAAACTGCAATAGGATAACATAGCTTGCTGAATACATTTACCTAACCAAGATTGTTGCCTACCAGCTTGTAATGCTAGGCCCTATCTAAAAAGGTCTTATATCTACACCCATTAATTTTTGGATAAGCAAATAAGTATTAGTTTCTAGTATCTCTTGATGGTCTATGCAACACAAAATGAGGAAAAAGGTAAGCTGGAGACGGTCCCGATATCAGCTTAAAGCAGATACAGGAAAATTTGATCAGTGTTGTGTGTATCTTAATATTTTAGTTCAATGTTCTTTCAAAAACTCACATTGTCAACATGAAGGAATACATGGCTTGACTTTCCTAAGGATATAAAATGCCTAACTTATGGACCTGGTGCCTACATCTTCCTAAATGAATATCTCAGTTTCTTCAATCTCACTTAACACCTAAATTGGAAGTTCTTGAGAAGATGGGGTTAAGCATAAGCAGTTCTCTAAGCCTGGCTTTCTTCTGATATTGTCTTTTTAGCACTCAAGAAACAGCAGTGGTGTTAGGATATTCAGAGCAAACAGGCTTCCTAGTCCCTCTTAGGACAAACAACAAGAGGAATCCAACAGGGTCTGCAGTGCAATAAGCAAAAAACAAACTGCAGACTGATATGTACAAGATGCAGGCAGTGTTAATTTTACCAGATATTTAATGAAGTTAATGATAAATCCTTATTACAAACCAAGGGACGCGACATGGTCCGTGTTTCGGAGAACACGCCTTCTTCAGGGGTCCTAATGGATATAAATGGCAAACCTAAGCAAGTGCAGATAATACATGATAATGGTGTGCATTTCAAATGATAAGCAAGTAATGTATAATGTGCTATAAAAACTTCACAAAATACATAAAATCAAGTCATCATATGCAACAAGACATATAAAGTGCAGAATAAAGACGAAAGGGGTAAAAAAAGGAAAGAAGAGATAAAGATTAACGTGAATATGGAAATATGAGTATGAAAAAATGTGCATGAAAATCATGCAAATGTCCACTAGGGTGTGCTTAAAAATATGCAAAAGTGCTAATGTTCACTAGGGTGTATAAAAGTGCTAAACTTGAGTCACAGCAAAGGCTGCATTCGAATTGGTGAAGTGAGCAAAAAGAGACCTACCATGGTTGATAAGGTATGAAATAAACCGCAATGGAAAGGTATAAAACTGAAGTAAAAAAAGAGCATATGTTAAAAATAAGGACATGGGGAATATGTAAAGATGAATCAGATTGTCGAATACATGTTATGTTGTAAATATAGCAATCCTTTATTCAAAAATAATATAAAAAGGTTAAAAAGTTCAAATAAAAAGTTCATATTAAAAAAAGCATGATAAAAATATCCATTTAAAAAGTCCGTATTAAAAAATGAAAAATAAGACATTCATATTAAAAGAAGGGGTGGGTAATCTGATCAGAGCTATTGAATTTACCATGATACAAATTACTACAATTTGATACTTAAAACAGTGTCTAATGTAATAAAAACATATATGAGGAACGCATAAGGGTTTGGGCACCATTACAAGATACATATCCTTGCATATCGCCATGCACGTATGTCAAAATCATAATAAAGGAAAGCAAAAATAGGCTTAACCGTTGCCAGGAGGAAATCATTAATCGTACCAATGTTAACAAGTATCGTGCCAAAGTTCTAATCAATTTATACATATCAACACCAAACGAGCGGAGTAAAAATGAGATTTAAAGCTTACCAAACGCCTGTGTAGATTAGGTTCTCGAGCCAACTGCAATGCGAAAAAAGTCAAAGCAAAATAGAGACGCCTCCAGATAAAAAAGAGGCAGACCCAGGACATCAGCGATTGGCTAGAGGGTGTGTCCAAAAGTGCCTAACTTACTTTTATGAAGGTGCGCTAGCGTTTTTAGCGCATACACCAGATTAGCACGTGCTAGCCAAAAAACTACCACCTGTTCAAGAGGAGGCAGTAGCGGCTAGTGCGCGCTGTGTCGCGCGTTAAGGCCCTAATGCACCTTCGTAAAAGGAGCCCTAAGTGTAGATACTTCACAGGGCTTCAGCAAAGCCATTCTGTGGTCCTGAGAAAGAGGGAAAAAAACAAATCCGTTAGGCACTTTTGGACACTCCATCTAGCCAATCGCTGATGTCCACGTCCTGGGTCTGCCTCTTTTTTATCTGGAGGCTTCCCGCAGCGTCTCTGTTTTGCTTTGCTTTGCTTAAGCCTATTTTTGCTTTCCTTTATTATGATTTTGACATACGTGCATGGCGATATGCAAGGATATGTATCTTGTAATGGTGCCCAAACCCTTATGCGTTCCTCATATATGTTTTTATTACATTAGACACTGTTTTAAGTATCAAATTGTAGTAATTTGTATCATGGTAAATTCAATAGCTCTGATCAGATTACCCACCCCTTCTTTTAATATGAATGTCTTATTTTTCATTTTTTAATACGGACTTTTTAAATGGATATTTTTATCATGCTTTTTTTAATATGAACTTTTTATTTGAACTTTTTAACCTTTTTATATTATTTTTGAATAAAGGATTGCTATATTTATAACATAACATGTATTCGACAATCTGATTCATCTTTACATATTCCCCATGTCCTTATTTTTAACATATGCTCTTCTTTTACTTCAGTTTTATACCTTTCCATTGCGGTTTATTTCATACCTTATCAACCATGGTAGGTCTCTTTTTGCTCACTTCACCAATTCGAATGCAGCCTTTGCTGTGACTCAAGTTTAGCACTTTTATACACCCTAGTGAACATTAGCACTTTTGCATATTTTTAAGCACACCCTAGTGGACATTTGCATGATTTTCATGCACACTTTTTCATACTCATATTTCCATATTCACGTTAATCTTTATCTCTTCTTTCCTTTTTTTACCCCCTTTCGTCTTTATTCTGCACTTTATATGTCTTGTTGCATAAGATGACTTGATCTTATGTATCTTGTGAGGTTTTTATAGCACATTATACATTACTTGCTTATCATTTGAAATGCACACCATTTTATGCCTATCATGTATTATCTGCACTTGCTTAGGTTTGCCATTTATATCCATTAGGACCCCTGAAACACGGACCGTGTCGGGTCCCTTGGTTTGTAATAAGGTTTTATCATTAACTGCAAACGCTAGGAAGTTCTTTTTCACCCAGTGAGTGGTGGATACATGGAATGCGCTTCCGGAGGCTGTGGTAGGCAGGAGCACGTTACAGGGCTTCAAAGAAGGTTTGGATAGGTTCCTAGAGGACAAAGGGATTGAGGGGTACAGATAGGAGTAGAAGTAGGTTATAGGGGTAGGAGTAGAGGTAGGTTATAGAAATAGTCAGGGACCACTGCTCAGGCAATAGGCCTGATGGGCCGCTGCGGGAGCGGACCGCTGGGCGAGATGGACCTCTGGTCTACCTCAGCGGAGGCAACTTTTTATGTTCTTAAATATCTGGTATAATAAACACTGCCTGCATCTTGTACATTTCAGCTTGCAGTTTGCTTTTTTGTTTTTTTTCCCATATTCTCAGGACCACAGAATGGCTTTGCTGAAGCCCTGTGAAGTATCTACACGTAGGGCTCCTTTTACGAAGGTGCATTAGGACCCTAACGTGCGGAATAGCGCGTGCTAGCCGCTACCGCCTCCTCTTTGAGCAGGCCGGTAGTTTTTTGGCTAGCACGCGCTAATCTGGTGTGTGTGCTAAAAACGCTAGCGCACCTTCGTAAAAGGATCCCTTAGCTTATGTGTCAGCAGCGTCAATTGGTCTGTTGATGGATCGAGAGTACAGTGCAGTGAGCCAAGAGAAATGTCAGATTTTTTCTCTAAACTGGACTGTTTCAGTTGCTTCCCACAAGCTAGTAATTTGCATGGTTCTAAGGAGCGGTGGGTTGTTCATTGCTTTTATCATTCCTCCCATCTAACTTTCATTAGAGAGGCTGCAGTAGCTTTCACTGTAGAGGAGTTAAAAACATAGTAGGTTGTTGGATTTCTTTTGTGCTTTTTTTATCATCTCATTTACACCATTGTGGGTCAGAATGTGCCTGGAAACCTTGAGAAGCTAGACCTCAAATAGAAGTATAGAGTGAGGTGTTATGAATGACGTACTGTCAGAGAAGGCCCTTGCCAATATAGCTTGTATTATCTAATCTATTGGATGTATCTGTGGGAGGAGCATCTGTATTTATGGCTGAAGTATGTACACAATTTTGTTTGTAAGTGTCTGTCACAGAGCTATTTGAGAGATGGTAGGTAGTAGGCAAGGCTCTTCATTTTATGTGAAAAGTAAAGCATTTCTGGTTGCAAAAGCAGGTCTCTTGCTAAGCAGTTGGAACTTTCAACTCCAGTAGGAAGACCAGCAGCGGATGCAATCAGTGGGTAAGGCGCATTCAGAACTGTTTTTCTGCATGTTACTATGATTCTGCAAATAGGAAGGTTACACATGTGCCTTCTCCCCCTCCCCTTCATACACATGCATGTATACACATGCATTTATTTAAAAAAGACTTACTTTTTATAGCATTCTTTTTAAGCAAAAGAATTTTATACTGTAAAGTGCATGGAACTATTTACACTTCCTAAAGGGCTTGATTTAGAACAGGGATCTCAAAGTCCCTCCTTGAGGGCCGCAATCCAGTCGGGTTTTCAGGATTTCCCCCAATGAATATGCATTGAAAGCAGTGCATGCACATAGATCTCATGCATATTCATTGGGGAAATCCTGACTGGATTGCGGCCCTCAAAGAGGGACTTTGAGACCCCTGATTTAGAAGGACCAGTTGTTGAAGAAGCATGGTCTACTGATGGCTCATTGATACAGCAGAGACATTACACTTGACTGCTGTTCCTCTTGCTGGGGCTGCTTGTGTGTTAATAAACCCAGGTGTTGCATGGCATAGACCCTCTTGCCAGGTATAGGCTTTCTTGCAAGACTTGCATGTTCACAGCATTGATAGTGTCAACATTTATCCTGGTGGAAATTGGTATACTCATTTGAGGAGGGGAGGGGGCAAATAAAGGCATTAGAGGGTCATAAAGTAGCAGCAGAGCTGAAGAGAGAAGCACAAATTGAAAATAGAGTTGCTTTAGTTTGTGACTTCAGGGGCTTGTAGGTGATATCTCTCTCTCCTAAGCTAATACAATGAAGTCCAGATTCTTCTCTGGAAGTAGAAGTCACATTTGCCTTGCTCAGAAGCTTGCCCCATTGCCTTCTTGTCCATAACCTATAGAAGGGATGAAATGGAGATGCTAATGTATGTTTGTGCTAGTGTGTGATAAAATGAAAAAAACAGAATGAAATAATATTAAAAAAAATAAGTGAACACTTTTCCTCAGCATAAACACAGATCCCCTCTTGGCCCTTATATAACAAATATACTGGATATTCTTAGTTAGGGGCTGACTAAAGAAATGGCTATAGAAATAAAATCTAGGCTGGGAAATAGAACCATATATTTAGGAGGGTGTTCAGGGAACATAAAGTTGTCATATGCCAGAAGCTGGTGTGTTCCTTGTTTGAAATGGAAAAAGTTTGTGTATCGTTTTGTGTTCGAGTAAACCAGCCTATCCAGTATTACAGGGCTTCAATTTGAAATTAACATTTACAAAAATATATTTCTCTGACTTGGAGGAAAGGATAACTAGGAGCCATCATTGCACTTCAGTTATTCCCCTCCACCACCATTCTATAAAAGATCTAAAATACAGTCATCTTAAAAATCAGTGGTGCTGTGATGCACATCCGTAATTCAAGATTTTTCTTATTCCCATTTCCTTTGCTCCAACAGATAGTGCTCAAATACTCATTACTAGGTAGAAAATCCACCCTAATTTTATACAGTCAAACCTACCCATCCTGAGCCACCAACAACTGAAGTGCGATGATGTTCCTAGTTAGCCTTTCCTCCAAGTAGGAGAAATATAATAGCACTGAGCACTTCATTCACTACCTATATATGTGTGTTTTAAGCACATTGGTGTTATATGATTTATATTGTTGTAAATGTTTATTTCAAGTTGATGCCCCGTAATATTGGCTAGAGTGATTTCTGGCAGGGTTAATTATTAGATTATGTTTGTTCCCTTTTTTGATTATTGAGTAAACCAGCACCAGTTCTGCTGCTTCCATGACTTTTACCCAATTCCCAGCTCTGTTCCTATCACTTGCTTCTATATTTGTCCCAAATATGTTTACATTATATTGCATTCCTTGTCTCCACAGCCTTTGTCCATAGGTCATTGCAATCCTTATTGACTTCCTTTTTGGTTCTTATAAATTCTATGCTCAGTCCAGTGACCAGGTTTCCCATAAGCATTGACAAAAGGTTACCACCCCAGTTGTTCATGAGGTTGCATTGAGGCTTTATTGAAATGTGGAGCTCAGTTGAAAAACTAATTAGGTGCTCCTGATGTGTTATTCATTTCATCTATGGACATACTTGTCTTTCTTAAAATAGAAATCACATTATATCTGGGCAAATCTTTTAGCTAGTGGAGCCTGAAGGTTCTGGGGAAAGGTGAAGAGGATCCCTTCAAAATGCCAAACCCAAAACTGCTAGTGGTGAGAGAACTGAAAATACAAATGTGCTTTACAGACTAGAGTGGAGCACAGGCACCTAGGAAAAGAGGCTATGTGAGGGAGTGCAGGAAAGTGGGCTAGTTCTGTTGAACAGAAGGAATGCAGACATCTGAAGAGTTAGCTCAGGACTCTGGAAGGGAGCAGGAACAGCTGGGAATCCATATATGCTATTAACTGCTGTTGCTGCTGGCAGTTGTGCAACTTTGGAGTGTGGGGTTAAAAAGACAAGGTGCTAATAGCTCACCATCCTATACTTTATCTTTGGCCTCTCCTAACTTTAGTGTGATGGGGTTCTCAAGAACAAGATAGGATGTTTGTGGCTCTTCCATTTCCGCTTGTCCCACTGACAGACTAGAAGCATCTTGAAGGTAGTACGGAAGGACTTGTTGCAGAGTGCATAGCACATAGGATTGATAGTGCTATTGACATAGCAGAGCCAGTAGCCCAGTTCCCAAAGGCGTGCTGGTACACAGTCCTTGCAGAAAGTGGACACCAACACCATGATATTATAGGGTGTCCAGGTGAGGATAAAGGCTAGCAGGATGGCACTAAGCGTCTTGGCTGCCTTCTTCTCCTTGATCAGTGATAAGCTCTTTCTTTTGGAGATCTGATTCTTGGCTGCGGCTGACTTGCCTTTTATAGCAGTGGAGTTCAGAGGTAGGGCTTTGTGCTTTGGAAGTCTTTTGATTGTTCTAGCAGAGTCCACATCCGTTGATGCTTTACCAATTCTTTTCTTTTCCATATTGCTGGAGTTAGCCATCGTTTCCCGCACATGCTTGGAGACATTCTCATTTAAGGCGTTAGTGGTTGTCATGGCTGGTGGTTGAACCACAGAGTTGACTATGGGCAATTTGATGACGACAGAACAAATGCTTTTCATCTCAAAGGCTTGGTCCTCTCCTTCTGATGAGGTCAAAGAGTCGGGCAATTCTCCTTCCTCTGTGTTATTCAGACTCCCATTACTATGGTCCAGGTAGGATTTCAGGACTGGTGGGCCCTGTTTCCAGTTTGGGAAACAACAGGCCTTGTTCCTTTTCTGAAGTACCACCATAGTGTGTGTTTCTACTTGCTGGGATTGCTCAGAGCTGCTGCTGCTCTTGATGCTGCTCGGAGCTGGCTGTATGATGGTTTTTGTCTCTGACCCCTGCAGGCCTGCCAGCTCCTTTGCTCGGTTTTCTGTTTCCTTGTAAATCCTCCAGTAGAGGATAATCATGATTGTTACAGGCAGGTAAAAGGCAGCAATGGCTGTGCCAAATGTGATGGTGGGCACTTCAAAAAACTGGATATAGCATTTCCCTTCACTAACTTTGCGCTCTCCCTCAATATATTGCCAGAACAAAATCGCAGGGGCCCACACGATAAAGGAGATGGCCCAAGCTAGGCCAATCATAATGGCTGCCCTCTTGGGTGTCCTTTTTGCCCTGTAGGTCAGAGGGCGAGTAATTGAAAAATAGCGGTCAAAGCATATGATCAAAAGGTTCATGACTGAAGCATTGCTGGCCACGTAATCTAGCGCCAGCCAGAGATCACACAGTATACTTCCCAATACCCAACGGCCCATGATGATGTAGGTGGTGTAAAGATTCATGGAAATGACTCCGATAATCAGGTCTGCACAGGCCAGGCTGAGAAGGAAATAATTGTTCACTGTCTTCAAGTCACTGTTCAGCTTAAAAGCAAGCAACACTAGGAGGTTGCCTACAATGGTAACTAGTGATAAGATCCCAGTGGTGAGGACAATCAGGATAACCTCCCACACAGAGTGGTTCCCCAGGGGGTCCAAATTTAGTATTTCAGAGCTGTTGGGGGCCAGGGAGGGAGCAGTGCTGCTCATAGTGGGGCTCCAGGCACTCCTTGAGGTGGTTGTCCTATTGCAGCATGATGATATGAAAGCCACAGAGGACTTCAGCCTGATCGGGAACAGAAAGGGATAGTGAATGAAGATTGATTCTTTCTAGCTCAGGGCAACATCACCTAGAATAAAACAAGACACAGAAAGTCATTGAATTAATCATTGGGATATTAAAACAATGATTATCCACAGATGTTTGCTACTAAAAGCATCCCAAAATTAATTTGAAACACAATATAGTTGTTGGGTTGTTTTGTTTTTTTAAACAGCAATATTTAATCCCTTCAACCATTCAAAAAGATGGGGGTCTACTTTGATTTCAGAAACTATAATTTCATTGGCATAATTGTATGTTTGGGGTAAGGGAATAGGAGGGTAGGAAGGAGTTTAGTGTATGTCTGGATTCTGGGAAGAGACATAAGTATATGAATTTAGGGTTTGGGTGAGTGTTAGGTTGGAAAGGAGTGTGTGTATTTAGATAATTGAGAATAGGTGTCAGGAATGTGTGTGTGTATGCTTTGGGAGGTTAGGAAGTGTGGAAATGAAGACTGGAGATATATGCTATTTATTTTTAATTGGTCCATTGATTTCTTACTCCCTACCTTTTTTAATCTGTAGCTTTTTTTTTTTTCTCATGCAATGGTGTCTGACAAAATCATTAAAAAGAACTACAGATCAGGAAAGATCACACAATAACAGACAACACAACAATATCTGTAGCAGAATGCAAGCAGCAGAGCGCAGAATCTTTAGCTCATCTTTATTTACTATATTGCAAATAATATAAATATCTTTTTTTAAAATTGATTTTTAAAATGCATTCCAGTTGGCCCAGGCGCCTCAGGGGCCATTCGTGGGATGGCTGGCCTGCCGGCCGGGCTTAGAACCTGTCTGTCCGGACATCTTTTACAGCTAGTTCAAGTTCAAGTTCAAGTTTATTTGATAAATCGCCTATATAAAATATTCTAAGCGATGCACAGTTTAAAAACAGCTTATGGGGGAACAAACAATCTTAAAACAAGTTTTAACAAATTTAAAAACATTAGTTTAGAAAACAAACAATATTAAAACACATAAGGTTTCTTTATGTATGTGGTTTAGTGACAAACAGGATACACAAGGAGGAAGGGGGAAAAGTTACAATTATCTCAGTCTGGAAAAAAACATAAAAGGGGTAAAAACACAAGGAGGGGGAAAAAGAATAAAAAGGAAAAGAGAAAAAAAAATTGCTTTATAAAAATGATCATAGGCTTGAATGATTAGTTAATAAAAGCATCATTATATAAAAATGTTTTTAAAAGTTTTTTAAAAGAAATAAGATCTTTTTCTTTTCTAATAAAGAGTGGCAGAGTGTTCCAAGTTTGAGGAGCTAAAACAGAAAACATTTCATTTCTCCTTGTACCCACTATTTTTAAAGACGGGACTGATAATAGATCTTGGGATGACGATCGGAGAGATCGAGAATGATGTGGAATAATCATTCTGGATATGAACTGTGGTTCATTAAATAACAGTACTTTGAAAACTAAAAATGCTATTTTAAAAGTAATTCGATGATTAATAGGCAGCCAATGGGATTTGATCAATAGTGGTGTTACGTGGTCATATTTTTTTGCTTTGTGAATGAGTTTTATTGCAGTGTTTTGGATTATTTGAAGTCTCTTCTTTTCTTTTTGCGGTACATTGAACATCAGAGAATTGCAGTAATCTAGTTTTGAGATGATCATAGAATGGATAAGTATGTTAATAGATTTTGGTTCTAGAAATGATGAGATGGATCGTATTAGACGGAGTTTGTAGAAGCAGGATTTAACGATTTGGCTAATGTGATTATGAAAGGTTAGATTAGTGTCAATGATTACGCCTAGGATTTTTAAGGTAGATACTAGTTCTATTGGAGTGTTGTCGAGTACAAATGAAGAAATTGGGGTAATGTCTTTTCTCCAAGTAAAAAACATTGTTTGAGTTTTCTGTATATTTAATGATAGTTTATTAAGGCTGAGCCAGTTTTTTACTGTGTCCAGTTTACTATTAATTGTTTTAATTTCTTCATCTTTTTCGGGATCAAACGGGTGAAGAAGTTGAATATCCTCAGCATAAGAAAATGAAGTAAAGCCCAACGATTGACAAATAGTGAGTAGGGGAGAAAGGAAAATGTTAAAGAGAAGAGGTGACAGAATAGAACCCTGGGGAATTTCGAAAGTTGAAGAGTAAGAAGTAGAGTGATCGTCTTTAACTGTAACAATGGAGGAACGATTAGAGAGAAAAGAGGTAAACCAGTTTAGAACCTGTCCACTGATGCCAAAAGATTCCAGACGATTAAGTAAAAGAGCGTGGTCGATAGTGTCAAAAGCCACAGAAAGATCTAAAGAAAAAAGGGCAACCGATTTATGATGATCTAGGTAATAATGGATGTTGGTTATAAGACCTAACATTGAGTATTCAGTATTGTGATGTTTGCGAAATCCCGTTTGATTAGGGTGTAATGCGTTTGATGATTCGATAAAATCCGAAAGCTGTTCGAAGACCAGTTTTTCACGGGGTGGGGGGATGGAGGGGTCGGTGTGGGGGGGGCAATCAGGGATTCAGGAGGGGGATTCAGGAGGGGGCGATAGTAGGAGGGGGGTGTCGAGGGCAGGAGGGCCTGGGATCCCTCCTGCCTGTATCTTAGTGGGGGTGGGGGATACGGTAGTTGCCTGGGCAAGAGGGGTTGGGCTCCCTCCTGCCCGATCTTGTAGGGGGGGAGGGGGGTTCGGGATCGTCGGGGCAAGAGGGTTTGGGCTCCCTCTTGACCAGACGTTGGCGAGGGGGGGGGGGGTTGTCACCAGGCAGGAGGGCTTGGGCTCTCTCCTGCCCGGATTGAGTCGCGGGAGAGGGCTGATCGCTGCAGGAGAGATGGTTCATCTCTCGTGCCGCGATGGTGATCGCCCACTCCCCTCTGAACCGCGGCACTTCGGGATGAGGATCGCCGGCAGGGGAGATGCCCTGCCGCAATGCTCACCCTGAAGTGCCGCGGTTCAGAGGGGGGTGGGCGATCACCATCGCGGCAGAAGAGATGAGCCATCTCTCCTGCAGTGATAATTGCGGTAGGTAGGTTGCAGTCAGCTCAGTGGGCTCTTTTTCGGCACTTATACCTGTTTTGACTTGGTCTAAATCAAAACGTATAAGTACCGACTAGCAACCTGCCTAAACTTTTGGTTATACCTGCTGTACGCTTATGTCTAGGTCGGCCCACCTCCTGCCTTTCTCCTCCTCTAAAAATGTCTCTTTTTGCTCTATGCATTTAAAGATAGGGGAAAGGCCTAAGCTGGTTTTAAATACGTCTAAAACCAGCTTTGAATATGGATACTTGGACGATCAGGCTTTTTGATCGTCCAAGTATGCATTTAGGCCACTTTTTAGACTTTTTTTTTTTTTTTAATTATGAGCCCCTTAGCGTTTGTAATAACTCTAATGGCAATGTTTTGAACTGTCCGTAATTTCTTAAGAGAAGCCTGAGGATGTCCCACACAGATAGTATTACAGTGGTCAAATTTTGATGTAACCAACGCAATCCGTCTGATCTTTGGGCTAAAAAAATGGGAACACGTAACTCCCTACTACCAACAACTCCACTGGCTACCCTTGGAAGCAAGAGTGCAGTTCAAGTTTGCCTGTTTCTGTTTCAAATCCATCCTTGGTTCGGCCCCTTTATACTTGGCTCCCCATTTTATCTTATACTGTCCATCCAGACCCACACGCAGAACTCATCTGTTTAGCCATCCAACTCTAAAGGCCTGCCATTACAAAAGATACCTGAATAGATCACTTGCCTTCCAAGCAGATCAACTAAATAATTGGCTGGGCAATATTATCTCGCGCTCCTCATCCTACCTAAACTTCAGGAAATTACTAAAAGCTAACCTATTTAACCGATTTATAACCTAAGACCTCTATGCCCAACTTATGGCCCCCTTATATTGTACCTGTATCCTGCTTACCCATACAAATTGTATCTTCATTTGCTGATTGAACTTATATTCGCCGATTGTCCAGCCCTTCTTTGTTGTAAACCGCCTCAAACTACTAAGGCTTTGGCGGTATATAAGAAATAAATTATTATTATTATTATTATTATAATAAATGAGAGATTCACAGCAGGAAGTATCTAGATGCAGAGAATTATATTTATTTATTTTAAAAAATTTATATTCCGCATATCCTGAAATTCTATGCAGAGTACAATAGAACAGTGTTTCTTAACTCAGTCCTAGAGTACCCGCTTGCCAGTCAGGTTTTCAGGATATCCACATTGAATTTGCATAAACTTGATTTGCATACGCTGCCTCCATTCTATGCAAATGTATTTCATGCATATTCATTGTGGATCTCTTGAAAACCTGACTGGCAAGGGGGTACTCTAGGCTGAGTTGAGAAACACTGTAATAGAACATCCAAATAAACCAGGGATCTCAAAGTCCCTCCTTGAGGGCCACAATCCAGTCGGGTTTTCAGGATTTCCCCAATGAATATGCATTGAAAGCAGTGCATGCACATAGATCTCATGCATATTCATTGGGGAAATCCTAAGAACCCCACTGGATTGCGGCCCTCAAGGAGGGACTTTGAGACCCCTGAAATAAACACAAATTACAACCTTCTCATACAAAACATATTTTAAAAATAGAACATCATAAAACAATAGACAAATTACAAAATGACAAACATCCAACAATGCAATTAACATTAAACAGATAACCACAGAACATATAACCAACGTCTCATTGCTTATACTTGACTGAAACTTGACTGCTGGCTCGTTACTCACTGCTACAGATTGAAAAAGCGTGCAGAAAGAGACAAGTTTTCAACTGTTTTCTAAACTGTAATGCTGATGATGCTTGTCTAAGATCCATAGACAGCCTGTTCCAACAAAGAGGATAGAATAGAAACAAGATCTAACTAATCTAATCTAATCCTTAGGTTTGTATACCGCATCATCTCCACGTTCGTAGAGCTCGATGCGGTTTACAGTAGGAGAAATAGGAAGGAACTACAACAGAGGGTTACTGAGACCGTCTGAGTATGAGAAGTCAAAGCTGTATTTATTTATTTATTTATTTATTCAATTTTCTATACTGTTCTCCAAGGAGAGCTCAGAACATTTATTCAGGTACTTGAGCATTTTTCCCTGTCTGTCCTGGTGGGCTCATAATCTAATGTACCTAGGGTAATGGAGGGGCATGTCCAATGACTTGCCCAGGGTCACAAGGAGCAGCGTGGGTTTAAACCCACAACCTCAGGGTACTGAGGCTGTAGCTTTAACCACTGCGCCACACTCTCCCCTAAATACTTCATAGAATTTGAAGTCCATCACAGCTTCTAGATCCAGAATCTTGTTTCCCATACTTCGAGCATTAGTACATACTGCGTTCCAGACATTGCCCCCTTTTCCCATCGTCCAGGATTCTGTTGGCTTCCAGGAAAGATTCCACTAAGAGGTGTTAAATGGAGGAGGCATGCTATCTTGCATGAGGGCAAGGCCCTAGATCGTTTTTCTTGTCCTACATAAAAACTGCTTGAATACCTCCTACACCTCTATGAGTCTGGTTTGAAAACAATTCTAGTGTAAGGGTTCACCTCAGTGTGATTAATACCATTACCATGTAGGTGGTAAGCTGATCTCTGTACAGCCATTAGTTCATGAGAGACTTGCTTTTGATAAATCACTCTATCAAACTTCCATCTGTGTCATGGAACCTTGAAGTCGCCCTCACCCAGCTAATGAAAGCTCCTTTTGATCTACTTGTCTCCTGTTATCTGATGTACCTGATCTGGAAGTTCTAATTTTTGATGGTGGTCACTTCAGTTTGCAGAATCACTAAGTTTATTCCTAAGGTGGTGTCAAAGTTCCATCTTAGTAAATCCTTCTGCAAATATTTTTTCCAAAGCATCATGCCCATTCTGGAAGTGCAGTGCACATTTTGAACTCATTGGCCTTCTCTCTGAACTAAAGCCCATAGACAGTACACCCAGCTTTTTGTTTCTTTTGACCCAAAGAGGATGGGAGTAGCCATTGGCAAGTGCTCTTTATCCAATTGGCTAGCAGACTGCATCTCCTTCACTTCTTCCAGGCTAGGCTGACTCTGGAGGGTCATGTCATGGCTCACAATATTAGATCCATGGCTACATCTGTAGCCCATGTGAGTTCATCCTCCATTGAGATTTGCAAAGCTGCAACATAGTCTTCAGTCCACATAATCATTTCTCACTATTTCCTTGAACAAAATACCCAACACGACTGTCAGTTTGGTCAGACAGTCCTGCAAAATTTGGTGTCTCCACCTCCTAGGCCCATTTTTATTCTGTTCCAGGCTGCACCTTCACAGCTGCCTGCTATAAGTTAAGATTGATTGGCTTTTTTGGTTGGCCTTGCCATTGTATGTTCCTGTTGTCCAGGTGTTGTCATTTTCACTGACCCTGGTAGGTAGTGATTCCCACATGTGAGAAATTGCTTGTCCTTGGAGAATCCAACAATGAGGCAAAAAATGGTCAAAAGGTTCCGTGAGTGATTGCAGAACAGCAAAACCACCAACATACAAAGGAATATGTATACTAAAATAATAATAAGAGTGTGACAATGTAAGGTACCCTCAGTGCGCAGGATAAGCGACGGGAGAAAAACTCCAACGCTTCAAACAAAGAGGTAGAGGCTAGAAAGCACCCACCTACACACCATCATGGGGTACCTATAGCGTGTTTTGAAATTAAATAGCACAATCCCAAACAAGTGCACAATGAACACAAATAAAAAAATGGATTCACAAACTGCAATCACTCAGGGAAACCCCCCAGCCAACTCCCAGCAAAAAATCAAAAAAGCAACTTAGCTTGAAGAGTCTTCATTCAACGTCCAAGGGTGTGGGAACAACGTAGATGAAACACCGCAAAACCAGGTTCAACCAAGCCTGGTTTCGGGAGTCAGTTTTCCTTGGAGAAGGCAAAATCACCTGTAGCAGGTGTCCTCCAAGGACAGGAGAACACATATTCTTACATACTCTTCCACCTTCCTTAGGAGCTATATTCTTTTAGCTGTGTTATAGCACTGATGGTCCCAGGCTCACGAGTGAGGTTTGAAGGCACATGCACAGCGAGATACTTTCAAAAGCCTAGAAAAGAGATATGCTTGGAAACATCTACGCTGGGGCTCTTTTGGATGACATCATCTACATGTGAGAATACATTTCCTGCTGCTTTGGTTAACTACAGGTGACAAAATTGGCACTCGGCATTGGTTGCCCTCCCCCCCAAGCACCACACAGACCCACTGTTCTTCAACAAATGTGGATTTATTAGTGGCCGCAGCCATAAATGCCCAACTACAAAGACCTTCAAACAGTAAATATCAACATACCACAATCATTAACGATGCACATTTTGATACCAATACATAACATCATATTCAACAGCAATGAACATTTTGATACCATTGTACAATATAATATTGCTGTATATCGATTCTTACAAGAAGCAACTCATCCGTGGATTGTCCAGCCTATCTTGTCGGGCTAACGTTCCCCTGGGAGAGCTTTTCAAGCTGTCCCCGCCTTCTCCCCATCCCGTTCAAGGAAGGGGGCCCTTCACCCGTCAGTTGTCGAAGTCAATGCCACATGGCCTCCCCGCCATCCAAGCAGGAAGACATGCCTCAGAGTGTTTACATCACTTGCTTCTGCAGGTCTATATGTTGCCACTTCTTTGCTATCACCAAAATATAACTTTGAGTGCTTTCTTGGCCATATGCTGTGCGTATGACCCCACTATGATCTCCTGCCACTACACGGGATAGCGAAACCTTGCCGGAGGGGCGCTTGTCCTGTAACTTTGCTTTCTAAGAACACTCCCCATATATAAATATCTTTGCATAGCCCTTGACATAGTGCCCCTTCATATGTTTCAGAGTTTCAGGACACGGAAAATGATTCTTTATCTTTTGCTCTGCAATTTTCAGTATACTCCAGGACTAAACCCTAGCAGCCAAGTTGTTGATTAGTGTTGGGGTAGTTGGGAAGGGAGGGTGCCATGTCTGCCTCTGCTAGGCTTTGTCTTAGCTGTCGTGGACATTCATTTTGCATGTGAATCCTGTTTATAAGGTCTGTGGCTTTGGTATGGTGTTTGCTGAGCTCTGCTCTATTTGTATTCAGTAATCCTTCTTATGGGATCCCTGACTGCTATACTTGGGACAGTTGCTAGGAAGCATCAGCTGAATGCTCCACACTTGGTAACCAGCTGGATCCATTTTTATTTTTTTAAAAAGAAAGGCAGATCAGGGCTTGGTTTTATTCTACTCCAATTCTGCATGTGTGCATTTGTTCTGGTTTCCTGCATGTATGACTATTAAATCCAAAACTTTCTCAGCTTGGCTTGCAAACTTGGAGCCAGACCCCATTACAGGATTGCCCTCTCAGCACCTGGTCAAACAAACAAGTTGATCAAATCCTGGTTTTACTCCACTGCATGAATGCAGATTTTCTAATTTTCCTGTTCATATTCCTAAAACAAAACAAAAATGTAATTATAAAACTATGTATGCAATGGGGACAAAACAAGCCAGGACCACCAGCTTGTGTAGTTGAACTGAGCTGAGAACCTTAGAGTTTCTGCATCTAGGACAGTGCGTCTCAAACCTTTTTGAGCCGGGGCACACTAAAGGTAGTGGCCACGGCTCGGGGCACCCAGAAGTGCGCAGATGCCTTTGTGACGCTTTTAATATTTAAATTTTAGACATGATATAATGTTTTAGGCTTTTAACTCTCTCCCCTCCCTTTTGTTTTATCCTTTTATGTTTATTCCCTCGAAGAAAGAATTGTAACGTTTCCCTCTTTTCCTCTCCGATTCATGTTTGTTTTAATTGTAAGATTCATGTTACTTCATTAGTTTTTTGGTTGTAACTTAAGTTTCTTTTTTATATGGTTGTACATCGCTTAGCAAATTGAATAAGCGATTAATAAAATATCAATAAAAACTTGAAACTTGATGACATCACGCACATGCGTGACATCATCATGCTGACATCCACGCATTCGTAGAGGCCTTCCGGACAAGCCCTGAAATGCCAGTCAGGTATGTCAGCAGGGAAGTCTAACAAATATCAACTGAGTACCCCCAGCCACAGACCTCACAAACTCCACCCTAGACCCATCCAAGCTCTTCCACAGATCCCCCCCCTTTACTAAATGTAATGCAATTTTTTTCCATTCATACACACAATATACACAGCAGATATAAAGTCTAAAAACTGACACATTTCAATCACTATATTGATAACTAGCTGATGCCCCGGCGTTGCACGGGTATTTAATTATAGCAATAACACTGTAAATGGATTCAAATAAAGATACTTTATAGTGGTGAATGAAATTATTTTTTTACAGCTTAATAAAAAGTACAATATTAAAATTATAATGTGAAATATTTGACAAAATGAATACAATACAACTAACGCAAAACGTGATTATAAACAACAATTTTAGTTTCACCTCCTGGAGCAAGAACATATAAATTATTGGGTGAACCCACCCTTGAGCAAGCAACATAGAGTTGTGGGCTGCGAGACCCCCAGAACATATCACCCCAGGTAGTGAGGGATCTGCATACCAAGTTTCGTTCAAATCGGTCAAGCCGTTTTTGAATTACAGTGAGAATGGCAGCTTTTTACATATTTTCCATTGACATGAATGGGTGAAATCTGATTTTCTGTTTGTAGCTCCGCCCACGTGTGCAGGTGGGCCGCGAGACCCCCAGAACATATCACCCCAGGTAGTGAGGGATCTG
Organism: Geotrypetes seraphini; assembly: GCF_902459505.1. Classification (NCBI taxonomy): domain Eukaryota; kingdom Metazoa; phylum Chordata; class Amphibia; order Gymnophiona; family Dermophiidae; genus Geotrypetes; species Geotrypetes seraphini. The sequence goes on along the minus strand of NC_047091.1, from coordinate 67,186,692 downwards.
CATACCAAGTTTCGTTCAAATCGGTCAAGCCGTTTTTGAATTACTGTGAGAATGGCAGCTTTTTACATATTTTCCATTGACATGAATGGGTGAAATCTGATTTTGTTTGTAGCTCCGCCCACGTGTGCAGGTGGGCCGCGAGACCCCCAGAACATATCACCCCAGGTAGTGAGGGATCTGCATACCAAGTTTCGTTCAAATCGGTCAAGCCGTTTTTGAATTACAGTGAGAATGGCAGTTTTTTACATTTTTTCCATTGACATGAATGGGTGAAATCTGATTTTCTGTTTGTAGCTCCGCCCACGTGTGCAGGTGGGCCGCGAGACCCCCAGAACATATCACCATACCAAGTTTCGTTCAAATCGGTCAAGCCGTTTTTGAATTACTGTGAGAATGGCAGCTTTTTACATTTTTTCCATTGACATGAATGGGTGAAATCTGATTTTATGTTTGTAGCTCCGCCCACGTGTGCAGGTGGGCTGCGAGACCCCCAGGACATATCATCCCAGGTAGTGAGGGATCTGCATACCAAGTTTCGTTCAAATCGGTCAAGCCGTTTTTGCGTGATCGCGGCACATACACACATACATACCTCCGATTTTATATATATATAGATAAAATCATTTACCCTATCATTGTTGTCTGGTGACTTTATTTTTCTGTGCTTTTAACTATGTTTCCAGGGCCTTCTTGTCCATTGACTGTTTTTCTCTCCGTCTTCATTTTCTGCCTTGCATCCATCTTTGGCATTAACTTAACATTCAATTTTTCTGCTTTCTTCTCAAAATCTACTTTTTTATGTCTTCTCTTCCCTTCCTATCTCTCTCTCCTTCCCCCCAGTGGTCCGACAACATCTCTTTCCTTTTTTTCCCCCCTTCCCAGTCTGACATCTCCTCTCCTTCCCATAAACTGGCATCTCTCTTTACTACTACTATTATTATTTCTATAGCGCTACCAGACTCCCCTCCTTCCCTGGTCTGATAACTCTCCCTTTATTTAGTCATCTCTCCTCCCCCCCCCCCCCAGTGTAACATTTCTCTTTCCCTTCCTCCTTTCTGGCCCCCGTCCCAGTCCAACATTTCTCTCTCCTTTCTACCAGTCCAACATTTATTCTCTCTTCCTCCTGCATGCTTCGTCTCTGGTCCTCCTTCCCCCAACCAAACAACATCTCTCTCTCTCTCTCCCCCTCCATCAATCCAACTTTTCACTCTCTGCTCTCTCCCCCTTCCCTGGTGTAACATTTCTCCTTACCTCCTTTCTGTCCTCCCCATCCATCTTGCCCTCTCCATGAGTCCAACACTTTCTGCCTCCTGCACGCTTTCTCTCTCTGTCCTTGCCTCTTCCCTCAGTGGCATCCCTCCTTCCTACCCCCAACCCAATATGCTCTCCCCATTCACCAACTCACCCTCTCCTCCAGTGTGTAGCACCTTTCCTTTCCCTCCCTTTCTGCCAGGTCCAGCAGCACCTATTCTCTCTTACTTTTTCCTCTCCCCTGCTCCACAGTACCCCTTCCCTCCTCCCACTGTCCAGCAGTACCCCTTCTCCCTTCCCTCCTCCACATGTCCAGCAGTACCTCTTCTCCCTTCCCTTCCAGCAAATCTCTCCTCTATCTAGGCTAGCGGCAGCTCACTGTGTGGTTTTAACTTAAGCACACAGCTGCTGCTAGCAGTAGTAGCAATACAATGATCTAGGACAGGTGGAAATAAAATAATTATTTTGTGGATCGGCAAACTACTAAGACTGAAATTTTAAAAAACCATCTCTGCACTGTCCCCGCAAACCATTTGATCCCATCTGCACAAGCCTCAAATAGTTATGATTTTATATTGAACATATTTTATTAAAGTATAAAAAGAAACAATATTCTGTACAATTGTCATTTTATAAATGCAAATAATACAGATCAACAAAACCCCTGTCTCCCCTCCCCTTCACATATATCCCCTCTACTATCAAGAAAACTGAATAAGCCAAATTATTACAGAATGCTACACAGAAATATCATGCTAACAGAATACAGCAGTCACACATGGCAGGAATAGTGTTAGGGGAGTGCAACTAGGGCAACTGCCCCCTGGTCAGAGAGAGCCTTAAGCCTTATGAGAGAGCTGGAAGCTAAAGAAGTACTGCCTGGGCTTTGCAGACCCCAGTTATGTTTAACACCAGCTCTAGCAGGATAAATATTTCAAATCTGATATATTCTCCACTTAAAATTTTATTGATTTTATTAACAAAATAAAACAGTCAAATTACAGAAGTAAAAAGTACAAAGGTCCATGAAAAAGAATACAGCAACCTACCAAAATAGGTACAACTAATATTCTACTTCTGAAAAAACCCATGATTAATCAACCAAAACTATAAAAAGGAACAGGGGAAGAGCAGCTCTCAGTACTTGCCTGCAGTAGCGTCAGAGCAGCGATTCACTTCGGCAACCATGGGGCTTTTGATGGGTCGCGCCCGCCTCTGAGGAAAGAGAAAGTTGCATCATCCGAGGCAGCCCACAACTCATCAAAAGCCCCAATGCTGCCGAAGTGAATCGCTGCGCTGACGCTACTGGCAAGTACTGAGAACGGAGGGGAGGAAGCCCTGATCTTACCGGCCTTGCACGAACTGGCAGAAAATTTTTGCACATCGACCTTGCCAGCCCTGCACAGACCGGCAGGAAATTTTTGCAGACCGGCACTGGTCCACGGACCCATGGTTGAAGAACACTGATTTTGGATGTAATGCTGGGGACCTGTTTAAAGGAGATGGGGGTACTGCAGAGGAAGTTCTTGGAAGGCTCCCTTCATTAAGGTTAATTTGTGACAACAAAAACACCACTGGCAAAATATTATTCAGTCTTTATTACCTTAGAGATACAAAATTGGGCTCACAGAAAAAAATGACAGAATAAATTACTTACAGCCATGGCACTGCTCCTCAGTACAAACCACAAATATACGGGAAAACAACTCCACGTCAGATGCACCAAAACAAAAAAACAAGTGAGAAAGGGACTATACACATCACCCTTAGGAACTATAAAATTTATTAAATGTGGTAATACATTAAAACATATCTCATATGTAAATACAAAGTACTTTTCCTTTGCTGCTGGACTCAACACGGGCCATGTTTCGGCTTCAAATGAAAAGCCTTCCTCAGGGGTGTAGGCATCAATCGCCGGGCAAAATGCACGAGAGCTTGGAGAAGGCACTGGGAAACTATCAAATATTTGCTCAGAAAACGCTACATAGCTGTGTGGGTGCAGGCAGCATCAAAGCTCAGTATTCATTCTAGAAATCGACCTAGTTTAATAAAATTATATATGTGTTTTTCAGAGGTTACCATTTCTTTAAATCAATTTAAAAGCAAGTAAAAGGTACAGAAATGCATAAAACTCTAAAATACATTCCTATAAAAATGAAAACATAAGAATAGCCTTACTGGGTCAGACCAATGGTCCATCAAGTCCAGTAGCCTGTTCTCACGGTGGCCAATCCAGGTCGCTGATACCTGGTCAAAACTCAAAGAGTAGCAAGATTCCATGCTACCAATCCAAGGCAAGAAGTGGTTTCCCCCATGTCTTTTTCAATAACAGACTATGGACTTTTCCTCCGGGAACTTGTCCAAACCTTTCTTAAAACCAGCTACATTATCTGCTCTTTCCACAACCTCTGGCAACACGTTCCAGAGCTTAACTATTCTCTGAGCGGAAAAAAATATGTCCTGCTATTGGTTTTAAAAGTATTTCCCTGTAACTTTGAGTGTCCCCTAGCGTTTGTAATTTTTTATGGTGTGAAAAATCAATTCACTTGTACCCATTCTACTCCACTCAGGATTTTGTAGACTTCTATCATTTCTCCCCTCAGCCTTCTCTTTTCCAAGCTGAGGAGCCCTAACCTTTTTAGTCTTTCCTCATACGAGAGGAGTTCCATCCTCTTTATCATCTTTGTCGCTCTTTCAAAAATTTTGGAAATTAAGCCATTTTAGTTTAAATTCTCTTTTATGTTTATATTATGTTCACTTTATTGTTAACCGAGTCAAGCCCCTTTTGGTTGAAGACTCAGTCTATAAAAAACTAAGTTTTTAGCCTGCTTTGAACCTTTTCTAGTGCCGCTATATCTTTCTTGAGATAAGGAGACCAGAATTGAACACAGTAATCCAGGTGAGGTTGCACCATAGAGCGATACAGGAGCATTATAACATTCTTAGTCTTGTTAACCATCCCTTTTTTAATAATTCCTTGCATCCTGTATGCTTTTTTGGCCACCGCTGCACACTGGGCTACAATGACACCTAGATCCTTTCTTGGGTGCTAACCCCCAAGGTGGACTCTAGCATCTGGTAACTGATTTGGGTTATTCTTCCCAATGTGCTTCCCTTTGCATTTGTCCACATTAAATTTCATCTGCCACTTGGGATGTTCAGTCTTCCAATTTCCTAAGGTCTGCCTGCAATTTTTCACAATATGTATGCATTTTAACAACTTTGAACAGTGTAGTGTCATCTGCAAATTTAATCACCTCACCAAACTGAAAAAAAAAAGTAAAATTCAGAAAAATTCTTAAAAACTTGAAATAATATTATAAATCAATAATGAGTAATGTGCCCACCAGGATTTGCTAAAAAAAAATCTTTCAAAAAGTTAAAAACACAAATTTAAGTTGCTTCCAAATGAACAGTTTGCTCACACTTATGCCTGATTCAGAGAAGGTGTAAATCAGGGGTCTCAAAGTCCCTCCTTGAGGGCCGCAATCCAGTGGGGTTCTTAGGATTTCCCCAATGAATATGCATGAGATCTATGTGCATGCACTGCTTTCAATGCATATTCATTGGGGAAATCCTGAAAACCCGACTGGATTGTGGCCCTCAAGGAGGGACTTTGAGATCCCTGTGTAAATGAAGCTGGGGAAATGTTTTGAAAATCACATGCATCCTTTGTAAAATGAGAAATACATGTTTATGATTATCTTTTTTGAAGGTAACTCCTTCTCTATTTCTGTTTTTGGTTTGATATCTACAATTGAGTTGTGGACTTAATTATAGATTTGCTAGTGTTTTGTGCTATCTGTAGAGGGAAATGTGCCATAATTCCTTCCAGGTATGTTACCTTTTTAACCCCCTTTATTACAATACCTGTGTGTTATATTGAGTACCCTGTGCATTATGTATTCTATTTTGTATTACTGTTAAAAAAAACAAAACCAGGTCTGGTGTTGCAATGTGATCCATGTACAATATAATCCTTTACACTTTAATTTATTATTTTATCACTTTTATTTGTTTCTGTATGCATTATGATATGCATGCCCATCCATTTTGAAAGTCTGCGTTTTATATAGTTTTACATTTGTTCATTTTATGGAACAATTATTTTGAGCTTTAGAAACATAGAAACATAGAAAATGACGGCAGAAAAGGGCCACGGCCCATCTAGTCTGCCCACACTAATGGCCCACCCCCTAACTACCTCCATGAAGAGATCCCACATGCCAATCCCATCTTTTCTTAAAATCTGGCACGCTGCTGGCCTCAATTACCTGTTGTGGAAGATTATTCCAGCGGTCAACCACTATAGTTTTTGTCAAATTGTTATTTTTAATTTCCATAGCTAATATGGTTTTTATTTATTGTCAATTCAGTTTTAATTTGCACATACCAAGATTTGTAACAGAGTAGACACCGAAGAGGGAGTGGAGAATATGAAAAAGGATCTGCAAAAGTTAGAGGAATGGTCAAATGCCTGGCAACTAAAATTCAATGCAAAGAAATGCAGAGTAATGCATTTGGGGATTAATAATAGGAAGGAACCGTATATGCTGGGAGGAGAGAAGCTGATATGCACGGACGGGGAGAGGGATCTTGGGGTGATAGTGTCCGAAGATCTAAAGGCGAAAAAATAGTGTGACAAAGCAGTGGCTGCTGCCAGAAGGATTCTGGGCTGTATAAAGAGAGGCGTAGTCAGTAGAAGGAAGAAGGTGTTGATGCCCCTGTACAGGTCATTGGTGAGGCCCCACTTGGAGTATTGTGTTCAGTTTTGGAGACTGTATCTGGCGAAAGACGTAAGAAGACTTGAGGCGGTCCAGAGGAGGGCGACGAAAATGATAGGAGGCTTGTGCCAGAAGACGTATGAGGAGAGACTGGAAGCCCTGAATATGTATACCCTAGAGGAAAGGAGAGACAGGGGAGATATGATTCAGACATTCAAATACTTAAAGGGTATTAACGTAGAACAAAATCTTTTCCAGAGAAAGAAAAATGGTAAAACCAGAGGACATAATTTGAGGTTGAGGGGTGGTAGATTCAGGGGCAATGTTAGGAAATTCTATTTTACGGAGAGGGTGGTGGATGCCTGGAATGCGCTCCCGAGAGAGATGGTGGAGAGTAAAACTGTGACTGAGTTCAAAGAAGCGTGGGATGAACACAGAAGATTTAGAATCAGAAAATAATATTAAATATTGAACTAAGGCCAGTTACTGGGCAGACTTGCACGGTCTGTGTCTGTGTCTGGCCGTTTGGTGGAGGATGGGCAGGGGAGGGCTTCAATGGCTGGGAGGGTGTAGATGGGCTGGAGTAAGTCTTAACAGAGATTTCGGCAGTTGGAACCCAAGCATAGTACCGGGTAAAGCTTTGGATTCTTGCCCAGAAATAGCTAAGAAGAAAAAAAAAAAAAAAAAAAAAAAAATTTAAATTGAATCAGGTTGGGCAGACTGGATGGACCATTCGGGTCTTTATCTGCCGTCATCTACTATGTTACTATCTATCCTATGCCTGTTCATTGTTGTTATCCTGAAAACCTGACTAGCCAGTTGTGTCTTAAGAAATGGGTTGAAAACCATTGTTCTTAACTGGCTTATCTTGTACATGTAGTTTTGTGCAGTCAGTTGCTTACAAGTATATGTAAGTACACATGCAACATCCCACGTGACGTCAAGTGGCCGGAGTAGTAGATTGAGTTCATGCACTGGAAGTGGTCTACTTGATTTTCAGCATAGCCTTCAATACTATTTCTCATACAAGAATCATGAGTAAGGGTTCTGGGGCCTAGGGTTCTGGGGCAATGAATTGGATTAAAAATTGATTGACACAGAGCAGTGGGGAAATGAGAACAGTGAGTAGTCGTGTGCTTCAGAGATCAGTCCTGGGACTGATTCTTTTCAATATTTTTGTGAATAATGCTGTCATTGGGTTAGAAGGAAAGTTTGCATTTCTGCAGATGACTTGAAGATTTGCAACACAGTGGTCACTCTGAAGGGAATAGATAACATGAGAAATGATCTACAAAATGAGAAATATGGTTGAATGCTTGAGAGTTAAGCTTTAATGTGAAGAAATGCAGAATGATGTAACTGAGGTGTAGAAATCCAAAGGAGCTGTATACGATAGGGGGCAAGAGGCTGAATTGCCTGGACCTGAAGGAGGACCTCGGGTGATAGATTCTGAAGATCTCTCTCAAGGATGCAAAACAATGGGGAATGAATTGCTTCTTTTATCTTGAAGAAGGGAATGATTGTTGGCTTGGAAACTATTGGAAGCATGGTTGTAGAAGAAGAATGTTTAGTTTTTGACATTAATTCTTTTATATTTGGGTTTTAATATACTATGTAATTTTATTTGAGTTGGTTCAGTAATGCATTATTTTTTGTGTAGGTAATATTCAGCCACAGCAGTGGGCAAAACTGAGACCAGGTATTCAAAACCAGGCCATGCCTAGGCTCCCAACATTGAATATCTAGGAAATCAACTAGACACCGGCCAACATTCAGACTCAGCTGGCTCATATAACATTAGGTTAGCCTTTTTTCTGCCCAGTTAAAATGTTTTGACTATCAACCCCCTAGGCTTATTGCAGTCCATTTTGATGTGGCTATTGCTATGGAAGGTGGAATATAAAATGTTAATAAATAAAATCAGAATTGGCAAGGAGGTGGCCAAAGTTAAAAGGAATGCTCAGCTGCATAGAAAGGGAGATGGATGCTTGGATTGTACTCCCAGTGGAGGTAGTGAAGACAAAAATAGTAACATAGTACATGACGACAAATAAAGACCTGTACGGTCCATCTAGTCTCCCCAGCTGTCACATTTGTAATCAACTGATGATTGAACAAACAATGCAATAATATTACTACCATTTTATTCGCCAAGTTCCACTTAAGATGTCTTCCCCTCCCCTGATGAATATGGTATAAAGTCCCTTTATGCTTGATCCTGATCCATCTTTGCCATATACGAGAGACAGACCATAGATATCTCTCTAGCACATGCCTTATTTCCCTACTGCTAGTGTTGCCATCTAAGCAACACTGCTCCCTGTCATAAAAATGAACTCATAGCTATTGATGTGTTTTTAAAAAAATGTTTTAATACCAGCTTCTTTCTATTTAGGACTCCTTTGAGTGTATCCTACACATTTTCAAACTCCTTCACTGTTTATGTCTCCACCACCTTCACAAGAAGGGCATTTCAGGCATCCACCATCCTCTCTGTGAAAACGTATTTCCTGATGTTTCTCCTAAGTCTACCAGCCTACAACCTCAATTTATGTCCTCTAGTTCTACTGCTTCCCTATCTCTGAGAAAAAAAAAAAGATTTGTTTATATATTAATATCTGACAAGTATTTAAATGTCTGTTTCATGTCTCCCTTATCCCTTTTTCCCTCTAGGATATATTGTACATGTTACTAACTTCTACTTATCATTTCTGTAGCACTACTGAATATATGCAACACTGTACATCAAAACATAGAGAGAATGTCCCTGCTCAAAAGAGCTTACAATCTAGTCAAGACAGACAAACTGGACAAGAAGGCGCATCTATACACAGTGCTCAGGTGGGGGGGGGGGGGGATTATAAGTCACATATTGGTGCTTAGCAGGTGGGTTGGAGTTTGGAATTGAAAGCAGTTTCAAAGAAGTGGGTTTTGAGCCTGGATTTGAATACTGTCAGAGATGGAGCTTGACTTTCCAAGTCAGGCAGTTTATTCCATGCATATGGTGTAGCAAAGTAGAAGGGGCAGTCTGGAGTTGGCCATAGACGAGAAGGGTACAGATAAGGGAGGCTTAAGCCAATGAGGCCTTAGGATCCTCCCTCTGTATCTGGGCTACAGAGGGAGGAGTCTAAAGCCCTGATTGGCTCAGTCATGCCTACCACTCCGAGGCCCGCCAGTCCAAAATTATGGGCCTTCCCCTCCATGGTGCATCCTGTATAGACGGTTTTCAGTTCAGCACTGACCAGTTATTTTCAGCAGCACTAACCAGTTAAGTGCCACTCAAAATTAGAGGTTATCCCCAAACAGATGATTTAACTAGCCAGGAGCCATTTCTCCCCAGTTAAATCGCTTTGAATATTGACCCCTAAATATTTAAATTCAGTCCTTGCTTTAAAAGGTAGCCAGTGAAATTGACACAAAAGAGGTACCACACTTTTCCATGTGGAAACTCTCAGGGCGCTGGTCTTTGACCAGAGGGCTGCCGCAGGAGCGGACTGCTGGACACGATGAACCACTGGTCTGACACAGCAGCAGCAATTCTTATGTTCTTATTACTGTATTCTGTATTTGTAGTCTGACACGCTGATAATTTGGCAAACCGAGCAAGACCATATTACATTATAATAAATAATGTTAAAATAAATTAATAATAGTTGCCTGTACAATCAATCTTACATGGTCTTTTGAGGAAAAAGGCTTTTGCTTGCTTTCTTTGGTTCCTTGAAAAGTTTGTAGCTAGAAAGGAAGCATTATGAGACAATTCTCGAAGAAATCTGAGCCAATTCTCCATCCTGAAACCTGCCCTCCATTCAGTGGCTATAAATATGCAGAGATGTTTCACTGCTGAATATGTTTTTCTTGGTGCAGAGATAAGTGATGGGGCAGAAGGTGGCAAAGGGTGTTCTCAGGGTTCTTCCTTCTACTGGTATTGCCACCTGGCTTTTCTCTTCTCAGGCTTTCCTTTCTCAAGAATAGTGATCAGGATGTGTACACTGTGAGGAGTCACGTGATGCAGCCTGTCTAAGCAGACGCGTGGACGGAGAGCTCCTGCCCCACGGACACTTAATCAGCGTTAAAATCGGCTTTTCTGCATCCTTACTGGAGCTGCGAGATCACTGGACTTGGACCTATTACCCGCTCTCTTGTAGTCCTCAAGAGCGTTCACATCGGAGCAGGGTATGCCCGTTAAATCGGCGAAAGGTACCCGGGACAAGCCCTCTCTCACCCCCTCCAAAGTGGCGGCGGAGCCGGCCACTTTTACCATACCCGCCGGAGACTGGATTACCGATATCACACGATCGGTCTCGGCGGCGCTGGCAGACAGACTTAATAAGATCCAGTCGGCTGTGGATGAGATGAATGAGAAGTTTGATTCCCACAGCCGACGCTTGACGGATGTTGAGCAGCGGGTGTCCGATCAGGAGGACACGTGTGCGGGCCTGACTACCCAGGTGGAAGAACTGCAGAAATCGTCCCGGGAGTTACTGGCCGCCCTGGAGGAGCAGGAGAACAGAAGCCGCCGAAACAACCTACGGCTGGTCGGGCTCCCGGAGACGGTAAGCGAGCAGGATCTCTACACTGTCTTTAGCACGTGGCTTCCTGAACAATTGAATCTGGCCGGCGGCGCCGAGGGCTTTGCCTGTGAATGAGCACACCGCATCGGTACCCGGCCTGCGGAGGGGGGGAGAGCGAGGACTGCTATAGCCCGTTACACTAACTGGTGGGAAAAGAAAATGCTTCTTCGGGCCTACCGCAGGGCGGGGGCCCTGGATTATAAAGGCTCACGGGTACTTCTGTTTAATGATTACTCTGTGCGGGTGGCGGCCCAACGCAAGACCATGGCGCCCTCCTGCACGGACCTCCACAACAGAGGTATCAAGTTCGCGCTGGTTTACCCAGCGAAGCTTAGGGTCTGGCATGATGGTAAGACCCTCACTTTCAACACTGGCAATGAAGCTAAGGCGTTCCTGGCGAAACTACCTGCCTGATGACAACTACCTTCCTGATGTAATTGAACTGAGCTCATTTATCATCTAATTCTTGCCTTTTACAACGTGCTGAGCGGGGGTCCCTATAAGCTCGGATTGTAGAGCTGACATCTGCCTGACTAATTTCACATGCACCTTGAGGACGCGGGATCCCGGCTACTGTGGAGGGGTCCTTTCTTCCAGTCTAGAACTAGCTTCTGAGCCCGCTTCGGAGGATTTGTTCGGGTGACCTGTGCAGAGCTGAGCGGGGCTTTTGTCCCTGGGCGCTTGCAAGGATTTCTGTCTACTTCCCAGCCACATTCCGTTCTGAGGGACCTTATGGGATTTATTCGACGATGGTCATCTTGGCCAGCTCAGAACATCTTTAGACAGAATGCGGACCCCATGGAGAGTTTGTCCTGGACTTGTTGGAGACATCTTATGACTCATGTATTATGTCTACGTTTCTACTTTATTTCTGGGCTGTGTGGTCTTTTGGAATGCAGAAGGGGAGTTTCCTGTGGGTGGGGGGGAGGTCTCCGGGCAGGCTGGGGGGTACATATGGGTATGTATGCTGGCAGGGGGGGGATCAGCATGGGGGGGATGGGGAGGGGGGGAGGTGGGTTGTTGGGGGGATGTGGGGTGGGATGTGAGTGGGGGTGTGTGTTTGAGTCGGGGACGTATGTGCGGGGGGGTCGTATGGGGGCATTGTTTGCTGGGATATGGGGCACCTGGATACCGAGGGCGGCGAGGCTTGGCTGGGAGGCTTCGTCTGTGCCTACCTGTTCCTTCTGCACAGGTTCAGTTTCTGTCTGGCTGGTGGAGAATGGATGAATCTTTACGTTCTTGGAGGGATGTTTCCCTCTGGGTTTTTGCGCAGTATAATGCTTTCCTCTCTTTGCTATGGCTGATCTAAGGGTTGTTACCTTTAATGTTGATGGCATCAGGTCCCCAGTAAAAAGATCTCGCATACTTACCAGCTTGCGTAATTTGAAAGCGGATGTGGCCTTCCTGCAGGAGACCCACCTAACTCAGATTGAACACTCTAAATTGCGGAGAGCTTGGGTCGGGGATGTCTACTCCTCTACCTCCGGGGGCCGACAGCGGGGGGTGGCAATTCTGCTCCATAAGCGGTTGCCCTTTGTCCTGCATAAACAATTGATAGACCGGGAGGGGAGACATGTTATTGTACTGGGGGAAGTTTGGGGTCTAAAGCTGTTGCTCTGTAACTTATATGCCCCGAATTCTTACTGTCATAAATTTTTCTTCACAGTCCTCTCTCTGGTATCGGCTTACCCAGATTACCAGGTGATCCTGGGGGGAGATATGAATATCACTGCAGATCCAGGGGTGGATTGCAAACCTCCTAGGGGCAGCTTGAGGGATCATGACAACAAGGGGGTGGGATTCCTGGCACAGCACTTAGGCCTGGTGGACGTCTGGCGGGCATTACACCCATACGACTCGGACTTTACCTTTTACTCTCATGTCCACAAAGTGTACGCCTGACTGGATTACATATTACTTGATCAAAGGCTGTTCTCCAGGGCTACTAGGTTGGAGATTGTGGAATCCACGGTTTCGGACCATGCTACCGTGGATCTTACTTTGACTCTTGCAGCTGGCAGCAAGGCCTCTTCTTGGAAAATGGCGTTGTACTTGTACCATGATCAGGAATTTCGGACATACCTATGGGCGCGATGGGTAGACTATCAGGCCACTAACGATACTCCTGAAATAGGGCCGGTATCTTTTTGGTACGCCTCCAAGGCAGTCCTGAGGGGGCATGTGATTGCATACACGGCTGCTAAAAACCGAGCTCGGGGAGCAGAGCTTTTATCGCTTACACGTCAGCTACACCAATTCCGCAGGGCCCATATCGCCTCTCTGTCGGACTCTGAGAGACAGGAATATAAGAAAACACGAGAACGTATTGAGACTTTACTTCATCAACGAGCGGAACAGACACTTGCGTTTCAACGGTATAACATGCATAGGTGGGGGGGCAAGACGGGGAAACTTCTGGCAAACCTAGTGCGACCGTATAAAAAACGCCAACTCATCACTGCAATCCGCGACGCTAGGGGAACTCAGCATGAGGGGGAGAGCCAAATTGCAGAACAGTTTGTCAGGTACTATGAGACCCTATATGGTAGGCGCCCGCTGGATGAGACTGCCCTCGTGGAATTTTTCCGGGGTCTATCTCTGCCACACCTGGAGGAGGATCAGGCTGCATCACTGAGCCTACCTATAACCGAGGCTGAACTCCGTGTCTCCATTCGGTCTCTCAAACTAGCGAAAGCGCCTGGCCCGGATGGGTTTGGACCTGAATACTATCGGATCCTCGAGGACCTGGTGGCGCAGCCCCTGAGTGCAATGTATAATGAGGTGGCGAAGACGGGAGGCTCCTTTCCGGATAATATGGCCCACATAGTCCTGCTCCCTAAACCGGGTAAGGACCCGGATCTGGTGGGGTCGTTTCGTCCGATTTCCCTTCTGGATCAGGATATTAAACTTCTGGCCGCGACTCTGGTGCGGCGTTTGAATTGCCTTCTCCCTGACCTTATTCACCCAGACCAGGTTGGGTTTGTACCCGGCCGCTATGCCTCTATGAATTTGCTGAAGGTCTTGGGAGCGATTCACGACAGGGTAGGACGAGGTGGCCAAGAGGCTGTGGCAGGACTGGATATGGAAAAGGCGTTCGACAGCATCTCTTGGGATTACCTTTTTTGGGTCTTGCGTAGGGGTGGTTTTCAGGGTGAGTTTTTGGCCTGGGTGACGGCTTTATATCACAACTCCAGGGCGCGCTTACTGATTAACGGGGGTCTAACTGAAGATTTTGGTCTGCAGCGAGGTACGAGACAGGGCTGCCCTCTTTCCCCACTCCTTTTTCTTTTGGCTATCGAACCCCTCGCAGCCAAAATCCAGCAGGATGAGACTATTCAGGGCATTGTGGTGAGGGGGCAGGAATGTAAAATCAGTTTGTTTGCTGACGACATCTTACTCTATATGGATCAGGTTCCCCTGCACCTGCCCAGAGCTCTGGCGGTGATTCGAGCCTTTGGTGCATTATCTGGTTTACAAGTCAACTGTAGCAAGTCGGAACTCTTGTTGCTGTCCGGGGGTCCGGCGGAGCCTTGGCATGCGGTGTTGCCTATTGCACCCACGACCAAACCGATGCGCTATTTGGCACTGATCTGCCTACACTCTACAATGCCAATATTCGTCGACCCCTTGAGGCTATTGGAAAGCTGTGCTAGGCCTGGCAGGAGCTACCATTGGGAGTCTTGGGACAGGTAGCTTTGGTGAAGATGGTTTTGGTACCGAAACTCTTGTATCCCTTGCAGACTATGCCGCTATGGCTTAGCAGGCGGGACGAACTTGTTTTTAAATCCACTATCTCTCGTTTCATCTGGAGGTCCCGAGCTCCTCGGATAGCGATGTCCAAACTTACATTAGACAAATCTCTGGGGGGACTTAATGTCCCGGATATTCGGCTTTATAACGTAGCGTCTCTCCTTCGCTGGATCCATGAGGGTTACACAGGGTGTTCTCGCTATTCCCCCCGGGGATGGTTAGCGGGCTGGAGTTTCCCTTTTCATTTTATGAACACAATACATTGACAAGACGATCCTGGGAGGTGATATCTAGTTTGTTTTCGTTTTTTACGTCCGTTCAGACTGGCATGGTGCTGGTGGCGGCGCAGACAGCAACTGTCAAAGGAGGTGTCTCCTTTTGTACGTCTGGAGGGTAATTCCAGGTTTCAGCCGGGCTGGGGTAGATCCGTATTTCAGCAATGGGCAGTCCGGGGCTGTGTGATGATGGAGGACTTACTTGATCTATCCTCTGCCGGATTCCCATCCTTCCAGCAAATACGGGACGCGTGGGGTCTTCTCTCTTGTTATCTGTTTTCTTACTTTCAAGTCCGCCACTATTGGGATGTTGAACGTAGAGGAGGTGTTGGGGTTTGGGACAAGGGTCCTCTGGATACTCTCTTCTCGGCCACCCCGCCCGTAGCCAACTCCCTTGTGCACTGGTATCGAGTCCTCAAATCGTCTCTCTCTCTATTGGTGCTTACCACTGTGCGCTCTTCCTGGCTTCAATGCTAGATTATTTATATACTTTGTTTAGTAAAGGTAAAGGAGCCTTAATACTTCAGTAGTGCATTCAGTCTTGTAGATCATGAGAAATCATTTGTTTAGAAACTACTGGTATTCTGGTGAAGTATTTCGATAGTTTGAAGGTTTTTTACCAAGTTTGAATAGGTGATACATTTTCTAGTAAGTGGAGTAATCCTTGTGGTGGTCCCTAAGGTTCTCTCCTTTCCCCAATGCTTTGTAATGTTTAGCTGGTGGCTTTGGGGGTCTAGATTAACTACTTTGGAAACAAAATTATATACGAGTAATTATGTGGATGACATAACCATTTTTTATGGCATTTTAATTAGTTTTTAATCAGCACAACCAATTAGTGCACTGATTAAACTGATTAAAACCAACTAAGCTAGGTGGTAGTAGGATGCCGTTTTCAGATTCAGGCCTTTAGGCCCAGATTCTGTAAACTGCGTCCCGATTGTAGGCAGCTGTAGGCGTCCTACAGCTCTCTAACCAGTCAATCGGGATGCATATTTAAAAAAAAAAATGCTCCCCAGGAAGGCCACCTATATTGGAGCATAGGGAGGCCCGCAAGCCCGCTTAAGCTCACCTAAGGCTATGTGTAGCCTTAGGCAAACCTAGGTGGCCTTATGCATCTCAGAAGACGCATACAATGTAGGCTGCTACACTTATTGTGACAAGAGATCTCCCTGCTATGATGAGTATAGCAGCCACCAGTTCCCCCCCCCCGAACAAACACAACTGGAGGGATGCCCAATACCTCCTGCCCAAAACACCCCCATCTCGAATGAATGCGGCAAGAGGGATGCCCAATCCCTCCTGCCATAACACCCTGCACCCCCCAAGAAGATCGCCGGCAGGAGGGTGCCCAATCCCTCCTGCTGAACACCCCCAACGAACCTCCCCTTCCCAAACCCCCCCCCCAATGAAGCCATCCTTTTAAAATGTTCATATTAAAGAGTCATTTTCTTTCTTGTAGGGAATGACCATCTTTGTGGGGGTGCTGGCACCTCTCCTCTGCCTCCCCACCATAAACCTCCTTAAATGTTTGCTGGTGTGAGTAGCATCTTCCACTTGCTTCTTGCACCAGTCTCGGCTCCCTTCTGATGTCACTTTACTGGAGCAAACATTTAAAGAGGTACATGGGGGGGGGGGATGTCAAGCAATAGAAAGAGTGGGGCTGGCGCTCAAGGAGAGGGGAAGGGGTGTTGTGATGTAGGGCTCCACCACCCTAGGTGCTAACCTCCTTCATTATGCCACTGCACTCAGAACAGGATGAATCAATTTTGGTTTTACCCCAAACTACATGTCAGGACTTGCAGCTGTGACTGCCTTTGGCAAGTTTCGGCATGCCATGGGGGTAAGCCCACGCTCACTTAGTTTGTTCCTTTAGAAATGGAATCATCAGGTCACCTGAAGCTTTGCTGGATAACTTCTCTGAAAAAGACAAGGACCAGAGAAGTAAGGCAGACGCAGGGATGTGTTCCTACAGGAAAAAGCTTCTGAGTTAAGAGGAGGAAATTTTTCAAAAGTTTGGGGTAGGTTGGGGGCACCCACAGAAGTGGAACAGTGTTGGATAGTTGAGGAAGGGTATAAAGCAGAAGAGGAGAATGAACCTATACTCCAGGGCTTCCTGAATCTGTCCTGCAGACCCTATTGTCAATCAAGTTTTTATGACACCCACAGTGAATATGTATGAAATAAATTTGCATGCATTGGAGATCCAGCATATGCAGATTTATCTTCAATCATTTTTATTGAATATACGAACAATCATGTATAACTGGCAGATTTATCTCGTGCACATTCATTGTGGATACCTGAAAACCTGACTGGCTGTAGGGCCCCCGGAATAGGTTTGAGAAACCTTGCCATACTTCTTGTCTCGGCCCTAGTAGATTAGAAGGCATGAAGCCAAAGCCTGCAATTCTCTCTCCTTCCTGCACAAAGAACAGGGCAGCCAACTCAAGCAGCACTGATTAAATGTGAAAGACTCATAAACAATCCTGCAAAAAGCTTCTTCCACCCTGATGCTTCCAAAAATAGGTGAAAGAAACAGCGGCCCAGTGCCAGAAAAACATGTTGCTTGGTTTGCAGCATACAAAAGTACCCACTTTATGGATTATTTAAGCGTATATATACATTTTTTTTTGTTCTTGAATATACACAACACTGAGTTATTTTAATAGCTCATGTATTGGATACTGTGTCAAGTTTTGATACATTCCAAGTTGTCTTGTTTTGATTTTTTTTTTTTAATACATTTTCACATTGTGCTACCGACTACTTTGAAAGGCAAAAATGACAGGGATAATTTCTTATAAGCCCCTAAATATACAATATTACAGTAATCAAGAATACTTAAGATAGAGGACTGTACCAACAAACGAAAAGAGGCTTCGTCAAAATACTTCTTAATGGCGCGGAGCTTCCAGAGCACCGAGATACACTTCTTAAACAAGAAATCAGTATGTTTTCCAAGGTAAGATGTTTATCCAAAGTGACTCCCAGTTTTTTAAGGATTGTTCAATATTATAGTCCAGACCATTCACGTGTATCATTGTTTCTTTGATCTTATCGTTTGGATTTGCTAGAAAGAATTTAGTTTCAATTTAAAAGCAGTCATCCAGAGCTCAATCTGATTTAAAATGGTTACTAGAGAATTTATAAATTCGAGTGACAGACAGGTTAGCGAGATGACTATACTAATGTCATCTGCATAAATGTAAAACTTAAGCTGTAATATTAGAAAACCACAGTGAGACTTCACGTTCCAATAGAATGGAGTATTCAACCTTTGTGTTCATCAGCTTCACTTTAGGCCATATTATAGTGGTGGATGTCTGAATGCAGCCTGATAAAAGATATATTTTTTTAGTGCCGCTAGAAAATTGTTTCATCCTGACAACAGATGCTTGCAATGGCAACTGGAGCGCCCCATCTCAACCCACATCTCATTCAGGAAACCCAGTTGAAAGCCTGAAGAAAGCTCCACATCAGCTAGAATCAGAAAATAATATTAAAGATTGAACTAGGCCAGTTCTGGGCAGACTTGTACGGTCTGTGTCTGTGCATGGCCGTTTGGAGGAGGATGGGCAGGGGAGGGCTTCAATGGCTGGGAGGGTGTAGATGGGCTGGAGTAAGTCTTAACAGAGATTTCGGCAGTTGGAACCCAAGCACAGTACCGGGAAAAGCTTTGGATTCTCGCCCAGAAATAGCTAAGAAGAAAAAAAAAATTTTTTAATTGAATCAGGTTGGGCAGACTGGATGGACCATTCGGGTCTTTATCTGCCGTCATCTACTATGTTACTATGTAGAATTGAGAGCAGTCTTTTACTTCCTGTTTGTCCATTTCCTTCATAATCAGTCAGTAGAGATCCAGATGAGCAATGAAACATAGGAGCCAACTCTGGGGGTATTGTAGGTGCTTGAGCACCCCCAATGTTGAGCCAACTCCTTGACTGTGTCCAGGGGAAGGGTAATTTCTATTAGGTTTAGCACCCCCAATCATTTTGAAAAGTTAGCTCTATGCAATCAAGTTGCTGTGTTTTATATCAACAAGGAGATGCAGGTTCTCTTTGTCTATCAAGGGAAACACGGTAGACTCTCTGTTAACTGGAACTCTCGCAACCAGAACTCTCAAGCAACCAGCAAAAAAAAAAAAAAGAAATACTGTAATACTTTTATATAAAAATGAAAACAAAATCAATTTCTGGTGGAAATTGAACTGTAAACTTGGCACAAGCCATACCTGGAATGCCCACACTTTACCTACCAAAAGTCTGGTAGTTTGGAACAGTTTATTGTATGGCATAGTAATGGGTATAGTATTAGTAAGGCCTATTTTTATAGTAACTCTCAAACAACCAGAAACTACATTTATCCAGCATCTATCAAGCCCCATGAGTGCCAGTTAACTGAGAGTCTATTGTAGCAAGAATTTGGGTCTTTGGAATTTCCAGTTCAAGCCTATTAAATACTGGCAATCAGGGCAATATAGCAGACAAGCTCAGCAGAGTTCTTCAGCCGAGTGAGCATTTTGTTCACCCTCAAATAGTATAGGATATTTTTTGAGTCTGAGGCACTCTTCAAATTAACCTATTTGCTAGCACTGAAAATGCAAAGCTGCCCTTCTGTTCAGCTCTAGATCATTGAGCATGGAATGCCCCAGCAATAAACTGGACTTAGCCTCTTGCTCACATTTACTCACCAATCCCTTTAATAGCAAGAGCTTTGCACACATTTCATACAAGGCCAGTACTGTGATTTTCATAATACCATGTTGGCCTCAATAGACTGTTGATTCTTTATCTACATTTCTAATTTTGATAGCCTGGAATGGGGGCTCCCTCCTGCATTTCATCCTCAATTCGCTAGCACTGACAGTGTGGAAAATAAGCAATGTCTAGATGCCTCCTTAGGTCTATCACCGCCAAGTCAATAAATATTGGTGAAAACAAGATAATCTTCCAACAAATGTATATACTGTATATAATAACATGTTAAATGTTGTCAGTTCAGCATTTCACTAATTGTCAAGAACCCATATGGCCAGATGCCATATTTGAAACATATATACTATGGGCTCATAATCGAAACAGAAATATGTCTAAAAACCTGCCCAAATCATAGAAACATAGAATATGACGGCAGAAAAGGGCCTTCGGCCCAACAAGTCTGCCCACTCAAATAACCCTCCCCTCTAAGTTCTTTGAAGTGAGCCCACATGTTGATCCCATTTGTTCTTAAAGTCATTCACGTTACTGGCCTCAACTACCTGAAGTGGAAGATCATTCCAACGGTCAATCACCCTTTCGGTCACTATGGAATTTCCCGCCCCTGATTTTTAGCGGATGCCCTCTTGTCGCCGTAGGGCCTGTAAGGAAGAAGATGTCTTCTTCCATCTCAATACGGCCAGTAACGTATTTGAATGTCTCTATCATGTCACATGGTCGACCTAAAAGACAGGTTGTCCATGTGCCGATAATCAAAACGGGTGTTTAGACATATCCAGAGACTTTTTAGGCATCTGACCTAGACTTAGTCGTCCTGCAGGGATAAATGAAAGTTTTATCAGGCTACCTGGACGGAACTTATACGTTGTGACTTAGGCAATCTAAAAGCAAGTCTAAGTGCCCAGAATGTATCCAAAGTGACCAGATAACCACTGCAGACATAAAATACAGACTCCTACACACTCCTCCTTTGATCATTGACACCCCACCCCACCCTGCCATAATATTGGAATAAAAACGTACATACCTGCATCCAGAACATCAGCATCTGGCATAGGAAAGCCTAGTAGAGCTGCACAGAGGTGGCTTAAGTAGTCAGGGGTGGAGTGGATGGGCTAGTGAACCATAGAGAGGAGGACCCAGACCCATAAGTCACTAACCACTGCACTCAAGAAGGAAAATGTGAGTCCACCGAACCCCCCCAAAAAAAAAACTCTACTGCACTGCCATATAGGTGGCACCTGCAGCCATAAGGGCTGTTGGGATTGTAGACATAAGAACATAAGAATTGCTGCTGCCGAGTCAGACCAGTGGTCCATTGTGCCCAGCAGTCCGCTCCCGCAGTGGCCCTTAGGTCAACGACCAGTGTCCTAACTGAGACTAGCCTTACCTGCGTACATTCTGGTTCAGCAGGAACTTGTCTAACTTTGTCTTGAATCCCTGGAGGATGTATTCCCCTATAACAGCCTCCGGAAGAGTGTTCCAGTTCCAGTTCCAGTTCCAGTGGTGGTCTAAAAGCACCTAACTTATTTGTCTCCAACAGCCTGTCCCCGGGGCAGCAATCTAAAGCCATCTGAGTATGACCTCTGTTTTTCCCAACTCTCCTTTTCCTCCTTTTCTTCCTCTTTCCTTCTCTGTTAGCAGTGTGGTCACTGTGTACGTGCTGGCCATCACACATCAGTCATTCCATTCTTCTGGGCAGTAGCACTATAAATGTCTTTTCCATGCAACAGCTCATAGTTATGCTTCTGTGTGCTTGCTTATCTTGATGGCTAGTGACTGTAGAAATGTTCCAACACTTGCTCTGAAATTGCCACATATTTCAAAGAAACAGCATCTGAACTTGAAATTTCACAGTACATGAGAGAAAGTCTGTTAAAGTTGAAGCTAAACAACGTCCATTTCAATGCTTGGCCTTTTTTTCTTTGTCCTTTGACCCTATGCCAGGGCCTGCTGGTGTTGGGGTCCCACAAGGGTCTTCCTCAATGCCTTAGGAAGATAGATATGAATTTCTGCTGTGTTGAAGAAGATCCCTAGGTATTCCAGGGATTTGGACAGAACTAATTGACTCTTTTGGAAATTCAATATCCAACCTAGGCTCTTCAGGATCCGAACCACGTGAGCCACCGATTGTTCTCCTTCTGAGAACGATGGAGCTATAATCCCATCTATGAACTCAGTAGACTTTCAGTCATGATCAACTCTCTAGGTGAGCTACTAAGTGAAGGAGGATCCCTAAGGTTGCTCTTAGCTGCCTGTATAGGTATTTCATATGAATAGGAAAATCACATTTATTATCATCCCATAACTTAGAAAAGTATAAGAATATAAGAACCTAATTTAGAACTACTACTTAAGAACTACTGAAAAAGTGTCATGTAGCATAGGAAAACATTGTTTTTGTACCTATGGCAAAAGTCCATGTTGCTATTTTGGGTTATGGCATATGACGGCAAAGAAGACAATATCTCATATTATTATTTTAAGAAACATATCAATTCTGCACATTCATAAAAGTATGTGCAATGCTCAAACTATAGAAGGCTTTGGGGGGCTCACCATGACCTGCAAGGGAGTTGTGAGATTATGTGGTACCCTTTTTGTGAAGTTCACAGCAGTGCCCTGTAAGATGCCATGTCTGAATGTCCAGTCCATCACTTTGCTGACTCCTCCCATGTCCAAAAGGTCTTGTTCTAGGCATTTTTGACTTGGAAGATTTTTTGGACAAGAAAGGGGTATAAAGATAGACGACTTAGCGATCTGGACGATCAAACGAATAGATGTACAAGTAAACAATTCTAAAAAAAAAACTATTTTAGACGTATTTTTTGAGAATAGACTTTGGACATTTCGCAACTTTGGGTGACTAGTGACTTAAGCCCAAAACAGACTTAGACATTTTTTTAATTATGCCCCTCCACTTATATTGCCTAGGGCTGCATTTTGGCACTGTTAGCTTATCATGCCCCTACAAATGAAGTCACAGCTTCCAAGTGTCCAGTTGTTTCCAGAATCAGGACATAGCTTCTTCATGGAACTGCAGTTTCATTCTTACATATCTCATGAAACTGTCCTTTAAGCCTATGGGTCCCTCATCTCACAAATATCTGACTTTTGAAAAATACTTTTCCTAATAGCAAATACTGTATCTAGAAAAAACAGTGAAATTCAGACTTTAATCATGTATGGACCTTGCACTTAGTTTCATTAGAATAAAGTAATACTCAGTGCTCATCCTAAGTTCATGCCAAAGGCAGTCGCATCTCTTCATGTGAAGAAATACGGTAATACTCTTACATTTTATTCTAAACCATACAAATATCCATGTGAGAAATCCCTCTGTGCTGTGGTCTGCTTATTATCTAAAAAGAGCAGAATCCATCAGAAAGTCTACGCAGATGTTCACCTTCTTTGACCCCCAAACAGACTTGACATTCAAGTGGTAATGTGAACCCCAGCTAATTGGCTAGTTTCCTTTATTTATTTCTGTTATGAGCAGACTGGTATTCTCTAGCAGTAGAATCAGACCTCTTCAGATCAGAGCCATTTTTGCTACAATAGTTTTTTTGAAAGCTGCTTCAATTGACCTATGCAAAATGGCTACTTGGTCCTTGGTTCATATGCTCATTTCACACTATTACATGGACTGGTCCTCCATCAAAGACTGTGCATTTAGTTGAACAGTACTGACCTGAGTCTGTATAGCTCTTGCATTGTGATATGATTGGGCTGCTTCTCAACAATGGAGAGCCCTGAGCTTAGGTGTCACCCACTTATAAGGAAAACAAAAAAAAACACTGTGGAGAGATGATGATCCTGAAATAGACTTAAATGAGGGAAACAAAGTTCCAAATATTCAATAAAAATATCCACATGTATAATAAAAATCCACATACAAATCAAAGGACCTAATCCGCTAGTGGCACAGGACCCAACACGGTCCGTGTTTTGACAAAATGCCTTGTTTTCCAGTAGCGTTTGCTGCTCCACATATCAGTTTTTTTCCATGTATTGATCAACATAGGGACCCCTGAAGAAGACATTTTGTCGAAACATGGACCGTGTTGGGTCCTGCGCCACTTGCAGACTAGTGCTATGTATGTGGATTTTTATTATACATGTGGATTATTTTATAGTAGATCTGGAACTTTGTTTCCCTCATTAAAGTCCATCTCAGGATCATTGTCTCTCTAGTAGGTTTTTTTTGGTTTGTTTTTCTTGGACTTTTTTCTCTGTGGATTCCTTGGGGTCAGTTCTCCTTGGTTTGTACCCACTTATAAGGGCCAGGGGGCCAAGAGAGAAGTGCTGGACTTATGGGGGAGGGCACCGAAATGAGGGAGAGATGCTGGTCTCACAGGGGAAAGGCTGAGGAAAGATGAAGGAGAGATGTTGAACTCATGGGGTGAGCTGAGAGAAAAAGAGGGAGAGGTTCTAGGCTCATAGGGGAGACTAAGGGAGGAAGAGGCAGAAATGCTGGATTGGTGGGCGGGGGGAGGGGGAGGAGGACAGGGATGAGGGCGGAAGAAGCAGAAATACTGAAATTGGGGGAGCTGAGGGAGGAAGAGATGCTACATCCGCAGGAGTGGGGAAGAGGTGCTAGACCCTTGGAAAGTGGAATGCAGCTCTTTAGAAATCAGAGAGATTCCACTGGTCAGAGATGAGTGGATGTGGTCCATTTCCACAAAAGCAAGGATAGGAAAGAAATGGAAAACTATACACCCATAAGCCTCACATCAGTGGTAGAAAAAAATAATGGAGTTGCTGAAGGAAAGGATTGTGAACTTTCTAGAATCCAGTGGGTTGCAAGACCCAAAGTTTTACCAATGAAAAATCCAGTCAAATGAATCTGATTGATTTCTTTGACTGGGTGACCAAAGATCTGGATAAAATCCCCGGACATGTCCTCCTTTTGAGGACATGTCCGAGGGGTCTGGACGGCTTTTCAAAACCCAGCATTTTGGGTTTTGAAAAGTCTCCCTCAAAATTGCCGTCGGGCAGGAGGGCAATGCGATGATGTTGAATGCATGTGCAGATGCCCTCTTGCCCGATCAGAGCAGGCAGCAGGGGGTATGACTGGGGCGGGGCTAGGGCAGGACTGGAGCATGATGGGGCGGGGATGGGTGGATCTGGGTGGGCCTGGGGGCTGGTCTAAGGGGTCTGGATTTTCCAAAAGGAAAATCTGGTAACCCTAGGATAAAGGATGTAATCAATTTGATTTCAGCAAAGCTTTTGATACAGCACTTCACCGGAGACTCATGAATAAGCTGAGTACAGTGGCGTACCTAATTCATTTGATACTCAGGGTGAATCATTTTTTAAACACCCCCTCCTTTATTACAGACATTTATTTAGAATTGCCTGTGCATGAAAGTAGATCAAACTTTGGTCGGTTTTATTATTTTTCAACTGATTGGTTCCCAACGTCTTGACAGAAAAAAATAATCAATATCTGTCTCACTTCATGCCCCTCCCATGCCCTACCCCCTCCCTTGCCACATAACCAACTGCCCACAGTCTAGGGTTGCCATCTCTTAAGAGAACCTATCACATGCTCTATGATTATTTCACAAACTTTACATAACCGACAAGCTAATTTCTTATGAATGCCAATGGCAAATATATATTTCAAACTTTTTATTGATTTATAACATACACCTCAGCAGAAACACACAGCTGTGCATTGATAGGGGAAGTACAATGATAAATAGTATACTAGTTCTGTGAATCACATCTCACACCATTTAATGTACAATAAAGAATAGGATCCAGATTTAATAGAGTACAGTAGGTAAATACAGAGAATGTGGAAGCTTTGCATAAGAAATCAATGTGCTCAATTTAAACTGACTGCTCAGAAGGCACTGGTGGTTGTGCATTGTAAGTTATTCTTCTTCTAATAATTAGAAAGAAACAGCCATGGCTAAAAACTGGCTCTGGTGGACCTTAACATATTGTACTAGCACTAACTCCCAGGACTTAAAGATGAACAACCTTATCTGTGAAAAGGCAGCACTATAAATAATATACCAAACCCTAAAACACCATTACACCAACTACTGAGAAAACAGAACAAACAAGACAGCTACAAGATCTCCACACCGAACCTACATGCTAGTAACAGCGATATGAAGGCAAAAAAGAAAAAAATGAACTGGAAACTTTAAGAAGGCAGTCATTGTGGGACTTGCTAATTAAGTTAGAGAATTCTTTAACCCCACAAATTACTGACCTACAAAAGAAAGTCAATGAACAGAAAGAAGAAATGAAAGTGTTTAAACAGGAATTATTAACTACAAAAACAAATGTGGAAAAAACAGATAAAGAATTAGTTGGGGTGAAACAAGTCAATGAAGCTCTAATAAAAGATAATTTGAACCTAAGGAGAAAATGAGAAAATGTTGAAAATTGTAGTCGCTCAAATAATTTACGTTTATTAAATTTTCCTAAAGTTATAATGATAATGCCAAGAGAAATGATTAAGAAATATTTTATTGAAATACTCAATGTTCCTGAAGAAACAATTCCTCCCTTAACGCATGTATACAATTTGCCTAGTAGAGATAAGGAACAACAGATAGACTAGAGCAGTGGTCTCAAACTCGCGGCCCACCAGGTGCTATTTTGAGGCCCTCACTTTGTTTATCATAATCGCAAAAGTAAAATAAAACAGTTTCTTGATCATATGTCTCTTTAGCTATAAATGATAATATTATTATTAATACTTAGCTAAAAGGAAAGATTTATAAACTATAAAGAATTTTACATCATGCAAAATTGTCATTTCTTTAATAAGACATTAACTATTTTTTTCTGTGGCCCTCCTAGTACTTACAAATCCAAAATGTGGCCCTGCAAAGGGTTTGAGTTTGAGACCACTGGACTAGAGGATCAAGAGAAAAATCAGGTTCAGCAAGATACTCAAATGGATATTTCAGCTATATTAGAGTCTTCAGATAAACAATTAGCCAAACCTACAACATTGTTAATTACTGTGGCTTTACTACCTGACAAAAATTGGATTATGAAATTATTTTTCAAGATTAAGCATACAGAATTTCATGGTATGAAAATCCAAATATTTCCTGACGTGTCTAAAGAAACGCAAAAACAAAGACGCCAATTTCTATTGTTGAAGCCTGGAGTTGCATCAATTGGGAGTGTCTTTTTTCTTAGGTTTCCCTTTCAAATGTATCATTACGTATGCATCCTATAAATATATTTTCTTTGAACCAATTCAACTAACTAGTTTTCTTGCTTTGAAACGTCTTGAAAAAGAAGGTACATTGAATTGAAGGAGTAGTTTTTCCTCAAGGAACTCATCAGCCTCTTTTTTTCCCTCTTCTTTTCTTTTTGAAAAGCTTCCTAAAACACTCATTTAAATCTTGGATCGGGATTGAGGTCTTGAGTTTTGTTTTAAGTGAAATTATATGATTTATATATTAGAATTTCCTGTACAAGTATATTTACACAAACCTTTCTTATCAAGATGTTTAATGAACATAAGACCATAACATTTGCCGCTGCTCGGTCAGAACCAGTGGTCCATCGTACCCAGCAGTCCGCTCACGCGGCGACCCTTAGGTCAAAGACCATTGCCCTATTTTAGTCTAGCCTTACCTGCGTATGTTCTGTTCCAGCAGGAACTTATCCAACTTTTTCTTGAATCCCTGAAGGGTACTTTCCCCTATAACAGCCTCTGGAAGAGCGTTCCAGTTTTCTACCACTCTCTGGGTGAAGTAGAACTTCCTTACATTTGTATGGAATCTAAATCTGTTAAATTTAAAAATAAGTGGTACCATCCTGCATTGTCTTTATTGAGGTATCAGCTGCACCAATTGGAATGTCAGTGGTGCAAAAATACTTCTCCAGCCCCTAAAATGCAGGTGTAGAAATTGGATGAGACTGACAACAATCCTCATCACTTATTTAAAATAGTTTGAGAAATGACCTTTTTTCCTGCAGAGCATTAAAAAAAACAACAACCCCAAAACAGATGAACTTGGCAGGCTTTGCTGACTTTCTGTAGTAAGATTAACAAATTGATTTCTACATTTTCTTTTATTGATTCTGATGTTGCTGATGAACAAAGGACCCACGGCAACAAGAGGGCATCCGTTGAAAATCAGGGGTGGGAAATTTCATGGCGACACCAGAAAATATTTCTTCACCGAAAGGGTGGTTGACCGCTGGAATAATCTTCCACAACAGGTAATTGAGGCCAGCAGCGTGCCAGATTTTAAGAAAAGATGGGATTGGCATGTGGGATCTCTTCATGGAGGTAGTTAGGGGGTGGGCCATTAGTGTGGGCAGACTAGATGGGCCGTGGCCCTTTTCTGCCGTAATTTTCTATGTTTCTATGTAAACAGAAGGTTCTTGGGTTCAGTTTCAAAAATGTACTGATTTGACTATATAACCAAATATCTCCAGAGTTTACATTCTTCCGCGATGACCCTGGATTTTTTGCCTATTCATGTGCTGTCACAGTGGAAGTGATGTTTTGTTGCCAATGATCTCTTATCTATTCAAGCTGCCTTTAGAAAAAGGGATTGTTCTTGACAGCTTAAAACAAGCAGTGATTACCCCTATATTGAAGAAAGGAAAGAAATCTACAGAGGGATATTCTGGCTTTCAGCCAATCTTTATCATTACTAACCAAAGTTCTAGAAAAAGCAGTTCTTGAGCAAATGACTTTGTTGAAAAGAGGCAGCTACTTCACATGTCGCACTCAGGATACAGGTTACATGATAGCACCGAGTCTGGTAAAGAGTGACCAAGGTTAAGATGCCTTGTGAATTCAATTAGATGAGTACTACTTTCAATACTATCTCACATACTAAATTGTTTTACTTGTTACAAAAAGTTTGAATCCAGTCTATTTTCTGTCAGTGGTTTAAATCAGTGTTCTTCAACCACCGGTCCATGGACCAGTGCCGGTCCACAGAAATTTCCTGCCGGTCCACAGGGCCAGCACGTGCATCAGGCCCAAAACAGTGTTCTTCAACCGCCGGCCCATGGTGCGATCGATGCGGCGTTCTCTTCGAGCCAGCTCCCTCTTCCTCACTGATTCAGAGTACAAAGCCACGGGCAGTGGCTCCTACGGGCATCCTGCGTCTGAACTGGAAGTCTTCTCTCTGACATTGCAACGTCAGAGGGAAGGCTTCCAGATGAGGCACAGGACGTGCAAGGTGCAATTAGTACTATTATGGGGGCGGTGTCTGGGGTGGACATTGGGTAGAGATGGGCGGGGTCTGGCCCACAACTTAGCCCAGTGTTCTTCAACCACTGGTCCACGGACCGATGCCGGTCCACAGACTAATTATTTTATTTCTGCCGGTCCATAGGTGTAAAAAGGTTGAAAAACACTGGTTTAAATCCTACATCACGAATCACTCTCAATTGGTCTGCTGAAATTTATCTTCCAGCAAAAGGTTAGATTGTGAAGTACCTCAGCACAATTAAGAACCATCCCCTGCTATGACAGTTTCCGTAAAGGCCTGAAGACTTATTGGTTTGCAAGATATCTCATTCACACTAACAGATGATTTTGGAAAAGTTTTAAAATCTATTTGCAAGATATCCCTTTCTCTTTCACACTAACAAATCAGCAGATTTACCATGTCTTTATGTTTGAATTTTAATGTTAGATTTTAATGATTTGATTTTAATGTAAGATTGCAATTTTGATTTTAATTTAATATTGTAATTCCTCTTATTAATTTGGAAATTTATTGAATTCCTATTGGGATATATTAGCGATTCATAAATATGTAAATGTAAAGATTTGTTATTTTCTCCATTCTTTATGTGGCTCCACTAGCAGAATTACTAGAGAGCTGGGAATTTAAATCTCATTTTTTCACTGATGACATCCAGATAATTGTTTTTTTTTTTTTTTTTTTGTTAAGGACTAAAACAGTAAACTTGGTCTCTTGTAAAAAATGGTTGTCAGATCATGAAATCTATTGCACTATGAATTTCATGTAAAGGTAAACCCCTGCTTGTGCGTGGCCTTCAAATTCCCCTTAGTGAAGAAATTTTAACTTTAGGCTTTCGCTACGACAATGCCTTAAAATTCAATCAACAAATAAACCACGTTGTCAAAACTTGTTACCTCCAATTGCATTTAATACGACAGCTGAAGCCCCTGCTGACTCCCAAAAACCTGATCATGCTTGTTCATCCCTTTGTATCAAGCCAAATTGATCATGGGAGAAGAACAGATCATATCACTCCCATATTGGAAGAACTACACTGGCTGCCTCTCTCTGTTTGCGTTACTTTAAGATATTGGGGTTCATAATCAAAAAACTAAAATATCCAAAAAATTGCCTGTCAGTATTTGGACGTCCTAATCACTGGGACATCCAAATGTCAATAATCAAAACTACATCGGACTTAGATGTCCTTTTCGAAAAAGGCCCTCATTGTGTCTGGTCTGTAAGGCTCTTCACTTAAATGTTCAAATGTGCTAGCTAGACCAGATCAGCAATATTTCTTTTTGTGTTCCACTCAGAAGTGCTTATTGAAGCTTCCTATGCTTCAAATGGTCCAGGTAATCTTTGACTACAAAGCGTGCTTTTTGCTACTTAGGTCTCTCACTGCTAAACATGATTCCAGCAACTATAAATAACATTACAAGCTATCTGGGTTTTCGTAAAACATTAAAGACATGGTTGTTTAGTACTAGTTTTTTTCCTTAGTTTTTTTTAACATTAAAAAGGTGGCCTTATCTGTTGTTATTATTGGATTTAGTATAATTTTTCTTTTGAGGTTTACATGTTAATTTTGATTATTAAAACTTTCTTTGAAGTAATTAGTTTCATTTTTGTTTGACTATTTAAAATTTTTTTAGTTCAACATTTATTATTATTATTCTTCAACATACGATAATTTTTGTACATGTACGAGGGCGAATCAAAAATTAAAGGCAATTGTTAAATTACGCGATAACCAGAACAGAGCTAGTGAAATGCAACATATGTACGCGTACATTGCCTGTTGAATAGTTTGTCCATGCACAGTGCAGTGCTCGGCCTTTAGTCGTGTGGCAGCCACGAGGTCAGAAACATGGGCGCTCCATTGCAAGATTACACCATCGAAGTACAACATGCAGTAGTGCGCTTTCTGTGAGCAGAGGGAGTGAAACCTGTGGAAATTCACCATCAGATATTGACTCAGTATGGCCATAGCACCATGAATCAATGAAAGGTTTATGAACGGGAAGAACAGGTGTAACCGACGAAGGTCATTCTGGTCACCCATCAACATCGCACACAAGAGCATATTGACAGGGCTGATGCCTTGATGAGAAGTCTGACGGATAACAGTGTCTCAGTTGGCTGCAAATTTGGATATCAGCTATGGATCTGCATTTGCCATAATGCATGATGACTTGGGACACAGAAGTCTGTGCATGATGGGTTCTCAAACAGTTTAGTAATCTGCACACGCAGCAGTGGGTGAAGGTTGCCACCCAATTCATGAGAGAGTGTGAAGAAGATCCAAGTATTCTGGAGAGAACTGTTACCGACGATGAGACATGGGTGCATCACTGCGACCCGGAAAGCAAAAGACAAAATAGTGCTCACCTGGCTTCGGGAGCAGCTGAAAAGCTTCCTCTCTGCAGGAATGAAGAAGCTAGCTAAATGATACAACAAATGCATCGTCTTGCACGGGGACTATGTGGAAAAGTGATATGTTCCGTTGCTCACAGTTACTGTACTTCTATTAAATCTGTTAAATGTAATTTGCCTTTACTTTTTGATTTACTCTCATAAGTATGAAAAATTTGTAACCTATTACAGTGGAAACACAGAATATATTAAGCATTAAATGTAACAGACTAGCCCTCCCACTCCTCCCCTCTTCTCTCATAATCATACATTGTTCAAAACACTAATATATATATGCACCATATTGCAAATATATTAATCATTGATAAATTTCTTTAAAGGTGACCAAATTCTTTCAAAGTGAACATTTGTATGCAATAATGCTATATAGTAAATAGTGATTGCCATCGAAAATGAAAATTCAAAGATTTACCACAATTTTCTGCAAGGGATCTAAATCAAGTTTTCTGCAAGGAATTTAGATCAAGTTCTTGAAGTTACATTGTTAGAATGAGAGGTGGTTGCAAGGAGGAAGGGGTAGAGAATAAGAGAGTGGCTATAGGGAGAAGAGCTATGTCTTAAGTTTCTTCCTGAAGTCAAGATAGGTGTTGGGTTGTCTTAGGTATGTTGTCAGTTTGTTCCAAATGAGGGGTCCTTGGTATTCAAAGGCAGCCTCAAACATCTTCTTCTGCTGTAGCTGTTGAGGTGATGGGAAGGATAGTTTGAAGTGTTGCAATACACGTGAATTGAAGTGGGACTTTAATATCAGAAGTTTGTACCTCCAAGTTTTCTTTGTGGACTTTGCAGGCTATTTTGAATTGGATTTTCTTTTTCATCGGCTGCCAGTGCAGTTGTTCTAATAGTGGACTTTCCCTTTCGTATTGATTCCTTTTGAGAATTAATCTTTCGGCTGTGTTGAAGATCATATTAAAGCCACACAATTGCAGAATCTGCAGGGCAAGGAAGAGGCAGTGGCGTACCTAGCATATGTGACACCCGGGGCCCATCATTTTTTGACACCCCCCCCCATCTATATGAAAAATATGATTTTTAGTAACAATCTACATATTGCACAATAAGAGTGTACCTAGGAAAAGGCAGCATCTTAAACACTGCAGTGAGCACTAGAACACCAACACATACATTGTAAAACTAAACAAACCAGATCCTGCAGTCAATTGATCCTGTACAGTCGATGTTATCAGAAAGCCATGTCCCTTTCATACACACAGACAGATACACCCTCACCCAATATGGAATAATCACAAACTAAAAATAGAAATATGTAGAAAAAGTTAAACTAACTGCCAAGAAACCAGACTCTGCATACAATTCAACATTACAACACCACAAAAACAGTAATACATGTCCTCTAATACTGTGCAAAATATAAAGACAGTAGATGTAAATTTGAAAAAACTGATACATAACAATCACCACTTTACAAATTGACAAATAAAAATAAAACAAATAATGAGAAATAAGAAAATACAATTTTATTGGACTAATCCTCGTAATCTCGGTCCTCATCCCCACAAACCACCTGATTCCATCCACACAAGCCTTGAATTGTTTTATATTGAACTTATTATATTAAAGTATAATAAGAAACAATATTTTGTACAATTGTTAATTTATAAATCAGCGTCTTCTCCCCACTCTCTCTTCCCTATTTCCCTTCAGTGTCCTCTGCCCACTCTCTCTCCACTTTCCTTCAGCGCACGCACATAAAAACAAGCAAGTAATTTTATATCATTTTCATTCTATTTATTCATAGAAATTAAAGTCTAAATAATGCCAGTCACATAACAAAACATGATTTTACAAAAATAATTCCCTGCACAGCCAAGCCTGCAAGGATTACTAGATGACTTTCAGCAGTTCCCCTCCCTCCCTCCCCCTTACCTTCGTGGCCAAGTCAAAATGATCTACCAACAATAAAATTTTAAAAATACAAAGCACACTGTATGCAGAGAAAATGTTAATTATCATTTATATTCCGCGGGTTTTCAAAGAGGTCAAGGCAGATGACTTTATGCAATGTCTCCACCTCAGTAACAATTATACAAAAATAGATAAATATATCCCCTCCCTTTTTACTAAACTGCAATAGCGTTTTTTAGCGCAGGGAGCTGCGCTGAATGCCCCACGCTGCTCTTGACGCTCCCTGCGCTAAAAACTGCTATTGCAGTTTAGTAAAAGGGGCCCATAGTGCAAAATATAGACAGCATATATAAATTCTCAAAACAGACACATTTTGATCACTAAATTGAAAATAAAATCATTTTTCCTACCTTTGTTTGGTAATTTCATCAGTCTCTGGATGCACTTTATTGTTCTGACTGTGCATCCAATATTTCTTCCCTTCTTTCAGCCTCCTGTATGCTTCCTCTCTTCCAGACCTCATTCCCTCCCCCAACTTTTTCTTTGTTTCATCCTGTCCCTTTCTTTCTTTCTCTCCCCATGTCCCATTTTTTTTTTCTTTCACCCTGCCCCCTTTCTTTCTTTCTGGCTCCCTGTCCCCCCCTTTCTTTCTTTCTGGCTCCCTGTCTCCCCCCCTTTCTTTCTTTCTCCCTGCCCTCCCCGCTGCCACCACCGGCGGGGAAAGGCTGCCACTGGCCATCGGAAATAGGCCGGTGCCGAATTCGCCCTGCTTCTTTTCCCACGGGCCGACCAACTCTCGCTGCCCGACGTCAATTCTAATGTCGGAGAGGACGTTCCGGGCTAGCCAGGCAGCGATTGGCTGGCCCAGAACGTCCTCTCCGATGTCAGAATTGACGTCGGAAGGCTAGAGTTGGTCAGCTCGCGGGGAAGAGAAGCAGGGAGGGAGAACTTGGCACCGGCTTCTTTCTGATGACGGCAATGGCAGCATTTCCCCGATGGCAGCCTATTCCCCGGTGAGTGGCCAGCTGTGCACCCCCTTGGGCCGTGCACCCAGGTCGGACGTCTCCCCCGCGGTATGCCACTGGGAAGAGGCACTGGGGATCAAGTTGGAAAAAGGAAATAGTGAATATATTTACATTGGTGTGATATATAGGTCTCCTTCACAGATGGAAGAAGTAGATAGAGATTTAATAGTAGACATTCAGAATATATCTAAAAAAGGAGAAGTCTTACTAATAGGTGATTTTAACATGCTGGATGTTGATTGGGGTATCCCTATTGCGGGCTCTTCTAGAAGTAGGGAGATTCTGGATTCTCTACAAGGAGAACTGGTCCACCAGTTGGTAATGGAACCCACGCTAGATGGGGGTCATACTGGACTTAGTGCTTACAAACGGGAATAGTGTTTCTGATGTTACAGTGGATGATCATCTGGCATCCAGTGATCATTGCATGGTACGGTTTAATATTGAGATGGGTATAGAGAGGGCTCATTCAAAAGCAAAGATTCTAGACTTAAAAAAAACTAACTTTGTTCTGATGGGGGTTTACATCAAGGAATTATTGTCTAGATGGGTATGTCTGGAAGGAGTGGAAACTTCAGTGGGCAAAGCTGAAAGGAGCGATTGTAAGGGCGACAAACCTTTTTTTGAGGCAAGTAAAAGTACGAGGAAAAGAAGGCCGCTTTGGTTCTCATAAGTAGAAGCTGAGAAGGTAAGGAATAAGAGGTTAGCTATCATAAACTACAAAAGATTGCAGAAAGAGGAAGACAGGTAAAAATATCTGGAAAAGTTAAGAGAGGTTGGTCGTGTAATCAGGAATGCAAAGATGCAAATGGAAGAAAAAATAGTTGACACGGTAAAACGGGGAGACAATATATTTTTTAGATATATTAGTGATAGGAAGAAGTGCAAAAGTGGCATTGTGAGACTCAAAGGTGAAGGGAGGAATATGTAGAAGCTGATAAAGAAAAGGCCGAATTGCTTAACAAATATTTCTGTTCTGTGTTTACGGCTGAAGCGCCGGGAGCGGGACCGCAGAAGACAAACGTGAATAGGGATGGAGGAGTAATAGACCCTGATCAATTTTCAGAGGGTTGTATTTGTGAGGAGCTAGCTAAAATAAAGGTAGACAAAGTGATGGGGCCGGATGGTGTACATCCTAGGGTGCTGAAGGAACTTAGGAAAGTTCTGGTAGCTCTGCTGACTGACCTTTCCAACAATTCTCTAGAGTTGGGAGTGGTACTGGAGGACTGGAAAAGGGCAAGATATGATCTTTGCAGTTACAGCGCCCAGAATAAGGAACTCTTTACCATCATTTATTAAGGAAGAAAAATCGCTAAGTAAATTTAAAAGACTGTTAAAATGCTGGTTGTATAAGGATGCCTTTGAGACATAATCGTTAGATTCTCTTTTGACCCTGTTCATTGCAGAAACTCGCATTTTCTTTGTCTTAGGTTCTGAGAAAATAAAAAAACCCAAACTTTTAATTTGCTTTTACCTTTTTATTATACTTTTAAAATGTTTACTCTTCCTTTGTACTTACCTTTCATGCTTTCTTTACTATGCTTATTGTAATTCTCCCCACTTCCTCTTTGTATAAGTCCATAATGTTCGTTTGTTTGTTGTAGTTAAAAACTAAGACCCTGTTTTTACTTGTAAATCGCTTTGAATTTATGATATTGCGATACATCAAAATTTCAATAAAACTTGAAACTTGGAAGTAAGGAATAAATAGGGAATTACAGGCTGGTAAGTCTGACTTCTGTGGTAAGCAAATTAATGGAAATTCTTTTTAAAAAAGAGAATGGTCAAGTTTTTTGAATCCTGTGGATTATAGGACCGGAGGCAACATGGATTCACTAGAAGTAGGTCTTGTCGGACAAATCTGATCAATTTATTTGACTGGGTGACCAGAGAATTGGATAGAGGGAGTGCGCTAGATGTGGTGTATTTAGATTTTAGCAAAGCCTTTGACAGTGTTCCACACAGACGTCTAATAAATAAACTGAGTGCCTTCGGGATGGGTCCCAAAATAACAGGCTGGGTCAAGAACTGGTTGAGTGGAAGGCGACAGAGGATAGTGATTAACGAAGATCGCTCTGAGGAAAGGGATGTTACCAGTGGTGTGCCACAAGGTTCTGTTCTTGGGCCTGTTCTTTTTAACATTTTTATAAACGATATTGCTGAAGGGTTGTCAGGTAAGATTTGCCTCTTTGAAGATGATACCAAAATCTGCAATAGAGTAAACATGCCGGATGGTGTGAATAACATGAAGAAAGACCTGACAAAGCTTGAAGAATGGTCTGAAATTTGGCAGCTAAAATTTAATGCTAAGAAATGCAAGGTCATGCATTTGGTCTGCAAAAACCCGAGGTTACGGTACAGTTTAGGGGGTAAAGAACTTATGTGCACGACAGAAGAGCGGGACTTGGGTGTGACTGTATGTGATGATCTTAAGGTGGTCAAACAGGTTGAAGAGTTGACGGCAAAAACTAGAAGGATGCTAGGTTGCATAGGGAGAGGTATGGCCAGTAGGAAACAGGAGGTATTGATACCCCTGTATAAGACTCTGGTGAGACTTCATTTAGAATATTGTATACAATTCTGGAGGTCGCACCTTCAAAAAGATATAAAAAGGATGGAGTCGGTCCAGAGGAAGGCCACTAAAATGGTATGTGGTCTTCATCATAAGGCGTATGGGGACAGACTTAAAGATCTCAATCTGCATACATTGGAGGAAAGGCGGGAGAGGGGAGATATGATAGAGATGTTTAAATACCTACGTATGTAAATGTGCATGAGATGAGTCTCTTTCATTTGAAAGGAAGCTCTGGAATGAGAAGGCATAGGATGAAGTTATGAGGTGACAGACTCAGGAGCTTGCTATACTTTTTTACAGAAAGGGTGGTAAATGCAAGGTACAGTCTCCTGGAAGAGATGGTGGAGACAGAGACTGTGTCTGAATTTAAGGAATCGTGGGATAGGCACGTGGGATCTCTTAGAGAGAGGAAGAGATAATGGTTACTGTGGATGAGCCATTTGGCCTTTATCTGCCATCATGTTTCTAATAGGTAATACTCCAATTATCTGACAAATCTAGTGCCCTTATTGTATAACCCTCTTTCTAAATATAAAATGAGGAATTCTTTTCAAATTAATTCTCCTATGGCTAAGAATATTAAGTCTATTCGATGATTTTCTTTGCCAATTCAATTTCAACTGGTTATTTTTGAAACCAACTTCCTTTGGGATTATGCGTCTGTGGGCATTATCTTCGAAAAACTTTTATAATCTTTTCTGCTTCCATCATGATTGATTTAAAATATGCTTAATTATGCTATATAAGTTTTATATAACATAACACAACTTTATTTTTCTATACTGCCTTAATCAAAAGAATTCTAGGTGGTTTCCACAGAAGAGAAAAACTGGACAATCAGTGAAATACAAAATAGTAATGATAATAATAATAATAACAGCTTATATACCGCAATACCGTGAAGTTCTATGCGGTTTACAAAGATTAAGCAAAGGTACAAATTGATTGACTTTAAGAGGGGAGGAAGAAAGAGGGTTAATAGGACAGGAAATCCATTTTTGAGGAGAGAGTGATCAATAGAACAAGTTACAGCCTATTATTTATTATTGTTTTAAACCTGTAATTCCCGGACAAATTGGCCTGGCTTTTTTATTTCTGTTATCCATCCTTTAACTATTTAGGTATAGGTGGAATAGATAAAACTTGTTAAGATAAGATAGCCACTGGCCTTAGCAGGTGAGCTACTGAATATTGGCCAATGATTAGCTATGTCGCGTGACATAGTCAGTCATCAGCCAATCTGGTTGCAGAATACCGGTAGCTAGCTGGCTATAAGACAGCGTAGAACCATTCGAGATTTCCTGGATGAGAAATCACTGCATACATTAATTCATGCCTTTATATTATCAAAGTTAGGTTATGGTAATTTAGTATATGCAGGCATTGGGTTAGGACAGTTGAAACGCTTACAAACAGTGTAGAATACTGCAATTAGATTATTAGGCTGGGCATATATTCGCGATCACGTGACACCTTTGTATTTAAAATTCCATTGGCTTCCAATGGAATTTAGGATTCAATTTAAGATCTTGATGTTGGCACATAGAGCATTATTTCAGCTACAGCCTTCATATCTTTCTAACTTGGTACTATTTTATGACCCAAGACGTTTATTACGATCTTCGAACGATAATAGGGTAGTCGTTTCTCACATCTTGAAGACACTTCTTGCATCAACTAGAGATTGTGCATTCTTTCATTTAGTTCCACGGTTATGGAATAACCTGCCCATAAGACTTGAGAAAGGAAGAATCCTATATAAATTTTAAAAGACGTTTAAAAGCACATTTTTTTCAATTGGCTTTCCCAAATTAGAATGGAGTTGGCGACTGTGATCTGTGTTTATACAATGGTTGATTTTGTAATGGAGAATTTTTAGCTGTCTGTATAAATTATGGTTCATTGAGATTTGAATGTTTTACTGTTTTGTCATTAGAATGGTTTTTATGGAGATGTAGTGAAGAAAATTTTTTAAAAAAACTTTTGTTCTTAATCTTTCCTTTTCTATTTTTAATGGAGTTCGTTTCTTGATGAATGTGATTTATGCATTGTAAACCGCTTGGATCCTTTTAGGCCATTGTGCGGTATATAAAGTTTTTAATAAGCATAAACAAATATAAGCTATTTGGCTGGCCAGGAGCTGTCTCTTGCCGGCCAAATGGCACTAAATATTGACTGGTTAGGGTTTAACGGAGTCTGGTCAGATGTGCTCAGGACTCAACTCAGGAGGTTGTGATTGGCAAATGCCTGGATTTTTCCAGGATTCTACAAATATTTGTACTTATATCTGCAATCTAGGAGAATGGCTATCGTGTCTGTACATTTTTCAGAGTTTAAAAACGCTATCTGTAGATTTCTTATTCCCACCTTGTGTCAGTGAGCTTGCCCTGCCTGCTTCCAGGGTAACTAGTGGAGACTGTTTGTAGGATCCAGTTAATGGGAAGTCTTGGGGGGGGGGGGGGGGGTTGGAACACTCGAAGGCTGCTGTAGTCACAGCAAGGGAGATGGTGAGCCCTGTGCTTTAGAAATGAAGATTCTGCATGTGGTGGGAGATGGAAGAGAAATGAAACCACCCACTAGATGAGAAAAGCAATTCCAACAGCTGCACAACTGATTCACAGTAGCATAGCAATTATGCAATTGCACCTTTCAAACAGTCCCCTTTCCCATTCTCTTTCCTGATCACAGCCACGAGTACCAACACAGATATACACAGTTACTAATATGGCCATTCACAGGCACACACGTGAAAGCACACACACAGAACTATACATTCACTGACACACCAACATATGTTGCATACATATGAACACACAGACATACTAGCCCACAGAGAAATAAAATAGAGATACACATGCAGACAAAACAGATAAACAGACACACAAAAAAATGCAGATACAAGTCACATACAAGTATGTGCGCACACACACACACACACACACACACACACATGCATACACATATATAAATAAGTGCAGCTTCCGCAACCGAGAGCATTATTTGGGTATTACAATATAGCCACGCCTAAACCCAAGGGAATGTCCGCATTTCTAACCAGAGTACTCTTGATGGGGAAGAAAGCTATTCTCACCAACTGGCTGTCTACTACTCCCCCGACTTATGCCCAATGGAGATCCCTGATGATAATCCACGCAACGCTGGAGCGGAGACTGGTGGGAGATCTGGATCGTGGTCCGGGTCGTAGATTTCGTCAGACTTGGGAATGTTTCTGGCAGGATCTCACTCCACATGCCCGTAGCAGACTCTTGAATATTTAGGAAGATCTCGGATTCTCAGTTTTTGTTATGGCACTGGACTCCGGGGGTGGGGTGGGTTGGGGGGGGGATTGTTGCATTGTTCTTTACTGGACTAAGTTACTGCTTGTATTGTTTGTTTTCTGTTGGAACAATAAAAATCATTTGAACAGAAATAAGTGCAGAGGTATTAGAGAGAATTCCATAAGCTATATTCTGCATGCTTTCCCTGCTTGTTTCTTCCACTGCTTCCTATACATATACCACCTTTTCCATGAAAAAAATATTTTCTAATCTTTCTGCTGAGTCTACCTGTCATGACCTCTGGTTCTAAAATTCTTTCCTCTGAATAAGGTTCACAAGTTGTGCATTGAAGTACAGTACTTTGAATGTCTCTAGTGTATTATAATAACATAGTAGATGATGGCAGATAAAGGCCTGTATCCACCATCTATTCTCTCCTTTCTAGAGTGTACAATTCCTGCAGCTTTTGGCGCATTCTCTGTACTGTCTTCATCCTATCTGTATCCTCTTGGAGGAGTGGAGGGCCATTTTCAAAAAGGATGTCTAAGTTCAATTTGGATGTTTCCCATTAAAAGTCCAAAGTCAGAAGCACAGAAACGTCTATTTGTGAAAGCTGAAATGCTACACATCCAGAATTTTTTTTAATTGTCTACTTGGATATCTAGGCTGACAGCTAACTTTATATCTCATTTTCGAGCAAAGAAACGTCCAAGTTGACAGCTTGGATGTGGAAGGGACAGTATTGTGATGGACTGACCACACAGACATGCCAACAGAGCAGTGGGACACCTTGCAGGGCACTGCTGTGAACTTCACATAAAGAGTGCCAGAAGTACATCTCATCATATACCCCTTTTAATTTATGCTGCACTCTCTAAAACTCCCCCAAAACCTACTGGATCCACCTGTCTACCACCCCAATAGCTCTTATAGCTACAGATGGCACCTATATGACAGTCGGCCAGATTTTCCTATAGGCTAACTAGGCTTCAGCCTAGGGCCTCAAGATCTGTGTCACATTTTTTATAAAGGTTAGTACCAATAACAACATGTTTCATTTAACATATTGATATATATCAGAGTAATGATGTATTTTATCTCTCATGTAATTTACAAACTTAAAATTGGGAGGTGAAAGGGCCTCATAAGTGGAATAGCCTAGGGCCTCTTTTAATCTAAATCCGGCCCTGATAACAGTAAATAAGGGTCTAGTGGGGTTTACTGGGCTCACACTTTCCACTATAAATGTAGTGGTTAGAATGGCTTATGGACCTGGGTCAAGTTTCAAGTTTTCAAGTTTATTCATGTATTTGATTAAACGCTTATCCTAGGATACTAAGCATTGTACAATAGTAATAAAAACTTTTATAGACAAACAAATAAGTCAGACAGTTTTCTTACTTAACTATTAAGACCTTAGTGGTACAGTGGAAGGGGAGGGGGGGGGGAGAACTACAATATTTATCGAGAAAAGATACATAAAAGGGAGGTACATTAGGGTAGGGAAAAGTTAACAAATTTGCTGGACTAAATCAAATAGTCAATTAAAGGCATCTTTAAAAAGAAAACATTTTAGATTGCTTTTAAACTTCTGTATATTTTGTTCGGATCTTATATATATATAGGAAGAGAATTCCAAATCATAGGGGCAGTCACCGAGAAGATTGTGGTACGGCGAGTGCCTATTATCCTTAGGGATGGGACACTAAGAGTGTGTTGAGAAGTGGATCTAAGGGCTCTAGGTGGGTCATATGGAATTAAAAGTCTGTCAATGAATGCTGGGGAGTGTGTTTGTATTGTTTTGAAAGTTAAAAGGGCAATTTTATATGTTATCCTATGTATGACTGCTAACCAATGAGCTTTTCGTAGTAGTGGAGTAACATGATCATATTTTTCAGAACCAGATATGAGTTTAATAGCGGTGTTTTGGATTAGTTGTTCACCAGGTTACTTAAGATACTTGTGTGATGCTCTACTAGACTTTCCCATCCCATACCAAGAGATAGGTATGTATTCTTTCATTCAGATCTTTGGGGGGTGAGAGGGGGTTAGGGAGCAGTATGTGTGTGTGTGGGTCATACCTTAATGTATCCAGTGGTCATCTGGTCAGTTTGGGTACCTTTGTGGCACTTAGAGCTCCTTTTACAAAGCCGCGTTAGCGGTTTCATGTGCGTAATAGCGTGCGCTAATTTGCTGGCCGCGCTAACCGCTACCACCTCCTCTTGAGCAGGAGGTAGTTTTTGGGCTAGCGCGGGGGTTAGCGCACGCTAAAAAGTTGCTAACGCGGCTTCGTAAAAGGAGCCCTTAGTTCTAAAGCAGGTCTAGCTCTGAACGTCTAACTTCTGTCCAGAACATCTTGGAAAAGATTTGATTAGTGCCACAGGACATCCAAGTTAAGTATGCCTAAAGCCCGCCCAAAATATGCCTCCCAGCATGCCCCTTGGAAATCTGGATGACAGGGGGAGAAACATCTCGCTAGACATCCAGAAAAAGGGTTTTGATTATCGGCACTTGGACGTCCCAGTGATTAGGACATTCAACTGTCGACTTAGGTGATTTTTTTAGACATTTAATTTTTTGATTATGAGCCGCATAGCCTCCATAGTTAGACATAATATTCTAGGTGAGGTTTCACCAACGCATTATTGCCTCCTTTATTCTCAAATTAACCCTTTAATTGATAGATGGTGAAAATGACTGCATTACATAACTTGATGATGAATGAGAGCAACAGTGCCAAGTAACAGGTATTTGGAGATGCAGATCTCCCATAAGAGCCATAGAAACATGTTGCTTCTGAGCAACAATGCCAAATAAAGGGTTAAATGGGTAAGCACTGAGGTCTCAAAAGTACAAAACTATGTACCCTTGTAACATTTGATCACCCTCACGTACTTCCTACCTTGACCATTTTTTAAAATTTGCTGCCTCTTTGAGGTTCTTACAGTCTATATACAAAAGGAACATGAAACATGAAGCTGCCATTAACAGCTACGGTATATTTAATTATGAAGAAAGAAAAAAAAAAAAAAATCAAACAGAAGGCAAGTTTATATTTATCTAGTTCAGATCACGATAACATTATTCTCTTTCATTGCTTGTAGAGAATAGTGGTTTGTTGTTCTTACATTTCACCTTCATTACTGTCCTATGACCATTGCCTTTTGCTCCATATCTGTGCTAACCAGTAGGCTACAGGCCATCAAAATAGCCTGGATCACTGCACACATGGACTTTAAGGTCTGGATTCCCTCAGAAAAAGGAAGAACAACTCTATGGATTGGGTGGCACAAAGGGGTTTAAACCAGGGAAATCAAAACTACATTTTCCTGGCTTGCCATGTCCCATTGAAATGGAGCTATATGGTCACCCTTTCCTTAATCCATACAATACTGCCAATCCCTGAATGCTTGGGCAATGACTTTTTTTTTTTTCCAATGCATTTTTTCACTTCACTGGACTGAGTTGACGAAACGCCTTACTACTTCATCTACAGCTTGATGTTTCATTAGAAAAAAATTGAGGCAATACTGAAATCTTTCTTTTTCAGTGATGCTTTTTGTTGAATGCAGCCTTAGTTACATGCTTGAGGTTTTCCCTTGACTTCATCAGAGCTGTAGGGGTGTTTCCTTATTTGCACCTGAAGGTTAGGCCTCTCTGACATCATCAAGCCTGAACCTAGCAAGAAGAGAAAGAAGAATACATCTTTGCTGTTTCTGCCTGATGCATTCTGGGTATGTACCAGAATTGTATTCTAGTCAAGGACATTCATCTATGCCTTCATGCTTAGCCTGTGTGAATCTTGGGAGAGGAATTGCTCCTGTGTTTCTTATCTAACGAAGGCACCTCTGTTTCAGATTGTATGAGACTATACAGAAAGGCTATTCATCTAAGTTCTGTTTCTGGATTGGTCCGGAGAAGTCATCTGATGAGATCCAAGTGAAAACGTGCTAATTATAATTTAGTCTGTGTTAGGATGTGGGTGAACTCGCATCTTTTAATAGGTGTTCTCTATGCACTTCTTTTATAATAATTAAGACCTGAGAAGTTACCTCTTGTGATTAGCTCTCTTCCAGGGAGTGAAGGAACAGGACTTTTATCCAGACCTGGTTTTCATATCACATAAAGGAAACCTTTGCTGCCAACATAAGTTACAGCTTCTCCAGTGGCTGACAAGCTCTTGTTCCGGTACCAACAGAATTCTTATCTTCAGTGCTGAGTAGAAGACGTGTTCCCTTTCACCTGATATTGTGCCAAGGCCTAATTGGATGGTGAGAATATGGAATTCTATTATCTTATCAGCTGGGGGTAGATAAATGAAGGGTATTAACGTAGAACAAAATCTTTTCCAGAGAAAGGAAAATGGTAAAAGCAGAGGACATAATTTGAGGTTGAGGGGTGGTAGATTCAGGGGCAATGTTAGGAAATTCTACTTTACGGAGAGGGTAGTG
The DNA here is from genome assembly GCF_902459505.1 of Geotrypetes seraphini. Lineage (NCBI taxonomy): Eukaryota > Metazoa > Chordata > Amphibia > Gymnophiona > Dermophiidae > Geotrypetes > Geotrypetes seraphini. The sequence continues at coordinate 67,142,572 of NC_047091.1, read as the reverse complement.
GATGCCTGGAATGCGCTCCCGAGAGAGGTGGTGGAGAGTAAAACTGTGACTGAGTTCAAAGAAGCGTGGGATGAACACAGAAGATTTAGAATCAGAAAATAATATTAAATATTGAACTAGGCCAGTTACTGGGCAGACTTGCACGGTCTGTGTCGGTGTATGGCCGTTTGGTGAAGGATGGGCAGGGGAGGGCTTCAATGGCTGGGAGGGTGTAGATGGGCTGGAGTAAGTCTTAACAGAGATTTTGGTAGTTGGAACCCAAGCACAGTACCGGGGAAAGCTTTGGATTCTTGCCCAGAAATAGCTAAGAAGAAAAATTTAAAAAAAATAAAATAAAATAAAATTTTTTTTTAAATTGAATCAGGTTGGGCAGACTGGATGGACCATTCGGGTCTTTATCTGCCGTCATCTACTATGTTACTATGTTACTATTGTGGTTCGGGATAATGAGAAGTGAAGCTACTCTTGGTGATAACCTGTAATAATTGCTGCTAATCAGGAATTATTATTATAAGGAATAATTTAGAGTGTAAGAATTAGTTTACTTATTTATCTAGCAAGTGTGTTGTAATAATTGTGTACTGAGTTTCATATATGTAATCGGATATTTTGTGAACAATAATTAGTTATTGCTGCTGGCTTTTGAATTATATTTTTCTATTTTCATAATAAAAGTATTTCTCATTAGCCTGGGTCTGGTGTCGTGTAAGTAGGCAAAGAAAGCTGAACCTGGATGAGATATTATGGTCTTCCCTAGAATACTAACAGGCACGTATTTGTTTATGTAACTGATTAGTGGACCATAAATCTTTCTACAGAGCTGGCCTGTAGAACACAGAATCTCCCTGTTTTTTCATTTCCCATTGCTCTTTTCTTACCTTTCCTATCTTAAAAATGTAGTTTCTTTTCATTTTCCCCTTCTTTTTTTCTTCATTTTACAAGTACTTGAATCCTTCTTTAATATTTCAGCTGAATTTCTACTATATTTTTGCATTTTGTAAATTGCTTAGCTGACCCTCAATGGGCAGTACAGCAAATAATTATAAACTTGGAAACTTGAAATTAGCTGAATCCTAGCACACCATCACAGTGCCTTTCTGGTTCCAAATCAAACCTAGAGACAGCAAGGAAAGTTAAAGAACTGGACTTCATTCATTTTAAAATTTCTTATATACCACAAATCTAAGTGGTTTACAGCGTACATACATACAATAGATATAACATTAAAACATACAACTCTTCAAGACATACAGTATTCAAAAAAACCTGAACAATGTCTAAAATTTGTGTTTTTAATTCATAAAAATGCCTGCAAAGACAAATGTGCTTTAAAAAGTTTTCTAAATGAACTCAAGGACTCAGGGCGTTCTTGTAGCGATTTCAAAAATGTGAGTCATTCTAAAAAAATCGCTCATACAAATGAGGTCGACGGACAGTAGCGAAGATTCACTAAATCTGCATGTGCGCGTTGCAGTTGATAGCGATGGGCACATGCGCAGAATAAAGGCAAAAAAAATAAAAATAAAACCAATAACAAAAAATTGAGCCACAAGTAACCCTTTCCTGCCACCAAGCAACACCCTTTCAGCAGCAGAAAAGATGCCCATTCTCTCCCGCTGCCAACTGATGCAACCCCTAACCCTTCTCAGCAGCGGGAAAGATGCCCATGCTCCCCCGCCACCACGCTACACACCCCTTTTGCCTCTGAGGACCCCCCACCCTCTCCCCCTTACCTTTTTTTAGATGGCTGGCTGGAGGGATGCCTACTCCCTCTGGCCAGCTGGCCCTGCCTCTTCAGAATAGGCTTTTCCCTCCCCCGGTGAATGAAAGCAGCAAGCAGGTCTCTGGAGTAGCCTGGTGGTCGGTGCATTGGACTGCAGAAAATGGGACCCAGGCCCATATCCCACTCTAACTACAGTATAATCTTGTTATAAGGGACTCGCTTATAGCGGAACCTCGTCTATAGCGGACAAGGTCCGCTGGTCCCGGCAGTGCGCCTTTATGAACATGCAGAAAATCACTGAATATAGTGGACTCACATATAAAGGACTTTTGCATATAATGGACAAACAATTTGGTCCCCAGAGCCGCTTTTAGCTGTAGTTTTGTTTGGCTATAATGGACATGCAAACTCCGCCTACAAGGCGCGTGGCGTGCCGGTGATATAGTATCAAAATGCAGCCCAGAAAAAAAATGACAGAGTATTTTTTTTTCCAGTACAGTACAACATAATGCTTTAGAACAGTGGTTCCCAACCGTGTCCTGGAGGACCACCAGCCAGTCGGGTTTTCGGGACAGCCCTAATGAATATACATGGAGCAGATTGGCATGCCTATCACTTCCATTATATGCAAATCTCTCTCATGCATATTCATTAGGGCTATCCCAAAAAACCGACTGGCTGGTGGTCCTCCAGGACAGGGTTGGGAACCGCTGCTTTAGAACATCTTTTAGTGTTCTGGTTTTTGCAATCATTTCATGCTTTGCTGAGTTTTGTTCTTGATGTTGCTGATATGCTTGTGCAGTGATTGTTGTTCATTGATTGAACGTTGTTTCAAGCTGACCTAAATAAAGTTTTTAAAAAATGCAACTCTGGATATAACGGACTGTTTTCCCAGGTCCCTTGAAGTCCATTATAACGAGCTTATACTGTAATACACTTGTGGTGGAGAGTGTGAGTGGGGCCGGGCTGGGGGCATAACAAGGCATGGCTGGACATGGAATATGAAAGGGCTGGAGGCAGAATAAAGCAGGGCTGGGGCGGGCCCATATGTCCGGGTTTCTAAGTCAGAAAATCTGGTATCCCCTACCTTTGGACTTAGTGTGACAGCTGAAGTGATCAGGATATCATCATTCTGTTTGGCTGTGAGTTGTGGGAGCTGCCTGAGTTCTCCAAGGGTTGAGAGAATACAGGAACAAGCCTTGAATATTTAGGTCTTCAGTGGATCCAGAGGTTACGTGGGTGTTGGCCAATATTCAGTGCCACCACCTGCATAATCTAACCATGGAAAGATAGGATTGCTTTCAATGCGTTGCTATCTGGTTAATTATGTAGACATCTTGTCTGCTTAAGCCACACTGAATATTGATTCCTAAATAATGACCCTGGGGTCATTATATGCACTGAAAGCCTCAGAAGTTTGGGCACTAACCCTGCACTTGGGTGTCCCCAGACCCGATGTTTCAAAAACATAAGCAGATGAAGTCAAGGGCAACAAAAATGATTAAGGGCATGGAAAACCTTGCATATACCGAAAGGCTGGAGAAACTGGGGCTCTTTACCCTGGAAAAGTGGAGACTTAGAGGGGACATGATAGAGACCTATAAAATAATGAAAGGTATAGAGAAGGTGGAGAGGGACAGATTCTTCAGGCTAGTGGGGACATCAAAAACAAGAGGGCATTCGGAAAAACTGAAAGGAGACGGATTCAAGACGAATGCTCGGAAGTACTTCTTCACTCAGAGGGTGGTGGACACCTGGAATGCGCTTCCAAGAGAGGTGATAGGACAGAGTACAATAATGGGCTTCAAAAAGGGCTTGGATGACTTCTTGAAGGAGAAAAAGATTACAGGGTATAGATAGAGGAGTACTATACAGGGTACTTCAGGATTAGGGCATAAATTATTCAGGTGGTGGGAACTTACAGGTCAAGGACCTGGAGGGCCGCCACGAGAGCGGGCTGCTGGGAACGACGGACCCCTGGTCTGACCCGGCAGAGGCAATACTTATGTTCTTAGGAGCCTAATGGTTAGAGCAGAAGGCTTTTATTATGTAATTCGCTTAGTTTTAATAGGCGAACCATCAAATTTTAATAAACTTGAAACTTGAACTTGACCAGGGCTGCCCTTTATGATCAAAGCAGAGTTGCCAAAGGGGGCTAATCCACTCAGTGGGAGATTCGGGGTCAGCCCTTATCCATTGCTTTGCTCTTCTTAGCCTGTTGCTCCACCCTGCCCATTGCTCTTCTCCTAGGCAGCAGGAAAATAAAAGGTAATCTCCTGCTGCCTCAGCACGGGGCAGCAGCTCAGTGGGAAACTGCAGCTCATTGGCTGGAAGGCGGATGAAGACCTGCAAAAGCAGGAGACTGGGCAGGCCTGTCATAGGCTAATCACCTAACCCTCCGTTGCCTTGGATACAAACTCGAAGTGTGAGCCTAACATGGTCAGAAAAATGCTTACTGTACCTGAATGTATATTGCTTTGATGATTGCAGGCGAATACAAATCCCAGACTGCAGTGGGGTGGGAAAAAAACCAAGGAGTCCAGGGTTGGATTTAGCAATGACAGTTCCTTATGCTAATTGCTTTTCCAGCCACCATGCCAGGTATTTAAAAAAAAAAAGATCACAGACGGGATTCAAAAAACTTGAAAGATTGCTATTCTCCCTCTATCCTTCTTTTCAGGTTTTTGTGCTTGTGTTATGTTATTTTGATGTATAAGACTCCTGGACAGCTGAACATGGCTCCCAAGCAAGCTTTGTAACAAGAAGTTGCAGAAAATGGGCATGGAGTCACCTCTGTGGGGGGTCCACTAGGACAACTTTTAGGATGAATAAGGGAAAAGAAATAACATCATCCAGTCACGGCTCACTAAACTGCAGTATAAGGAGATAAAGTGACTTTACTTGTGCAGAGGTCACACACAGTGAGTGAATTAAACCTCAGGCACAGGGAAAATGACCCTGACACCACACACAAAGGATTTCATCTACCTCACTATTTCAAACTTAACCCCTAGACTAGGCCACATACCTTCTTTCTGAATGCCCTTTTTGCACACTTAAACTGTCCCTCCAGTAAAATTCAAGGGTTAGATGACAAGGAGATTATTCCATTTTCTGGTGGTCTGTTACGAACCAAGAATGTGATTCAGTGTGTGATTTAAGATCTGTGATCATTTGGTGAAGTGTGTGTGTGTGTGTGTGGGGGGGGGGGTGTTAAGTGAAAGCACTTAGCATTTTGTTTCCTTGTCTTGTTTACTTGTGGTTGCTGGCTTTGTGAACTTAACGGGTGTTTTTTGTTGCTGTTGAAGAAGACAAACAGTAGAGTGCCTCAGAGAAGGGTGTGGACTATTTTGTCTTTGCCTGGGATGATCTGCTACTTGTGTGAGTGGGGAAAAATGAGGATCAGAAGAGAAATAAGACGATGGGCCTTAGTGGGACTATAAGAAAATACCCAAGAGTACAAACCTCTGCAAGTTTTCTTGTGTCTGGATTTTTTGATGTATTACACTTGTTTGTGATTTCATAGTGTTTGGATTCTGGTTATTAGGTAACCTGGGCAGCTTGAGGATTTAATCAAGCTTAGAGTAACTGCCATCCTGAAAAAACATGAACAAAACAGAGAAAACCAGCAACATGAAAGAATAACCAAGAGAGCAAGTATAGTTGGCCACAAATGAATGAAGGAGACAATATTGTACAAAAAAAAAAAATCTCATATAAGAGGAAACAGTATTTATTTATTGAGAGACCCAATGCAGCCTGTGTTTCGGTAGATTGCTTGTGTCAGGGGTCTAAAACATACAAATAAATTTTAGAACAAGACAGATATATATACTGTACTAGTGTTTAAGCCCTTTACATTAACGGGTGCTAGTAAAGCCTCCTTCCCTCACATGTCCCCTATTTTCAGCCCCAGCTCCGAACCCATTTTTACCCCCCCCCAGCCCCCTTCTCCCATCTGTTCTCTTTCAACCCGAGCCCCCTTTTCTCACCAGCAGCATTTCCCTCCCCACTCCACTTCTCTGTCTAGCAGCACCTCTTCCCTGCTCCCCCTGTCCCTCTTCCCTGCTCCCATGGTCCAGTAGCACCTCTTCTCTGCTCCCCCTGTCCCTCTTCCTTGCTCCCATGGTCCAGTAGCACCTCTTCCCTGCTCCCCCTGTCCCTCTTCCTTGCTCCCCGGCCCAGTAGCACCTCTTCCCTGCTCCCACGGTCCAATAGCACCTCTTCCCGGCGGGCTGCGTGTCGGGAGCGCTGGCTGCTCGGAGCTGCAGGCATCATCCTGAGGGCCAGTGGCCAGAGTGTTCCCTGCCACCGCGTTCTAAAATAGGATTTGCCCGACATCTACGTGGTGGGTTTTGTGGGTTTATTTTGCTCTTTGCCTTGCCAAGGAGCCGATTTGACAAGTCCACCAATCATCTGCTCCTGAATACAGGAGAGGAGAGAAGATCTGCAGTGTTGCAATGTGATAGTTTGAGCCTAAAGATTATTTGAGCCTAAATTATCATTTGTTCTATTGTGGCCACTATGTGGTAGAACTTACCTGGGACATAAGTTGAACACTTGGAGAATTAACCAGACCAGGCTGGTGAGTGCAATATTATTTTGTTTTCATTATGGTTGCTGTTACTTTTGGATTTTTGCTTTTCTCACATTTTGTTTTTGCCCTGACTGGATGATAAATACATTTGAGTTCTTTTTTTTTTTAATACTTACCTGAGTTGTGCCATCCTGACTATTATACACAGGGTAAGCTCTCCACAACAGGGACTTCCTCCCTCTTGGGGAAGCACGCCGGGGCTATATAGTAGTTGTGTGCCAGCCCTGCTAGGCCCTAAGGGATGGCCACACTACAATATATATACATATAGTATAAAAAGAATATCATAAAACAAAATCTCACTGATGAATTGCTTCTTATATATTGGCAGATGTCATCCCAAAAATATCTATATGACATTTGTTTTGTGATATTCTTTTTATACATAGTTTCATTTTTTAAAGTCATGTTTATATTTGTCATAATTTTATATCTCCGTTAATGCCCCCTCTCTTTGGAACAGTATCCCAAATCACTTATGTGAAATAACAACTCTTGCCAATTTTAAGGTGAAGTTAAAGACATTTCTATTCCTTGATGCTTTTGTAACTTAACCGTCCTTCTAAGGACGACTTAGATTCAGGAAAGGTTTCTACCTTCAGTTCCCCCCTCCCTTTGTTTTTTCCCTTGAATGTTCTCTTTCTTTATATCAATTGTAGTTCCAACCCTTCTTCCCTTTTGTTCCGGTTCGTCAATATCTTTATAAATTGTCATTTCCTCTGGTTTGTCTTTGTTCATATTGTATTTTAATTGGTGCATTGTTTTGGCGTTTTTTGTACACTGCCTAGAAGGCTTGATTAGGTGGTATAAGAAATTTTAAATGAACTTGAAACTTGATATATCTTTATAGAATCACTGCATTTAGAGTCATTACTTGCATCAAAGATTTCTAAGTAGAACTATTTCTTATGAATGGACCAACAGAAGATAAGAGCTGTAATTTATTTGATGGGCTCCATCCATTTATGGTTGGCTGTCATCCCCCCCCCTTTTTACAAAGTCGCTGTAGTGGCTGCAGCGTAGTAAACACTCTGATGCCCATTAAATCCCTATGGGCATTGAAGCGATTACCACCGCAGCAGCTGCTACTGCGGCTTTGTAAAAGGAACCCAAAGTGTATGGGAACAGAGTTAAAAGATCTCAATATGTACGAATATACTTTGGAAGAAAAGCATGAGAAGGGAGACATAATAGAGAAGTTTCAAAACCTATGTGGCATAAATGCACAGGGGATGAGTCTCTTTCAGTTAAAAGAAGCTCCGGAATGATGGGGCATAGGGTGAAGGTGAAAGGGGTAGACTCAAAAGTAACCCGAGGAAATGGTAGTGAATCCATGGAACGGCCTCCTAGTGGACATATGTGTGTGTTAGGTGCCATTGACTCAAGTTCAAGTCCTAGCGACTTGATGAATTATAGATCCAAAAAGAAGATGGTTTTGTGCTAATCCAACAAGGTCCTCCAGCATCATCCCATAGTTGTCTTCAACATAGCCAGCCATCTAGTTGCAGGAGGCCCTCTTCGCCTGTTTCCTTCAATCTTTCCAAACATAATGTCTTTCTCTAATGATCTCTTCCTTTTAACAGTGTGACCAAAAATAAGACAGTCGTAAATTTATGAAGTGGGCTTCAATTGACATAGTCAGTTCAATCTCTTTCAAAATTAATTTATTAGTTCTTTTGGCGGTCCAAGGCATGCATAAAATCCTTCTCCAGCACCAAAGTTCAAATGAATCAATCTTTTCTATCTTTCTTCCACAATGTCCAACTTTCACATCCATAATTAACCACTAAGAAAATAAGTGCATGGTCAAGTCTGATCTTTATTTTGAGTGTTATTTCCTTGCCTTTAAATACTTTGTCAAGAGCCTTCATTATAGAGCAGTGTCTCTCAAACTGTTTGCCACTGTACAGTGGTGTACCATGAAGAAATTCCAGGTATGTCATGAGAGATTCCAGAATTTTATTTTAATTTTAAAAATTCCCTTCATAAGCATACACTGGAATAGATGTACATCGTGTACGCAAGAGTCTGGCAATGTTATGTGTAAAGAAACAACTGCCCAGATAAGCATCATTCTTTGACGTGATTTGTCCTTGAAAATGAACGGCAAGTAATTTTAGTTTTATTTTTTATGCAGTAGTTATCTTAACTTGAGCAACAAAGCAATCAAGACTTTGTTACTGTTTGGATCTTCTTATCTTTTTACGAACTTGGATTTTCAGCTCTAAAAAAAATTAAATTTAAAAAAAGAGAACGACTGCAGATAGTGGATGATGAAATGCATGTTTGCTTGTTGACTATCGAGCGGCGTTTTGAGTTAATTTGCACTCAAAAACAAGCACATTCATCACAATGAATAGCAATTCTATTCTATCTACTTTAGTTTCACTATTGTTACTATTACCCATATGTAGCTTAAAAACTTTAAATAACTCAAATTTAATTTTTTGTTGGTTTTGCAATTTTATAATTTCAATTATAATGTGCCGTGAAAAACATTTGCTCTGTTTAGTGTGCTGGAGATAAAAAAGTTAGAGATTCATTGAAAAGGTCAGTTAGTAGAGCTGCCAGAACTTCCCTAAGTTCCTTCAGCACCCTCGGATGTACACCAACTGGTCCCATCGCTTTGTCTACCTTTATTTTAGCTAGCTCCTCAAGAATACAACTCTCTGAAAATGGATCAGGGTCTATTACTTCTCCATCCATATTCATGTTTGTCTTCTGTGGTCCCGCTCCTGGCGCTTCAGCCATGAACACAGAACAGAAATATTTGTTAAGCAATTTGGCCTTTTCTTTATCAGCTTCTACATATTCCCCTTCACCTTTGAGTCTCACAATGCCACTTTTGCACTTCTTCCTATCACTAATATATTGAAAAAATGTCTTGTCTCCCTGTTTTACCGTGTCAGCTATTTTTTCTTCCATTTGCATCTTTGCTTTCCTGACTACATGACCAGCCTCTCTTAACTTTTTTAGATATTTTTGCCTGTCTTCCTCTTTCTGCGATCTTTTGTAGTTTATGAAAGCTAACCTCATATTCCTTACCCTCTTAGCTATTACTTTTGAGAACCAAAGTTGCCTTCTTTTCCTCTTACTTATACTTACTTGTCTCACAAAAAGGTTTGTTGCCCTTACAATCGCTTCTTTCAGTTTTGCCCACCACATTTCCACTCCTTCCAGACGTTCCCACCCAGACAATTCCTTGAAGTAAACTCCCATCCAAACAAAGTTAGTTTTTTAAAAAGTCTAAAACCTTTGCTTTTAAATGAGCCCTCTCTATACCAATCTTAATATTAAACTGTACCATGCAGTGATCACTGGATTCCAGATGATCATCCACTGTAACATCAGAAACACTTTCCCCATTTGTAAGCACTAAGTCCAGTATGACTCCATCCCATGTGGGTTCCATTACCAACTGCTGAAACAGTTCTCCTTGTAGAGAATTCAGAATCTCCCTACATCTAGAAGACCCCACAATAGGAATATCCCAATCAACATCCAGCATGTTAAAATCACTTATAAGAAAGACTTCCCATTTTTTAGAGATCTTCTGAATGTCTATTAATAAATCTCTATCTACTTCTTCCATCTTTGAAGGAGCCCTATATATCATACCAATGTAAATATATTCACCATTCCCTCTTTCCAAATTGATCCACAGTGCCTCTTCTTTGCCCTACAGATCCTGCAATTGTGTGACTTTTATATGATCTTTAACATATAATGCTACTCCCCCTCCTTTTCTTCCTACCCTGTGTTTCCTGAAGAGATTATAGCCCGGTATAACTACATCCCAGTCATGGTTCTCTGTTGACCACATCTACGTGATCGCCATTATATCCAACTTCTCTTCTTCTATCACAGCTTCTAGATCCAGAATCTTATTTCCCATACTTCGAGCATTAGTATATACTACTTTCCACACATTGCCCCCTTTTCCCATCCGTATAGAGGTATTCAGTGATTTACTTACCTGAGGGCTTATACTCACCCAGGAACTTTGATCACCTTGCCCCATCACTTCTAGTTTAAAGCCCTCTTTAGTAGATTAAAGCCCTCTTCGATAGATTAGCCAGCCTGCTGGCAAAGACACTTCTTCCCTTCTTTGATAGATGCACACCATTCCTGCTCAACAGTCCTTGAAAAATAATCCCATGGTCCTGGAAGCCAAAATGCTCTCAATGACACCATCCACATAGCCAAGCATTCGTCTCCAGGATGCGAGCTTCTCTGCCCTTGCCTTTTCCCTCGACAGGGAGGATGGATGAGAATACTGCTTCACTTTCTCTCCCAGAGCCACAAAGTCACTTGACATGTTCACAGGGGTACCTGGCAGTATCGTTAGTGCTAATGTGGATGAGCATCAACGAATAGTAGTCATCAGGCTTGATGAGTCTCGGCAAGCTCTCTGTAACATCTTGGATTTTGGCACCAGGTAGACAGCATACCTCTTGTGACATCATGTCTGGTCTGCAGATGGATGCTTCTGTACCCCTCAGAAAGGAATCGCCAACTACCACTACCTTACACCTCCAAGTGGTCATGGATCCAGTAATTGGGATCTCAAGCTTTGGTCCTTCCTCTCCTTGGGATGCTCTCATCCTTCATCTCCTTGGTATGCTTACTTCCAGGACAGCATACCGGTTCTTCAGTTCAAGGGCACAGTACCAATCTTGAGGTTCTGTAATCTGAGTCCAGCTGGCTTCCCTCAGCACAGCCTCTTCTTCCCCACTGCTGGAGATCTTTGACACCTCATGAACCATTTCATCGATGTACCTCTCATTTTCACAGATGCTTCTTAGTCTTGCCACCTCCTCTCTCAGTTCTTTTACTTCCTTCATGAGGGATTCAAGCTGAAGACAGCTTGTACATTGAACTATTCCCTCTGACTGAGTAACATTTTCTGTCTACACAGAGACAGAAGTTGTAACCTGAGCAGCAGCTTTGGTGATATGATGTTTCCCAGCCATATTGTGGCATAGAAGGGAAATAAAAGAACATAAGAATTGCCGCTGCTGGGTCAAACCAGTGGTTCATCCTGCCCAGCAGTCTGCTTACGCGGCAGCCCCCAGGTCAAAGACCAGTGCTCTAAATGAGTCCAGCCTCACCTGCGTATGTCTCAGTTTAGCAGGAACTTGTCCAGCTTAGTCTTGAAACCCTGGAGGACAGAAAAATCCTACCATAATAATTCCCTGTTCCTGGTTGGCCGGAGAGCCTATAAATCAAAAAACCTCTGCCTTGGGATGGGTGGGAGAGAATTAAATTAACACCAGAGCCTTTCCTCAACAGCTATTTGTGCCCTAATCTGATGATATGCCCTGAAATGCAACCTAAATCATTTATCTAGGATAAAATACTATTTTGTATTAAATCCTAACAGACTCTAAAGGCTACACTACTGCCTGATTGATTTTGCTGAGCTAAAAAAGAGAACTACAAAAATATAACCCACTAAAACCCAAGTTTACCATTCCCAAGTTTGAATACCACCAGACAAAATGTTCCAATGGATGTTTTTGTGTACATATTAATGTTATTGGCGGGGGGGGGGGGGGGTGTTGGGGGGAGGTTCTAGTATCATGTAAGGTTGATTGTTTTGGGAAAGTTTAAGTGTGATGTGTCAATATTAGAATATCAGGGTCTGTTTGTATAATTATGGTTATGAGTGGATATGAGAGATATAAATGTTTTAAATAAAAAAAAAATAAAAAGATAGAGGCTCTTTGTAAGCAAAATTACATATTTTGGTATTCCCATTTGTGCTAGAATTCTCCATAATTTTTCACAATCCATGTCAGTATTAGTGTGCTGGCAGGTCCAGAATGAAAGCAAAGGATTCTGGGATATTATATTAAAACAATCTGACCCTTGTTGACCCTCGGATAGACTGAATGGCCCCTGCCCATTTGTCAATAACAAAAGGCCTTTTACTTAGTATGCCACTAAATGACTCCTATAAGACCATTAAACTAAACTAAACTAAGCCTTAAGTTTATATACCGCATCTTCTCCAAAGATGTGTGTGTATATATATATATATATATATATATATATATATATATATTATATATATAATGAGGTGTGTGTGTGTGTATATATATCTATATATATATACATACACACACACCTCATTATATATCTATCTATCTATATATCTGTCTATCTATATCTATATCTATCTATCATTATATATCTATATCTATCTATCTATCTATCTATCTATCTATCTATATATACACACACACACATCTGTGGAGAAGATGCGGTATATAACTTAAGGCTTAGTTTAGTTTAGTTTAATGGTCTTATAGGAGTCATTTAGTGGCATACTAAGTAAAAGGCCTTTTGTTAGTGACAAATGGGCAGGAGCCATTCAGTCTATCTATACTAACATTCCCAGGGTCAACAAGGGTCAGATTGTTTTAATACAATATCCCAGAATCCTTTGCTTTCATTCTGGACCTGCCAGCACACTAATACTGACATGGATTGTCAAGGTTTACAAGAACTTAAATATAGGAAGAGAAGAATAAGGTTTACATGAATTTAAAATATGGGAAGAGAAAAAAAGGTTGGGGTTGCATACGGGGGGGAAGGGAGAATTACATTTTTGTGAAAAGCCAAGTTTTCAGGTGCTTATGGAATAATTGGATGGAGCCCAGGTTCCGCAGCGGGATAGTAAGACCATTTCAAAGTCCTGTGATTTTGAAGAGGAGGGATTTTCCCAGTTTACCCGCATAGAGAATACCATGAAGAGAGGGGAAGGATAATTTATGTCTTTGGGCGGGTCTGGTGGAGTCAGGACTCGAGGAGTTATAAGAGAGTGGGATAAGGGGAGGGAGGATGCCATGAATGATCTTAAAAGCCAGGCAGGTGCATTTGAAATGAATTCTGGAAATCACTGGGAGCCAGTGAAGTTTGGCCAGGAGTGAGGAGACATGGTCAGATTTGCGTTTTGCGAAGATCAACTTGGCCGCAGTACTTAAGATTAACAAAAAACTTTTGCATAGTACTGGGGAGAGTATCCTGCAAAGATTTGATAAGGACAGGTGCTTAAGGAATTCAGATACAGAATGGCTCCAGCTACCAGTTCTTCAAGGGTCACACCTCTTGTCAATTAAGAGTCATTGTTTTAAACAGATACTAAATTGTGACAGAGGAAGATACTGAAAGTTACTATTTTTAGAACTCAAACCTACAGACGTTTAAATACTTGAAAGGTATTAATATAGAACCAAATCTTTTCCAGAGAGGAAAAAATGGTAAAACTAGAGGGCATAATTTGAGGTTGCAAGGAGGAAGACTCATGACCAATGTTAGGAAATTCTTTTTCACGGAGAGGGTGGTAGATGCCTGGAATGCCCTCCCGAGGGAAGTGGTGGAGAGGAAAACGGTGATAGAATTCAAAAAAGTGTGAGATAAACATATAGGATCTCTAATTAGAAAATGAAGAATGCTAATTAATGAGCTAAGGCTGGTACTGGACAGACTTGCATAGTCTGTGTCCCATATGTGATGATTTGGTGTAGGATTGGGCTGGGGAGGGCATCAATGGGAACTTGGAATATGAGAATGTTACTGGCCAAACTTTAAAGGTAGATACCCTGCAAACAGAATGGTTTGATAGGCTGCAGTGAGCTTGGACGGCAACTTCAGCATTTGGAACCTAGGACAATACCAGATGATCTTTACAGTCTATGACCCAGAAATATCAAAGAAGAGACAAGTTAATTTAATCATGTATTTTTAATAAGTATAACTAAAGGGCAGACTGGATGAACCGTTCAGATCTTTATCTGCCATCATTTTCTATAAAGACAGGCTTCAATTCCCCTGCCCCCTCTTCTTTCTTGCTTCTTCCTCTCTGCCTCTTCACATCCATACACCCACCATTCAGACGCACATACACCATTCATTCAGGCAGGGCACAGACTTATTTCTGCTCTGCTCTCTCATACACTCATATACAGACATCCCTCCTCAGCCATTATCAAAAGGGCAGTCACATTTTCTTATACACCCACAGTAACAGCTCTAAATCTAATTTGTACTCTATATTTGTAAAAGCCTATTCTTATAAATATACTTTTTATGCACCACCTGGCTCGTCTCATCATCTTACTTCCCACTGCCTTTGAGGCCTAAACTCAGGACCCAAAATAGACTAGACAGTGCAAAAATAAAAATAAAATATTACAATCCATACAATCAAAAGCTTTGCTATAATCCAGTGGTTCTTATACCTGTCCTGGGGGACCATCAGCCAGTTGGGTTTTCAAGACATCCCTAATGAATATGCATGAGGCAGATTTGCATATAATAGAGGTGACAGGCATGCAAATCTGCCTCATGCATATTCATTAGGGGTATCTTGTAAACTGACTGGCTGGGTCCCGCAGGATAGGTTTAAGATCCACTGCTATAATCAACGAAGCAAAAATACATGGGCTTTTTATATTCTCTACTCTTCTCCAATATCTGTCTAACATTGGCAATAATATCTCTGGTTCCTCAACCTTTTCTAAAACCTGCCTGAACTTCAAGTAATTCTTGCTCCACATCTGGTTGCAACCTTCATTGTATTAGTTTCAACAATATTTTGTTGGCACGTGGAATTAATGCAATTTTTCTATAGTTGTTAGTCTTTGGCATCACTTTTTTTAGGTATAGATATAAATAATGATCTTCTCCAGTCAGTTGGCCATTTTTTTGTCTCCCAAATCTGTTGACAAAGTCGAGTGAGAGTCATAATAGCACCTTCTGAGCCTTTATTTAATTCAATTGGAATACCATTGATACCAGGTGACTTGTTTGATAAAGCCTTAATTACTGCTATAACTTCCTCCCTTAACATATCTGTTTTTTCTTCAGCATCAATATCCAATTCAATTTCCCCAATGTTTTCTACATTGCTTTTTCTGCATAGATTTTCCATATATTCTTTCCATCTCTTTTTAATGATTTTGGATCATTCACTATTATTCCATTGGCATCTTTAAGCATCCCCAACCAAGGATTAAATTTCTGCCCCAGTTTCTTAATATCCTGATAAGCTAATCTGGTTTTACCATACACATGCGCCAATTCAATTTTCTGACATATATACTGAAATATGTTTCCTTGTCTTGCCAAACTTGATATTGAAATGCTTGATTCATTTGTAATACTTATCTCTTTCATCAGAAAGTTTTGCTTGCCATCTTTGATCTGCTACTTTTCTAGTTTCTTCCGAGATCCAAGGCAATTTTTTGGTTTTTTTTCTCCTCTGAAGTGTTTTTTCAGCTTCATCACTAATTATGGTTTTGATGTCATTCCATAACTCTTCAGGTTCTCTATAACCTATATCAAGAGCAGCAAATATATTATTTAGTTTTATCCAATAGTTTTCTAGAATATTCTCAGTGTCATATTTTGGAACGCCCCAAGCAAACTTATTCGTATGGAGTTTTACCTTGATCTTACATGTCAAAAGCTCGTAGTCACTTCCACAATCTGCTCCTAGTGTAGTCCGTGCCGTCAAAATAGCAGATTTCCATCTCCGCTCAATACAAATATAATCAATTTGATTTAAATACATGCCATTCAGAAAGGTCCATATTGTCACAGGGTAGGCCCTGTGACTGAGCCGGGGAGTGAAAAGACGCCGATGCCTAGGGCTAGGCAGGGGAAAATACTATCCCAAAAGAAAAGAACACTACCTACACCAACACCTCAACCCAGAACTGGAAAATACTATCCCAAAAGAAAAGAACACTACCTACACCAACACCTCAACCCAGAACTAAGCCAGACAGGGAAGGTTTAGTCCAGAGAAAGAAAGTACCTATTTGTTTTCGCCTGAATTAAAGAAGGGAGAACAATGGGCAGGTGGAACTAAAAGTCCTCAGGATAGTGTTCCTAGGGGGAAGGTGCACCAGACATCTCATAACATTCATGGGGAACACAATTCCAGGCAACACCAGGAACATTCTAGCCCTCATTTTAGTCAGGAACAAGCCACACCAGTAGCTTATTATCCTGAGGCTTATAAGGACCAGCAGCAATGCTCAGAGGGGAGGCAGCCACTGAACCAACCCACACTGGAGAGGAAACAGAATGGTGAAGGAAGACCAGTTCCAAGGACACGCAGCAGCATACCTCAGCCTAACACCCAGGTTAGACCTAGTTATATGGAATCTGAAATATTAGAAGATTTCATGAGTGAAGCTTCGACTATTTAGATCCTGAGGAAGTCATGGACTTTAAGGAGGGAAATGTGGACACTGACCCGTGGAAACAGAGTGGGGTTTAATGGAGGTTATGCTGGGTCTCTGAGAAATTTAAAAGTACTTGCTAGTTTGTTTGCTAGTTAAGGGGCTGGCTGTCTCAAGTAAACTTAAGTTAAAGAAAGTTTACTGCAAAGCCTTGGCGGCTTGTGAAGGTTCCTGCATCCTTCTTGTGCAAGAACCAGTTTTTCTAGGCTGTGGCCATTAGCACTGCACAGCAGTAGCAATAGTTGGAGATATTTTTCAATTTGGGGCTTTCTCATAAGACTGGATTGTGGGTCCTATGTTGGGAGGGACCACAACCAGCGGTTATTGTGGGAGGAGGTCCTTTCTGCCCTGAGCTTAGCAGCCAAAGAGCTCAGAGGCAAGATCCAGTCTAAATGCTGCCAGAAAGCATTGTGCATAAGAGACTGAACTACAAACTGCATGAAAGTATTTTTGAAATCCATTGACTTTAGCACTGGAATAGTAAAGAGTAATTTTTGGACTGTATCTTAGAAATTTGAAGTTTGGGGTTTTTTTTTGAACCATGAGTGCAATTTGGGGTTTTGGAAACTGAAGGCCAATTGGAACAAAATATTTTTTTGAGTTGGAAGCAAACTGGATATTTTATTTTACTTAATCCACCAACTCCAATTAAGAATTGATAATCCGCTCGGTCAGCTCTGGGCTCTCTCGGCCATTCCCACTTGAGTGCGGCCTAGCCTGGTGACGCACGGTGACAATATGTACTGGCAACTTTTATGTTGAAAATATGTATTGATGATTGACAATTAGTTTTACAAAACTGTACTAAACTATCACCCGCTTAATTTCTGTCTCCTATACTGTACTTTCCAACCACTGCATCTTCAGATATACTTTCTACTTTTGCATTAAAATCCCCCCTAATGACCAATAGATCTTGTTTCAGCATTTGATCTATTGCATTTTGAAGTTGTTCTTGGAACAATTCTACATCCTCATCTTCTGAGTTTGTCATTGGAACATATATCTTAATCAAGATGACATTAATCGACTTTCCCTGTAGACAAATTGACATAACTATCACTAATAACATTATACTTTAATACCATATTTGAAAGCTTATTATTTTTTTCCTATGTGTTTCATGACCAGGGTAACAAAGCTCATTTGATTAAAAGTGGTCCTTGCCCTGTCCATTTAAGTTCAATAATCCCTATCAGATTGGTTTTAACTTTTTCCATATGATCTTTAACAATTTCCAATTTTCCTTGA